>NC_073357.2:19856500-21278000 GCF_027580225.2 Misgurnus anguillicaudatus | reverse complement strand
AAACAGACAAAAACACAAACAGTCTTAAAAGGTCTACATGTCCAATATTCTTATGTGACAACCAACCCCGCAAGCTATGTGACAACCATCCCCAACTGACTTCTTGACAAACATGATAAGCTAGCTGCCACACGGCTTTAACTTGATCGCTAAAAGATGACTCAAAATAAAGCTACTACTTTTAGCTTTTGGAGTGTTTCATTTTTGAATGACTAATTTCCTACAAGATCTCCTAAAAAATTGTCTCCTAACATCAATGTTTTGTGTCTGCTCAGCAAAATTTCAAGTGCAAATGAGTAAGCTATTAAAGGCTAACAAATTGATATCAAAATTGTACCACAGTGCCATGTAGTATGTCTGGATTGGAATAAGCAGTGTGACAACCAACCCATGAGACAACCAGCCCCGGTCTCCCCTACTAATGTAACGTCTAGAAGAGGAAGCTACACTGTCAGAAAAAAGGGTACGGTTGGGGTCCATTTGTGCCACTTAGGGTACAAATGGCGAAGTTGTAGCCTCAGTGGGTCATAGTTGCACCTTAGGGTACTAAAATGTACCATTTAGGAATAAAAAAGGTACAAAAAGGTTTCCAACAGTCAGAGGGTCCATGTTTGGACCATTTAATCTCCAAACAAAGGTACAATCACAAGCCCTTTCTTAATATTATTGTCTCTGGGTCACAAAACTTAGTTTTAACAATATTTCAGGCGATAATACATATGTATAATCTTTACATATGCACTCATTTAGTAAAGATAGCGCCTTTTTAAAAAAATGCTTAGACAAATTCGGAAATACCAGCGGGCGGCAGTGCTCGTTCACCTGTTGAGCACAGCCTGATCTTGGCCACTCCTTTTGTTTGCTGCTGGCCTTGATTTATCTGTGTCTGGCGGTCAAAAATTAAATTTATTTGTTTTGGATATCTCTAACCAACAGTCTTGTCTCATGAATCTATTATTTGTTTATTTTATACATATTAAGTCTCGTATAATTATTATTATTATTTTTTGGGCAGACGTAAAATGTATTTTTTTATTTTATTTTTTTTACTGGAATTTGTTTTTGTCTGTACTTACTGTTACACGATACAGAATAATGAAGTGGTTTTAATATTGCACTTTAACCAGTTTAAAAATAAAAATACGTTACTCAATGTGTTGGGGTTTAAACCGGTTTTACTTTATATATTTTTTAATTTAAATTTGGACAAAAACGTCTCAGGTTATGTATGTAACCCTGGTTCCCTGAGAAGGGAACGAGACGCTGCGTCGCCATAGCAACGCTTTGGGGAACGCCTCGGCGTGACTAATCTGAAGCACGTGTAAAACATAAACAATGATGAGATAATTGTATACTGACCGTGATGCCGTGCGGACCAGGGGTATAAGAAGGCATCCCACACAAACACATTCGCTACAAGTGCCGAAGCAAGTGCCTGCAGGGATGCAGGGAGTATGGCATGGAGACGCAGCGTCTCGTTCCCTTCTCAGGGAACCAGGGTTACATACGTAACCTGAGACGTTCCCTTTCGAGGAACTCGAGCTGCGTCGCCATAGCAACGCTTTGGGGAACGAGATGCCCACGCTTCCATACTACCAAATGCCTATAGCGTGTATAACTGAACACAGTCAAGGCAAAAGAACCTGGGACCCCAAGGAGGAGTCCAGGTCTAAATTATAAAATCTGACGAAGGTGAGCGGCGAAGACCAACCGGCCGCATCACATACGTCCTGGAGTGAAGCGCCTGACCCTAAGGCCTTAGAGGCAGCCATACCCCGGGTAGAGTGGGCCCTCACAGCGACGGGTGAGGGTATACCCTGATGTTCATAAGCCAGTGGGATAGCATCCACTATCCATCTGCTCAAAGTCTGCTTGGTCACCGGTAAACCTCTTCTGGGTGAACCAAAGCACACAAATAGCTGCTCGGACTTTCTCCACTGAGCAGTCCTGTGAACATATGTATCCAGTGCTCGCACAGGACACACCAAATTCAGCTTTTCCTGGTCCGCACTACTGAATGGGGGAGGACAAAGGGCCTGCAGAACAATGGGCCTCGGCACATTGTTCAGCACCTTAGGAACATAACCTGGCCTTGGGTGTAGAAAAGCCTTAGCCATCCCGGGTGCAAACTCAAGACATGTCGTGGATACCGACAGGGCCTGAAGGTCCCCCACTCGCTTTAAAGAAGTAATAGCCAGAAGGAACACAGTCTTAAAGGCCAGAAACCTATCTGGCGAAGTCTCAAGTGGCTCGAACGGAGCCAACGAGAGCCCTTCCAGCACGACCGCTAGGTCCCAAGTGGGCACCCTAGACCAGGTCGCAATCTACGAGTCCCACGAAGAAAGCGAGCCACTAATGGGTGTCTACCCACTGACGAGCCTTCCACAGGAGTATGGTAGGCAGAAACTGCTGCCACATAAACCTTAAGGGTGGAAGGAGTTAATCCATCAGAGAAACGCTCCTGCAGAAACCTCAGCACCACGTCGACGGGGCAGTTGACTGGGTCTGCCAGACGAGCCGAGCACCAAGAGGTGAAAGCTTTCCACTTAAGGGAATAAAGTTTCCTTGTGGAGGGAGCTCTGGAGTTAAGAATGGTCTCCACAACCTCATCTGGGAGACCTGAGTCTATGAGCCTGGCCCCCTCAGCGGCCAGACCCACAGTTTCCACATCTCTGGGCGGGGGTGGAAGACTGCACCCCCTACCTGTGACAGAAGGTCCCTCCTGATAGGGATCTCCCACGGGGGGCTTTCCAGAAGGGACATGAGGTCCGAAAACCATACCCGGGCTGGCCAGAAGGGGGCTATTAACAAGAGCCGAACCCTGTCCTGGCGAACTCTCTCCAGAACCCCTGGGATCAACGTGACCGGGGGGAAGGCATACAGACGTAGTCTCGGCCACGTCTGCACCATGGCATCCAAACCCATTGGAGCCGGATGCCTCAGGGAGAACCACAGGGGGCAATGTGTGGTGTCCTGGGATGCAAACAGATCTACGTCTGCGCGTCCAAATACAGTCCAGATGTGGTTCACCACATCTGGATGAAGTCTCCACTCCCCCGGGGATATTTGATGTCTTGACAGGGCATCTGCCACATTCAGGTGGCCTGGTATATAGACTGCCCTTAGCGAGCACAGTTTCTCCTGTGACCAAAGGAGAATTTGTCGCACCAGCTTGTAAAGTTTCCGCGACCGTAGACCTCCTTGGTGATTTATGTAAGAGACCACAGATGTGTTGTCTGTCCGGACAAGAACATGATGGCCCCTCAGGTCTGAAAGGAAATGCCTGAGTCCAAACCATACCGCCATCATTTCCAGGCAATTTATGTGCCATAGATGATGATGCGGTTTCCAGCGATTTTGACCCTGACGGCCTTCCATAATCGCACCCCAACCTGTAAGGGACGCATCTGTCGTCAGGGTCACACGTCGACAACGCGCTCCCAGCACAGGACCTTGGGACAAAAACACAGGCTTTTTCCACATCGCCAGAGCACGCAGACAACGGTGCGTGACTTTGATCTCTAAATACTGGTCTGACAAAACCAACTTATTGATTTTTATGTTTAGTTTGTTGTTTTTATTATTAAACCATAGCTTAAGATATAACTTTTAGTGTAACTTATATACGCAACGACGTCCGTCATGGAACGCTACAATGTTGTAAGTTACAGTTAAACCTAACATTAATTGACCCATAGACTTAGACATTTAGTTTCCAGCATGTTCTTATTCCCGTGCCCTTGTTCACTTGGGACGCGAGTGAGCACCTGGTATGTCACGCACGTATTTCATGTGTTTGAATTTAAGTTAACTTACATAATAAAGCTCTTGGGCCAGTTGTTCAAAGGTAAGCTGATCGGATTTTGGTGATCGGATTGGATCAAATCTTGAAAATGGGTTGTTCAAAAGGGAAAGAAGGAATCTGAAATCAGATTAGATCACAGAATCCAATCCTAGTTCTAATCTGGATCAAACCTTCAGTTTGTGTTGTTCAAAACTTGTCAGTAGGATTTGGATAACTTTGATCCAAAAAAACTGGATTATCCTGATCCCAACAGGGGGTAGGATTTAAAGGTGGATTCCAGGAGGGAAATGTAGAAAAACTTTAAAATTTGTCAAATAATACATTTGTTTCATTTAGTGTATATACTTTTATTTATATTTTGCACTTGACTTGTGTAACGGTTGTAACAGTGATAAAGTAGGTATAGTAGACATAGGCTACCAATTAAGCTATTCAGTAAAGTAAATACAATGAAATATGAAATAATCCCTGAAACAGATTTCAATAACAAACAAAAATAATATATTCAATTCATCACCGTATATTAATTTCAAAGAAACAATCATTAGAGATGAGCCTGTCAAAAATAATGTCTAACAATTGCATCCCTTACTATACGTCCACTCAGTCCCTCATTCTGACAGAATGCCAGAGGTTGGTCTGGTTCTTCAAATGGCTCAGGTGCATCATAAACATCACAGAGAGGGACATTGCGCCTGGTAGCGATGTTGTGCAGGACGATACATGCTAGTATTATGTTGCATGCTCCCTGTGGTTCCACTCGCAAGTAGTTAAGGCATGCAAAGCGCCTCTTCAGAACTCTGTTTAAATGCTCAATTGCACATCTTGTTTTGCAATGAGCAGTGTTGAAGCGTGCCTGCGCTGGTGTGGATGCTGCAAGAAAAGGAGTTATCAGCCATGGTAGGACTGGATAGGCACTGTCTCCTAATATTATGCCATCCGGTCGGTTGGTTTGGAGCTCTCTGTATAAATCACTCTCTCTCAGGATACGTGCATCATGAACAGACCCAGGCCACTTCACGACTCAGTTTGTGATGATGAGGTCAGCATTGCCCACAAGTTGGATGTTGATGCTGCGCCTGCCCTTTCGGTTGATGTACTCCCAATCCCTCTCATGAGGTGCTTGGATATGCACATGTGTGCAGTCAATAACCCCAATAGTATTGGGCATGTTCCCCAGAGTAAAAAACTTGTGCTTGGTCTGGGCAATCTGGACATCATTTGGAAATGATACAAACTGATTCACCAGGCTGGCCAAAGCAATTGACACAGCTTTCACTACATCACTCACAGTTGATTTGTCCACTCCTATATTGTCACCAACTACTTGGTAGAAAGTAGTTCCACAGACAGACTGTGACTTCTTCGGGTTCTCTGTTGAAGTTTTGGCCTGACAAGGTCTGCAATGTACTTAATATCAGCATTCCCAAAGCAAAAGCGAGCATACAGTTCTTCAGTGGTGTACTGCTCCAGTGGTTGTGCACGCTCAACATACACCCTTTGACGGTATCCTCTTCCACCAAAACGGTGGTAGCGATGGACAATACCTGCCATGTCAGTGCCTCTCTCTAAGTCCTCTGAGAAAGGCTGAATATAAGATGGCTGGCAATTTCCCACACACCAATTGGCTAACGTGTTGTGGCTTGTATTCAATTAAATCAATCATGCCCCAGGCCTATAAATACTATGTTCACTGCAACAGATGAGGTGGAACCATGGACTCAAAAGGACCTAATTTCACTGTTGCAGAAACCCATGCACTGCTGGAGGGTGTTAAGTGCCATTATGCCTCAATAATAGGAAGCTCTGTTGCGGGTGGAATGGTGACTAACAAAAGGAAGAAAGACATTTGGGTTGAAATCACCCAGAATGTGAATGCAATGGGGTCTGGCCAGAAGAGGACCTTGGAGCAAGTGAAATTTAGATGCAAGAATCTGAGGGCCAGAACAACAAAAACCCCCAAACAGGCAACAAACCCTTTAAGGGGCTGTTTACACTTGGTATTTAGATGTGTTTTCATCGATCGGATCACAAGTGGACGAGAGAGACACATTACGTTTACACCTGGTATTTAAATCCGTCTCTTTTGTCCACTTTCGACCGCTTCTGTGCTGAATACCATGAGGGGGTGGTCTGTGAGACGGTGGGCGAGTCTCTCTGCTGTCATTCAAACCCGAGCGGGAGTAATTATGAGTTTATATGGAGGCAAACTAATATAATGTCGGAGTGCACTGCTTGTTTAGCAAGTAAACATGCTGCACAGTGTTTTGTACATGAGTATGTAAGAGCTTTCTTTGAATTTTCAGCGCAATTGATGAAATAGGATTGCGCAACTTTCAGACGCTTTCAAAACGAAACTACAGAGATCAGCCGCTTAGTTTTTATCAATGAAAGGCTAAAAATAGCGCTGTTCACCGAATGTTCACGCCAGAAGTCAAAAAAGATGTGAAACTTGTGTTTAATACCTCAGATTAGATAAATGGGCGGAGAGAAGGCGGTCGCGTGTGACTGTTCGAACGCATTCAACCACATGTGCGTTCCGCAGCTCCAAAGCGATCCGATCGAAAGTGGTTTCGACCACCTCTGGATGTGGTTGAAAGTGGTCGAAAGTGGACGAGCTCAAAACGTTTTGAACACCGTTTACACCTGGCATTAACGTCGTCCACTTGTGATCCGATCGACGAAAACACATGTTAATGCCAAGTGTAAACAGCCTCTAAGAAAGGTGAATACACAGATGTGGTTCTGGACATTATTGGAGGTGAGAACTCTAAAGCTCTGCACGGGATTCAAGGTGTTGTAGGGGATGGTGAGCCTACGATTGTAGAGGAAAGTGAGCCTGTTCCTCCTAATGCAGAGGAAACATTCATTCTGGATCTCAGCCCTATTATTGAAATTCAACCTGGACCCTCACTGGTAGAGCCAGCAGTCACAGGAGCTCAGAAAAGACGCTTGAAGCATCCTGTGCAGAAAAATAATGATGATGCCTATGAATTACTTCTAAAACGAGAGACTGAAAGAGCAGAAGCACAGATACTCCTGGCAGAGGAATAAATCAAGCTGACTAAACTGCAGCAAACCAAAGCAAAACTGCAGATCCGCCTCCTAAAAGCAGAACTTGGAAATGGTGGTCTCTCCTCCTCAGATAAAAAAACTCCCTGAACATTCTTTATTTTGTTAACTATTGAACAATTAGCCATTTTATTTAAGACGTTTTCAAAATATCCACAATGTATTTGTTAATGTATATTTGTTTTTTTATTGTTTGTGACTCAGATGAGGGGTCATAAAAGAAATTATGAATGGAAGTGGATGTTTGTTATTTTTGTGTTTTGTCTCAAAACAAAAAAACTCTTACAGTGACCCCATTTTGTCTCTTCTACCTGTTCTTTACATAGCTGGTAGCCCATGTTGTGATATGTTGTCCCATTTAGAGCACATGTAATCTGGATTTGGTAATCTTGAAAACTGTGTATCTGGATCAGGGTGATCCAGTCCAATGTTGCTTTGAAAAACCGGCATAAAAGTAAGACGGATTACCTGATCCTGAATAGGAAAAAATGTGATTTCCAAATCCGGATCATTTTGATCCAGATTAAACTTTTTGAACAACTGGCCCCTTAACGTAAGTCAGGGGCGTGCCACTGGGCAAAGTGGGTCGGCTCGTTGTTAAACACATAACAAGAAACGTATAACAATACTGTGTTTTTTATCACTCGGCCAAGTTGTTCAAAACTTTTTGTCAACAGAAGCCGAACACGAAGTCACACAATAGGTGTATTCGCGCTGCGGAGACCGTCAAATTGTCTTTTACCTCAAAACTAAAATCGAGTGTAGACTGCTCTGTATGCTTTTTAATTACTCTTGCAGTATTTGATGTCATTCACAAGCAGTTCAAATGCATTACTTTATAATACTCATACTTAGGGGTGGGGGATAAACCGGTAGATATGATAAACCAGTAGAAATTTGTCAACCGGTAGAGATTTTGGACTATCGGAAAATTAAATAAATGTTTAAAGGCATTGATTTTATTGTTGCTGTTATAACATTGCTCATGCTGACCACTCTTTCCTTTTTACAGAGAATGAGGTTGATGGTGACACAATAGATTGTGGCCTTACAGAGAACATGGTTTCATACTTTTTTTTAAAGAAGCCTTCAAATAAGTTTCTATGTGAGATGAAGGAGGTGGTGACAATAACTTTAGAACCAGTGCCGGCAGAGAACTATCAAGATACTTCATCTACTGAAATGTAAGTAGTACTGAGTATTGTGTATCTTATTTGCCCCCCGTTTAATGCTTAACTGATGTATATTTATGTATTTTTAAAAAGTAACATGTCAAAATCTCTTTGTTGTATTCCCTGTGGCCAGTTGCATAAACATAGCCGTAAAGTTAAGACTGTGTTTTAAGAAATAGTCTGATCAACTAGCAAGTAGTAAGGGCTAAGCAGTCTTACTATTTGGATTTAAATTAGACCAGTCTACCTTTTTATGTAACATTCTTAAAACAGTTATGTTCAGTCTTGAAGAAAAATACATGACTAACTTTTAAGACAAGTCTGTTATGCAGCTGACCACTGATCTATATAATTTCCCCCCTCATGTGTTAGCACACTTGGCACCAATCCCTCAAACGGAAATTTAAAGCTGAACGTGCACCTCTGGTCCATGATGAGGTGAGAAAAAGTAAGGACAAGTTTGGGTGCAAAAGACTGAGGCCCACTGAACAATCTTCACCAGCGTGTCACAGATCTACTTATGGCGTAAGTGAATTCATTTGTAGTTCAAGTTTATTAGTCAAGGGCCACAAATATTTGACATAGGGTATGGGTATATGTTGTGGTATGAAAAACTAAAGAAATTTTCACCTAATGACTTATAGCTAAATTAATCTTTCTAAATGTCATTGGAGATATAATTTTGTCTGTGAGTGCATTTTTTAACCATTTTCTTTTTAATCATAAACATTTATAGGTTGGTGTGGTTTGAAGTAAAATGTGTATTTCTATTATTATAATTATGCACATTTTATTTGGTTTTAACAGGAGATTTTTGTCAATGGTGAGGATGCATCCTCTATTCATTTAATTTGAATTTATTTTGAAAATGTTATGTTCATATAAACTTTCTCTTTCTTTTAATTTGCATTCATCAACTGTCAGCTTAAGCCAGCGCTTCAGGGAGGGCTTTACCAGTCTTGTGCCAAAGGTGCTTCACCTTGTGCAAAAAATGCTCCACTTCCCAAAATCTACAAAGCAAGAGTTGAGATGCTTGCAGAAGATCTACCAGGTACTGACCAATTTGTTCATTTGTAATGTCTTATGCTCATCAAGGCTAAATATTATTTTCAAATAGGGTTGGGAATTACAATTTTTTTTTGCAATTTGATACTTTTGTTTGTGGTTTCGATTTGATTTGCTTTCAATTCAGTCGATTAGTAATAAAAAATTGTTTTGCAGACATGAAATGTATTTGGTGTGCTGTCACTTTAAGACCCACATTTAATGCACGGATAAAATATACAGGTACACATGCATTTCCTGAATAGTTTACATTTACACAACAGACTACGTCTACAAGGATAATTGCATAATTTTGAATTAATTTTTGTGCATTTGTCCGTTTTTGTAAGAGCAAGAAAACATCAACCTAGTATTTGTGCACTGTCGGAAGCCTTGAGATGCGAACTTCTCAAACGTGCGTTAGATATGTATTTGTCGTCCTTGCTTAAATATTAAAATTGTCAAGGCCTAAAACATGCAAATTATAAACTTTCGTGACAAGGCACTGGCCTCAAGAGGGCAAGTGACACTTCTGTCAACTGTCCCAAACATTGTTCACGTGTGAAACTATTTGAAATCAGTTTATTACAAGTAAATTTTACTTGAGAATATTTTATTAAAGTTACTTTTTTTAACGTTAAGTTACTGAAAACAGCTTCTTTAAAATTAACTAGCATTTTACTGGAAAATCTTACTCCTCATTTTATTTTCACTGCAGATATTATTAACTTCTAACAAAGCCCAAATATTTATTGTGAAGATATTTTCTCTTAATAAATAAACCATCTCTAGTATCATGCTGAACTGACTAATACGTTTAGTGATTATAAAATTAGCATTCTGTATTTGCTTTTTGAAGAATAATTTAATAAATTTTTACAATAGATGCTGACTTTCGTGCGACTCTCACATCCTTAAAGAGAAAGCAGAGAGATTCGTCACACTAGGAGAGGTATGGTATAGTTTGTTAAACTTGTAATGCTCTGATTGATACATTCTGTTAAGGATGCTAAAAGAAAACATTTCTCAGATATTATTCTGGCAAATTGTCACAAGCCTCGTGTTTTATTTAACACCATTGATTTACTTTTAAATGCCCCGCAGAATGCTTGTATGGAGGCATCCCCTGCTATGTGTGAAAACTTCCTTGGCTTTTTTATAAATAAGGTCACTTCTATCAGGTCTCAAATTGTACCTTCAGCTTCAGACCCTTCAATTTCTGTCCCCTGCTCGGCTGTCTTTGATCATTTTGAGCCGGTGACTTTGTCCTTTTTGGAGGAGGTTGTTGGTCATTTGAAGCCCTCAGGTTCTCCAGATGATGCTGTCCCCCCTCGTTTATTTAAAGAGGTTTTCCCCACTATAGGACCATCTGTTGTGGCAGTAATAAATAGTAGTCTGACCTTGGGTATAGTCCCTGAAATTTTAAAACATGCAGTAGTACATCCTCTGATTAAAAAACCTGCTCTAGATCCGACAGTTCTAGATAATTTTAGGCCTATTTCCAAATTGCCTTTCCTTTCAAAAATTCTGGAGAAGATTGTGCACAGTCAATTAATGGCCTTTTTAGCAGAACATAATATACTTGAGGTTTTTCAGTCCGGCTTTAAAGCCATGCACAGCACCGAAACTGCCCTTTTAAGAGTTTTTAATGATATATTTTTAGCGACTGACTCTGGTGACTCTGTTGTCCTTGTGCTTTTAGATCTAACTGCTGCATTTGACACAGTGGATCATGAGATATTGATTTCACGGTTAAGGCAGTGTGTGGGCATCAGGGGCATAGCACTGGAGTGGTTTAGGTCATACTTATCAGATCGAACTTTTTGTGTTAGTTTAGGAGATTCTGTATCCTCTTCTGCTCCTCTCTTGTGTGGGGTCCCACAGGGCTCAGTCCTTGGCCCTCTACTTTTTTCTTTGTATTTGCTTCCACTGGGTTCCATACTCAGGAAGTATGGCATTTCATTCCACTGTTATGCAGATGACAGTCAGATTTATGTACCTCTTAAAAAGAAAAACGATAATTCTGTTGGACAACTACTCAATTGTCTCAACGACATAAAGGCCTGGATGGCTCTGAACTTTTTACATTTTAATGACAAAAAAACTGAACTGATGGTTTTTGGAGGTACCACTGGGACCCCGTCTGTAGATCTGGGTTCATTGACACCCTATATTAAATCTAATATCACAAATCTAGGAGTTAAGGTGGACCCTGAGCTTAAATTTGACAGTCAGATTACAGCTGTTGTCAAATCAAGCTTCTTTCACTTGAGACAGTTGGCCAAAATCAAGCCACTTTTGTCAAAACAGCATTTTGAAACTGTAATCCATGCTTTTGTAACTACACGGCTGGACTATTGTAACTCGCTATATGTGGGGGTTAGTGGGTCCTCCATCACCCGTCTTCAGATGGTACAAAATGCAGCAGCACGTCTTTTAACGGGCACACGTAAACACAAGCACATTTACCCCATTTTTAGCTTCTTTGCACTGGCTACCTATTCAATTTAGGATCCATTTTAAAATTTTGTTATTTGTTTTTAAATCACTAAATGGTCTTGCACCACCATACCTCTCTGAGCTCTTACATTCTTATAAATCCGCCCGCTCTCTCAGGTCAGATGATCAGCTGCTCCTGACTGTGCCCAAAATTAAGCGTAAGCTCAGAGGGGATCGTGCCTTCGCTGTGTCTGCCCCTAAGCTATGGAATGATTTGCCTTTGCATGTTAAGCAGGCCTCTTCTTTATCTGTTTTTAAAACACTTCTTAATACTCATCTTTTCTCCTTGGCTTTGACACCCAGTAAGTGATTTTATTGTTTTAAACCTGGTTATGTGAATGTTTATAGTGTGTGGTCTTAATTGTATATATGTATATTTCTTGTGTACAGCACTTTGGTCAACTTTGGTTGTTGTAAAGTGCTTAACAAATAAAGTTGGTATGGTATGGTATGGTATTCTGTTCTGATAAATGGTGCATTTTTTACTAATAGATGTTTAACCTTTTTATCTTACAGTGTGATGCTGATACTCCATACCCAACTATACAGTTGGTTGAAACTGACTGGAAAACGGCTTTCTCCAAGAGGGTTTAAGTTCTTGTCAAAGTGGATTGGGTGGAGGTGTGTCAGGGAATGGGAGTTGAAGAAGGGATACAGTAATTGCAGCCTTCAGTGCTTACTATGTTTTCAACTTGGCTTATCCACCCTGCATGAAGAATACACTGACCTTCTTGCAGCATGCCATAGCCAAGATCATTAAGGTGGGTGGCAAGCCCCTTCCAACAACTGTCACCCGAATGATCAGTATCCTGTGCTGAACATGCCACAACATTATTGATGCACAAGGTGCAGAAGAAAAATCTTCACCTTAATGAAACTAATTCAACATGTTAGTATGGTTCACAACCACGGACCAAATTTCAATATCATTTGTGGACTAAATAGCTGTAAGTCATCTTTTACTGTATACGAGTCTTTCAGACGTCATGTCTATCATAAACACAGGAAACTTGAAAGTGAAGGGTTCAAGGTAATAGTAGATGGTATTAAACAGACTATTCACAGCGTATGATTACCAGTGGTGTATGATTCACACTTTCATGCATACACAATCAAGTTGACCCTGAGTGGAGTTTTATAAAACCAGGGCAAGAGATGGACTTTCAGGCTCCTGACACATACTCTCTTGATGATAAAATGTTTGTGATCCTCAAGAATATTTAAAAAGTTCAAATGAATTGTGTAGTACATGTGTAGTTTGTGGGAAATGTGTGGGGGTGGTAAAATGTTTTTTAAAAAATGTAAGAGTATAAAGTTAATGAATTGTGTACTGTTGTGGAAAAAACAACTGCTTTGTGATTTTAAGAAAATAAATTTTGAGACTTAGTACTGTTTTGAAGTGTTGTTTACTTTAATGTTATGTTTTATATAAAAAAAGAAATGACATGTTGTACTTTTGAAAAAAAAGCTTTACATGTGATGCTTGCTGTTTAAAACTGTATATTTAAAAGTGTATTAACTTTTGATCCTGCTATGAGACATTTGTAATACAGTGCTTAATGTTCATATGAAAAAATGTGAGTTTTTTTTTAATATTTAATAAATGTAATGGAACAGCATTTTGGCCTTTTTAATGTGCTGTACAGTCTGGAGTACAAATTTGCCATTGTAAGGTACAAAAGGCTTGTCACTGGGGCAGTACCCTTAAAAGCACAAATTTGCACCTTTTATGAAGGTACATTATGGTACCATTGGAGTACAGGGTACAATTTAGTCACCAAAGGTACATTTTTGTCATTGAAAGGTACAATCAGCAAGGGTACTTATATGTACCTATGGGAAAGGGTACAATGAGTGTACCTTTGAGGGTACTGCCCCAGTGACAAGCCATTGTACCCCGAAAGGTACAAATTTGACACCTTTTTTCTGACAGTGTAAGTTAAGCCCAAGAAGGCTGCCTCCCCGGGGTAAAAAACCCTCTAGGAGAAAAAAACCCCGGGCTGTTTAGCCGAGGAAATAAAAAAAGTCCTAGGAGGGAAAAACCCTTGGGAGATATATATGTATATACACACATATAAACGGATAAGGAGATTAAGCGGAGATTAAGTTGGTTCTGTCGGTGATCGTTGGTCAGGCATCAGCTGGGCATCACGTTGAAGGACGACCAGTAGATCAGAGGTGTGCCGACTTTCACATCTACCGGAACTGGGTCTGTTTGTCCCATTGTCCTCGGGGTCGAGGACGAGACAGGGAGAGAAAAACAAAATCATATTAGCGTAGGGGCCGTTCACATGTAATGCAAGTGTCACACAGTGATGTGGTTTAATCAGCTTAGTTTCAGACAGACTAACTATTGCGGCATAATTATATTATCCACAGTTGAGAATTTTGCAAATTGGGGGCCCACTGCGATGGTATATATGGTAACTAAGGGTCACCTTCCTGTCTTTAAGAGAAAATGAAACCTGTCGACCCATTTGACTAAGGCCTGTAACCTCACTGTCGTCATTAATGCAGGATCAGTGGCAAATGGGTTTATATTGCATACTATTTACAAGACCAAGAGGAAACGCCAACATCGCAACCTGACCATACGTGTCAACCCGTTTGACTATGGCTGGAGGCCCCACTGTCGTCGTTAATGCAGGTTCAGTGGCAAACGGGTCTGTATGGAATACTATTCACAAGACACATGAAAGTGCCAAATCGCAACCCGACCATACGTGCCAACCCGTTTGACTAAGGCCGGAAGCCCCACTGTCGTCGTTAATGCAGGTTCAGTGGCAAACGGGTCTGTATGGCATACTATTCGCAAGACAAAGAAAGCGCCAAAATCACAACCCAACCATACGTGCCAACCCGTTTGACTAAGGCTGGAGGCCCCACTGTCGTCGTTAATGCATGTTCAGTGGCAAACGGGTTTGTATGGCATACTATTCACAAGACACACGAAACGCCAAAATCGCAACCCGACCATACGATAAGATAAGGTTTTTATTTATTTATTTGGTTGGTCTGTGTTATGACCGCGAGTGCTTTGTTCTGTACAAATAACTATTTCGAGTTAAGTACCTTTACTAGACAAATTATGCGAATGCTTTGTTGAAGAGAAAAGTTTTAAGTCTAGATTTAAAATGATCGACTGTGTCTGATTCTCGGACATCGGTTGGTAAATCATTCCAGAGCTTAGGGGCTAAGTAGGAAAAGGATCTTCCACTTTTAGACACTTTTGATAGTGTAGGGATAATTAAGAGACCAGAATTTTGCGACCGTAGTGTGCGTGATGGATTGTATTCTGATAGTAATTCTCTAAGAATGAGGGTGCTAGGCCATTTAAAGCTTTGTAGGTGATTAGTGATATTTTAAATTGTATGCGATATTTAACTGGTAGCCAGTGTAAAGATGCCCGAATTGGGCTTATGTGGTCATACTTTTTAGATTGAGTAAGTACCCTTGCAGAAGCGTTTTGAACTAGCTGAAGCTTGTTTACTTGATTTGCATGGCATCCCCCGAGTAGCGAGTTACAATAGTCTATTCTAGAGGTCATAAAAGCATGGATAAGCTTCTCTGCATCAGATGTAGACAGTATATGGCATATTTTCAAGATATTTCTAAGATGGAAGAATGCTGTGCGGCAGACGTTGGCGATATGACAATCGAAGGATAAGTTGCTGTCGAACATCACACCTAAGTTCCTAACCGTGGAAGATGACACCACAGTGCAGCCATCTATGTGCATCTTGTAATCTGACATATTATGTTTGTAGTGATTCGGTTTAATAAGTATCTCTGTCTTATTGGAGTTGAGCTTAAGAAAGTTATGTGCCATCCAGTCACTAACATCGCTAATGCAGTCTGTTAGCTTAGAAAACGTGTGTGTTTCGCTGGGATGTGAGGAGATGTAAAGCTGGATATTATCCGCATAGCAGTGAAAACTTATGTTATGTTTCCTGATAATGTCTCCTAGGGGTAACATATATAACGAGAACAGGATAGGACCTAAAACCGATCCCTGCGGTACACCGTATTTAACCAGGGAGTGATATGACCTTCCTCGTTTACATAAACAAAGTGATAGCGATTGGTTAGATACGACCTAAACCAGGCTAGCACCTGACCACTGATACCAACATAGTTTTCTAGTCTATTGAGTAAGATTGTGTGATCTATTGTGTCAAAGGCTGCACTAAGGTCTAGTAATATAAGAATTGAGATTTCACCACGATAGGATGTTAATAGGAGGTCATTTGTAACTCTAAGCAACGCTGTCTCTGTGCTATGGTGGGGCCTGAATCCTGATTGGAACTTTTCATATGTACTATTATTTGTCAAGAATGTGCGTAACTGGCTTGCCACTACCTTTTCTAATATTTTCGAAAGAAAAGGGAGATTTGAGATTAGTCTAAAGTTATTAAGCTTTAATGTATCCTATTTCTAACGATGAGTTAAAGATATTTAGAACCGGGGTTGACACTAAAGGGAATACATCTTTAAGTAGTTTTGTGGGAACGGGGTCTAATATACATGACGATGATTTGGATGATGTAACTAGTCTAGAGAGCTCATCTATTGTAGTAGGTTTAAATGAATCAAGATGTTCGTATAATAGTCTAGTGTTAAGTGAACTAATGGTGGCTGCCTGGGTAGCTACCATGTTTTCTCTAATAGCCATAATTTTGTTAGAAAAGAAGTTCATGAAGTCGTTACTATTGTGTTGAAGTTTACTATTGGTTTCTGTTTGTTCTTTGTTTCTAGTCAGTTTTGCAACTGTGCTAAAGCGGAAACGAGGGTTATTATGATTCTTATTTATAAGCTTGCTAAGATAGGTAGATCTGATGGTTTTAATAGCCTGTCTGTAGTGTTTAACACTCTCTTTCCATGCTGCACACCATACCTCTAACTTTGTGCTTCTATAATTTCTTTCCATTTTCCTAGTTGCCTTTTTGAGGGCTGCGGTGTGATGTTCATACCATGGAGCTGGCGGTATTTCTTTGATTCTCTTTTTTCGAATGGGAGCAATGGCATCCAATGTGTTAGAACAGACATTGTTTAGGTTTTCTATTACAATATCTAGATCGTCATAGTTATCTGCTACATGTTTAATTTGGGACAGGTCTGGAAGAGTGCTAATAAAGCTATCTTTAGTGGTGGAAATTATTGTTCTGGCTCATCTGTAGCATGTTGTGGATTGAGTGATCCTATCTAGAAGTACAGTGTATGACACAAGGTAATGGTCAGAAACTGCATCACTCTGGGGTGATATCTCGATGTCATTAATATTGAGTCCGAGTGACAGAATTAAGTCTAATGTGTGCTTACGAGTATGCGTTGGCCCTGTCACGTTTTGTCTAATATTGAGAGAATTTAGAACATCCATAAACGCACGTCCTAATGCATCTTTTGGGTTATCCACATGAATATTAAAATCACCAACGATAAGAGCTTTATCTACAGTGACTACAAGCTCAGACAGGAAATCTGCTATTTCTTTAAGGAAATCTGCATGGTGGCCCGGAGGTCTATAGATTGTAGCTAAGGCAAAAGAGAGCTGTTTGTGGTTACGATCAGTTATTTCCATATTTAACAACATTAGTTCAAATGATTTAAATTTTAGTTCAGATTTTTAGTTTACTTTAAAAATTTTGTTGTATATTGTAGCTACACCACCCCCTCTCCCCTTTAATCGAGGTTCGTGTTTATAATAATAGTCTTGTGGGGTGGATTCGTTTAAACTAATGTAGTCATCTGCTTTAAGGCAGGTTTCTGTTAAACAGAGTGCATCTAAGTTTTGGTCTTTAATTATTTCATTGACAATAGGTTCTTTATTGGTAAGCGATCTAATGTTAAGAAGGCCAAATTTTAACATTCGAGGTTCATCTGTTAATGTATTGTTTTCTAATTTTATATTAATCAGATTTGTACCAGATGTGGCAAGCGGTGCTCTGTATTTATTTGTTTGGGGAACAGATACAGTTGAAATGTGTTGATATTCTGGTAAGATTGACTCGAAGTGCTGGGATATAAGTGATCTTGACATATCACGGCAGTTAACAGACGGGCAGTTAAGCCGATCCGTCTGTTTCCTGACCTGTACCCTGGATAGTCAGACTGTATTAGAAGTATCGTACTTAGATACGTATAAGAGAATCGCCCTTCCTTCCTGAGACGGATGGAGGCCATCTCTCTTTAGCAGGCCAGGTCTCCCCCGGAAATGCTTCCAATTGTCTATAAACCCTACGTTATGCTGAGGGCACCATTTTGACATGCAGTCGTGAAGAGACAATAATCTACTGTAAGTTTCATCCCCCCGGTAGGCGGGGAGGGGACCAGAGCATATTACATTGTCTGACATTGTTTTAGCAATTTGACATATCTCTTTAATATTATCTTTGGTGATCTCCGACTGGCAGAGTCTGGTGTCATTCGTGCCGGCGTGAATAACAATTTTAGAAAACTTACGCTTAGCATTAGCCAGCACTTTAAGTTTTGATCTAATGTCTGAAGACCTGGCTCCCGGTATACAATCGACTATGGTGGCTGGTGCCTCAATGTTCGCGTTCCTAAGTATCGAATCTCCAATAACCAAGGCACTTTTAACAGATGTCTCAGTCGGTGTATTGCTTAGAATATCAAACCTGTTAGAAATTACCAGGGGGGTCTTGGGTGGGCACCGGATACGACTGTGCTGCCTGACAGTCACCCAGTTAGTCGGCCACCTTGACTCAGATGCCAGAACCGAGCTATGTGTATTACGTTTAACACTAGGCGCACCCGAAACAGTGTTTGTAGCATTAGCGGTATTGGCGTTTGTAGCATTAGCGGTATTGGCGTTTGTAGCATTAGCGGTATTAGTGTTTGTAGCATTAGCGGTATTACTGTCATCAACTAGCGTTTGGATGCACGCTTCTAGTTCTGCAATCTTCTCCGTCAGCCTTACTACTTCAATACACTTAGCACAAGTAAACCCCTCTATGCTGATGGAAGAAGCTAAACTGTACATGTGGCAAGTAATGCAGGTTACAATAACAAGCGGAGTCTTACTGCTTTCATGTTGGGTGATGGCGTCTTCGGTCACCTGGATGCGGTCCGTGAAGCTACATCGCAAGGGAAGCTCGCTCGCAGCACGCCCCGATCGCCTGTGGACGTCTGTAGCCAGGGTGATGTGACGCACGCTGAATCTGCGAAGGCCGGGCAGCAGCTCCTCCACGGCTTCCCGATCGCTTTCATTCTGGGCGATGGCGCCTCCGTTCCCTCGAGTGCGGTCCGTGAAGCTGCACCGCGTAGGGTGTTCGCTTTTTGTACGCCTCGGTCGCTTGTGGACGTCTGGAGCCTGGGTAAACTGGGCGCTGTACGTCGCGTAGGATCTGCGATAACCGGGTATCAACTACTCCACAGCTTCCCGCTCAGGTGAGGACGGGTCTGAATAGCATACATCGGATGAGTCCGCCATTAGATCGGCAAATGGTAACTAAAGCCGGCACCGTTTGTTGATGCTAGCGGGCTATATGCTAACACTGGGTGTTTATTAGTGATAAATCGTTTCACGTGGTAGTACTGCTCAATTGTCGTCACGGTAAAGTATTCTTGAGATAAACTAATATGTTATATTATATAAATAGGAACAAGGTAGTCAGAAAAAATAGGATTTTGATGATGAACTCGACGGAGCTCTGATGCACGATGCTCAAGGTGTGTTCGACTCCAACCGAAAGTGAAGTTGCTCACATATGATTGTAGCAGTTTGTGCTGAATACAGTGTTTAAAAAAGTGAAAACCCCAAATGTCAGAGCATGTCAAAGCTTCTGAACTCCAAAACACACTCATACCCCAGAGGGGAAATGGTGATGATATTACGTTTTTCCCAGTTTTCACAAAATTGGTTTAACTTTTATTTTTCCTGAAGACAATTAAAACATACAAAACAACACATTCTTACTTGTGAAAGATTATTCCCAGTTTTTACAATCAGATGCTGTGCAATCTTATTGTCAGGATTTGGAACTAGGAAAAACCCAAGTGAGGACGTGGATGAACAACACAGGACTTTATTAAACAAAACAGGGTGGAAACAGGAAAACAAAACCCACGAGGGGGCAAACAGAACAGGGCAAACACAAATCTAACAAGACTACACTAAACACTATTACTTAAACAAAACACTAAACATAAACTGGAACATAAGATATGAAGAATTTTGTTCCAAAACGCAATAAACGCCATTTTTGAAAAAAATGAGTTACTGCCAGAATCAGTATTATATCAGGTCAGTATTAAAAAGTAAATTCTTAATTTTACGAAAAATCCAATATACGCCGTGTTATTCTGTCATCTTTTCTCCCTTTTTTCCCAAAATGCAAGAAGCGCCACTCCCCCTTTTCTACAGAATGCCATAAATCCACTCCACAGATTACAGCGCACCACTGCAATGTAAACAAACAATGGCGGCACGTTGAGTACACGGAATCCTAGTTTTCCTCATCTACTTCGTACTTCGTGAACAACAAACAAACAAAAACAAAATAATACTTTGATAGCATTGATTAACCTGTGATGGTTTTCTGTGATGGGAAAGAAACGTAAGCTATCAACATCTAGTCATATATGCAAGAGGCACTCGGGAGACGGGTGCTTGTTTGCCCGGGCAGACAGCATCAAGTTTCTGTCATGATAACACATTGACCCCAGGAGATAGGGTGACCAGATGAGATTGGCTGAAATTCGGGACGAGGGGGGGGGTCATCCAATAATAGTTTTATTTATTAATTTTATTTAATAATAAAAGATAATGAATTTCAATCGGACTCAATCATATTAATATAAGTACATATGCATATAAATAAATTTATATAATACGTATAGTATTTTATACTTTATACAATAATAGTTCATACAATAAGTTTTCTTTATTTTATAATAAAAATAAGGAATTTCAAACTGAAGTTACTGAACTAATCCTATTTTTATTAATATAAGTACATATGTGTATACATTTATATAATACGTATAGAAGTATTTTAACAAAGTGCCTTGCCTGTCCTCGACCAATCTGACTCCTTCACGCGACTGACTGTCACTGCCTGCACTTTCAACTGTCCTCGCGGTTTTCTGCAACTTTCGCTCTCTTAATCAACTCTATAAAACAAAAAGGTCCTATTGTCTTTGTGCATATAGATGAATAAGATACATTAATAGAAACAATACAACATCAGCATATTTCCCGGAGGTTTTAACTGCTGCCAGCACAATAAGAGCCTACAGTATAAAAACAAGATGCTGCAGCCAATAAGCAGCCGGCGGCGGCTGGCTGCAGCCAATGGGCAGCCGGCGGCGGCTGGCTGCAGCCAATGGGCAGCCGGCGGGGGCTGGCTGCAGGATGACTTAACCTCCTCGCTCATGTTTTATCAGACAACTACTACTCAAGATTTTGCTTTAGTATAATTTTCGGGGAAATTAAAGCGGGATTCGGATTAAGATTTAGCTTCAGTATGATTTTCGGGACAATTAGAGCAGGATTCGGGATTCGGGACAGCAGCTTAGATTTCGGGACTGTCCAGAATTTTTCGGGACGTCTGGTCACCCTACCAGGAGATCTTATGAAAAACTTTCCATAATTTTACTCAAAGTCAACGAAACTCGAGCAGGACCAAAACATTTTACAGCCGATTGTTGTAAAAACCGTTAAGCGACGACGTCAAGTATAACCGCAGCAATGACAGTGTTCTTAATATAACAAAGTAAGTGTTTTGATTAATGACATTAATGTTTATATTTTTAAATAGTGTGTACAACCAGTCAACTAATAAATGAAAATAACATGGCAAAGATGAATGCACATTTATATAGGCTATTGATTCAATAGATTTATAGCATTTTGAATAAAAACTTGTCATGGATTTATTGCATTTTGTGGAAAAAATAATCAGTTTTTATAATAAATCTTTGAAAATCAAGTTATGGATTTGAATTTTTTTATGTTTTTATAACCTAAAGATGCTATGTGAAAGTTTGTAACAGAAAATAGTGGTTTTCATCTTGTCACTTTCTTGGTATAGAAAACACGTTTTTACCAAAATTTGTCAAAATGGATTTATTGCGTTTTGGAACCAAACTCTTCATATATACCGCAAGACTTACTGAAAGACTCTTAGACCAACAGAGTAACACTGACGAACCCGCACTGGACAACAAACACAAGGACTCTTAAATAGGGAGAAAATAAATTACAAACACCTGGAAATAATCACAAGTAAGGGATCGGGGAAAAAGTGACGAGACCCGGGAAATGCGTGGTCAAATAAACCAATACTAAAACCACGCATCTCCCACATAAAACATTGTACTGTCAGAACCCTGCCATGATGACGAGATCTAAATACAAACAAGGATCTGGGTGGATTCTGACAGTACCCCCCCTTCAGGAGCGGATACTAGACGCCTTCAGGAGGGACACTAAACATGAGACACGAGAGACTGACAAACAGAGAACACCCATGAAAACACTACAAGAAACAACAATGGCAAACATGCATACAGAACAAAAACATAGGGGTGATTAAATAAAAATGACAAACAAGGGAGGGGGTGGGGGAAGAACAGGATGTATGAGTGGAAGTCCAGAATGTATAACTTTGGGTGAGTACTGAGTTCTGTGTCCATGGGGTAAGTATGAAGACTGTGGCTGCGCTGACGGCTGTGGCTGCGCTGGCGGCTGTGCCTGAGCTGGCTGCGCTGGTGGCTGTGCCTGAGCTGGCTGCGCTGGCGGCTCTGGCTGCGCTGGCGGCTCTGGCTGCGCTGGCGGCTCTGGCTGCGCCGGCTGTGGCAGGGGCTGCACCGGCTGAAGTGGCTGGGCTGGCAGAGCAGGAAGCTGTGGCTGGACGGACAAAGGATGTGGTGAAGACGCCACTACTTCTTTCCTCCTCCTCCTGTTCCTGGGTGCGGAAGGTGCAGAAGGGAAAACAGGAGTAGGCGTGGGTGAGGCAGATATGAGAGAAGCCCCAGGGGTCGGAGAGGCGGGAACAGAACTCACCAGCCGTATCGACCAAATCTATCAAGACTACACTAAACACTATGACTTAAACAAAACACTAAACATAAACTGCAATGCAGATATATACTGCAAGACTTACTGAAAGACTCTTAGACCAACCGAGTAACAAACACAAGGACTCTTAAATAGGGAGAAAATAAATTACAAACACCTGGAAATCACAAGTAAGGGATCTGGGAAAAAGTGATGAGACCCGTGAAATGCGTGGTCAAATAAACCAATACTAAAACCACGCATCTCCCACATAAAACATTGTACTGTCAGAACCCTGCCATGATGACGAGATCTAAATACAAACAAGGATCTGGCAGAATTCTGAAACTTATGGCATTTTTTATTGTGCCATTTTATGTTTTCTATTTTATGACCATTGTCACTTGTGGTTTGGGTTAGAATCACTTTCTGCGACTTCCAAACCCCAACTCTAACCCCAACTCCAGGAGAGAATAGTTTTAAAGCGGACAAAAAACATGTAAAAACCAATGCATAAAATTACATCATAACGTAAACCCCAAATGTAACCCTAACCCCAAGCGACAATGATTTAAATATATATACTTATATTTAAATATATATGAACTAAGCCAAGTTAATATAAAAAATATGTAATAAATATTACAATTGAGACAATTAATAGAATGTGCTTTGGCGGGCACCCCACACACTCGTGCACCACATTGGAGACCCCTGTTCTAGACACAGACGAAACAATCAATTCATGTGATGAATATTTCATGAGACTATGGTTTCCTCATCGAATAAATTGTTTTATTTATTTATTTATTTATTCATTAAAACTTATGTAGAATAAAGAATTGTTAAAGGTTATCTGAAGCTAACATAGAAACAATAGTGATATAAGAACCTCAATACTTCAAACAAATACAATTCTCTCTAATATCTACAGTATGTTTTCTTCACACAGACATTTTAGTCTAATTTAACAGTTTAGTCATTCATACTAGCCAGAAATTATGAAACAAAATACACTTGGAAATAAAATGGAAATGAAATACTGTATAATAATTTATGTTTTTGCAAAACAATCATTCAACATGCCTACTGTAAGTATGTAAAACACAACTGGAGTTGAAAACATTAACATTTATTTATTGATTAAGGTGTTATACATTTTATGATAAACATTGTTTTATTATAATATTGGCAAAGACACTATGATTCAAATTACATTTCTATACATAAATACAAAATCTGAGGTAGGGCCTCAAGGATAAATGACATTGAAAATAAAATATGCATTTCCATATATGTTTATTTTCTCTTTTTATATATTTTGTTGTATTTTTTAATTGGCACAAGATTTAAAATCTAGATATTTTTCATTATTCAATTATACTCTATTATTCAAACCATAAGATGCCATGATATTTTGGAGGTACATATCTGTATCCATAGGCAGATTTACCTCATGTAAAACACACAGATATATGACATTACCCAAGTAATAAGAAATTTTACCTATGCTCCGATAGGTCCACAGTAAAGTGCCAAATGACACAACATACATTGCAATATAGGCTAACCACATAATGACTGATTGGAAGCTACTCTGTATCATTATTCTAAAATACATACATTAGTTTATTACCAGAGGACATCTATAAGGCCAAAGGTTACCTGAAGATGTCATATAACATATTGGCACACATAAAAAATGATCACTAAATGAATAATGAGTGGCAGTATCTCAGTCTTCTACATACACAGAATAATATTTTTCATTTCCTTATTGAATTAATATAATATATATTAATATATTTATAAATAGGCTATTTGTATATGTAAATGTTTCTTTTTCGTTTTAATATGTTATTTTTAAAGATTTTTTGAACCCTTCGAAAAGTTCTCCTTCTTTGGTTACCTACTGCCCAGTGTCGCCTGTAGGTAGAGAAAGGTGGTAAACTCAGGTGCAGCTGCTAAGTGTGGGACAGACTCGGGTAAAGAAGTAAAAAGGAAGTAAATTTACATGGACAAATAATCCACAGCAACACAAACAGCACATGCAAGACTGTTACCATTTTTTCCAGAGTGTTTAAATGAAGGGGATAATATCTCTCGAATCGACACATAGCAATGCATAAGCCAAGGGAAACACTAGCCAGAACTTGCAACAATGATCACAGCAGCCAGACACTGTCTATAACTCACAACATTAGGTTGTGCTTTGTATACTTTTGTGCTACATAACCTCTATCACACTGGGAGATTTTATTAAAAGTAGTAATGCCTATTATGGCTTGCATAATAAGCCTGATTTTCTTTTAAAGCTTGGTTTATGAACACCTATTTTAAATACTTTAAAACTGCCATCCGCAGGAACCAATTTCACAAAGATTGGGATAACAGATTGCTTGTGTTTTCCCAAACTTTTTCACTATTTGATCATATGGTTGGATACAGTAGGCATAAATCTAAGCAGTTAGCACTGCACATTAATTCACACATTCACACACATATAGTACACAGAAAGATTAAGACTAAACAATTAACAGACGCATCTCTTTTGTGGCACTAATATATTAAAGACAATTTTTTTCTGTGCTAGTGTTTATAAATTCTCTATTTTAATGTGATTCGTGTAGTATATTGTAACTGCAAATTACATGGCTTTTAAAACACATCATTCAGTAAGCCCTGGCAAAGTACTTATTCTCAGTATCAATACTACTGAATTACTGGCATTGCCTGGGCAGTGTTGATCTTGAGCTTTGCTTGTAGTGACAGATCATATCATATACGTTTTACTAATCATTTACATACAAACTATTTGCCTTTCTTTCAGGGCTTAAGTGTTATTTTGTTTGAAAGCAACCACTTGTTATGTATGAGGCTTAAGCTAGTCGCTTTTAAATGCTTTGTACTTATATTTCGTTAGCTTTGACTGACCAGCGCAACAAAAATTCTGTTTAGAATCACATTTGTCTTGCAAGCTATCTAGATATGGGATGTCAACATACAGCATGGTACAATATTCAAGGCATGATTTGCACTACATTTCATCACAAATATATATATATATATTGCTTCTAGAGACTCTAATCCAACATCTAATAAGGTGGATGAAACTGAGTAATTCCTGAGACCCTGTTTCATGAAGACAAACAGCAATGGAAATGTTAAAGGAGCATGGTCCCCAAACATCTATCACACATTGAACAAAGTTTGCTTTTCTAATCTATGCGTCCTCTGCAAGCAATTGTTAAAGTATTCTAAAGGGACAACTACATTAGCACATGTTTTAGTCATTTTCTAAAAATACACCAAATTACATGAAACCGACATTTCTTTAACCTTACTTGTTGGCCAGGCATATCATACTTTCGCATGTCTTTTTCCTTTTTTGTACTCCACATAAGTTTGTGTACTGCATAAGGAGGAAAGAATGATTCACAGAGTCTTTACAAAGAGATTACAACACACTTGAAAGCATACTCTAAATATTAGTGTAGTCTGCTAGTTGGCTGTTGAGTACCACTCTGAACAACACAGAAGAGTATTGTTACAGTTTTGCATGGCTTATTTTTCATGACTTTACTGAAAAATGACATGAAACTATAGTATACTACTGGAACATACACTATGAGTTTGGCTTTTATAACATTGTAGAGATAGTTCTGCAAGATTAGCAAATTGTTAGAAAGAGTAGAATAGCTTATAATTCGCAAAGACTGAAATGTGCTCACTTCCATCTAAAATGAAGCACGCTTGGTTTCATTAGCACTGTACTATGCAATATTTTATAAACAGAGGAAGTCTGAGGCACAAGGTACTGTATAAGTAGACACAGACAGAAAGCCAGAGTATGATACCAGTAAAGTTAGAGTTCATTGAGGACTACACAGCAGTTTATCTCATTTATGCTGCAACATTTAGAGATGACAAGCAAATTTGAGAATAAATATGAAGTTTAGTCTCCCATTCAATTGTTTTTATACTGTATATCAGCAGTCATTAATGACCACTGTGTGATGAGTATTCATTTAAATACTGCAACAGCATCATCACATATTGCCTCTGAGAAAAAAGGTACAGCTGGGATTGGTGTACAGTATCAGAAAGTGCAAAATACCTCTCCTGTCACACTGAATACAAATTCTTCATGAAAACACACAACACCACAATCATGGGGAGCTGTCTGTGCTTTCCAGCTGACGAAATCCTCCAAAGTGCCAGAAGAGGGGGAATATGGCTGAAAGAAAACATTACTGTAAAGAGGGGTGTTGAATGAGGAAACACGTATGCGCAAATCTCACCCTCGGAGGCTGTGGAAGATGTTGCACTCGCAGGAAAGACTACTGATA
Source organism: Misgurnus anguillicaudatus (assembly GCF_027580225.2). Taxonomy (NCBI): domain Eukaryota; kingdom Metazoa; phylum Chordata; class Actinopteri; order Cypriniformes; family Cobitidae; genus Misgurnus; species Misgurnus anguillicaudatus. Next base: position 21,251,039 of record NC_073357.2, on the reverse strand, counting down.
TTGGGCTGATAGTTGGAAATCTTTGGGGGGGAGTTTAAGGCCAAGGGAGTTTGTACCCAATGGGTCAATCATGTTCTTATAGCGCTCCCCGCGATGTTTCATCAAGAATGGGCCCCAGTCAGGTTGAGGAGAGCATACTAACTTCAAGCGCTGCATAGACAGAATATTTTTGTTCTCAAAACAGTTGTTTTTTGTGTGAAGTCTAAAGTAGCTTACATATTAAAAATATTATACTTTTTCTATATTGACTGAGTAAATATTAATGCAGAGTTCTTTTAAAAAACTTAAGGAGAAAAAAGGCCACTTTACCTCAATGAATGTTCCAGGTGCAAGGTACATCTTGATAACAAACATAATAGGAATCCAAATGACAGAGCAGATGACCATAAGCCAGCCGAGTACCATGGACCAAGTCGGATAAGTGTAATTCTCATATGTCATCACCTTCCACTGGTACAGACTAATTGCCAAAATAAACTAAGAGAAAAGAAAAGTTAAAAAAATTGAGATGCTGTAATACCACAGATCTTTAAAGCTTTCTGGTTAAACTTGGTATGTCTGTTCGTATAGGAACATACTGTAAGAATGGTGGGTGTAACAAAGGCCCAGCAGATTCTCCAAAACCTGTTTGGCTGGAAGCCAATCATCATCTCAATGTCCTCACAAAACCGTTTTAGACCTGAAACAAACAGAATTTGATCAGCATACATTAAACTGTAAAGAAATAAAAACAACAGCAGAATGATTATAAAATGACTGTTTCTTGTTTTTAATTTTCTTGCTTGCTTTAAAAAAACTTAACTTTGTGACAGGATTTCAGGATTTGAACAAAAAAATTATATTGTTGTTTCAGGTACTCTCTTTCTTTGTATGTTTAACATGGTTAATGACTAAAATGTATTAACCATTTTTGTTTTGTTTTATGTGTCATTTTCTTTCTAAAATAATTATCAAAGTCAGAGCCTTGAAAGTAAACTTACTGTAACAATAAACTTACCATAAATGTACGAGACTCCAATCAGTTCAAATATTGCAATGATGACCAGAGAATAAGAGGCTGCATAAGTGTCCACCAGCTGAAGCATGTACATCCCACTCTATAAGTGAAATACACACAAATATGCACATTAAAAATAAAAAAACCTAATCTAACAAAGCAATAAGCCCCAAGAAGCAGTGGGTTACCAGTGCTTTTTTTAACAGCTAAGGGGCGTTGTTAGGCACGACGCGAAGCGTTATAAAATGCACTGTAACCCCACTGCTTCGCGGGGGTTATTGCGTTTATAAATCGGTTACTTCATATGCATACTCTTCCGTCAAACAAAGTAGTTCCTCAGAATCAAGTGTGACTGAAACAGAGCGTAGTTCCCAACCAACACAGACGCAGCAAAGATACAATGAAAATATGATTTAAGGCTGTGGTGTCTATTTTTATAAATCAACATTCATCTAATTTATACATTAACATTTATATCGTGCAACTGTTGAAGTGATGATCAAATATGCTTGGAAGCATGCTTAACTCGATCTTTCCCCATCAGTGTTTTTTTTTTAAGTTGCCACCCAGTTTTAGTTTAATTAGGGTGTGCTAAGGTGAGATATGGTGTTGCATTTGGGAAAAAAATGCATTTCTTACCTCAGTGATCATGGGAAAGCCCAGCACAAAAAAGGCCAAACAGCAAACCAAAGTGAACACAGGCTTGTGTTTGCGTAGGTACTTGGGAAACTCATCAGAAACAGAAGTCACAATAGTTTCTATAGTGGCAAACTGATGAGGAAGAAAAGTATGACCAAAAAGAGTTTTAGTTATTGTTTAATAAGTTAAATCGTTAAAACATAAAAACCAAAGGCTGCACAATTATTCTTGTAAAAGAAATGTACAATCAAACTTGAATTAGTGCCATTACCATAGTGTCCAGACCGAGTGTAAGAAGCATGAGGAAGAAGATAATGGCCCAGAATGGTGATAAGGGCAGCCTGGTCAGAGCCTCTGGGTACACCACAAATGCTATACCTGGACCTACAAAAAGTATTTTCATAGAATATTTACAGAGTTTAATACATTTTCACCAAAACACCAACAACCCAACACTTAATCATTTGCTGGTTATTCACAGCCACACACGCACACTGAATGTACCTTCATCTGCCACCTTCTCAATTGGAACTTTAAGCTCATGAGCCATGAAGCCAATAACTGAAAAAATGACAAAACCAGCAAATATACTGGTGGCACTGTTAGTACATGTCACTATGAGAGTATCTCTGCAAAGCAAAAGAGACAAGAAAGAGAGCAGAAGATATAATCTTAGATTATAAATAACAATAATATAAAGTAAGGTTTTCAATCGTTTTAAATTTCAATCAAACTAATTGCATATTAATATTTGTTAAGAAAAGGTCCAAGTACTAGGCTTTTAGAGAACATTACATTATTGTAGCAAAACAAAAAATAACAACACTCAATGGATATTACTAACCACATTTCAGAAATCTTTTTTTAATAAATATTATTTTGCTGGGATACGTTTAACATAAGATATCTTATGTAACATTGTACAAAATTGAATGGATCAAAACCCAAATGTTATTGCTATTTGTACATATTTTACGAGGTGGCTCATACACTGTAAAAAATACTTTGCTGCCTTAAAAATTTTTGTTGAATCAACTCGGATTTACAAGTCATTTTAACTTACTATTATTTATCTTGACTAGAGATGAGCTGTTATAACTACAGGTGAGTTGTTATAACATATACATTTAAGTTGACTTTTCTCAACTATATTTTATAAGTTGTGGCAACTAATTTCTGTTGACATGACTTGTAAATCTGATTTGATTTAACAATGTTTTTTACAGTGTACGTATTAAGTCATACAACCACATTCATAAGTTTTTATATGATTTGCTTTTGCCCCTGTGACATTGGGGTTAGGGGTGGAGCTTCATTATAGTTTTTTTATGATAATCATACTTAATCATAATCATAACCAACTAGCAAAATACATACAAATTCCCATAAGATTAGGTTGGACAAAGAAACTTAGAGCACGTCCACATGGCTGTTTTACGTAAATAATCTGTAGCGCATGAGTGTTTCGTACAGGCAGATCCAGCATTTTGGGAGCCTGAAATCGCTTCATTGAGATTACATTTTGACCCTGCAAATTTCTTATCTAAGTCTTATTTGGCAGCTTGAAAAGCAGAATAAAAAGAGTTAATATTTTTTTTAATTTAATTGAATAGTTCTAACACCAAAAACACATGTAAAGCTTAAAAATTCAAACTATTAAATTATTATATAGGCTATGTATTTAATATAAAATATTTGTAATGTCCATGTGAATAATACTGTATTATACTACACTGTAAAAAATGTCTGTAGAAATTACAGTATTAATGGGTATTACTGGCAACTAGCTGCCAGTAACTTACTGTAGATTTTACATTCATGTTATTTACTGGCAACATTTTGTTCAAAGTTAAATGAACATGAAACATTTTTTGACTTTATCTTCTACAGTAAGTTACTGGCAACCAGCTGCAAAATTACAGCAAATTTTTTAGAGTGTAATATGTAGAGTTTTTATTATAGTAAACTGTAGTAAAATTATAGACATAAGTGCTTTTGAACATATACAAAGTATACTACACCATTTACTGCAGTTTAGCAACGGTGCGGGGTTTGCATACAACAATGCAGATATAATTAGAAGATTATTGAGAAATCATAATAATACGACGGTCTGTTAAATAGTTCCCTTCTTTTATTCATTGTATTTATATATTTTATGTGGTACAATAAAACCCTAACTAATATACTCTAAAATAAAACAATACTATCACTTCAGGGGGCTGGAATTAAAACATCTTTGGTCAGTTTCCTGGAAAGGACTTATCCTAGTCCCAGACACGTTGAGCTGCCTTAATTTAAAAACATCTCGCACTGACATATCTTAACATACAGTATATCAGTGCCATTGTTTTGTCTCAAGATGCACACAAGTATTTTTTTATTTTTTTGCAAGGTATGTTTGTAAAAAAATTCTTAAATGTCCTAATATAGCTAAGGCCAAGTCCGGGATTACTTTAAACACTGTCTGGGAAACTGCCCCCTTGTCACTTCTTGAACCAAACTGAAAGTGACAGCCATGGTTACCTGTAACAGTTGTTATGGAACTTATTGTAGGATGAAAGGGTTATGAGACCACCCCAAGCTGCAGACAGAGAGAAGAAAATTTGTGTGGCAGCATCCTTCCACACCTAGATTAAAAGACAGACAGAAACAGAAAAAATACTGTAGGATCAAATATGGAGCAGAAAACATATATTCACACATTCTCGCTAGACCAACAAATATAACTGTCACAATACATATCAGTCCTTAAGTCACCTTGGCATCATTGAGTTTTTCCCATTTGGGTGTTATGAAGTAAAGAATACCAGAACCAGCTCCTGGCAGAGTGACCCCTCTGATCAACAGGATAACCAGCACGACATAAGGAAAAGTGGCAGTAAAATACACCACCTGCAAACATTTGTACATGAAAAAAAATGTATTGACAGTGACCGGAAGAGACAGACATTTATTTTATTTAATATTTTATGAGAATTATTACTTAAAGTATGACATAACTAATCTTTATTAACATTTGATGAAGAAAGATTTATTGATATTATATTTGCCAAATTAGACAAATTATTGTTTAAATGTAATACTTTTATTTGCTAGTTAGGCATATAGGCCATTTCAAAAACATTTATTTAAGATGTAACTATTTTATATTACAGACATTTAAAGAAAGAACTCAACAAGATTGGTTGATTGCATGAATAAATAACTGGGGCTGATTTACCAGAAAGGAAATTCAACTCTGTATTGCACTAGGAGGTGCCACAAAATAACACTACCTCATAAAAGAGAGATGGAAAGTAAATGTAGTACATGTCTTTTTACCTTCCCTGAAGACTTGATCCCTTTAGCCAAAGAGGCATAGACAATAATCCATGCCAGAAAAAGGCAGGCTGCCAAGGGCCAACGGATGTCCCCTGGGTATTCAATACCCTTGGAAATATGCAACACATTATACCTGTCAAAAAGCAGAGTGATGTATTCTATACAATGACATGTAAAACATCTGTCACAGACAGACGGACAGACAAACAAACAGGAAGGCATACGGACGGACAGGCAGACAGACAGAGTAAAGGTACAAAATCTGTCACTGGAATGGTAACCTTAGAAAAGTTCCTAATACAGTACTGTACCATTAGGGCCACTGTAAAAAAATCTGTAGAAATAGTATTGCTGGCAGCTGGTTGCCAGTAATTTACTGTAGATTTTACATTTATGTTTTTTACTGGTAACAGTTTGTTCAAAGTTAAATGAACATAAAACATTTTCAGTCTTTATCTTCTACAGTAAGTTACTGGCAACCAGCTTTATAATTACAGCTAATTTAACAGTAACATACACCTTTGAGGTACTAATATGGACTCTTTAGGTACAAAAAGGTACTGCACCAGACAGACAGACAGACAGACAGACAGACAGGCAGGCAGACATATAGACAGACAGACAGACAGACAGACAGACAGAGAGACAAACAGACAGACATACAGACAGACAGACACAGAGACAGACAGACAGACAGATAGATAGATAGATAGATAGCACACTCACTTGAAATACTCCTCACTAGGGCTGACATAGGTTTTATTTTCTGTGACATTTAATAGTCTACTTAAGTTCCCAAAAGCATTTGCGGATAAACAGAATGTAGTGTTCTTGATTGATGTGATATTTTTGTCCCTTAGTATACACGAGTCTGTCGAGAAAAAACAGTAAAAGAACTTGAAATTAAATTCAAACGTTCAAAAACAAATAAACTCAAGACAAACACACACAGATTCAATACAGGTAAACTTTTTAACAGTAATATCAGTGTATATATGCGTCTCAGTTTACACGAATTCACCCTGGCTTCGATTTATGGATTTGGTGGCACTACCTTAAAAGGCCAGAAGGTGGCAGTGGATCTCACTGCGGCACTGCACCAACTCTACAGTAAATTTGTCAAGCAAGCAGATTTTCTGCTGAATTCACCAAAAGGAAGCAAATAAAAATCTTGAGATAATTGTTGTAGTACGGGCTAAAAGTTAAAATATATATAAAGTATATAAAAGTATGTAAATAAAACAGTATACTTAAACTCTGCAGCTTTTTAAAATTGCGTCCACAACATTTTATTAGCTATTTAAATATCAAATATTAATTTCCATTTGTATTCACTGCCTAAATGACTTATACGGCAATTTAACCGCCGCTCAAAAGTAAATAAAAAATATAATTATTTCTTTTAGACCTAAGACATTCAAAATTTGAATAGCAGGCAGGGGCACACATTGAGGGGCAGGCTACTTAACTCCTGAAATACAGGTTGCGCATTGCGCATTTTAGTTAGAGAAAAAAATGGGATGATATGGGGTGGAGGGTGGACAGAGCGAGAGAGAGAGAGAGAAAGAGAAAGAGAAAAGAGAGAGAGAGAGAGAGAGAGAGAGAGAGAGAGAGAGAGAGAGAGAGAGAGTCTAATCCTTACCCAAAAGTAGCATGTCTTTGTCTTTGCACCCCATGGTGTTCCATTCATTTTTACAGCTGGCCCATGGAAGTGTATCCTTCAACGAAGCGAACAGGTAGTACAATGTCCAGCACATAATAATATTATAATATATGGCTATCAAGACAGATATTATCAACATGGCAATCCCGCAACCTATAATAACAAAATGAAACGAGATAATAGAAATTACACTTAAAGCAAGCAAAAACCATTTCACTGGAAACTTTAGCCCAAGCACTGCTTATTACAGTTTCAGGCTTGCACAACTAAAACAAGAATTTCAGATTACCTTGTAGAGCCGGAATTGCTTTCCATACTGACACGGGGCCTTGGCTGGCGAACTGACCCAGCGACACCTCCAGCAAAAATATAGGTATACCAGCGAGACCTAACATTATTAGGTAAGGTATCAGAAAGGCACCTACAAAAGAGGAATCGGCTACAATTGAAAAACGCATAACACATAGCACATCCACAAACAGTGGAACATTTAAAGCGAAATATTTAGTGCAATATACTAGCCAAGTATAATTGTTGATAAAAATCTATATTAAATACTTTTAATGTGAATGACCAACAATAATAGTAGCCTATTGCCAATTCAAATACAATAGCTTAATAATCCGCACAATTTTAAAACGAATATAGGCTACTAAAAATATCAAATTTCCTGCGACCCAATATTTCTTAAAACAGTGTCTGATCAACAATATAAGCATTTTATTTCTTACTGTCTTTTAATTTAGATAAGGCACTGTTTTTTCTTACCTCCACCATTCTGGAAAGCAAGATATGGGAATCTCCACACATTCCCCAGTCCCACGGCATATCCCACCATGGACAGAATAAAATCCAGTTTGTTGGACCAGTTTCCCCGGGCTTTATTTTCATCTCCTCCTGCATCATCGTCATCCTGGAGGAAAAAAAACGTAAAACTTAGTATTATAGAGGCTATCTAAATAAATATAAAAATATATAAATATAGGGTTTATCTGAGGAAACCAAGTAAAAAACCCGGGCGCACCCACACAACTTTTTTTTATCTTGTCCCTTGAAATAGAGAGGTCTTCCTTGATTCGGATAAAATAATAGAAAGTGTACCATAAGCAGATTCTTATACACATTACCTTGCAACATCAGCTATCAGAAACCAATCTGTAAAAATGAGTAAGCATGCATGCATGCAGAGTAAGTCGTTAAATCATAAAGATTTTAGTTTTGTTCATAGATCTTATTTGGGGATTGTGTTTCACTGGTAATGCAACATACTGATACACACCGCATTTGATATATTAAGATCCTGCTATGGACTACTTGCCACGTGCTCTTTCATGACTTAATTGTGAAAAGTCTTGTAATTACTGTGTGTCAGAAACATTCACTATCAATAAAAGGACAAATTAATTAAACGCTGGATTTCGTTTCGCTCTGCACTTTTGTGTGACAGAACAATGTCTCTCTGTCCAAAGCACATCAAGACATAGGCTACACTAATATGACTCTGTGATACAATATACACTTAAATTACACTATAAAATTAGTCGCAATTTTAATCAAATATGACATTAGTTGTCTTTACTTATGTATCGTGTTTAAAATCCAAACATATTGAATTTATATTATCTTACACAGAGAGTCGTCAAAAAAAAAAAATTCCTAACAAAAATCACAATTATGTCGTTGTTTTACGAATTTCTGAATATTTTACAGACAATATAAAAAGTTGGGTTAAGCAAAGGTTTTATTAATACTATTTTTAATAAAAGACTGATGCTGCATCTTAATAAAATAGCCTATACAAATATATTACCACTAACAAATAGCCAACCAAAAACATCTAAAGACTCCAGAAGACTAGCCTACATGATACACAGCATTTACTTTTGTGCAATACTCTCCCCGTTTGAAAGCTTTAAACCCATGGTGATTGGCATACTATACTGGAATTGAAATGTTAATTTGTAACCACTTACCCCGGTCAACGTGCCAGGCAGAACAGACGTGTTGCCATCTGTACCCAGTATGATGGTGGTCTGGCTCATGGAGGTCCAGTCTCCGATGGTGTTATTATGATCTGCCGAGATCCTAACAGCACCTTGGTCATTAGACATCACGGCCGAAGTGGCTTTACCGTGAGCAGTCGAAACATCCATTTTACCTACGGAATCTTTGCGCACATCAGAGTTAACTGGAGCAAGCGTGGGTCCTTGGGTGGCGTTTTTAAACGTCCCGTAGGCTTTATTAGAGTCCATTTCACAAGGTTTGTTTTCCGAAGGACAAAAAGTTTTCCGTTCGTTTGCAGACTGCTTTTGGGGCATCGGATTTCCATTCTCCGGTTTGTTGTTAGTCACTCCAACCGCTCCACCAGACGGCTGGGGCAGACTGCTGTTTGGTGGCTGTCTTAACATTTCTCCGTGCTCAGAAAAATCCTACAACGAAAAATGTAATTTTTTTAAAACATCAACAGCATAGCCTAATTACCTTGTAAATAATTATCAACTAACCTACTATACATTTTCAACGTAACCCTGCATTGTGCGAAAAACATGCACATGACAGCACAGTAAATAAATACAATCATATTTAAACTATAATATCAGAAATAGAGGTATCGTTTTTGGACATGCCTGCGCCAATTGTTTTGAAATTTCAGCTCACGGACGACCATTGTTTGGTTCTTGCTTTTACCATTAGAGAAAGATTCTTTAATTTTACGCCTCATTTCCTTCCTGTCATTCAAGCCCTGCACATCCCCTGCTTTTATGGGCAATAGACAAGCTGCCAGGCTCGACCGAAGCTTTTCTCCCCTGCGGCAGCCAACATGACCGGGGGGTAAGTGTGCAGTGCAAACGCGGGGGAAACCATGGATGGAACATTACACCAACCATTACATTGCACTATAGGAAAACGGAAAACTTGTACACAAGATTTTTAAAAGTTACTTTTCCTCCGTTAAATTTCTATTAGAGGTTCCACTGCATAAATACGACTCCAATGCATTATACACTAGTCAACATTTGAAGTGGATCAAACCCTTTTCTAAAAGTTTTCTTAAAACCAATATCCAATACCCAGTCTTGTTTTAGGACAAATTTGATGAATGTTTTTGATCCACTTCAAATGTTGACTACTATATATATATATATATATATATATATATATATATATATATATATATATATATATATATATAAGAAAAAGGTACCGTTTAATACCTACTAAATACAAGATATAGGTATACTAAATATAATACAATGTTGTACCTTTAAAGGTACCGTTAACTGTTCTGTACCTCAAACATTTAACTGGTACCCACAAGTATCCTTAAGGTACACAATAGGTTCTTAACATGAACCGTTAAGGGTACCACCCCAGCGACAAAAATGTGGAGTATTATATATATATGCACAAATAAACTACATACATGCACCACCAAGGAAAAAGTTCCAGCACCATGAATAGATACCTCTCATTTAATAAGCGCACTTCAAAGTTAACTTCTCCCATCCGTAAGTATTAAAAAAAAGTTAGGCTAATTGTCAGAGCAGAAAAATATAAAGCATAATAAAATGTATGTGTTGTACTCACCATTTGTGCAGAGTCAGCAAATGTGCGTTGGAAACAGCTGGAATAACGGCAGGCAGAATTTGGTTGTGCAAAGCTTTCTATATCTCCGTGGGAAAGATCGGGTTTGCGTCAGTGCATGGCACGGTACCCTTCGCATGTCATTTTCCTTAAAATAGGAGCTTGATAAATCATTGGCCTTGAATTCTGATTTTAAAGGGGCAACAAGCGAAGACGTGAGCTCGTGACACACACAAGCAGCGCGAGACTACGTTTTGGGACGGACTAGGATCGTGACTGATTAATAAACGTGTCCCCCAGGGCTATGTAAAGATGTTCATCTGACGTACGTTGGAGAAGATTCTGCAAACGCATGTTGATTTTGCGTAGCTGACTAAGTCATAAAGCACATATCTACATATAGCTAATCATCATTTAAGATGTAAATGCAGTAATAATAATAAAAAATAATAATATAAACTTTTTGTCATTGTACACGAAACTGAGAGCAACCCTAAGGTGCGGTACAAACAATAGCCTAATAATGTGATTTTTTTATATCTTCAACGGATTTGCAACCCAGCCATAAAAGCTGCTCTGTTTAAATTAGACAATGGCCCTGGAAATTATTTTAATTGCTTTTCACAGTGTATAACCATTACAAAATAATGAAAACTTTGGCGATGAAAATGAATGAATTTAATTTTATTTCACAATTATGACCATTACATTTTATGAAAAACTTCCTTAAATAACTTTTTGAAATGACTGCAAAATGTAAAAAAAACCCTGTCGTTTTACGTCAAAGGAACGCCCACGTATCTTCATGCGCAATTGCGCATACGAAATCCAGGTACCTTCTGCGTCACTGGCCCAAGTGAAAAAAGTGGGCGATGTTTTCGGAGGTGTGGAGGTACTCATTTGTTTAACTTTCAGGCAAGACAAAAAATATTTTCTATTTTTAGCTTCACGAAAACCACACCGCATCGAGTTTCTAAAATAATTTCCGCATTTTAACATTTAGCCTAATTCATAACTTGAATTAGTCTACAATGCCTTACAAACTTTAAAATTTGAATGTAAATTTTCTATTATTCTGTTAAGCATTATATGATATATGAAATGCTATCAGTGTAGGCTATTGCACAAAGGTCCAACCAGTTAATTTATAAATAAAATAATATTGTCTGCATGCTATTATTAAACTTTAGTCTGTTCCCTTCCTCGTCGTGATATCTCCCTACATACACACTGTTGCATAGACATTCAGCATCATCATAAATCTGAGGCTGAAGGTGATAAGGCTCTGTACTGCTGGATTAGATCTTCGCTAGGTTTAATTACTTTGTCAAAAGGAAATAATTGTAATTGATTTCTGCTTCTCTCTCTCTGTGTCACCATAATACGTATACGTAAGCAGTATAAGGGAAAAAAAGTGCGCCTTAAACAGAAAGGTAGAAATAAGTGGACTTTTTAGTGGTTTAGCCGTACAGTTTGTGCCATTTCAAAACAGTATTTTCTTACGAAATTGAAGGCAAGTTATAAAATAAAAAACAATTACTTTGATCAGCATCTATGATTAACGTGTAAAATAAATTTAGTTCTCTCCACTTTCTGTCACCCGATAATTGATGACATAGCCTATAAAAAGATTATAAGAGAAAGTGGTCATTCGTATTAATAACCTATTATGTTTTTTTAAACAACACAAAAACATGCCACATATGGGATATAAATATTAAAAGGTCATATAACGGAATGAAACCTACTTTCAAACAGAACCTTTGTACAATTAAACAGGCCAAAATGACTTTGTCCCATACAGCTACTCTTAAAATCTGTATACGGTTGAAAAAATCCTTTGATAAAGAAAACCCACAGTTACAAAACACACCAGTAAGTGCTTGCTGAACAACTTACAAAACTTACAAAAACAATTTTTATTTTATTTTTTTTGCGAGGACAGATATTTATGCAACGGTATATAAACACAGCAATATATCAATAACAAATAATTTCTAAAGTATTTCAAATTAAGCATATTTATGAAAATAAATGACCAAAAAAGACACCAATTAAATACAACCATTCAAGGCAAGAGATCGGTGAAAGAATTTATTTGCTTGATGAATAATTATTTAAAGAAAGAGGAAAATACCATTTGAATTTCATTTTCTAAAATCTCAAAAAGCTGTAACATTTAGAAACATCAAGAAATTTTGTCTAAGTGAAAACAGCTTAAAAGCGTTCCACAGCTTCAGCTCTATCTTACAGCTATTGTTTAAGTAATGTGAAAAGATGCTTTGTAATGTATGACATTTTTCCGTGTTCTCATTGGAGGCTGTAGGTTTGCTTCTGACCAGCAAGGTCCAGCGTGATCAGCAGTGCTCTGGGGTCCTTTCTGTTCTTATGTACTGTAATTTGACCTGGAAGTTCATCTCCTGCACAATTAAAAGCAAACAGAATGAATGAAAAAACAGAAAGATCTGACATTCGACATACATGCACATGAATATATTAAAACATGATCCAAATTTTATTTAATTATTTGTAACAGTTAGCTCAGTAAAGGGAATAGCTTGCATCTCTTTACTGTCAAAACTTTAATGTCCAGATTATGACATAAAAGATATTTAAACTCTTACTGTCCCCTATCGGGAATCTAAGAAAGGCTGCAGAGCCGACTAGCTCCAGATGGCAAAGAAAGCTGCTGCTGCTCACTACAGTATGGTTACAGTATAGATATAGGCAGCACGCTTTATCAGGATGGCCTGAAGACAATGACAATGATTGCAACAGATAATCACTTTGATTAACTTCACAATTCATTTTGCAGGCGTAAATTAATGTTTACCCAGTTGGCAAACAAGCCATTCAGCTGCTATTTCTTTCATTGTCCAGGATACTTAAAAAATGCTGACTGCGGCATTTGATGTGAGCTGATGAAAAGCAGTCAGATGTGGCCGTCACACTGCACTGCGACTGTCAGATTGCGTCTGTTCTACCTCATACTGTCAACTGATCACATGTGCACCAATAGGAACCTTAAGCAAGACAGGTAGGGCAGAAGAATTTACCCATAAATCCCAGCTCATACACAATAAAACGCCACTTTAACATTTCCTGATACTAAAGTATATTGAAAGAACAGAACCCCTGTAATCTAATCCTATAAGATATACTAAATTATACATTTTTAAACATGGATATGCAATAGAGCATAACAAAACAAAAAGGTTTCTTCATTAGATTTCTAATAAAACAGGGCAAAGCAAAAGTCAGAATCTTTTGAAAGAAAAATTGCTCTAATATAAACTGCCTTAATTAAAATCAACAGTGTGGAAAAATAATTGACAGACCACAAAATATTGATGACAAGTATGAGCTTAAATGATAGAAAGATATATTAAACTTCAGTACCCCCCACAGAAATTGTCTGTGTGCACAAGCATGAACAAACTGGTGTGTGCCTGCACTCTGTAATAAACACTTACTGCAAATGGGCATTGAAACATGACTGAAAAATATTCTTTGAGCTTTGTTTACAGAACCATGAGATGAACAGAGTGCAGTTCCCTGACTCTGAATTCATTGTAAAAGTGGTTTGGAATGTAGTTTGGGCAAACCGTGACATTTGCTTGTATAGAAACATGAAAGACCAGTGACATTAAGTTTGTTTAGGAATTGTGGTGGAAAAGCTCACTGTAAAGAATATGCAGCATGAAGTTAAAACAACTTGGTTTTGCAAGTCAATTCAACCTATTTTTTTAAGTTTTGGATGTAAAAAAGTTGACATAACTTATAAAATCAAGTTGAAATTGTTTAACTTGTTTTTTTTAAGTTAAAGTAACTATATACTTTGATTTGACAAAAATGTTGCATATTTTTTTACAGAGTATTGGTAATGTTAATTACTTAAAGGAGACAAAGCTGGTTCTAAAGGTGTGATATATACAGTTATATAACACAAAATAGTGACTGCACACTCACTTGCAAAAATATTTATTAGAACCAACGTTTCGGCAAATAGCCTTCGTCAAGGTATGTGAGGTATATATACAAGGTATATATACAGTACCAACTAACACACAAACGCAACCAAGGGTGACAGAGGATGAAACGAGACAAGTCAAGTCAGGACAACGCATAACTACTCATTTTTATTCCTTATAGAAACATAACTGCTTCTCAAGAATCACAGCATCACAGTTTATGTAAACACTGACTAAGGCAACAAAATACTTACGTAAATATATACATTAATCTAATAATTAATTATTACAGCAGTTTTTTAGAAAAAGGTAACCCCAAAAATTGCACCAATAGAAATGCTGCTTTATAAAACAGCCTCTCTCTCTCTGGCGCACATTATAAATCTGCAGTACCCGTAAAGAAGATGCATAAAACTTGCCTTCAGAATCACCTCTCACACACCCCTCCCCAACGGCACCTTGATCAGACACCTCAAGGACCTTTTCACAATGCAGACTGGTTGCAGTTTCTATGAATTTTTGATACTTTGGCAGAAATATGGAAGATGCCACTGAACATTTAATTTATATACAGCCAGCCTGTTCTCAAAAGAATTTATATGTATTTTACAAGTTGGCTAATTTGTATGAATTTCTATAAAGTGAATCATACAAAAACATACGATTATAAAAAAAACTAAATAATTAACGAAATCCTATCCCCAACATAACAGGGGCAAAAGCAAATTGTAATTTATTTTATGAATGTGGTTGTATGAATTAATACGATTTAGCCACCTCATAAAATATGTATGAATTGCCATAAGATTGCACTGATATAATTATTCCTTGGATACTTTAACATCACCTATGCTTCGCTATTTTTACAAAGCGACTTATAAGTATATATAAGATAAATATACACTCACCTAAAGGATTATTAGGAACACCATACTAATACTGTGTTTGACCCCCTTTCGCTTTCAGAACTTCCTTAATTCTATTTGGCATTGATTCAACAAGGTGCTGAATGCATTCTTTAGAAATGTTGGCCCATATTGATAGGATAGCATTATGGAGATTTGCGGGATGCACATCCAGGGCATGAAGCTCCCGTTCCACCACATCCCAAAGATGCTCTATTGGGTTGAGATCTGGTGACTTTGGGGACCATTTTAGTACAGTGAACTCATTGTCATGTTCAAGAAATCAATTTGAAATTATTTGAGCTTTGTGACATGGTGCATTATCCTGTCGGAAGTAGCCATCAGGGGATGGGTACATGGTGGTCATAATGGGATGGACATGGTCAGAAACAATGCTCAGGTAGGCCGTGGCATTAAAACAATGCCCAATTTGCACTAAGGGGCCTAATTGGGCCCAAGAAAACACACGCCACACCATTAAACCACCACCACCAGCAGCCTGCAAAGTGGCAATAAGGCACGATGGATCCATGTTCTCATTCTGTTTACGCCAAATTTTGACTCTACCATCTGAATGTCTCAACAAAATTCGAGACTCATCAGACCAGGCAACATTTTTCCTATCTTCAACTGTCCAATTTTGATGAGCTCATGCCAATTGTAGCCTTTTTTCCTATTTGTAGTGTAGATGAGCGGTACCCAGTGGGGTCTTCTGCTGTTGTAGCCCATCCGCCTCAAGGTGGCTTCACAAATGCTTTGCTGCATACCTTGGTTGTAACGAGTGGTTATTTCAGTCAAAGTTGCTCTTCTATCAGCTTGAATCAGTTAGCCCATTCTCCTCTGACCTCTCGCATCAACAAGGCATTTTCACACACAGGACTGCCGCATAATGGATGTTTTTCCCTTTTCACATCATTCTTTGTAAACCCTAGAAATGGTTGTGCATGAAAATCCCAGTAACTGAGCAGATTGTGAAATCTACAGACCGGCCCGTCTGGCACCAACAACCATGCCACCCTCAAAATTGCTTAATTCACCTTTCTTTCCCATTCTGACATTCAGTTTGAAGTTCAGGAGATTGTCTTGACCAGGCCCACACCCCTAAATGCATTGAAGCAACTGCCATGTAATTGGTTGATTAGATAATTGCATTAATGAGAAATTGAACAGGTGTTCCTAATAATCCTTTAGGTGAGTGTAAGTTCCTTCCTGCTGCCAGTTGATGGCTCTGTGACCGTCACTCATAATATATCCATATCAATGATCAGACCCCATGAACAAACTTATAGGTCAAGTTTGATTCAAAATCATTCCATGATTGCAGGAAATGAGACACTTTCTGTTTTCCTGATTACACCGATAATTTTATTACCTCACAACATGGCAAAATTGTTTGCGACATCAAAAATCAGTTTGCAATTTAGCATCTTCAGAGTCCTAGGAATAACATTAACCCAATCACAAATCTACTAGGAGGAATACTTAAAAGTTCACCACATGCACTGTTCACAAAATCCAAAATCCCCTAATCATGACAAAAAAAATCAGTGCTTTAAAGGGGACATTTACAAGACTTTTTAAGATGTCAAATAAATCTTTGGTGTGCCCAGAGTACATAAAATTACCACTTTGTATGTGTAAGCAAATTGTGCCATTTTGGGTGTGTCCTTTTAAATGCAAATGAGCTGATCTCTGCACTAAATGGCAGTGCATTGGTTGGATAGTGCAGATTAAGGGGCGCTATTATCCTCTTCTGACATCACAAGGTGAGCCAAATTTCAATTACCTATTTTTTCAAATGCTTGCAGAGAATGGTTTACCAAAACTATGTTACTGGGTTGTTCTTTTTCACATTTCCATGTTGATAGAAGTACTGTGGACCAGAGGATAGCACTTCAAAAAAGTCAGATTTTCATGATATGTCCCCTTTAATGCAAGGGCGTAAGTTTGATTCTAACATTGTTGGGGACATAAATAAAATTGGTCTGCAGAGTTGCATGGCCAAATGATTTTATCGATATTTACCAATTTATAAAAGACTTAAGCATCAACTAATTCTACAACATTGTAAACACACTGTATGTTTTGCTCATAGTTCTAAATCTGATCTCTTAACAAAAGTCTTTTAACAAAATGCAATTATTTCAGCTTTTTGCTCAATTTTGTTTTTAAACTACCCATATTTGAGGTGATAAAATAAAAAAAATTCATTTTTTTGTGAATTTGTTTAAAGCAGAGGGTCTGTTCTTTCATTTTAAATATATTGTATACATTTATAGAAGAACATTTTCCTGGAAGGCATTTTGTGAAAATCACAAAAATGCTGGTGGGCAACTTTTTTTAAAAAGGATGGCGGGGAATGAGTTAATGTCCATCCATATTTATTGTCCTGTGATCATTTAATAATAAAAAAATATATATATGATTTGATTTCAGTCCATTAGGTTTAAGAGATCCTGCAGGTGCCTGCTATTGCTCAAATGGAAGGGGAGTTTACCCTAAATACTTACTAATAAAGAGACTGAGAAAAAATTATATATGATCAATATATACCATTGCAAAAACAACAAATCTAATCTAAGCTATAGTATGTTTTGTGAAGCACCCAGCATTGGACAATGTTGGACGAACTACATCACTATAAATGTTCAATGTAGTCTCTCAATTAATATGAGGATAAAGTGCATGTATACTGTACTTTATAATAATTCTACAAAATTATCAATTCAATTACTTTTTCTGACATTATTGCAAACAGTAACGATAAATAAAGTAGTTTGGAGTTAAGCTGTTGGCAGAAGGGTAACTGAAAAAATATATATTTTAATATTGTCTCACAAAATAATATTATAAAGCAGATATCAACAATGCAGAAATTCTGTTTGCAGACCTTATCATTAAACGGCTCCTGGAAGGAACGAGTGTGGTGCTGCCCATGGACAGCTACAGTTTAGCCACAGTCATTTATAATCGTGTGCTGCATTGGAGAAAGTGTCTAAAGCACCTTCATCCATCTATGCATCAGCTGACATTTCTCCGATACCCATTATGATAAGACACACTTCACCTGTTAGAAAGGCCGGAGCACTGCCTATCTATGAATAGCTGGAGATGTTCTGTTTTACTCTTATACCTTTACCTAAAGCAACCTGCTTTTTAAAGCATTGCTCCTTTGATTCATTAACCTGTCTATTCTATGATCACTTCTGCTTCAATTACTAGCCATTTTTTACAAAAATCAAAAGTAAATTATGCATTACACATCAATCTCTATTAAAAATTACATTACAAATGATATGTTCAATATTATGAAAAATGTTGAACACATTCATTTTTATTTTTCCAAAAAGGTTTGCATAAACGGATCAGTTTGCAGTTCTGTTTTATAAAAAAAAAAAAAACACATGTCTATGATTAACAGACAAGGAAACCAATCAGCTTCTCTTTGAGACAATGCAACTGTTGCCTAAAATAACATTATTTTGTAAGTGCTTTAACTTAATTTTATTAATATTGTAGCTCACTCAAATAGTCCTGCAAACTACAACACTGTAAATGTTCAATGTAGTCTCTCAATTAATATGAGGAAAAAGTGCATGTATACTGTACTTCATAATAATTCTACAAAATTAGAACAATTAATGGGTCTGTGTTTAAAACTACACAACTACTTGTTTGTGTATTTAATTTCAGAATTGCAGTTAACTATTTTTCTTTCTTCATACTTTAGCCATAAGGGCTACAAAAATACTACACAAATAAAGTCAACCCCTTTTCAGTATGCTATGTCAGCTTATTAAAACTGTGTTAAATGGCAACATTTTCTAGGTTATTAAAATCAATCATTTGTTTCCCTCAAAAACACCATGTGATGATATGCAATGATAAATGATAAAAATCAGCATGAGTGATTCTTAAAAAAATTGGTCTAAGCACTGAAGTGTTATTTAATTTTTAATTCCTCTAAACATGATTTTCAAGACAAAATATAGCATATAGTATATGCCTGAATGGAATAAACTGATGGTTTTACACATAGTTTATGTGGACTGTCTCTAGAACTGCTCAATCATACTGTCTGTCTGTCTGTCAATGACTGACAGATAACCTGTGTCTCAGTCTAACTGTCAGGCCAAAGTAAGATAAGATATATCTCCATGTGACACACATCCTGTTATCCTGTATTAAAACACAGTATGATGACTGCACACACACATCCCAGATAAAGACTGCAGGTTAAAGACAGACACCAAATACAGTGTTTGTAAAAAAAGGGTACAAACCAGCTTGGACAGAGAATGGACTCTCTAGCATAAACACAGTTTGTTTCCAGTGGGTCTTAGGACAGTTTGGAGAAGTGGAGAACTCAACCTAAAATTCAAAACACAAAAGCATTAAAACTATGCCTAAGCAACAGCATCATTTTATTATTAAAGTGCTCCATGCTCATTCTGCTTTTAAGCTCAAACTACAACTTCAATTTTAATCCTTTTAATCATTTTTCAAGTAAAATAAAGTTTAACATCCTCTCCAAAAAAGTCTGAAGAAGATACAATCTGATCAATGTTTAAAACAATGTAATTTTTTACCGTTAATGGCATAGAAAAGGCTGTTTAATTTTACCAAAGGGGTGTTTGCCCCCCTTGTGGTGGCTGCCATGTTGACATTTCATAAAATTTTGTTTCAATTCAATTCAATTGTATTTTTAACACGTATCATTGCATTGAAGCAAAGAAGCTTTACAACAAATACAGATTAATACAGTCAAATGTATTTTAAAAACAGAAATATACAGGATAAACTATAGGATATATTATTAAACATTTTGAGTACATTAGTGGTATCAACTGCAAAAAGGTGCAATCTTTAAATAAGGTGTAAATTAGTGAAAACTGTAAAAATAATTCATAATACAGAATGACTGCAATTTGGTGGTTATTTTAGCAGTGCTATTAATAAAATATGCAAATACAAATACTAAATCAAAAGCCTATTAAAAACAGTATATACTTTTTCTGACACAATTAGTCAATTAGCATGAAATCTGACAACTACAACATTATTTATATTACAAATCTGAACATATAAAAATTAAGCGATGATGTACCTGACAAATTTTGCTATGATAACATAAAACATATATAATGCACATTTGCATGAATAAGAAAAAACAACGAGTGTTGCCGGACCATTATTTTAAGAGACATCCTAAATCTATTTTAGCAAACTCCCAGTCTGCATGGGTAAAAACCACAAAACTCCAGTGGAGAAACCAGGCTCAATGAGAGTGCCAATTCTCATTTGGCACGTTCCCATAATAATATTATTTAACATCTTACAGTTGAATAATAATACATTTTTTTAAACTGTAAATGTGTCCTTGCAATAAGCATATTTTGACAATGGAGGAAAAATACTTCTTTTGTATTGATGCTGCACCAACAGTACCAGTTAAAAGCCAAGAACAACGCTGAATCAGCCAGTGAAACAAATAAAAAATACATTAAACGCAGAGTAAAAATAAAACTCTGAACCTAATCTATTTGGCCTGAGAGTTAAAAAAAATAGACTTGCGATGTTAAACAGATGTAATAAAGTCAACAGAAATGATTTGGACTTCCTGCTGTAACACACCACATTTGGAAATGCAAGTGTTGTTAATGTCAACCAAAATAACATGCAAAACCAAAACATTGCAGAGGTTATTCACTAGCTTATTAACTTAGATGTTCAAACAATGTTGAGCACAGTGGGGCATCGGAATAGCAAAAACATCCACATATTCTTGCTTGAAGGCTCGTTACAATCCAGCATCAACCGCTCTCCCAGTAGCTGATGGGTTTTAGCTTATTTCATTGCTTGTTCCAGTTGGTCACTGGAGGAAGGCAAATGCTTATTTCAGCATTTAGGTATAGCAATTCCATTGCTATTGCCTTGGGCCTAAAAAACAGCAAGGCGTGACCACAATTGCTCGTTGTTAAACAGCACAGCACAACTGCTTACCTTGTTTCCGCAGTGCTTGTCGAAGAAAATGTCAAAATAGCCCACGATGGCCTAGAATGAAATATGAGCAAAAGGTTAGAACATGACATTCTGGTAAATGCTGACACTTGTTCAGGCTGCCTGCAAATAATTAGCAAAACACTGTAAAGGAGACTCGTTGAAGCAATAAAAAAATCATGCAGCAGTTGAATGTCAGCGCTGTGCTAAATTGTTTTATAATCATTGAATATAAAGAAGGATAATAAAAATAGGGTTGGGGTTGTCTGCTTTAAAATACAGTGAACAACACAATATTAGAGAAGTAAAAACTACCCATTTTTGTCCCAACCTGCCCCCAATGACAGTAGAGCAGCTCTATCAATCTCAAGAGCATACTTGTAGTGGCAATGATGCAGAACTAATAGCTTTTAATCCTGACGCAGCTGACAACACAAGGGTCTGCTTGCTCGCACAAAGAGAATCAATGAGAAAGAGAGAGCACACAGTAATAATATAAAAAAGCATGTGAGAGTTAAGCAAGAAAACAGAAAAATATCAGATATACATTACATAATATTACAGGTTTAGATTCTTGTAATATTAAATTTACAGCATATACATTTATACATTGAATAGCAATTTGAAAATCTGACAACAACTTTAATTTACAACCCAGGCTATAACGTTTTTATTTGGCACCAAGAAAAAATTATTATTTGCAGGTTGTTCCAGTACTTTGTATTTGACCAAAGCTGCTGTATTAAATCTAAAAGTTGAGTAGAAAAGCATTTAAAATGGCAAAGATCCGCTATTAAATTTGTATATGTCTTATAATACAAACATAAACAAACAAATGTTTAACATTTAACACAATGACAAAACCCCATAAATGTATAATTGATTATTGATTAGAGACTTCAGAACTTTTTCTAATGCATGAAAGACTCACCTTGTCTCCACATACAGTACACACTTCCCAGGATGCAACCGCTCTCAAATACTATTTAAGCAAAACAGTTCAAGCCGCTTAGTTGACTCAATATTCTAAATACCTAAAATATTTATTTTCACTCCAAATTAAGCGCATAATTTCAAAGAGGTTTCTCAAAAATGAATGGCTAAACTGTGTCACTGCACACGGCTTCTCAAATGTGAACACACAAACACACACAGAACAGCGCACGGTCACCCTGTGAACTCTCAGGGGACACTGCAGTGATAATGTGAACAATTCTGCCTAAAGTATCCCAGGGACCTTGTGGGCAGACATACAGCTCTGGCTTAATGTCTGTGTTTTACTCTCTATCAACACCCACCTATTAATCCTCCTCTTTCTTTTGTTAAATTAGCTTTAAGTGGAATAAAAACACAGCAACTTAATCAAGGGTATTTCCACCAAGAATTTTTATTCCACTTTCATAAAGCTTTATGAAAACCATTAAATGTGGTCAAATGCAGAAAATAACACCCATATCATTGTTATTACGTTGTTGGATTATTTATAAAGGATTATGCTGATTATACATGTATTTTAAATTCATTTGATATTGTTGCAACACACAATTAAAAATTCAGTGCATTTAATTTATTTTAAAATTGCCATGAAAATTTCAGTTTTTATTTTCTATAAAAAAAGAATGTGAACTGAACACACACGGTCAATTCCAAGCAACTTCACTGCCAGAAATAAAACAAAATAAAACAACCCCACCAATGCACCGGGGAACAGACACAAAAGCCATAGCTATGTGTGTGTGTGCGTGCGCATTGGGGGAGGGGGGGCTGGAAATGGCTTTTCATTCTCATCAGTGTTCAGTCATCACACCCGGGGAATGTCGGAGGTAAGTGATGCGAGCGAGCTGCTTCCTGGCCCAGGAGGCGGAGCAAGCAGGCGCTCAGAGAGTCTACCTGAAGATCAGGTCGGGAGAAAATTAATAATTATCATCAATTACTAACATCAACGGGGAGCAATTCATCATCAGGCCCTTTCTAGCGCTATCATGTCGGAGCGGCGCGTGGTGCAGCCAGATACAATTATGCGGCAAGCTGTAGAGAAGGGAGAGCTAATGCGCTTTTGATGGGGTTTATTCACGCATGCGAGGCGTCACACTCGACCACCTCGAGCTCTCCCTCTGCTCCCACACCCCCCGTTACCCTTATTCTGTACATGACACCCACAAATGCCAGAAAAAATCCTGTTATTTTTTCCCCTTAGAGTTTGATGTTCCACCACACTGACAAATATTCAAGATTTAATTGGGGGGAAGAAAATCTCTGCTGGCTCACACACAATCAACATATACCTGACTAAGGGAAATATTGTAAACTATGGTTCTATAATGCTTTACCAGTTACAATGGTGTACGGGTTCTTTTCATAGACATATAACGGGCCAATGGGACAGCTCAAAGGAACCACTTACAACTTCCTTTGTGTGAAAACCTTTTACCTCTGTTAAAATCGAGAAAGAAATTAAGCAAAAAAAGAAAGAAAAAATTTGATGCTTAACAACCTCAGCTCATATTTCTAACTCAGTTCTTAACAAATTTCTAAATAAAATGCTCGTACTGCACTTACAATATCAAGCACGCCTGTGCTAAGGCAAGATTTCTTTAGTGTCTGGCCCTTAAGGGCTCGTTATAGTTGTGCATAGGTCCTACAGCGTAGCCGCGACGGCGTAGGTTCCACGTAGGTTTAACTAAAACTTTTGCGTCGTCCGTGCGACGTGCAAACACACGCGCAGACCGCTGGTAGGCAGTATCTACGCATGTAACCACAGTAGCAGCATGACCGTCAAAGAAGAAGAAGCTTGGCAAGTTAACCCACAAACGAAGAAGAAACAGCAACTTGTTGTGTATGATTTGAGAAGACCAGCAATGATGGAAGTAAATAAATAGCGACTTTTGTTGCAGTTTGAGTTAAATCACCCCTCAACTTGGCTCATCTTTGTTTTCACCGTCGCACTTGCGGTCCGCGTAGAACTGACGCGCTGTTAAAAATTTTCTGAGGTGCATGTCAGGCTACGCAGAGCTACACACAGGCTATGGATAACCTACGTAGTAGCTACGGCGTAGATTTTACGCACGCCTATAAATTGGGCTTAAGACTCATTAAAAAAAAGTTATTTTTACTTGCCATGAATTTTAAAGTATTGCATCAAAAATGCGTGATGGAAACGCAAAATTTCAAATAAAAATTTTTTACGCTCACTTGAGGTGGTTTTTGATTTATACAAAAAAGAGAAGGGGAGAGCGGGGCACAACCAAACGCTTTTTCGCTTTGGCTCTATGATTAAAAAAATATTAAGGTTAAATAAATATTTTTTTACACAATCAACATTCAAACTCTGCTAAAAATGAGCACTTAAAAGTTTGTTTGGGACCTGCTTTTATCGTACAATTACACCGAAAGTCGGGGTAATTGTAACAAACAGGGTTGTAAAACCTGCTAGAAAATTTGGTTAAAAGACAAATAATTCAATACAATTCTGTCTATATACTAAAGATGAATATTGTTTATAATATGCCCATAATAGATGAATGTGTGGATATCTATCCATCCATGATCCTACATCTAACCATCTTTGTAGTATACATCAATGCATATAAATAATAAAAAAAATTGGCTGCACATTTAAGAAAAAAAGCATAATTGTGAGTTATTTCCCCTAATATTGTATTAACAGTAATCATTTTGTTGAATAGTTTATACACTCTTAAAACAGATGTGTTAAAAACAACACATTCTGTGTTAGTTTAGGGACAACACATTAAATGTGTTGTCCTTAACTAAACACATCTCTGTGTTATTATTGGAACGACACATTTTGTGTTATTTTTAACACAACTTGTGTTGTCCATTTCATTTATTTTAACACAAAATAACACATACATGTGTTAAATGGCATGACACAAACTATGTGTAAAAAATTAACACATCATTTTTTAGAGTGTACTTTGTTTTATTTCATTATCATTGTATACTGGAGGCTTAGTCGTACAACTAACCCTGCTGTGTAAAAAGTTTTTTTAATCCGCAGCTTTCAGTTAGTAGGAGTTGCTGACATGTTTCAAAATGGTGTTATGTTTTAGGTAACAAGACAGTGATTAAAATAATATAAGGTTGGATTTGGTGACTTACACACCCAACTTAAAAATAAAAAAAAACTTACGATGAAGAAATTTACTTTTATGCCTGCAAAAAACTATCTTAACCAAAACACATCAAAACTTTTCACAAATTAAAAGGAGATCATCTTCTGACAGTAAGAGAAAAATCCTAAAAGCACAGATTGCTCGACCCTGTAGAAATATGTAAAGTAACCGCGTTACAATTAACCCCACGCTAGTATGTGCCTCACTCACCTCTACATGTGAATAATGGGAGATGAGACTGCTTTTGCCGTACAAATTCTGATGTAGCGAACATTAAACCCATGTGACTAACCGTCTAGCTCAGTGGTTCCCAATCCTGGTCCTCGAGGCCACCCTGCCAGAAAGTTTTAGATGTCTCCTTATTTAACACCCCTGATTTAACTCATCAGCTCGTTAGGGAGACATGTTTTTTGAAGGAGCATTTTTGAAGAAGATTGATAAGTTGAATCAGGGGTTTTAAATAAGGAGAACTTTCAGTCAGGGGGGCCTCGAGGACCAGGACTGGGAAACACCGGTCTAGCTGTTTCCGCTGATGTTGTCTTACGGGGCTCAACATCGTCTTAATGCCTTTGCTGCTAGTGCCTCAAAAATGCTGCATTCCTTCTTCTATGTGCAAAATTTTGCTAATTTAGAAAAAGATTTGCTTCACATTTGGATGGAAACACAGCTACTGAGTGGTATGTTTGTAACTTCTAATTAAATGGGGGAAGACAGATATCTTTACAATTGCGTGCTAAAAATTCATCATATTTCCGACCATCAATTAAACCGGACATAAACTACCATAACTTGTTTTTTACCATCAAGTGTCTCAAAACACCTTTTTTAGGTTGCTTCAGCTGCTGCCCATACGCAGAGGCTGGCAAGTAGCTCACAACACTCTCGAGAGAGCCTCAACCCCAGAGAATCTGTTGCCTTTATCATTTGATGACTGCCTCTTTTTACTGGAAGAGAAAACTTCTGTCGCTAGAGGAGCCATATCGAGCATTCAATTTTTCTCATTCATAGTATTAGCACCTTGTTAAAGGTGCAGTGTGTAAATTTTAGCGGCATCTAGAGGTGAGGTTGTGAATTGCAACTAGCGGCTCAGTCCACTGCTCACCTCTCGCTTTTGAAACGCATAGAGAAGCTAAGGTAGCCACCACCGGAAAAACATGTCATCGACGGAGACAACTTAGTTAAAAAAGTTTGTCCGTTAAGGGCTTCTGTAGAAACATGGTGGCACAAAATGGCGACTTCCATGAAAGGGGACCCTCTGTGTATGTAGATAAAAACATCTGATTCTAAGGTAATAAACACATAAGGGTTCATTATAAAAAGGTCTTTATACACCCCTCATAATATAGTTTTGTATATTATTTTGCATTTCTGTCAAGAGATCCTTTTAAAAATTACACACTGCACCTTTAATATGTACACTGTAAAAAAATGTAACATCAAGTTAAAACAACTTGGTTTTGCAAGTCAATTCAATATACCATTTTAAGTTTTGGCCTGTGAACAGTTGACATAACTTATAAAACAAGTTTAAAAATAACTTAATTTTTGTAAGTTAAAGTAGCATAAAAATATATGTTGATTTGATAAAGCTGCTGATTTTTTTACTGTATAAAATCTTTGGTTGTATGATCGGACACCCTGCATAAATGCATAGAAAATCAGTCAAATAAAAATGCCTGTCCACCTCTTCCAGCACCATGTACCACAAGAAACCTAAATTTCTGGGACACTAAACAAAAAACAGATAAAAAGAAAGAGGCCTATGTAAGAGTAAAAAGTGCAATGCAGATGTTCTAATCACAGTGTTTCCGCTACATGCATTCTGCCGTAGCGGGTTGCCACACCTAAAACATTCCCGCCACGCCTGCGGTTGTGGATAGAAGGGATACAGAAAAAAGAATAACATAAATAAGCCTACACAAAATATGTTACACTTAAATAACTAGCAGATTGACAAAACGAATAAAAAAAGTATTTGAGTTTCTGTTCTTTTTTGTGACGTTTTCTAAAACCAAAGCAGCAGAAAGCACGTCACGTTTTTTTAATGATTTTAAATAAGCTTTTGTGAGTGTACTGTACACAAATAAAAGTACACCATTTACAGTTCAAATGTTGTTTTACTTTTATCTGTATGACCATAAATTTAACTGTTCACTGGTGCATATACACAGACTACTACTTACATGAGACTGCAAGACATTAATAGTCTACATTAATCTGTTTGGAAGGAAACTTACATTATTTCTGTGGGAAGAGAAGGACGTTGTTAAACTTGAGGCAGACGGTGAGACTGTGTTTCATCTGTTTTCAGACGGAACAGCAGGGTTCGGGTACCCGCGGGTGAACCCCATAATATTTGAGGTAACGGGTGTAATAATATTAACATGTCATTTGCGTTGTAGATGCAGGTCAGGACTCAATAGGCAAGAGTGAACTGCGGGTCTACCGTCCAAGGCCATTTCGACTTGATTCAGCAGTTTTTATTTGTGGTTAGCATTGCTTATTAGTGTTTAATATTTGTCTGAAGACCTTTAAGGTTTCTACTTACTGCGCAATTTGTACTGTAACAGGGTCAGGATAACACCCTGTGTCTCAATTCGTTCCCTAGCACTGGTAATGACCTTAGTTCACTTGATATTGGGACACTGTTCCCTTATTCTCCTGTGACATAGCTGCTTAAGCGCGTTGTGATTATTCACAGCATCAACAACTGCCAAAACCAAAATCTCTCTGACTTAATTTTAAACAGTACATTGTGAAAAAACGCTGTCATTATTCTCTTACATATCCATACATAAAATTGGAGGAATATAATTACATTTTAAATATAAAAAATATTTTACAATTTTAAATAAATATTATTATTTTAAATATTGAGTAGATTGTGGTTCCTTACTTTGTAGCGATGTGTGTTTATATTTAAAACTAAAACTAACGTTTGGCGTAAAGTTTATTGAGTTGGCTCACGTGATTTTAAGGGAACATGGGGACCATCGATGCTCACTGGTTTTTGCGTTGCACAGTGGGAATTTTTAGGGAACGAACGTTCCAGTGCACTGGAAGGATTTTGCTGTTGAGACAGGGCCGACTCCCTGATCAGTGCCTTGACTACTGAACAAGGGAGCTGGATTGAGACACACCCACAGTCTTTATGTCAAACGGGCCGGGTGTGGAATAAAATTGCTGCTGATGTTGGCTAACTGGTTGGGTGTTCTGTCAATCACTTCGGGTGCAGATTATCAAACAGGACTGTGCATGACTTTGTAACAGGAACTATAACACTAAACATGAGCACAAACTTACACACAACATTAAAACTAAAATGAATTAACATATTTTTAAGAAAATACATTTTAGAACAAACATAGAAAAGCAATATGTTATGAATAATAAGGAAAAGTAAATGATAGCATGAAAATGATAAAAATACATATGTAGCCTACATTTAATTACCATGGGTGCCCCCTGCAGCCACAGCTAGAAAAAAATCCTAGAGGAAAAGCTGAAACATCTCATGTATAGTCATTTTGTGTTCAGTTTAGATATACTGTATGCTATAGACCATTTGCGTGTTTGCAAACAGAGATGACGTTTTTTGTGGTTTGTGTTCAACTAGTGGCAGAAAGTGGCAGTTCTGCAGTAGCGGTGTGAAGTGTTTTAGCGTTAAACTGTAATTGTTATGGATCCAATGTTCTGTCGAGGTTTGTTTCCCCTATGTTTACCTTTAGTGTAATGTTTCTTACAGCATTTTCATCACGGTATATTTATTTTTTAGATAAATTCAAAGTTTAAATGACTTGGCTACTGATATATGTGCATGTATGTAATGTATACCTATTGTTCTTTATTGGTAAATCAAAAAATATATGTTTACAGTATGAATCCCTAAACTACATATAAAAGCAATACTATCATGTATTCTATTAAATACGATTTATTAAAAATCTCATAATTTTCCTGTTTATTATAAAACTATACATTTATATGCATAGGCCTGTTTATATATTAATAACACTTTACATCGTGTGTGTGTGTTATATTTATTAAGTATGAAAACATAATAATTTTAGAACAAACAGGAAGAACACATAAGCTAAGATATAAGATAAAAAAGAAATAATAGAAAACCTTTCAAATCTTTCTAAATAAATTATAAACGTTATGTGACGTGAAGAAAGCGCTATAAGAAACACATACAGGGAACAGACTTTGACAGAACACAGGACATCTCTAATTATTAAAAGATTTTCAGTTGATTCCATTGCTATAGTTTAAGGGCTTATTGCAACCATAAACACGGTTATCTTCAAATGGTGTCTTTGACGACGGTATTCTATAAAAATGGATGTCATCTTTTTTTGGTATTCCTATTTTGACACTCAACAGCACAACAAGACATTTTCTAGCGAGTTATCTTGCTTGTTTTCCACTGTTTTTCTGCCACCACATTGCGCACGCCACTTGCAGTGACGTAACTGTGACGTCTACTCACAAAAGGTCTTTAGTGATAATCAGTCACCAGAAAGTTTGTGCAATTTAAACTTGTTTTTATGTTTGTACCATCTATTATTTATGCAAGTGTTACTTTGATACTATGTTTAATAATTTTATTATTATAATTTATATTAAAGGGGTGATCACATGAGAAATCCAATTTCCCTTGATTTTTCAACATAGAAGATAATACTAAAGGCCTCTTATAAGTTTCATCGGTTTCACCTTAAAAGCATTTCTACAATTGTGCTCCGGAAAAAAAAACGGTCTAAAACAGCTGGTTATGAAGTCAAAGGTGCAGATTAATTTTCAAATGACCTGCCTACAGCAATACAGTATAACACATAATTTTACATCATGGCACTGTTAACTCCGTCCACTAACATTCAGTCTGAAAAGTGAGTGGATCTCAAGGAGTTTTTGTTTACAAACACGACTGTAATAACAGTAAGATGTTAGACAGTAAGACTAGAGGAAATCCCTTCTATTTCTTCCTGAAGCCTTATTGCACAACACCAGTGCAAATAAAAAGCACACTGGCAAACGCAGATAAAGACAACAAACAAGGGCGGGGCTACCGTTTCTATAAAATCCACCATCTGAGCATCAAATTCAGAATCTTTTCCCTAATAGACACAGCACAGCTGATAGCAGTCTCTTACCCCTCATTCAGAAAACCATGGTTGCAAAAGTGACCAAAGACATTCCCTTTCGAGGATAGTTCTATGAGGAATTGTATAAAATCACACCTATTAACAGTAAAGCCCAGCCGTGCATCACACAACACAAAATCACCATACTCGCCATAAGGTTACATGAGCTAAAAGTTGAACAGATGCCCGATTCACGTGGGATCCAATCAAAAATCTAGAACAAGTGTAACTGCCAAAATAGGGGCACACATCACTACCTGATTGCGTTGACAAAGAGCAGAACAGAGGGCAATGGGTGTTTCCCTCCGCTGTGAACAGGTCCACATCTGTTTCCCTGAACCGTTCCCAAATCAGCCTCACAAAATGGAAGTCTTCACTCTCTGTGAGGGATCCCATCAGATTATGATCGGCCCCCTTGAGAAGGCATGTTGCCTGCCTCTTAGAGCCCTCAATCACAAACCCACTTGGCAGTTTACACTGTAAAAAAATCCGTAGAAATTGCAGCTGGGTTGCCGGTAACTCACCGCAGATTCAAATTTATGTTATTCACTGGCAACATTTTGTTCAAAGTTAAATGAACATTTAACATTTACAAGTCTTTGTCTTTACAGAGTAAAACTAAGAGAGCAGCATCAAGCAAAACATTCTGGGAAACAAAATCTGAAGCAAAAAACTGAAAAAGGTTGATGATGATTTCTGGTTCCCAGAATGCTTTGCATGGGGCTGTTATTGTATAGTTTTATTCTGTAAAGATAAAGACTTGTTAATATTTAAAATTTATTTAACTTTGAACAAAATGTTGCCAATAAATAACATAAATTTCAATCTATGGTAAATTACCGGCAACCCAGCTGCAATAAGATTATAATTTCTACGGAATTTTTTTACAGTGTACGTACAAAGTAATGGACGAGCTGTCGGTGCATATCAGTACATGGTTTGACCCACACAGAAGGAAGCTCCAGACAAACCGCCTTCATTTTGTCACACTGTCGATGCATTTGTCATGACCACCTTCCTTCCAGTTACCAGCCCCAACTTAATAACCCCACAGTGCAGGCCCGGGACAGGGTGAGACGCAACCCACAATATCAGTGGACTCAAGCACCTACACGTGACTGTTATGTGCAGCGACCAATACACCAAGCCTTATGAGGCAACCGAGTCTTCTGCAAAAGCTAAAGGGGACACATGTACAGTGGTCCAAGATGACAAATGACGAGGCAGCCACCAACAGTCCAAACCAGAGGTCACGTTAACCAAATTTTTTTGGCAGTGAAGGAAAATCTGAAAGACATCTGTCATTTTGACAGTTACACTTACAACAAAATGTAATTTCCAACCCCATCCAGTTGGTGGCAAAAGCGTATTTGAACTAATGCAGCACTGCACAGACTGATTTAGTTTTGAGAGAGAGCGATTAGTAAGCACTGGTCTTGAAACTCTAGCAATACTTTGATGTCATACGTTGATAGATCTGGGCAGAACTTCTCAAGTTTAAAACACTCAAGTGTGAAGAGCACAAGACAAATCTCCAGAACAAAATTTGCAACAAGAACTTGTCTGTCAAAGGTAAGGACACAAAATCTAATGTCACTAGAGCAGGGGTCTTCAACATTTTTTGGGTCAGGGACCCCTTAGATGAGAGAGGCATGGAGCAGGGACCCCCTGATACTAAATGTGTAAAACTGATATTTAAGTAATCAGTAAGGTACGAGAGGCTGCCTTTCCATATTAGGCACAACGCAAAGTGGAGTAAAGTACAAATATAGACCAATCAGAATCAAGGACTGGAACTGTTTTATAAATAGAAACCAACCATATTGTCACACAGCCATACTATATTAAGACAGTACATTGGCACTATTATGCTGTTGTTGTACATGCATAATTTTTTGTTAAAGTAGATTTAGTTTTTATATGAATATAATAATAATAATAATAATAATAATAATAATAATAATAATATATTATTTTAAGGTATTTGCAGTGTAATAGATTTTCATTTTACTGTGAAACTAGGCAACTAGGTAAATGGAAAGAAATGATAGAAGCACAAAGTTAGAGGTATGGCGTGCAGCATGGAAAGAGAGTGTTAAACACTACAGACAGGCTATTAAAACCGCCAGATATACCTATCTTAGCAAGCTTATAAATGAGAATTATAATAACCCTTGTTTCCTCTTTAGCACAGTTGCAAAACTGACTAGAAACAAAGAACAAACAGAAACCAATAGTAAACTTTAACACAATAGTAACAACTTCATTAACTTCTTTTCTAACAAAATTATGGCTATTAGGGAAAACATCGTGGCTACCCAGGCAGCCACCACTCTACCCATTAGTTCACTTAACACTAGACTACCATACGAACATCTAGATTCATTTAAACCTACTACAATAGATGAGCTCTCTAGACTAGTTACATCATCCAAATCATCGTCCTGTATATTAGACCCCGTTCCCAAAAAAACTACTTAAAGAGGTATTTCCTGTAGTGTCAACCCCGGTTCTAAATATCTTTAACTCATCGCTAGAAATAGGATACGTTCCAACAGCTTTCAACCTAGCAGTTATTAAACCGCTGATTAAAAAACCACAGATTGATCGGGAGAGCTTAATAACTTTAGACCAATCTCAAATCTCCCTTTTCTTTCGAAAATATTAGAAAAGGTAGTGGCAAGCCAGTTACGCACATTCATGACAAATAATAGTACATATGAAAAGTTCCAATCAGGATTCAGGCCCCACCATAGCACAGAGACAGCGTTGCTTAGAGTTACAAATGACTTATTAACATCTGATCGTGGTGAAATCTCAATTCTTATATTACTAGACCTTAGTGCAGCCTTTGACACAATAGATCACACAATCTTACTCAACAGACTAGAAAACTATGTTGGTATCAGTGGTCAGGCCCTAGCCTGGTTTAGGTCGCATCTAACCAATCGCTATCATTTTGTTTATGTAAACGAGAAAGAGTCATATCACTCCCTGGTTAAATACGGTGTACCGCAGGGATCAGTTTTAGGTCCTATCCTGTTCTCGTTATATATGTTACCCCTAGGAGACATTATCAGGAAACATAACATAAGTTTTCAGTGCTATGCGGATGATACCCAGCTCTACATCTCCTCACATCCCAGCGAAACACACACGTTTTCTAAGCTAACAGACTGCATTAGCGATGTTAGTGACTGGATGGCACATAACTTTCTTAAGCTCAACTCCAATAAGACATAGATACTTATTATTAAACCGAATCTTCCACGGTTAGGAACTTAGGTGTGATGTTCGACAGCAACTTATCCTTCGATAGTCATATCGCCAACGTCTGCCGCACAGCATTCTTCCATCTTAGAAATATCTCGAAAATACGTCATATACTGTCTACATCTGACGCAGAGAAGCTTATCCATGCTTTTTTGACCTCTAGAATAGACTATTGTAACTCGCTACTCGGGGGATGCCATGCAAATCAAGTAAACAAGCTTCAGCTAGTTCAAAACGCTTCTGCAAGGGTACTTACTCGATCTAAGAAGTATGACCACATAAGCCCTATTCTGGCATCTTTACACTGGCTACCAGTTAAATATCGCATACAATTTAAAATATCACTAATCACCTACAAAGCTTTAAATGG
Source organism: Misgurnus anguillicaudatus (assembly GCF_027580225.2). NCBI lineage: Eukaryota > Metazoa > Chordata > Actinopteri > Cypriniformes > Cobitidae > Misgurnus > Misgurnus anguillicaudatus. The sequence goes on along the minus strand of NC_073357.2, from coordinate 21,217,029 downwards.
CCTAGCACCCACATACCTTAGAGAATTACTATCAGAATACAATCCATCACGCACACTACGGTCGCAAAATTCTGGCCTCTTGATTATCCCTAGACTATCAAAAGTGTCTAAAAGTGGAAGATCCTTTTCCTACTTAGCCCCTAAGCTATGGAATGATTTAACAACCGATGTCCGAGAATCAGACACAGTCGATCATTTTAAATTTAGACTTAAAACTTTTCTCTTTAACAAAGCATTCGCATAATTTGTCTAGTAAAGGTACTTAACTCGCAATAGTTATTTGTACGGAACAAAGAACTCATAGTCATAACACAGACCAACCAAATAAATAAATAAAAACCTTATCTGCATAAACACTTCAAAATGAATTGCATTAAATAGTTTGCCACCGTTTGCCACTGAACCTGCATTAACGACGACAGTGGGGCCTCTGGCCTTAGTCAAACGGATTGGCACGTATGGTCGGGTTGCGATTGTGGAACTTTCGTATGTCTTGTGAATAGTATGCCATACAGACCCGTACAGACACGTATGGTCAGGTTGCGATGTTGGCGTTTTCTCGTGGTCTTGAAAATAGTATGCAATATAGACCCGTTTGCCACTGAACCTGCATTAACGACGACTGTGGGGCTACAGGCCTTAGTCAAACGGGTCGACAGGTTTCATTTTCTCTTAAAGATCGGAAGGTGACCCTTAGTTACCATATATAACTTCGCAGTGGGCCCCCAATTTGCCAAATCCTCAACTGTGGATAATATAATTATGCCGCAATAGTTAGTCTGTCTGAAACTAAGCTGATTAAACCACATCACTGTGTGACACTTGCATTACATGTGAACGGCCCCTACGCTAATATGATTTTGTTTTTCTCTCCCTGTCTCATCCTCGACCCCGAGGACAATGAGACAAACAGACCCAGTTCCGGTAAATGTGAAACTCAGCACACCTCTGATCTACCGGCCGTCCTTCAACGTAATGCCCAGCTGATGCCTGACCAACTATCACTGGCAGAACCCGCTTAATCTCCGTTTAATCTCCTTATCCGTTTACATGTATATACATATCTCCCAAGGGTTTTTCCCTCCTAGGACTTTTTTTATTTCCTCGGCTAAACAGCCCGGGGTTTTTTTCCTAGGGGTTTTTTTTACCCCGGGGAGGCAGCCTTCTTGGGCTTAACTTAGCTTCCTCTTCTAGACGTTACATTAGTAATATGCTCGCTTATAATATCGAGTCATAGCCGCAGCAAATTTGACTGCTTATGCTATCTTGTATTATGTTATGCTATCTGTCGTCTTTCTGTGCTTTTACTGCTTCTATTAATGTAAAGCTGCTTTGAAACAATAACTATTGTGAAAAGCGCTATATAAATAAAATTGAATTGAATTGAATTTACCTGAACCTGGGCTTATAAAGATGACTGACCATGGTGAATGGCACAAAGACTCTCTATTTTGGTGGGGATAGAGGTTGTGCTACTTTATAATTCAGAGGTTTGTTGCCTTTCTTGTGTATCGTCATTGTCACGAGTTTGAGTAACGCAGGTTTATTTTTTGCATAGCTTCATATCAGACATAGGAGAAAACATGCATTGAGTCCGCGCGCATCTCTTTGGGGCAACTTTTTGAGAGGCCTGACTATGAATCTTGCACAAAGCACCATCACGGTGCGTGTTCCATACATTTTTAAATGCGGGCGATAGTTTTGTCAAAGTTTATAAAGCAGACGCGGTGTGGTGTCATTTGCCTGTTGAGTTAGCGCTTTAAATCTGAACCACGTGAAACAGCCGTCCAAGTTCAGAAATATAACTTAGATGAGACAATGTCGCAGTGATTCTAAAATAACTTTCTGAAAGAAAGACACACATGCCTATAAGATTTACCTGTTTTATGATGCCTTTTCTGTCGCTACTGCTGCTTCCTGAGTGTACATTCATAATCTTCAGATATTTTATTTTGGTTCGCTTGCTAAACGCGGCTTCGCGGCCACGCACGTGCACAACTTAAAGGGAACATGTAACGTTTTTTTTTGTACATATATTTTACGTTTTTAGCAACAAAAAAAAACCCGGTTGAAGACCCATGCACTAGAGTTAGCATTAATCTGCCTTAATTTATTTATAAAACACAGACAAGCACTTAGTCAATGCAGATCAGAATGGTTTCAAATAGACTACAGTGTCATACAGAAAATAAAACAAATTATTTGCATGTTCAGGCACAAACAAAGGTCACGTTTTACTGCCCCCACTGTCACTGCAGAAAAAGCAATATTCATTCATCTGCTTCATGTTGAACATGTAAAGTGATGCATGGTCTCTGTTCATTGTTATCTTTACAAATAAAAACATATTAATTTTTATGCTTGTCTGGTAAGTTTGATAAAAAGTGTGAAAATGTGAATGAAAACAAAATTATTATCATTAAAATAAAATAAATGACAGATTATAATTGTTTATGACGAAATTTTGATGACTGAAAAGTCTAACACATTTTAATAAAAATGCCAACGAAAACAAAAGTTATTAATTATTACCATTAAAATATTAAAGGGGGGGGGTTAATGGTATTTCAAGCATTCTGACTTATTAACACAGTTATAGAGTTGTTTCCTCATGCTAAACGTAGGCAAAGTGTCAAAAATGCAGTTGGGCGTGTTTCAGAGTATTTCTGTGCCGAATGCACTTCGCCAGGGTTCGTACAAGTTTCGGCTAATTTTTTTCGATTACGGTTCTAACTGACGTTTCAGAGGTTTTCGATACGTATCACTTCATTATATGGGCTTCCGCCGGAAAACTTCCCCCGGAAAACCCCACCCAGCCGTCAGTCAGCGGGAGACGCTAGAGCTTTCTAACAGCTTATCACGCCACTCAGCCTTGTTTAATTTCAAAAGTCAACAATGGCACAACAAGAAGTGTGTTTTTGGATGTAAGGAGAAGACATCCAGCCTTATGGAAACAATGGATATAGTTTATTATCCGGATTAGCAGCGGAGTTTTGCGTGTGTGTTTGATGCGGTGGATTTTCAGAACCGGGTCATGACGATTTACACGTGGTAAGTAAGACTTCTGTCTTATGTTGGAAATAGGCGCGTGTATATTATATAAATGACACGAACATGTAGTGAATCATAAGTTAAAACAGTGTTGTATAGTGTTGTATGACTCGTACTCGCTCCTCCCGTGTTATAACTCCTCCTTCTTAATTTTTTCGTACGTTATCGGAAAGATTTGGTAAAGCTAATCTTTCTTTTATAAATCTGATTAAACTAAAGACTCTTCAGAGATATAAAGGATGTCATACTACTCCATAGGTACTCCAGATTAATATCAGAAATGCAGAAACAGCGTGTGTTACGTGAGCTTTAAATGACGGATTATAACAAGGGTATCTTTGTGGATGTTCAGGACATCCTCTGAATGGGCTAACACAGAAAAACATCCTACAGACAAATCAGGATGCGTACATGTATTGTGCTCACTGAACATGAATGTGTGGTAGGCTAAAGAAGCCTAAATGGAAGCAGCGCAACTGGTACAAATAGCGGCCGTAGATGCCACGTCCTCTCTTATAGGGTGCCATGTAGTGATTTAGACATGGGCACCAATTAATTTAGTGATTTTATATGGGGCAACAATTGGATAGTATGCCATACACAGGACACTAGAGGTGAATTGCACCTCTAGTGTGTGTGCATGTGTCAGATGACCCCTCCCTCCTTTTACTCGGGGCACCAGCTAAAGAATTTTACGTTAACAATAAGAATTCCCTAAAAGGATCATTTAACAAATAAGAAAATACGTACATTTAGTACGATTCTGGCCAATTTGTAGAACTTTTAACTGCTTTATCAACAAAAAGAAGACAGTTGTAATAAAATTGAAATTGATTATTAACAAAAGATAAACAAGAATATCTAAAAATAATATAGAATAACTAAAACACTACTGAATGATACTAAAATACTAAATAATAGAAAAAGATGGGAACTAAAATGCAAAGAATAGAAACTAGAAGTGACTGAGCTGAATTTGTTGCAGAATATTTTCTGTTTCTGATAAGACTAAAACCTTATTTCTCATAACACAAATAATTAAAGAATTATCTGTTAAATATTTAAAAATCAGTTATGCAATACTGAGAAGCATCTATGGTAAATAGTTACTGATAGAATACACCAATCCCAAGGTTTAATGAAAGAGGTTTCATGAGTTAGGTTTACTTCAACAGCCTTGAACACAAAGTGCTGTGAAAATGCTGATCTCCGGAAGCACCGAGAGGATCCTAGCAATCTGGAACATGCAGATGTGTTCCTGAAGTCGGTCTAGAAAGTCCTTAACAATCTGGAACACGCAGATGAAGGTCCCTTAAAGTGAAGGTTTGCTATTCTTGCCTTTCTGGACATGAAGCTCGGAACATGGTGTGATCCGCTTAGTCTCCGGATGCAGAGGTCAGAAACTTAGAACTTGTGGTTGATCTGGTTCAGTCTTTGTTCTAGGAGCTGTAAAATCTCAAGGAGATATTCAGAAACTTGGTTGGTTTTTCTGTGATCTGTTATATTCTCTGTCGAGGAGACTTAGAACTTGGGTGATCTGTTAATGTCTCTCCTTTTAGGGAGGAAATTAGAAGTTGGGTGTTCTGTTTCAATCTCTAGCACGCAGGCGGGAGACTGAGAAACTGGATGTTCTGTTTTAGTCTCTTAGCACAGGACCGAAGCTCAGAAGCTTTGAGGTTTTTGGGTTGTCCTGTTTCAATCTCTGGGGAGACTCAGAACTTGGGTGCTCTCTTTCAGTCACTTAGCAGAGGGCCTGAGACTCAGAACAATGGGGTTTGTCTCCAGCACGCAAGCGGAGACTCAGAACCGGGGTACTCTGTTAATGTCCCTATTTTCAGGGTGAGACTCAGAGTGGTGAATGTCTGAAAAAAGTACTTTTATAACTTTCAAATAAAGAGGAGTTTGCATACTGGCGCTTTCCTCATGCAAAACCATGATTGGCTGTTGATGTCAGAGGAATCCCACAGAATTTGGCCGAGTATAAAGTCACTTTGTTGGTGGAAGAATGTAAAGATTGTTAAGCCAATACTTTGCAAAGCCATGCTGTTTCCTTAAGGAATTTTTACAATCACTAATGTAGGGCACCCTTTTTAAAGGCAGTTGGGGGGCTGAAATGCTTGTTATTTGCTGTTCCTACACTCTGAGAAATAAAGGTACAACCGTTTGTCACTGGGACAGTAGCCTTTCAAAAAGGTACACCTTTGTACCCAAAGAGTGCATATTTGTACTTCAAAGGTACATATTGGCAGTTCAAAGATACATATTTGTACTTAAATCGTACATATCAGGACCTTTTTTAAAGGGTACTGTCCCAGTGACAGCTTTGTACCTTTATTTTTGGCAGTGTAAACCCTATTGCACATTTGCAAGCTTGTGAACTACTGACTTCAGCACCAGCCTCAGACCTGCGCTGATAATGTTGATGAGACTACATCATTGAATTGTGGTGGTCTGCATGAAAGCTGAAAAGAGAAGCCGCTTTGTGTAGTACTCAGGATTTATTCTGAGATACCTGGAAAGGATCACTAGGTGCTCATGAACTGGTAATCATAACCCTAACTTTGAGCAATTGAACACCTTGTAGCAGGGATGCCTTTAGGGAATAAAATAAAAAATTGAGTCTTGCACAGGACAGGGATCTGGAACTTAGCCACTGCTTAGCACGTGATCAGAAAACAAAGATCATAAAGCTTTAGCGGAGATAGTCCATTGATAGATAAAGGATTGAGCACCTTGCTTCTGATGAGCAGGGAGCTGGATGGAGGATTTAAGTGGGGAGAAAAGATTAGTATTTTAACTATCTTAAGAACAAACTTTGTAATGGGTCGCTACACATTGCTTCTGCGGAATAAACTGCTTCTTAGCACAGGAGTCTGGGGTGAACGTCACCGGTGTGCACACACAGGAAACCAGAAACGCTGCTGCAGTGGAAGTAATCCATTTCTAATACAGGGGGTTGTGTGTTGGCTACTAAACAGGGGCACTGAAACCTAATGTGTTTGAGTCTACAACTGCTCCCTGCATGTTTGTGTGTCTTCAGCCTCAACAGTCAGCAGGACATGAAGGAAAACTCAGTATGAATAGTGACCCACACCATCAGAACACTCCTTCTGAGATTGTACCTCTGTATATGGTTCTTAGGGGCACAGAAACCCCAAGGATAATATGTTGTAATGGCTCTGTATTCATAGCAAGGAACCACGTAAACAGCGGGCCCCCTGCATAATTTATTACTTTTAGGGGGAACGAAGGCCTGGGATGTGGCAAAAGAATCGAAAACCCGGGGAGGGCAAGGCACACAGCCGTTCATTATGCAAGAATAGCAGCAGCCCAAACAGCAGCACGCTGCAACAGTGGGTCCTGACTAGTGAAGTCACGGGTGGCATTTTTCCGGGTCTGCACAAAGAGTAGATGCTCCTTATTTGCTCACCTCTTATCATCAGCCTGAACATATGTCTTCTTTATGGCAAAGCTTCAGTTTCACCAACATGAAAGAGAAATATTCTATGCCACTTAAATTATGCATTGAATATTGGCAACAGCCCCATCCCTTTTTGCCATCATCATTGGTATTTGCCATTGCCATTTTTATCAGCATTGACATTGTGAAAAAAGGCTTCAAGAAGGAATTGGAAAACAGGATACCCCATAGCATCAGCTTCTGACACAATATCGAGTATATTGTTCCTAAAATGAAACAAAATTATTTTCAAGGCGTCTGAAGAATTCTAACTTCAGAGAGAAACTGATCTTTCATTTTTAACGAATGTCCTAGTCATATAAATGCTCATATGCATGACAACGATTGTGTACCAAACATGAATCTTGCCAACTGTAAGTAACGCATTTCATTTTAACTATATACACAAAACTATGGTACAGTGTTGGTAATATGTGTTAATAGTTTGTGACAGTAAGTAAACTATTTAGGGTGCAAAAATCAGCTTAAAAGAGAAAAAACACCACATACTGCCTGAATACACTTGTGTTTGTCAATACACTATGTGCTGAACATGTAAAATAATCAGGGCTAGACATTAACACCTGCCAACCCACAAAATGCGGATAGTTTTTCACTGGGGCAGGTAAGACAGCCACTGGCCACTTTGGTGGGTTTAATAAATGTTTTTTTTTCATTGTAGTTTTCTTTAAGTCATGTGAAATAAGAGACCATTGACAATGCGACACTTAGAAACTACAACTCCCATTAGCACTCCTAGCACCCAATGCAACATACAGGTTATTTATCATATAAAGAGCTGGAGCACTGATGGTTTTACGAAAGCAAGGGTTTTAACGGGGAGGGGGAGATTAGGGGGTGGTGGGGGTTGGGGTGCGGTAATTTGTTTTCCCTTCATAATAAAAACCTTCATATAAAAATGCATGTTGTGTTTACTTGTGTTTTTTTTATTCATATTTAAATGTGTTTGATGATCTGAAACATTAAAGTGTGACAAACATAAAAACAAAAAAAAATAAAAACAGCAAGGGGGTCAACACTTTTTCACACCACTGTACTAACTCAAATAGTACTAAACAAAAACAAACCTACAGACAATATTTTAACAGTATTACTAATGTACATCTTATGAGTATAGAAACAAATCTGCAACAATACCATGTATTCTTTACATTTAATAATTTTTGTTTTCCTTATGTCTCTACTGTCTGTACTAACTTGTATTTCCTGTGAAGATGCTATGCAATAATTGTAAAAATATAAATAAATTGAGAATCTGTCAGTTACATTAAGAATCTATTTGCACATTCCTTAGTAGTCAGTCTACAATAAATCTTTTTAATTGCTACATCTATGCTGATACAGTACTCTGCTGTGTTTGTACTCCACCAATTGTATGTTTTTGAGTGTCTTCCGTATAGAGTTGTCACAAGTAAGCGGAATGTGTTCATTTGGATTCAGGGCTAGACTAGGCAAAAACTAGTTGGACATCTTGTAGAATCAAGAGATCTACAATATTTGAGTGGTGTATTAGTTAAATAGTATTAGAGAGAGAGAGAGAGAGAGAGAGAGAGAGAGAGAGAAAGAGAGAGAAAGAGAGAGAGAGACCATTGTTCCTGTAGGTTACGATGAGCTGAGGACCAGCGCAACTGTAAGAACGAGCAAGTGTTATTTGTCTTCTGCAGCCAAGCACAAGAGCGCAGGGTAGCACTGTTCATTTAATGCAAGGTTAGGCAGCCTGATGTGATGAATGGACTGTCGACAGGAGAATAAGACCATGCACTCAATCAGTGAGGACAACAGCGTTTTTTCTCGTTTTTGGGGTGCCTCAATAATTACATGACAAATCAGTGCAAAATAGAATGCTAAATCCCATCCTTGATTAGCTTTAGTATAAAAAAAAACTGTAAGACAGTTGTTTGATGGTAAAATCTAACAGAATTTTTTGGTAGCACGGGTGTTTCTCCTTTAACATACATTGTGCATTATTGTCAGGAATTGGCAGGAGATGAACCCAATCGCAGACAATGATGAACAATAGAAGACTTTATTATGACAAAAAGAGAAAACAAAAACCCACAAGGGGGCAAAACAAAACAGGAAATACACAGAGCTATAAACTAAAGACAGAATAAACACTAAATAAACAAGACTAGACTACACTTCACAGATGAACACTAAACTTAAACTTGGCTAAATATATACACAACTAGTACTCACAGGTAACAGCACAAAACGGACCCGTACAAGACACCAAACACAAGGACTTTAAATAGGGAGAAATTAATGAGAAACACCTGAAAAAAATCACGAATAAGGGATCGGGTAAAAAGTGACGAGACCCGGGAAATGCGTGGTCAGAATAAATCAATACAAAAGCCAAGCATCTCCCACATGAAACATTGTACTGTCAGAACCCTGCCATGCTGAACTAGATCTTATTACAAAACAAGGATCTGGCAGGATCCTGACAGTACCCCCCCTTCGGAAGCGACTACTAGACGCCCTCAGGGGGGACACTAAACACGAGACAAATGAGACTGACAAACAGACAAGGACCAGGACAACATGACAAATAATAACACAGGCAGACAAGCCAGGATCAGAAACGGGCTAGGGTGACATAATAAAAATAACAAACAAGGGAGGGGGGTGGTGGAATAACAAAGTTCATGGGTGGTGGTCCAGACTGGGTGGGATTGAGTAGAGTATGAGTTCTGGGTCCATGGGGTATGAACAACGACTGAGGGCGATGCGCAAATGGCTGTGGCGGATGTGCTGGCTGCTGCGGCGGACACACTGGCTCTGTCGGCTGCGGCGGACGCGCTGGTTCTGTCGGCTGCGGCGGACGCGCTGGCTCTGTTGGGTGCGGCAGCTGCACAGGTTGGTGTGGCTGCGCTGGCTCCATCGGGTGCGCAGGTTGGTGTGGCTGCACTGGCTTCATCGACTGTGCAGGATGGTGTGGCTGCTCTGGCAGCAGGAGCTGTGGCTGTGGTGCAGAGACAGGGGTTTCTGCAGCTAGCTGGGGAGTCAATGTGGACCCAGGAGAAGACGGAGAACAGGAAGCTCCATTCTTTCACTTTTGAGTCACGTGACGTTTATCGACCCGCGCCGTTTATTTTCCCCCTATAGTAAGGTTACCCAATACAAACTGGTAACTCTCTTGATAAATGCACAATCAACATCAGTCATCTTGCAAACAGACACTCGCACAGCAGTTGCCCCTCCCAAAAGAAGCGGATTTTGCCTCGGACGCGGGTCAAATGCTTGCTTTTTCTGCGAGTCTACTCTGCTCTACACGCACGAATGCATTCAAAGTGTTCAAGCGGCAAACTAGGCGCGGTAGACGCGATTTTGACGCCCAAAACGCGTTTGGTGTAAACTCAGCATAAAGCATATGGATTTAAAATTGGGGAAAATAAGGGTGAGTGGCGGAGACAAAAACTGTCCGACCAGGTCATACTAAATTTAATGTAAGCATTCAATGTTCTAGCTTCAGACCATGTAAGGGATAATGTAGAGGCAGCCGGCAGTACAGGGAAACAAGCCCCGACAGTGTGATCAGGACCCGACGCGAAGCGGAGGGTCTTGTATCACACTGAAGGGGCTTATTTCCCAATAACTACCGGCTGCCTCTACATTATCCCGCTTATTACACGGCTACTTGTCAAATAAGAAAAAAACCGGACATGAATATGAATTTAAATCATTTTATTGGTATATTTGTTTTAATTAACATTTTTATCCTTCCGCGAAAGGAAGGATAAAATAATCGTAAGCACAGATGCATAAAATAATCGTAATACCTTATTAAGATCCTCTGCTTCATACTTGTCTCCATTTTTTTCTTTGAGAAGTTTTAATGCCCATTCTGTATTTTTTTGTGTGTTGGCCTCGTAGCTGTCATGCTCTATTTTGTCAAGTTCAGTCTCAGTAAGCTCTCTGTGTCTTGTCGTTGTTCGTTCTTCTATCCACTGTTTAAATGTTTTGTTTTTTTTCCGTACATGTTAAAATTAATGTCAAAATTTTCCATTCTTAATTGTGGTTGTCCATTGTTTGTCACAAGATGGCGCCAAACAGTAATCTTCATTGATCGTACAAGTAGTACCGGCTATGCGTTATTACTTTGGAGCGGTTATTATTTGAAAAGAACGAACCTGCCAATGTCTCAACTGACCAATCAGAATCAAGCATTCCAGAGAGCTGTGTAATAAGTTTAGATAACGTATGGCCTGGGGATAGGTACTATCTCTGAAGCGTGATGTTCTGCTGACGATGCTTCTGTACCTCTTTCCTGAGGGCAGTAGGGTGAACAGGTAATTTGCTGGGTGATAGGGGTCGGTGGTGATGTTCCTCGCCGCCTTAATAATTCTGGTGTCGTAGTGTGAGGCTATGGTATGCAGACTACAGCCAATGATCTTAGAGGCTCTGCTCACTACTTTCTCCAGCTGCTTACCCTGACTGGTCACATCACCGTACCAGGACAGGATAGAGAAGGTCAGCACGCTTTCTATGGTGCCTCGGTAGAAATTAGTCATGCATTTCTGGCTAACCCCAAATTTTTTTGTTTTTCATATAGATTATATGAACAGACAATATTAGTTTTCAATTGAAATTAGTTTGTTTAAAAGTAGACATTTCAGGCTTTCCTTAGATGTCTGTATCATGTTTGTGTGACAAATATTCAAAGAGTTTCAATAGATTTTTGTAACGTGTTTTGAGAGTTGACAGTTGGGGAGACAGAGACATCTGTAATGTACCCTGTTTATTTTCTTTATTTGACAAAAACACAGATTTGTTGTAATTGTGAACGTACACAAATAAAAGTAGAACCTTCACAGTTTCAAATGATGTGTAACACGTAAGTGTATGATTATTAATTATGGAGTATTTTAAGTCGATTCTGCTTTGATGAGGAGAAAACATGTGAAAACGCACCACCGTGTTTTTTGGACCCCTGGGAGTTAATCTCTCAGCAATCGCTAGGCTACTCTCTATGGCCTCGTTAGAATAGTCCTGACTATGGTGTAATGAAACTGACATTAAAAAACATGCGATTACACACACATATATTTACTCACACATGTGCAGTGCAAGATATTAAGAAAGAAAATAAGGAGATCACTTAAATAATAGGTCTGTTAGTAGTTTCCTGTAAAAAAAAAGGCTATTTATGTTTTGCAATTAAAATTCATTTTTATTATGCTTTTTATAGAGCACGCTTGTGCTGCTGGAGAAGAGTGTGCATATATCAGACGCGTGCACTAAAGGGGCAGAAAACATTTGTTTTATTTTAGTGATACCACAGCTAAATCATGCTGTGATTTTGGCAAGATGCTAACGATCAGTCTGTTGTAAACATACAGTATAAATGCCCTGTCCGTGTGTAATGCAGCGTGATTACACTGCTTAAAGGGATAGTTCGGCCAAAAATGATATTAAACCCATGATTTACTCACCCCCAAGCTGTCCGAGATGCATATGTCCATCGTTTTTCAGACAAACACATTTTCAGTTATTTTAGAAAATGTTTTAGATCTTTCAGTTAATTAAATGTGAAGCTACATCCACGTCCTTCAAGTGCAAAAAATGTGCATCCATCCCTCACAAAATAAATCCAAACGGCTACCGGATAACAAACAAAGGTCTTCTGAGGGTAATCCGTGCAGTGCTGTTGTAGAAATATCCATATTTAAAACTTTATAAACTAAAATGGCTACCTTCCAGTAGCGCCGCCATCTTAGACTCCTCTGTATTCAGAAGAGAGTATTAGCGTAGTGTACGCACTTTTCTTAGTAATGTATGACAAATTCGGAGGGCGGGGGCACAGAGCAAAAGCAGAGTAACCTCCGTACGCTGAGTAAAGCTCTGATCTTGAATGCGGACGTGACTAAGATGGGGGCATTACCAGAAGCAAGTTATTTTCATTTATAAAGTTTTAAATGTGGATATTTTGCATGGATTACCCTCAGACGGCCTTTGTTTATCATCGTGGAGCCGTTTGGATTTACTTTGTGAAGGATAGATGCACATTTTTTTGGACTTGAAGGTCGTGGACCCCATAACTTCACATTTGATTAACTGAAAGATCTAAAACATTTTCTAAAATAACTGAAAATGTCATCGTCTGAAAAATGATGGACATATGCATCTCGGTGGCTTCGGGGTGAGTAAATCATGGGTTTAATATCATTTTTGGCCGAATTATCCCTTTAAGGAGCCTGCCAACGGCATGCATTCATTGACTGGGGAAGTACCAGCTTACGAACCAACAATTGGATGTCAGTCCCGTTAATATGCAGATCAGCATTCATAAGGTTATTTGCATTGACTATTTATGGTTAGAATTAGGCGCGTACAGGGCAGGATTTTAGGCTGATTCATGTACGCACACTTGCAGGTGATCAGTGATTTATAAACAGAACATTGCTTTCAGCTGTGCGTAAGCACGGTTTTATACATCTTAATATTTTTTGGCATATGCCATCTTTGGCTTTTGGCCGCACAAAAACCTTTAGTAAGGATCCTATGCACAGTTTATAAATGAGACCTCATTATTTTTACCGAAGATAAAACATTAAATAACAACAGATTATAGCCTGTTTTACTATACATACACACTATTAAAATAAATGAAAATCTGCAAGTATTTTACAGTGTTATACTGTTAAAAATAGAAAATGTTTTGTATTTTACTATTAAAAGAACATTAAATAACAGAAAATATCTTTTTTTCCACTGTCAATTAACAGAAAATGTTGTTTTTTAATTACAGTAAAAAGTCAGCCTAATCAGCTGCAACTACCTTTTCTGTTATTTTACATTTGCATTTTTTGTTTTACATAAAACATTCAGGCTGCACTTTTCTACAGGGAGTGCAGAATTATTAGGCAAGTTGTATTTTTGAGGATTACTTTTGTTACTGTACAACTACAGAGCTCCTGGTCAATTCAAAATGCCAACAAACCCTCAAACCTGAACATTTAAGTAGTAAAAGTGAAATTTTGGCTTTCTTAAGAGAATATTTCTATGTACATCATTATTAGGCAACCATTAGTGTGCAGAACCACCAGGCAACCAAATGAAAAACAAAGATTCCACCATCCCACTTGTCTCTCTTTTCACCTGTCAAAGGGAGAATAACAAACAAGCTCTACAACTACAAAAAATAATAATAAAACAATAAAAAAAAAACTCAGTGACCAATATAGCCACCGTTCTTTTCGATAACAGTCACAAGGCTTCCATTCACGGATTCAGTCGGTTTCTTGATCTGGTCTGGACCAACATTTTGTGCAGACGCAACCACAGCCTCCCAGACACTGTTCAGAGAGGTGTACGGTTTACCTTCACTGTAAATGTCCTGCTTAAGAAGGGATCAAAAGGTCTCAATATGGTTTAAGTCAGGTGAAGAAGGGGGCCATGTCATTAGTTTTTCATCTCTAAGGCCTTTACTGGCCAGTCATGCAGTGGAGCACTTCGATGCATGTGATGAAGCGCCGTCCCGCACAAAAAAGTCTTCTCGAAAGATGCAGATCTTTTCCTGTACCACTGCTTGAAGAAAGTGTCTTCTAAAAATTGGCAGTAGGTCTGAGAGTTTTTTTTTATTTCCATTTTCCACCCAAAAAGGTCCAACAAGCTTATCTTTAATAATACTTGCCTGTACCTGCCTGCCTGTAATGTAGAAGACACTTTCTTCAAGCAGTGGTACAGGAAAAAGTTTGCATCTTTTAAGAAGACTGATTATTTTGCAAGACAACGCTCCATCACATACATCAAAGTACTCCACTGCATGACTGGCCAGTAAAGGCCTTAGAGATGAAAAACTAATGACATGGCCCCCTTCTTCACTTGACTTAAGCCAGTGAAGGTAAACCGCACACCTCCCTGAACAGTGCCCGGGAGGCTGTGGCTGCATCCGCACAAAACGTTGGCCCAGACCAGATCAAGAAACTGACCGAATCCGTGAACGGAAGGCCCGCGACCGCCATCGAAAAGAAGGATGGCTACACTGGCCACCGAGTTTATATATATATTTTTTTCATTGTTTTATTAATTTTTTTTGTAAATGTAGAGCTTGTTTGTTATTCTCCCTTTAGCAGGTGAAAAGAAAGACAGGTGGGATGGTGAGATCTTTGTTTTTCATTTGGTTGCCTGGTGGTTCTGCACACTAATAGTTGCCTAATGATGGTGTACATAGAAATATTCTCTTAAGAAAGCCAAAATTTCACTTTTACTACTTAAATGTTCAGATTTGAGGGTTTGTTAACATTTTGAATTGACCAAGAGCTCTGTAGTTGTACAATAACAAAAGTAATCCTCAAAAATACAACCTGCCCAACAATTCTGCACTCCCTGTATTACTTGTTAAAATACAGAAAAATGGTGAGGTCAAACACGGACATACTTCATTTAATAAAGAGTAACTGTGAGACGGGAAGGGAGATAATAATGCAATATTGATTAATCCATAAAAGCTATAACAAAGCAGCAGGAACAATAATGCATAAAAAACTTGGGAGACAACAGAAAAATTACACATAAAATTTTCTTTCCCTAACTCCTACTCTTTCAGTGACACACAAACATTCTCTCTGTCCACTAGACAATGTAACCTTTTTTAGTTATAGATAACACAAGTGAATACAACATGATGTTTTTAAATGAAGGTTTTTATTATTATAAGGGAAAACAAAATCCAAAACTACTTGGCCCTGTGTGAAAAAGTGTTTGCCCCCTAAACATAATTATTAGTTGGGCCGCAGCAACTACTGCAATCAAGCGTTAACTTGCAATTAGTCTGTTACAGGGCTGTGGAGAAATTTTGGCCCACTTGTCTTTGAAAAATTGTTGTAATTTAGCCACATTAGAGGGTTTTTAAGCATGAACCACCGTTTTAAGGTCATGCAATAGCATCTCAATAGGTTTCTGGGGCCGTATATATAAAGCCGCTCAGAGTAAAATAGTATTAAAGTGCCAGACAGATCCAAAATCTAAAATTACCTGTACTGCAGTGTATCATGTAGCTGTTTATCAATGTAAACGTTGTGCAAAGTAGTTAAACAAAAAAGTGCATGATTAATAAAGTTATTGGCTTCTAAAGTAGGGAGTCCACTCTGAATCACTGAAACGAGTCGTAATACAGTTTGAATCTTCTGCCTGTCTCTATCTACATAAATACAAACACTTTGGGGCGGTTTCCCGGACAGGGATTAGACTAGTCCTGGACTAAAACATTTTTAAGAGATGTTCAAACTGAAAACAACTTGAACTGACATATCTTAAAATACACCAGTGCCCTATGTTTTGCCTCAAAATTCACACAGGTGATGTTTTTAGTAAGGCATGTTTGTAAAACTAGTTATATTTCCTAATTAAACTAAGGTCAAGTCCTGGATTAAGCTAATCCCTGTCCGGGAAACCGCCACTTTGTGTAATAATCTCCGCCTACAGTCTTGCCCACAGACACTTTAGCTAGTTAGTGAGTAAACATCATGTCGAGATGACATGGTGTTTTCAGCTGTTTTCAGCTGATTTTGTTGTTTTCACTACCAAAGGATGTGAAGAAATAGTAGTAAAAATTACTTTTTCAAGGAGGGATTTACTAAATGTTTGGCAATGAAAGATGTTTCAGTACTCACTTTATTTGAAAAGAACATGTGTCTCCTAACCACAACCTGTAATTATGATTATTACATTATGTGTTTATTATCCCCGAGTGTTCTAAAATGTCTAGATTACTGTAATGTCTTATCAGTAAGCTCCGCTAGCAATGGATGTTGCAGTTACCTACTGTTTACAGATTTGCTATGGCCCGGTTAGCTTACATAGTTGCTTAAATAAGTGTAAAAATGTTAGTGTCTGTAGTCGTTTTTATTGCTTGAATTAATTGCTTGCTTCTCAGAAAGTCATGTTATTCAGAAAGTCATAAGCCTAGTTATTCCGTCATCTTTTCTTCCTTTTATTCCAAATGTCGACAAACGCCAGTCCTCCTCCTCTGCAGAATGTAGTAATTCCACTTAATCAATCACAGCACACCATTCTACGCACTGTAAACAATAATGGCAGCACTTTGAATACACACAGAATCCTAGTTTTCCTCATCTACTTAGTACTTCGTGATCAACAAACAAACAAAAACAAAATAATAATTTTGATGGCATTGATAAACCTGTGGTGGTTTTCTATGGTGGGAAACAAACGTAAGCCATCAAAATCAAATAATTTACGGGAGAGGTACTCGGGCAAAGGAAAAATGCTGGCTGTTGCTTGTTCTCACACGACAGCATCAAGCTTCTGTCATGCTAACACATTGACCCCAGGAGACCTCATGAAAAACTTTCCATTATTTTACTCAATGTCAACAAAAAACGAACAGGAACAATTTTACAGCTAATCGCTATCAAAAAAGTTCAGCGACGACGTCCCAAGGATGGCAGCAGCAATGACAGTGTTCTTAATATGAAAAAATAAGTGTTTTGATTAATGCCATTAATGTTTTTCTTTTAAATCAGTGTGTACCACTAGTCAACAAAATGAATATAACATGGCAAAGATGCATGCACACCTTTATATTGATTCAATAGATTTATAAGAATAAAAAAAACTTTGATTTGGTCATGGATTTATTGCATTTTGCAGAAAAAATGTATAACTTTTTATAATACTTTAAGCAACACTATGTAGTTTTTTTACTTTTAAGTAATGTCTCTAAAACTATTTCAGTGATAGAACAACTTTTAACTGGACAAATTGTACTGTTGCTGCAACCTGAGCAGCCTCCTATCTGCTACAAGCACACTCTGAAAGTGGTGGTGGAGTGTAAAAAACACAGCCCCACCCCCTCCCCCTGCCTGCAGAAGAGTGTCTGATACCAGGCACTGTTGCACTTTTCAACCACATGGGGGAGCTGTAAGTCATTTTTACATGGAAACTGCATAGTGTTGCTTTAATAAACTTTGAATTATGGATGAGTTTTTGACGTTATTATAATTGTAACAGAAAATAGTGGTTTCATCTTCTCACTTTCTTGATATAGAAAACACATTTTTACCTAAATTAGTCAAAATTGATTTATTGCGTTTTGAAACAAAACTTTTCAAATGTTCGTAAATTTATAAAAGTATGCTGCTGTGACTGTATACCATTGCAGGTTTACTATTGGCTGATTCAGAGGTTAAAGGCAGGCATACACTGTGCGATTTTTGTTCTCGGGAGAAAATCGTTCATGCTCGTATGGTCCCAGCTCTCACTGTGTGAGAGGAATTACGAGCCGAGCCGAGCAGGTTACGAGCACCGCACCACTTCCCGATAATTTTTAAACATGTCAAAAAAGTTTTGGAGCTGTCAGTATAAATTCGTAGTGTTGGTGCGGGTGAACGAGACGATCTGGCAAAGCACTTGAAGTTGACCAATCAGAATGTACAAAACACAGAAGACAAATGTGGCACTGCTACCTCAAATCTGGACGACAACTCTATAGCTGGCTATGTTTCGCGCACACACTCCGAGAGTGTAGTTGTTTTAGGCTATACCGCTGTTCTGATTATAGGCTATAAGTGCTGCACAATGCATTAAACGAGGGCTACTTTTTGATATTAAAACTTTTTTGTTTTACTTGTTGATTTTTCTTTACTTTTTAATATGTTTTATCATTATTTACAATGTAAACATAAAATAAGCCAACTAAAATATGTAATAAATAAATATAAAAATTATTAGACTCTGTGCAGAGACCACTGGTTTAAACAGTACAGGATGTACAAAGAATGTCGCAATTTTTGTGTAATCCAAGCTGTGCCAAAGTCGCTGTAGTACAGTTTCATAAATGAATGGATATCAAAAGGGCTGTCGCGACAGAGAATAAAAAGCAACGGATGCAATGCCTTCTATATGGCATTTTGTGCAGTTACAGGAGCACAAATGCTGTGGGCTCACTTTTACTGTAAGACACTGCATTGACTGAGGGTCTGTACATTTGCACTTAACAAGCCTAGACAATGTGTTTTATATTAAATTAAATGATTTCCATTTTACAAATTAATATTTGGCTGTAGATGTATTGTCTTAATTTAATTATAAAGGGAAAGACGTGTAACGTTAGCTTACCTTGCGTTTTATCTCATTGCTCCTCATTCTGCATTTACAAATAAATAAATAGGGCCACTGAATTTGTTTTTTGAACGGTCATATTTATAAAAAAGCAACAATATATGTAACATTAATAATAGCAATATAGCTATTTACTTGGCACTACAAACATTATATATTAAGACCGTAAAATCGCATATGCGCTAGCACGAAAAATCACTGCCAGAGAAATTCCTTCACCGCCACAGCACTAGACCTATATTCGCAATTTCGAAATGCATAAACAGAAATATAAAAGAACAGAAATTCCAGGCTGTTTTCTGCACTTAAGCCAATATCTTTACCCTATTATTTTTGTTTTATTTTTTTGTATATTCTGCCACAACGAAAGGTAGCCTACTTCATCCTCACAGGTGCGAAAAGGCTTACGTCAGAATTTGTCCAAGTCGTACAGTAAAATCATGTCGTGTGTGACTGCGTCCGAATTATTTTCGCATAAACTTCCGGCCGTCAGAATTCGGACCGTGTACGCCCAGCTTAAGGGTGGGCATTTTAAGTTGAAATCATTGTAGTCCTCAGTTTGCAGCACTTAAGAACGAGTCTTACTGAAAGTTGCTTTTAGCTTCTTTATAAACGTCTCCTACTCTCAGACTGGTCCTACTTTTTACTAAGAATTTTTTTAAACTTAAGTCATAGAATAAGATTTTTAATAGCATTTCTGAGAAGTTTTATACATTTAGGCCGAGGTCAGGACTTTGACTAGGCCATTTCAAAGTCTTAATTTTGTTTTTCTTTAGCCATTGAGAGGTGGACACTACCACCAACATATTTTACTGTTGGTATGATGTTCTTTTTCTAAAATACAGTGTTACTTTTACGCCAGACGTAATGGGACATACACCTTCCAAAAAGTTTAACTGTTAACAGTCCACAGAGTATTTTCACAAAAGTCTTGGGGATCATCAAGATGTTTTCTGACAAAACTGAGACGAGCTTTTATGTTCTTTTTGCTCAGCAGCGGTTTTCGTCTTGGAACTTTGCCATGCAGACCATTTTTGCCAAGTCTCTTTCTTATGGTGAAGTCATGAACACTGACCTTAATTGAGGCAAGTGAGGCCTGCAGTTTTTTGGATGTTGTTGTGGGGTCTTCTGTGACCTCTTGGATGAATTGTCGCTTCGCTCTTGTGGTAATTTTTGGTCAGCCGACCACTTCTGGAATAGTTCTACACTGTAAAAAAATTCCGTAGAAATTGCAGCTGGGTTGCCGGTAACTTACCGTAGATTTAAATGTATGTTTTTTACTGGCAACATTTTGGTCAAAGTAAAATGAACATTAAACATTTACAGGTCTTTGTCTTTACAGAGTAAAACTAAAAAAAAGCATCAAGCAAAACATTCTGGGAAACAAAATCTGAAGCAAAAACCAAAAAAAGGTTGATGATGATTTCTGGTTCCCAGAATGCTTTGTATGAGGCTGTTATTGTATAGTTTTATTCTGTACTTGTTAATATTTAAAATGTATTTAACTTTGAACAAAATGTTGCCAATAAATGACATAAATTTAAATCTATGGTAAATTACCAGCAACACAGCTGCAATAACATGTAATTTCTACAGAAATTTTTTACAGTGTACACAGTTTCATGTTTTTACCATTTTTGGATAATATGGGTGTAACGGTACGTGTATTCGTACCGGACCATTTCGGTACAGAGCTTTCGGCATGGTGCACATTACGTGTGGCGTCTAAAAGCGCATGTTAAACACGTGTTAACATGCTGTTTTGTTCTTTCAAAAGTGCGTGAGAGGTTGCGCGTTTTTTTTTGCTACACAATTATGCGACGCGCTTTCTGTGACAGTAGGTATGTTGCTAAAATTTTCAAAATAGTTAAATGCTAAAACTAGTTGTTCAGATAGAAAGAGCTTGAAAAAAGCTTTTAATTGAGACCAAGATCATGTCTATGGGTTCAAGAATAACAAAATACTGGCCATTTGTAACTCAAAAATCATCACTTTATTTTGTCCCATGTTTTCCATTAAAATTCAATAAAATGTGTGACCGAATCATGAAAATTATAAAGTTTTTTGCTATAACTTCTTTAATTTTTGAGATATTGACCTGAATCTTTCAGGATAAGCTGTTTGCCATATCCTCTACATATTCTACTTCTGAAAAGTCAGATATATAAAAATCAAACCACTAATTACACCAAATAACACTGTTTATTCAGTATATATATAAAGACATCTACTACATGGCTATACGTCTGTTTCACATTCTTTGTCCATTCAAGCAGATTTTGGGGTTGGTAAAACTCCTGTGGTCGTCGTTCAAATTCATTAAAATAAACAACAACGATTTTACAAACAACAGACTTTGGCGAGCTCGCACGTCCAGTAGTTAAACATGAAAGGTGGTGACTGAAAACGAGAGTTAACTATGGTTCTTCCGGTGGTGTTAACAATAAAAACTCAGAAATTTTGCCATCAACAAACCAACAGAAGCATTATTTATAACAACACTGCGCGCCGCCTGATGAAATCTTGAGTTTCATTGAGCGGAACCAAAAAGTCAGCCGCAACAGCGGAGTTAGCAACATACCTAGTGACAGCGAGAATAAGGAATGCGTGATTCATCTGCACCTCACGTCAATCATATCATTGTCACAATGCAATCAGCTGGTCGGGACAAAGAGGAGCTGTATCCCGGGCTTACTCAGCTGTTACTCAGCTGTGGAGGGGTTCATTAGTTTAAGTCACAGCTTACATTGACGACACAAGCAAAGATTAGGAGAAACGTGCAAAAGATAGATGGCTATGTATGCAACTCACTAATCTTAATATGAGTATATCATCATGTTGCTTGCTATGCAGTTACACATAGAGCAGTAATATTATTGTTATGCAAAGATGGTACATAGCCAATTCAATACTTTGAGTTAAACAATCCAAAATAAATAATAAAAAAAATTTGGTGGCAAAAATGTAGGCTAATAGTTCATAAATGTATTCAGGAAGTGAATTTGTTACTTTAGTGCAATGTTTTAGTAGAAAAAGTTTAAGAGAAGGTTAAGAAAAGAGTTACCTCCTGTTATAAAATAATGTAAAAAAAAGTATGTTATTTAGTGGAGAACTTTGCAGTAGTATTTTTTTATTATTTTTTTATTTAATATATATTTTATGTATTATATTTTAATAAAAAGTGTTTAAAAAAAAGTGTAAACAATTTGTAAAAAAAGTTTATAGTAGTAAACAACTTGCAGTTTAATGTTTGCAGTTTTTCTCGTACTATACCGAAAACGAGCCGAACCGTGGCTTCAAAACCAAGGTACGCACCTAACCGTGATTTTTGCAAACTGTTACACCCCTAGTGGATAATGGCTCTTACTGTGGTTCGCAGAAATCCCGAAGCTTAGAAATAGCTTCATAACCTTTTCCAGACTGATAAATCTCAATTACTTTCTTTCTCATTTGTTTCTGAATATCTTTGGGTCTCGGCATGATGGCTAGCTTTTGAGGATCTTTTGGTCTATTTCATTTTATCAGTCAAGTCCTATTTAAATGATTTCTTGATTGCGAACAGGTGTGGCAGTAATCAGGCCTGAGTGTGGCTAGAGAAATTGAACTCAGGTGTGATAAACCACAGTTATGTTTTAACAGGGGGCAAACACTTTTTCACACAGGGCCAGGTAGTTTTGGATTTTGTTTTCCCTTAATAATAAAAACCTTAATTTAAAAACGGCATGTTTGTTTACTTGTGTTATATTTGACTAATATTTAAATTAGTTTGATGATCTGAAACATTAAAGTGTGACAGATATGCAATAACATAAGAAATCTGGAGGGGGTCAACACTTTCACACCACTGTAGTTTTCATACAAACCTAGTATATAAAATTATGTTTATGAAATAATACATTTCTTTAATGGGGAAACTTTGAATACCACCTTACACAATTTTAGCTAGCACATAGCGTTTAATGTGGTTAGATTTAATCCATGAAATAAATACGGTAAACAATCATTCCCCTATTGCCTGTTGTTCTCTTCACCACCTGCACAAGAGCAGGCTATCCATCAACCATGAGGAGAGACCTGACCCATCCCAGTCAATCAAAAAGCAATCAATCTTCCCACACTTAAATATTCCTCACACCTGACAATCTTAATTAGCTTTGAAGATTGAAGTGTGTGCAGGACATGTAATAATCACTGTTTACTTGTATGTGCATTTAATGTTGGATCTACTTACAGTACAGAAGGTGCTGAGCCTTATTTTCAGGGTGAAGTCTGCAGTAAACTCCAATTCAGACACAGTCACAGTACCACAGTCAATAGTCTAGAAAGGACAAAGAAAAAAGTATAAAAGTAATATAAAGTAAGTAAAGTAATATAGTTTATTGACATGTTGGAAGCCACAAAGAGTTTAAAGATTTAAGTAAATTTGAAGCACTTGTCCATTTCCTAGTTTCATACACAAACACCTATTTCTGTATTACAAATGGCATATATCTGTGCCTTAGCATTAACAATTTACACATTATTATCAAAATAGAAGAAAATAGATTTTACATCAAATAAACATTATAGGAATGTTAAAGAATGATATAATGATTAAATGACTATGTTTTCATGTACGGCAATAGGGCGATTATTTCCAAAAATCAAAGTAAGGTGTTTTTACATGACTGGAGGAGCTAACCTCTTCACTGTTGTTTACATGCAGTTTTTAATTTCTGATTATTCACTATTGATTGTGCTTATTATTCACATATAGCCCAATACAGAGGACAAATTATATACAGTAAACTCACATACTGTCTACTGTTTTAATTTACTTACTTTAAATGACAAACATGTTCTTATCAATGTATATCGTTATTTTGTGCTGTGATGAAGACAGAAATATTATGACAATGCCAGTAACAGTTTTATGCAGCACGGTTTTCTAACGTTGTTTTTGCTGATGTCATCCTCCATCTGAACTTTTTATTTTGTTTTCAATTCAATCAGTTTTAAAAAATCTAGCCATACACAGATAAGATGGGAAGAATGGAAGAAGTAATTTTATTGCGCATTGCGCACAGCTGAGGATATTCAGTCATCGTCACATGTTTTAGGGGTTGGCACATCGATGACCTTATACATAAAGTACTTATTGATGTCCTGTGCCCCTCTTTCCAAATAAAACAGTGTGTCTTGTCTCTTTAGGTGTTCATTTTCCATCATCCTTGTAACTTTTATTGACAGATAATAAAATCAGATAGAGATAGGCGTGCAGTGGGTGTATATTAGCTTACCTGCAATATCAAGCTCCATTAACAACTTTGATGGAGGAACATTATGGAAAAATGTATCACAAAACCCTTAATATCCACATTTGACATTTGCGCTGACTTAAAAGTGAAAAATTGTCTTAAGCCATGGAAAGGATGAGGATTTTTTCATCTTTATTTTAATTGGCCAAAAGTCCAAAAAAGAAGACAATCGCTCTTAACTTGATTCTAATTGGCCAAAAGACTCTAGGCGCTGTACCAAAAATGTTTTAGGGAAAGTGATGTTCGATAGCAGCCTATGGTTCGATGAATTTCCAACACCTGCCACACAATATTGTATATAATATATTTTTTATACTTTTTTGAAAGAATATTTTAATTTACGTTTTTATTTTTACCTGGAATACATGTCCCTGTATTGTGTCCAGTTGAAAAGTTGTTGTTTGTATATGCAGACATTTGAAAATAACACATTTTAGAGTTGCAATGGCAATACTGCAACTAGGGATGTCCTGATCAGGTTTTTTGCGGTTCGGCTCGCATGTGATTCGCGGATTAATATGCACATTTAAATAGGGAAAGTTTATCATTTGTAAGCGTTTCAAAGGTTTGCAAATGTTATCATTCAAGTGATTTTAAACAGTTTAACTGCAATAAGGAGCTAAAGTGAGCAGTTTACTTTACGCACAAACGCATGTGCCGTTGATTGCGTCCGGTCCAGCTCGAGTCAGACTCATCATCCTGCAAAGATCAGAACTCTTGATGAGTAAACTTCAGAGAGTTGCACTTATCTCTCTCATACTGTAGTGTATTAAAATACAGTTGACTAATAGAGCAATGAAAAACAACGTAACGTTTTTATGTGGGATGACTGTTATGCTCCGCCGTTTGTAATCCGCCCTCTGTCTGTGTGTGTGCGCTCGTTTAAGGGGACTGAGCCTCACTGAAGTTGCATTTGAGCATATAATGCTGACGTGTTCGTCGCGAATATTCCACCACAAACTGCAAGTCTGGAAAAAACTGTTATGGTGTCCCTGATTCTCAACATGTGGATGTTTTTCATCGCTAAAAGGGAGTTTGGGAACTTATAGCAGAGCACAGATGACAACATGTTTGCTCGAGACAGCGCAAGCTAGCACTAAAGGTAAAGCTAACGATGATGCTGTAAGTGACGTTTCTTTCAGACCAATCAGTGATCTACTGTGTTTGCGCGTCACGTTTGGTATCAGCTCGGGTTGCTTGGAACCCAAACCGAGGTGGTACGAAAAAAGTATTGGGTACCAAGTACTGCACCTAATGGAAAAGCTCCCAAAAGTAAGCTGACCCGACCCAAACTAAACCAAACCGTGGGGTACTATGCAATGGAAAAGCACGAAAAGAGACAGTAAGCTCAATTGATCTACTTAAGTCTGTGTCATTAATGTTAATCAAACAACCAAAGACAAAGAGAAAATCACTTCTGAAGCTTTAAAAAATAATAATTACATAATTTCTTAATTTGTTAATAGAATTTCCCCATACTTTTTTTTGCTGATCCGAAAAATGATCCGATCGGTGCCTTAAAAACCGTAATGTGATCCGAACCGTGAGTTTTGTGATCCATTGAACCCCTAGTATCTACCGATACCGAGTCCCGACCCGATATTTCTATAATACATTTAAAAAAATAAAGAAGAGCGAAAAAAACAACAGATTCATGATGTTCCTTATGTCATGCCGCACGCGTTGCTGTTTCTGTATGGAGTCAAAAGGGTCTAAACTCTGTGCCAGTGCATAACTATAGATGTGTTAAAAAAAATAATGAGAATACATATAGTATATATGTACCGGGGTTAAATTGGGATTTGTTTTGTGGGGAGGGGCTCTGTTGGGATGGGGGGTTAGAGAGGTAACATGTTTAATCCTGAAGACAGCAAAGCCACTGGTGTGTTTCAATTACATTTTGGACCTCTGATAGGATTTTTCAAGTTTCAGCTTTAAAGCTGTGCTTGACTAATTCAAGGCATAAGATAGGCTACCCAAAAAGACTCAAAGACTTTTACTCTTTAGGGTTTTTCACACCTGAAATTGTTAACCCTGGGTTATTCTAAAACCAGGGTTAACGGAATCCTGGGTTATTTTTTGCATGTTTCACACTGTTGAAACTTAACCAGGGGTTAAGAGATAACCCTGGGTATTCATAATTTGATGTTTCACACTGTGCATTCCTAAACCCTGGGTCAGGAGTCTCCAACCCAGCTCCAACACACCTGTCTGTAATTATCAAGCAACCCTGAACACCTTGATTAGCTACTTCAGCTGTGTTTTAATTAGGAAGGTAACGTCCGACTCCGATCGAGTCTGAAACCATGTGATCGGGCCTGATTTTCGAACATGTGATCGGATCAGGACATCCCTAACTGCAACGCCGTGAAACCGTGGTATTTTTGCTTAAGGTTATCATACCTCCAAAAACTCATACCGGCCCTTGCCTACTGTTGGTATGATGTTTATTTTCTGAAGTGCTGTTACTTTTAAACCAGATGTAATGGCACACACCTTCCAAAAAAATCTACTTTTGGAGCACTTTTTCACACAGGCCCATGTGGGTTTTGAATTTGTTTTCCCTCATAATAAAAACCTTTATTTAAAGCTCCCGTTCTGTCTGTGATTTTGAAGCTTTGATTGTGTTTATAGTGGGCAATATAACATGTGTTCATGTTTCACGTGTAAATAAACGCGGTATTTTTCACACAATTTACTTATCTGTATAGCGCTGTTTTCACTGTCCTCAAAACAGGCTGATGTCTTCCTTGTTATGTGAAGTCCCTCCTTCAGAAATACGTATCGAGTTCTGATTGTGTAGTTTGTTTAGTGTGCTGTGATTCGATAGCAGCTTAGCGTTTGAGCCAAAGCTGGTGACTGACGTATTCCTGTGGGCGGAGTTTAGCCAACAAACTGTTTTACTGACGTCATTAAAGCAGGAAATAGAGCGTTGTAGTCCAAACCGGCCGTTCGTTGTAGGCTATTAAAGAGAAATTCTATTGAAGAAAATATATCACCTGGCAGTGAACTTTGAGCTGTATCATTTTAAAGGTATTATTTATGCTATTATAGCAACATTACACACTAACTAGGGTTTAAAAAATGGTATCAGGAAGAACGTGACCTTTAAAAGCTGCATGTTGGCCAACAATTTTTCCCATCACTGCATTTTGGACTTTTAAGCCATACATCATATTTGCATTGAAGAAGCCACATAATTTGCAAATACAGGCATTAACAGTAAAAGTAACAGTTCAACACATTTTTTACTATACTGGAATGAGTAAAATACATTTCCATGACTATTCTAAAACTTTCTAGGTCTATTTGTTTTTCTAAACCTTTCCAGGCCTTGAATTGCTATTTTTAAGTTTTCATAACCGTACAAACTTTAGGGGAAATAAAAAATGACTCTGATAGATCAAACCACAAAAAAGGACCATGAGCATATGTGTATATTTGATGTTTACGACGGAGGACTTTAAACAAGGAATAATCAATCAAGCATTGCCACTAATGACCTACAGTGCCACACTTCTCATTTCTTTCTCTTCTTTTGCTTTCTGCTCCTGAAGTGTCCCAACAGATTGCTTGTCTTCTTCAACTAAAAATGTTTTTTGCAATCAAAGTTTATCAAAGTTAACAATTTTGTTTAATCCAAACGTGAATACCCTGTCAGCATTTTCTCACAGTTATCTTCCAAAAACCTGTATATTTTCTTTCTTCGATGAAATTTTATCCAACCAACTTGGTCAAATTTAAAAGTTAATGTTTGTTTTACAGTTGTTAGAAAGAAAAAAAAACAATAAAAGTATACCAACAGACACATTGATCCCTATAGGTGAACTACGGCCACAACATTTGTTTTTTGTATCTACTGCTTAAATTCAATAAAGACATTTTTGAGTTGCAGACCTTTTGCACAATTAAATTCAGGATTTAAAAAAAGATTTCTATGAGAAATATTTTGGTCTCTTCACCTTAACAACTGCAGATTCTGAAATTACTGTCTCAGGCTTCAGCACCTCCACTACTGCCTCTGGCACCACAGCCTTCTTCATACAAGTCATCTTGAAGCCATAAACATCATCCCAGAAGGCAATGCGGTCATTGTGTTTCTGAATATCCCCTACCGCTGCCAGGCTGATATTGCAGTGGTCTGGAAACACTGAGAAGAAAGAAGACAGGTTAAATAGAGACAAAGGGACAGTTGTAGCCTAGTGGTTAGAGAGTCAGGCTTCTAGCTTAAAAAGTTGCTGGTTCGAGTCTCATGCCCTGCAGGTTGCAACTAAGGTGCCCTTGAGCAAGGCAAAGGCAATTGCTCATTGGGCGCTGTAGGGATAGCTGCCTACTGCTTTCTGTGTGTGTGTGTGTGTGTGTGTGTGTGTGTGTGTGTGTGTGTGTGTGTGTGTGTGTGTGTGTGCGTGTGTGTTTATAACTTGCTGTGGTGTGTTCAATACTCACTGGAATGGGTTAGATGCAGAGGTCATATATTGAGTATGCATTGCATACTTGACAAGCATGCCACTTTCACTAAACTGCAGGATAAAAAAATTACCAAGTGAAGCTCTCAAGTCTATACTTCCAATCACTGCAATATCATTGTCATGACGCGGAGGTGGAGTGAGGACACAAACGCAGAGTTCGGAAAATAAATAACATTTAATGATAAACTGGAAATCAAAACACGAGGAGAAATAGGTAAGCAAACACAGGAATATCCAAAACGTGACACAGGGAACAGACATGGTTGTAATGACAATCATCTGGCGACAGGTGTGAAACAGACGTCAGTATAAATACACAAACACTAAACAAGGAACAGGTGTGATGATGAGGAATCAGTCCGTGAATTGTCCAGGTGACGTAATCGGAGACACAAACAAAACATGACACGGACTAGCCGTGACATAACCCCTCCCTCTAGGAGTGGCTACCAGACACTCACAACATGAAAAAAAGTCTGGTAGGGTAGATCCAGGGGAGGGATGGAGGGCTTGGAGACCCTGACGATAGCGGCAGCCGCCAAGACGAGACCAACAAGGCGGCGAGACGGGCGAACCGGAGCGACCCTCATGAGGAACGAGGCAGACGAATTACCCCCAACTGGGAATCGCCGGGGATCCGATGCCCCCGGACGTCGCGTCCCACCAACGCGGGAAACGGGCTCCCTCACGGTGATGACCACCCCGGGGAAACAATCGGGCGTGGTCTCCGTTCCGGGCTCCCTAGACGGGCACGGCGGTGGACCTCCGAGGGACCAGAGACGGCGACTCAACCGAGCAAAAACCGCCTAGGCCGATCCCCTTCCTGCCGGAGCGAGCGATCTCTCTCGGTGATCCCCAAGAGACATCGGGGCGTGCTCTGCAACAAAATTCTTGGGGAAGCAGCCCTCCCCGAACTCGCTGCATCCAATGATGGCCGGATGATTCTGTCATGACGCGGAGGTGGAGTGAGGACACAAACGCAGAGTTCGGAAAATAAATAACATTTAATGATAAACTGGAAATCAAAACACGAGGAGAAATAGGTAAGCAAACACAGGAACATCCAAAATGTGACACAGGGAACAGACATGGTTGTAATGACAATCATCTGGCGACAGGTGTGAAACAGACGTCAGTATAAATACACAAACACTAAACAAGGAACAGGTGTGATGATGAGGAGGAATCAGTCCGTGAATTGTCCAGGTGACGTAATCGGAGACATAAACAACGGACTAGCCGTGACAATCATTCATTCAACAGATCCTTGTTTATCTAAAGTGACTTACAGTGCATAATTTACTGCATTCATCCAGGAGCAAAATAAGTTGAGTAAAATCTTCAATACCCCAATATCTTAAATATATATATTTAAACCTACAAGTTCATTTATAATATTTTTATATGCAGTAAAATGAGACTGCATATGATTGTTGACATAAAACACAGTCATGCTCAGAATTATTGGCACCTTTGTTAATAATAAGCAAAGAAGCCTGTGAAGATAAATCTGCATAGTTAATCCTTTTAATCTTTTAGTAAAAAATCCTTCGAAGATCCTTCAAATTCCGAGGTCCTCTCTCCTCTTCAGTTCACCCCACTAATCTTATATAGGTTTCAGGTCAAGGTTACTAAGATAACCATGGCAGAATCTCCCTTTAAAGAAATAGTTCAGCCAAAAATGATATTAAACCCATGATTTACTCACCCTGAAGCGGTCCAAGAAGCATTATGTCTATCATTTTTCAGACAAACACATTTTCAGTTATTTAAAAAAATGTTTTAGATCTTACAGTTAATCAAATGTAACCATCTTAGCCACCATCTTAGTCGCGTCCACATTCAAGATGCGAGCATACGCAGTTTATGGAGGTTTCTCTGCTGCTGCTCTGCCCCCGCCAAAAGGATTTTTTAAAATATATCTGACCAAAGAATCTGATCCAGTTTGAAGTTTGACAACTCAATAAGCTAAAGTTTGTTTTTAATGGAGCAGTTTGTTCTTGAAAATCTCCCAAACTATTTGTGGTAATAAGCTTTAATTTATCTCTTTTGGCTTTCTGATCTCAAATCTTAAATAATTTCTGCAACTGTTTAGCTGTGGTCCTTGTAGAGTTTACACTCTAAAAAATATTGGGTTGTTTTTCTCCCCGTGCTGGGCAACTATAGGACAGAACACATCTGGGTTAAAATGACACAAATGATGGGTAGTTTTAACCCAACTGCTGGGTTATTGTTAATCAACCAAGTTAAAACAACCTAATCTTCAGATGTACATGCGGTTGAAAGCGTCCAATCCAACTCCAATCAAACGTGATTATCCTTATGTCCTTCAAAGATCAGAACTCTTGATGTATAAACTTGAGAGAGTTGTGCTACTGTGTCTCATACTGTAGTCCATTAAAATACATTTGGCAAATAAAGCAATGAAAAACAGCGTAATTTTCACTTTATGTGGAGCGACTGTTAATGCTACATCTTCTTCCCGAAGTGCCGTTAGGAATTTGTCCTCCGTCTGTGTGTGTGCGTGTGTTTAAGTGCACACAATGTGTGTCTATGAGTGGTTTCAGGTCTGAAACTAATGTTGTGCAATCTGGAGTCCCTCAGGGATCAATTTTGGGCCCCTTGCTTTTTAACATCTACATTTACCCACTTGGTCAGCTTTTGAGATCTCTTGGTTTAAAATTTCACCTTTATGCAGACGACACTCAGATATACATACACACTAAGCCTAATAACAATGTGCCTGTTGATTTTATTACCACTTTTATTTCTAGGATAAAAGATTGGATGACACACAATTTTCTTTGTTTTAACGGTGAAAAAACTGAGGTTATGCTTAATGGTACACCACACCAATTACGTAAAGCTGGGTCGGTTACTTTGCCCATTGATGGTTCAGTTATGGAATTTAAACCAAAATTGAAGAATCTAGGCTTGATTTTCGATTCTAGTTTAACATTGGAACCTCATATTAAAAACACTGTTAAAACTTCTTGCATCTTAGAAATATCGCGAGATTGCGTCCAATGCTGTCTTTCCCTGTTGCTGAGAGGTTGATAAACACTTTTGTGTTTACCAGGATTGATTACTGTAACTAAGAATTGTTGATACATCCCTCTATCATCTGTGTGCGTGCACGTAAGCGCTGGAGCGCGCTGCGACGCTTCGATAGCATTTAGCTTAGCCCCATTCATTCAATGGTACCATTTAGAGATAAAGTTAGAAGTGACCAAACACATCAACGTTTTTCCTATTTAAGACGAGCAAGTTAAGACGAGCAAGTTATACAAGTTTGGTGGTACAAAATAAAACGTAGCGCTTTTCTAAGCGGATTTAAAAGAGGAGCTACATTTTATGGCGTAATAGCACTTTTGGGAGTACTTCGACTCGGCGCAGTAACACCCTCCCTCTCCCATTATGAGAGTGAGAAGGGGAGCGGACTTTTCAGGCGAGTCGAAGTACTCCCAAAAGTGCTATTACGCCATAAAATATAGTTCCTCTTTTAAATTCGCTTAGAAAAGCGCTACGTTTTATTTTGTACCACCAAACTTGCTCGTATAACTACTCGTCTTAAATAGGAAAAACGTTGATGTGTTTGGTCACTTCTAACTTTATCTCTAAATGGTACCATTGAATGAATGAGGCTAAGCTAAATGCTATCGAAGCGTTGCAGCGCGCTCCAGCGCTTACGTGGACGCACACAGATGATAGAGGGATGTATCAACAATTCTTAGTTAAGGTAATAACATATTTTAATATTGAAAATGAGTAGACTATTCCTTTAATATGTATACTCCTGTGTAACAAAGTGATGGTGGGCAGTTTCATGTTAGTCACCCTGTCATATTAAATGATTTAAACATTAATGGGATTATGCTTCAAATATTTTTGGCTGATATGGGTGCCAATAATTGTGGCTAATGTATAATGGAGAAAAAAACTTTTATTTCATAATGTGACATCCCCCGAATTTAATTTGTATTACCGGACTAAAAGGTAAGACTTGTGTGATTTTTTTCAAATAAAAGATCAAAAGGACTAACACTGCAAATTTATTTTCATTAAACTAACCATATTTGAAATGGTGCCAAAAATTCTGTGCGTGTACCTGCACCAAATGCTGGAACAAATTTAAACATTAAAATAATAAAAAATGCATAAAAGACATATATTTTCCCCAGTTCATGAACTTTCAAAACTACATTATGGTTTAAACAAT
Organism: Misgurnus anguillicaudatus; assembly: GCF_027580225.2. Lineage (NCBI taxonomy): Eukaryota > Metazoa > Chordata > Actinopteri > Cypriniformes > Cobitidae > Misgurnus > Misgurnus anguillicaudatus. The sequence continues at coordinate 21,184,422 of NC_073357.2, read as the reverse complement.
TACTTAAAAAGCTTAACAGAAGGCTGGCCATTATGTACAGTAAGGGTATTAGACCTCATTCTTTACACAAATGTCCAATAATGAGCACATCTATCATAAAATGGTAAACCACAGCCATGACTTCCACCTTCAATAATGCTTTAGTCATTTTAATGGCCTTGGAAATGTGCTGATTTTAATGTTTAAGATGCATGCAAGCAGACAGCTTCTGGCAAAATTTTAAATTCTACTGATGGGCTTAATCATAAAAATTGTAAATGGGTTTATTTGTTCTTAATGTCCGTTACATTTGCCCACCGGACACAAACTCCAAGCTATAGCTCTGGGCACATGATGTTGCTCAAAAAATCAGATTACTAACATAAAAACAATAGTTGATAAATGTTAGGAGCATTTGTTTTGGCACACATACATGTATATATACATACTTCAAGTCCTATGGCAAAATATTAATATAGGGAAGAGGAGGCAATTTTTGGAACAATATCCACTTTACTTTAAAATACTATTTTTGGATGTGAAGGCAAGAGCATTGAACACTAGTTCAAAAAATGCTGATGTCATAAAATGTCACAACTACATGATTAAACTGCATAAAGTATCAAGCTGAAGACTCATCTTGGCTTGTTATTTGAAAATAAAATATCTTTGAAAGTTGTGATTGTTCATTTAAAAACAATCAATCCAGAATGCAGTGGTATAATATTCTATATAAATTTCTTATGATATAGTGTAACAGCACATGAAAAAAAATCAGATTGTTTCCTCTAATGTATCATTATAAGTGCACCAGTGGGATCTACAAAAAATATTTTAAATAAGTCCCCAAAAGCTTTAAAACAGAAATACACAATAGACTAATTCTATACTTTCTTCGACCTTTAATCAAAGGTTAACGTGTATATGCCGTGTGTGCCATCAAAATTCTGTCTCCTGAGAAGTAGGATCGTGACTGGCGAGTTGTAACTCCCAGCCAAACATTAAAGCCTTCACTGGGGCCCTGTGTGTGTCACTCAGGGTGAAAAGCCTCACACACACACATACCTGGAGTGGATTTGTCACCTCATTTTATTTGATTAGTGGAGCTATGAGTGATTGTCCTGGGAAAAGCAGGCAACTGCTGATTGGATGGTGAGCAGGACTGTCCTACACTAAAGTGGGAAGCCAGAGAAAAAATGTGTGGAGAGAGAAAGGAGCTGAGGGGGGGCAAAGGGAGAGGCAGTGTCCCAAGATTCATAGCTTTGACATCTGTGTCCTTCTCGAATGAGTGCTTATAGCCCGTTTGTCAAACACCTCCTCTGTTTTCCATGGAGGCCAACCGCTGAAGAGGTAAAGAAGGTAGTAAGTGTGAAAAAAGCATCTAGTGATGTGCGAGAGCACAGGCCATTTTTGGAATAAAGAGAAAAGTAATAATATAATATATAAAGGAGATGAATTGACAGAGAGCCAGTGAGAGAGAAGGGGAGGGAGAGAGACTGAGAGAGAGAGCAGGAGAGTAAGTGAGGGAGTGTGTATGAGAGAGAGAGAGAGAGAGAGAGAGAGAGAGAGAGAAATGAGGTTATAGTGGTAGGGGTAAGTAATGTTGATCTGACACAGTGCAGAGCTGCCACTTGATAGGTCATTATATCATTCTGTTTCACACAGGTACATGACTGCAGGCTTTCTGACTGAGCTGAAAAACAGAACTAATTCAGTGTTATTCAAGACAGCCTGTTTATGGGTGCATCTCCTGACCTGTCCTTAATCCCATCATGTTCTAGAAATCAAGAGAGCATAACGTTTCCTGTCAGGATCCTTAAAATTATAATTTATCCAGTCAGCATGCGCATGCAGCACTGCGTATTCTACTCAGCATCTGTTCACTTAAAACTCTACGGTGGACAAGAAAATGATGCAGAGTCAAAATACACAAGCATGCAGCTTTGTACCATGAATAGAAATGGCCTCTACCTTTTGTACACTATAGTGTTGCAGAAGATGAGAGTGGAAGGAAATAACTGTTTGGTTACTTTGGATTTAATATATGCAGTATTGGGGGAAATCAACACAGGTAGTAAACAGCAGAATGGCAAGTAGAGTATGAGATAGAACAAGAACTGGCAAGTCTTCTTTTAAAAAATGTTGGGCTTCATATTGCCAAGTTTTCTTCAATAAAGTGCTGGCATTACGTAGTAATCGAAGCAATGATAGTGAGTAGATGTAAACAGATACAGTCAGACGCAAAAGTTTGGGCACCCCTGACAATTTCCTTGATTTTTATATATAAATATTTGGGTGTTTGGATCAGCAATTTCATTTCTATCAAACAAATGAAGGACACCGTAATATTTCAGTGGTGAAACGAGGTTTAGTGATTACAAGAAAATGTGCCAAGGTGCATAAATTTGGGCACTCAAAAAGAAAAATCACAATCTTTGTTTTCAGGTCATTTGAGAGTTGTTTTGAGGCCTCCAGGTTGCCACTCTTCAAAGAGAACAACAACTTGTAATAGAGGGTATGCGTTGATGTTACTTTTCCATGTGACCATGCCGGAACTCGCCCTGTTGAGTGGCAAAACATTCAACAAAATGGCTGGTTTTCATTGCGCCTGCTTCGAGAAATGGCAGTAAAACTATTATCAGCTTAAATTGAATTTAGTTGGCATTAACAATGACATTAACAACTTGCCAAACAACTAGTAGTCTGTTGACATTGGCATATGATCACCCATTGCTTTTCCTGACATATATGTTTGTCTTGCCTAACACTATTAAACCATCCCACCTTTGTAGAACACAAGGCTCATCATAATGGATGTTTTTTGAAGAAAGCACACTGACAAAACTTTGCAATTACACAGAATAAGGGTATTCATTGGTGTATTCTAATAGGATTTTTTATCCCAAAATTGTACATACCTGACATATGGCTACTGCTATTGCACAATTGTGTGTTCCAATTAATAATTGCTAAGTAGTTACAGGTATTCAAATCAACAAAATGACAAGGGGTGCCCAAATGTATGCACCAGTCTAATTTCGTTTTGATGCATATTGCACATTTTCTGTTAATTCAATAAACCTCATTTCACTACTGAAATATTACTTCAGTTATTTGTTAGATCAAAATAAAATTGCTGATTCAAACACCCAAAATGAAAATCATGGACTCTAAACTAAACTCCAACACAGTAGACTTCATGAACTTCTTCACTAACAAAATTGTGGTTATTAGTGAAAATATTGAAGCTATGCAAGCAACCACCATTTTACCCAATAGTACACTGAACACTAGATTACCACATCTACAACTTTTTGTGCTTTAAAGCTACTACAATAGAGGAGCGCTCACAATTAATAAAATCATCCAAATCATCATCGTGTATAGTAGTATCAAAAAATGAACTTTCGCCTTTGTCAGTTTTACTTAATCTTTTCATATTGTGATTACTTAAAAAATTAATTTAACAATGTGAACTTAATTTAATTGAGTTTATTCAATAAAAAAGGTGTGTCTTTTCAGCTTTACTTAAAAATTATTTGTTCAGCCAACATAACAGTGTTGTGTAAAATTAACAGATTAATAAAACCAATACAGACTGGCATCTCATTGGCTAATGATGTTGCAGTGTATTATGGGTAATTGTTGTTGTTCTGGCACCCTCTTGCAGAAGTGTAGCACCATTAGATAGGTACCTGTGGCCAACTATGAGTGAATTAACTTGTTCTGATATATTATTAGAACAGAAACACAAATTAATGGTTTGAAATGTAACATTTCATTTCAAATATATTTGTGATGTACTTGATAAGTTATAATTAAGAGGCTTATATGATTAGTTGTATTAAGCAGCTGCACTATGATTGATTGGTTGATTGATTCAGTGTTAAGGAGTTATTAAGCCCGGAATACACTGCACGATTTTTGTCCTCTTATAAGATCATTACCTTATCACACTGTGCGACATGTATCGTTTAAACTCGGGTACGAGAGGCATGTAGACTGTACGATGATGACACGGAAGCATCGGCGGCTGCGTCACACGTTGCGCAACGTCACCAGCATGCGCTCGTGGTAAACAAATACCGGCGCGCAGGTCGTAGCAGCAAACACACTGTGCGGTGATCATGCCGAATTTCTGACACTGCCAGAAAACCATCGCAGGCCACCCCTGGACGCAAGACCGGGAAAACGGCCGTCCCCAAACCCCCATCACTGCACGACATAGGACCACCAACGAAGAGCCACGATCACAGAAATCGCGACGATAGTTTCACGATGATCTTTCGTCTGGGACCGCCAATTATCGTGCAGTGTATCCCGGGCTTTAGATAACTCCTTAACACTGAATCAATCAACCAATCAATCATAGTGCAGCTGCTTAATACAACTAATAGCCGTTAGCCTGGTTTAGATTGTATTTACCATCCGTCATCACTTTGTTTATTTAAATAATAAAAAAATATGTCACTCTCTGGTTAAATTCTGTGTACCGCAGGGATCAGTTCTGGGTCCTTTCCTTTTCTGGTTATATGTTACCTCTAGGAGACATTATCAGGAAACATAACATACGTTTTCACAGCTATGCAGATGATACCCAGATTTACATCTTCTCACATCCTAGTGAAACCCACCAGTTTTCTAAGCTAACAGCCTGTATTAGTGATATTCGTGACTGGATGGCAAATAACTTTCATATGCTAAACTCCAATAAGACAGAGATACTTATTATTGAACTGAAAACGCTGTATACAAAATGTGTCAGATTACAAGTGCCAATCAGAACCTAAGTGTGATGTTTGACAGCAAACTATCTTTCGAAAGACATATCCCCAACGTCTGCCGCACAGCATTCTTCCATCTTAGAAATACCTAAAAAAATATGCCATATGCTGTCTGCATTTACAACAATGGGCGCGCTTTGAATACACACAGAATACTAGTTTTCCTCTTCTACTTTGTACTTTGTGATCAACAAACAGTGCCGGCTGGTGACTTTTTTTGAGGGCGCACAATGCTAAGTTCGTCACAACATGTATGTAGCCCGTCATGTGTGTGGTCCGTAATTTCAAAATATTTGTTTTGCGCTTTGAGAGACCATATGTGCATCACGTGTACTGCCAAAATAAGTGCCTGCTGCAGATGCGTCTAAAGGGTATGATAAAAGAGATGATTGCATTCGCCAGATACTCACATAATCTCATGCGTAATCAGGGTTTAATGTTAAGGGAGTGTCTTGCGTGTATTTCGTGAACATGAGCAGTGTTTCCCCTAGGTTTACAGCTTTGGGGAGGGGGGTTGGTTGGGTAGGTATATATAGGTATGTATATTATTGCTCATTCATTGTTCGTCAATGTTAGTTAATAAATTTATATGATAAACAAATTTTAAAATATGCATTTGTTGGAGAGAATAATCCTGTTTTTTATTATTATCTGTTCTGCTGTCAGACATAAAACAAGTCGACTATAGAGTAGTGAGTAAACACGATGCAGTCACACCTTGAGTTTAATCCAACCAGCTGTTCCTTTAACTCTGCTGAAATCCTGATATATAAACTCGATTTATAATTGTCTGACAACATAACATACATTTACATTGAAGCCTTACTGCTGTTTTCTCATCATGTCTTTTTGTGTTATGAGCTTTTTTATTTCAAATGTGAGTTTTATTGTATGTTGCGTACAGGGCTTGACAATAACTAGTGGCTAGTTGTTTTCCAAAGTTACTACCCACTCAGCATTTTCACTGGCCACAATTTTGTTGCTGGTAAAATACATTTTATATGATTAAACTTGACTATGGCATCCTAAAATGACTTTGAGTAATTGTACTCGATTTAGCTAGATTAGATGCAGATTGACTTTCAAATGCAGACTGACCACCCAAGTTAAGACTACATTATTTAGCTGTTAATATCAGTATAGATCATATCATATATTTAGGTGCATGAAAAACATGCTAGAAAGGCAAAAATAGATTAACTTTAAATTAATATATTAACAGTGGAGCGCAGTGTAGAAGATTAACTAAAAAGATAAACACAAAAACCCTAGACAAACAATTGAAATATTTATTAACAACAGCAGGTCAATTTATATGCTTGATCATGGTTTCTGTTAAAAGTTATTTAAGACTTCAAATTGCAAATGTCGAGAGGGTATTATTTTTGCACAAAGTAGCCTACATTAAAATGATGCGCGAACCTCCCCACTTGTGGGTTTCCTTTGATTTGGGATAAAACTGGGACGTGTGCATTCAGGTATGCGCTATGAATTTCTCTCCGCTCTTGCCCAGAGAGTGTGCACGCACTTTAAATCTCTTCAGTCACTTCCATGCAATTGTTTTATCCTTCCCAAAGTGTGCGTGTATGCGCTCAGACTGCGACCCGTGCATTCGCAAATCCATCAGCTTTTGCACTCTCTCTGGTAAAAAGTTAGCGCTTGGTCCGCAATGCGAGCCTCCGCTTCATCGTGCGCGCGTCTCAGTACGTTGCGCTGGGTGCAGGGAGTGCTCATGGGAGTTGTAGTTTCCCAGTGTCATTGCGCATTGTTTATAATTTCACATAACTTTTAAGAAAACTACAATTAAAAAAAATATTCAACCAGCCAAAGTGGCTAGTGGGATTGGCTGTCTTACCCGCCACAGCCAAAATCTACCTGCATTTGGCGGGTGTTAATGTCAAGCCCTGGTCGCATAGCCTAATAGCGCAGACAAATCAATGCAAATTCAGAAATATGACAGCATACACTGTTACTGTTACACAGAGTTATAGCATATAGCAACTGTACAGCATGATAGAGAGGGAGAGAATGCGCGCGTGTGTGTGGGTAAACACAGTCACCTTTTCAGTTATGAGGCGTGCGCTGCACGCAACATGACAGAGCGCGCATTCAGTGAATTAAGCCGAACAGTAAAATATAAATGTGCGCACCCAATTGGATAATTTTAAACGCGCAAACACAGACAAAAAGACATGCCATCGTAGAAATATAATAAATAACATATTACTTGAGGGCTGTTTAGTTTGTTTAATGAAATAACAAATTGTTATAAAGAAAATCAAATAAAATTAGGGTTGCAGCTATCGACTCTTTTTGTAATCGATTAATCTAGCACTGAATTGATCGATTCATCGAGTAATCGGATAATTTTTTGTGTGTGTTTTAAACACCCAAAACAAATAATGCATAAGGAAAATGACTTGGCTGTAAAATGTTCAAGCATTTGGCTTTTATTTCTAAAAAAAACCCAGAGGTATTTGGCTCCAAGAAATAAGTCTATTTATTTCAATGTTTTACCCATTTAGTGTTTATAAGTGCCAGTGCCAACAATTAAACACTTTAATTTATTAATATGCACAACAGGTTTCATGCTGTAATCTAGCCCTGACATCAAAGTAAATATCTGGTTTATGTACATTACTACACCTGCAGCATTTACCATTAGGCTTTTAACATATAATATATCATTTCTGGGGTGAGCCTATTTGCTATGGTAACAACCTGTGTGTGCACACGTGCTGTGCGTGAGGAAGAGTGACACCTCAGTCAGACGTTCAGTTGCTTCATTGCATTTTGGTACTGCAGAAATACATACATTCATTTTCAATAGAACGTTGCATTTGGTTTGCATCACTTGCATTGCGGTGCATTTTAGGTTAAGAATCCATTCGAAAAATCACATCATCACGTGCCGCTGAATACAGTGAATGCATGCTGAAATTATTGTTGCGTGGCTACATAAAAGTTTAAGCATATGTGATGCATTGCGCGATCGGTCTGACTCGCGTGAGAGAGAATAACTTCCTTATGCTAAACTCCAATAAGACAGAGATTATTATTATTGAACAAAATATGTCAGATTACAAGTTGCATATGATTGCACTGTGGTGCTGTTTTTTGGTACACACACCTGTAGTGCATGCGTGTGTGTGAAGGGGTTCTTTTTTAATCTATACTCTCCTGCAATTAAACGTGAATACATTTACTACTTAAAAACATCAAAGCTAAACATCATATCTAGTCAAACTGCATAACGACATCGCTACAAATACAGTATGGGATTAAAATCAGCGGAAGCTACGTTACCTTGTTTCATCGACGCTTGGTGAAACAACAGTGGATGTTTTCAGTTCAGATGCTGAATGTAATGATAATGTAATGATCCCAAACTTTAGACAGTCTCTCTCTGCCGTTTATGGACATATTCGCTCCGCCATCGCGCCAACTAAATTCAAAATGTACCACGTGCTATGATGTGCTTCAGATCTCGGTGCATGTAGTGCACGTCATAGGAATTTAACGAGGCTTCGAGGCAGAATTTTTGCCTCGAGGGATTTTTTGAATCGAGTAAATCGAGTAACTCGATGAATCGTTTCAGCCCTAAATAAAATATACTTGACCTTCAAGGGGGGCGGGTCGAGCCGTTAGGAGGGTGGGGCGCCCCCCTTATATAATGGTAGGGGAAACACTGATGAGCGCCTCTTTTATCATAAACGGTTTTGACGCGTGTGCAGCGGGCACTTATTTTGACAGAACACGAGATACCCACAGGATCTCTCGACACGCAGGACACATAATTTAGAAAAGGGAACCACACACATGATACTCCGAACACTTATTTTGAATTAGCGCCCCTCGGATGAGGAGTCACGAGCCACCACTGTCAACAAACAAACAAAAACAAAATAATAATTTGATGGCATTAATAAACCTGTGATGGTTTTCTGTGGCGGGGAAGAAAAGTAAGACATCAAAATCTAAACATTTACTTGAGAGGCACTCGGGCGAAGAAAAAATGCTGGCTGTTGTTTGTTCTCACACGACAGCATTAAGCTTCTGTCATGCTAACACATTGACCCCAGGGGATCTTATGAAAAACTTTCCATTATTTTACTCAAAGTTAATGAAAATCGAGCAAGACCAAATCATTTTACAGCTTATCGCTGTCAAAAAAGTTCAGCGCCGACGTCTCAACAATGACAGCAGCAATGACAATGTTCTTAATATGACAAAGTAAGTATTTTAATTAATGCTATTCATGTTTTTTTAATCAGTGTATACCACTAGTCAGCTAAATGAATATAATTTTTATGTCATATGTCGATCAACTTATTTTGTTCCTTCAATAACTTTTATTGATTCAATAGATTTATAGCATTTTGGGAAAAAAACTTTATTGTAATTTGCAGAACAAATAATCTGTTTTTATAATAAATCTTTGAAACTTAAATTGTGCATTTGACATTTTTATGTTATTTTAACCTAAAGATGCTATGTGAACGTTTGTAACAGAAAATAGTGGTTTTCATCTTGTCACTTTCATGGTATAGAAAACACATTTTTACCCAAGTTAGTCAAAATGGATTTATTGTGTTTTGGAAGCAAACTCTTAGCCTAGGTTTCCTCATGCTGCCTTGCGCGCAAATTTATTTACACTGCAAGTCTAGCATGGAAACCATGGACCAATTTTTCCCTGAAATCGGGAACCAATCACAGAATGGGGAGGGGGCAGCAAGATGATGACGATGTCCATGCGACACACCGAAGCAGTTTTGTTTATCCAACACAGCAGCAGACGCAAAGTTACTTTTCGATGCACCCTTAGATAGTGTTCTAAGTAGTTTTGAACGCAAGTTTCTTTTTTAAAAAGAGCAACTTTTAGCGTTATACAATTTCATATCCAAGAAGGATGTGTGGATATGGCAAGACATGTTAGCCACGGAATTTTATAGGACCAACCTGCTAGGCATCGTCGTCGACAAAGTCCATTTAACTTATAAATGGTAAGTGGTATTTATTAATATCATATTGTTATTATGCCTGTATCCTACCTACAGTGCCACTAAGTTGTGTTGCTTTTCAATATCAATATACAGCTACCAGTTTAGTTGCATAGCTTTCAGCTAGTGTGCACACGTACCCGATAAAACGCTTGAATTTATGTCTCTCTACATACGTCATCTGGTATAATTTAAACATTTGGCTATGAGCTACGTACAGACGCATTTGATAGACATTCGTAGCGCCCAATAAATGGCTCTGGGCATTCGAAAAAGACGCCTCAAATACGAGAAAATGAACATGTGGTTCCCAGACCACGTCTCATTCTCTATGGGACTGGTCTGGTGTTACCCAGGCTACCAAACTCTTCAAATATTGCCTGATTTAACACACACCCACACACTCTTCCTTTTTAAGGCATCAGGCCACTTTTAATTGGTCATTGTTAGGATAAAGACAGAGGTCAAAATAATGTTAACAATTTTATAATGATAACAATCTTTTGTATTGTCTCAGGAGAGAAAAGCATATACACACAAGCAGTATATATTTCTGGATGACCCTGATCTCTTTGAAATCTTCCTATAAATGAAATTTCTTTGATAGACCTTGATAGTAAAATAGTGCTATGATGGATGTGACCCACAAGATGAAAAAACACTGAAGGTCTAAACTGGTAAAAACAGCACACACACACAATACACTTATGACTCACCCAAACCATCGTCGACAAGGTACCGATCCCTCGCATAAAGTACAGAGTCCAGCATTGATTCAAACAACAGGAAGTAACCCTAAGACAAAATAGGGTAAAAATCTGTTTAATGTTTATGGACAGAAACACAAAAGGCCCAACATAGTACGTTTTATAGAATATATAATATATCGGACTTGCAATTTGCATTACGGCCATACAGTATATCAGCAAAAGGTGATGCCATATGGACTCAAAGTGGTGTCTAGGGTTTCAAGATTAAGACAAAAATCCAAATAGTTGATTATTACCCTTGAATTGTAGATGCGATTATTGATGTTGATTATTAGAATTTATTAAAGTATGTTACATATGTTACAAACTCCTGAAATACTTGAACTACTTGTATTGCTTTAAGGTGTCAATGGTCAACACATTGAAAAAATACACATATTCACAGTACCATTCAACAATTTAGGGAAACTTTATTTTCTTCCACCTTTTACATTGAATGATGACAAGAGAAATTTTTTTACAAATTCTGTGTCTTGAGGAGGGCTTGACATTAACACCCGCCAACCCGCCAAATGCGGGTAGATTTCGGCTGTGGCGGGTAACACTATCCTACTAACACAACCAATCCCACTAGCCACTTTGGCAGATTGAATATAATTTTATAATTGTAGTTTTCTTAAAAGTTATGCGAAATGATAAACAATGCGCAATGCGACACTGGGAAACTACTCCCATGAGCACTCTGCACCCAGCTCTGTCTGATGAAGAGCCTGCGTGCTCGAAACGTAACCTGATGCCATGCACTGTTTTTAAATAATAAATATTTTTGATACTTTTGGAGCTTTGGTGTCGTCGACTTTGCATTACTTTACCACTCTGCACCCAGCGCAACGCACAGAGATCGTTTGTTGAGACGAGTGCGTGATCAGCGGAGCATTGCGGACCAAAGCGCCACCTTCCAGAGAGCGTGCGAGAGCTGATGGATTTGCAAATGCACAAGAGGACACAGTCTGAGCGCATACACACTTCGGGAAAGATAAAACAATTGCATGGAAGTGATTGAAGAGAAATTGCATGCACAATCTCAGGGCAAGAGCGGAGAGAAACTCAGCGCATACCTGAATGCACACGAAATCAAAGGAAACCCGCCAGAGCATTATTTTAATGTAGGCAAGTCTGGGCAACAATTATGCCCTCTCGACATTTGTCATTAAAGAGTAACTAAACCCTAAACCAACTTTTTTTAGTTAATGATCTGTAAGAATGGGGCTTTATTAGTGCTGTTCATTGATTTTAGTAACTTTTTTGACATTTGGATATAAAGTGTTTTAATACTAAAATATATGGTGTAAAAACGTCTGAGTGCTGCCCTCTTCAGGTTGAATTGTGGCCATTGCAGTTGGATTTTCCTATTGGATGTTGGGTCCAAAAAATACCTCGTGAAGTAAGCAGGTTCAAGCTTACCACACCCTTGTTACGATCTCACCACACACTTGATACAAGCTTAGTTCGTCCCCTCTATCTCCGTTGGGATCTGCCCACTTTTCTCGCATTTTTCAAATATTGCCAGTGGGTGGAGTCAGGATCTGACCAGGGGTTAAGTTACTCTTTAAAAGTCTTAAATCACTTTTAACAGAAACCACGATCAAGCTTATAAAATACAACCTGCATAAACGTTGACAGTAAAATTCATGTACATTTCTTGACAGTATTTACTGCTGTAGTTAATAAATATTTAAAGCAGTTATCGAGGGGTTTTGTGTTAATCTTTTCAGTTAATCTTCTCCACCCCTGCTCCACTTTTAATATATTAATTCAAAGTTAATATATTTATGCCTTACTAGCATGTTTTTCAGTGGTGGACAGTAATGAAGTTAATGTAATTCGTTACTGTACTTAAGTAGTTTTTTCGCGTATCTGTACTATACTCAAGTACTTTTATTTTGGGAGACTTTTACTTTACTACATTTTAAAGTCAAATATCTTACTTTTTACTCCACTACATTTAAAAAAAATCGGTCGTTCCTTTTTATTTATCAGTGAATAAAAAACGTAACTGGGCAAACTAAAGCTGCACAAAAAAAAACTAAGATGCACACGTGATGCGTCAAACCACCAATCAGGGTACAGCATGCGCTTGAACTTGTTTTGGTTGCCGCGCTGTTTCACGTAAGCTACGCGAGTCACGCGAGTGCAGCAGCCAGCCAATGCATCGTTTGGAGAATGAAACTGCATTCAAAAACAACGGAGGAGATAGCTGACCCGTCACAACAACAATGGCCTTATTTACGCGAGTTTTTTTAAGTCCTTGAATAAAAGAACGAGTCTTTCGTGTCTTCTCTGCCTGCCTTGAAACTGTGCTATTTCGTTTTAAAAGAATACTCTTTCAAATCTAAGGAAACGCGTAGAGGTAAGCCATTTTTATTCTGGTTATATTTTTAAATGAGCAATCTTAACAGTAGCTTGCAGAAAACTGTTAATTGTGTTGCTAAAATATATACGACGTTATCATGAATGAACTTTAAGCTATGCAGGCTGAAGCTATTTTTAGCCGTATAGTTAGCTGTTTCACTTAAGTTCATTGTATTTGAAGCTCAGTGCTCTGTTATTTTGAAATCACAATTAATCACTATCAACACTGTTGTAAAATATAAATGACATTTTGACTAGCCATGCAGTGTATGATGCTTAAACAGGCAGGTGGAGTGCTCCCTATTAACTGAGATTGTTATTAATATTTTCAAAAGTTTTGCTTCCAAAATATATAAATACATTTAATTATGTATTACAATATACATATGACATGCTAAAGCACATGAAACGTTTCTGAAATTATATTCTGTAAGGCTTGTTTTATTTGTCAAAGAAAGGGACACTGATTTCTAGATAACGTTATGTATTTAATGTTTTGAAAACTATTGTGAACCTGTGCTTAAGTCAAGTTTTTATTACACTTAAACTGTTAAATTATTAAACAAATAAATCTTGAAATGAGACTTACTGCTCTCAAATCCTGTTATTTCATTTGATGCTAAAGGGAATTTTTTGTTTTTAAGGTTTTAGGCTTATGATAATTTTAATAGACATCAGTGTCTGATTTATTAATGTCCTTTTATTAATTGATTGAGTTTTGTGACAAAAATGATACGGCCATAATAAATCACAGTACTTTTGTACTTAAGTACATTTTGAGGCAGATACTTTTGTACTTTTACTCAAGTAAAAATTTTAAGCAAGTACTTCTACTTTTACTTAGTAATATTTTACCCTGGGTATCTTTACTTTTACTCAAGTACACGATTTGTGTAATTCGTCTACCACTGATGTTTTTCATGCACCTTAATATATGATATGATCTATACTGATATACCTGGTATATCAGCTATTAAATTTTGTTTTAATTAGGTTGGTCAGACTGCATTTGAAATTCAATCTGCATCTAATTTAGCTAAACCAAGTAAATTTGCTTAAATTAAAGTTATTTTAGGATGCCAAAGTCAAGTTTAATCATATAAAATGTATTTTACCAGCAACAAAATTGTGGCCAGTGAAAATGCTGAGTGGCTAGTAACTTTGGAAAACAACTAGCCATGGCTGGTAAGCAAAAAAGTTAACGTCAAGCCCTGGTCTTGAGGTTTTAGCCTGAGATGTTTTAGAAACAGAATTGAAGAAGTTTATATTTGTTAAAAGCTCTTAAGGACACACTAACATACACGTAAGGAATAATTGAAGAGAGGCCGTTGAATAATTTGAAAATAATGCACACCCAAGGTGGTAATGCGGCACGACGCGAAGCAGACAAACATTGCTCCGGTGAATAAAGCACTCAACAGCCCGTGGTATAACCTAGATTAATTAATGCTTCTGATTTGCCACTGTAAACACACAGAAATGAACGCAGGTAGATAGCAGTAATCACTGCTTTTGAAGATTATGTAATCGCCGCACCTATATTTGTTATTGCAATTGCAATAAATTTTTAATAAATTGTGCAGCCCTAGTGGTGCTAATATTTTGGTATACTGTACTCATACTGCTTTAGATTTAGGCTAAGAAATTAGGAATTTTTTTAAATCTAGGATCAGAAAATATTGTGAATGGACTAGCATGGCGGCACCTTTGGCAGGCGCTAATCAGATTGTACTTGAAATGAAAATGTAAAAATCTTTTAGGACTAATGTTTGCCATTAAATGTTTCCTTTTAACAACTTTCCTCTCCTTTTTATCACAAACATACATCCAAAAACATGAGAAAAGAAAACCTCTGGATTTATGTCAGCTCACCAAAACCATCTTTAAACATGAATGGCTGCTGTAGCCTCTTGTTTTATTGCTCTGACCCCTGACTGACACCAGTTTTGCATGAGTAGTTGGTACATCACTCCCTGAATTATTCTATTACTGCAGCTGTGGCCACATCTTGTTGACCTAAATGTGGACAGCTGCACAGACAGTGATCAGTAACACAAAGCCACTTCGTTTGTGCGCAAAGTAATCTAAAACAGAGGCATAATCAATTACAGGAGACAGATGTGATTAATGAACCACGGATTAGGGGCAACATGTTTCATCTGCAAAGTTTCTCGTGCCTAGCTGGTGCAAGAATTTACTTTTAAGTATTATAGGTAAACTATGAAAATTATCTGTATATGTATGACTGTAGGTTTTTACCAGAGATATCTATACCATGTCTATAGCATGTGATTCACAAGTGTTTTCAGTTCATTAACAGAGACATGAAGCACCATTTTTTTATTCAAATGTTTTAGCACTATTTAGCCAATTATGTGTTTTTACCGAACTTTAGAAGAGAAAAAATACGGACTTAAATCGGCTTTTTGACACACAGTGATGAAAACGCGGTTTAAGTGGCTGTAATTTATATATTCACGCCGGAGCCTGAAGAGACATCACTCTCCACTCCACTCCATGCCGTCCCGCGACTCCCGCCCCTCCGTGCTCTGTTTGTTTAGTAACAATAACAGTAACATGTAAACGTGTGTGTGTGTGTGTGTGTGTGTGTGTGTGTGTGTGTGTGTGTGTCGGCGCGCCACGCTCTCTCGTTAACGGCACATAACGTTAAGTAACATTGTTTGAAATTTAACTTGTCCAGTCGGACAACTAATTTTCTCTTACACAAAAAATCCACAATCCGCGGACAAGCCTTAATGTCGAGCCCTGTATATATATGTAATTTTATAGAATATTCAACACTGCAATTTATTTTCTTCATCAATTACCCTAAGTAAAACATTGTCTCTATTAATGTTAAAATTGTGAATTCTCTGTGGATATCAGTAAGTTAGTAAATGTATGGTAAGTTACTGGTTTACGAGATTAAAGGACTGATAATTTTTCATAAGCTAACTTGTGAAAAAATAAAACAGTAACTTCACAGCTTTCAAGGAGAGAAAATTTGTTTCTTAAAAAAAGCTGATTTGGTGGCTATATATATATATACCCCTAATATATATATATATTCGGTTCAGACTTCACGGTTCGGTTCAATTTCAGTACAATGGAGGAAAAAGCAAAACAAAAATGCAGAAGGCAAATTTTTTTTAGTACTTAAGATAATCTTAAAAACATAGGTGTCCTTATCGGTGTTATTTTGAGATGTCATGAATATGAACTGAAATGCATTTAACATACTATGTTGTATAACAAAAATGTATAAACTTGTACTAATCTTTCATACAAAGATGGGTTTCAAATGTATTACAAGTTACCTAAAAACATTTTTTAATTACATTTTAGCACATTTATTTAATATTAATGTACTAAAGAACAAAAAAAATGTAGGCTTGTAGGATGCATTAATAGGTGTGTACGACTTCATGAAGCGCTGCAAGAAACGACAAGTGGATGACGTCAGAGTAACGCGAGAGCGATTTGAAATCAGCCTCCGCAAGATTTCTCGCGGTATGGCGCTGCGTAAAGTTGAGCACACTTAAAAAACTGAAAGCAGCTGAACTCGACAGAACTGCATGTGCTTCGTCCATTAATTGTATATTAGCAGGACAATTTATCTCCTACTTTTCAGCGTGAGAAATACAAGGTGTGGCGTGTGAACTGACTGAAATGTGTGTGTCTCATGGTGAATGCGTGAGACTTGAGAGCCCTGATTAGACGTACTTCCACTCACATACCCAACAACTGCTGAAAACGCAGACACACAGTCCTCGTCTTTTCCACCACTCTCTCGCCTGTACTACTGTAACTGACTGTAAAAGTGAAGTTTTACCAAACTTGCGATCTTAAAGAGGCCGGCGGACCCTCACCACCATTTGCCATACTCGCCGTCGCTGCTATCTCACTCACTCACTCGACCGTCAACCTGACAAAAAACTGCAGAGTGCCATAGAATGTAGACGGGCTCTGATAGAGTTGAGTCATATTAAATAAAGTGAAATGACACACGGAATAAGTATTGAACACATGAAGAGAACAAGGTGCAAAATGGCATATCATCACCTGAAATCTGTCAAGTATTGAGAGAGAAACCCTGCCCCCTATCAGTACTAATTGATATCAGCTGCTTTAGTCCTAATTGATGGCCTATAAAGGTTTCTCATTACCTGGGAGGCACACAGGAAAGACTTCATGATGGGTACAAGCAAAGAACTCTCTCAAGATCTTTGTAATTTTATCATTGAAAAGCATTTTGATGGGAATGGTTATAGGCGCATTTCCAGAATGCTGAATGAATGTTCATGTGAGCACTGTGGGGGCCATTATCCGGAAATGTAAAGAGTAATTTTGTAATGCGTTATTTTGGCCGCCCATCTAGGGCTGGGACGATTGCGATTACCACCACACCACCGCGGTGGTGGAGTGCGACCCGCAGTCGGGAAGTGTGCCCTGCGGTGGTGTGAACGTCACAAATTATGAAAAATATAAAGTACAATCTCACCCAGTGAGATGTCTTCAGGTTCATGTTAAGGCAAACAGCAAGCAGACGCGGAGTTAATGCGCTATTTGCAAGGGAAGGCAACTGATATTAGTGATGACCCGCTGGCTTGGGGGCGGAACAATGAGGCAAGATACTGACAGTTTCTCAATCTGAAGACTGTAGCATAGGTCGCATTTGCAAGCTGCATACGTCTTATAACATTAACAATTATAAGGTTTACTATTATTCTTTGTTAATCATACATTGTTGTAATATGCTTATAACTTCCAAATGTATGAAAATAATAAACCAGGCTTGATGACATATACAGCCTGCATATGCGACCTCCGGAGGCTGCAGCCTTCGGATTGAGAAACGCCTGTTTCTCTTGGTCACGAAAAAGTATCAATCTGCGCTACCAGTACACCATCAAAACATGTTTTCAGCACGGCTGAAAAAAAAGGTTTCTCACTTATTGTTTCATGAGTGGAAAAGCTACAATAAACACGCCAGTGGCGGCTTGTGACTGCTCTTCCGAAGATGCGCTAATTCAAAATAAGTGTTCGGATTGTCACATGTGTGGTTCCCTTTTCCAAAATATGTGTCTTGCGTGTGGAGAGATCCTGTGTGCATCACGTGTTTTGTCAAAATAAGTGCCTGCTGCAAACACGCCAAAACCGTTTATGATAAAAGAGACGCTCACGTTCCCTAAATACACGCAAGACACTTCCTTAATAGTAAACTCTGATTATGCATGAGATTATGGGAGTATCTGGCAAACGCAAGCGTCTCTTTTCAAGTTCAAGGCAGGCACTTATTTTGGCATGACACGTGATGCACACACAATCTCTCAAAGCGCAGAACACATATTTTAAAATGACGAACCACACACATGACGAGGTACATACATGTGACGAACTTTGCATCGTGCGTTTCAAAAAAAAAAAAGTCACCAGCCGCCACTGAAACATGCAGATATGCGCCAATCCCCTGGGTGCGCCTATAAACACGCACGTTTGTTAAGAACTGTATATCTAATCATTGTTTACATTTTTATATTTCAAAATATATGTATGCATTATGTATAAGACCTATATGCATCAATGTGCACGAGCGCATACACGCATGCCCCCCCACACACACAATCTATAACCACCGCTGTGAATTTGTGCATTACACATGGTAAAAAACTGCCACCGTCACAGCCCTACACCCATCTGATTTTTTGGGAGTCACCAGTCTGGCCAATCAGCGCAGGAGGCTGAAGACACCGCCCAAAGCACTTGCTAAATGGAGCTGTTCGTATACAATGATTTTACTCTGCATGTGAGCTTTACACTGCAATACAAGAGATGAGCACGCATACGGGCAGTTGACGAAGCTGGCATTTGCACGTCATTGTAAGTCATCCCATTTTAAAAATACAAGCCATTTTTAATTATAAAGAACTTGAGCACTCCGGTCTTCAGTTAGTGTGCTCTCATGCACGCGCACACAGCTGCCTCTCAAGCTGCTCGCAACAAGTGACAGATTAAGTTATTTTTCGCAACTTATTTATTACACATAAATGTTCAGATACACACATATATGCTTAAATGCCTTAGCGACATATATACTTAAGGAATATTGGCTATTGAACCAACTAAGTGTGCATATAAATATGGTATTAATGTTATAGTTTCATGAAAACATTTGCAGTCTTTTCAACAAAATACAAAATGAAGCTATGAAGGAATTAAATTATTTGCACTTATTATATAAATTCAAATTGTTTAGTTAATCGTTATATCCATAGGATAGTTAATCCATTGATGTGCAAGATTATTAACTGAATAGTTCTACTATATTGTATGCAACGATTAAATCATTATAAAATAATATTTTTTTTCAATAAGAAATTAGAAAAATGAGGCACTCCTGATAAATGTTAAAAAGCCTTTATCAAAAATGGCTACATGCCAACGCGTTTCAACTTAAAAAAAATTATTAGGGCATGACAAACATACACAGGTAAGTGCATGTATCAGGTAGAGAGGTATTGGAATGGTAACATTTATCAGGAGTGCCTCATTTTTCTACTGTCTTATTGTTATTATAGGCCCTTTTTTAGGAGCACGCTGGATTGTTTATACATTATTTATATATATATTTTTTTTTGACCCAGAGAAGCATTCCTTTTTCTTTTTCTAATAAATTTATTCAATTCAATTTTATAGTTTCTATGTATATATAGTTTATGGGTGCTTCCTGCTCTTTTGTTATTATTAATATGATTGTTATAATTAAGATTTCTTAGAGTCAAAATAAAAAATGTTTTGAAACACATTGAAAGTCTTTGTCAGAGCCTGTGTCTTAATTTTGACATTAATTTTAATTGTGACATTAATTTTATTGTGACACCAACATATCAGTTCAAAATATTGGTAAACGGTCTACTCGATCTTTAATAATCAGTATCAACATCGGCACTGAAAAAAATATTGGTCGACCTCTAATTGTGTCCACTCCCAATAAAAACAAAATGTATTGCTTTTCGCAAAAGTAAGAAAATAAATGATGCATGTTCTGTTCTCTCCCTCAGTAAAGTCCTTTCAGAAATGAGTCACAAAATTAACAGTAACTTTGCGAATACTTTTTACAAACATAAGATATATGTCCACATAATGTTTAGAACGTCTATTTTTTAGGTATTTTTTAGATTAATCACATACAAAATAAAGATGTGTTTGCATAATAGATGTGTGTGTATTGTGTGTAATTATGAATACGCAAATACATGTACAAATGTAAGATGTTTTATATATAATATAAAATATAAATCAAAATCTAGAAAATTATATATCCATGTAAATGTGTAAGTGTAGATAATAATCTTTAATTTCAGTCAATGTTTATTTCAGAGTGTTCATTATATCTATAATTTTTTGTAAAATAAAAACAAAAATGTTTTAAATGTTGTAAACTGCTGCCCTACCCTGACATTTTTACACTTGCTAAGTGTGCCCCATCTTGTCAGTAATTCTACATGCACGTTTGGGATCGTAACGCCCACTAGAACACTTTGGCCAAATACAGGAAAAATGTCATGTAACTTTTCAGTGGTCAAGTGCAAAGACTGCAAATGTGGGTATTTGGAGAAAGCCTCAGACCGAATGCACAAGCACCCTTAAGATCATGCTGTGACAGCAACTTGAACTGGATCTCTTAGGGTCGTTTTTAAATGGACTTAGCATTAGAGTTATGGGTAAGGTTCTTTATGGTGTAATTTAGAACCCAATTTCACAGCCGAATGCTTCCACTGCAGTGTATGTGTGTGTGTGTGTGTGGGGGGGGGGGGGGGTTGCGAAGGAGTCGGCTATTTGTTTTTATATTTGGTAGCTTAGGACATGTACATAGGCTGGTTGTAACATGCCTACAACATCTTAGGATGCCCAAGAAGAGGGCCAAATGGGTAGCAAAATACTGTGTTTTTTCTGCTTTTATAGGTAGCCACCATATATGGCGGGGACAATGGTATATATATCCACAGCAACTGAGTAATACGGTTTATATGTGATGATGTGGTGTATGCCACTGGTCCATGATTTTGTATATGTATTTAATAGCATCTATAATATTTATGTTCTTGTTATTTTTTTAGTTGTGAGTTAATTTAAACTACGGTACAGATGGATAAGGTATGTAGAAACCTTTGTAGTCAGTAACCTAATCTCTTAAATGACACATTTTGAGTACTTTTTATTACATTTACATTTAACCTATGTTTATTTAAAGTCACATAAATTTAAATAGGATGATATTGGACTATTTTAACACATTACAAAGAGCAAGAAAATATATGCCAATTTTACACAATACATGTTTGTAAGTGCATTGTTTGTATATATACAGTATGTAAAGATTGATAGAATACATATATAAAACATGTCAGGCCCACCCTTGTGGATCAGTTGCCTTATGAAACCTTTTGTACGATTGTGAAAAATGTAAACAAAAAGTAGGAAAAATAAGAAAGTAATACGTAACGCAATCCATGTAAAGGAACCTGTGACAATAAAATAATAATTGTACTCTGATTATGTGTAAATCTTTTGGCTAAATCAGTAGCGGAGCCGCCTATTACACATACATAATTACAGTCTGTAAGTACAGGCTGTTCCATCATTTAGTTACATCAAGTACATTTTGTTCCATGTTATTACCATAAACATTATATACGCAGACACTTCGTAGACTGAGCTGCCTATTGGAGCTGACGTATCGTGCGGCCATCATCTTGGATGGGTCTCCAGTGCGCTCCCTTGCATTCATTTCTAATGAGGAATAATCATAACTCCCCTAATTTTTACCGGATTTTCACACGGTTTGAGTTGTTATAAGCGACAGAGATTTTGCTATGATACAGGAAGCTGTCACACATACTGCTTTCATCCTAAAATACTTTGTATTATGCTCTTTAAGTATGTCATATTGACAGAAGCAGACACTACTTAAGTATTTTACTTTCTACATAAAGTAAATTTTCAAGTATCTGTATTTTATCAGTGTTTATTTTGGAAAACTTATATTCCAAAGCATATTATCATAATTTTTACTCCACTACATTCCATATATTCAAGTTTTTGGTTTATATTTAATATTTAAGTACATTAAACATCTACTTTTTTACTTTTACTTAAGTAAAAAGTACTTTAGTACACAATTTTTATGTAATTTTTACGTAATTGGGAATTTTATGTAATAAGGTATTAAATTAATTTTAATATGAATGAATTGAGAATGAAATGGCTGTGAGAATTTTCATTCCTAAATGGCGGCCGCGCTACTGAAGCGTCATCTAGTAGCTATTGCCAAAAACGAATCAGAGTTTCCCATCTTGTTCTTCTATACTCTTTGCTACAGAGCTTTGACGACTGTGTCACAACAAAAACCTCCCGTTTTATAGCAACTTCCCATTGCCTCCTCATGCCTGTATCACTGGGAAACCTTCAAATGTGAAGAAAAAACTGTGAAAGATCATGAGAGAGAGTACCAGTTCCTGCTGAACATTGACATAATATTATAAATAATAACGTAAAATAACCAAAATGATTGTTCAATCTTACTTGTGAAATGTAATCCCATGTGATCTGGAATCAATACTGCGCCGGTTATTGCAACCATAAGCTGCACAAAATACGGGCATAGTTGCTTTCTTTCTGTTAACTCTGATTGACTCTGGTGCTAGCGTACAGTGAGGACACCCATCCAATATGGCGCTGACGCTTGATTCGTTCCACCACGTCATGAGGTGTCTACGTATATAATGTCTATGGTTATTACAGCATCTATTTCTAAGCACTTAACTAGGTATTTACCTCTGTATCATGGACACCAATGTAAATAAAGTGGTGCAAATTGAGAAATGTGGATTATATTACATTATGTAAAAAAAGAGGCACCGGCTGTTTATCAAATTCTACATATCATATCAATTCAAATTGTGAGATTTCTTTTAACACCTTATTATGTTAAAAATATTTCATCAATGAAAAACTCATTTACCCACTTTTTAGTTTTTGACTCGCTTTCTTCCAGACACTGCTTGTTCATAAGATAAAAAAAACTTGTTCAAAAGATAAAAAAACACTGTACATGTTTATTTCTGATTTTCCATTTAAGGGAAAAGTTGCTAAAATTGAATAGAATAGAATTTATAGACCAAAAATGTTACAGGAGGATATTTTGTGTATGGGCATATATTAAAGAACAGTAAGATAAATTACCAAATATGCTAAACATGTGTTAATAAAGGGCAGTATGCCAAAATAAATCAAATCTAAAAGCAGAAATGTTTGTTCTGTGTTCTGAATAAAGAAAAGCTTGATTTACATATGAAAACAGGAGAGTAGTGAATGTATCATGTTTGCACAAAAATTTGCTTCACATTTCCTAGAATAATTTTAGTGGAACAAAAGATTTGAAAGCCTTATTGTTGGCCGGTGACAGATCCAGGTAAGCACTGTTCATTGTGCATGAGGTCTGGAATCACAATGTAACATAGATAAACAGGGATTGTTGATGTATTTAATGAATGGCTTCAATTAAGAAGTCTATAATTTTGCTCATCATGCTCTGGTCAAGTCCTTGCAATTTAGTCAATTATGCATATTTTTTTGCTTTTTTATCAGAGTATGTGTGTGTATGTGTGTATTAGGGGACAGCAGTAGGATGTGGACAGAGTGAGTTATTGTTGCTGTCCTTTCTTGTGACAGCTAATGGCACTTTCCATTGCATTGTAGGGCTCAGTACAGCTCACATTTGGGGTTTTTTCCACTGGGTATAGTACGCAGTACGCAATACTTTTTTAGTACCACGTCAGTTGAGGTTTCACTGTATATCACTGATTGGTCAGAAAGAATTGTCACTACCAGCGTCATTTCTAAATAGAAGATTAGTTGACCCTCATGCGCTGTCGAGCAAACCAGTGTTGTACAAGTTCCTAAACTCCCTTTTAGCAGTGAAAAACATCCATACGGTGAGAATCAAAAACACAATTCCAGTGTTTCGCACAATTTATTTGTGGCGTATTATTACATGTCCGAATGTGTTCACAGCATTTTTGTAACTTTGCACGCAGCTCCGCATCTATCCTAGTGGTGAAATTGTATTTTGCATTCAAACGAATCGTGCTCTCTAGCGCCTCGCTTTTCCAAATGCGTGTTGCAATTACGGCAGCCGTTATGAACTCACTGATCTCCTTGTCCGTTTCAGCTGGTTCACGTATTCTGAATGAAAACGCGTTGTGGTATGCTAGTGCTTTTTGTCCCTCTCTCCCTATAGTTTCAATATGGTGGAACAAAATGGAAGCCTTTTTGGACTTTTGGACCCGTTTAAATGTAAATAAAGAGAAGAAATTCTAAGCTTACAAAGAAATGTCAGATCATTGGCAGAGGTAATTTGACACCAATTAGGACATATTTATGAATAAAGGCATTGATTTTGCCTAATAAAATTCCTTAAACAACTACACATTGTCCCTTTAAATAAGCAGAGTGCGGCAACTGACGCCGTGTGTTGCTGTTCAAGCACATTCCACGACACCATGAAAGCAATTTGGTTGAATGCGTTTTTGACTATGAATGTGGACGACCTCAAAACGTTTCACACCCCATTTACAGCTGTATTTAACATCGCCCACTTGTGATCCGATCGCATCTTAATATCAGGTGTAAACAGCCTCAAAAAAACTGAAAATAACCAAGGGGGTTTACCTAGCAGCAGCTTATGTAGGAGTAACTGTTAAACAAGTTTACAAGTAACTTTTTTGCTTTTCTACATTTGCAAAGAAACATCTGATCATTTATTATCTAATAAGAGCAAGTTGGAGTTGTAAAAGACTTTAATGACTCAAGATGTTTCAGGACTGAAAAGCCAGTAGCACTTGATGTGATAGATCATCCAATGACAACCTTTATTTAGCTCCCTTGTAATTCACTACTTCTGTTTTCGAGCAAGCCAGTGGCAGAAATCATCTCTCACCTTCTCTAACCCTTAATCTAATACAGCCTGTTTGTTTTTCTGAGTGTTGAAGTATTGATCAATTGTATGAGTTATGAAATGCTATCTGGTGGCTTATGCCCATCTCTCCCCAACAGACGACATCTCGTCCCTGTGATTCGTCCCTTCTGATTTATTGATTTGTTCTCTCTCGGTCTTACACACACAAACACACGCACACACAAAAAAAAACTCAAGAGAGACTTGAACATTTATAAAAAAAGAACAAAGTTGCACACAAGTCTAAAATTAGCATTAGTTATAGAAATCAAATCAAATGAATAATAACATTGCCTGTATTGTACAAATTAAATTATTGTACAATTATTATTTTTATAGAGCTACAGAAGTGATTTTCTCTTTGTCTTGGGCTGTTTGATTAACATTAATGACACAGACTTAAGTAGGTTAATTGAGGTTACTGTCCCTTTAAAATAAAAAACACAGTTTCTGACTAATCTATTCACCTTATTTTTCACGACAACAAGGGCGGCGCCATTTCGCTCATTTTGTCAACGTTCTTCCGGCCGCATAGACGATGAGCAGCTGAGGCAGTGACTGAAGGCGACGCGTTAAGCTTAAAAAGCTCACTCGAGCGCCTTTATGTTTCTTTCTTACCAATTTTAAGCAAACTGAGGAACACCCTTATCCCAAGTATTGGTTCGACTACGATGTTCCGGAAACTTTAAACCACGCCGGGTGTTGAAAAGGTGGCCAGTTTGCTATCTTAGCTAACTTTGTGCTCGTTCGCCTAAAGATTTGTGAAGTCCGTTCTACAAATACACTTAAGATCAGTAACGTTAGTTTATAAAATGCAACTATTTGAATGGTTTTAATTGTCCACCTATATTTTCATATTTACGATAGTACAACGAGATATTATAGTAGCTACATTGCATTCTTACAGTAGCCCACGTGATTCCTACAAGTTACTGAGATTTCAGATGGTAGAATGTCAGTTCATTTCTCATTCAGATATTGATAATGACCTATTAAACAACGTATTATTTAACACTGAAGTTAAAGGTTGTGTGCATAATGTTACTGTCATTTTTTAATGCATCTCTCTCTTACACACAGTTCTGTTTAAGTATGGGTGCCATTTATATATTAATTCTCATGATGCAAGTTTATTTTAAATACTAACATAAAAATGTTTATGGTTATATTGTTTTCACAGATGCATTGAAGTGTAGTGATGCAGTGGACAACTGTGAGGATGGATGATACAATCAACATGTTCCTAAACTGTGATGCAGAAACACAATGGGAGGATCCATCCGTCTCTGACCACAACTACACTTTAAAATCACAACTCAACCTGAAGCAACCTACATCTGATATGGGAAAACAATGGTGCAGTTTCCCTGACAGGGCTTATGCTGGTCCCAGGCTAAAATGCATATTTGAGCTACAATAATTTAAAAACACCTTTTACTGACATACCTCAACATATATGAGTGCCATTGTTTTGTCACAAGATGCGCACCAGTCTTGTTTTTTGTAAGGTTTGTTTGTAAAAACTAAAATGTCCTAATATAATTAAATCCTAGTCCTGTAAACCCTGTCCGAGAAACTGCTCCTATGTGTTGAGCTGGCACAAATGTACATATCTCTGCTGAGAAACAACCATCTTTGGTTCAGCTTTACAGAGGGTTGATATTGCATCCATTACACAGTCGCCAAGCACTTTACCAGTACATACACCAACAGCTTCCAGATAAACACTTGGGATCAGCTCCTGATGACTCCGATAAAGCTGTGTCTTAATTTATTGCAGGGTGGTCTTGCTTTACCCTTTGTAAAGTTACATTAAACCTTCATATGTGATCAGATGTCATGCAGTGATATTAAACATTTACAGTGTGATCAGATGTTGTGCATTTATATTAAACATTTACAGTGTGATCTGATGTTGTGCATTTATATTAAACCTTTAAAATGTGATCAGATGTTGTGTATTTATATTAAACCTTTACAATGTGATCAGATGTTGTGCAGTTATATTAAACCTTTACAATGTGATCAGATGTTGTGCATTTATATTAAACCTTAATGTGATCAGATGTTGTGCATTTATATTAAACCTTTACAATGTGATCAGATGTTGTGCATTCATATTAAACCTTTACAATGTGATCAGATGTTGTGCAGTTATATTAAACATTTACTATGTGATCAGATGTAACCTGCCATGCAGTTATATAAGCCTTTACAGTGTGATCAGATATTATCTGTAAGGAATTTCTTAAACCATATGTGAGCTTTGTAGATTCCACTTAAAAGGATTTAAGTCTCCTGATTTGAAGGAATAAGTGTTGGCAAGTTTGCAAATGAATTCTATCATGGTAGGCCTACCACATAAAAACGAAATAGTTATTGGACTGGCTAAGGTGCACATTTGCTTTAAAAAAGACGAAATCACTGTGTAAATATTGGTAGGCATAAGTACTTTAATAATTTCCAATGCTGATCCATCAACTCCTGACAGGACGAGGTAATATGTCCCATAGGTTACTTGCCGCGGCCGCTTCATATCGTCTAACCACGAGACGATTGATGGGACGATATAAGACTATCCGAGCGTCTTATGAAGTTTTCTCCGTGCTCCTAATTTAAAACATTAACAGCAGTAGCGATATTTGTCATTTGGCTAAAGTTATAGTGAACTACAAACAATCTTCTAACCCCCAAACTAACCACCGAATGCACTGTGCCATATTAGCAGCGGAAGTCAGTTGACAAAATGCGGAAGAGCAAAGAATTAAAAAGGGGCGTGGCGGAATAAGGTGAATACATAAACATAAGACATAAACAATAGTTTTTATTAGAAAAATAATACTGTGGAAATCATTTTGTTTGTATGTGCCCTATCAAGAAGAGAAAGATTTTGGGCCCTATTTTAACAATCTGAAACGCAAGTGACTTTGTGGGTGGATCTTGGGCGCTGTTGCTATTTTCCCGGCGGGAGAAATAACTCTTGCGCCAGGCGCATATCAATAAGGGGTTTGTCTGAAGTAGGTTCATTATTCATAGGTGTGGTTTGGGGCGTAACATCAAATAAACCAATCAGAATATCCAACATTCCCTTTAAACGCAAGGGCGCAAGTTCCATGGCGGGTTGCTATTATTATGACGGATTTACCAGGCGCACGCCAGGAGCGGTTCACAGTCGAGGAGATTGTTGTTCTTGTAAGAGCAGTCAAAGACAGAGAAGATGTTTCGTATGGGGATGGGAGAAACCAGCCCAAATCAGCGTCGGTTAAACAGGCGTGAGAGGAAATAGCCACAATTGTCTCATCAGCTGAGATCCCCATCGTTGCGCCGCAACACTACAATGATGTCAGGAGACGGGGAATCCCAATCTTGCCAGCATAAATCGGGCACGGCGTGTCACGGGAGATGGATCTGCCTCTACACATGACCTGACACCAGCAGAGGACATCGCTGCGTCCACCCTCACCGCTGAAAGGGTTTGGGGGCTTTGAAATCGTAAACGCAAGCAAGGTCCAACCCCAAAGTCCACTTACAAATCAAGTTCATATACATTAAGGTTTCTTATGAAAACATTTTAATTATTATTTACATAAAATAGACGTAATACAGCCACACAACAAACTTATGAAAATATTTTAATCGTTATTTGCATGAGAATTTTTTAACGCAGCCACACAATAAACTATCACCACAATGCTTACCATTATGATTTCCCTTATCTCATGTGTTAATATTTTTTATTGTAACAATTTATGATTTGCAAAAATAACTGTTGCACCTGTGTAGATTAGATAAGCAAAGTGTGTGCGCGTTGTGCACTCTATACATTATGGTCAAGCATGCGCCCTTAAAATAGCATAATGAACCACGCGCAACGCGCCACTGACTTTAGACTAGTTTTTTTTGGTCAGTGGTGCAATTGTTTTTTGAAACTGCAAAATAGCATCAGGGATGGTTTGCGCCAGGAACACGCCTCCTTTTTGCGCTGAACCACCCAGGGAGCGAAAGTTCATTCCTTAGTTTGCCGACGTGTGTCTGTGGAGGGAAAAACCCGCTGTGCGCCGGTGCAAAATACGAATGATACATGCGTCACTGACAAATTCAATTGCGCTGGGTGCAAGATAGAGCCCTTAATGTTAATTTGCTCTTTGAAACCCGTCTCTCAGTGTGTGCACTTTTAAGTGCCCTTAAACCTGCGCACACACAGGCGGATGGGACAAATTCCAAATGGCACAGCATGAACAGGCACTGCACATAAAAACGTTACGTTGTTTTTCAGTGCTCTAGTCGCCAAATGTATGTTAATGGGCTACAGTATGTGGGACAGTAGCGCAACTCTCTCTATAGTCTACACATCAAGCGTTCTGATCTTTGAAGGGCATAGGGATGATCAGAATTGAATTGAATTGAATTGATCACGTCTGACGGAAGCTGGAGCTTAAACATTCAACCACATGTGCGTCTGTGCGCACAGAAAAATGCTCACTTTAGTGCCTTTTTGTGGTTAAATTGTTTTAAATCACTTTTAAACAGGCATTCTCCCTCAATCCCTTAACACCCGTACGTCAAATTAGCTAGATTAGCCCAAACAAAACTAATTGAATATTCAACTCATCACCATAACAAAATGTTTGAAGCTGGCATGGACACTTTTAGTAATACTAAATTAATAAAAGAAAAGGAACTTAAAAGAAGCTATAACTTTTGAAAGAAATGAGATCTTGACACTTACAATGTGTGCACAAAACGCAAACCTAACCTAATGGTGTGCAAAATTTAGCTTGAGTAGATTATATACAATGTCGTTGCAAAGATGCAATCCAATCTACTAATTTTTGGTGTGCACACACCATTATGTTAGGAGCTTTATCTGAGGTCACACTATTAAGACTTTTATGTACCTGAATCTTGAAAAACATGCTCTGTGTTCCATTCAAAAGGGCTCATTTCATGCCATAAGCCAGGGCTAGTCAACTGGCTGCCGGCAGGCCAAATGCAGCCCTCCAATCATCTTTATCTGGCCTGTTGATCATTTTTGTCTACCAAAAATTACTAATTATCTCCTTGGGAATGTCTGACACCGTTGGATACATACTGTAATAGACTTGCCAGGGCGCGAAAGCTTGACAGGCGTAGCAACAGTAACTAAGGAGGGTGGGGCTTAGCGAAGAGTCAATTAACACATACTCATAAAACTTTGGTAAAGTGCTTATCAAACATCATTCATCCATCAATAAAGGAAAATTTACTTGGGTGTATGAGCGCAAATAAAAATTATGTCATGACGTGTTATGTTAGCAATTTTGCTACTAGTCTATGAACTTTCATATACTGCATTTTATTGCAACTAAATGCTCAATTTTTTCAAGAAACACGGGGTGAGATGTTCTCAATAAAGCCATTCTCATTTACATTTCTGTTTTTTACTGTCAGACATTAAAACAAGTACAAAATCATATTTAAATGCTATTCAGGAACTTTTGTCTCACCAGCGTTTTTGAACCTTTTTTATGATTTTCACAAAAGTGTAGTGTAATGCTTTAAAAAAAAATGTCTTCTTTAAATATGCAAACATACAATATATCAAATGAAAATCAGGCCCTCTGCTTTTAAAAAGTTTCATTCTATGTTTTTTTTTCTTTTTTTAATCACCTCTCAAATATGGGTATGTTTCTTTAAAAATACCACATTAAAAACAAAAAGCTAAGATAACTGCATTTCTGTAAAGGACTTTTGTTAGAAATTGTTAGCCATTTAGACTTGTCATCAATATTCAGTTAAAGAGTTTTATCTATTCTAAATATCTATAAATATATATAAAAAAGTAATGCTGTCAGGGACTATTAAGCATTACACAGAACTGTTAATCATTGAATTCCTTCACACACTTTTCAGTGCACTATTCTTGGCTGTTTTTTAGAAACATAGGAGATAGGAGAGATGTGTTAGTTGGCTGTTAAAAAAAAAGAGCAGGGCCCGATTGCATGTAATTTTCCCTTAAGTTCACCATTATGTTTCACTTAAACTTTAGGGTGTTTTTCTGTTGCGTCTCCATGGCAACAATAGTATTTTATAATGGCAAGCCTGAGTCGCTGTCGTGAAAAATGGTAACCCTTACCTATAGTTCTTTTGATTTGTTAAAGTTAAATTAATAAATTACATGCTGCTTCATTTTACATTTAAAGCAAAATATCAAACCTTACAAACATGCATATCCAGAGCACATGCTCTTCTGCAACGCCCAAACACATGAAACAGACACTCCCATCTCTGGAATAACCTGAGAATTTTTATCCTGTCCGAATCAGTACATAAAATCACAGACCACGTGGGGTACACGTTGAAACTCAAACGTCGTTTGGAAAACTAATCTCGTTCGAATAGTGCTTTAGATTTGCAAATCTGCAATGAAAAAATATATTCACTGTTCGTAAACTTAAATGATTTTAACTGAAAAAAAATTAATGCAACGCCTATTTACATGTGTTCTATGATTTTGAAGCATAAATACAGTATATCAAGTGAAGGGAATAGTATTAAGTTTCTGAGTACTTGTGCCTGTGGATTTAAGTTATATAAATTTTGTATATTGTAGTTTTTTATATTGTACAGTTTTATATGGTTCTGTTATTATGCTCGAATCACTCTACTCCAGTCTATTGGCAGAGAGAGGGAGATAGGACCAACTGCAGACGCGCAGAACCCTACGTCATGACAGTCTGAGGCCGGAAGTGGCGGAGTTGTAATCTCAGACCGGAGATGGACGAGAATTATTAAACGTTAAAATATATTAAAATGCATTTTCATTAACATAAAATGCTAAAGATTTATTTTTTAAGATTTGTTTTATATTTATTTTTATTCATTTATTACACATAAAAAATGGATAATAAACTATACATTTAACTTAAAAAAAAACTATTAACAATGGTCTGTAGCAAATAACAATTCTTACGTTTTACATTATTTTACACAAATACATAAACAGACATAACTTACATACATAACGTTACAATAATTCATCTCATAAGGCAAAAAGTGCCTCAATTATTCTGAAATCGCCCTATATATTTATAAATAATATACAGTTGCATCTCAAATATCGTAAATATATCTTTTTAAATTAAATCTTTTTAATACATTTCTTAAAACAAGCACAACACGCACTCTGGTCTCACGGTACTTTAATGTCGAGTGAATTGCTCTGTGCAAGCCCTGCATTTTTTTTATTGACGTGGGTCTTGATCACAGTCCATGCTCTTGATATAATGGGTATGATTAACAAAGTTAGCGTCCGTACGGAGCATAAAAGACAGAAAACCTGCATGCCTGCATAATCATATCACCGTATTATTTACAACGACACAGAAGTAGCGGACTGCCTTATAAGGCCCACTTCCGGCCTCAGACTGTCAGGCTGGGACTGTCAGTCTCAGACTGTCATAACCAGGGCATGAAATTAACACCCGACCACGCGCCAAATGCGGGTGGATTTTGCAATTGGCGGGTAACACTCTCAATCTACTAGCCACATTGGCGGGTAGCCAATGCGAATCAGTGATGCGCGGGTCATTGTATGACCACCCCACTACCGACCGACATTTTCAACTTTCATAGATTCGGCTCCAGCTCCGGCTCTACATTTTAGTGATGGCAGTCCGGCTCTTTTCATAGATTCGGCTCTTCTGGCCTCTACGGTTCCACCCCTGCCTGCATCTGAAGATTCGGCTCTGCTCGTTCGCTACAAAGAATCACCTCTTAGAGCCGGCTCGTTCCCAAACGACCCATCACTATAACCCGCCCGCAATTGTTTAAAATAGTTTTTAAACTCGACCGACTGACCGCGGCCTGAATATCATTAAAATATTTTTGGATGACTCGTAACCGGCACCCGCTCATTTCTTATCAACCTGCACATATCACCGATGCAAATTGTGTGATTCATTGAAAGGATGCGCCTTCTGTTTCGCAACGTTCATGCGATTGGAAAGAAGATGAGGCACTTCTCTGACTACGTTTGGATGTGCGAGTAAGTATTAAACTGTTGGTGAGATGGGATGATAATACAATGCTGACATAGGCTACTGTACAATCGCAGTTGCACAGATGTGTAGTGCTGCTGTGACGGATCAGAACTCTTGATGTGTAAACTCTAGAGAGAGTTGCGCCACTATGCCCCATACCGTAGTACATTAACACACATTGTGCGAATATAGTAATGAAAAACAACGTATGTGCGGCGTTTATGTGCGCAGTTTGTGCCCCCTCAGTCTCTGTGTGCGTGCGCGGGTTTAAGGGGACTCAATAGGGCACATCTGAGAGACTTAAAAGCATGCGTACATAAAAATGTTTTGCTCTTGACAGGGCACATATAAACAAAATGATCTCAACAGTATTAATTTTCTAATAAAACATTTCTTTATGTCTTAAGTGTATGTATAGAGATTTAAAAACCAGTCTGTGCTGGTCTTAAAGAGACAGTAACCTCAATAAACCTACTTAAGTCTGTGTCATTAATGTTAATCAAACAACCTAAGACAAAGAGAAATTCACTTTTGTAGCTCTGAAAAAAAAATTATATTTAATTCATACAATAAAGACAGCGTTATCATTCACTATTCAGGCAAAAAAAAAACTGGCTGGTAAAAAGTCTCTGTGGCAGGTGGATTTCTAAATCCACCTGCCATAGTGGCTGGTGGTCAAAAAAGTTAACTTCAGGCCCTGGTCATAACGTATGTTTCTGCGCTTCTGCAGTTGGTTAGTATTGGAGAGAGGCGCAGTTCAGACAATGAACTTGACGCTTTAGCTCGTAATGAGTGAAATAGACCACCACTTAGCGGAAAAATAGCAAACACACATTAAAGAAATACTGTCGCAGGAACAGCAGCAACAGAAGAATTATACCTACAGTATAGTAGCTTATAAGAGCAATATCTATATTATTAGAAAAATGGACAAATTCATCCACACACTCATATACAACCCCCACCATTCCTCAGGCAATATATTTGTTGAATTATAGCTCCAACATTCAAGCTAAAATAAAAAAAATAACAATTACCCTGAAAGCATTAAAAATACAGAGACAGCAAAAATTTGCATGCAGACTGAAGTCACATGGGAAGTGCTGGACGTTCCAAAATTAGAGAAAAGTTCTTTGATGTCCTTTTTAAGCCTGCGGCTAGGTGGGTCCAGTGTTATGACCTACTTTTCCCCTTAACCCTTTAGAACCTAAGACAAAAATAAGTTGCTTGTACACATTTAGTTTTTTTTGACTGTCAACTTCTAAAACAATGTGCTATAATCAAGTACAAGGTATACTTTTTTCAGAAAACAAATGGCTTTCAATAAATTACAATCATTAATCATCACTATGTGTTTTGAGTTTGTAAAAAAAAGACAAAACCTTTAAAACTGAAATGCTACTCTTTTCATTTAGAAATAATCAAAAAACTAGTGATCATAATCTAACACTTTAGACGTATTTAGATTTTTACCCTAGTTCTCCAGGGGCCTCATTTATCAACATTGCATAGAAAATGTTCTATATTTTTACCTACGAAAGTACAAAAAAAATCGGGTTCGTACGCACATCAGTAAGTAATCCTTGATGATAAATCCCATGTAGGGGTGGGCGATATGACCAAAATCTTCTATCACAATAGGATTCATTTTATATCATGATAATGATATGTATCACGGTAGAGTTTTTTTTATGTTTTAATAAGGTTTAAATCTTTAATACCATAGAAATGTTCATAATTCTCACAAAAAACATATACAAGCATAGAAAGAAGATAAAAACAAACAAAACTCAAGCTCTCTGAAGATAAACAGTCAATGATATAAGAATGATAATAAATAATTATGCATGTATGTATAGGCCTATATATATATTTTACAGGCCTATATATATATTTATTTAAAGAGTAACTAAACCCTAAACCAACTTTTTTTAGTTAATGATCTGTAAGAATGATGCTTTATTAGTGCTGTTCATTGATTTTAGTAACTCTTTTGACATTTGGATATAAAGGGCTCTATCTTACACCCGGCGCAATGCAGCGCAATGCGCGACGCAAGTGTCTATCGCTAGTTTCCACCCTGCGCAATTATAATTTTAACGTTTAGCGCCACGTTGTTTAAAGGAGCAATTCACCCAAAGAAACATTAATCTTTATTGAAAGTGCGTCATATTTGTAGTTGAAATGTAAAATACATTTCGAATTTGGTGCCTATTTGACTGAGAAAAGGGGTGTTTGTAGTCTCACCCCCTCAACAAAGATATTGGACTTCCTTCTTTCAATGATGCAAAATTATGATTTTTACATCATTGAAAGAAGGAAGTGCAACACTGAAATCTGTATTTCTCCTGTCTCAGCAGCAACTGAGGAAATGATGCACGACCATTTAAAAACATGACTGGGGTTCTAATTATACAAAGATTAATGAAAATGGGTGAAGTGTCCCTTTAAATAGCAAATGCATTTGCGCCATCTTTTGCGCCCATGGGCGTTCTGGTCTGAAAACGAGGTGTGTTCAGGCGAATTGTTAGAAACGCTATAAGGCACAAAGAGCTGCTTTACCTGTAGCATGGTAAGTAAATAAATGCTTTGCTTTAAACGAATGCATCTGTTTTTAAACGTTTTTTGTTTTTTTTTAATACTACCTCACGGATTTATTGTATATGACATTTTTAAGTAATGCTTCTTTGTTTAAAAAAAACACTGTCCAAGTGCTGAACCTTGCAGAGAGCCGTTTGTAAATTCTTTATCTCCTGTTTGTTACAAATAAAGTATTTTTAGAGTACAAACCTTATCTTACATACTTGTAAATTATTTTTTGATGATATTGGATAGCCATACATTTAAAGCAATTAAAAGCCTGCTTTTTTACTTCCATGACTAAAAGAAAACGATTTTAAAGGTTTTTATAAAAAAAATAACAATTTCAATACAAGTGAAAAACAACACAATTATTTAACATTAATCTTAAACTGGGCATCCGCTTAGTTTTTCAGTTTACAAAGTCCGTCATGTAAATAGGGATTAAACATTGCGCCATCGCAACTGGCTTTTAAAGGGGATGAGAGCTGAGACTCTCCTTGGTTTATTGCACTTTACGCCCAAAATACTCTCATTACAATAGGACCAACCCTTTTCGACCATGCGCTCGGCGCACAAACCATTTTTCCCGTCGTCAAATTAGCAAAAGTGGATTCGGACATGCCCATTTAGACGTTGCGCTGTGTGCTTTAGACAATGCGCTTAGATCGTTAAAATAGGGCCCATAGTGTTTCAATACTGCAATATATGGTGTAAAACGTCTGAATGCTGCCCTCTTCAGGTTGAACGGTGGCTACTGCAGTTGAATTTTCCTATTGGATGTTGGGTCCAAAAAATGACTCGTGACGTAAGCAGGTTCAAGCTCACCACGCCCTTGTTACGATCTCACCACACACTTGGTACGAGCTTAGTTCGTCCCCTCTATTTCCGTTGGGATCTGCCCAGATTTCTTGCATTTTTCAAATATTGCCAGTGGGTGGAGTCAGGCTCTGACCAGTGGTTTAGTTACGCTTTAAGGTAGAAAAGTGATTTAATCAGGAGCAGTGAGAGATTTTCTCTCAATGCTGTTTGATTAACAGGAGTGACAGACAGGAGCAAAATTAGGTAACTTCCCCTTTTAAGACCAAAGTCTGGATCCAATACACATGCGCTTTCTCTTTTAGCTGTTTACTTTCTCTTAACTGGTCATGTTTATGAGGATGCTTGACGGGAATTTTGACGCATGTGTGTATTTAAAGCCAGCAAAGCGGGAAAAATGCTCACGAGCTTAATGAGCAGCGGTCGCGCGACCTGTGCGCTCCTCACAGACAGAAAGAGCAGCGGTTGCGCGACTTGTCCGCTCCTGAGACACAGAAATAACGCATGCATACAGATCTGTTGGCTGTGTTTCAATGGCTTAAAATAACTTGTTTTAAAACTGCAGTGCTTAAATACAAGTACAAACGTTACTTTTTCGCGACCACGCGCACAGGAGCGTAACGTGGGCACGTAACCTCAATAGAAACAATAGTCCAAAATCTCTACCGGTTGACAAATTTCTACCGGTTAATTATGTCTACCGGTTTATCGCCCACCCCTAATCCCATGTGTTCTTAAGCACCATGCTCGTGCACGTTCATGGTCATTTGCATTCCGAAATGCCTCCTATGAACCATATGGTGACAACACCTCCTGTTATAAGTCACGTGGGTGTGCTTTTTACCTCATCGCATTAATGGCAAAGAGAGCGTAAAAGAGGAATTTTACAGACACAGAAATTGAGTTACTAATGGATGAGGTTAAATCCTAATAACACATCCTGTTTGGTTCACTTTGGTTCAGTGCGGGAGGAATGACTAACAAAAGAAAACAAATCTGCATGGTAACATGT
The DNA here is from genome assembly GCF_027580225.2 of Misgurnus anguillicaudatus. Lineage (NCBI taxonomy): Eukaryota > Metazoa > Chordata > Actinopteri > Cypriniformes > Cobitidae > Misgurnus > Misgurnus anguillicaudatus. Next base: position 21,147,086 of record NC_073357.2, on the reverse strand, counting down.
TACCAGTGAGTTTAATTCCGTTGGGTATGAGAACACTTCTAGAAATAAAAAAGTGGTTTGACATTAAATTATCAGCCAAAAAAATTTGTCATCAGTGCAACTGTATGAGGACAGACAATGACAGAACTTTCCTTGGACAGCCGCATAACCAGCATCATCGGCACAATCTTTGAAAACGCGCTCCCGCCGGAATGGATGATTTGCCAAGTCTTCCAATAATGCAAGATAAGCCATTGCACTGTGTCAAGCATTTGATGGAGCTTTCTTATATAGGGTTAGACACTAATTTCATGAATTAACTTCAACACTGATTTGCAGTTACTTTATTAACAGTAATAATTTTTAACACCTGGGGATGGATAATAAATAGACAAAGTGTTCTTTTAACGCTGGGGATCGACGGTCCTGTGTAGTATTGCTATTCTACCAATAGATGCTCTGCGTACGCATACTCCGAGGGGTGTGTATATTTACACACATTTCTACGTATAAGTGCAATTTGATAAATTCCACACTTTGCGTAAAGCTGTTCCTACGCACACTTTACGCACACTTCTGTTCGTACGCACGCTTGATAAATAAGGCCCCAGGCATTTACTCCATTCCCTCAAATCTGCTGCACTAACTTAACCATTCTGTGACTCACTGTTCAAATCTGTCTCTTCAGCTCTCCAGAAAACAGCAGTCATTGGAGGAAAAGCAAGAAAGAAATTACCATAATATACCATATATTGACAAAAAGCTCAATTTGTTTAATTGACAATTGACAAGCAATTCTGTTTTTTTTTTTTTGATAGCACAAATGGTTGAAGAGTTACCGTTAAATGAATGGAGCTTGGTAAAATGTGTCAGCGCTGACACATCCAGTCTAATAGGGTTAACTACTAGACTAAATTAGGAGAACTTTAATAAAGAGTGCAGTATTATGTAAGTGTGTATAGTTGTATGTAAAAGTTTTGGCATAACTCGAGGTACTCGTAACCTCCTTGGCTCATAATTCCTCTCACGGTGCGAGACGCGACCATTCGAGCATCAACGATTTGCTCCCGAGAAAAAAATTGCATGCGAGCTCATGTGACTGTTTCTCAATTCCAAGAACGCAAGGAACGGACTTGCGTTCTCGTGGAGATCGGTCTTGCCAGGCGACCTTGGAAGAACAAACTCAGAAGATCGCGAGAACACAGAACGCACTTGTGAGAATTGAGATGTGTGCGATCTCCCTGTTGTTCACCTGACCTCCGCCATTGTTTTACCACAATGACTTCTGGGGCATAACGCAATTTCAGCGCGCAAGTCTGCACTCAATGCATCTATCAAGAAAACATCGGGGTATTTTCATGAGTCCTCTGTACTTGTGTTCTTGAGAATTGGAATTGAACGTCAAAGGTTAATGATGACGTAGAGTGAGAACACAAGGACGCAAGATCTCTAAAGAACGCATATTGAAATTTATGCACCTGTCTAATTTCGTTTTGATGAATATTGCATGTTTTTTTTTTGGTAATCTGTTAATTTCACCACTGAATTATTACTGTGTCTTTCAGTTATTTGATATATCAAAATGAAATTGCTGATTCAAACACCCAAATATTTATAAATGAAAATCATGGATTTTCCCCAAACTTTGCATACGACTGTATAGCTCCTCACTGTTTAATTCTTATTCCGCCAACATTTTAATGCTTATGTTATGTTCAGGGTCAATTTGACCTGTTTTGATTTTTAAGCTGAAAAAACAGTTAACATGTGATCTTATTCTTGAAATTTTGTGACTTTTTCTCATTTATGGCCATGAAACTGCAAACAATGTTGATGTTCGCGATGTTTGTTGCTATATTGGTGTTTTACTATCCTGAAATTGGGTAAAAATGCTTCTCCTCACTCAGCACTGACTTTCACAGACACAGATGGTAAAAGTGAGCTTTCATTTCTATTTACAATGTATATGAAATACTACTCAAGTTATTTCATTTTGTCACTTTTTCTCATTTAGGGTCATGAATAGACCCCTTCACGGTTCACGTCACAGGCGGTTCCCACTGCGCATGTCAGGGTCAGAAAAGTCATTACAGCAGATTGAGTTGCGCAGTGGCGGTTCTACACGGAGGCCAAGGGTGGCCCTTGCCTCTGTAGACATGTCCCTGGCCACCCCTGTGGCCACCCCGTGCTGACCAAATAAAAAAGTATAAATGTATTTTGATTTTACATGCGAGCGCCAAAAGCGGAACTAATGCGACGCAATGTTCTTCACGGGCAAATTAAAGCGGCGCACCCAACCACTGGCTGCGGGTGCTGCTCGGCGAGTGTCTCAATTCGTTCCCAATCTCCCGATGTTGAGAATGTGTATGCAGGTTCGGGCACTGGTAAGGACTCTAGCTGACTTGACATTGGGACACTGTTCACTTGTTCTCCTGTGGCGTGGCTGCTGAGGCGCGTTGTGATCATTCACAGCTGTTACTCATCAACAACCGGCAAAACTAACATCTCGCTAACTTTTTAAAGTTTACACATTGTAAAAAGCACTAATTATGCTCTTACATATACGTGCATAAAATTGGAGGAATATAATTAAATGTTACATATAAAAATGTTTACAGTTTAAAATACATATTATTTTAAATATTGATTAGATTGTGGTCCCTAACTGTCTAGCAATGTGTGTTTATAAGTAAACTAAAACAAACGTTTGTCTTTACGTTTTGCATTTCATAAAGTTTATTGAGTAGGCTCGCATGCTTTTCGTTTGGGGGGCTTTAGAAAACAGCCCAGCTCCCCTTTTGCACCTGCAGTCACTCTTGTATTAAATAAATAATTATATGATTGTAAAGTAAAATAACGTTTACGGGGCAGTTTCCCGGAAAGGGATTAGACTAGTCCTAGTCTAAAATAAATGTAAGAGCTGTCCAAACTGAAAACAATTTGCAATGCCATATTTTAAAATATACCAGTGCCCTTTGTTTTGCTTCAAAATGCACACAAGTAATGTATTTAGTAAGGCGTGTTTGTTAAAACTAGTTATATTTCCTAATTAAACTAAGGCCTAGTCTATCTTAAACTAATTCCTGTAACCACCCCTATAATCTTTAAATATAATTTCTTGCCATTTTTATGTGCCCCTCTGGTAAAACACTGGCCCCTCCTTGGCCCCCCTAGTGAAATTTGTCTAAAACCGCCATTGCATCAGATTGAGTTGGTATTATTTGCTATCGTCAAAAATGCCTACTTGCGTCGTGGGCTGTGAAAATCGCACAGGTCTGCCGTTAAGTTTTTTGGGATTCCTGCAGAATCTCAAAAACAAAAAAATACAACATCTGCGGCTGCAAGCAATGATTGTGCAAGACTGGAACAATGCAAATATCAAATGCTCACTTCATTTGAGGTAAGTCATAATTTTTCAGCCCTGTTAGATTAAATTATAAAGCCTGGATGGTATGAACAGTTTGTTCCCATGCTGCGCACGCACCCGATAGTCATTCAATGTTTACAAACCTTGAAGGGGTCTATATGCATGCAAAGTTAGGATACACTGATGTGTTTTGAAGTGTTTTTTTTTTAACAAAAATAATGATCTTTTTACGTTTTTTGATGTTCACGGGTCAATTTGACATATTTTTGTTTCCAAAAAAACTGTATAGACACAAATTAAATACATTTATTGCATATATGTTGCTGTTTTATTACTGTGGAAAGGGTAAAGTGAGCTTTTCCTTACTATTTTCAGTACTGATAAAGACTTCCTCAGAAACAGAAAAGTGAGCTATACTTTCTATTTTTAATGTAAATTAAAATTTAATACTATGTAAATTCAGACCCACAGAAAATCCAGAGGTAAATACAGGTGATGCCAGTTGTGTACCCCACAAAACATGACACCAAAACAAGCACCATTTGTGTAAAATGCAAGAAGGAAGAAGGCAAAAGCTTAATGTGTGCACATTATGTCAACAGTGATTTCTTAAAGTTGTACAATGAGCCTCAAGAACAAAAGATTAGCCTGTTAAGTTAAAACAAACGTGTTAAAAATTGTGGTTAAATGCATTTTTTAAAATCACACTTTTTAAAATTAAGTGTTTGTAATGTGTGACAAATAATGACACTAAAATGGCCCTGTTTTTCTTGTTTTTCATAATCTGATATTTAGGGAATTGCATTGAATTCATTGCAGGTCACTTTGACCCGCTCCATCAAACCCAACCAAACCGTGCCCCAGCGTGATTGCCCCCCCCCCCCACGAGCATGTAGTCACACTGTACGTTGAGTGATCTGAGCCCGGGCGCACTTTCGTCATTAGGATGTTATTGTTTTAAAAAACAGAAAGTAAAGTACTCTCTTAACACTGAAGCACTCGCAATTTTAAGTCTATGATTTTTATTCTGAGTCGTTTGCTGCACAATGACATACAGCCCTCTCACATGCACAATCATATTGCTTAGTTGATCTATCGCGTGTGCAGCTCAGACATTTATGTAACCCTGCTGTGCGCATTAGAAGGTTTTCACGAAGGCAGATGAAGGTGAGTGGTTATTTATCAATTCTACATGTTCAACTAATTTATATTGCTATTAGCCGTTCCACAATGACCTAAATTAACAGAAACCCACAACTCTTTAATTGTCAATAATTAAACCACTAATACATCACTATTTCCAGACTGAGCATGAAAAAGTTAAAACATCTTTGATGTACCAAAAGAATGATAAAAAATACAAAGTTGTACTGAGCAATGCAGTTTAAAGTTGCAAATGTTAAATTAATTTCATTTTTCCCTTGCAAGCACATTAGTATAAAAAAGGACATATTTACTCACCATCCACTCTGATATAATTATGTCCACTTTTTCCACAGGCAGGTTTATTTCTTCTATCCTCCCTTTGATCAGTGTGATAGTGTCGTCAAGTTTATTTGATCTAGAGGACAACAAACAGTGAATTTTTATTTCATAGTACCCATAGCCTCTTACGGAGCATTCCAAAGCATCTTACGGAGATGAGCCAACCCATTAGGATTTCAGATGATGCAAACTCAGAATCAACAAACAAAAATGCATAATCTTTTAACTGTAATAGTTTTGGTCACAACATGTAATTATGGCTTTAACATGCCCATTGTTTCTGCTTAAAATTAATAAATAATGTTTTTTAAATCATGATTTGCAATAAAGAGGTTACCCTTGACACTATCACCTCTGACAAAAAATCCATAATTGTAAAGTAGGAACATGCATTTTTTGATTAGCTTTGAAACTATATGTATGTTGTATATGCTATACAAATAAATATGAAAATACTTTAAATAAATTGTACTTTCAATTACAACAAAAAAAAATTATATGAAAAGCAAAAGAAAAATGATACAAAGGTACAGTAATCAATTTAAACAGGTCATCTAAGACAAAGAATGTTAATTACCCTAACTTGGCTGAGAGTAAATCTCTTCTAAGATGCCTGCTAATTTATCCAAATTAACACACCACTATAGACTCACCAAACAATATAAACATATCCAAAACAATAGCATCTCCTATGTGACCTTTTGCACTAAGGGTCAACAAACTACTGTGGATCAGTTATTGTGTATGTGTTTAAGCATGTGTATAAGCTCAGTCCCCCCAACCCCCCATTTTAAATGATCGTTTCCTTTTTAACCAGTTAACCCTAGGCATCAATCTCTCTAAATACTCCATTATCATGACAGCTAATGTTACTAGGGACAGAGTCATTACTCAAGGCTGCTGAGCGCATTTCTGCCCAGCCGATCCTTATCTCCACACCTTCTCGCTATCACACTCATCCAGAATCCCATTGTAGCACTCCAACTATCCACCCATCCTTCGCTTTACTGTCTTGAGCAGGAAAACCCTAATCTCATTACTGGGTTAATTTAGAGGACAATGTCAGCTACAGGGGTTAGAGAAAGGAGGGGCATGTGGCTTACTTAAATATACCCCTATCATTCCGGTTTCTTAGCAAACATTCACACTCATCCAGTAAAGACACGTCCCGTTGAATCAATATTCTTTTAACATTTTCTTAAAGTATAACCTCTTTCACACAACACACTGATCCTGGAAAAGTCCCATAAAAATTCCTGTCTCCCTTTTGTGTGAACGCAAAAACGTACTGTAATTGACTCTAGGATTGCTCCTGTATAAGGGGACTTAGTAACATTAAGCTCCCGTCTAGTGATCCCAATGCTCAAAAATGTCGTTGAACATCTAAAATGACCATTTTCTGAGAGGTGTATCGTCCTAACTGCTTAACTAATACACAAAGGACGGTTGTCCACTTGCGTGTCTGACATTAGTTTCGGTTTTAAAACATGCAGGTCTATGGGCCTTTTTACACCTGGTCACTTCATGTGTTTTCTTTGATCGGATAACTATCTGATTTGTTAAAACTGTTCCATTTACATTTGGCCACATAAATGCGTCTTGGCAAAACAGATATGAATCCGATCTTTTACCCACGCCCGAAATGCAAATACACTATTTATTACTCCGCCTTAAAAAACTTAAGATGACGTTTATGCAACAATAGGCAACACTTACTGTATGTTGTACTGTATGTTGGGCAGGGGACGCGCGTCTCTCCTTGCTCGGCATGAGCTGAAGCTCGCAGTACAGCGCAGCAGGAGAGTGACAGTGCGGTGATTTAATGCAGGTCCGTGACGGGAAAAGCATTGACAAAACTCTCTCTTAAATTTATATTTCTTTGTTTAATATCATTTGAGTTTGTCATTAGACTCTTTTATTGATTCTATGAAGCTTTTTTACCCGCTGTCATCACTCCATAAAGCAATAGGCGTGTCATCTTTGTTTGTTTGGCGCTCTTCCAGCTTACTTGCGAGTGACGTGTTTACGTTTGGGAGGAGTAAAGCGCGACATATATGGATTCATCAACCAGATACATTTACACTTCTCTGAAATGCGTCCCAGACCACCTCCTGAAGTGGTTTGAGCGATCGGATTTAAATCCGTCTCGAAATCGTTTCAGAGGGCATTTACACCTGGTCTTTTTACGATCAGATAGCTATCCGATCAGAGAAAACACATGAAGTGACCAGGTTTAAAAAGGCCCTAAGAAAATAGAGTTCAGGACTTGCTTGATGTTAAAAGAGATATTAAGAGAGAAAAAGGTTGGGATCTGATTCATGTTAAAAGAGTTATTAAAAGCGACAAGAAAAAAACAATTTTCCTCAAGCTGACTGACACATATGCAGCGCGTGCACACAGATGCGCGAGTGTGTGAGCCTGATATATAGACATCTACACAGAATTACAGTTTTTAAAATATCTGTTTTGACAAAAATTTACGCAGATATAAACTGTTATGTTTTAAGTTATGTTTTAAGTGAATGTTCAGGAGTGATTGTGGCCCATTCTTACACACAAATGGCCTTTAAATCTTGAAGGTTCCTTGGGCCACTTTTATGAACTTTGATCTTCAGTTCTCTCCATAGATTTTCTATGGTATTTAGGTCAGGTGATTGACTGGGCCATTCAAGCAACTTGATTTTCTTTTTTTGAAACCACTTAATTGTTTCCTCGGTTTTCTAGGTAGATGGCAGCAGATTTTTATCCAGAATGTCCCGGTACATTTCTCCATTTATCCTGCCTTCAATAATATGAAGTCTTGCCAGTACCCCTTGCTGAAAAGCAGGCGCAACCCATGATCCCCCAAACTTAACTGTTGGTTTGGTGTTCTTGGGGTGGTGGGCAGTGCAATTTTGTCTCCAAACATGGTGTGTAGAATGCCAAAAAGTTCAATTTTGCTTTCATCTGACCATATTATAGTCTCACAATAATCCACAGGCTTCTCCAAATGCTCTTTCGAAAACTTTAACCGTTGTTCAGCAGTCTTGCGTGGTGAGCGTGCATTGATGCCATGGAGTTCAGCGCATTGCTATAGTATTCTTTGAAACAACAGTACCTGCTGATGCAAGATCTTCCTGAACTTCTGCCTGAGTGGTTCTTGGCTCTTGGAGAACTCTCCTGATTAATCTTTGGACTCCTTGGACAGGGATCTTACGTGGAGCATCTGATCGTGGCCAGTTTATGGTGAAGTGATGCTCTTTCCTTTTCCACATAATGGCCCCCACAGTGCTCACAGGAACATTTAACAGTCTGGAAATGCACCTATAACCATTCCCATCAAAATGCATTTCAACGATAAGATTACGAAGACCTTGAGAGAGTTCTTTTACCCTGCACGGGTCCATTTTGGAGACCCGCTCCCACTCGTACTCGCAAAATTCAGCACCAGATCCGACCCGTCACCTGTGATAATATCAAAATTAAATCCACATCCACCCAGACCCGTTAATATTTGGCTCGTTACCCGACCCGTACCCGCATACATTTTGTGTCAATAGCCCATTTAGAAATCTCCTTACTGCTGTGTGTGTGCGTGCGTGTGTGTGTATATGTAACATGATTGTATCATGTTTAAACAGTTTGTGTGGGTGTGTGTGTGTGTGTGTGTGTGTGTGTGTGTGTGTGTGTGTGTGTGTGTATATGTAACATGATTGTATCATGTTTAAACAGGTTAAATGTATATGAAAATTGGCCCAAATTCAGCCTGATCTCACTCTGTGTTATAATCAGATGTGATATCAGATAGTGAAGTATCAAGTAAACGGGGTACATTACTTTAATGCTAATAAAATTTGATTTGAATAGTGATTGGTTATGGAAAGACAGGGGATGACTGGCTTGCGTGATGCGTTTTAACTGAGAACCAAAAACACCCGCTTCTTGAGTTCTCTTTCAATAAATAACATTCTTTTTCAGGGTTCTAGAGCATCAGTCCACATATATTTCTCTCACCCTCTCCAGAAAGATCGCACTTGCAGCTTTTATCCTGTCTCCCCATGACAATTAATGACAAGAAACATCTCATGCTGCACCTAAACCTTTACAAAAATTAACTATGGTTTTACTACAGTTAAAAAAAACATGGTTTTCACAGCCGTTTTCAAAAATTATATTTAAACCATGGTTAGTGTAGTAAAACCATAATTTTGCCGATAGTAATCAATGCACCAAAAAAACATGGTTACTACACTTTTACCACAATAAAACCATGGTTAATTTTCGTAAGGGGAACTTTAGTACCGCTAGTCTCCCGACTTGTTGACTGTCACTCGTTGCTGACTCTGTTGAGCCACCCACCACACCATGATTTTTTTTTTTGTCAGACAGATTAACATTTTTATATTGTTTTACTAAAAATACCAAGGTTACAAAATCTTTGTTAACCATTTGAGGTTATATAATATTTTGATACATAATACATTACCATAGTCAATAAGTCAGCAAAATTTTCATATATCATTTTTCTGATCTAAATATTAAACTTAGTAGGCATTTAGCATACTTCATTGACTGATTTATAAAATAATACCTTTCTAATAATACACAAGTGTTTAAAATAATACACTTATGATACACTTCTAATAATACACTTATATCGTTTGACATGAGAAAGATAATGTCAAAAAAATCTGCTATATTATTACTGTCAAAATCAATTGAAGGTCAATAATCAATTAATGAAGGCGCATTCCTTTAATTCATAAAGCTCATACTTTTGAAACAGTGCTTATTTGGTTAATAATTGCTGCAATATAACTGAGGTAATATATAATTCAATGTATACATTTTTTTCTGCATTATCATTTTAGCTTTTCTTGTGCTCCCCGTTGTGGCCGTTTAAGCGCAAGCAGTGAAGCGTGGTCGACTTTGAGTGACGTCGCTTCCAAATACAAACACTCCCTATACTATAACCCCATCCCCAACACTGTGATTGACAAGTTTAAGTGCAGGCATTGGAAACGCAAATGCAAAGGGGATTGCGATTTCATTTGAGTTTTGGCAAGATCCGTACGCGACGCTAGTGGAAGTGAAATAGCAAATGATGAATTGCAATTGAGATGGAAATATAGCAGGGTAATAACTCGAAAGACATAGGAAATTCAATTGCAAATGAACTTGGTTTTTACATTTGAAATTTGGCATATTGTACGTTCGCGTAAATGAAATGCACAAAGTTTGCATTTGTGTTTGAATTAAGTCACAGTTTTTACACCCACAAGTAGGAAATGCAATTGCAAATACAACTTGCAATTCCTTTTTAATATTGTCCGCAAAAACGCTCCATAAGCAGTCTTAGAATTATAAGGTTATATCTGCATTCTGAGTAGTTTTGAGATATTGAGCTTCAAAGTTTTTGCATTCCATATATCAAATCTGATGTGGGGAACAAATCTTTTTCTAGACATGAAAATGACAGAGACCCTAAATGTATTCTAAATGTACAATATTAAAATCCTCTCATTTTTCAAAATATAATCATATATCAAATTAACCATGTTTTTATGTAGTAAAAGAGTAACCATGCTTTTTGGTCTATTACTATTAGCAAAACCATGGTTTAACTTTGGCTTTTCATGGTTTTACTACAGTACACTACACTATACAGGTTTTTTACTGTAGTAAAACCATGGATAATTTTCATAAGGGCAGGATGGAGCAAGGTTACAACATAAGCTCGCTAGTACAATGGTGTGACTAGAAAAAAAGAGACAAAAAAACAAATCTATCCTTTATTGCTCGCCTCTTAGTCAAGGTCAAGGTAGTATTTGTTGTCTCCCTTAGGAGAAATTTGTTTCGGAACTGCTGCAACATCCACATCCAACACAGCAACATACAACACATTACTATTATAATAATATTAATAATAAATGATCTAAGTAAAATACAAAAAAAAAATCACCACCTTTTGCATGTTCTATCAGTAACTGCATTTGTTTAACGCTATTCCAGTATATATGGCTTTATTATTGGCGAGAACTCATTATTCATACACAAATTAATCAACCAGCATATATAGCTATATTCATGGTGAGAACACAAATTTATACACAATTTAATCAACCATCCTGTTGCAGTTGCTTGTTAACTAATTTAACACACAATATGGAACAAATTAATGTTTGTATCGATTATGTCTGCACAATAGAACAATATATTTCCATCCAGAGTTCATCAGCGCATGCGAAGAGTCAAGTAAATCTTATTGGTTACATATGGTAAACAAAGTGTGGGTGCTATTTACAGTATTTAAAAGTATCGGAAATAAATAAACACACTAGGGCCCTGTTTATATTACAGCATTTGCGTTTTAACACGGACTTTTAAAATGAAAACAATCCTCGTTTATACTGGCATTTTAAAAAGAATCTTTATCCACACCATACACCACCATAAAGCATGAAACATGACCAATCACGTAACTGGGCATGTGCATAAAAGTGTAAAATAACTTATTACACTAATAATAGCTTGCCTTTGCGCATTTATGCAGCCTAGGGGTGTGCGATATTGACAAAAATTCATACCTGGGTCCTTTGCTGGCAACTACAACAGACACTTTTTTTGAACCTATAAAAATGTGTTTGGGAAAGTCGTATACTGTTCTAGCTCCCTCCTACAACACATTAATATGATTAATAGGTACATTTTTATTTTATAACTAAACAGAAAGGTCTTTATGATTTAAAAAGAAAGCATTCAAGTGAACAGTACTAAACGAACTTGAAGCAAAAATAAATTTCAGCAAATGCAAACTTCAATCAAACATGTTGGTGAAGGATAGCTTTAGCCTACAGCAGGGGTCTTCAACGTTTTTTGGGTCGGGGACCCCTTAGATGAGAGAGGCATGGAGCAGGGACCCCCTGATACTAAATGTGTAAAACTCATATTTAAGTAATCAGTAAGGTACGAGAGGCTGCCTTTTCGTATTAGGCACAAAGCAAAGTGAAGTAAAGTACAACTATTGACCAATCAGAATCAAGGACTGGAACTGTTTTATAAATGAAGAGTTTCATTGCAAAACGAGATAAATCCATTTTTTAACATTTTTGTCAAAACATGTTTATTATTATGTCATCATGTTATTATTTTGTTTTATGATGCTACTTAGCTGTATTTTTCAAGTTATGAATGTTTAAATCAAAACAAACCAACTGCAGTTGCATTGATATTAATTGGAATGCACAACCAAAAAACGAGATTTCTGAACAATTAAAAAAAACGGTGGTTATCTCGTTTTGCAACGTAACTCTTCAAATAGAAACAAATATTGTCACACAGCCATACTATATTAAGACAGTACATTGGCACTATTATGCTGTTGTTGTACATGCATAATTTTTTGTTAAAGTAGATTTAGTTTCTATATGAATATAATAATAATAATATGAATATGAATATAATAATAATAATATAATATTATTGTAAGGTATTTGCAGTGTAATGGATTTTCATTTTACTGTGAATTTACCTGAAACTGGGCTTTCAGTTTATAAAGATGACTGATCATGGTGAATGGCACAAAGACTCTCTATTTTGGTGGGGATAGAGGTTGTGCTCTTTTATAATTCAGAGGTTTGTTGCCTTTCTCGTGTATTGTCACGAGTTTGAGTAACGCAGGTTTATTTTCTGCATAGCTTCATATCAGACTCAGGAGAAAACATGCATCGAGTCCACGCGCATCTCTTTGGGGCAACTTAGAGGCGGATTTCAACCTGACTATGAATCTTGCACAAAGCACCATCACGGTGCGCGTTTCATACATTTTTAAATGCGAGCGATAGTTTTGTCAAAGTTTATAATGCAGACGCCATTTGCCTGTTGGGTTAGCGCTTTAAATCTGAACCGCGTGAAACAGACGTCCAAGTTCAGAAATATAACTTAGATGAGACAATGGTCCCTTTCACACATACAGTCTTTACTGGTAATTTACTGGTTAATTGCCGTTAACATGTCATGTGTGAACAGAACCTTTCCGGTAAATCAGTGCTCCCAATTTACCAGTAAGACAGGTTGTAAGATTACCAGTAATTTACCAGTAAGCGCTATGTGTGAACGAAAATTATAGGATTACCGGCATTTAGAACGGACGACGTCAGACCGTGCTGACAGCTTCGGGCCAATCATAGCGCTTTAATACAGATGACGCATTTACCCCCGCACTGTTTACGGACTTTTTCCACACACATGCTGCTTGAAAGTTGAGCACACCTGAAGTTTACGTCCACATTTCTTCACAAAAGTTGTTTAAAACAGCTTACCACCGAATTGCCGACGTCCTTAGCACGCCCTCTGTGAAGCCTAACGTGCAAACAGTAGTGTTGTTAAAAACGCATTTTCGGTTTGACGTCGTCTCATTCAATGTTGTTTGGTCATGAGCAACTTCGCGACTGTTTACCACAGACGTGAAAACAGCAAAATACGGACCGTGGATATGAACGACGTGGATTGTTTACAAATACAACAGTGAGCTCGCCGCGTGCTACAGGTACTTCCGCTTTCTCAACGAATTTACCGGTATTTTGATACTGATGTGTGAATGATGTCTTACTGGTAAAATAACGGAACGTCACTGCGTGTGTGAACAGCACATTTTTGTATTTACTGGTAAATTCATTCTGGTAAATTCATGGTAATTTACCAGAATTACTGTGTGAAAGAGGCATATGTCGCACTGATTCTAAAATAACTTTCTGAAAGAAAGACCCACATGCCTATAAGATTTACCTGTTTTATGATGCCTTGTCTGTCGCTACTGCTGCTTCCTGAGTGTACATTTATAATCTTCAGATATTTTATTTTGGTCCGCTTGCTAAACTGAACGTGCGCCTTCGCGGCCACGCACATGCACAACTTAAAGGGGACATGTAACTTTTTTTGTACATATATTTTACGTTTTTAGCAAAAAATAGATTGTGGTCAAACATCATTTGGCAGACCCCCTGCAGTTCCGTCGGGGGTCCGCGGACCCCCGGTTGAAGACCCATGGCCTACAGAAATGCTTATCGCATTAATTTAAGTGTGCGAGGTCCGTGCACATCCTGCGCTAGCAACACAAGCTAAAAGCGCAAGCGGCTAAACGAGTATTAAATATTAATGACGTTGAGTTTATTGTTTTTATTAATTTATATTCACAAAACTTATCAACAAAACGTCGATTAAAATTAAGAGACAAATTATATGAAACGAAATTCATTTTAAAGAAGAAAACAAAACTTAAATTAAACTCGAAAATAAATATAGCTAAAAAAAAAAAGCTAAATAAATTTAAACAAAACATAAACACATTACAATAATATTCAAACCCAACAATACTCAAACATAAATATAAAATAGACATTATCTATAAGGATACATAAAACAATCTGATAGCGTTTATAATAGCTGGTTGGTAGATGTTTACTATTTTTGGTAAAACCTCCGTTGCAATCCTCCATTTACCTGAATAAAATAATTTTTCCTTTGAAAATGATGCGCTGTCACGTTAACATCAGCTGTTCGTTTACATAAGACTCCGTCTACGTTCATTTACACTCAGAGCAATGTCTGAGTTCTCAAACTAAAACAGGGTCTTCAGCATTTGCGAACGAATCCGTTTATGAGGGTCGAAAACGGTGATGTAGTGTAGATGAAAGGCATAAACGTAGCAAAAGTAGCGCGTTTTAAAGGATAACCGCATTAATGTAAACATAGCCTAGGAAGGGAGGAGGAGGACACGAGCAGTGCTTAACCAAATAACAAGTGAACTGTAGCTCACATTTAAACCTCTAATCTGCCTAATCCAGAATTTAGGGGCTGGACACACCAAAACTTTTCAACCCGGCTGAAAACGCCTTGAGGACGCCGAATGCCAGCTGTTTTTCAGCTGAGTGCCAGCTTTCTTCAGCTAAGCGCTTTGGTAGCTCATACGTAAGCTTTGAGACGGTTGGTTGCTGTGGTAATGTCCCGCCCCTCCTCCACTGTGATTGGGCGGCCGTGTGAGAACTGACATTGACGAGCGGAGCTTTTCTCCCAAAGTTGAATTTCTTTCAACTCTTGACGCTCAGCGCCGAGCGCGGAAAAACCGCCGAGTGCCGGTTTTCAGCGCGGAAAAAAACAGCCAGCTGCTGGCTTATTTGAAAAACGCAGAGCTTCCATTGGAAACAATTGAAAACATGCGCCGGCCGCGGGTGTAAAAGCGTTGGTGTGCACGCCCCCTAAGAGAGAAAATAAAAGTAATCTTCAACATCCAAGATGCATTGCCTACACTATACTTTCTAACCAAAGTGATGGATAAATTTGCAAGGGGTGTCACTCGCTCCTAATCTAATCCTAATCTAACAAATTCAGTAAACTCAATCCGGTGTGTTGCAAATGCATGTGACTTGACCACCTTTCCTGTCCGCTCCTCTCCAAATATACACATAGGGGATTAACGTACAAAAACGAGGAACCAGGGGGAAAACAACTAAACAAAGACAACAGCAACACGCCAATAACAGTAGCAGCAATAGTTAGAGAGAGGGAGAGAGAGAAAGAGAGAGAGAGAGAGAGAGAGAAAGAGAGAGAAAATTCAAACAGATGGCACATGCACGTAACACTTCATATTTAGATTTTTTTGCACGCCCAAGTTCCAGATTTTAAAATTGTTGTATCTCGGCCAAATATTGTCCTATTCTAACAAACCATATATTAATGGAAGGCTTATCTATTTAACTTTTGGGCAATGTATAAATCTCAATTTTAAAAAAATTACCCATGACTGGTTTGTGGCCAGGGTCACATATGTGAAAAACTGTCAAACAGAATCTTACAATACCAAAGCGGCGTAGTAACACCACCCTGAAGAACACACACACTCACTTAGACAGCATGTTGGACGCCTTGGCCCAAGAGCAGCTCACCGAGCTGTAAAATTAAACTTTCATTTTCCTTTCATTCTCCTGCCTGCATCCATTCCTTAGACTTACAAAATAACAATAACTATAATCAAAAGAATCTCACAGAGACACCACATGTTGGGAATACATCACAACTAAAGAATAAAACGATATTTCTACTCCTGGATAAAATGAAGGTGCCCTAGGAGGTGATACATGGGGTAATTTTAGTAGGTGGATAGGTCGTAAAGGAAGCAGACAGGGTGAGTTGCAGTCCATTTGTGTGTTTAGTGTGTGCGAGACACTGAGCAGGAATGGAAGCAGAAGAGAAAGGAAGCTGACTGGTTAAATGACAGACCTTTTGGAACAGTAGTTATTAAACCACTGAGATAAAAAAGACTAGGCACGAAAAGGCACATTTATTTGTATGGCATGTTTCATACACAGAGGTAATTCAAATGTTTTACTTAAGCAATAGCATCCGATATCGCAATATCGCTCGGCCTGCGGCATCGTGCTTCTGGCCTAATCACAACCGTGATGATATAAAGTAGGGTATCCGCACATTTTTAACAGCAAAATTAATGACTTTTAAGTCCTTTTTAAGTCCTCTCAAATTAAAATTTAAGACTTTATCATAAAAAACAGGAAAATGAGCCACACTCAAGACACATTACAGGGAAACAACAACTTTTATACTAAGTGGTAATTCGCCTGACAAATCTGACCTGGTTGACTGTGTATGTAAAAATCTGCCTTTAAGGTACTTCAGTTAATTTCCAAATTCTGGCCCCTCTTAGCATTTTGAAAAAGACATGGAGGACAGCCCAGAACATTACAAAATAGGGGTGTGACGGATCACAAAACTCATGGTTCAGATCACATTACGGTTTTGAGGCACAGATTTGATCATTTTTCAGATCAGCAAAAAAGGGGTGGGAAAAATTTTGTAACAAATTAAGAAATTACAAACATTTATAAAAAAGAACAAAGTTGCACATTAGGTAAAGTCTATGTATAAATTAAATATGATTATTTTTTAGAGCTACAGAAGGGATTTTCTCTTTGTCTTGGGTTGTTTGATTAACATTAATGACACAGACTTAAGTAGGTTAAATGAGTTATATTGTATTTTAACACAACTTAATTATATTTTTACATATTATCTGTTTTGTTGTCGGACATGTATATCAGGGCTCTCAAGTTTTACCAAAAGTTTGGAGTGAGATGTCAGGAGAGGGGTATTTGCAACAGTGACCCCTCGGCGCCACCCAATTCTCAAGTTTTTGCTAACTGTTTAATTTTACCTAATGTTAAGTAAACAAACCGTTAATGGGCCCCATTGAATTTTATATTATACTTTATCCTACTATGGAAGTGAATGGGGCTCATTAAAGGTTTGATTACTACAAACATTCCTCAAATATCTTCCTTTGTGTTTTTTAGAACAAAAAAATGTATACAGGTTTGTAAAAACGTGAGAGTGAGAAAATTATGACAGTACTGTTATTTTTTGTTGAACTATCCCTTTAAAGTGCCCTATTTTCACAAAATAGTTTTGTACATAATACAAAGTTTCTACTTTAGTACTTAAGATAATCTTAAAAACATCTAAGTGTCATTATCAGCGTTATTTTGAGATTACATTAATATGAACTGAAATGCATTTAACATATCTCATATTACAAAAATGTATACCACTTGAAGTTAACGTGTACTCATCTTTCATACAAAGATGGGTTCAAATTTTTTTTCAAGTGGTACCTAAATTAATTTTTTAATTACATTTTAGCATATTTCATATTAATGTACTAAAGAACAAAAAATGTAGGCTATATTAAGTACAACATTAGTACATGAAAATCTTTAAGTGGATTATGGAATTGTACTCTTTTAACTTGAGCTTACTGTACACATACAGTATTGCAGAACATTTAATGATGAAAGGGCAATAATAATGAAATGGATCTCTATTACATTTTATATATTTCAGGAAGCCTCTAGTACTTTTCTTAATTTCAGGTAACTAAAGCTTCTGGTTGCAAAGCTGTTGGAGTTTTTGACTGAATCAATAATAATTTAGCACGAATTTGGCTTTATTCCCCAATATTAGCTTTCATTGTCTTTGATCAAAGGCAATGATTTCGTCCAGGAATCGTAAAATTAAAATGCTTAAAAAATGGGTTATATCTACCGCATTCATCGGATCTTGCTCATCCAACTTCCACTCCGTTAAATCCATGTTAGTAATGAACTTGCTAGCAGCGGGATAACATCACCAGAAACAACTTCTCGATTATTTTTGATTGCCTGGTAGGATGCATTGTGTGAACGACTTCATTAGACGCTGCAAAAAAACGACAAGTGGATGACATCAGAGTAACGCGAGAGCGATTTGAAATCAGCCTCCTTCGAAAGATTTCTCGCGGTACCCTGATGTCATCTGCGTGTCGGTTTTGTGGCGCTGCGTAAAGTTGAAAGCACACTTAAAAAACTTGAAGGAAGCAGATGAACTCGACAGAACTGCCATGTGCCTCGTCAATTTATTGAATATAGCAGGACAATTTATTTCTTACTTCTCAGAGTGAGAAATACAAGGTGTGGCGGCGTGTAAACTGACTGAAATGCGTGTGTCTCACGGTCAATGCGTGAGACTTGAGAGCCTGTGTATATAAATAGGGTTACTGACTAAAAAATAGTGACTAAACACGACCCAATAACACGACCCTTGTGTTTAATCCAACCACGTTACTTACTGCTTAAATCCTGATTTATAGCTAAACGCTTCTGACAATATCACCATATATTTACATTTAAGAGCTGATATAACATTACGATGTGATTTTGGCTACATTACCTGTGTGTCTCATGCAGTGCAGAGCTTTACCGTTGCTCTTCTTGTCTTGTTTTGTTATAAGCGCTTTTAAAAGTAAAAGTATTATTGTAGATCGCGTATATATAAAATATGAGAGAATAAACACTGCCAACTTTTAATTCCTTCCCCCACGTGCCATGTGTGAGGTGCTACACGACGCAGGATGAGAGAGAGAAAGCACGCGCACACGAGAAAGGCGCCGCTGAGCGCTCAAAACAATGAATAAAGCCGTTAATACTACAAATACATATAGAAAATGTATGAAATATAACAATGTATGGGAAACACTGGATGATGAGTCTGACGTGAAATTTAAGACCTTCTTAGTGGAAATTCCAGATTTTAAGACATTTTAAGACCTTAAAAATCTAAAATTTTATTTAAGACATTTTAAGACTTTTTAAGGACCCGCGGGGACCCTGTAAAGCTATATCACACGACTCCGAGAGCGATATTGCTTTTATACAACAGTTTGACGGTACAAGTTTGATAAACGGAAACTATGAAAACAACAACGGAGTGATTTTAAAACCCTCTTTTGTGAGAAACTGCTTTCTTCTGCCATTCACTTGAAGCTCAGAATGACAGAACTCAATAGATGTAGAGTAATAGCCGTTTCTCAATATTACTGTTCCTGGGTCACAAAAAAAAAAACAGTAGTTCAGGCAAGAATATATGTATAATATTTAAATGTGCAATTGATTAGTAAAGATAGCGCCTATTCAAACATTTGCTTAAAAAAAATTGGATGCGTGAGTTCCAGTGTGACCAGGGGGTGTTAGTGTTAGTGTTAGACCACAGCCTCATCTATATGACGCTGTCTCTGAAGTATTTGAGTCTGATGGTCAAAACTTTGATTTTATTCATTTTGGGTTGATCAAACCAGCAGCCTTTGAGTCTCATGAATCTATTATTTGTTTCTTTTAATCACATTAAGTCTCTTTTGTTGTTATTTTTTGTCGGATGTTACGTTAAATTCCATTACTTTAAAAAAAATGTTTAATTTTAACACGGTACTAGAGCGGTGTCTTTTTACTAGACTTTGTTCTTGTCAATACTATGAAACAGACTAATTAAGTTTAAAAAATCAGAAAGATGACGTTTCTTCGTGATGCTTATAAATATGAGTGGTGTTGTCTCGTATTTTAATATTCACATCACCAGAAATAAGTCAGCAAGTGTCCCGAATCCCTGATATATAGCGAGCCAGTGTCCTTACCAGTGCCCATGCCTGCACACGATATACTAGCTGGGTTCATTCCAAACAGCATGTGCCCTTTCAAGGAAATGGACACATGCAAACAGACACTCTAGGTAAAAAAAAAGATATAATTTTCATTGCTCTGTTCGCCAAGTGTATTTTAAGTGGCCACGCTATGAGACACAATGACTGCAACTCCCTCAAAGGTTTACACATCAATACCTCTAATCTTTGAAGGCGTGATGCTCTGTTGGCAGCTTTTTCAAGTCACAGAAAAAGCTACCGTACAGCTCAAGTGCCTTCCTCACTCATTCATTACCAGTGGCGGAATGATATGTAAACGACACGAAATGTTGAAGCAGTTGAACTGTTACGATATCAGTATAATATATCACGGCTATCAGCCAATCAGATTTGAGAATCAGAAAGAACTGTTGTATAAATATAAATCAATCACTTCATTGAAAAACATTAATAAGTGCAGGTGTGTGTTGCCATAACTGAGAGAGATGATGTGTCAGAAAGGCCACAAAGAGAGACCTGTCACCACAGGGAGTAAATTGCATGGTTTTAGTAAAAACTGTCTCAACATGAATGACGTACAGACCTTACACTGGCACAAAAAAATTGGATTTAGTGCTCACATCTGACACATGCTCTTGCACTGCATTTAAGTATACTATGGATTAAAAATGTCCCAGCTGCCCTTGCATGCAATGCAAACAGAGGACCTCTAACCCAGCAGGTAAAAGAAATAAACTAAGGCAGAAATAATAAATCTTCAGTTTTATTTGGCAACAGTTAACAAATAAATTTGCTGTGTCCTGTACACATCAAACAAGTCTTTTTATTGTCCATATCTGGCGTGACTTAAGTTGCTCCACGCATGGCCACCGAAGCAAAACAAATTGGGTGGGCTAAAAACTGGAGTAGATGCCATTTTCTTTTATTATGGTTCCTTTTAATGAAACAAGTGCTTTTGTAACCTAAAAGCTTTGCTTACATTGTTGTGTCGCAGGAGTGTATTGGGGTGAAAATAATTTTAACGGGACAAATGATTACCCTGCTGAAAAAAACAGCATACCAGCATATGTTGTGTTTTGGTGCTGGTTTGCTAGTGAACACCAGCTAAACCAGCATCAGCACCAGCATTAGCACCAGCTAAACCAGCACCAAACCAGCATTAGCACCAGCTAAACCAGCACCAAATCAGCATTAGCACCAGCATCCCATGCATATGTTGTATTTTGGTGATGGTATGCTGGTGACCACCAGCATATACCAGCATAATTCCCATGCTGGTCCATGCTGGTTTGATGCTGGTTTTTCAGCAGGGTAGTCATCCAGTGAACACAGTACTAGTAAGTGTGCTCTTTATCCAAGCTACCTTGTTTTTCTGTTTCCTTGACTCTTTACCTCGTGTTTTTATAGTGTAACTTTGCTTGTTTGTTTATATACTCGTTAACTGAATGCTTATTGTTAGCGTTTGCATGGATTAAAGTAAAATAAAATTCTTCTGACTGAAATTGAGACTTTATGCAGGCACGACCAATGGCATTTTAAGGGGAGATGGTTTTTTGCAATTAACTCCATATTGAAGTCTACTGTGGCATATAGGTATATAGGTAGATGTAGTTTGCAGGCCATTTCAGATTAAGGCGAAACAGCAAAATAACTCACTATATAAAAAGAAAACATGAATATCACCCCCTTTAATTAATCATTTATTAATTATTTATTAAGTGTAATTCTTATTAATTTTAGCATTTACTAATCATTTTTTTAATCAAAGTTGTAAAACAGTTAACAATAGTTAATGCACACTGAACTAACATCAATTACTGTAATGACATAAACAAGAATTAAGTAATGCTTATATACTCCATGGGTTGGCTTCCCGGACATGGATTAGCTTAAGCCAGTACTAGGCCTTAGTTTAATTAGGAAATATAACTAGTTGTAACAAACATGCCTTACTAAAAAACATTACTTGTGTGGATTTTGAGGCAAAACAAAGGGCACTGATGTATTTTAAAAAAATATCAGTGCAAGTTGTTTTAAGTTTGGACAGCTCTTACATTTATTTTAGTCTAGGACTAGTTTAATCCCTGTCCGGGAAACCCCCCCTGTATTTTTCATTGTTTGTTCATATTATATAATGCATTAAATGTATTTACTAATGTAAACAAATACAACTTTTTCATATCATATTATTCAGTACACATAAACAAATAATCCAGGGTCTGTTCTGTTCACACAACAGCTTACACTCACAGCTCTAATGGAGTATGTATAAATATAAACCCTGAATGAGTAACTTGAGTCAAACTCGTGTACAATTCACACAGGATGCCTGTAACCATAGTGAAAGTTGTAAATTGAATGACTGTACCTTTATCAACAAATTATTATGTTACAACAGAGGCAGCGCTGAGGTGCTATTTTATGCGCAATGTTATGCACTTAAAACCAATGCATTGTGCGCAACGTGCGTATATTACACAATAACAAAACTCAAGCTCACTGATGATAAACAGTCAGTGATGAAATAAGGATAATAAACAATAATGTATATATCTTAGTAACGTTAACGGTATAAAAGCTCAATGAGAAGCGAATGTGCTCCTCTGACACAAAAACTCATTTAGCACTGTTGTTTGTGTTTCAATGGCTTAAAGCCACTTATTTTTAAACTGCAGTGCTTGAATACATGTACAGTACAAATGTTACGTTTTTGTGACCACGTGCAAATGCAACTGCAAGAACTGACAGTTGGATGACATCAAAATGCAGCGAGAGCATTTCGGAAGCAGTATTTAAATTAAACCATAAATCTGTACTAAAATTTAATTTATTTGAAATAATATTGTTAAATATGGAAATAACTGATCGTAGCAATTAACAGCTCTCTTTCGTCTTAGCTACAATCTACAGACCACCAGGCCGCCACAAAGATTTTCTTAAAGAAACTACATTTTTCCTGTCTGAGCTTGTAGGCACTGTCAATAAAGCTCTTATTGTTGGTGACTTTAATATCCACGTTGATAACCCAAAAGATGCATTAGGACTAGCATTTATGGATGTTCTAAACTCTCTCGGTATTAAACAAAATGTGTCAGCGCCCACGCATACCCGTAAACACACATTAGACTTAATTCTGTCACTCTGGCTTAATATTAATGACATCAAAATATCACCTCAGAGCGATGCAGTTTCAGACCATTGCCTTGTCTCATACATGGTACTTCTAGATAGGATCACTCGGTCCACAACATGCTACAGACTAGCCAGAACAATAACCCTAACTTCCACCCCTAAAGATAGCTGTATTAGCACTCTTCCACACCTGTCCCAAATGAAACATAGCATATGAAGCAGATAACAGTGAGATAGGGGTGGGCGATAAACCAGTATGATAGTAATTTTTGCACTTATCAGGGTTCCCACGGGGTGTTAAAAAAAACTAACCTTCAGAAAGTTATATATATGGCCTTTAAACACCCAGATCTTTATCCTAGGACTTAAATTTAACTTTATGAATGTTATTTTTTAAGACCCCGCGGGAGTTTACCCAAGTCTTAAAAGTCATACCTCCGTTCCCGAGATGCGCTGTCCACAGAAACACAAAACGAAAAGCTCCGATCGCACTTCAATCCCTTTTTAATCACAATTTTTTTAAGAGGATGCACATCATAGTCCACGCAAATCCTGCCAAAGACTATATTTCAGGTGTTGTGATCTGTACAGCGAGTTTGGCGAGAAACAAGCCCGTGGCTTACCTAAGCATTACCAGGTTCTGAAACAGGACCCAGAAGCGAACAAAATCAACACTGCTTTATTGAAAATCAACTTAAACAGTCAGGCTGTCCAGTCCCAAGGCACCAACAGCGCGTCAACAGTGGCTTTTTGTGACATTTAGGAGGCTTTTTTTACCTCACTGCTTCAAAGTCGTTTAACGGTGTTACTCCCTTTTCACTCAGATCTGCTCTCTACTGCGCCCTGCACGCGATCTCCAGGTAAGCGATTGGAGGACGGAAAGCAAGAAATTACCGTAATAAACCATAATTTGCCAAAAAGTGCAATTTATCTTCTTTTAGGAACCACTCCTTTTTTGATAGCGCAAATGGTTGAGTTACGGTTAAATGAATAGAGCTTTCAGAGTGCTTTAGCGGATAACGTAAGCAATTCAAACACATTAAAAACAGCCTTTAATGGTAAATTTCATTTTCTTAATGCAGATGTATTAATTAGAGAGGCTATTAAACAATACAACGTATGAGTGGAGTGTTTTTGGCAATGTGAATCTGCTGGTTAATTAAATTAAATGCAATAAATACATTTATTAAAGGTAGGGTAACAGATTTGATCCCGAAACATTTTTTGTTATGCTGGTTAAAAGTCTCCTTACATCCTGATAGCAATCACTGTGTTAAGTTGTTTAAATGTATTTGTAGAAATTTATGTTATCTGTGAAAGGCGTAGGACCAAAAAATGTTCAACAAATCATAGATTTCGGTCCGAACGGACGTTTCCATTTTTGTCCCTCATACGTAAGCATAATTTGAATGCCAACCGCGCAGCGAGTCCACGCAGACACCATACGTCATCGGCGCATTCACGTGCGCTCACCTCCTGCCTGTAAACAGTGAGAACAGCAAACTTTTATGCTAAATTGACAACCTACACAGGAGGCACAAAACTAAAGGCATTTTTTATAACAACAAAAGCAAAAACTGCCTGGATCAGCAAGAGCAAAAACCGAAATGAACATCGGTAACTTTACTGCTTTACCACGAGATGAAACAGGTGCAGGAGCTGCAAAGGGTCTGAAAGAGTCTTTGCACTGTTCATCCTGGCAAGGTAGGTACGCAATATGTTTGTATTGAGATGGATTCAGATATTCTACCCCGATGAAACATTGCGCCGCCCATGAAATTTGTGCTCGTTTACGGATTAGCGTAACGATATAGTTACTACGTCTACACAACCGAACGTGTGCTTAAACTAATTCTGATGTAAACCAGTTGTTTGGTTATTTTGGAAGTGTTATTCGTCTTTGTACTAATGAGACATGAGATGTGACCGTCTGATCTGTGCGTGTTCATGTGTTTTGAAAGAGGCGTGACTTTGGATGGCGATTTGACTTGAGGGTGGGATCGGGATTTCATTGCTAGGCGGCTACCGTTAGCATTTTTCAAAATGTGTTACCCTACCTTTAATATAACTAACTTGTATTAATAAACTGCATTCATTGATGCGGTCAGGGATTAATAATAATTTAAAGTGAGATGGCATCTCCCATCAGACATATTAACAACAAAAAGAAAATCTTGTTCTTTGTATATTTATAAATCAAAAAGGACACAAGATATATACACAGCACACAGCTTTAAAGTTGTTGGCTGTAGCGTAAAACATTGTAATAAGGCAGATAGCCTACCAGCAAATGACCATACTAATTTCCATATTTTCATACTTCCCATATTAGTGACAATATGCATAAGAAGATGAGTCCACCCATCCACACAATGGCACTTTTAAAGGAAAAAATGGGAAAAGATAAAAAATCATGTCTATGTCCAATCCCTCACTTATTAGTAACATAAGGTTAAAAAAAAAAATTTTGTCCGTAATTTAACTAAGGTTTACAAAACTACAGAAGCACAAAGTTAGAGGTATGGCGTGCAGCATGAAAAGAGAGTGTTCAACACTACAGACATAAAAAAACGCCAGATTTACCTATCTCATCAAGCTTATTAAAGAAAATCACAATAACCCTGGTTTCCTCTTTAGCACAGATGCAAAACTGACTAGAAACAAAGAACAAACCGAAACCAATAACAAACTTCAACACAATAGTAATGACTTCATGAACTTCTTTACTAACAAAATTATGGTTATTAGGGAAAATGTATTCTGCATATTAGACCCCGTTCCCACAAAACTACTTAAATAGGTATTCCCTGTAGTGTCAGACCCAGTACTAAATATCTTTAAAGGGCCATTTCACCGATAGGAACATTAATCTTTATAGAAAGTGAGTCATATTTGTAGTCAAAATGTAACATAAATGTAGAATTTTGTGCCTATTTGACAGAGAAAAGACAAAATGTGACTTTAGAGCACATTTGTATGAAAAACTACAACTGCCACTATGCACCACAATGCACAGCTCTGCAAGCCACTCCCATTAATCGGAACACGGCTCAGACATGCTATTATGTACATAAATGCCACGTTAGTAATACAAAGAAAATAGCCACCACCACTGTGTCTGACTGACACCAATCATGATTTACTTTTAAACGTGACGTTACATTGTGTTACACACAATAACACTCTGGCCTGGTGTGTAGCAAAGTCTTATTCAAACAGTAACGTGCAGTTTCAGATCCGCAGTACAAATGTCTTTCCAAGTACTTAAAAAAAGGGTATGCATTTTAAATGTTTATTTAGTTTTACCAATTTTCTTTTTGTCTCTTGTTTACTGTAATTACATTTGTGTTATTATTGGCCTCACTGCTCTCACAATATAAACATATAAAACACCGCTCAGATATGCTATTGTGTACATAAATGCCACGTTAGTATAACAAAGAAAATATAAACACTCACTTTAGTCAGACGTCCGTTTATCCCTGCATCCTCCACACAAACCCGTCCCCTGCATAATATCTCCACAGACGCGCTGCCTCAGCTCTTGGAGCTTGTGCTCGTACACCGAAACACGTCTTTGAAATAAGCACGCGACCAGAAACATTCACAAAACAAACGTTCATATCCTTATCTGATCCAGAAATGTTAAACCGAAAGCAAACGGCGCGAGTCCGTCCAAGCTTATATACTCCGCAGCGCGTCTGCTCGTAAACCGAAACATGTCCGTGAAATAAACGTTCCAAACGCGCTTAAGTTCCTCTCTTGCCTAGAAACCTTCACCAAACAAACATCCATATTTTTATCTGATGCAGAAATGTAATAAAGCAAGCACACAGCGAGAATACAGGCGGTAGTCTGTCCAAGCTTCTCTACGCAGCAGAGGCCGATGGTTGCTGCGTCTTCACTGGGCTCCTCTACCCAGCCGACGCCCAGGCTCCGGCTTCTCCTCGGGCTTCTGTTCCTACATCTGCCTCAGCTCTTTGCAGTATTGTGGCTCATAAAGGTGCAATGTACAGCGGATTAGAGCATCACGCTTGTAAAATCACCCTCTTCCATGTAATATTGATTAACTTCCACTGTTATTGTAACATGTATTCGGCTCGCTCCACAACTTCTGTTTAGCTTAGCTTAGCATAAAGATGGCGGCTGATCATTTTTTTTCGGTCTGTGTTCGTATATTTTTGTAAGTCCCACCCACTTATCTGTAATTGGTCGGAAGCGTGAGTGGGTCCCACCCATAGCCCCCACCTTGGAAAAATGAGGAATGAGTGTCTGTAGTCTTTCACACTCAATAGAGATACAGGATTTCCTTCTTTCAATGACGCAAAATGACGATTTTTACATCATTGAAAGAAGGAAGTGCCTCACTGAAATCAGTATTTCTCCCCTCTCAGGGGAAACTGAGGGAATGGTGCACGACCATTCAAAAACATGACTGGGGTTCTAACGGTACAAAGCTTAATGCAAATGGGTGAAGTTTCCCTTTAACTCATCGCTAGAATTAGGATACGTTCCAACAGCTTTCAAACTTGCAGTTATTAGACCGCTCATAAAAAAACACACCTTGACCAGGGAGATCTTAATAACTTTAGACCAATCTCAAATCTCAATTTTCTTTCTAAGATATTAGAAAAGGTAGTGACAAGCCAGCTATGCACATTCTTAGTGAATAATAGTACATATGAAAAAAGTTCCAATCAGGATTCAGGCCCCACCATAGCACAGTGACAGCACTGCTTAGAGTTACAAATGACTTCCTTTTAACATCCAATTGTGGTGAAATCTCAGTTCTTATATTACTAGACCTTAGTGCAGCCTTTGACACAATAGATCACACAATCCTACTCAATAGACTAGAAAACTATGTTGGTAGCAGTGGTCAGGCGTTAGCCTGGTTTAGATCGTATCTAACCAATCGCTACCACTTTGTTTATGTAAATGAGGAAGAGTCATATCACTCCCTGGTTAAATACGGCGTACCACAGGGTTCAGTTTTAGGTCCTATCCTATTCTCGTTATATATGTTACCTCTAGGAGACATTATCAGGAAACATAACATAAGTTTTCACTGCTATGCGGACGATACCCAGCTTTACATCTCGTCACATCCTAGCGAAACCCACCAGTTCTCTAAGTTAACAAACTGCATTAGCGATATTACAACAACCTTTATTTATAAAGCACATTTAACACAATAGAAATTGATCCAAAGTGCTGTACATAAGCAGACCTGCCAACCTTGGAAAATATTTTTGAGTACAGTAGCATCGGCCGAAAGGACAGAACACGGGTTTTTAACATATAATTTAACACATGCGCGCGCAGACGCACGCACACACACACCTCTTGGTAACTTTCAAGGTAACATGCTGCACATTGCACTCACTTTTTTCCC
Source organism: Misgurnus anguillicaudatus (assembly GCF_027580225.2). NCBI lineage: Eukaryota > Metazoa > Chordata > Actinopteri > Cypriniformes > Cobitidae > Misgurnus > Misgurnus anguillicaudatus. Next base: position 21,118,730 of record NC_073357.2, on the reverse strand, counting down.
ATCCAGCCATAATCTGCTTTAAAAATAATTATAAATGAATAAAATCATGTTTAACAAAATTTGCCATACATGGTGATTAATAACATTATTAAAGGCGGAGTCCATGATGTTTGAAAGCCAATGTTGATATTTGAAATCACCTTAACAAACACGCCCCTACCCCAATAGAATCTGGACCTTCTGTTGATAGACCCGCCCCACACATACGCAACCCGGCATTTGATTTGATTTGATTGGCTATAAGTGTGTTTTGGTAGTCGGCCCGTCTCCTTTTCCAACGCGTTTTTCAAACATCGTGGACTCCGCCTTTAATGTTAAATACTGTATTCTCCAAAGTTTACCATGTCTGCATAAACACTGTTAAAGTGATATTCCTGTTAAATAGTGGGTGATAGTTCACCCATAAATGACATTCTGTTATCATTTACTCATATTGTTCCAAACTGTCATGATTTCGTTCTTGAGTGAAACACAAAATGTTTTTGTTTTTCCCTGACTAGCAAAAAATACAATGGAGATTAGTGGGAACCAGACACTGTTTGGTTACCAACACTTTTCAAAATAACTTGTGTTCCACACAATAAAGAAACTCAAAGGTTTGGATGGTCTGTACTGTTATGTAAACTATGACTGAATTACATTTTTAAGTTAACTACCCCTTTAAGACAGTATTTTAACACTTCTTTAAATTCAACCATAACTGTGACAGTACTGCTGTTTACTGTATGTCTGTCTTTAATTTATTGTAGCTTTGTTTACAGTACAGTACGGCATAGGCACCTATCATGTGGGTGCTTGAGACACAAGATATTCTCCATGTATAAAACTTTATTTGATGTGGTTTGTATATGACGTTTAATTTTATTGACAATTATCAAGAGCGCGTTATTGTAGAGCGCATTTAATCCGCTTCACTCGGATGTCAGGTGGATTCCCTTCACTGAGAGTGAATTTTCCGTTTTTATTTGACTAAAACTAGATGCTCTCCCCCATGGTAAAATCATGGAACTTTTTCGTAAGCGCTCAATTATAAAATATGTTTATTTACAAATCAGAAGTAATGTTAGCGCATCTTGCGGTCAAGTGCACGTTATGAAACGGAGCCCACGAGACCGTCGACTTCATAGGATTAAGCTAAATCATTATTTCAACTTTGCACATCGACCCTGACCAGTTTACCTTAGGGGGTCAGACGTCTTGACTCTCCGTTGAAAAAGATTGTCAGAAACAGCGGGTGGAGGACAGAGATCACACGGGATTTTAAGGTTCTGTCGATAGCAGACTCTTGTTACTTATTGGCCATACGACTTGTCAATCATCACCACTTTGGTGGATGAGCCCAGTGCTATGATTGGACATTTTTATTTTTTCTGTTGCTTGTGGAGCCAAGGGAAACAACTACAAATGTCCAAAAGCTAAGGAATAAAAATATGTCTTCAGATTAGATTTAAAACTGTCCAATGATGGAGCAGACCTCACATGATAAGGGAGAGCATTCCAAAGCATGGGCCCAGCCACAGAAAAGGCCCGATCACCCTTTAATTTGTAACGACTTCGTGGCACATTTAAAAGCAAATGGTTTGAAGATCTAAGTGCCCTACCAGGACAATAAGGTACAATTAGATCACTAATATACCTAGGTGCAGAGCCAGACAACGCCTTATAAACAAACATAAGAATTTTAAAATCAACTCGAAACTTAATAGGAAGTCAGTGAAGAGATGCCAAAACTGGAGAAACATGATCCCTCTTTCTAGACCCAGTCAAAAGTCTTGCAGCTGCATTTTGAACAGTTTGTAATCGAGATAGTGAAGATTGCGGAAGACCAAAATAAAGAGCGTTGCAATAGTCTAATCTTGATGTCACAAATGCATGAATTGCAACTTCTAAATCTTTTCTTGAGAGAAGATTCTTCAGCTTTGCAATAGATCTTAAATGGAAAAAGCTTCCTTTAATAACTGCACTAATTTGTCTGTCAAAGAATAGTGAAGAGTCAAAAATTACTCCAAGGTTTTTGACTTGGGTGCATACATTTGTTGAGAGAGGACCTAACTGGGCTTTCAGAGCAGGAACAGAATCTGCCGGACAACCAAGAATTAAAACATCTGTTTTTCCTCATTTAGCTGCAGAAAATTATTTGTCATCCACCTTTTAATATCATCTACACATTCCAATAACACATCAAATGACGCAGTGGTGTCAAGTCTTACTGGAAGGTAAAGCTGAGAATCATCTGCATAACAGTGATATGAAATGTTGTACTTCTGGAAAATGTGGGCCAAAGGCAGCATATAAAGGGAAAACAATAATGGTCCCAAAATAGATCCCTGGGGCACACCAAACAAAACAGGTGCAGATGATGATGAACAATTTCCAAAATTTACAGAGTCCTCATCTCAAGGTAGGAGGCAAACCACTTTAATGCAGTGCCCTTGACACCTACCATATATTCTAGCCGTTCAAGAAGGATATTGTGATCAATAGTATCAAATGCAGCGCTCAGGTCTAACAAAACCAGCACAACACAAGAGCCTGAATCTAAAGCAAGCAGAAAATCATTTGTAACCCTCAACAGAGCTGACTCAGTGCTATGTAATGATCTAAAACCAGATTGGAATGTATCCAAAATATTAAAAGAGTTCAAATAAAACTGAAGCTGTGAAAAAACTACTTTCTCTAAAAGCTTAGATATAAAAAGGCAGTTTAGAGATCGGTCGATAATTACTGCAAATTTCTGGATCAAGTTGAGGTTTTTTCAACATTGGTTGCACAATTGCATGTTTAAAACTAACTGGAACTACGCCATTTGCTAAGGAGCTGTTTATGATAGTAGTTACAATATGACTAATGGTGGAAAAAACATCCTTAAAAAGACCAGCTGGAATAATATCTAACTTGGAGCCAGAACACTTCATAGTAGAAACCATTTCAGCTAGCTGAGTTGGAGAGACAGGTTTAAATTAAGACAAACATCCCATAGGACCTGACAGTTGCAAATGACATGGTTCAGATGGAACAATGGAACTTCTAATATCATGAATTTTTTGAGTGAAATGCTTTAAAAAATCTTCACAAAGCTCAATAGAGGCCTCAGATAAAATATCTGTAGTTGGATTTAGCAGAGAGTCAATCGTATCAAACAGGACTTTTGGTCGCTTAACATTGTCAGAAATTAATTTAGAAAAGAAGTTTGATTTTGCCTTTTTTACTGCCGTTTGATAATTGAAAAGACTTGATTAAAAAATGTCCAATGAAACCTGCAGTCCATCTTTTTTCCACTTTCGCTCCGCTTTTCGACACTCTTGTCTGAAGGCACGAGTGACATCATTTAACCACGGCTGACCAGCAACCTTCCTCTTTTTACGTTTAAGCGGAGCAACAGCGTATTCCCAGCGTATTCAGCAGATATTAGGGACTGGATGGCACAAAACTTCCTTATGCTAAACTCCAATAAGACAGAGATACAAAAAAATTACCACATAAGTCCAATTTTGGCATCTTTACACTGGCTACTAGGGGTGGCACGGTTCATGAAAAAAATCTGAACCGTTCGGTTCGTTTGTCTCGGTTCGGAGCGTGTGTGGGTCGCAGGGTTCGACAGTTCTTGGCATGCGCATTGCGCAATGTATGTAGCCTCGTGACCTGTATGTGACCTCAGATAGCGTGTTTCCCTTTCGCGAATCGCGCAAAAGAAGAGGTGACTGGTGTGGAGAGTGAGTGCTGCAGGTCATGTTACGTGTAGAAATGGCAAGTGGGAAGGAAGTCTGCCTTTTTTATTTCATGTTACCTATGATGACAGCGCAAATAAAACAATAGATAGAACTGCAGTCTATGGGTTGAACGTGTTCGAACAGGCACACGCGACAGCCTTCTCTCCGCCCATTTATCTAATATGAGGTACTGAACACAACTGTTTTACATCCTTTCTGACTTCTGCTGGGAACATAGGGTGAACACGCTATTTTCAGCCTTTCATTGATAAAATGAAAGCGGCTGATTTCCGCATAGTTTCGTTTTGCTAGCGTGTGAAAGTTGCGCAATCTTATTTCATAAATTGCCCCTCAAAGAAATCAGGACAGAAGTGGTCAAAAGTGGACAAAAGAGACGGATTTTTAATATTACAGGTGTAAACGTTATGTTTCTTTCTTGTCCACATATACTCTCTGCAGTATTTAAGCAGCCTCTCAGTAATAAATCTTAGAGCTACACTGCGTAGGCAGTTTGATAAATGCAAGTTATCTTTGTGTGCTAAAAAGGCACATAAGTTCATGTAGATGGCAATACACAGTCTATTTTTTGCCAAATAAATGAAAAGCATGTTGAAATAATCAATGTCTTCCCTCTTGCTGTATCAAAATCTCGCCTGGCTTTCCTCAGAGATGGCCCCAATAATGTGCTTAAAGTCAAATTCAGTTTGTGCATAATTACATGATATAACTTTTTAATACTGTATCCTAAAATATGGATAATTAATACATTAGTAAGATAATACTCTTCTGGAGTGTTAAAAAATTAAAAGAAAAAATAACAACAATAACCGTACTGAACCGAAAACCGTGACCATAAAACCGTGATACCCCTACTGGCTACCAGTTAAATATTGCATACAATTTAAAATATTACTAATCACCTACAAAGCCTTAAATGGCCTAGCACCCTCGTATCTTGAAGAATTACTATCAGAATACAATCCATCACGTACACTGCGATCACAAAATCTGGCCAATTAATTATCCCTAGAATATCAAAAGTGTCTAAAGGTGGTAGATCCTTTTCATATCTAGCCCCTAGCTCTAGAATGATTTACCAAATAATGTTTGAGTATCAGACACAGTCAATCATTTTAAGTCTAAACTTAAGACATTTTTCTTTAACACAGCATTCACATAAAATGTCAAGTAAATGTACCTATCCCGCAATAGCTAGTTTTTCCAGAACAACGAATTCACATAACTCATCTGGGTAATATACGTATGCCGCAATAGGTAGCCTGTCTGGAACCGAGCGGATTTTAAACCACAATACTGTATGACACTTGCATTACATGCGAACGGCCCCTACACTAATAGGATTCTGTTTTTCTCTCCCGTCTTGTCCTCTACCCCAAGGACAATAAGACAAACAGACCCAGTTCTTGCTGCTGTGAAGGTCATCACACCCCTGATCTACTGGCTGTCCTTCAACGTGATGCTCGCTGATACGCGACCAACGACCACCGGCTGAACCAGTTTAATCCGCTTAACCGTTTCCTATCCCTATCGTGTTTATATATATATATATATATATATATATATATATATATATATATATATAAATATATATTAATCTCTATCAAGGGTTTTTGTCCTCCTAGAAGTTTTCCCACATTGCAGAGGGGCTCATTGCAGAGGGGCTGGCATAAGCCGCTTGCTCAGGTGCTAATACAGCAGCACGCTTGCTCTTTTAGAGAAAAGCAGAATTTGCTTTTACCTGAAAAAGGCAGGGGAAAATGCCGGGGCGCGGATTCCGCTGCAGGGCTTAAGTCAACGGCAAGTAAAAACAACTTCTTCGGAGCAGAGAGATGATCGCGCTGAAGGAAAATAAAGGTAAGGCTTTATAGCGTTCGACCCCAGACTTACATAGGGCATAGCTAACTGACGCAATACAAAGTGAACCATATTGAAATGGAACTCATCTTTTCCAAATATACTTGACAAATTGATACTGATAGTAGACACACCTCTTCTATCAAAAAAATTAACTAACCCTCTTTCTCTTCAGTTATCGTCTCAGAATTGTAAAACTTGTAACTTTGGATAAAAGTGTCTGCTAAATGCTTAAATGTTAATGTGAAATAAGACATTAGGCGAACACAGTAAATGCCGTTCACTCTTCCCTTTAAATGGGCTAAATCCAACGTCACAAAACCAAAATGGACCGCCACAAATAGATTTTTGCACATCACGTTTTTTACTACCTCTCTTTCAGATGATAGGTTCTGTAAAAAACACCCGTGCACACTGTCGTGGCATCAATCATACTTAAAGCTCCACTGTGTAGGCTCTACTCCCATCTAGCTGTGAAAGTCTATATGACAACCAGCTGAATATAACTTTCTAGCCCCCCCCCCATTCAGAACGCGTTTTAACTCGTACGGTGTCCCGGCCGTGTCATGCCAAGGTTAACATGGCTTCCAGTAGCTACAAAGCAAAAGCAATGAAAAAAATGAACAATTTGCAATGTCCTTTTGCAAATTTATGATTTATGTTTAACATGGAAAAAGTCTGATTGTCATGATATGTCCGCTTAAAATCACATACAAAAAGCAACCATAAACGTAGCTTAGACACTCCTTTTTCATCGACGCGAGGAAAAATATCACAGGGGCTGTTAAACTTGGTATCAAGATGTGTTTTCGTCGATCAGATCACAAGTGGATGAGAGAGACACATTACGTTTACACTTGGTGTTTAAATCCATCTTTTTTTGTTCATTTTCGACAGCTTCACTCCAGATTACTGAGGAGATGGTCTGTGGACGAGTCCCTCTCCTGTCATTTAATCATGAGCGGGAGTAATGACGGGTTTAAATGGACGCGAACTAATATTATGTCAGAGTCCAATGCTTATGTTTTAAGTAAGCGTTACATGTCTGTGTATATGTAAGAGCTTTCTCTGATATTGGTGAAATAAGACTGCTCAACTTTCACACGCTTGTAAAATGAAACGAAAGACGCGCAGATCAGACACTTTTATCAATGAAAGGCTAAAAATAGCGCTGTACACCGTGTGTTTGTTTCGAGGTCAGAACAGATGAAAAACATTTATCTCAGTACCTCAGATTACATAAATGGGCAGAGAGACGGCGTGTGGCTGTTCAAACACATTAAAGCACATGCGTGGTTACACTAACAAGTGTTATGCATAACCATGCTATAGTTAGCCAAAGAACTATAAAACTTCAAGTTTACAACATAGACTGTATATAGATGTAAACGAATATGCTGAATTACCTGTGGAGAAGATAGAAAGTATGCAACTTCTGTCTCCCTTGAGCCTCATGATCTTGGTAAACTAACATTAACTTACTCCAATATTGACTTTGGTCTTGATGTTTTCCTGTCGCCTTGTCATTTTGAATCCCCGTTTAGGTTCCTTGGCGACGTGTTTTAATGTCCTCGAGAATAGTTCTTCAACAGGCTTTCAAATCTGCCTCAAATCAAAGCATTAGATCGCGGGATCATCACGGTGTGCGGCTGTTGTAAAATCCGAAGGATTCAGTCTACGCAGGTTGCATATCCGGGCTGCATACGTCATCAAGCCTGGTTTATTAAATTAACTGAGCATTACATTTTACAATTAACAATTAACTTAGAATAATTGTCAGCTTTATAATTGTTAATATTCTGAAATAAGACTGTCTCGATGACGTTTACCGCCTACACATGCAACCTCCGGAGGCTTCAGCTAGCGGCCAGCGTGAGTGTAGTCTGAAAGCGCGAAAGGCGGAGCTTGAATTTCAGGAATGTCCCTCGTTGGCGACTATATTTCAAAGATGGAGGCACAACATGGATGCGCCAGTCGAGCGACTCGACCGTATGTATTTTAAATAGCAGATTCTACACTTACGAGAATACTTTGATTAGTGGGGTGGAAGTAATTACACATGAATAAGCACATACTTTTGAAAGAAAACATGGGTTTTTGCTAAGAATTAACTCAAAAAAGTACACAGTGGAGCTTTAAGGATTTTGATATTCTTTTCATTCTCATACTGATACTTATTTTCACTCACTATATGAGAAAGTAGACAATCCTGGATGCAGGGTTGCTAAATAAGTGTAAAGGTACAGAAGTGTCAACTGAGTGCCCTACAAATACTGTCAAGTCTTAAAGTTAAAAATGTTGAAAACCGAAATGGTGAAAGTGCTTAGAAGAGGAAAAGCTATTTAGGTTCTTTAAATTTAAAGAGTTATTTTCCCAGTGGAGCAATACCATTAGAGAGGCAGCAGTAGATCCTTTTCCTTATAAAACAAGTACACTTAGGTGGTGTTTACATTAAAGCATTTCTGTTCTAAAACGGCATTTTAAAATAAAAACAATTCTCATCTATACTGGCATTACAGAAACAATCTCCGTCCACACTATACATGACCATAAACACATGAAACATGACTATTCATGTACACTGGGCATGTGTGTACTTTAATAAAAGCTTACCTCTTGCACATGTATGCAGCCACAGTGTTATAAATGTTTTAACCCTTGCAGCGTTTGTATTGCAATTTATAACTGAGCCCCTGGTGTAAGTTCATACGGCATGTTTTGGCATTTTCTTAAAGCTGCGGAAGCATTACAGTGGGTTGTATTTGTTACGCATCAAAGAGATGCACATTATGTTCCTCATAATGTTTTTATTTATTTATATTTAACTTATCAACAAAACATTACTTTAAATTTATGTCTGACCCACTCCATTTCATCCATCCTATATATGACATATGAAACAAACGGCAATACTCAAACAGACAATATGTCCATTAGGATCCATGCTAAAAATGATTATAACAATAATTATGACAATAATTGGTGGCACTGTTTACTATTTTGGGCAAAACCTCCATCGCAAACCTTTATTTAATGGAATAAAATCACTTTCACTTTGAAAATGACGCGCTGTCATATTAAAACTAGCTGTCACATTATAATTTCTAATTAGTGGCCAAAACTGTTATTGTAGTAGCCTACTTATGTGCTCGTTTTGGGTGATTGTGTCATAAATAAACACATAATGTGCTTAAAAAGAGCATTTAAACAGCTAAAACTCTGCAAACCCTGCAGCTCTGTCTCCATGTTATAGTTTACAAGGTTATTGTATCGTTTATGCTGGTCATTGTCATCCTTTAGTAGTGTAATGCTTACACCATAGTGGCTTGACAAATCAGAGAAGAATACACAATGATCGAAAAAACCCAATAAGAATGCGAATGTGGCACTCATGCCTTTGTTTACATAAGACTCTGTAAACGCGTTAATGTGAACGTGGCCTTAGACCCAAAATCCTGTACAATTATTATGGCAAAACATCAACTCACCTGACAATGTCCATTGCCTGGTAAATGATCTCTGACTGGTCGACAGCGATGACCTTCTTGGCTCCAGCCTTGGCTGCAAACATGGAAAGGATTCCTGTGCCACAACCAACATCAAGCACCACCTGCAGGTTAAAGGAGTAGCATATAACCTTTCCACGCTATGTGACTGCCAAGAACTGCCAGCTTGTCGTTGCCATCTTGAGCGCGAAGATGTGTAATAACGACACTCAAGGCATTTATCATACTGACAGGGTTAAACCCTTATTTGCCAAAGCCACTGACTGGACCATGATGGCTAAGATAAGACCCTCTTTGCCCCCCATCCCCCTCTCTTTGGCTCATCGCATGACCTCAGTTTTCACTTTGGTTAGATGAGCTTTATCCTGCCTTGCTTCAATGTCAGTGCAGAATTAATGGTTTGTATTTGAGATTAAGTGTATTTCACATACAGACCAGTATAGTGTTTGTGCGTGAGCATGGAAATGCCATTACCCCGTTATCAGCCTGCTGCAGTTGGTACATAAGGGTCTGCTTAAAAAAATACGTCAGCTTGGAATAATGTGACAAGTTCTTACATCAGCGCTCTCATGGCCCTTGTTTCACCCATCTACACCAAATGAAAGAGCCTGGCTGATCATTGCTTGGCTTCATAAACTTTCACACTCACCTTGTCCTTGAAGACATCCATGTTGCAGTACATGAAGTCTCGATAGCTTTCAGTCCGCACATTGTCCTACCAGAAAACAAGATAACCAAAAAGATAAGTTACAACACAGCTTTGCCCTTCTGTTTTCGATTAAGAAGAGAGAAGGTACCCATCCCTGCGAAAAAAGAAATTGTTGAACAAGATCCAATCATTCAAAGCAAAAATGTAATTCTTATGCCTTCAAACAGACTAACCACAGATATAGCTGATGAGTCTGTTTCAGCCAAGGACCACGCTTGGAAATCAAATGAACAATCCTTAAGCAACATAGAAAAAAATCTAATTTTTAACAGTCAAGATTAAATTAGAAAGCAATTGAAAGGATGTGTAACTGGTAATGATTTTTCAGAGGGGAGGAGGCAGCTGTTGTTGGGAGTGAAAATGAAAAATTAAATGAAACTGATCCTGACACTTCTTGCTTTGCCAGCAAAATTTCAGCCAGAAATGGCTAATTAACCTGCCATTCAGACTAAGTAACACACTTATACCATAGAGCATTTACATTTCAGGTTAGAGATTTTACATTTTGATTAGTTTATTTTAAAAAAAAACATCAAAAGATAAAGCAGCCTTTACTACACAGAGCCGTAGCTCACTGACAAGCTAGGCAATATTGCGTTTATTATCACAGGCAATTCGTTCATTATTATGAACTTGATATTGCTTAGCTTGTCAGTGAGCTGACACACACACACACATACATACATACATACATACATACATATACACACACACACACACAATCTGGTTTCCATGTTTTGTGGGAACATTCCATAGACATAATGGTTTTTCTACTGTACAAACTGTATATTCAATTACCTTCCCCAAACCCTAACCCCAACCATCACAGAAACCTTTCTCCTACTTCACAAATTTTAAGAAACATTATTCTGTTTGATTTATATACTTGCTTCCTCATGGGGACCTCAACATGTCCCCACAAGGTCACAAAAGTACTGTTATTTCTATCTTTGTTGGTCCCCACAATGTGATATTTACCAGGTACATGAACAAACATATATATAGCCCATACCTAGGTTTGATTCATTTTGAATTAGTTCCACATTATGACAGAAATTACTAACATTTCTATGTTTGGAAGGTTCAACACAATACACAAACATTTGCCAAATTAAACCAAAACAGCAACTCAGTTACAGCAACTCATTATAATTTAAGTTTTGCTTAAGGGCTGTTCTAAAGAAACAAAGTCATCAAATAAAATGTCTGTGTTCTAAGATTTTATATAATAAAACTTATTTAAGTGACCTTTCAAATTCTAGAACATTCCTTTGCTCCACTTTACTAACATACAAAGTTATGTTAGCTGCTAAAGGGTTAAATAACCTGCCATTTCTTTAGCTTAAGATGGTAAATAGAACAGAAAAAAACATTCAGCGTGAACACTGCGCCATACAGCTTGCCCCTCCTCTCAAAAGAATGAGTTTTTCAACTGACGCAGATCTGCAGTTAATGCATGTTAGAGAAAGCACCAATCATTGGCCCCCTCTAGGACATACTGCAGTATGAGAACCAATGATCCAAAAGTTCACTCAACAACCTTCATTACTGCAGTAACAAAACACAAAAAACCCCGCTTAAGTAAAGAGTTAAAATTTTGCAATTAAACAGCAAAAATAAACCAAAAATTATTCAAGTTTATGCTTTTTGCAATAATAGATGGTTTGGGACACAGCGTCTTAGTTGATAAAAACACTTTGCTTGTGACCTAGTACTTGGTGTAATAGCTAGTAGCGGACAGACCTACCTTTAGCATCTCCTCATGAATGCTGTAATGCCCATAAGAGCTAAAATAGGCCTCATCTTCATCATCTCTCAACTCAGCAATGGGCCCAAAGCTGGAAGGGCCATGGCTTGTGTCTGCATTCAGCACTAGACCTTGTGCCAACAATCTGGAGCAAGGCAAAAAACACATACATACATTAAGACAGAGGAAGGTTTGATCAGACCAAGTACACGTGCTTGTACAGTCAGTAACCACACGTGCTTCTACATGTGAGTGCTTACTTAACTTCTTAACCACTGCAGTGGAATTTTACACCATCTCTAACTTCTATTGCCCCGCCTCTTTTTTTGCACCTCTATTCACCTCCCAGAGTGTCTTTAAAACTGAACTCTATGCTGCCCCCTGCTGCAACCAATTCACATTTTCAAGTGATACACCTTAACCGAAAACAAGCCATTTTTATGGTACAGAAAAAAATCCACATTCATGTTTCTAAAGAAATAAAAGCTCTTAATAGACAAAAGGTGGTTTTGGTTTGTCTAGTGTGTAAAGATTCTGTGAAGTTCTACACAGAAGGTCTTCCTGAATACAAGCAGCAAATAACATAAAAAAAGTCACTATTTTAATTTCTACATATTATATTTCTATATTTTTATATTTAATATGATGTTATTTAACCCAAACAGAACAAACTATATTTTAGGATGTTTGCTGATAACTGAAATTAGAAGAAATGTTTATATAGCCCCAAAAAGAACTCAAGTAAGAGACATAACCTGAAAATCATTGCAATGTCAATGGGTTGGATGAATAAATAAATAGAGAAAACATTCCCTTTAAACAAAAATATGAACATAAGTACAAACAATTTACAAACTCACAATCCCATAGTTTGCATTATTATATACCAGACAATGTAGTGAAAATGCACTGCATTATAAAAATGTGACTGTAAAATCAAAGCAATTTTTTGTGGGATATTCTATATTGTTTTGCTCAACAGAAGTTCTGTACTCTGGAATCAACAAGTAACCAAATTCAACAATTTTGTATTATCAGAGGGTAGATGAGTGACATACTGACTTGAGTTTGTTCAGATCTTCCAAGGCTTGAGATAGATTTTCTTCAGCTCTGTGAGCTCTTTCTTCAGCATGTCTGGCTGTCTGAAGCAGCACAGATACCTGATCTTTAGATGAGGGACTCAACATCGAAACTGTAACTTCACTTAGCTCTTCCACATCTTAAACACAGGGGAGAATCACAAATGCCAGGTTCTAAAACTGTGGTTTATTTAATTTCAAATATATTTGTACTAGTGTCTTTTTTTACAATAAATATGGTCAGTTTTATAAAGAATTGGGTCTTAAAATCCACAAAAAAGTGACAAGGAAAACAACTTAAGATATTGGGTATATGAAGAAAAAAACCTTGACACATACTCTTCATTGTCTCTACACACTTAAACGCTAACTCAAACAAAGCATCTATTTATGCAAATACACCACCGTTCAAAAGTTTGGGTCACCTATTCTTTTTAAAGTTCTACTTTCATGTTTTAAAACAACAGTAAAATCATCAATTACACAAATTTAACTATGGTAATTGTGTTGTGACTAGAAAAAGTGTTGACAATGCAAATTGTCATATTTTACCATCTTTAAAGTAACCTCCCTTTTCCTAGAATTTGCAAAAATGTACTCTTAGTATTTTATTAGCCAGCTTCTTGAGGCCTCATATCCGTGTTAACCCTCAAGTGCTGTTAGTTAGAACTGTAGTAATCTGCTGTTTGTGGACAAATTTGCGATTCCTTTTGTCATAAAACTTTTTAAAAACAGCAATTATAGCAAATATAACATAAGCACTTTAATGTTAATTTTACATAAAATTCACTAAATAAAAGATTTTCGTAAAAATCTTTATTGCACTAATCAATACAAAATGAAAACCCCCGAAATATGTCCAACTTTAGTTTTTTACTGACATCTGATGAAACCAAAATAGCATTTAGAGATAATTGCAATGGTTGTACTACTGACTGGTTGCACAGGCTGAAATCTACAAACCAATGTTGAACTTAACGTCTTAAAGCCCGAATACACTGCACGATTTTTGGCCTCTTATAAGATCATTACCTTATCACACTGTGCGACATGTATCGTTTAAACTCGGGTACGAGAGGCATGTAGACTGTACGATGATGACACGGAAGCTTCGGCGGCTGCGTCACACGTTGCGCAACGTCACCAGCATGGGCTCGTGGTAAACAAATACCGGCGCGCAGGTCATAGCAGCAAACACACTGTGCGGTGATCATGCCGAATTTCTGACACTGCCAGAAAACTATCGTAGGCTATCTTTGGACGCAAGACCGGGAAAACGGCCGTCTTTGAACCTCTCTCACTGTACGACATAGGACCACCGTTGGAGAGCCACGATCACAGAAATCGCGACGATAGTTTCACGATGGCAATCTTTCGTCTGGGACAGCCAATTATCGTGCAGTGTATCCCGGGCTTAAAGTACTAGATTTTATCACAAGTTAAAATTGTTAAATAAAAAAATTTTGGTACGACTGTGCAAAGATGCCATAATATGCTTTCAGACAAATCTGTGTAATAAGAAAAATATAAAGCAGGAGAAAGAAATCATTTATTTGCAGCAACAAACATTAATACATACAAGATCCAGGGTATTTGGCACAGTAAAGTTATAAACTATATATAAACTATTATAACTATAATGTTAACTATAACGGTAACTATATTAGCGTGCACATCACCAGACGATAACTATAACTTTACATTTTTTGATCAACTTGCAAATCATTTACCGTCAACGGCATTAACTAATACTGCCTTTTCCATTAATAAAAAATAGGTCTGCACAATAAATCGCATGTGATTGTCATTGCGCATCTCGTCAATAAAGCCAGTTCCGTGATTAGTAGTAAAACCCAATCACCTGCTTTCAGATGGAGCAGCATTTACTACACAAAGCAGTAGTTTACTTATAATCGGGGCAATTTTGCATTCATTATCGCGGACGTATTGCCTGTGATAATGTATACGATATCAGCGTGTAAGTGAACTATGGCATTGTGTAGTAAATGCTGCTCCATCTGAAAACAGGTGATAGGGGTTTACTACTCAAGGCAGGGCCTTGCAGAGACCTTTGGAGGGGCAGGTGCTCAAAGTATTAAAAGGGCACATTCCTTGCTGACATGCACACACACACACACACACACACACACACACACAATTGATACAAATTATAAAGCAAAACAGAACAAAAAAGTGTGTGTGTGTGTGTGTGTGTGTGTGTGTGTGTGTGTGTGTGTGTGTGTGTGTGTGTTTTATGATAATGATATTATATTTTTCAATGTGACATTAAGATATTAGTTGCAGGATTGTGTTTTTTCGTCCTATTTAAAATATTATTCTATTCTAATCCTGTTCTGAATGTATTATTTTTTAATTATTTAACTAATAATAAATACAGCAATTTATGAGAATAAATCAGATAATTATAACTTCAGTATGAGCCTGTTAACCAGTGATGTGCAAACTATTTTTATCATCACTGGTTAACACTGGTTATATATATATATATATATATATATATATATATATATATATATATATATATATATATATATATATATATATATATATATATGCATTTCGAAGAAAATGTGGCAGAGATTCAACTTTATATACAAATTTAAGTAGAATTATTTATTTTGTATTTATTACCCAGTATTACAAATCTGTTTTAACATTCATATGTGATTTAAAATCCTATTCAAATTGCATTTCTGGAAATGTTTTAGTTCTGAACATTTTGACTGAATTTGGTATAGCTTTTTACTTATTTCACTTTCTCACATCAAGTAAAATGTAAGCATGTCAGTTTGTTGTGTTACTGTTAATGTGCAAATATGGTATTAAACAGCATATGCCATGTTTCTGCCGCTGCTTTATTAGACATAGTAGTCCAGAACTGCAGCTACACCTTGTCATATTTTAAGACCACATTAAGTGTTTGCCGCTAGTCCTTATTCTCCGTTCACATAGCACTGACTAGTAAATTACTGGTAATCTCACAATCTTTCTTGCTAAATTGACAGCACTCATCTGTGTAAGATTAAAATTGAAGGAACTTATTCCTTGGTCACAACTTGGCACAACCCCCTGTGCTGATCAAAGACTATTGTTACAGCTGTTTATCCAATACAGTGGGGGTTAAAGATGGTCTTCTGATTGGTTAGTTTGAATGTATTATGTTGGGTTTGGTCAAGTACAGTGGGGGTTAAAGGTGATCTTCTGATTGGTCAATTTGAATGTATCAAGTTAGGTTTAGTCACATGGTCAAGAGAGAGGATAAAGGTCAATGTTTTTATGAGCTCTGGGCCTTTGCATTTTAGCTTTTGCCTTTGCATTGGCCTTTTCCCCTTTCTTTTCTTTCTTCACCTAAGTTCTGGGGTTCGGGCCATTAGGCCTAGATTTCAGTTCTCAAGTGTGAATCTCTTTCTTCTAAACTTTCTTTCTTTCTCTGTTCTCTATCTTATCAGGTAATATCTCACATACATTGGAAACAGTCAATTGTTTGTATTATTTACCATTTCATGCATTTATAGTGTAACCATTTTAATTGTAACTTTAAGTCAGTGCTGTTATTAAACCTTTTCATTTACAAATCTGTTGTTTAGTTTTGTTTTAAGGTTAACACTTAAACGCTCCATATTGCAATACAATATATTCGTACTCTAGCAACGCTCTCAGACATATTGTGTCCGAAACCGGGAAACGATTGCAGTTTTGTTCTCCTTCCGAAACCTGAGATCCCTTACAGTTTGGTGGCCCGTACGGGGATCCCTTGCGGTGAGTTTTCTGAGTTTTACTCTGATTGATCAACTGAATGAGGACTTTATCACAGTTAATCCTGTGAATGGATTAAAGGCCTTCTGACCACACAGTGGGTAAGTCTGTTTTCATTGTTTCATGGCATGGTTAGTGAAATCTCCATTTGCTTGAGTTGTGTGAAACAGAAATAAGAAGGACCTTAAATATCCTATTTGTTGTACAGTTAGAGATTATTTCAGATTATCTCCTCGGGGATGGAAGGGAATAACTTCAGTAATGATATATTGTTTGATTTATGGAGCGAGAAAGTTGAACCTACACTTTCTAAATTATATAGAAAGGGTCTGGATTACTACGCTACCACTAATGATATTCTCACATGGTGGCGCATGGTTGGTAATGAACAAAGAAAATCCAAACATGCTGAAATCATTGAGGCTTTGAATTACATGAAGTGCTTGGAGCTACATAAAATGGATGGACAGGTTAAGTCTATCCTGAATTCTAAGTGTGTTGAATTGAATACCAAAAATGCTGAATTACAAAAGTCAGAGGCAAAGATCCAAAATCTTCAAACTCAGATAGATCAACTATCATCTGAGCAGTTAGCCCTGGCTAAACAGTGTGAGCAGTATAAAGACATTATTGCAGATGTAAGGGCTAAACTAATTGTGCGAGACACTAAGTCTCCCCAAACGCTTAACAGCTATGGGACTAAAAAAGATGCTACTTGTACTAAAGAGAATGTATTTTCCAGAACCCAGAAAAGTGTTCCTATCTCAATGATTGGGGTGATGCATCAACATGCTGGAAAAGAACAGCACGATGTGAATGAAGCATTAGAGAGTCACAGACCTCCTGAAGCTCCAGTAGAACCAAGCTACAGACCCGGTGGTAAAATGAACAGGCTTTGTAGTTCCTGTCATAAAATAGGCCATACAGAGGAGAAATGCTGGTCACTGGGCAGGGGCAGACCTCCACCTTATTATTTGAAATGTAGGAAATCACTTTCTAAGGGCAGATGTAAGCAATCTGGTTTTGCAGGTAAAACCATTACTGAGTTAACTGCATTGTTCATGCAAGGACTCCAGCTGCTAACCTCACTTGCTAGTGGCTTAGCAGCCAGTTAGTAAGTGTTTAACATTCTCATAGATGATCCTGTTTGCATTTCCTGATTTGTAATTGTTCGTAATGCATTGTTGTTTCTATAGAACACAAATTGTAGTTGTTTGTTGTACTATATGTACACATAGGCTAATGAAGTTAATTTCTTGTAACACTTGACTGTTTCCATTGTAAGTGTTAGACAAAACATTTAAGTGAGAGGTTGTTGAAGCTACATGTATTCTAGACCAGTTGTCTTGTGTTAATGGAATAACTTTTGCTCTTGAAATTGTCTACAAGTTTCAAGTTGTATGTGTTTCTATGTTGAAAGATTTGTCTCCTAAGTGGTAAACTCTGCTATTCTCTGTATAGCTGCAGTAAGACCCTAAAGAGGAGCACAAAAATGCCATGTGGCTACATTGTGTTATATAATTGCATTAATGAAAATGTTTTACCTCACAACAGGATCCAGTAGCACTTTTACCATGCTTAACTAAAACATGGGTGTGAGAAGATTTACAGAGCCAAATTACAATCTCATACTTCTATTAAAATGGCTCCCTGTTTTAACAACAGGACCAAATTTGCATCACAATCTTAACTTTCTCACTTTTGTTGCAGCATGGTTTTCACACATAGCCTCAGTTAAATCACATAGCAAACACAATTAGCCTCACTTTGGTCATTATTTCAAACGGTCTGATTTTAAGCATCTGTTTTGGTTTCTTTTCAAAAAGTTTGATTAGTTTTATGTCTCAAATACTGAAATCTTGATAAAGAGTTATTTTCTATGTTTAATAATTTCATTATTATTTTTTACATTTAATTTGCTCTTTGTGCAAGACATTTAAAACTATCATGTCCTTTGTTTTCATTTTGTTCATTTCATTAATAATGGTTATACTGGAAAATTAAGATCTTTAAATATCATGTATTTGGTTACACTATATTGTTGTTGTTGCTTCTAATGACAGTTGTTGAAAATAACATTTACTAAGTTAAAAAAGCATTGTAGTTACATTTTTCCAAAAACAATGTAAGAGCTTTTATTATTTTTTCCTTTTATTCTCACCTTGACCATGTTTTATTGTATTTGACAGGGATTTAGGCTGAAGACCAATCTGACCATTTAAAACTTAAGTAACAAATGCCATATGCTTTGCTTTTTGTTGTGCCATTTGCTTGAATCACAGTATTCCTGCTGTTTCACATCTTGGGTGTTGCCTCAAAGAGAAGGACAAAAGTGAAACCCCCTTCAGGGCCTGTTCTTGTGAAAGTGTGAAGTATCGATGGAAATCTGCATAACTATGAAAAGTGCAATTCCATTCGGTGAAGCCTTTCATGCAGGGCTGAAAGGAGAAGGACGTCTTCAAGTCTCATCAACCAGCAACCAGTTTAGACAATAAGTCTGAAGATGACCACTGCACACAACTGAAAGCATAATCTTATGAACTGTGTCATCATGGATCTTCTTACGTGTAGCCCATGTTGCCAAAGGGCGGATTGTAAGATTAAAATTGAAGGAACTTATTCCTTGGTCACAACTTGGCACACCCCCCTGTGCTGATCAAAGACTATTGTTACAGCTGTTTATCCAATACAGTGGGGGTTAAAGATGGTCTTCTGATTGGTCAGTTTGAATGTATTATGTTGGGTTTAGTCAAGTACAGTGGGGGTTAAAGGTGATCTTCTGATTGGTCAATTTGAATGTATCAAGTTAGGTTTAGTCACATGGTCAAGAGAGAGGATAAAGGTCAATGTTTTTATGAGCTCTGGGCCTTTGCATTTTAGCTTTTGCCTTTGCATTGGCCTTTTCCCCTTTCTTTTCTTTCTTCACCTAAGTTCTGGGGTTCGGGCCATTAGGCCTAGATTTCAGTTCTCAAGTGTGAATCTCTTTCTTCTAAACTTTCTTTCTCTGTTCTCTATCTTATCAGGTAATATCTCACATACATTGGAAACAGTCAATTGTTTGTATTATTTACCATTTCATGCATTTATAGTGTAACCATTTCAACTGTAACTTTAAGTCAGTACTGTAATTAAACCTTTTCATTTACAAATCTGTTGTTTAGTTTTGATTTAAGGTTAACACTTAAACGCTCCATATTTCTATACAATATATTCGTACTCTAGCAACGCTCTCAGACATATTGTGTCCGAAACCGGGAAACGATTGCAGTTTTATTCTCCTTCCGAAACCTGAGATCCCTTACATCTGGTTCTGTTCACATATGATCTGTTAAATGCAATTTACCAGTAAAGACTATGGGCCCTATCTTGCACCCAGCGCAATTGACTTTGTCAGTGACGCATGTATCATTCGTATTTTGCACCGGCGCTCAGCGGGTTTTTCCCTCCACAGACGCACGTCAGCAAACTAGGGAATGAACTTGCGCTCCCTGCACAAAAAAGGAGGCTTGTTTCGGCGCAAACCATCCCTGATGCTATTTTGCAGTATCAAAAAACAATTGCGCCACTGACCAAAAAAGAAAAGTCTAAAGTCAGTGGCGCGTTGCGCGTGGTTCATTATGCTATTTTAAGGGCGCATACTTGACCATAATGTATAGTGTGCACAACGCGCACACACTTTGCTTATCTAATCTACACAGATGCAACAGTTATTTTTGCAAATCATAAATTGTTACAATAAAAAATATTAACACATGAGATAAGGGAAATCATTGTGGTGAGCATTGTGGTGATAATTTTTATTTATTGTGTGGCTGCGTTAACAAATTATCATGCAAATAACGATTAAAATATTTTTATAAGTTTGTTGTGTGGCTGTATTACGTTTATTTTATCTAAATAATAATTAAAATGTTTTCATAAGAAACGTTAATGTATATGAACTTGTTTGTAAGTGTACTTTGGGGTTGGACCTTGCTTGCATTTCTTGGGTCCGATTTCAAAGCCCCAAGCCCTTTCAGCGGTGAGGGTGGACGCAGCGATGTCCTCTGCTGGTGTCAGGTCATGTGTAGAGGCAGATCCACCTCGCGTTACATGGCGTGCCCGATTTATGCTGGCAAGCTTGGGATTCCCCCGTCTCCTGATATCATTGTAGCGCTTGGCGCAACGATGGGGATGCCAGCTGATGAGACAATTGTGGCTATTTCCTCTCACGCCTGTTTAACCTACGCTGATTTGGGCGGGTTTCTCCCATCCCCATACAAAACAACTTCTCTGTCTTTGACTGCTCTTACAAGAACGTGGGTCTCCTCGGCTGTGAACCGCTCCTGACGTGCGCATGGTAAATCCGTCATAATAATAGCAACACGCCATGGAACTTGCGCCCTTGCGTATAAAGGGAATGTTGGATAGCGTTCTGATTGGTTTTTTTTGACGTTGCGCCCAAACCACACCTATGAATAATGAACCTACTTCAGACCAACCCCTTATTGATTGCGCCTGGCGCAAGAGTTATTTCTCCCGCCGGGAAAATAGCAACAGCGCCCAAGATCCGCCCACAAAGTCACTTGCGCTTTGCGCTTCGCACTTGCGTTTCAGATCGTTAAGATAGGGCCCTATGTGTGAAAGGGACTTGTCTGAACTTACTTTTACATCCCCTACATATAGGGTATGCATTGACGTCACTTTTCCACGTGACCATGCGAGAACTCGCCGGGTTGAGTGGCAAAATTTTTTTTTTTACATTTTCCAAGCATCTGTGCTTTATTAGGATGTTTGTATTGGGAAAAAATTTACTTAACTACATTCTAAAGCATATAATCATACTGTGTATTCTTTAATATTGCATATTAAAATTTATTTAATACCTAATTACATTAAAATTGTGTACTTTTTACTTTTACATTTTTTTGACATATAAAAATATATTTTCTTCCAAGTAAACAAAAATTTCCAAGAGTGATGCAATAGTCTCTGCCAAAAGCATCTGAACCAGTTAAACAGATAACAGGGGCAGCATGTATAAAACCTTTGTGAAGAATTTCCATTATTTGCTTAGACATTTTTAAATTTGAATCCACAATCACGCAAATCTTATTTTATTATAACGTCTTACCGAAGGCAAAACAAACAATCTCTGACAAATAATTTTTATCGTTTCATTTTGACAAGCATGTGGAGGGTAAACGTATTTATAAATCTGTCTGGAAATGGTTCTTTGATTGGGTGGGCCACAGGCATGTCGGATCACAGATCGGACCACACCACCCCTTTCAACCCGATCGTATTGATTAAGGTGTTTACATGAAGGCTTTTCAATCCACAAAAAAATTATAATTTGGTTGCATGTAAAAGTGGACAGTCAGTCATTCAAATTGGATATAAACTGACAGTGTAAGCACTTAAAGTAGGTTGGACCTAAGCTCTAAGAAGTGTGGACCAAGCATTCAGGCAGATGCCTTTTAATCATAATTTTTTTAATTTCAAGAAATGTTTCATTCAAGTAACCCTAAACTTTTGAACAGCAGTGTACATATACAAATGTTGTAAAACTATAGGAGAACGAAATGGCACAAAAGGAAATATAACTGTTTACTTATAATATTACTACTAACTTTAGAAATAGTAATGATGTAACTATTTAGTTTGGGGTTTTATGTTTCTAAATAAAACAAAAGACAACTTATAAATGATGAAATGATTTACATTGGATATAAAAAGTCTACACACCCCTGTTAAAACTGCAGGTTTTTGTGAAATAAAAAATTAAACCAAGATTAATCATTTTGGAACCTGTTCCAACTTACTTCCGTACTTTCAACCTATATATTAAAGTGAATAACAATAAGAATAATTTTGTGGCGAAAAAATGGCAAGTAAAGTTGTACAGTAACCAGGTTGCATAAGTGTGCACACCCTTAAACTAAAACTATCAATTTCACACATCTTGAATTTGCAATATTTTGCCATTTCTCCTTGCAAAAGCATTCTAACTCTGTCAAATTGGTCGGGTGTCTACTGTGCACAGCCCTCTCTGGGCCATTCCAAAACCTTGATCTTGTTTTGGTGAAGTAATTATTTTGTTGATTAGAGGTGTGCTTCGTGTCATTGTCATGCTGTAAGGTGCAATTTTGGTGTTTTGGCAGAAACCTTAAGGTTTTGGGCCAAAATTAACGGGTATTTGGAGCTATTCATTATTCCATCCACCCTGATAAAAACCCCAGTTCCAGCTGAAAGTATTAAGAGTGTGCTGTCTTCTGAAGACATAGCTAAGATTCATTTGCCTGATGGACCTTCACTGGCAGATCAGCTGGCCTTGACTATAGGTCGATTGGGTGAGAACATTGGCATGAGGCGAGCTGTGTCACTTGGCATTCCCTCTGACTGGCACTTTGGTTCATATGTTCATGGGGCGGTTCCTGGGCAAGTTGGAATGGAGATGGGACGCTATGGAGCACTTGTAGTGTTCCAAGGTGGACCGAAGGAGGGGAAGGAAACTCTTGGAAGGAAGTTAGGGCAACATATAGTGGGTGAAGCACCAGCTACTCTTGGCAACGTGGACGATATACCATGTGGGGACTCGGAGACGAGACTCTTGCCCCAGACTTTCCTCCCTGATTCCAAATATACAGTAGCACAGTACCTGACTCTACATGATGCACGTGTGCAAGACTTCATACGCTTCAAGTGTGGAGAGAGCATCGGTCAGGAGGAATAGTGAGAAGTAGCCTGGCTCCGCCCTCCTACGTGCTTCCGCTTAATTTTCATTTAGCTTCAACACAACGTCTGGGACTGCTGTGTAGAGTTTTGTTTTCTCCGGCAAAAATCTGCAGGTCCAATCAGCTAACAGAGGGGGGTGGCTAAGAACGATGACGTTGAGGTCGTGCGCCAGACTGAGTGACATACGTCACGACCAACCGTTAGCGATTGGTTATGGCAGATTCAGTGTGACTCTGGGCAGATCCAATAGTTTTAAACTTCGACAGAAAACCCTCCTTAACGGAAGTAACGCTTTGCAATGGAGCGTGGCCAGACTCTCTGTACAAATTAAATGAATGTACGAGAGTCTGGTTGGACCAGGCTAAGTGAGAAGAGCCGTCTGAATGAGAAAATAAAGACTTTTTGTTGTGGTGAAATGCTGTTAAACATAAAGTAGATGTTTTCTTAAAAAATAAACCTCTATGAAAAAAAAATTTCCTCCTAGGACTTTTTATTTCCCCGGCTAAAAAGCCTGGGGTTTTTTTTCTCCTAGGGGTTTTTTAACCCGGGGAGACAGCCTTCTTGGGCTTAATTTAGCTTCCTCTTCTAGACGTTACATTAGGCATGGTGTTCATTTGGTGATGTGCTGTGGGTTTTATTGCACCAAATATATATTTTGGTATGATGGCCCAAGTTCAACTTTGGTCTCAATGGAATATAATACATTATTCCACATGGATTTGGGATATAGAAATATTTGTTTTTACAAACTTTAGATGGACTTGATGATATTTTTGGTTAAAAAATGCAAATAGCCCAAAAATGAAGAATTCAGGAGATTTTTGTCACATGTAAGGAGCAACCAGTACTTGCCAGATATTGTTACAATTGTTTTAATGTTGCTGTAGGCCTCTTGGCAGCCCCCCTTACAATTTTTTCCTGGTTTTCTCATCAATTTTAGGTGGATGTCCTGGTCTTAGTAATGTCAATATTGTGCCATATTTTCTCCACTTGTTAATTATTGTTTTCACAGTACTCCATGGTATATTCAGTGTCTTGGAAATGTTTTGTAACCCTCTGTTGATTGAGATTTTTCAACAATGGGATAATGTACCTGCTGAGTAAGCTCTATACAGCTAATGGCTTTTTCAGTTAGATGATACTCAGAAAAAATAATTTAGGACCAGGCACACTTCATTAATAGTTAAAGTAATTTTAACTGATGACAGGTAAGTACTACTTCATATTTAACTTAATTCTAAGGGCTCTATCTTACACCCGGCGCAATGCAGCGCAATGCGCGACGCAAGTGTCTTTCGCTAGTTTCCACCCTAATTTTCACGTTTAGCGCTGCGTTGTTTAAATAGCAAATGCATTTGCGCCCCCTTTTGCGCCCATAGGGCGTTCTGGTCTGAAAATGAGGTGTGTTCAGGCGCATTGTTGGCGCGTTGCTATTTTGAGGCAACTAAAATAGACTACGCCATTGACCAACAAAAACCTGGTCTAAAGTCTAAAGTCAATGGCGCAATGTGTTTTATGTTATTTAAAGAGCGCATTAGTAAAATGCGCCTATAAACAGGAGGACAACGCGGGTTTGCTTATCACAAAGTACATGAATGCGCAGCAGCACAAAAATGCTTTTAAATATGAAAGATTAAAGGATTGAATGTAAAAGATTATTATTGAGTCTCTTGGACATAAATGAGGACTAATTATGAGATGCTAGAAGGCGCAAAGAGCTGCTTCACCTGCAGCCTGGTAAGTAAATAAATGCTTTGCTTTGAACAAATGCGTCTGTTTTTAAATGTTTTTTTTAATGCTACCTCACGGATTTATTTTATATGATGTACCTGTGGATATGGTGAGATGAGAAACATTTGTAAGTAATGCTTAAAAAAACTCTTTGCTAAAAAAAAACGCTGTCCAAAGTGCTGAAACGTGAGGAGAGCCGTTTGTAATTTTTTTATCTCCTGTTTGTTACAAATAAAGTATTTTTAGAGTACAAACCTTATCTTACATACTTCTAAAATATGTTTTGATGATATTGGATAGCCATACATTTAAAGCAATTACAAGCCTGCTTTTTACTTCCATGACTAAAAGAAAACGGGTTTTAAAGGTTTTAATAAAAAAATAACAATTTCAATACAAGTGAAAACAACACAATTATTTAACATTAATCTTAAACTGGGGATCTTCTACCTCCGCTTAGTTTTTCAGTTTACAAAGTCCGTCATCTAAATAGGGATTAGACAAAGCGCCAGCGCAACTTGCTTTTAAAGGGAATGAGAGCTGTGACTCTCATTGGTTTACTGCACGTTACGCCCAAAATACTCCCATTACAATAGGACCTACCCTTTTCAACCATGCGCTCGGCGCAAAAACAATTTTTCCCGTCGTTAAATTAGCAAAAGTGGATTCGGACACGCCCATTTAGACGTTGCGCTGTGCGCTTTAGACAATGCGCTTAGATCGTTAAAATAGGGCCCTAAATGTAATTGGTTGCATTTGAACACTGCCACAATCATTGTAAAAGGGTGTGCACACTTATGCAATCAGGTTGTTGTACTTGTTTTTATTTTTCATTTTATCATGTAAATTATTCCTATTGTTATTCGCTTTAATAAATAGGTTGCAATTTCACAATAAAGATGGAACAGGTTCTGACATGATTCACCTTGGTTTCAGTTTATAAATCACAAAAACCTCTTTTTATATCCACTGTGCATAGACTATTTTGAATTTTCAGAAAGGGCTGTGAATCTGTCTTTATGCAGACTTAAAAACAAAGTGAGATCACATTACATAAATACTTTTCATACCTATCTGCAGTAATGGATCATCAGGCAAGACTGGCTTCATATATTCATCACTGTCCCATGGCAGTGAGGCATTTGAAACCATCAACAAACTCTCTACCGAACATTTCTGCAAAACAGTACACAACTCAGGCTTCAAGTGCTTCACCAAAATACACCATACGATAGAAAACAATACTTACATTTCCTCGGATATAGTTTATCATCTTTATATACCCATAATCATCGAGTCCTTAAAACAAATTCAAATTTAGAAACATTAAACATAATTTATTGAAAAACCAACCACTGCTGGATTTGGAATTACTTACTGTGTTTTTTGACAAGGTCTGGAATATCTACACCATGGTCTGTCTTACAGTGTTCTAATGTTTCAGAAACTGAGCCGAGAGTCCTGTTTGAAGGGAGAAATAGGTTAGCTTAAAAAAACGCTACCTGATAGTTAAGTTGTAAGTTGCAGGGGCACCACCCCCCTTAAAGTTGTCCAGAAAAGAAAAATACTTTAACATGTTCAGTTTGTTAACATGTTGAATATATTATTACTAATTATTATTACTAGTTACTAAAAAAAATCAAAACTGTATTTCGTTGTGTGTGTCATATCCTACTGAGAACCAGGAAAACAGAGTTCTAGTATTTTGTTTTTTCTTTTAAAAATTAAGTGTTGGGGAGTGACAAACACATTGAAAGAATTAAAAATATACTATTTATTTTTGTTTTATGACATGTCCACTGTAGAATTACATCTTGATTCAGTGTTTTTCTTTTCTTTTTGATTTAAAATGTTTACATTTATTTTATTTTTTACATTCATTTTTATTTTCATTTCATTTTCACCACAATGTGTAATTAAAGGTTATGAGTTTTAAATTAGATATTTGATCCAAGATGATATTTGAAGTAGCATTCTGACTTGGAGACACATAGGAAAATGTTGCTCTTAATACATCTCACAAATGTTCTGCTTTGAATCCGGGCATTCTGCATCTAGAAACATTTTGGAATGTCTAGCATTTGAGGCAAATTGATTGCACTATATTTCCTAAATCTCACATATAGGTGTGGCTTTTTTATTATTTGGTAACACTTTGCAATAAGGTTGTATTTGTTCTATTGTCATAAAATTGTCCATTAACAAAGATTAATAAATGCTGATAAACTAGATTGCTCATTGTTGTTTCATAGATTGCTCATTAATGTTCATGTTAGTTAAAGGGGCAATGAAGCTGTCGATTTTATTGTTTTATACTGTTGTCGGAGGTCTAGTACACCCAGGGCTTAACAAAGGAATAGTGAAACGTAGTAACTTACTAAAATGTTTTACTCACATAATACGACTGTGCCATTCCTGTCAGATCCAATTTTAATGGTGCTTTTAATCACAGTCTTCCTCCAAATCCAGCAATGACTTGTGTTTTCTTTACATATGAACCCGCAGTACACAAAGTAAACAAGCACTCCCCACGCGAGCTGAAACTTCTTTAAAAACAAACTTAAACCATGCATTCCTAATGTTAGGTTCCGAGCCTCCGAGGGAAGGTTATACAGCGACCTTTTTTTTTTCCACAACCGAACACTCCGTTTCCATGGGTACTCATAACAGATCACCACATCAAAATAAAAGTCTCTCAGGAAAAATGTATTTAAAAGTCATTTGGTTACATTTGGCAATCTTTAAAGACATGTTTACTGATTGTTGAGACACTGCATACGTTTGCTTTGCCCCTGGCCCCCGAGGACGTTTTTACTTCTGAAGCTTGCAGGATGTTCATTTAAGTATGATGACCTCTTATATATCAAAATATCAAGTTAAAATTAATTTTTTGATTCACTGCCCCTTTACGCATTTAATAATGTTAACAAATACAACTTTAATGTAAAGTGTTACAAATTATTTTATTCAAAAATTTCTTAGCATCTGCCATAGAACTGCCTATTACACAGTGGCGGAGCCAGAGGGGTGTCCAGGGTGGCACTGGACACCCTTGACATGTCACTGGCCACCCCGTGTGCCACCCCAAATTTAATCGCTATGTTTATTTTCGACGTGCGGCAGTGCAGCACATTGTTAAAAAACAAAACATTATAAATATGAACCCTCCCTGCGGTCGCGGCGCAAACTCTTTATTTTTCAATCATTGCGCAAAGAGACTTGGATTACTCTGCTGATTTTGGACATGCAGATATGATTTATACATCATTTAAAACGTTAAAGTGTCATTTTTTGTGTGTCTATAAAAACTGAATGTTGTGCTTTTCACAAAATTAAGAAAATATACATAATGCGCGTTCTGTTATCTCTCCATCAGTGACGTCTTTTCAAAACGCGTCAGAAAAATTACTGTAACGAATACTTTTCATATCATCAGAAGATGTCATGTCTACATAATGCTTGGAATCTCTTTAAAATTATGTAAGTGAAGTCGTACATTGCTAATACTACATGATTTCACCGTATATGTGGAAGTGTGGTAATTTTCTTGTGGACTGAATAAAGTCTAAGATTGTCAGTTCTTTTTACAACAAAACCCAGCACCATGTTTTTTTTTTATGCTTAAACGGACAAATGCTCATATGTCAAAATAGCTGTTTTGGTGATTTTCATAAACATTTGGTTACTGTACGTCTTAAACGAATAAACATTTTATTGCATTCGGTCTTAACCTAACCTGTTGAAGTCTGTCATTAAAGTTAATTAAATATCAAAAGAAAAAAGAAAACCTTTGCATCTTTTGTATCTTCGTAAATAAAGATTAATTCAAACATCCTTTGTGTTGAGCACTGCTATTTGAAGTAAGTTTAAGGTTTATCATGGAGTTTAGATTTCCTGATCTTTTGCTTCATTAAAGGGATAGTTCACAAAATGAAAATTCTGTCATCATTTCTACATCCCCACGCTGCTCCAAACCTGTACGAATTTCTCTTTTCCGATGAACACAAAAGAAGATATTCGATGCTGTTAACCATTGACTTCCATAGTAGGAATAAAAACAACATGATGGAATTCAATGGATTGTGTGCTTACCATCATTTATCAAAATATCTTCTTTTGTGTTTATTAAAATAAAATACAGGTTTAGAACAACATAAGGGTGAGTAAATGATGACAGAATTTTAATTTTTGGGTGAATCCCTTTAACAGACAGTATATCAGATGTAATAAATACAGTAGAAAGATTTAAAATTCACCCTTATTATGTTTACATAATGCAATCAAAAGATTAATTTATGCTTTCTTGATACATGATTTCACGTCATTTTCTTTTATGGACTATGGACCCCCTAAAGTACCTTTGGCCACCCCCTGGCCACCCCATTAAAAAAATTCTAGTTTCGCCACTGCTATTACAAGAAGTAAAAAAACATAAGAACAAAGTCCTGGTGTCCACTTAGGACATCAAATTAAAGGTCCTGTTTTTTATGCGTTTTTGAAGCTATGATTGTGTTTATGGTGTGCAATATATAACATGTGTTCATGTTTCATGTGAAAAAAAAAACATTATTTTTCACACAATTTACTTATCTCTATACCGCTGTTTTCACTGTCCTAAAAATGAGCTGATGTCTTCTTTGTTCTATGAAGTCCCACCTTCAGAAATACGTAATGAGTTCTGATTGTGTAGCTTGTTTAGCGTGTTGTGA
The DNA here is from genome assembly GCF_027580225.2 of Misgurnus anguillicaudatus. Lineage (NCBI taxonomy): Eukaryota > Metazoa > Chordata > Actinopteri > Cypriniformes > Cobitidae > Misgurnus > Misgurnus anguillicaudatus. The sequence goes on along the minus strand of NC_073357.2, from coordinate 21,089,170 downwards.
TTCGACCAGCAGCTTAGCTTAGCCAGACCCATTTGAGCATAGCTGGCGACTGACGTATTCCTGTGGGCGGAGGTTAGTCAGAAACTCTTATTTTGACGTCATTCAACCGGGAAGTAGAGGGCTGTAGTCCAAACAGGCCGTCCACTGTAGGCTTTGAAAGGGGAATTCTGTTAAAGATTTCGTGTGACGAGATCTCGCGAGATTAAACATCTCAAAATTAATTATGACACAAAATTTCTTATGGAGGTGAAATACTGGCCATTTCTCAAGCAAAAGTCTGCAACCTTTGGAGATAGCATTTGTAGAATGCATACGTCATAAAGACTGTCTTATTACAGAATATTAACAATTATGAAGTTTCCTATTATATTTAGTTAATCGTAAATTGTTGTAATATTCTTATGACTTGCGAATGTAATGCTCAGTTAACTGAAATAAACCAGGCTTGATGACATATGCAGCCTGCATATGTGACCTCCGGAGGATGCAGCTTTCTGTTTGAGAAATGGCCACTGTCCTAATATTAGCATGAAGCTTTAAAGATTTCAATGGATTTAAACGCTGTTTGACTAAAAGTAAGCATCTAAAGTGAAAGTAAGAAAGTAAGAAAAAGTCTGTTAGTGCCCCCTGCAGCCATTTGTTATAATACATAATGCTGTTTTTTATTACAAAGGCTACATACTACTGTAATGTATTAACTTGTTTTGATACTTTATTTGAGCAAATTATTATTGCATTGTCATTGTTATGTAATTTAAAGGTTATTGCTCACTTGGGTGTATTTTATTACCAAAAAATATCAAAATACTTCATTATCAATTAGCAAATTAATTGTTAGGGACAGTCCTAGATTAGTAAAATCATTTCAAAATAATATGATTTCAGTTTCCCATTCATTTATTTTAGAATTTAGAATTTCTTAAAAAAAATTAAAAATCTTGTCCCGTCTCATTCTTGTGAACCCAATCTCGTGTCTTGTCTCATGGATTAAGTGTCTCGTCACAACCCTAATCGCTTGGCATTGAACTTTAAGCTTTATAATTTTGCAGGTATTACATATGCTCTAACAGCAACATTACACAGTAACTAAAATTTGAAAAATGGGATCAGGGAAAACGGGACTTTTAAAGTCGTGTTTTGAAAAGTTCAGAATTATTGTACATTTCTGAAATACTGCAAAATTTTAAGTCTAGACTCTCATGTTAAAAAAAACCATTGACGATTTTCAAGAAAATATATAATCTACAAAAAAAGTATTACTTACTTCCCTTGTTGCCATAAAATGTGCAAATTGCAATTGTCGTTACTCTGTACAAATATATCCACACAAGTATGGTATTACTAGAAAGCCCAGGATTTCCTCTTGTGGCCTTAAATAGTTCACTTTAGATTTGTACACGTTTGTTGATATTTGTTGTTATTATTTTGTGATTTGATTTGTTCATATTTGCGTGTTCAGCATAAATTTCACGTGTTTTATTGTCTCCGCTGTCACTGTGAGAAAAAACATTAATTCATCTACTTCATGTGATGTTTAACATGTAAAGTGAAACACGGCCTCTGTTAATTTGTTCTCTTCTCAAATAAATAAACACAATTTAACTTGTATGCTCATTATTAAAAATTAACATGTGGTTGAAAACAATTATTATCATTAAAACATGAAATGATGGATAATAATTGACTATGACGGAATTTTTACAGTAAGATTTTAAGCATTTTATCTAAGCAGTAATGATACATCTTTACCTAATAAATGGCTATTTACAGTCCTGCATTACTACAGAAAAAGTTTGATTTTGAGTTTGTCTAATTTGATAATTCGTTGTGAAAGAAAGTTCTGTTTAAAGTTAGAGATAGGTCTGTGGATATACAAAACAGTAGCAATTCTGACATTCTGAAAATTGTTAGTCAAAAAATCTGTTTCAACTAGACGTGCGAATGAGGCAGAATCGCGTCTACCGCACCGCGCTAAACCTCCAGATGCGCGTCAACGCATCTTCACATTGACTTAACATTGAAATCACTCACGCTTGACGCCTCTACCGCGACTGGTGTGAACGCAGCATTACAATGTGTGTCATGCAATTTCCACTCCTCGCCGCATGGTTGTAGTATATTTTTACTAAATACAACAATTAATACGTGCATCACCGGAAGCGGTTGATATTTTGAGCTTTCATCCCTGAGGTTTTTTAAGTTCACAGCAACTGTTTGAAAATTTTTGTCACTTTCAATTGATCGATGTGCTTCCAATAAAATCACTTATGAAGGGCACTAATGAAAGGAAGGTGTGTCAAAATATTCATCTTTATTCTTGGTACTAACGAAATTTCATCAAAATCCATGGTGGAGAAGGTATTTAAATAAATTGCGGAAATTTGGTAGTCACATTTGTGGTGGTAGATTAGCGAACATCCTGTCAGAAGATCAGAACTGCAGGCATCGTTCTAAAACCCATGGTTACCATGGGTCTGATGCCCATTCCAACTAAAGCAGTAAATTTTCATGACTTAATTTGAAAGAACTAACAAAATTCTACCTTTTGTTCAAATTTCATGCAAATATCTGATAAAAGCAAAAACATGTGAATAAGCAGCTTTTTCGGTCACACAGCTTCCAATGAAATCCATATATAACTTTTTCATCTAATTTCTAATTATTAAAAATATCATAACTTTCTCAATTCTTAAAGGAACAGTATGTAAGAAATTTATATAAATTATTCATAAAATGGCCCTGATATGTCACTAGACAATAAGAAATCATTTTAATTTCAAATACTTATATCACTGACAACAGTGGTCTGGCCAGGATATTGTCATTTAAAAAGTGGAGTTGCAGCCCTCAAATTATGTTTATGTTGTCATTTTGTGTATTGGCCACCAGTTGTGTGATTGCAGTACCAGTTTTAGCCACAAGTTTTGTGATTGCAATACCAGTTTTGGCCACAATCCTACATACTGTTTCTTTAACGGATTTTTACAATCCGTTCATTTTTGTAAAGGGAACTGTCTGCTCATGTCATCATACCTAAAAACAGCTGCTTCTTTTGCATAAATAACATTATATCGCATGCAACACGGTTTGTTTCTAACAAATATATAGTTTTCAAATGTTTGTAAGGAAAGTACGGTTTCTCTCGAATCTTACCTGTGGCACAGCACACACAGGACAGACACATCAGATCCCTCCTCTACTGGCAGCCACTGTTCATCATCACTGTCCGACAGCTCAGGCACATCATCACACAGCTCACCTTGAATTTTCGGTCCATCGAGAACTATAACAAATGACTGTTCCTCAATACACTGTTGAACATCTGGATTTAAAAAACGCATTAAAACTAACGGCCATGTCATAACAACACAAAACTTGTGATTAATTTTTTTGAAAATTGCATATTGCTGTAAACGTATAATACTGTCTTAATAACAATAGCCTACTTATTGTCTTAAATTAAAACAATTACAATCTGTTTGGACCGATATAGACCACATTCAACAAATTCACGTGTACCTGTGTGCGCTGCCATATCGTACGTTTGTCTGTTTGCGTTTACCTCTTCCGGGTCAATTTTATTGAACTGAACTCTTCCTTGTATCAAAAACGTAGCGAAACTCAATAGAACGTTCCATTGCAACACCAGCACCCAACCGCAGCAAGAGGTCCTCCGCCATTTTGGGGTGAACGTGACCAGCAGTCATTATAGCTTCTTTTTGTCGCTATGGCATTTTCACCTGCTAAAAAAATTAACTCAATAAAGCTGTAATCCAATCTGAATCTTGACATTGACAAACAGAATAACGTACAATCACTAGTAATCATCAAATCCTTTTAACAGTTTATTTTACAGACTTTGCGTCTAGAAATCATGTCAGTTTTTATTAAAAAGTTAGGATTATAAACACTGGATTAATATCAAAATGTCTGTTCTGATGTGTCTGTGAAATAAATTAATGTTAGATTTATCTCTGAATTAAGTACATGTAAGACTGAAGTAATATGAGTTAATCTAAGGTACACATAACATACAAAAAAAAGTTATCAATTAAATAAATGCATTCAGCAAATCATTTTAAAAAGCTCATTGTAATTTGATGTCATGTTCGTATAAATCGTTATGGTTTCTATGGCTACTTTCAGTTCCTAAAAGGAATTAAGTTTGCAAATTCACTAAAACAGTGGGTTGCAAGTATTGCGTTCTTTTAATCCACTTTGACTTCTCTCTGGTTGTCATTCTGTGTATCTATGCTGTTGTCCAGTTTGCATTTTCACCCCAAAAAGGCGACCGCGCTACCGAAGCGCCACCTAGTGTTTCCAAAAAAGAATCAGAGTTTCACCTCTTGGGTTCTACGCTCTTTGCTTGTATCACCATGAGAGGTCGCTGTTATCCTTGCAATTCAAAACATTATTGTCTCTTTTTGTTGCATACTGACTTTAAGAAAACTAGATGCAATTGCATCTACAACCCCGTTAAGTGTTTAATGAGAATTATCATTCTTGTTTTTCTTACAATTTTAAAATAACATTTTGGACACACTGGACAATTTATTTTTCTTATATGGCCTTAAAAGCCTAATACAGTTTAAAAAGCAGCCTCCTATAAAACGTCTTTCTCCAAAATTCATTGGAAACACGGTAAACTGCTGCAGTTAGATTTGCTCCTTTCAAATCTACAGGTTTTCAATAGTATATGCATATAATGCTAGTATATAATATTCTGCTAAATAGCTTCTAAAATTAAAATGTATTATGCAAGTCTAGGGCAAATAAATTCAAATGTCAGTCAAAGGAAAGTATTAAAGCAAATTATTTTATGTCAAAATTATTTTAAAACCATTTTTATGATCTGGACATATGCATATAATCCATGTTTTGACTGGTACAGTGGTTGATGAATATTTCTTTCCTGAGTTTATGTGCATTTACAAAACCACAATAGAAACACATCAGAGTCTAGAGGAGAAAACAGAGAAGCACAACACAAACACCATAGTACAACATAGTATGTTACCTTATATATGATGAAAACATGTCAAAGTCTTTTGAAACAGCTTTAAGAAACAGCTTGAAACACTTTTTTTTTTGCTAATTGTTCTGGCAGAATTGCACAAAAGAAAAAAGGTCATATTTTCCCAAGATTGTATATGGCTTTATTTTCAAGTATTTCTACTTTTTGTTCTCCATCCTTTAGTGTGTTGACTACCATAGCTCTAGTCAGTGAAGTGATTGGGATTGACAATGCAGTAGGGAAGATATAAGACAATGGACCAAGAAATTTCCTGGCCATCCACTCAGCTGGCCTGCTCTCCTGTCTGTCCACCAATAACACCCTAACCACAAAAAAACAGCCCATATAAGAACATCACAGGGAAAATAAACATTTTACAGGAAAATAACACCTTATAGGAAGAAATTTTACTAGTTATTTATGAACAAAAAGAAGTTGAATAACACCGCTGGCCGGTAGATAGAGAGACGCTCAAAGCCAAGGATCTCAATATCTGCTTCAACCTGTCCCTGCATATATACAGTAGTTGAAGGCAGTATGCCAGACACATACATGAATGAATCAGTAAGACTGTGTTTACTGTTTTTTGTGGGAATTTTATACTCCAACAACTACCCAAAGTTATGTCAGCATGTAAGTCTCTGTGGTACCTTAGTTTTCAGATAGAGAAAGCTGCTGGTTTTGTCTGCTCCCTTGGATGATTCCAGATGAAAGTGAGAGCAACCTCCTGCTTTAGCAAGTTCTGCTGCCTTGAGTACATAGTCATGATCTACACGCACAAACCCTTCCTATAGCCAATACAAAATGTGTTTAATGTTCACCATTGAAAGAAAATTAAGATACCAGGGCTCTTATTCATCTTTGGTTGATTAGAGTTCTTTTAAAAAGTAGATTTCTTTAAAGGAACAGTATGTTGGATTGTGGCCAAAACTGGTATTGCAATCACAAAACTTGTGGCTAAAACTGGTACTGCAATCACACAACTGGTGGCCAATACACAACATGACAACATAAACATCAGTTGAGGGCTGCAACTCCACTTCTTAAATGACAATATCCTGGCCGGAACACTGTTGTCAGTGATATAAGTATTTGAAATGAAAATGATTTCTTAATGTCTAGTGACATATCAGGGCCATTTTATGATTCATTGATATAAATTTCTCACATACTGTTCCTTTAAACATACGTTTATCATCTTAAAAAATGCAGCATTTAGTAGCATCTTTTATTGTTTTATGAATTAGCAATAATAAAAAAAATCTGAAAGTCATCTTACACTTAATGAGAAATGACAAGGCATCTATCTATAACATTTCTATTAACTGGTTTAGGGGAAAAGTATGGTATATATTTAAGCACTACAAACATCACATCTAAACCATACATTTCCTGCTTTGGCTTTGGTTGTTCCTAGACAGCAGTATCCCACATCATGGCCCTGAAACACTTCAGCATACTCATCCAGCTTTTCAAAATCCACCACCTTCTGCACCTAGGAGCAGGAAAAAAGCATTTCGTTTTTACCAGATATCCATCCTGTATAGTGGCCCCCAAAATATTCTGACACTAAGTCCACATTTAAAAGGCAATTACTTTACTTAGATAGTAACAAAAATATAAAAAGACAAAATATTAAAACGTGGCATCTGTGATTAAAATTATGCTTAACGCTTCTAAGAATGGTACCAAAATTATCTATATCTAAGCTCAGAAAAAGTATATCAATTATAGCTTTTATTTTTTGGTCACATTTTGTATATGAGGAGCTCACATGCAAAAGCTGCTAAAAACCACTTCCGTCAAAAATGAGATAATGATATAAACCGAATGCTTTCGGCATGTTAAATAATATCATCAAATATTTTCGCTTTGAATCCGATATATCCCGGCCTTTGGCCATTCAGAAATACCTGTTGGTTTGCAGAATCCAAGTGTGCTAAAAAATGCTAATTTACAAGAAAACATGACAGACGCACTTAAAGGGTTTTGCATCTGAGCTCCTATAAAGGTATCTCATATATCCTTCAACATTTATGCAATCTATCTATATTTTTAAGAGTGGCTAAATATTTTTAAATGAGCAACGTATGTGAACTTTACAAAAACTACACACATTACCAGATTCTCACAGAATTCGTCCTCAAAATTTAACTGCCTTCGGCCAATAAGAGTGATCTTGGAGAATATGTTACTCTTCATTATTTCTTTTAGTAGCACCTTTCCAGTTTCCCCAGAAGCACCAAGAATAAAACACATTTTGTTTTTCTGCTGATAAGTCTCTGCCATCGCATTCAGATCCATTCTGTAATGAAACAGCAATTTTAAATAGAAATGTTTAATTCTTACAACATGGCCATAGTGTAGATTTTGCACATTTACAGTGAATATAGAGGTGGCCAATTAAAGATTTACCATAAGAAAAATGCCATCCAGGAGCACTCAGTGGCCCAGACAGTCGACACTTCATTAAAGAAATTCAAAAATGCTGACTGACATATTAATAAAAATCCAACAGAGCAACCTCTATCAAATTATTAAAGGGTAGCCGAACTATGAAGATTTGCATGCCTTGAAGAAAAAAAAATCGCTCAAATATAGACTGTTTCAAGCGGCTTTCGTGGTCATCATGTAACTTCCGGTAAACTCCGCGAAGAATAAATAACAATAAAGTCCTTTAAAAGTAGTTTATTTATAAAACAAGCAAAAATAAACAACAGATTACATAGGAATCCAAAACATTTGTTATTTTCGACGAGGTATATGTTTAAGAGTTCAGTTTCAGCAACTTGTCACACCATTAAGCAAACAGAAACCGGAAGTAAATCCTCCTGTCGGTTTTTACGTCGCCACATGAACTCGAAGTGGTCATGATAACGTCAACACGGCGGATGATGTCCATACTTAATGCGACTAGGCTAATAAACTCTTTTAGCGCTCGATAAGAAGGCACTTATTGAAATTAAGTAAATCTCAGAGAGTATGCCGTTTCGAACGCAGCATGGGGTTGCATTCGAACCATTCATACAAGTCTATGATTGAGACTTTTGATGATGCGTGATGACCATGACGTGGGGGCCGAGATATGCAGTCTTTCTAGGATGCATCCTCGCATTTGAGAAACAGCCTGGGTGTGTCAGTTAAGGGAGACATACAAAATATCCAGAGCAGTTTGTCTCCTGGGACAAGATTGAAAACCACTACGTAGAGCGGTATTGGCTAAATACGCTCTCAAAACAACAGTATGACAGTTAAATAGATAATAATAAACAGTATGATTGTGTATATAACATTTCGTTTAAAATGCGCCGAAGCATGATACTTAACGTTACCAGTAAGACATTGTACAATACAATAACTCTTTCAATATGTACAACTCAATGATAATATAATCATGCTTAACTTACATTGACTACGGAATGTAGCGCAGATAACTGATGATATTGTAATCCAAATGATGTGCGCGTGAATAAAATCGTTTAACATTAGAAAATACAAGAGACAATGCAATGTAAACCGAAAGACACGACAGATAGCGCTCTGGTGATGACGTCATCACAAGGACGCGTCATGACACTTTTCTAAAGCAGAGGTCACCTTTTGAGCTTGCGAGTTGTATTTATTTTTTAATTTGTGGGCGTTTCTTCAACTAGGGGCACTTGTGAGTTTGAATAAAAAAACTTGCTTAAAAGTTAATCATCAACACAGTCTGATAAGTTTAAGCAATTTGTGTAGTTTTAAGGTCTGTAGGACAAACTTTGATTACAAGAGAAATTGATCATATTTTACGGGTCATTCCTGGGAATCGATAATATTTCAGTCCCCTAGATTTTTGAAAGTGGTGATTCACCAAAATGAAATATTAAAAGCTTTTCGTGATACTTTGGTATTTCCTTTATTGCATTTAAATAATTTTATTATTGCAAAAATCTTATTTCTGTTTTACAGCAAGCATTTTGTCATGTCCCTAGGGTTCTTCGCTGAATTTGTACTTGGAAAATAATTAATAACATGTGCACAGTGTCTATAATTTTAGGCAATAATGCAAGTATTTATTTGTGTTCTTTGCTTTTGAAAAGAAAAGAAAATTAAAAAATGAAAGATGATTTGATAAAAAACAACTTATAGGGGCGGTTTCCCCGACAGGGATTAGCTTAATCCGGGACTAGGCCTTAGTTCAATTAGAAAATATAACTAGTTTTTTATCAAATCAAAGGGCACTGATGTATTTAAAGATATGTGAGTGCAACTTGTTTTCAGTTTGAACAGCTTTTAAAAAATTTTTAGTCTAGGACTAGTCTAATCCCTGTCCAGGAAACCACCCCATAAAGTTGATCTTGTGCATTGTTCCAATTCTATACCCTTTCGTGTTGTTAGTGGCCAATAATGGCCACTAAATTAAACGGCTGTAAAAATTAGATGAATATTTTTTTAATATTTTGCATAAATATGTTATTCAACCCTGATCAAAACTACCAAATGTTTACAAAAATTTCATGATTTTAACTCTTTACTTGCCAAGTTCATAAGTGATGTCACTGATTTGAGGGGAAAAAAGACTCATGGACTTGATTTTTTTCACCTTTTTCACAGTCTTGGGCATGCCAAAGATTAATAAAAACATTGGCTTTGATGCATTTTTAGTTTTTGTTCAGCATCAGATTTAATTTTTTTTCTCCATCTTTATGGTTTGTGGCCATTTTTGCCCCATTGACTTCCATTATGACCACATTTTTTGATTGCAAAGCCTGACTTCATATAATCATGCATTCTTGATTGTTGGTGGTTTACCAAAAGAGGTAATGATGGATTTATATGGATTATAAGAGTTATATGGATTATAACAGCATATTGTGTGTGTGTGTGTGTGTGTGTGTGTGTGTGTGTGTGTGTGTGTGTGTGTGTGTGTGTGCGTGCGTGCGTGCGTGCGTGCGTGCGTGCAAAACAATAGTGCAAGATGGTCTGCGCTATTCAGTTCCTCCTGGAAACAGCCGCGCGTCTCTGTTGTTAATTGACCATCAGCAGCATCAGAGACATTGGAGGGGACTTAAACTCCAAGAAAAGCTCTGGAGATCACTTCATTTCACACACAATCTTCCATAATTCATCTATTGATGAAGATATATTAATTTTTACAGTTAAGGCGAGGCTACAGATATACCCAACAAGGTTAAATGTGTCAATTTGGTATCCTCGTTCCCACCCATCATGGTGTATACATCATGGACAAGAACAAGTCATAGAATCCATGTCACACATATTAAATGGCTGTCATAATTACAAATATTGCTCAATATCCTCATTGGAAGTTGCCATATATGGAAAAGAAGGTGCTGTGTGTATCCATAAATATGCTGTTTAAATTGTCATTAAATTCACATTGGTGGATCTGGCCTTAGCAATGTTCTGTATCTGTAACATTTATGTCCTTATGTTTATTTATTATGAATTGTGGACCTAAACAAAGTAGTTAAATGTGCACGAGTGTGTGTGTAGGGTTAGTGTTAGTATTGAGAAGAGAGCACCTCCCTCGCACACCAGTTAGTGCTGCACTGGTGAGAGAGATTTCGTCTCCTGCAGCTGTCCCTTCAGACACAAAGCCACAGAAACCAGCAGGCATCAGCAGCTCAGGCCTGAGGAGGGGAACATGCAAGTGTTGTACAGAACAAAAAAACAACAACAGTCAGCACTTGCATCTGTTGTGGTGGTGCCACATGGTAATCAACAGTAAAAATGACAAAATGCATTGTAATAAAGTGTCATGGCTCTGCAATCAAAAAATGTTGTTATAATGGAAGTCAATTGGGCAAAAATGGCCACAAACAAAAAATAAGGGAGAAAAATAAATAAATCTGATGCTGCACAAAAAACTAAAAATGCATCAAAGCCAATGTTTTTACTTTTACTAATAATTTACATGCCCAAAACTGTGAAAAGGGTAAAAGAAAATCCAGCCCACAATCACTTTTTATATTAAAAATCTGTCATTTTGTGTGTTTTTTTCCCCAAATCAGTGACACCACTTATAAACTTGGCAATTAAAGAGTTAAAACCATAGATTTTTTGGTTTTGGGAAAAAAATTATTGAGCTACATTTTTACAGCCGTTCAATTTAGTGGCCATTTTGGCCACTAACAACACGAAAGGGTAGTATATTGTTGAGTTTTGGAAAAATTTCAAAGCATTTTCTTAAAATATATGTAAATATAAGATTTGTCAACAAAAATCCTTCCATTTGCTGAAACACAGAGAAAGTTGTGGCCAAATTAAGACTAACAAATAACAAAAATGGCCCAGACAACACATAAGGGTTAAGTCCCTCAGTTTGAACCATAGACTGTTGAAGATGGACGTAGTGTCCGTGACGTCACCCATAGGTTTCTGAAGATAATAAGCTTGTTTGAGATGAGCAAATTCTGCGCAGAATCGATCACCGGTGATCCGCGCAAGAAGCATGTCGGTTAGAAAAGTGTCCGACTTACGTCCGACTTGCTCTGATGTCACGCTGACGTGTGCAAATAACTCTCGCGATGGAGAGGCGGGCTCGTCGGATTCTACAGCCGAGCGCAGTTGATCTCCACCGACTGCGTTGACGAAAAGCACGATGGGAAAAGACCTGCTGAAGACACAGCTTAATGCTCATTGGCCAGGTTATGTCAGCTGATGACTTGTTAATTCTAAAAACTCTAATTCCTGTAGTAGTTTTTATATTAAAGGCGGAGTCCACGATGTTTGAAAGCCAATGTTGATATTTGAAATCACCCAAACAAACACGCCCCTTCCCCAATAGAATCTGGACTTTCTGTTGATAGACCCGCCCCACACATACGCAACCCGGCATTTGATTTGATTTGATTGGCTATAAGTGTGTTTTGGTAGTCGGCCCGTCTCCTTTTCCAACGCGTTTTTCAAACATCGTGGACTCCGCCTTTAATTCAATTGTTCTTTACTATGACATTTATATTTTTTATGAATTCCTGTAAACTTCTGTATTGGTGTTGATTTATTTGTACTGTGAGCTGTTTATATTTCACACAACAGAAACTAATTTGTATTACCACTAGATTTATTCATCCCAACATTTACTAAGTAACCTTTTCCAGTAACGAACAGTTCACCTTCGTTGATTCTCCTTATAAACATCTTTATGTAAATGAATTTATTGGTATTTAAGTTGCATCTATTTAATCCGCGATAAAATACGCGCACGTGATCTCTGCCTATGCTGACGTTTGTAGTCGACTGGACTGCGAGATTGGTGAAGTGTCTGACTTAAAAGCTCTTTTTTCACTCCTCCCCTTACTGCAGCCGTCTGCTCTCGTCTGAATTTCAGGCAAGGCAAGCTGCATCTCAAACAAGCCTAATTTTTGAAGCTTAAAGTAGGCGTTGCCTGCCGTCGCCATCTTGGCCGCGAGTCACTCGCGGATATCCGAAAACGGGTAAACAGGCGGGACGTGGGTGAAGCTGAGGTGACTGGTTGCTGAAACCACGCCCGCCTAGTGACGGCATTGGCTGTTCAACTGTCACTCAAGTGACCACGCCCCTTAATTGTGCAGAACTTAATATAATTTAAATGGATGAGGTACAAAAAAAAATCACTTTTTGTACCAGGCTGTAAAAAAAAAATATTTTCTACGGTAAAGTTGGCCATTTTAACATGGGGGTATGGTAATTGACTCCCTTTTGGAGCCTGCCTCTAGCGGCCAATTGATAAAATGCAGTTTAAATCACTTCCGTATTGGCTTCGTCAGAGAGACTGGAAGGTTGCCCCTCGGTTTGAACTCAACCCCGTCACGCCAACCATTCTCCGCCCATAATAATACGACTCCACCAATATTTGACATCATTCACAGGAAGTTGCATCTTTCAGCTCTCTTCAACAGCAAGGTGCAGAAAATGGTGAGTGATATCACACATTTTATTCATTTATTTTTAGGTATAGGCCTATTATAGTCAAGGAGGGTACTGTCAAGCTTAACAACTCAACCCCATCACATACAATTAAGATGGAAAATAATGACTTTTCAAATATACTTATTTCATTGGCTGCCATGTGGCCCACTCTTCTACACCACATTATGAGCAGTGGCCATTTTGAGCAAAAAACTCAACCCCATCACACTCAACCCCGTCACATATGTCATTGTTTCGGGGTTGTAAACTTTGTGACAGGGTTGAGTTATTCACTTAATCAATGATTTCAATTTAAAAATGTAATTTCAGTAAATATATTATTAATATATTAAATCATAACTCATATTTTTGTTATAGATAAAATATTTGATGTAATGTAGAGAAACAGTAGAGATATTCCTTAGAAAAATTCTGAAACTCATTAAACTCAATTCACAAAGTCATTAAACATAACCACACCTGTTTTTTATTCAAACATAACCAAACCAAACCGTGGGGTACTATGCAATGGAAAAGACAGGTGTGATATAGTGTGGGTCAGGTAAGCTTACTTTTGGGAGCTTTTTCATTGGGTGCAGTACGTAGTACCCAATACTTTTTTTAGTACCACGTCGGTTGGGGTTCCAAGTGATCCGAGCTGATACCAAACGTGACACCAAAACACCATAGATCACTGATTGGTCTGAGAGAATCGTTACTACCAGCGTCATGTAAAAGATTAGCTTTACCTTAGTGCTAGCTTGCGCTGTCTCAAGAAAACATGTTGTCATCTGTACTCTGCTATAAGTTCCCAAACTCCCTTTTAGCGATGAAAAACATCCATAGGTTGAAAACCAGGAACACCATACCAGTTTTTCTCCAGACTTGCAGTTTGTAGTGGCACATTCACAATGCACATGCGCATTATATGTGTAAATGCAACTTAAATAAGGCTCTGCAGAGCGCGTCCACTGACGACGCCGCCAGTGTTTGTACAGAAACTGTCATGTGATACAGAGGTAGTGATAAACAGAGGTGGTGATCAATTTTGATTTTGTGGCGGACTGAGAAATAAATGAATGTATGCGGATGTTTAGCATTCCAACAACGCTCTCACTTGTATGATACAGCAGCAGGCAGCGCAAATCTAACGACACGCCTATAATCCCTCCCACTGCGAAGTGTTACTAAACTCAAAAGAAAAGCTAACCAAGCCAAATTGAGGTGAGCTGACCCGACCCAAACCAAACCGTGGGGTACTATGCAATGGAAAAGCACCATTAGTGTAGTGTTGAGTTTGAGTCTCTCTTGTCCCCCTCCCGCTCCACCCACTTCCTCATTGTCAGCTAATGACTTTTGCAAACTTTTCCACCAACTAAACATAATCCATCAGCAACCAATTCTTTACACCACAAACCTCAGGACACACTACAACACTCATATCCAACATGCATTTTTTCTCTTTTTCTCCACTGACTGACACTGAAGTTACCATGGGTACACTTGATGCACATTTGACCATCAAGGTTCAAGGTTCAATTTTATTGTCATTACTCAGTACAGGTACAGGGTAACGAAATGCAATTAAGATCAAACCAAAAAGTGCAATAGCAGTGGTGCAAAAAGGTTGCATGACTGTAAGACATAATCATGGACTATACATATACACACACATCATATATATACATACATACATATATACACATATATATACATATATACACACACACACACACACACACACACACACACACACACACACACACCCATACATACATACACTTATAAGTTAGGCAAATAAATTAGAAATAAAGCAAATAAAATATGGTATGAAGAATAAAATCAGCAGGAATTAGAGTTCAATAGAGAAACAGCTCTAGGAAAAAAACTGTTCTTTAGTCTGCTAGTCCTTGCCCGAAGGCACCTGAAACGCCTACCGGAAGGCAGGAGAGAAAACAGTGTGTAGGCGGGGTGAGAGGGGTCCTTATGGATGCTGCGAGCTCTGTGCAGACAGCGTTTCTTCTGGGTGTGCTCGATGGCAGGTAGTGGAGTCCCAATGATACGCTGGGCGGTTTTCACCACCCGTTGCAGTGCCTTGCGTTCTGCAACAGAACAACTCCCATACCATACTGTAACACAGTTGGTCAGGATGCTTTCTATTGCACAGCGATAGAAGTTCATCTGAATAGTCTGGGAAAGCTTATTCTTCCTAAGTGTTCTCAGGAAGAAAAGGCACTGGTGGGCCTTTTTGACCAAATTAGAGGTGTTGGTTGTCCAGGACATGTCCGTCGAGATGTGGACCCCCAGAAATGTAAAACTAGAGACACGTTCAACAACCGATCCATTGATGTGGATGGCATCGTGTGTGCCACCTGTTCCTTTTCTGAAGTCCACAATGAGCTCCTTAGTTTTGGTGGTGTTGAGGAGCTGGTCATTCTGCGTGCACCATGTGGCCAGGTGCTTGATCTCCTCCCTATACGCAGTCTCATCATTGTGGCTGATGAGTCCAATAAGCGTAGTGTCGTCCGCAAACTTGATAATAGAATTAGATCCGAACACAGGCTTGCAAAGCCTCGTTCGTTTGACTCATACATATCATCAACACCTTCCTGCTCACCGGCACATTTCCATCAACTTTTAATCAAGCCCTGGTCACTCCATTGCTTAAAGCCACACTGAACAACCCCCCTCCCCATTCACGGACAGTTATAGACCTGTCTCACTCATTCCAATCATTGTAAAAACACAGATACAGCAGTGTTCAACCAGGTATCTTTCTTTATATCACTGAACAACCTACTTAATACCAAGCAGTCAGACTTCATATGCAACCACTCTATCGAAACAAAACTGCTATTAGTCAAGGAAGCATTTGGCTAGCTAAAGCAGAATCCAAATCCTCGGTTCTGATCTGCAAGAGCTGTCGGCAGCCTTTGACAGATTCAATCATCAGATACTACTAGCCACCCTATCATCGCTAGGGATCACAGGTACTCCTCTCCCATGTTTCAAATTGTAATTCTCTGATAAATCCTTTAGGGTGTCATGGAGGGGCACACTTTTCTCCATCTAAACAACATCCTTAGGACCTATCATACAGGCATCTGGCTTGTCATAACACTGCTATGCTGATGACCTAGATCTTCTTCTCATTTTACCCAGATAATCCCACCATAGCAGCAGGCATTACAGCCTGCTTAGAACACATCTCAGCTTGGATGAGGAAACACCACCTCCAGTTGAACCTATAGACTGAGCTGCTTCTATTTTCGACAAAACCCAAGATATGGCACAATCTATCCTTTCAACTTGGCGATACAAACATTACTCCTTTCACAACTGCCAGAAACCTTGGTAAAGACTTTGATTACAAACTGTCCTTCACTGATTACATTGCAAAGACAGCGGAATCATGCTGATTTGCGTTATACAATATTAGGTAGATACAGCCATTCCTTACGGTGCATGCTGCACAACTCCTGATCCAGGCCCTGGTAATCTCTAGGCTATAATACTGCAATGCTTAGTATTTTTATTAAATACTAAGTTTTTGATACAACAAGGCAAATGTATTTATTCTAAATGAAAATATTGAAATGAAAGGTTTAACACATTTGCATGTTTTGCTGTAAACAAATCTATTTTCAAATGTTTTTAAATGCTACCTCACGGATTTATTGAATATGTGGACTTTGTACCTTTTGTATGCTAAAATGAAAACCTTTAAGCTTTTCATAACCCTAACGGCTGTCAGTAGTCATCATGGCTCCCTCTGCTAATGCATCCTACCACCAGGTGGCACCCTCTCCACAATCTAGACACTGGACGGACACTCTGCTTCTACTTTCACTTCCTGTTTGTTTCCTAAAAAAACAGTTGTATCTCATCATCACACTGCTAAGTATTGTAAGCTGTAACCTGCATACCAAGCCTTGCCATTGTTTCATGTTGTCTTGCACTTGCTATAGCCTGTTCTTTGGATTACGTTAATGGATTACCCCTGTCTTGTTTGCCTGGCTTTATTAATAAACTTCTGCACTTGAATTCTAGCAAAGTCTCTGTACGTTACAACGGCAGAGTGCTGAAACATCTTGCAATTGGCTTTCAACACGTTTGTAAAATCTTTAGCTCCTGTTTGTTACAAATAAAGTATTTTAGAGTAAAAACCTTTTCTTCCATATTTGTAAATTATTTTTTGAGATTACACTGATCATCTAGGCTAACCTTCCATTTAAAAGCCTGATAATTTTACTTCTATGACTGAAAAAAGCGACTTTTAAAATGTATGCACAAAAAGCATTGTGTGTACAGGAAATTCACTTATTTAGTGTCTGCAATAGGGGAACAGCCAAATTCCTCCATACTACACTGAATAACGCTAGCAGATTTTGAGGGAGAGTTATGTTTGAGAGAAGAACGATCAAGGTCAGGATTAAGCCAACAATTAAAGTCCCCTCCCAAAATCATAAAACATGAAGAAGTGTTTGGCAGTAAGGAAAATAAACATCTAAGGAACTTGTTATCATCCCAATTGGGGCGTAACCCCTAAGGGCGGTATTCTAAAGTTTTAAATAAAAACCTATGTTCTAAAGTGTCAAAGGCTTTCTTAAAGTCTAAGAAAATAATTGATCCATCATCCTCTATCAAATGATTGTATTCTACAATATCCATATTACAATATTGTGAATAGATCTTCCTTTAAGGAATCCAGAGTGAACATCATTAAATCCCTCTTTAAAAAATGTGTGTAAAAATTTAATAATCATTGTTAAGCAAAGTGATTGGACAGAGATTTTCTAATTATAATAATCTCTAGTTTGGGGATTAAATCAAGAAAATCAGAATTAAATTTCCAATATTCCCTGTGCTGTGTGAAATTTTATACTTTGTCTTAATAATCAGGATAATAGCATAGTAATCTGTTAGAGGCGCTGGTGAAAGAGAGCAATCCTTAACGAAATGTAACAAATTATCTGAAGTTAACCAATAATCAATCCTCGATTTGCTAGAGGCATTGGGTCTAAACCAAGAAAACTGTTTGATGTAAGGGTTAAGATGTCTCCAAACCTTAAATACTTTAAGATTGTTGCAAAAATTAGTAATCATACAGTTTGATTGAGGGGTACTACTTTTAGGTGCATGCCTGTCAAGAGTTTCATTAAGGTCTCTCCACCTATGGCAATATTATCTATTGGGAATAACCTCTTGAAAACACAAATTAAAGAAGAAACCTGCTGATTTTGTTTTGCATTATTATAACAATAAACATTAACCAAAATTTTAAAAAATTCAATATCCAAAACAGTTGCTACCCATTGATCGCAGTTCCTGCAGAGTGGGAGGATCCATTGCTTAAAGGTGCAGTGTGTAATTTTTAGAAGGATCTCTTTACAGAAATGCATAATAATATAAAAAACTAAATTATCAGGGGTGTATAAAGACATCATTTTCATAAATAACCGTTATATGTTTATTGCCTTAGAATGAGACGTTTTATCTACATACACAGAGGGCCCCCTTACATGGAAGTCGCCATTTTGTGCAGCCATGTTTCTACAGATGCCCTTAACGGACAAACTTTTTTACTAAGTTGTCTCCAACAATGACATGTTTGTACCCAAACTTTTTCCCCACTTCAAACACAGCACAAATGACATTTGTATGCCAGTCTCCACCCACGCCTGCATGTATTAAAGGAGACGGCATGGACCATTCAGTAGCTTTTTTCTTCACAGCTCACTGGTTTGGTCTCTCTTTCCAGTAAATATGAAGTTGTTTATTTGTTTTAAGCACAAATTCACTAAAAATATATATTTTTTGGTCTAAAAAAGACATTTTATTAGGTCATACTGCTCATCAAGAAAATGCATCTTGATTTAAGAACTTTTAGATATTTGTACTGAAAACTAGACATATACTAAGTTAGAAAGTCACACCCCTACTGTCATTATCTTCTAATGGTTCCTCTATCAGGGAACCGTGGTTACAGTCGTAACAAAGAAGTTTTTAAGGAACACTCATTAATAAGTTAGATTTATTCCAAAGTCTGATTTATTCCAAAGCACAGAACAGGTTTCAAGAATAGCACACTTCTCTTACAATTGCGATTTATTATTTTTTACAAAAAGTATACAGAATAGTTCTGACAATTGCTGTAAAGATGATGTTGACATTTTAATACTAACACCTATGGTCCTGTACTACACAGTGGTTATTAATGACTACAAAAAGGTAAAAACTGCCACTAAAATAATTTTGATTAATTGATTTGATTAAAATGTAATGAGTTAATGTTTAAGTAAATATAACTAAAAGAAATAATGTATTGGTAGCTCAGCAGAGTATAAGTCACATCCCAGTTATTTTAGATCCGAGTAATTTATATCTTGATCATTGGCATAGCTTGACATTGAGCTTGGGGAGGGCAGACTGGTCTATCATAGTATCTATACCGGATCAAGTGCTATGATTTTTACCCACAAACTAAAGATCAGTGATGGCCTTTTTTTTAGGGCGCACGATGTGAAGCTTTTCACAACATGTATTTAGCCCGTCATGTGTGTGGTTCGTCATTTCAAAATATGTGTTCGCTGCGTCTTGTCAAAACAAGTGCCCGCCTGCACACGAGTCTAAAGGGTTTCTATATATATATATATATATATATATATATATATAAATATATATTAATTCCTCCCAAGGGTTTTTGTCCTTCTATGACTTTTTCCCATTGGGTTTTTTTTCCTAGAGGGTTTTTAGTCCCAGGGAGAGTCAGCCAACTTTGGCTTAACTTAGCACTTTACTGTATACGTTACATTATTAATATGCTCGCTTGTACGGTTTAACCGCTTTCTCTACTTCTTATATTATCTATTGATTTTCTGTGTTCTCCTCTACATCTTCTCATGTAAAGCTGCTTTGCAACAATTAACATTTGTGAAAAGCGCTATATAAATAAAATTGAATTGAATTGAATAAAAGTGACGCTCGCGTTTGCCAGATACTCGCTTAATCTCATGTGTAATTAGAGTTTACGGTTAAGTGAGTTTTGTGAGTATTTTGTGAACATATCTTTTATCATAAAGCGTTCCGACATGTGTGATGCAGACACTTATTTTGACAAAACGCATGATGCACATGACGCAACAAACACACATTTTGGAATGACGAGCGACACACGACATTCCAAACACATTTTGAATTCGCGCCCCTCGGAGGAGAAGTCACCAGCTACCACTGCTAAAGATAATAAACTTAAAAACATTTTTGTTGACTACATTAAAATAACACAGCCCGAATGTTGGATAAAAATGAAAATAGATTTCATATTTTGTAACTTTACACTTTATTTTGTAACGTTACACTTTATTTTTACTAATGATAATAATAATGGTACTATATTGGGATAAATTACTCTCACTGTAACCGTTTTTATTATTGTATAGCATCCCAAATATTGAAGCATCCTAAATCATAATGAATTGTTTGACAGTAAATATAAACAGCAATTATATTAAAGGTAAGAGGTTTAATGGGTTACTCACTACAGTATCTACACTGCAATAAAAAAAAATCATGCACGGGTTAATTAATTTTAGGGCATTTTATTAACTTCTTAAACGCAACAATTTATTGGCTAATTAATACAAGTAAAAAACAAGAAGGAAAATTAATATGCAGTGAACAGTACATTGGTGATTAATTTATACAATCTTGGGGTAAAATCAAGGACTCCACCAAAGGTTTTAAGGCAGCTGCACATGCCAGGCATTGTTTAAAAGAAGAGCGCTCTAGATACCTCTGCTCCATCGTGATTGGAAGGCAGCATAAAAAGTAACTTTAACAAGTGCAAAGTTTTGATAAATACAAATATTATGATATGATTAATGATTTTTTTTTTTTTACAAAATATCTTATAAAGTAATGTTTTAGAGCTCCGCCTATGATCTATATGTACATTTCTCAAAAAAAAGAAGAAATGTATTTTTTTCCACAGATGGTATATCGTCAACAAGATTTTGTACCTCAGCATTTCATTTGATAGCAATTTCTGGTGAAGATTTGTAGGAAAACGAAACTGCTCTGATTTAGAAAACACCTTAAAAAAAGACATTATTTTCAGTAAGAGGTTACCCGTTTAAGTACCTTACAAAATATTTAACTTTAAAATTTTCCGTTACACATACAAATTAACAACCTTTATTATAGCATAATGTAGCCATGTCATGGAAGTTCTATTGTCCGAGAGGAGACACTGCTCTCCCTGAGTGAGTCACTTGTCAATGGGCGTTAGACAGCGTCTGGACCACTGAACATGGGATGCTCTCTGCTGAGACCCATTGGATACTGCTGAGTCCAGTCCAGCACCACTGGCTTACAAAGACCACAGCATCGACACTGGAAGAAGTTCACCAGGTTTCTAATTACTCCAAGACTACAGGACAAAGAACAAAAAGTGTTTTTAACAGCGTTAAATACAGTTTAATATGGCTTATTTGTCAAACTACTACTACTACTAAAAGCATTTAAACATATTTTCTAAACACTTTCCCATAAACAGACAGTGCTGCCTAAAACATTTTCAATTGGTCTAATTGATCTAACAGCATCAATGGAAGAAATGCAGAATTGGCTGGGATAAGTATTTAAGCAGTATTTGCATCTTACTTGAATGGATTTTGTCTGAGCGAGGCCTGAGGGAGTTTCCTCTGTCTGTGCAACAGGTTTGTTCTCTCTGCGGTTGTCAGACCCAGAAATGCAATCTGACAAAAAATAAAGCAAATTACACACATACATGCATGTAAGTGACTGTGAATGATAAAAGAACATACAACAGCTTTTCATACTGTATATATGATTACAACCATACCAAATTAACAAAAATTACAAATTATTGTCCCTAACATTGCTTTCAATACAACTTAAGCAAATATTTATAATAACTAGGTTTAAAACTTTATTCAATTCTATTAAAATATTATTTATATAATACTTTTCACAATTGACCCTTCGTGGGAATTTGATTGACAGGCGACCTGACCAATCATAACACAGATATTATCCATCCCCTGACACTATTTGTCATTTTGTCTGATAATCAAACATGTCCTATTGTTTGATCTTAGCTGTCACACTGTACAACAATAAAGACTTAGAATTAATACGGAATGGAATAAAACTGACTTGCACAAGAAGACTCATCTGAAGTTTAACAATTACTTACATTAACTATTATTATTGTAAAAAAAAAACTAAACAGTCTTCGTGTATAATAAGTGCAACGTTCAGAAGAGTTAAGTTAATTAATAATTTATTATTCTAAGGGCCACATTAGGATTAGAATTGTCTTCTTTCCCCAGGAATTTAACCATAGTTTTACATTTAGTCATTTAGCAGACGCTTCTATCCAAAAACACTTACAAAGATTCGGAAACAATAAAGCAATTTGTCGTGTGAAGGCAGTAATAGAAGAAGTGCTACGTTTTTTAAAATTCAAAAACAATACCTGAGAAAGATTGTTTTTAATATAATAGAAGATAGAAGAGTAGTCAACATCTACTTGGCAAGTATTCACAGAAAAGAAGTGAAGTAAGCCTAGGAAATTAACCCTAGTAGTAAAACTGAAGTATCCATGTTTTTGTTTACTACCATTTGAATGACCATGGGTTCTGTTCAACTAAAAATATGTGGTTACTATGGTTTTAATGTAAATAAAAAAACTATTGTAATAGTTATCTGAGAGGGAATATCTAAGAGTAAAACAGCTCTTTACATGCAATCATACAGACTGTGTTGAATTGCATCAAGAATCTTGGTGAAATTTGTCTTTTAATGACAGCAGAAAACATAATAATTGAACAATTATTTGAACTGTAAATTGAAATAAAAATCTAAACATTTATTTTTGTTCCTGTAACAAAATCCATTTCCTCCACCATTTGTCTGCCCGTTTAAAAACAAATGTCAGAAAAAAAAATTCTGTTTAATGATCATACCCAAGCCATGAAACCTCTTGAATCCAATAGGTTTTAAAACATCATTTTGCACTTACCCAGCAAACATGCGTGGGCACGTCACACATGTCAGTGTGGGAAGGGCAAACCCACACCAAACCCCAGGTAAGCCCCATGCAGGTTGGCGCGTCGGGCCGATAGCAGTTTGACTGCCCCATAGGGGATAGCCCATATGAGCCACCATTAGGGTTTTTCATGGGCCAACCCCCTATGGACTTACCTTCATTAAAAATTCTGTTATCATTTGCTCACTCTTATGTTGTTGCAAACCTGTATAAATGTATTTGTTCTGAAGAACACGAAGGAAGATATTTTGAGGAATGTTTGTAACCAAACCTTTAATGAGCCTCATTCACTTCTATAGTAGGAAAAATAATACTACGGAAGTGAATAGGGCTCATTAATAGTTTACTGCCCTGTTTTTAATGTTATAGCCATATTTAAATAAAGGCTTTTTACTTTTTGATATATGAAGAGTGCCTTGGATTCCCCTTTTCTCATTAATAGTTTGTTTACAAAACAATTGGTACAATTAAACTGTTAGCAAAAACTTGAGAATTGAGTGGGGCCGAGGGGGACGCTGCTGCAAATACCCCTTCCCCTAATAGATAATCTCACTCCAAACTTGTGGTAAAACTTCAGAGCCCTGTAGACATATATCTATTGTTTGTCTGACAAGTATTCACTAAGTTATAGTTAAGTTTGTGACGCAAATGATTTCACTTAGGGAGAGAGAACAGAATGCGCCTCATGTTTATTTTCTTAATTTTGTGAAAAGCACAACATTGTTGTTTTAAAACAAGACACTTTACATTTTTGAATGATGTATAAATCATATATGCATGTCTAAAATCAGCAGATAATTAAGGCTCTCGGTCCAGTGATTGAAGAAAGAATAGGTTGCCCATGCCGCCATCGACCCCTAAGTGTTAAAGCAGCTTTCAAACAATGCACATTGTATAACACTCGCTGCGTAGACGTTTGTAGCATGGCAAGAGACGCAATGCTTCGTTCCCGTTATTTCAGGGATCCGGGGTTACGTGAGTAACCTAAGCGTTCCCTTTCAATACGGTTCACTTCGCATTGCGTCAGTTGCTGACGCTATGGGGGAACGTAATCCCATCACGCCGTGCATACACAACGGACTAATAAAGTGCCTTACCGGAGAGACACTGCGTGTGGCTCCTATATCCGGCATATTCACAGCTTTAAAGCAAAAGTGTAAGCACCATATAAAAGGTTAACGCGCATACGGTGGGGTTTAAAATGCACCGGGAGCACATAACATAGCACAAGACGGCGAGATCACAGAGCGCGCCGCAGGTGTGTGAGATAAGTAAATTCAAAGTCACGTTGGTGAGCTCGCTGAGCGCACCGTGGTGTACACATAAAACGCATGAGCGTGCATAATTGAGCCGAGAGAACCTGCGCTCGTAGGGTACAAGCTGTACAATCTGACAAACGTAGACGGCGAAGACCAGCCGGCCGCGTAGCAGATATCAAATATAGATACCCTGTAGACCAAGTCCATGATGAAGCCAAACTCGCAAAGAGTGGGCTCTAACATATAGGACATAGCTCATATAGAGGGGCGTGAGCCAGTGCGATGGCTTCAACGATCCATCTAATAACCACTGTTAGCAACAGGCATACATAGTGAGTGATCTGCAAAGCTCAGGAACGGCCGATCTGACTATAATATGCGGCAGAACGGTTCGTAGCATGGGATTATACAGATACCACAATAGTGTGAACCCAGGTGCGCCCTCGAGCGCATTGGGATGCATATAGGTAGTATTATAGTGCACAGACTGGTGAGCTTTCCAAGCGATAATAAATAAATAAATAAATCAGATAAATCAATCAGAGTGTTATAATGCACAGGCCGGCAAGATCCTCGAGCGCGCCATCATGTGTTCTGATAATAAATTGTGTGCACACGGGTGAACCCTTCAGTGCACCATGAATGTGTATAGATAAATCAGTGCACAGAACGCGCCGTGAATGTGTACAGATATGATTGATGAACGTAACGGTGGGCACCCAATGCACCGTGAACGTACACTGATAAACAACAATGTACAGTATTGTTCAAAATAATAGCAGTACAATGTGACTAACCAGAATAATCAAGGTTTTTAGTATATTTTTTATTGCTACGTGGCAAACAAGTTACCAGTAGGTTCAGTAGATTCTCAGAAAACAAATGAGACCCAGCATTCATGATATGCACGCTCTTAAGGCTGTGCAATTGGGCAATTAGTTGAATTAGTTGAAAGGGGTGTGTTCAAAAAAATAGCAGTGTGGCATTCAATCACTGAGGTCATCAATTTTGTGAAGAAACATGTGTGAATCAGGTGGCCCCTATTTAAGGATGAAGCCAACACTTGTTGAACATGCATTTGAAAGCTGAGGAAAATGGGTCGTTCAAGACATTGTTCAGAAGAACAGCGTACTTTGATTAAAAAGTTGATTGGAGAGGGGAAAAACTATAAAGAGGTGCAAAAAATGATAGGCTGTTCAGCTAAAATGATCTCCAATGCCTTAAAATGGAGAGCAAAACCAGAGAGACGTGGAAGAAAACGGAAGACAACCATCAAAATGGATAGAAGAATAACCAGAATGGCAAAGGCTCAGCCAATGATCACCTCCAGGATGATCAAAGACAGTGTGGATTTACCTGTAAGTACTGTGACAGTTAGAAGACGTCTGTGTGAAGCTAATCTATTTTCAAGAATCCCCCGCAAAGTCCCTCTGTTAAAAAAAAGGCATGTGCAGAAGAGGTTACAATTTGCCAAAGAACACATCAACTGGCCTAAAGAGAAATGGAGGAACATTTTGTGGACTGATGAGAGTAAAATTGTTCTTTTTGGGTCCAAGGGCCACAGGCAGTTTGTGAGACGACCCCCAAACTCTGAATTCAAGCCACAGTACACAGTGAAGACAGTGAAGCATGGAGGTGCAAGTATCATGATATGGGCATGTTTCTCCTACTATGGTGTTGGGCCTATTTATCGCATACCAGGGATCATGGATCAGTTTGCATATGTTAAAATACTTGAAGAGGTCATGTTGCCCTATGCTGAAGAGGACATGCCCTTGAAATGGTTGTTTCAACAAGACAATGACCCAAAACACACTAGTAAACGGGCAAAGTCTTGGTTCCAAACCAACAAAATTAATGTTATGGAGTGGCCAGCCCAATCTCCAGACCTTAATCCAATTGAGAACTTGTGGGGTGATATCAAAAATGCTGTTTCTGAAGCAAAACCAAGAAATGTGAATGAATTGTGGAATGTTGTTAAAGAATCATGGAGTGGAATAACAGCTGAGAGGTGCCACAAGTTGGTTGACTCCATGCCACACAGATGTCAAGCAGTTTTAAAAAACTGTGGTCATACAACTAAATATTAGTTTAGTGATTCACAGGATTGCTAAATCCCAGAAAAAAAAATGTTTGTACAAAATAGTTTTGAGTTTGTACAGTCAAAGGTAGACACTGCTGTTTTTTTGAACACACCCCTTTCAACAAATTGCCCAATTGCACAGCCTTAAGAGCGTGCATATCATGAATGCTGGGTCTTGTTTGTTTTCTGAGAATCTACTGAACCTACTGGTAACTTGTTTGCCACGTAGCAATAAAAAATATACTAAAAACCTTGATTATTCTGGTTAGTCACATTGCACTGCTATTATCCCGAACAACACCGTATGTGTCACAAAGCATAACACAGCCGTGTATACAGGTGAGCTTTTCCAAGCGCATCTTTAGTGTATACCGAAATGTTATAGTGTGCATATGTGAGCTTTTCTAAGCGCACGGTGGACGCATATAATTAAAAAACATATTGTGCATACAGGTGAGCTAACGGGCGCACCTTTAATGCAACAAACCTCAGGAGTGCGCGAAGCAGGGATGTCGAAGCTGTAAACTGACAACGTGGACGGCAGGGACCAGCCGGTCGTGTCACAAATGTCAAATGAGAAACCTCTAAGACCATGCCCGAGGAGCTAATCCATACATGGAGTAGACTAACCACGAGTGAGCATCATTGTCACGGGAGGTGATAACGTCAACAATCCAAAAATAACCTGTATTGACAGGTGCGCTAGTGAGTGATCTGTGACGCAGATGAACAGCTGATCGTCTGATGTACGTCAGACGTATCTGTTATACAGGACCTTGGACAGTTCCAGAGCGCTGTGCCCTGGGCACCGTCCACATCTGAGAAATGACAGGCTTATGAATAAAGTGAATGGTCGGTCGTAAAAGCGTGGTTCGCTGTTATCACCGCCACATAAATATAGGTTGGGGGAGAGAGCCGCCATGCACGAGCCTCTGTAGTGAGGAGAAAAGTGTTTCACCCACAATTCGCGGGGGGTTTATACTTTTCGCTGTCACTAGACAGAATAGATCAGACTTTGCATAAGGACGCCTCGCGAAAGGGGTCCGAGCAGCTCGTGTCAACGTGTCATAAGGCACGTAATGTAGGTCGTATCCCACGGATGCAATCTCCGCACGCCCATCGTAACTGGTTAATATGTCTGCATCTTGGTAGTTTAAGCACGAGATGCGTATCACTCTGATTGAACATAGCTTATAAAGCAATGCAATGAGTTTATAAAGAAGATGACTGGTCAGCTTGTACAGGGAGCGAGATCTCAGTCTGGTTCGGTGAATAATGAAACCACCGTAGTTTGCCCGACCGCATTATCACAATAACAAAGTCGAGCTTCCCGGCCATCAGCTCGGGACCTTTGCTTAGTCAAACTGAAGTGGTCTTATGAACAGAATGCCACGATATTCAGCTTTCCGGGGCTCGTTAGAAGGGTACGTGAGCCCGTCTTAAACGAGATGCCGCGTGTCTGACTGTGAGCGGCTTTGAGCTCGCTTTCCGAGCGTCATAAAAGAAACTTATTGTGGCGGGTAGCAAGCTCACTTGAGGTTGATATTACCCTTAATATCTCCGCGTATTGGAGCGGAGCGGAGGTGTGAGCGTCTTCGGATCCGCTGATATAAATCAGCTATATGGCCGAAAAACGTCATAAACTGCTTGGCTGTAAGCCTTTGAGTGGCTGTCCGGAGAGGGCGCAATTCAAACGCTTGGAGCCATGAAAAAGTCTGAGGCTGCCGTCTCTCTAGGAAGAGAAAATAACAGCCGTAACACCGTGCTCGTTTGCGCCGTCAGTATTGTAGCGGAGAAACTGAGGTGGGCTGTGAGCGAATTTGGCAGAAAGGTGTTAGAGACACCGTACAGCCGTGGAGTGTCAATACACAGTATATGGCCAAACCGGGTTTTTTTCGGCAAGCGTCGATACAATTATGGACGGCGGGCCATGTGTGCGTATTACTGACTGCTTGTCGGTAAGGCGAAAAACTGTTTAGAGACACCGTACAGCGGTGGGGTGTCAATACACAGTATAGTAAGCACGGAAATTGCTCTTAGAGGAATTCAATACCGTTCGCCACTATAGTGAGGTCGCATAACCGACAGTATTACACAGTATGTTTTGGATAAACCGCACACAGAAAACATTTCAGGGCAGTCCAGCCGAGGCGCGACTTAACCCTTCCTCTCCCAGACAGTTTGTTCTCTGGCGACGCAGCTGTGCTGCGAAGACCAGAGCTCGCAGAGCAGAAGGTCTAGGTGGTTTAATGTCAGACTGGACCCATCACAGAGAGGAAGTCTGCCGTGAGGCCCGCGGTTTTGCCGTTTATTAAAAGGGCAGAAAAACCGGGTATATAAGAATGTACCAATATTCAGTGCACTGATATAGGACGGGACTGAATAAAGGGAGGTATTCGGGCCTCAGTATATTATAAACAAATTCATTCTGCCTCTGATTCCGTCTAAACCAGAGAGAAATGACCGGGCAGACGAATAGTGAGCTCTCCCGAAGTGAGACAGACTCACAAGGCCGGTTAAGCTCTTATAATAAGTGTTTTTTGCGCTCCAATAGAGGCGTGTCCGCCTTATCGAGCAGACGAATGAGATCGCGCCGCTCAAGGAGGGGAGGGTCATGAAGCTCTGTAATCGTTGAACACTAGACAGCTGCATTTAGAGGCAGCGAGCCGTAAGACCGCATGCTAACTCTAAGAAGCCGTTAAGAGACCTCACCACTGGGGAAAGGAGCGAGGGACTCCGCGAGTGTAGAGCACGAGTGGCTGTGCTATGACAGGGAACAGGAGCAGACCCGCCCGTGTTTGCTTGTCGTATGCATCTATCTTAGTTATACGGTTCCCCCGCTTGTTCATCTCAACAAGAGAGGAACGGCAGAGGGGAGCAGCAACACAGATAGAACACCCATGCGTCGTATGAACGGTATTACCCGATGCACACAGGGGATTCATATGAATGTGCCAGAGATCTCACCACTGAATGTGAGGAGTGAGGGACTCTGAGTGTAAAGCATGAACGGTTGTGTGTGACAGAACACAGGGGGGGTTAGCCCATGTGTGCTTGTTTATGCATCCATCTAGTCTCATGGCTCACCGTGTGTTCATCCCGGCGAAAGAGGAACAGCAGGGGGAGCAAGAAACATGGATAGGACAACCGATGCATATAAGCATGGCGTGGGAGGTGCCAGACCGGTGACGCGCTCGGGGAAATTCATAGTAAAGAGGCTCACTCGGGCCGCTGTGCTGGACGCTATGACAATAGCACCTGCTCTTTTAGCTTATAGCTTTATATTAAAATATTGATCTTACCGGGCGCAGGGGAGACCTCGTCAGGCATGTGTTCGCTGCACAGGGCTCGTACCACGGCAAGCGAAGGCTATCTTTGGTTCTCGGCCGGAGAAGACGCTAGACCTGGATTCTGCTATCTTCGGTTCTCAGCCGGAAAACGGCAGGGGAAGACGCTAGGCCTGGACTCCGCTGCAGGGCGTGTGTTGACGGCAAATCAAGGCTTCTTCTTCTTCGGAGCAGCGAGAGGTTCGCGCTGAAGGAGAAAATTAATGAGCTCTTGACGCTTGACCCGCGCTTATATAAGGACGTGTGCATCCCGCGCGCGGGCTCAAACGTCATTGGTCTGTATTTTTTATAGATGTTTTCCAATAGGCTTCAATCGCGGAGTAAACAGGAGTTTCCCCCATAGCGTCAGCAACCGACGCAATGCGAAGTGAACCGCACCGAAAGGGAACTAAACAATAGTCTTACTCTTGATATTGTCTGACTATCCAGGGCCCAGGTCAGGAAACAGACAGATCAGCTTACCCGTCCATCTGTTAGCTGCCTTGACATGTCAAAATCACATATATCCCAGCCCATAGAGCCTTTTTTACCAGAGTATTAATACAATTCGACTGTGTCTGTTCCTCGAACAAACAAATACAGAGCACCGTTTACCGCGTCTCGTACAAATCTTATTAGCATAAAATTAGAACACAATACATTAACAGATGAAACTCAAATGTTAAAATTCGGCCTTCTTAACATTAGATCGCTTACCAATAAAGAACCTATTATCAATTAAATAATTACAGACCAAAACTTAGATGCACTCTGTTTAACAGAGACCTGGCTTAAAGCAGACGATTACATTAGTTTAAACGAATCCACCCCACAAGACTATTATTATAAACACGTACCTCGTTTAAAGGGGAGAGGGGGTGGTGTAGCTACAATATGCAAGAAAATATTTAAAGTAAACCATAAATCCGAACTAAAATTTAATTCATTTGAAATAATGCTGTTAAATATGGAAATAAATGATAGTAACAACAAACAGCTGTCAGTTTGTTTTAGCTACCATCTACAGGTCTCCGGTCCACCACACAGATTTTCTTAAAGAAATAGCAAATTTCCTGTCTGAGCTTACAGTCACTGTAAATAAAGCTCTATCGTTGGTGATTTTAATATCCATGTGGATAACCCAAAAGATGCATTAGGATGTGCGTTTATGGATGTTCTAAATTCTCTCATTATTAGACAAAACGTGTCAGGGCCCACACATACTCGTAAGCACACATTAGACTTAATTCTGTCACTCGGACTCAATATTAATGACATCGAAATATCACCCCAGAGCGATGCAGTTTCAGACCATTGCCTTGTGTCACACACGGCACTTCCAGATAGGATCACTCAGTCTATGCTACAGATGCTACAGATCAGCCAGAACACCAACTTCCACCACTAAAGATAGCTTTATTAGCACTCTTCCAGACCTGTCCAAAATGAAACATGTAGCAGATAAGTGTGAAGATCTCAATATTGTAATAGAAAACCTGAACAACGTTTGTTCTAGCACGCTGGATGCCGTTGCTCACATTCGAAAAAAGAGAATCAAAGAAAAAACGCCAGCTCCGTGGCACGACCATCACACCGCAGCCCCCACAAAAGCAGCCAGAAAAATGGAACAAAACCACCGAAGCACAAAGCTAGAGGCATGGCGTGCAGCATGGAAAGAGAGTCAGAGGCCAGATCTACCTATCTCAGTACGCTTATTAAAGAAAATCATAACAACCCTCGTTTCCTATTTAGCACAGTTGCGAAACTGACTAGAAACAAAAAACAAACAGAACCCAATAGCAAACTCCAACACAATAGTACCGACTTCATGAACTTCTTTACTAACAAAATTATGGTTAGGCATAAGAAAAAAAAATTTTTGGTTCCGGTTTCCGACCGACCCTGCCAATTTATGTGCGACCCAAATTTATTTTATGAGCTTGGGAAAGAAATAATACACATTAAATAAATACACAAATAAAAAAACTTTGAGGCGAACTATAATTTACCTTTTAGTACAGCACCGTTTTTGTAAAGCATGCAATGCAACGTCCTCTACCAATGCTAAAAACAAGGCAGCTATACGATCGTTAACACAATCGTTCACACAT
Source organism: Misgurnus anguillicaudatus (assembly GCF_027580225.2). NCBI lineage: Eukaryota > Metazoa > Chordata > Actinopteri > Cypriniformes > Cobitidae > Misgurnus > Misgurnus anguillicaudatus. The sequence goes on along the minus strand of NC_073357.2, from coordinate 21,057,409 downwards.
CGTTGTCATCACTTACAAAAGCACTGGTAACTTTTGGTGTGCATTCGAGATGCTTTTTCGTGCACAGCAACGTAATCTTTTGCGCCCGCCGAAAGTTGTAACTTACAGACCAAAAAAGACGAGCTGAACAACGATATGCAAGTGGGCTTTTCTCTTCCAGAGAGGACAAACCAAGGCTCACTTTTGCGGTCAGAAAGTGAATTATAATATTTGAATTTATGGTATTATGACCAGGGCTTGACATTAACACCCGCCAAATGCAGGTAGATTTCGGCCGTGGCGGGTAAAGGGGAAGGGGATCGCACACCGGCCGCGCAGCTCAGCGCCGCGCAGCGCCTAGGAGAACTCGGAGGTATTGTAAACCGGAAGTGCACTTTAAATAGCGCGAGGTTCGTCAGATAGCGTCTAATTCAAAATGTAAAATATACATTAGCAGCCAATGTTAATCATTAATGATGTGGGACACATATGATGTTATTTAATGTTAAACTGTGTGAGTGGCGCTGTGTGGCGCGACAGGGATTTGAACAACTTCCTGAGTCACAGCTGGGCGGCGCCGGTGTGCGTACACTCATAGAAAACAATGTGTTACATTTTTTTAGAACGGCGCGGCGCTGCGCGGCGCTGAGCTGCGCGGCCGGTGTGCGATCCCCTTAAGACAGCCAATCCCAAAATATATTATTTTAAAATGTAGTTTTCTTAAAAGTTATGCGAAATGATAAACAATACGCAATGCGACAACTTCCATGAGCACTCTGCACCCAGCGCAACGCAAAGAGACCGTTTGTTGAGAGACGCGATCAGCGGGGCGTTGCGGACCAAAGCGTCACCTTCCAGAGAGCGCGCAAGAGCTGATGGATATGGGAATGCACAAGAGGACGCAGTCTGAGCGCATACACACTTCGGGAAAGATAAAACAATTGCATGGAAGTGATTGATTAGATATAAATTGCGTGCAAACTCTCAGGGCAAGAGCGAAGAGAAATTCAAGCGCATACCTGAATGCACACGAAATCAAAGAAAACCCGCCAGCTGAGAGGTTTGCGCATCATTTTAATGTTACAATAATGCCCTCTCAACATTTGTCATTAAAAAGTCTTAAATCACTTTTATCAGTAACCATGATCAAGCTTATAAAATACATCTGCATAAACTAGCTGACAGTAAAATTAATGTACATTTCTTGACAGTATTTACTGCTGTTGTTAATAAATATTTAAAGTGGTTGTCGATGGGTTTTGTGTTTATCTTTTCAGTTTAGAAAGTGTTTCTTCTACACACCTGCTCTACTTTTAATATATTCATTCAAAGTTAATCTATTTATGCCTTACTTACTAGCATGTTTTTCATGCACCTAAATATATGATATGATCTATACTGATATACCAGCTATATACCAGCTAATAAATGTTGTCTTAATTTGGGTAGTCAGACTGCATTTGAAATTCAGTCTGCATCTAATTTAGCAAGTAAATTTGCTCGAATTAAAGTCATTTTAGGATGCCAAAGTCAAGTTTAATCATAAAATTGATTTTACCAGCAACAAAAATTTGGCCAGTGAAAATGCTGAGTGGCTAGTAACTTTGAAAAACTAGCCACTTTGGCTGGTGAGCAAAAAAGTTAATGTCAAATCCTGATTATGACAAAAGAGATAATCTGTGGAGACGTGCTGCGCTGCGTGAGACAAACACGCAATATAGCCAAAGTCACCTCATATATCCGCTATTCAATTAAAAAATTTAACAATTTCCTACCTATCCCTTGCTGCCACTGAAAAAAAATAAATAAAATAAAATAAAATCCCTACCGACCCATGACCTAAACTGACAACCAACCAGAACCAAACTTATTTTTTTATGCCTTATTAGGGAAAACATAGAAGCTACGCAAGCAGCCACCACTCTACCCAATAGTACATTTAACACTAGATTACCACACGAACATCTTGAGTCACTCAAACCCACCACAACAGAAGAGCTCTCCAAATCAGCAACATCATCCAAATCATCGCCCTGCACACAAGACCCCGCTCCCACAAAACCACTCAAAGAGGCATTTCCCGTAGTGTCAGACCCAGTACCATCTTTAACTCATCGCCAGAACCAGGATACGCTCCAACAGCTCCCAAACCAGCAGGTACCAGACCGCCCACCAAAAATCCAAACCTTGACCAGGGAGATCCAACAACCCCAGACCAATCTCAAATCTACATATTCTTTCTAAAATATTAGAAAAAGTAGTGGCAAGCCAGCTACACAAATTCATAGTGAATAATAGTACATATGAAGTTCCAATCAGGATTCAGGCCCCACCATAGCACAGAGACAGCATTGTTACAAATGACCTCCTTTTAACATCCGATTGTGGTGAAATCTCAATCCTTATATTACTAGACCTTACTGAAGCCTTTGACACATTAGATCACAGAATGTTACTCAATAGACTAGAAAACTATGTTGGCATCAGTGGTCAGGCATTAGCCTGGTTTAGGTCGTATCTAACCACTCGATATCACTTTATGTAAATGAGGAAGTCATATCACTCCCCGGTTTAATACGGTGTACCACAGGGATCAGTTTTAGGCCTTATCCTATTCTCGTTATATATGTTACCTCTAGGAGACATTATCAGGAAACATAAAAATACGTTTTCACTGCTATGCGGAGACGCAAGAGAGTGGCAACACTGTTATCGGAGCTCCGTCGAGTTCATCATCTAAATCTTATTTTCTTACTATCTTGTTCCTATCTATATAATATAACTTACTAGTTCATCTTAGGAATACTTTACCGTGACGATTATTCAACAGTTTCAATAAGTGAAATGATTTATCACTGGTAAACACCCAGTATTAGCATATAGCCCGCTAGCATCAGCAAACGGGGAAACGCTGCTCCGTGCATTGGAGCTCCGTCGAGTTCATCATCTAAATCCTATTTTCTTACTATCTCGTTCCTATCTATATAATATAACTTACTAGTTTATCTTAGGAATACTTTACCGTGACGATTATTGAACAGTATTAATAAGTAAAACGATCTATCACTAGTAAACACCTAGTGTTAGCATATAGCCCGCTAGCATCAACAAACGTGCCGGTTGAAGTTAGCACTTGCTCACTGTCTGTTTACTGAAAATCTGCCTTCCTTTTCGATCTACTGGCGGACTCATCCGATGTATGTTTTTCAGACCTTTCCTCACCAGAGCGGGAAGCTGTGGAGGAGTTGTGGCCCGGCATTCGTACCAGGCGGTACAGCGTGCCTCACATCACCCTGGCTCCAGACACCCGGAGACGACCGAGGCACGCAATGAGCGAGCACCCATCTCGATGCAGCTTCACGGACCGCGTTCGGGCGAACGGAGACGCCATCGCCCAGCATGAAAACGGTAAGAATCCGCTTGTTATTGTAACCTGCACTACTTGCCACATGTACAGTTTAGCTTCTTCCGTCAGCATAGAGGGGTTTACATGTGCTAAGTGTATTGAAGTAGTAAGGCTGACGGAGAAGGTTGCAGAACTAGAAGCACGCATCCGAACGCTAGTTGAGGACAGTAAGACCGCTAATGTTAATGTTACAAACACTGTTTCGGGTGCGCCTAGTGTTAAGCGTAATACACATGGCTCGGTTCCGACTTCAGAGTCAAGGCGGCTGACTAACTGGGTGACTGTCAGGCGGCCTAGTCACATTCAGCATCCAAATCACATTCCTGTTTTAATATCAAACAGATTTTCTCCACTCAGCAATACACCGGCTGAGACATCTGTTAAAGGTGCCCTGGTTATTGGAGATTCTATACTCAGGAACGTTGGCATTGAGGCACCAGCCACCATAGTCGATTGTATACCGGGAGCCAGAGCGTCTGACATTAGATCCAAACTTAAAGTGCTGGCTAATGCTAACCGTAAGTTTTCTAAGATTGTTATTCACGCCGGCACGAATGACACGAGACTCCGCCAGTCGGAGATCACCAAAGATACTATTAAAGAGGTGTGTGAAATTGCAAAAACAATGTCAGACAATGTAATTTGCTCTGGTCCCCTCCCCGCCTACCGGGGGGATGAAACTTAGAGTAGATTAGTGTCTCTTCATGGCTGGATGTCAAAGTGGTGCCCTCAGCATAACGTAGGGTTTATAGACAATTGGAAGCATTTCCGGGGAAGACCTGACCTGCTAAAGAGAGATGGCCTCCATCCGACTCCGGAAGGAAGTGCTATACTCTCTAGAAATCTGACCAATAGTCTTACTTTTGATATTGTCTGACTATCCAGGGCCCAGGTCAGGAAACAGACAGATCGGCTTACCCATCAGTCTGTTAGCTGCCTTGACATGTCAAGATCACATATATCCCAGCACATAGAGCCTTTTTTAACAGAGTACCAACACATCTCGACTGTGTCTGTTCCTCGAACAAATAACTACAGAGCACCGTTTACCTCGTCTCGTACAAATCTTATTAACATAAAACTAGAACACAATACATTAACAGATGAAACTCAAATGTTAAAATTCGGCCTTCTTAACATTAGATCACTTACCAACAAAGAACCAATTATCAATGAAATAATTACTGACCAAAACTTAGATGCACTCTGTTTAACAGAAACCTGGCTTAAAGCAGACGATTACACCAGTTTAAACGAATCCACCCCACAAGACTATTATTATAAACATGTTCCTCGTCTAAAAGGGAGAGGGGGTGGTGTAGCTACAATATACAATAAAATATTCAAAGTAAACCAGATTTTCTTAAAGAAATAGCAGACTTCCTATCTGAGCTTACAGTCACTGTAGATAAAGCTCTTATCGTTGGTGATTTTAATATCCATGTGGATAATCCAAAAGATGCATTAGGACGTGCGTTTATGGATGTTCTAAATTCTCTAGGCATTAAACAAAACGTGTCAGGGCCCACGCATACTCGTAATCACACACTAGACTTAATTCTGTCACTCGGACTCAATATTAATGACATCGAAATATCACCCGAGAGCGATGCAGTTTCAGACCATTTATTTCTGTCATACACAATACTTCTAGATAGGACCGCTCAGTCTACAACATGCTACAGATTAGCCAGAACAATAATTTCCACCACTAAAGATAGCTTTAGTAGCACTCTTCCAGACCTGTCTCAAATGAAACATGTAGCAGATAACTGTGAAGATCTAGATATTATAATAGAAAACCTGAACAACGTCTGCTCTAGCACGTTGGATGCCGTTGCTCCCATTCGAAAAAAGAGAATAAAACAAACACGGCCAGCTCCATGGTATGACCATCATACTTCAGCCCTTAAAAAAGTAGCTAGAAAAATGGAAAGAAACTACCGAAGCACAAAGTTAGAGGTATGGCGTTCAGCATGGAAAGAGAGTGTTAAACACTACACACAGGCTATTAAAACTGCCAGATCTACCCATCTCAGTACGCTTATTAAAGAAAATCATAACAACCCTCGTTTCCTATTTAGCACAGTTGCGAAACTGACTAGAAACAAAGAACAAACAAAAACCAATAGTAAACTCCAACACAATAGTAACGATTTCATTAACTTCTTTTCTAACAAAATTATGTTTATTAGGGAAAATATAGAAACTACGCAAGCAGCCACCACTCTACCCAATAGTACATTTTCCACTAGATTACCAAACGAACATCTTGAGTCATTTAATCCTACTACAATAGAAGAGCTCTCTAAACTAGTAACGTCATCCAAATCATCGCCCTGTATACTAGACCCCGTTCCCACAAAATTACTAAAAGAGGTATTTCATGTAGTGTCAGACACGGTACTTAATATCTTTAACTCATCTCTAGAATTAGGATACATTCCAACAGCTTTCAAACTAGCAGTTATTAGACCGCTCATTAAAAAACCAAACCTTGACCAGGGAGATCTTAATAACTTTAGACCAATCTCAAATCTACCTTTTCTTTCTAAAATATTAGAAAAAGTAGTGGCAAGCCAGCTACGCACATTCCTAGAAAATAATAATACATATGAAAAGTTCCAATCAGGATTCAGGCCCCACCATAGCACAGAGACAGCGCTGCTTAGAGTTACAAATTACCTCCTACTAACATCCGATCGTGGTGAAATCTCAATCCTTATATTACTAGACCTTAGTGCAGCCTTTGACACAATAGATCACACAATCTTACTCAATAGACAAGAAAACTATGTTGGTATCAGTGGTCAGGCGTTAGCCTGGTTCAGATCGTATCTAACCAATCGATATCACTTTGTTTATGTAAATGAGGAAGAGTCATATCACTCCCCCGTTAAATACGGCGTACCTCAGGGATCAGTTCTAGGCCCTATCCTATTCTCGTTATATATGTTACCTTTAGGAGACATTATCAGGAAACATAACATAAGTTTTCACTGCTATGCGGATGATACCCAGCTTTACATCTCGTCGCATCCTAGCGAAACCCACCAGTTTTCTAAGCTAACAGACTGCATTAGTGATATTAGGGACTGGATGGCACATAACTTTCTTATGCTAAACTCCAATAAGACAGAGATACTTATTATTGAACCGAATCGCTACAAACATAATATGTCAGATTACAAGTCGCCGATAGATGGCTGCACGGTGGTGCCATCTTCCATGGTTAAGAATTTAGGCGTAATGTTCGACAGCAATCTATCTTTCGATAGTCATATCGCCAACGTCTGCCGCACAGCATTCTTCCATCTTAGAAATATCTCAAAAATACGCCATATGCTGTCTGCATCAGACACAGAAAAGCTTATCCATGCTTTTATGACCTCTAGAATAGACTATTGTAACTCGTTACTCGGGGGATGCCATGCAAATCAGGTAAACAAGCTACAGCTGGTTCAAAACGCTGGTTCGAGTGCTTACTCGATCTAAAAAGTATGACCACATCAGTCCAATTCTGGCATCTTTACACTGGCTACCAGTTAAATATCGCATACAATTTAAATTATTACTAATCACCTTAAAGCCTTAAATGGCCTAGCGCCCTCGTATATTAAAGAACTACTATCAGAATACAATCCATCACGTAAACTGCGCTCACAAAATTCTGGTCACTTAATTATCCCTAGAATATCAAAAGTGTCTAAAGGTGGTAGATCCTTTTCCTACTTAGCCCCTAAGCTCTGGAATGATTTACCAAATAATGTTCGAGTATTAGACACAGTCGATCAATTTAAATCTAAACTTAAGACATTCTTCTTTAACAAAGCATTCACATAAAATGTCCAGTAAATGCACTTTTCTCGCAGTAGTTAGTTTGTCTAGAACAAAGCACTCACATACCTCATATGGGTAATATACTATTGCCGCAATAGTTAGCCTGTCTGGAACCGAGCTGACTTGAACCACTATAATGTTTGACACTTGCATTACATGCGAACGGCCCCTACGCTAATAGAATTCTGTTTTCCTCTCCCTGTCTCGTCCTCAACCACGAGGACAATGAGACAAACAGACCCAGTTCCTGTTGCTGTGAAGATCATCGCACCACTGATCCACTGGCTGTCCTTCAACGTGATGACCAGCTGATGCCCGACCAACGACCACCGGCTAAACCAGTTTAATTCGCTTACCCGCCTCCTATCCCTACCGTATATATATATATATATATATATATATATATATATATATATATTAGGGCTGTCAATAGATTAAAATATTTAATCGCAATTAATCGCATGATTTCATGAGTTAACTCGCGATTAATCGCAAATTAATCGCACATTTTTATCTGTTCTAAATTTACCTAAATGTAACACTTTTTAAGTTTTTAATGCTCTAATCAGCATGGATTTGGATAATATATATGATATATGCAAATGTATGTCTACAACAGCCTGTTTACATTTTCAACAGAACCATGAGCCATAGTTTTATAAATGTTTTTGCCTTTAGAAGACCTTGTTCTTTATCCATTTCTGTTTGCTGCTGCATCATTTGTGACCTGTGCTGGCAAATTGAGTTGGGATGAACAAATGTTCAAAAATGTGTCATTTATATTTTAACATTCTCTATTAAAAAACTTCAAAACAATTGGAACAATTGTTGGAATCTGACAAAGCATGACAGAAATACCTGTTAATGCAGAGCAAAAACAATATCAATACATATATGTTTTTCTTTTATTGTTTAATTTTGACATTGAGACAGACCACTTTAAGACTGTAGGATAATGCAAGGGTTTAATATAATGACACAACAGATACTTTTTCCTTAACAGTTAACCAAACAATCACTTCAGATATAACAGATTATAGGTCATACCTGCGTGAATTCTTGTCAAAACAGATATTTTTAAACCTGTAATTTTGTGTTAGATGTCTATATATATCGAGCCCAGTCTCCTGAAGATGCGTATAAATAGCACGAAGTCTCACGCACTCGCGCGTTTGTGTGCATGCGCTTCAGATGTCTGCGTCAGACATCGCTTTTGAGCCTTGTCACTCTTAATAACTCTTTTAACATCAATCAGATCCCGAACTTTATCTCTCTTAATAATTATTTTAACATCAAGAAAGTCCTGCGGTCTATTTTCTATAATTTCTGAATGCTTTTTAAAACGAAACTAAAAAGTGAAAGAAGACGCATCTTCGCTTTATATGGATTTGGGACAGTACACCTCACAGAAAACATGCAGATAAAGATCATGTTAGATGTTTAATGACCATTAAGAGCATTGGATTCGCTAGACGAGAGCTTAATGTTCTTATTTTTATGAAAAGCTCCGACTCATCTAGACAGGGGCAGTCACTTGCTGCGTCTCAATTCATCCAGCTGTGGGTCAAACAGAAATTACGTGTTGCGTTAATAAAATTAGTGCCGTTAAAATGAATTTGCGTTAACGCGTTATTAACGCGTTTATTTTGACAGCCCTAATATATATATATTAATTCCTCCCAAGGGTTTTTGTCCTTCTAGGAGTTTTTCCCATTGGGTTTTTTCCTAGGGGGGTTTTTCGTCCCAGGGAGAATCAGCCAACTTTGGCTTAACTTAGCACTTTACAGTATACGTTACATTATTAATATGCTCGCTTGTACGGTTTAACCGCTATCTCTACTTCTTATATTATCTATTGATTTTCTGTGTTCTCCTCTACATCTTCTCATGTAAAGCTGCTTTGCAACAATTAACACTTGTGAAAAGCGCTATAATAAATAAAATTTAATTGATTTGAATGATACCCAGCTTTACTTTACATCTCTTCACATCCTAGCGAAACCCACCAGTTTTCTAAGCTAACAGACTGCATTAGTGATATTAGGAACTGAATGGCACATAACTTTCTTATGTTAAACTCCAATAAGACAGAGATACTAATTATTGAACCAAATCGCTCCAAACATAATATGTCAGATTACAAGTTGCCCATAGATGGCTGCACGGTGGTGCCATCTTCCACGGTTAAGAACTTAGGAGTGATGTTCGACAGCAATCTATCTTTCGAGTCTCCAACGATATCGCCAACGTCTGCCGCACAGCATTCTTCCATCTTTGAAATATCTCAAAAATACGCCGTATGCTGTCTGCATCAGATGCAGAAAAGCTTATCCACGCTTTTATTACCTCTAGAATAGACTCTTGTATCTTGTTACTCGGGGGATGTCACGCAAATCAGGTAAACAAATTACAGCTGGTTCAAAACGCAGCCGCAAGAGTGCTTACTCAATCTAAAAAGTATGACCACATAAGTCCAATTCTGGCATCTTTACATTGGCTACCAGTTAAATATCGCATACAATCCAAACTATTACCAATCACCCACAAAGCCCCAAATGGCCCAGCACCCCCGTATACTAAAGAACTACCATCAGAGTACAATCCATCACGGACACCGCCATAGCAAAATTCTGGCCACCCAACTATCCCCAGAATATCAAAAGTGTCCAAAGGCGGCAGATCCTTCTCCTACCTAGCCCCTAAGCTCCGGAATGATCCACCAAATAAGGTTCGAGAATCAGACACATTCGAACAATTTAAAGCTAAACTAAAGACATTCTTCTTTAACAAAGCACTCACATACCTCATATGGGTAATATACTTATGCAGCAATAGCTAGCCTGTCCGGAACCGAGCTGACCCAAACCACTACAATGTATGACACTTGCATTGTATGTGAACGGCCCCTACGCTAACAGGATTCCGTTTCCCTCTCCCTGTCTCGTCCTCGACCCTGAGGACAACGAGACAAACAGACCCAGTTCCTGCAGCTGTGAAGGTCATCACACCACTGATCTACTGACCGTCCTTCAATGAGATGCCCAGCCGATGCCTGACCAGTGACCACCGGCGGAACCAGTTTAATTCGCTTACCCGTTCACATACCCCGATAGTATTTATAGTATTTATGTATAAAAATATATATGCATCTCTCTGAAGGGTTTTTCCCTCCTAGGAGTTTTTCCCCTGGACTAGCCAGGAGGATTTTTCTCCTAGAGTTTTCATCCCCTGGAGAGTCCGCCACCTTTGGCTTAACTTACTACTCTACTGTATTTGTTACATTATTACTACGCTCGCTTTTCTATGCTTTTTCTACATCTATTAATGTAAAGCTGCTTTGAAACAATTAATAATTGTGAAAAGCGCTAAATAAATAAAATTGAATTGAATCTGTTAGCTTCTGTCAGCTGTATGCAAGCAGCTTGTTTTTACTGCTCGTTTGTGTTGCACATTATTGGTTTTGCACTTATAGCGTAGTTTCGATACGGGTGTTCTTGACGTCATTTAGCCTTTTGTTGTGCTAATTGGAAAGCCGAATTCAGCTGTTTTCAATCAGCTGTTGTTAACACACACATACATTTAAGCAGTGCCTCAGTGCTGGCACGTCAGTGGTAGCGGCAGCCCCTTGGGTGAAGCCCTCCTCATGTGAAGACCTACAAGTGTAAAGACCAGCGACTCTACCTCCTCATTCAACCTTACTTGCCACTCACAGGCCAGGAAACCAGCTTCATCTCATCTTCACCCGCAGCTGCACTACGGACAATATTAAGGTTGTACCTCTCCATCTATCTGACCACTTTCATAACTTTTGACATGCACCTACCTACATCCTACACAACCATACACTCTTTAGTACATTTCAGGCTTAACCTTTGCTCTCTATCCCCCTGTACACTCACTGCTGAGTTGGCATCCTCTCTTCCATCTCACTTCCTGTCTTTAGATGCAGATGCTGCAACTGACACTTTATGCTCTGCATTAACATCATGTTCAGATACTCTTTGTCCAGTGTCCTCCAGACTAGCTGGACATCCTACGTGAGCAACGTACTATGCTCAGGGCTGCTGAAAGAAAATGGCACAAAACTAACAACCCCGCCGACCTTTGTTACTACCAGTCACTTCTGTCCTATTTTTCAGCTAGCGTCACCACCGTTAAGACATCATACTTTACTAATGCTCCCAAAACTAAGCAGCTATTCAAAACTTTCAGGCAATTTTGGATAAAAAACAACTCTCTTTCTTTCTCAATAGGTATTGTTTGGAATTGAAAACTTGTAACTTTGTATAAGCACTTCTTGTATTATTGACTCCCAATGACAAATTGCCTGATTGTTTTCTTATATTTGTAAGTCGTTTTGGATAAAAGCATCTCCTAAATGCCTAAATGTAAACCTAGAATGCACATTAAAGATATCATGGTAACAACACAAATAGGCCCTACGAATGCTAGAGATGTAGAGAAGGATAATATTTACCTGGTAGAGCTGCAACACCAGTAGGATGGAGGCCCAGGCTGAATTGAAGAAAACAATAAAGAAGACGTAGAGCACCCAGGCAGAGCAACTCATCAGCGCAGTTATTGTCCCCCATGCACCCTCCTCTGCATAATGCAGAGGGCAGTGTTTGGACCAGTCTACACAAAACACAAAGATTCAGCATTCTCTAGTCAGTTTTTCTTAATTGCTAAAACACTAAACACCATTCTCTGAGCTAAATTCAGTGGCCTAAACCCATTTTACATAATTTTACTCTTTTGGCAAAACCCTAAACAAGTTTAGGTAGCTAGACACTATTTGCAAAACATCTCGGGTTAGGTTATGTAATCCTGGTTCCCTGAGAAGGGAACGAGATGCTGCGGTCACCATAACAACGCTTTGGGGAAATCCGCTTTGTGACTGATCTGAAGGATGGTCATTGAGACACTGCGGGCACCATGAGCTGAGGTACACTGTTTCACATCGACAGGGGCAGCCCTCAGCATACCAACCCCTTAGGCTAGGATCACCTTTTGCTGAAGCCTTCCTCCCCTGACTGAGGCCTTTTTAATTGATTCCATCGTCATCAGCCAGCTAAATGTTGGAATGGGCAGAAACATATGGGCTGAATAGGGATGCCTCAACGATCTAGACAGCTCGTCATGGAGGTCAGTGAAAAAGGGAAGGCACTAAATAGGAGGCTGCACCATCTGCTTCAGGTATCGTCTGTCCAGCCAGCTCTGTGGGCGAGCGAACGGCTGCTCAGCCGGCCAATCCAGACCAAGCCGAGCCAGTGCATGAGTCACCCTGCTCATTATTTAATAATTAATTTATTTGATACATGTGCTTCAGATCAGTCACGCAGAGGTGCCTATGGCAACGCAGCTCAAGTCCCCTCAAAAAGGAACTCATGCATTTTTTATGCAAAACTCTTTGAATAAAACTTCTGAATAAAACACATTTTACACTGGAATATGCAAAATGATACACTTTGCAAACTGATAAATAAGTTAAACACAACTACAACAAAGTTATCATAGAATAAACAACTCAAAATTATTTACACTTATTTGGTAACACACTATAATAACTGCACACTATAAATCATTAGTTAAGCATTAGTAAATAATAAATGTATATATTGTTTATAAATATTTATAAATATTGTTTCATTTATAAAGTATTGTTTATGTGTGTGTGTATGTGTGTGTGTGTGTGTGTGTGTGTGTGTGTGTGTGTGTGTGTGTGTGTGTGTGTGTGTGTACAGTGCGCATTCCTTCCCAATTCTTTTTTACATTATATAATTTAATGTTTTGTTTAGTGCTGTTGGTAAGTAGATTATTTTTCAAAGGCTTAATCAGAGAAGTGCCAGTACTGCAGTAAGTATTTTTCCACTTCAAGCACTATTTTTATCTTTAGCATACCTGCACTTTTTCTTGCATTCCGCCGTTACTGTGCCTCTCCGATAGCCGTATTTCAAATCGTGGTGGGCGGGGCTAAGATCGGCTGGCACCCAGGCTACCTCTCCGAGTCAAAACATTAGTGAATGGGTGATTCATAGCAGGCTTGTGCACAATTCAGAATTGAATTGAGAATGACTCCTAAATTCCAATTCAATTCTTGAATTTGAATTGAATTTGAATTGATGTCAAAAACAGGATCTAGAATCACAATTCGAATTTGAATTAAAGGAAGCAGAATTGCAATTCAATAGAAATTCAAAGAAATTCACACCATATGATAAAATAAGTAAAGTGTTAAAAATGAAGCGTTCAATATATGTCAGATATGACTGCATTACATAATCTATAAATTATATTAGTTTGAACTACTTGTACAGATTACATTAACAGAAAATGTTTTCCCCCAGCAATTAATGTTCAAAACTTTTTTGATTTTTTTGTAATTGTAATTTTGTGGAACACGATGGAACATGACTTCATTTTCCAGAATGTTTTACTTTAACCAAGTATTTAAAATGGTTTCCAAACAATTTTCCAAAGTAACTTTCCTAACACTGAATGTATGTGAGATTCTTTCTGTTTTGTTTGTGGAACTTCTTTGAATTGCCATGAATTTTAATCCACTTCCTGTCATTCCAATTCCAATTCAAATTCAACTTCCTGTAGGGCCGAGTCAATTCAATTCAAATTCCAATTCATGAATTGAATGGAGGCCAATTCTGAAATTCTGAATTGTGCACAAGCCTGATTCATAGTAATGACATCAACACTACGTCACACAGAGGGGGCACTAAGTGAATTATCTGTTTTATTTATCTTCTCGAAAATCACACGTATGAAAGCTGCGTATAAAAGCTGATTATCAGAAGCTTTTTTTAAATAATTTGAATACTCGGTGATCTTTACAAGTGGACCAAAAGGATGTGTCGGTCAGAACACCCAGATAAAGAAAACACTGTCCACAGGGCTTGACATTACCATCCTTCAACACTTAAGTTGTAGTTTTCTTAAAAGCCATCTAAAATAATAAACAATGCGTGGTGCAACATTACAAAACTACAACTCCAGTTTTGTGCAAAAGGCAAATGAAACTGTCGAGGGGAGAGAGTTTTGCACTCGTGCATAATCATCATCATCTGCTTTTGTACTTTTGCACAAAAATAATGCACTCTCGACAGGTGTCAATACTTTAAATATAGTCTTAAATCACATAAACCATGAAAAAGCTTATAAAATCACGGTTCTCGTCACAGGCGGTTCCTACTGCGCATGTCGGGGTCAGAAAAGTCATTACAGCAGATTGAGTTGCGTATTATTCGGTATCGTCAAAAATGCCTACTTGCGTCGTGGGCTGTGAAAATCGCACCAGGTCTGCCGTTAAGTTTCTGCGAATCATGCAGAATCTCAAAAACAAAAAAATACAACATCTGCGGCTGCAAGCAATTAACGTGCAGACTGGGACAATGCTAATATCAAAGAGGCTTGTGTTTGTAGTGCTCACTTCATTTGAGGTAAGTCATCATTTTTCAGACCTGTTAGATTAAATTATAAAGCCTGGATGGTACAGTTTGTACAGGATGAACAGTTTGACCCCTTGCTGGGCGCGCACCCGATAGTCATTCAATGTTTACAAACCTTAAAGGGATCTTGACTGAGCAGTGTTTACTGCTGTTGTTAATAAATATAGTGTGTTTGTAGGTTTTTTGTGTTAATCTTATTAGTTACAGATAAACCCTAACAATTTTATTCTCTAATATCTATGTCAATTGTGCATAAGTAAGTACCAAAACTTTGTTCCCCACTTCAAGCACTGGGTTTAATTGCACAGAACTTATAATAAAATAATGTATTTTATTAAATGTCATAAAATGATGATATATATTGAGTATATCACTTGCTTTTCAAAACCAGCCTTGCAGTGCCCAGAAATTAAATTTACATGTGTATTCAGAACATGATGTAGCAGCACACTTGATTGCGACGTGCTTACAACTTTTAAAAATCAATTTCATATTATTTTTTAATACTTTAGCCGGCCACGCTTTTTGTCATGAGTGGAGGATGTGTGTGAGGGAACACACCACACACAAGAACATCGACAGGTAAAAGTTGTTATTTGGTGTTTTACTGATGAATACAGTCAGTTCGTAAGAAAATGTTCAAATGGACTATAAGATAACCAATATGAACTCTGAACAATTAATTATTATAAATATAACGGTGTGAAATGGCTGAACAGGGAACTCACTACATTAAAGCAATAAGCATTTAGGCTAAAGCTATACATCACCTCTTATGTTTGATTGAAGTTTGCATTTGCTGTTTTAGTACTGCTTACTTGAAAGCTTCCTTTTTAATTCATAAAGACTTTTCTGTTTGGTTAACAACATTAACCTTAATCATATTAATATGTTGTAAAGGGGAGCTAGAACAATATAAGACTTTCATTAACACATTTTTATAGGATCAAAAACATTGTCTGTCGTCGTTGTTGGCAAATGATCCAGGTAAGTTATTTTATAATTTTATGCGCATGAGTGAATGGTTATGTTTCATGCGTTTATGGTCGTGTATAGTGTGAATGAAAATGATGATTTTTTTTAAAAGTATAGACTGAGGATTGTTTCATTTTAAACTGCAGTTTTAAAACGCAAATGATCTAATGAGTAGGTACTCAGTGTTTTAATAAATGCCTTATTAGCTGTATTCCTATTGTAATTAATGATTAATTCAGATGTTCTAAAACATTTAGTAGTTGTCATTTAACTATATTTGTGAATTCTATTTTGTGAGGACTATTTAAAGCTTTTACAAATGAGATTTAAAGGCTCAGTTATATTCTAAACAGAAAAAAGAAAATTTGTCATGAATAACAATAGGAACAGAGGTAATAATAAAGCAACAAATATTAACAAATTATTTGTGTGTGTTTATAAATCAAGAGCAAAGAATTTATAAACTGCTTACAAATATCAAGTAATGTAGGAACAATGATTAAGAAGATGAATTAATTATTTACTAATGCTTAATGACTTATAGTGTGCAGTTATTAAAAAAGTATTTTTACCAATAGTACACAACATAAACCAGCTCAGAGTGTAGAGGTGGTCGTATGTTTATACCAACAACTAAAGGAAAGAGAAGTGTGAGGAAAAGTATGAGGTGGTAGATTAGGATGAGTATGAGTCATGAGTAAGAGCCTGAGGATGAAGAGAATGAAGAAAGGTAGCGGATGATTAGCAGGACCCCAGAGGAAAAGGAACCAGCCTTGATAGGTGTGGTGTGTTGTCAAGACGGTTTATTCTCTGTTTACTGGCAATGGATAAAGTTGCCTGTGATGTGGATGAAGGCCAGCATAAAGACGGCCAGCAAACCAGCATAAAGACGAGATGCTGAGACGGAATTCATTTCTCATTGACTTTGGTTTTGCAGTTGTACATTTTTGAGTACTGTAATATGCTTTTCATTTACATATTACATAGGATTTTGCAGTTGAACCATTTAATTTTTACAGGATACAAATGCTGCATATAAAGACATTGAGAAATTAATATCATTGCATTACTTAAATATACACTATAATCACTGACCTTACTTTGATTACTATAGAATTTTGTTGTTATGTGTGTTGTAATACACAACAAACATGTATTTTTCTGTAGCCGAATGGCCTGGATGCTGTGTTTTTCATTTGTTGATGTAGTGTCTAATGAATGCTCGGTAGTGTTTTATATATTGACCAGCTGTATGTATCATCTGAAAGCATTGTTTGATGTTGAGCACAGATTAAATTATTTTCAGGTGATTCATTGATTTCGCCAGCTCAGTCTGAGGTTCTGTGAATGTAATTTGAAGATTTGTTTTTATGTTTAAAGAGGTGGTTCAATAGTATTGCATGCATTCTGACTTATTAACACTGTTTAAGAGTTGTTTCCTCATGCTAAACGTAGGCAAAGGGTCAAAAAAGCAGTTGGGCATGTTACAAAGTATTTCTGTGCCGAATGCACTTCGCCAGGGTTCGTATAAGTTTCGAATAAAAAATTTTGATTACGGGTCCAGCTGATGTTTCAGGGGATTCTATACTTATCACTTCTTTTTATGGGCACTTCCCCCGGAAAACCCCACCGACCCGCAATTAGCGGGAGACGCTTGAACTTACAAACATCACGCGACAGCTATGTTTAATTTCAAAACTCAACAATGGCATGAATGAAGAAGTGAGTTTTTGGATGTAAGGAGAAAACCAGTCATATGGAAACAATGGATATAGATTGTTTATCCGGGGTAGCAGCGGAGTTTTGCTTGTGTGTTTGATGTGCTGGATTTCACTGAAAAGTCCCAACCGGGTCATGAGTTGCATGCGGAATGACAGACCTTGTGTTATGTTGAAAATAGGCGCGTGCATATTATATAAATGACACAAACATGTAGTGAATCATAAGTTAAACAGTGTTGTATAGTGTTGCATGACTCATACTCACTCCTCCCACGGTATTAACTTCTCCTTCTTTATTTTTTCGTACGTTATCAGAAGGAATCGGTAAAGCTAATCTTTCTTCTATAAATCTGATTAAACTAAAGACTTTTCAGAGATATAAAGGATGTAATACTACTCTATAGGTACTCCAGATTAACATCAGAAATTCAGAAATTTGTTATATGAGCTTTAAGGTTTTGAAAAAGTGGGCAATAGTTTCAAGAAATGTGTAGCAATTGTAAAGATCTATAATATACTAATATGTGTTTTGGTAACCTACACATGATACTGCCGTAGAACATCCAAATGCAGAGAAAGTTCAGAGCTGCTAGGAAAAGCACAAAGAACGTGTGATTTCTGGCCCCTGAAACAAACCAAGAAACATTGCGGTTTGCAGTAAGGAATTATTGTATATAATAATTGAGCAAAATTGACAGTTTTTGCATGTTACCTATGCAGCCATTGATCCAAATTGAGTGGTGGTCCTGTTTAGCAACACAGGTGTTACAAGAAAAGCAATGACTGGCTCTCATTGGCTTCGTCATCATACAACAAGGTTTTTCAAATAATTTTTTCATGTGTTAATGGCAGATTTATTGACAAATACTTTTTGAATATGCAGTTTGATCAAAACACAGTATCACACATATAAGTGTTTAAATTGCATTAGGATAACAACTTACCATACATGAAGTACAAAATATCCTTGGATCCAGACAGCCTGCCTCTGCCAAAACCACAATATTCTAAAAAGGTAAACAACATGTATGATGATAAAGTCAAATAATGGCAACCATTGCATTGTAATATTCTGATTTATAAATACTATAATTTGGAATAATTTTGAATGGTTAATCATATTTTCTCATTGGAAAGTATTGATAAAACATAAGTTAAAAAAACAATTTTACCCATACTGAACATGCAGACACATACAGAAGAATGCTAACACATTGTGGCCTACACATTCATCAGAATTAGCATTATAAATGTCAATCACAGGCAAATACCTTTTTTTTCTCTTCCTCGGTTGCTTTGACAATCCCTGGGTCTGTCCTGCAGGAGCGAACATAGTAATACAGCAAGCTTGTGAAGTTTAGAGTGAATAGCATCTGAACTGTTGCACTGTGGTCATGTAAATAATACTTCAACGTTAAGGGCATTACGTGAACCATATAATTTCTTTGGGTGGTGAATAAATCTGAATAATGTTTTTATTATTGAAGATATGGATACCCATATAAACAAAAATACAAAATCTGCTTTAAAATACATGCCATTAACATCGTTACTGTTAACAAAAAAGGAAAAAAAATGCAAATTAGGTGCGTTTCCATCAAGTTTGAGCAAATGATGATATTGGTAACCTAACCAACAGTAAATAAAACAAGGCACGGTTAGAAAGCGGAAAAAGGACTGCCTATAGTATGACTGGGCAAGTTATAAATTTACTAGCAGTACAGCTAACTAAATGCAGAATTTTTGATGCAAGTTCATTACAACGACGTCGAGCCCCATATGGAAAAGACAACATCAGCGGATACAGTTAGACGATCAGTCACATGGGTTTAAAGGATTAGTAAATTTTCCTAAAAAAAATCCAGACAATCTACTCACCACCATGCCATCCAAAATGTTAATGTCTTTCTTTGTTCAGTCAAAAAGAAATTATGTTTTTTGAGGAAAACATTCCAGGATTCTTCTCACCTAAACGGACCCCAACGGACCACAACACGCAACGGTCCAAAATCGCAGCTTCAACGGCGTTTCAAAGGACTCCAAACGATCCCAAACGAGGCATAAGGGTCTTGTCATTTTTGACAAGAAAAATAAAAAATATGCACCTTTAAACCACAACTTCTCGTCCATCCCCGGTCCCGCGACGCGCGAGCGCAACCCCACGCAACAACGCAATGCAGTGGAAAGGTCACGTGTTACATATATGAAACGCACATTTGCGGACGATTTTAAAACAATAAACTGACATAAAGACATTAATTAGTATCATTTGACATACAACAACGTCCTCTTTCTCCACACTTGTAAACACTGGGGCATAGTTTCGTATACGTCATCCGTGACCTTTTGGCGTGATGACGTACCACGTGAGGTCGCGCTGGCGAGCCACAGGACCGGAGCTAGACAAGAAGTTGTAGTGCATATTTTTTATTTTTCTTGTCAAAAATGACAATCGTTTCGCTAGATAAGACCATTATGCCTTGTTTGGGATCATTTTGAGTTCTTTGAAACTTTGACACTGCAATTTTTAATTGCCACGTGTTGGGGTCCATCAAAGTCCATCAAAACGAGAAAAATCCTGGAATGTTTCCCCTCAAAAACACAACCTCTTCTCGACCGAACAAAGAAAGACATCAACATCCCGGATGACATGGTGGTGAGCAAACCATCTATATATATCTTTAAGAAAATGGACTAATCCTTTAATGTTTGCAACGTCAGAATTTATTCTGCAAATGCGTTTCCATCTCCCATTATAAGTGAAATTTCTGATTTACTGATGTCCGGGTCGTCAATTGCATGAAAATGTAAAACCATACGTGTGAAGGGATGTAATAAGTATGTGTGTGTTATAAAAGGATATCAGGCAGAAACCATAAGCCCCAGGTGACCACCATCCAAAATACAGAAGCCATGAGACCTGTCGAGGGAATCAAAGATTGTACTGCCATACTCCCCAACTGCCTAAATAAACAAACCACACACACACACACGCACACGCACACGCACACACACACACACACACACAAAAGAGCATTATGACACCTATGATAGTAGAAATAACATCTCTAATTCCATTTTTGGTCCTAGTCCTTTGCTGTGCCTGTAGACATTTAAGGAGTCTCTACAATATTCTGGTCCCTGCTGAAGTAACTAAATAAACCCATTAACACCACTTCTATTTATATTTGATTTCATAATATTTAATTATATTATTTTTAAAGTGACACTTTGTAGTTTTTCAACCTTCATGATATATTTTCAAGACCCTTGTGATGGTACATCGACTTAAAATAGGTTGAATGACATGTCCACCGTAGCCTGACAGGGTCTGTATCGCTTTTACTCGTACTTTAACATGGGGTTTCGGTTAGTAACCCCAGCACATAACAATAACTAAAAAAATCTGCTTTACGGCATACGTCACTTCCTCCACTTCCTCAAATTCGGATGTGAGAGCGCAACTATTTATTTTCATGATGTTTTTGTAATGGCCGAAGCAGCAACTAAGAAAAAGGAACCAAGGTTTTGTCGGAGGAGACCAGAAAGAGAAATGTGAGCGTGACAAAATAAAAGGAAGGACGAGGATCAATATTGGGCCTGGCGTGAACTAAAGGAGCAGGAAGGGGTTCCTGACCGATGCTGACTTGGCCGTCATGCTTTTAGACTAGTAAGTAATGTTATATTGCTTGCATATATAAGTCCTGTCTGGTGTCCGAACACACCCGGTTTGGATTCCTCTTTAAGGCAATATTTTTTATATAAACTTAAACCAAGCGACCACAGTTACAACTGGCTTGTAAACATGAGCTATGCGATCTTTTGGCGTTTGAAAAATAAAGCCCATTATATTCATATGACATGCTGGAAGGCACAGGCGGACTTTGTGTGTTATATTTTTTCCTCTCTCTCTCTCTCTCTCTCTCTCTCTCTCTCTCTTTTGAAGGTGATTGTATATTTAATCTAACTCAGGGGTTTTCAAACCTGTCCCGAAGGACCACCAGCACTGCACAACCTGCACGTCTCCCTCATTAGACACACCTGGTTTAAATCTTTAGCTGATTAGTAGAGACTGCAAGACCTGAACTGGTGGGTGTGTAAGGTAACTGAATGAGGTGTGTCACAAAAGGGAAACATGCTAAATGTGCAGCACTAGTGGACCTCCAGGACAGGCCCGAAAACCCCCGATCTAACTTCTTGAAACAAAAACCTTAAGAGTTGTCTTCTTATCCTCTGCGACAGCGTTGCGTGTGTGCCTTTAAAACTGAAATACCTAAATGCATGCATGTATTTTTAATTTAGAGAATATGTATTTTTTTAGTTTCAATGCCAAACAATCCTCAGAAACATTAGCATACTTATACTGTACCATAAAACAAACAGATATATTTATTTTACATCTGTATAAACCCACCGGTCTTAGGTTGAAAAGCCTTAATTTAACTCATTTTTTTTTACTTAATAATGCTTGTACCTTATACTCTCTGTACTGTCAAATAATGCCAAAATCATTTATAAATCATGAAATTGTCTTTGGAATATATTTGTAATGAAAACAGTCATTTAGCAAAGAAAGTGCTAGATTTTTTAAGTATTAAAGTACCTTGTACAGTTTGAAGTTCTAAAACATATGCATTATGTTTTTGAAAAGTCCTTCCTTACTTTTTTCATCAACCGGATCAACATCACCAGTTTGAGGACAGTTGCTACTCTCATTTCTAGACATTTGTGTGTGAGTCTAGCCACAACATTTAAAGAAACCGTTTCTAAACTAGAACCCACTACTGTTCATTGTGTTCATTGCGGCTTAAGGCAGAAACTGATTCCTGGTCGTTTCATATAGTACAAGGTACAACCAGACTTTTTTTGGTCTGCTGAGAAAAGCCATGCCCACGGAAACAGCAGAATGTTTAAGTTCCCAAAGAACGTGTAATGTCTGTCTACGCTCTGCCTGTGTAACTGTCCGCGTTTTGCTGCTTTCCGCATGTCTTCTATTTAAACTAGACACACGCAACTGCGGCATCCCACCTGAAAGAGTGTTAAAAATATGTATTTCATATGTTATAATAATTCATTATGCAGGCAGGATAGGACACCTTTGTGGGCCGTGTTTGGCCTGCGGGCCATTTGTTTGACACTCAAAACACTGGCATATTTCATAATGAATATGTATAAGCAGCATGCACTCAAAAAAACGATTCCTGGCAATATTTACTTTTAAGTATTTGGATCATTTAGATTTTATTTAAATACTCGTTTTTTAAAATGTATGTAATCTGATTTATTGAAATATATATAAATCTGTTCAATTTAAAAAATATTAGATTTAATCAGTTAAAATGTATGAATATGGATTAAATAAAGCTAGCCGTGAAACAAACCGGATAAATTCTATGAGATTGGTTTACATACATATTTCAGGAAACTGACTTTAGTAGAAGCGGAAATTACGCCTATTCACACTCCAGTCAGGAGGTGGCGCCAAAATCAAAAACAGCCGCTATAGCACATGGACTTCGCCATTTTGCATTGAATCGTCTGGATCGTCATCTCATTAGTCTAAGACCGCCAAATTGTGGGTGAGTAAAGTTAACAAGTTTGATGTGATTATCTAAAATATAATTGTCTGTTGTTTAATTACATGTGTGACGCGTTGCATGTTTCAGAGTAAAATACACCTCACTACACAGTCAGACATCAACAGACGGTCTGTTGGAGTGTAAATAAATACCATGTCAGTGTCGTTTGCTTTTATTGGTTATTTTTTGTGGTCTAATGTTTGAAACCTAAGAAATAAATAAAGTCATAGGCTACTGTAGGTTAATCAGAATAAAATAATCATATAATCTCTGTGACTTTATTAACAAAAGAATGTTACAATTATACTATGTTGTTGAGTGCATTGTGTGTGTCTAATTAAAACGTTTTTTTTTTTTTACAGATACAGCATCATTTCAT
Source organism: Misgurnus anguillicaudatus (assembly GCF_027580225.2). Classification (NCBI taxonomy): domain Eukaryota; kingdom Metazoa; phylum Chordata; class Actinopteri; order Cypriniformes; family Cobitidae; genus Misgurnus; species Misgurnus anguillicaudatus. Next base: position 21,034,070 of record NC_073357.2, on the reverse strand, counting down.
CGTCAATATGGTGGGACAACCTGCTAGACAGGGTATGTAAGTTATGCTACAAAGATATTGATTTCTGTTATGCAAAGCTGTATTTTTATCATTTCAGTGTCACATGATAATTTGGAAATCATTTTAATATGATGATTTATTGTCATTATTGGAAACAGGTGTTTTTTTTTCTCAAATAATGCAGGTATGATAAGCATAAGAGACATTTCACCGGTAGTGTACACACATGCTGGGACACAATATTTCTGAAACAGAAAAATACATACTCTTCATCTCACAAAATCTTTATCTGTCACTATAAAAACTATTATCTACATAAAAAAATTGTTAAAGAAAATCATTAAATCATGTGGGTTTTCTTTGTCTTGTTGTTGTAGTTTAAGAATGAAGACATCTGTATCTACCTCAAAGAAGGCATGGAGAGACAAATTAAAGAATATGTGGTAAGTGTATGTCAACCTAATCTATTTTTATATTTATCTATTTATACATGTCGTGTGTGTACGTGCATGTATGTGTACGTGCATGTGTGTGTACGTGCATGTGTGTGTACGTGCATGTGTGTGTACGTGCATGTGTGTGTACGTGCATGTATTTAAATATCTTCTGGATGTTTAAACAAGGTGATTATCTGTTTTCAGGTCTTTTGATGGTTTTGTGACTAATGTTCTATTATTTTACCCGTTTGAATCAGTCTATATATTTTAAATATCAGAGTTTGTAAAACAATTTGCCTGCACATTTTTGAAAATTTCACTGTGACTGCTTTTGGGACTGATTTTTTGTTGTTGTTGTTGTTCTCCAGAATTGTGAAATTGGTGAGTTGGGGATTGCACAGACAGTGGAAGTTCTGCAAAACCGACTTGCTGTCACACATGGGTGTGAAATTGTTTTTTGGACTCATTTATGCACTTAAACTGAACTACCTGAAGAACCTCAAGTTCACCTTTGACGCGTTTCAAAAAATCCTAATGGAACTGGACTGGATACAACCAAGCAATCACTGAAAGATGCTTCAGTGAATACCTGACAGACACGCTGATACATCCTCCTCAAAGTGGGTAAATTTTTGTACATTTATAAGTGATTTTTTTAACATTTAAAGGAATATGACACTTTCATTGAACAAAAATCCTGATGGTTTACTGTCTGTCATCCAAGATGTTGTCTTTTTTGTTCAGTCGAGAAGAAATTACGTTTTTTTTTTTTTTTTTTGGGAAAGGCATTCCAGGTTTTTTCTTAATTTAATGGACCTTATTGGACAACAACAGTTCAGTTTCAATGCAGTTTAAAATTGCAGTTTCCAAGCAGCTTTAAAGGGCTCTACATGATCCCAACCGAGGCACAAGGGTCCTACCCATCCAAAAGAATATCACTTTCGGCAAGAAAACTTTTAAAACACAAGTTCTTGTCTTGCATTATCCATGTGACACACCAGTGCGACATTGCGTACTAAGTAATAACCTCGAATGGTTACACATCACAAATGTGAAATGCACATTTGTGGACCATTTTAAATAATAAACGGACCCAAACACATTTATTAGTATCATTCCACATACAACACCATCTGAACGCTCCTCTTTCTCCTCACTTGTAAAAACTGGAGCGGTAGTTTTAATTATCTCATGCTAGCGTGTCACACAGCTAATGCAAAACGTTGTGATTTGAAAGTCCTCTTTTATTTTTATTTTTGAAAATGACAGTCGTTTGGCTAGATGGGACCCTTGTGCCTTATTTGGGATAATTTAGAGCCCTTTTAGATCTGCATTGAAACTGTAAACTTGAGGTCGAATGGAGTCTTGGATTGAGAGAAGTCCTGGAATGTTTAACTCAAACTTTATTTCTTCTTGACTGAACAAAGTAAAACATAAACATATGGTGTGAGAAAATTATCAGGATTTTTGTTTTATTAAATTGGAATATTCCTTTAACAATTTGAAAAGTTGATGTCTAACATGTAACTAAAGATGCATGAAAATTGTTAATGGCACACAGCCACTCAAAACACTAAGCCATGTGCCATTTTTTTCATTCTAAATTATTATTACATCATGTCACAGATTTCTGAAAATGTTAAAGTAATGTTGTTGTCCCTGATTTATTTTCTGCAGCCTGTTAAAATGTCTGCTCTTATTTGTGGAATAAGGGTTGATTGTGGCTGAAATGTCTGAAACACACTTATTTATTTATTTTTGCACACAATACGAGGTGTATAAGCCATAGTATCATGCTAGTTGCTAGCTGCTCTTTTTTGCTGCCTTATGAGTAATGCCTTGAAGTAATAAATAAATTGATAAAATGTAAAACCAAGTGGTCTGGCTATTCTTTTTTTTTTGTGTTATTTTGTTATAGCATATTGTGATTTAGGAGAGTGAATGGGGAGGAATATATACAAATGTATAAATGGTATATTAGTAAGATACCTAAATGTAATGCATTTTAAGTGAATTGGGGTTATTAATAAAGAATACATAATCCATTTTTTTATGCATTTAAAACACATTGGATTAAGTAAAACTATTACATACATTTTACTGGTTTCATTTACATATATCTAAAAAATATCTATCATATAAAGTTTATTTGTTTTTTTTAGATTAAAAGTATGTAATTCAAATGGATGGAAAAACTACATGTAATCAAAATACATAAATCTTATGAATTAGGCCTAAATATTTTTTTGAGTGTGTTAGTATTTGATGCTTTAATATTTACTGTATTAAATCACATCAAACTTCTTGTAAAATAATCACACATACATGCACATATTGACAGAATATGTATATTGTTTGCGAAGTGTCAAACTGCACCTTGAAGTGAGATTGATCATAGCCATAATGCAGGCAAGCAGCACCCCCTTCAATAACCAAGACTCTGTTCTCATGTCTAATATGGCACCAAAGGCTCCAACCACAAAAACACTAAATATACAGTGTAGATAAACCTGAAACATAAAAACACAAAATCACAACAAAATACACAAATCACACACAAGTCTTTTTAACTTAATAGAAGTCTGAAATGAGGCTTTCACCAAAGTAATGTGGCTTTAAAAAGTAGAATTGCTTTTATAAGAGTTTATCTGGAAGATCTTTACAACACAGTTTTCAAATAAAAACATAACAATCAAGGCACTGCATGCGCCTTGCCTTTTTGTAAATAAAATAATATTGTAGCTTTTTTTGAAGATTCTGTGAGATGCTGCCCTGTGGTCATTCATAAGTTTCCTACAAAAGGAAATATCATGTGGGTGGTTGGCTGGGCATTTGTTGCTAAGGTGTTATGAGTGAGCTGTTTTTGTGTAAACTAATTATGGTCCCACTTTATAGTTTAGGTTCCATTAATGTCCCTCTGAGCTCAGTTAAACAGTCTGATACAGTCATAAGCTTCTGTGCCACCTGTGCAGTGCTAAAAATTGCCTTATTTTCACAATTGAGCCCTGCATCTGCACTCTAAAGTCTGTGTGTGGGTCTCTTTGTGTGTGTGGGTCTCTCTGTGTGTGTGGGGGTCTCTCTCTCTCTCTGTGTGTGTGTGCCTGGTAATTATCACGTTGTGGGGACCAATTGTCCCCACAAAGATAGGAATACCAGTAAATTTGTTTTAGTTTTTTTTTTTTTGGCTCGCGATCTACTCGTTTTTCACATTTTTTTTAACAAAAACTAGTAATAAATACAAATTTGCAGGTCGCACATGCACGAGAACAAATGCAGGTGCTGTCTCATTTGGATGCAGTCTGGACCCATAAGATAAATTGACAACATATTAGCAACATGTGAAACATTTCAAGTACATTAAACATTTTATGCTTAAATTAATAGATTTTCTTTTGTAAACAAACACATTTAATAACATCAAAAACAGCTGAGAGGGACCCAGACCTGTCAGAAAGTTACAGAAGTACAAATGAAGAGAGAGCTGAGCAATGGTTGAAGTACAGAAGGGAAGGCGTCAAGCAGACAAACACCAGTAAAGCTGTTAATGGGCTATGCTAGATAATTACTAAAACTTAAGTTACAGTTTTCTTGCATTTATCTGTTGATATATTTAGTTGTGTGTTAGAAGGGATACATTTATAAAGCCATTTTATTATTATCATCATTTGTGGATTTATAATTTACGTTTGCTTTTTCATGGTGTGTTTAATTTAATGTCGGTTTTAAAAAGTATTTCAGGATTTATGTGTGTAATGTGACTTGTATATGATGTAATGTGACTTGTAGATAAAGTTGATAAAGTTAACTTAAAATTGAATGTAAGAGCGTTTTTTGGCACTTAATTAGTTTTTGTTGAAATGTTTGTTTGTAGCCAGTCTACTGAGGTAATCAGATCAGCTTCTTCTCTCATTTCAGTGTCTCATTCCATCTTCTTATGATAATGTAAGAAAACAGTATTCAGAAATCTTGCTTCTAATAGAGTTAATGTTCCTCCATTTTTATATGTAAATAGTTATGAGAAATATTAGGTAGACCTTACCAATTTTTTAAGTTTGTCATAGTTGTTAAATTTAGGTAGTCTTTACTTAAATATATAGGATAGAATCAAAGTGAGTACAAATTGTTACAACAACTGTATCAAGTAGATTCTATATGTTGTTTTTTACAGTGTACATACATAATTGATGGGTAAATATCACTGATATGTACACACACACACACACACACACACACACACACACACACACACACAGGGGTGGAACAGTTCACATTTCTCACGGTTCGGTTCGTTGTGACGGTTTCAATATGGTTCACAAGCAATGTTCAGACAAACTTTCTACAGCCAAATCAACAAAACATTATTCAATTTAGTGACAAACTAATAATCTGCTGTCACTTTAAGTTCAGAGTCGTATAATAAGACAGTTACGACACTCACATAGACGTCCGTTGTAAGAATGGAATGCGGAAGTAACAGCGTGTCATGTAGTGACCCATAGTTCCAAACGCAGCACTGAAACACATTCATTTCAATGACACCTGCAGGTAAACGATGAAATGACTGTTTCTCCCTACATTTTCGGACATTTCATGAATATAGTCAACAGTGATATATTATGAACTCTGCTGTAGGTAATGATTATCGGTAATAATAACTAGTAAAAAAAAATATTTTAATGAGTTGAGTATGTGTGAATAATATAGATTTAATGGTTTAATATTTTATTACTGGTGGCCATCTACTTTAATATATACTTATCATATCTTTTTTAATCTATTACGAGTAACACTAGGAGGCAACAGCGAGAAGCTAAATGCCTTATAAGAAAGTCACACTGCTTCACAATGCTGCTATGTGTTTCATTGTGTTTGGTAGGTAATACGAGTGATGTATCCTCGAAAATCATGTATAATTATATTAACATTTAATGTGTACTATAAATATAATTAAATATGAAATCAGAAAAAATCCAAAGTGCTCAGAAATAGCTGAAGAAATTAGCTTGGGAAAAAATTAGTGAGGTGCTCTTTGGTATGGGGTATGCAAAACGTAAAAAATGGGGAATCCAAGGCACTCTTCATATATAAAAAAATAAAAAGCCTTTATTTAGACATGGCTATTACATTAAAAACATTTAACTGGGCAGCAACCCACGCGTAGCGGCACAGATAGCCTTCTTCAGGGTATACTGATCAAATAAACAATCTTCACTTAGGCCCCGTTTACACGTACATGGTTATTTTTAAAAACTGAGAGATTTACCTTCGTTTGTGCCCCTCGTTTACACGCAAATGGAGAACTCGCCTCTGAAACAGATCTCAGGCCAGAGTGGAGATCTTGAAAATCTTCGGTTGCACGGTTGCATGTAAACTGAGACAAACGGATGTTTAAGCAGGCAACGTCACAGAGTATGCGCCACAGCTCGCACCTACGTCAAAAGTGTGACCTATGTTTACATGTGACTGCTACTCTGAACGCTTCCACGATCACATTTATGTTCATGCAAAATCGTTTCGTGTGTTTGTATTTGCAAATGCAGCTGCTCCGTTGTGTCGGGGAGCGGAGGCGAGTGCTCGGAGGTCGGCGGTTTTGCGCGTGTTTGACTTCATGCGGCGCTGCAAGAACCGACAGACGGATGATGTCAAAGTACTGCGAGAGCGATTCGAAATTAAACCTCTACGTGTGATTCCTCAACTCGCTCTCGTGGTACTTTGACGTCATCGATCACCTACTGTAACAACTCCTCCCTCCAACATGAAGAATCAGTTCGTGTCACCACCAGTGCTGCAGGTGATTGGCTTACGTGGGCTAGCTTCTCTTGACGGCCTATATGCACGGGTACGTGTAAATAAACACTTTTCTGAAAACTGACATGCAGGGTAGGCGCTACCTATAGGCAGAGTAGGCAAATGCCTAGGGCCTTAAGCTTGGAGGGGGGCCTCCATAACTGCTAAATCCATGTGCACTAGTCCGACAATCTACCTGTCGGTTCTTGCGGCGCCTCGCGAAGTCAAAGAAGCCTAGATGAACAGCATTCAAATCTCTGCAGCTGACCGAACTTTATTTTAGCTTTATTTTAGTTTTCAAATCATGAAAACATGATGCATATTTATAGATTTTTTTATTATTCTGCTTAGTAGTTTATCTGTTTAACTTCCAATGGCAGCTGATTTGTATATTTGATATTTATAATATAAGGTATAAAGGGAAATACATATGAATATATCCAGTCTGATGGATAACTTTATAATGTAGATTGGTTCAGTAAGAGGGGAATTCTTCTTCATACCCAGCTAAAAAAACAAAAACAAAACAATAACAGATTTCTAGGAGGTGCTCATCTGTAGGTTTTTACAGTTAGGGTTTTTGCAATGTAGTGTTGTCTTTTTAATTTTCCTCTTTGGAGAAAGCCAAACTGTAATCCCAAAAAGGTGGTGTTTTAAATAAATTACTGCATCCACAACAACCAAACTAATTTGACCTGCCTTAAAATGTTTAACACATGTGGTTTTGCATAATTTCTAATAAAATTTTACCATAAATGTAACCAATTTGTTAACTTGATAAAACAGAAAAGTAATGGGGAAAACATGTTTAATCACTGTAGTGTTTAATGATTTCTTACAGGATAGAAAAAATTCTGAAAATTAGAGAGGTGTGAGTGCCTCCAACATAAAATTTGCCTAGGGCCTCCAAATATCTAGAACCGGCCCTGCTGACATGTGTGCACGATACTATTTTTGAAACCGGAGAGGTTGAAATGTCCGTTTATGAAAATAGCCGCCCACGTGTAAACATAGCCTTAAAAGGTTAGCTAATCACAAACACCTGAATGACATCACAAAGGTAATGAATTCCCATATGTAAACAATACAAGAAAAGACCACTAAATTGGCAATTTCACTAGAGTTAGGACACTAATAAATAGAACTCTAAAAAAAGAAAAAAAAAAAACGAACAACAAAAGAACAATTACAGAAAGGGACTAAAGTCAATTTCATCATTTAGTCCTGGGTATGTCATGGCCTGCAAATTGTATATATAAAAAGTTTCTCTTTGTAGAAGTAATCTTAATCTATCACCACCCCTAATGTTCTTTTTAATTGTCTCTAGACCTTCAACCATTAAGCCATCTGGGTTGCTATTATGTGCACTGTAAAAGTGTTTGGCCATTGGGTAGTCAAAATTTGCCTTTTTAATAGCATTCTTATGTTCTGAAATTCTGTCTTTGAGATGCCTCTTTGTTCGGCCTATATAAAAGCAACCACATGTACAAGATAAACGGTAAACTACAAAAGTGGTATTGCAATTAATGAATGATTGTATGTTATATGTCTTGTTAGATTTAAAATCAATAAACTGTTTACACTCTTTGATGTTTGAACAGTGGTTGCAAAATCCACATTTGTAGCCTACATACCCAATATCTGTCTGTGGAGCCAACTAGTCTTTTTGCTCACGCTGAGATGACTAGATACTAGTTTGTCTCGAAGAGTGGGGGCCCTCCTAAAGCTAATTTTGGGGGGCACACGAAAATCTTCTCTAAGAATAGGGTCACTTTTCAATAGATTCCAATTCGACGAAATTATACGTTTTATCGGATTGGTTAGACTGCTATATTTACACTTACACTTACACAACCTGCCTCCCAATTCATAGACTTTTATATCAAACCTCTTGCTCAACAGAGTCTTTGTGAGTTAATGTGCGTTTGTCAGTTTGCTCCCAGTTTTGACGGGAGATTCATCGTAGATCTTTGGTGTAAATGCTGCTAAAGTACATATACAAAGAGGTGCTGGGAAGCGTTTCAGGAGTTTAAGGGGCCGTTCACGAACCGTCCCACCTCTAACACACACACACACACACACAAATAATGTATGTGTGTGCGTGCGGTTCTATAGGTTGTTTATATAGGTATACAGATATGACCCGCAAAATGTGCCTTGACCCTTATTTGTTCTGATTATATTTTAGCTATAATTTAATTATGTAATTAAATAAAATATAATTAACCACAAATATAGTAGATTTTTTTTCTTTGAGTTTCCTCTCACATTCCTGCTTGAAAGGATCATTATGCTGCTCTTTATGCAAGTCTTTGTTTCCTCATGTGACAATCACAGATTATTCAGGAGCTTTCATGCCTCCTTGCATATCAGAAAGTCTAAATCAATGTATTGTTTTATGTGAATGAGTAGGCAGAATAAATGTTACATCATTTTGAAGATATCTAGTTTTGAAAAATCTTATGAAAACATGTTTAGTATGGGTTTTGTGGACTTATATCGGTGCTTTAAAATTGTTGCTTTTTCAAAAAACATGCATAAACTTTTTTTCTCAAAAATACAAACACGTACATAAATGTTGCTCACATAATAGTGTAGCCCAGTTTGTGCTCAACACAGTGTTATAAGACTTTTGCCATTAGTGTTTTAAGCAACTGAAAAAACACAAATGGCAGTACAGGGCAAAACTGCTCAGGGAAGCCAAATTACCTAAGGACACCAGAGGGTTCACAAATAAATAGTAAGTAAATAATATTCAATAGTTGTCTCCTTGATTTCATAATTGAAAGTGGTTTTCATTGGTTAAAAATGACTGTCTTTTATACATGAATATATAATTATAAAAATAAGATGAATGTGTCCTAATTATTTTTGCTTCTAATTTGAAGAAAAATAATCAAAACAGCTGTTCCACAAAAATAAGTTGCACAAGTATAGAAAAAAAATATTTTTTTAAAAGCACATCGCTAAAGGATTCAGCCTATCCTTTATATTATAGTTGTGTGAAAAAAGGGTTGGCCCCCTTCCTAATTTTTTTTTCATGTTTGTCACACTTTAATGTTTCAGATCATGAAAATATTTTTTTATTAATCAAAGATAACACAAGTAAACACAACATGCAGTTTTGTGCTTGACTTCATGCTGAGCATACTGTATGATATTGAAGTAACATGACAGGGATTCTTAGTGCTCTGGCAGTACTTTTATGTAATGCACATGCTTGAAAAAACATCACATTCATATGAAACTTACTTTTATCCAATAAACTTACATGAGTTTTGCATAAAAACTAGACATCTTTTATACATGAATATATAATTATAAAAAGTTTAAACGAATCCACCCCACAAGACTATTATTATAAACACGAACCTCGATTAAAGGGGAGAGGGGGTGGTGTAGCTACAATACAACAAAATTTTTAAAGTAAACCAAAAATCTGGACTAAAATTTAAATCATTTGAACATTTGAACATTTGTTAAATATGGAAATAACTGATTGTAACCACAAACAGCTCTCTTTTGCCTTAGCTACAATCTATAGTCCTCCGGGCCACCATGCAGATTTCCTGTCTGAGCTTGTAGTCACTGTAGATAAAGCTCTTATCGTTGGTGATTTTAATATTCATGTGGATAACCCAAAAGATGCATTAGGATGTGCGTTTATGGATGTTCTAAATTCTCTCAATATTAGACAAAACGTGACAGGGCCAACACATACTCGTAAGTAGGGGTGGGCGGAATGGCCAAAAATCTATTCCACGGAATGAGCCATTTTATTTCACGGAACTGAATATTTCACGGTATAAATGTTTTTCAGTTTATATTGTTTTTTTATTATAAAAATGTACAGAAATTTGACACTCACTCTAGCTTTTGACTAAATGCTCACCAAATTTTTAAATTATGAGCAATTTAAAGTTAATAATGTTAAAGTGAAAATGCCCAGAAGATAACAACAGATTAAGTCTTGATAAGACAGAATCTTGTTTATAATTGAGTTATTAATTTTATAGACTATTGAAGCTATAGTATGCCTTCATTGTATTTTCTCGTCTTTCGATCAAATAGGCTATGTTTGTATAAGCAAATGGCGCGTCAAACTACATCGCTCCAGCAGTGCACGTGTCACTGATATAAACGCGAGTTTATCGTAGCTTGCTTAAAGTTGAGAAAACTTTACAACTATTAGCATTATGTGCGAGAAGAACTCTTTATTTGGGGTCGCAGCTCCTTGTGAGTACCTACAGTAGAGAGACCTCTGCACGTGACGCGAGAGACCCGATGGCTGCTGCATGAGCACAGAGAGAGAGAGAGAGAGGGAGAGAGAGAGAGAGAGAGAAAGAGAGAGAGAGAGAGAGAAAGAAAGAGCGAGCGAGAGTCTCGCTGCGAGACCCGCGGTGGATTCACTGGCAGTTATTATAAAAATTACAGAAATAACTCGTTCATTTTTTATAAGTGAATTATTTTACATGTTTCTCCGTCACACTCGCATGGGGGAGGGCAGAGTTAGCCACGCCCACTTCTTTGCACTCCGCGGAATAGACGGAATAGAAAAATATGTTACGTCTGACATTTTATTCCGCGGTAACGGAATATACCGTCATACCGCCCAGCCCTACTCGTAAGAACACATTAGACTTAATTCTGTCACTCGGACTCAATATTAATGACATCAAAATATCACCTCAGAGTGATGCAATTTCTGACCATTATCTTGTATCATACACTGTACTTCTAGACAGGATCACTCAATCCACAACATGCTACAGATTAGCCAGAACAATAATTTCCACCACTAAAGATAGCTTTATTAGCACACTTCCAGACCTGTCCCAAATTAAACATGTAGCAGATAACTGTGACGATCTAGATATTGTAATAGAAAACCTAGTCAATGTCTGTTCTAACACATTGGATGCCGTTGCTCCCATTCGAAAAAAGAGAATCAAAGAAAAACCGCCAGCTCCATGTTATGACCATCACACCGCAGCCCTTAAAAAGGCAACTAGGAAAATGGAAAGAAATTATAGAAGCACAAAGTTAGAGGTATGGCGTGCAGCATGGAAAGAGAGTGTTAAACACTACAGACAGGCTATTAAAACTGACAGATCTACCCATCCTTAGCAAGCTTATAAATGAGAATCATAATAACCCTCGTTTCCTCTTTAGCACAGTTGCAAAACTGACTAGAAACAAAGAACAAACAGAAACCAATAGTAAAATTCAACACAATAGTAACGACTTCATGAACTTCTTTTCTAACAAAATTACGGCTATTAGAAAAAACATCGTAGCTACCCAGGCAGCCACCACTCTACCTATTAGTTCACTTAACACTAGACTACCATATGAACATCTTGATTCATTTAAACCTACTACAATAGATGAGCTCTCTAGACTAGTTACATCATCCAAATCATCGTCCTGTATCTTAGACCCCGTTCCCACAAAACTACTTAAAGAGGTATTCCCTGTAGTGTCAACCCCGGTTCTAAATATCTTTAACTCATCGCTAGAAATAGGATATGTTCCAACAGCTTTCAAACTAGCAGTTATTAAACCGCTGATTAAAGAACCGCAGCTTGACCAGGGAGAGCTTAATAACTTTAGACCAATCTCAAATCTCCCTTTTCTTTCGAAAATATTAGAAAAGGTAGTGGCAAGCCAGTTACGCACATTCTTGACAAATAATAGTACATATGAAAAGTTCCAATCAGGATCAGGCCCCACCATAGCACAGAGACAGCGTTGCTTAGAGTTACAAATTACCTCCTATTAAAGGCTCTCTAAGCGAATCTGCGAGACGTTAGTTATTGTTGATGTTTGAAACTGTTTTCAAACAGACGGAGCGTAGCTAACTCCTCCCCCGCCCCCTACCTTCCGTGCTTTCATGAACGCACCCAACCCCCACCCCCAAATCTTTTTTGTCGTTTATTGGCTGGAATACTTTGTTTTGCTTTGTGATGCTAGGTTTGGCCACTTGTTGATATTGCCGTTTGTGAAGCCTGGGCTGTCTACAGAGATCGCATTTTTTACAGTTTGATCAGCGGACAGGCAGCAAGCAGATAGTGAGGAGATGTTTCCGGTATGTAACAAAAAATGTTTTATGGTCTAAAACGCTTCAATTCGCTTAGAGCGCCTTTAACATCCGATCGTGGTGAAATCTCAATTCTTATATTACTAGACCTAAGTGCAGCCTTTAACACAAAAGATCGCACAATCTTACTCAATAGACTAGAAAACTATGTTGGTATCAGTGGTCAGGCGCTAGCCTGGTTTAGGTCGTATCTAACCAATCGCTATCACTTTGTTTATGTAAACGAGGAAGAGTCATATCACTCCCTGGTTAAATACAGTGTACCGCAGGGATCAGTTTTAGGTCCTATCCTGTTCTCGTTATATATGTTTCCCCTAGGAGACATTATCAGGAAACATAACATAAGTTTTCACTGCTATGCGGATGATACCCAGCTTTACAGCTCCTCACATCCCAGCGAAACACACACGTTTTCTAAGCTAACAGACTGCATTAGCGATGTTAGGGACTGGATGGCACATAACTTTCTTAAGCTCAACTTCAATAAGACAGAGATACTTATTATTGAACCGAATCGCTACAAATATAATATGTCAGATTACAAGTTGCCCATAGATGGCTGCACTGTGGTGCCATCTTCCACATTTAGGAACTTAGGTGTGATGTTCGACAGCAACTTATCCTTCGATAGTCATATAACCAACGTCTGCCGCACAGCATTCTTCCATCTTAGAAATATCTCAAAAATACGCCATATACTGTCTACATCTGACGCAGAGAAGCTTATCCATGCTTTTATGACCTCTAGAATAGACTATTGTAACTCGCTACTCGGGGGATGCCATGCAAATCAGGTAAACAAGCTTCAGCTAGTTCAAAACGCTTCTGCAAGGGTACTTACTCGATCTAAGAAGTATGACCACATAAGCCCAATTCTGGCATCTTTACACTGGCTACCAGTTAAATATTGCATACAATTTAAAATATCACTAATCACCTACAAAGCTTTAAATGGCCTAGCACCCTCATATCTTAGAGAATTACTATCAGAATACAATCCATCATGCACACTACGGTCGCAAAATTCTGGTCTCTTGATTATCCCTAGACTATCAAAAGTGTCTAAAAGTGGAAGATCCTTTTCCTACTTAGCCCCTAAGCTCTGGAATGATTTACCAACCGATGTCCGAGAATCAGACACAGTCGATCATTTTAAATCTAGACTTAAAACTTTTATTTCAACATAGCATTCGCATAATTTGTCTAGTAAAGGTACTTAACTCGCAATAGTTATATGTACGGAACAAAGCACTCACGGTCAATAACACAGACCAACCAAATAAATAAATAAAACCTTATCTGCATAAACACTTCAAAATGAATTGCATTAAATAGTTTGCCACCGTTTGCCACTGAACCTGCATTAACGACGACAGTGGGGCCTCTGGCCTTAGTCAAACGGGTTGGCACGTATGGTCGGGTTGCGATTTTGGAACTTTCGTGTGTCTTGTGAATAGGATGCCATACAGACCTGTTTGCCACAGAACCTGTCGGGTTGCGATTTTGGCGTTTTCGTGTGTCTTGTGAATAGTATGCCATACAAACCCGTTGAACCTGCATTAAAGACGACAGTGGGGCCTCCAGCCTTATCCGCTTGTCCGGATTTTTAAGTGTAAGAGAAAATTAGTTGTCCGACTGGACAAGTTAAATTTCAATCAATGTTACTTCACGTTATGTGCCGTTAACGACAGAGCAGAACGCGCAGCGCAAACACTGAGCGGAATATTGAACAGAGAGCACTGCACACCGACACACACGTTTACATGTACTGTTATTGTTACTAAACAAGCTGTGCGCGCATTAAACCTGATCGCCGAACATGTCTGCGTGCTGCGCGACAGCGATTTGAATGACAGAGTTCGTCACTGTACATTAAAAATCCCACACGAACATTACAGCGTAAATGCTAGGTTTAAGATTGATTTTATATATATAACAGATAATCTAGATACATTTATTCTAATAAGTTTTAAAACATGGTAATGTTTTGCTTTAGTGTTTTTATGTCAGACAATCATTGAAAAATCTTCTATTATTTTGCTTTAATTGCTAGTCCGGGTTTGGTTGAAGGTTACAGTTTGTCCGGTTAGAACAAGTATGTCTCACTCAAAGTATTCAAATCGTTGACTTTATTAAATGTGCATAGATGTGTGTTTAGTATAATGCACGCACAGTCCACAAAACTTCCTTTGATTTGAATCAATTCTGCTTATTTAAACTATAACTATTTAACCCTGTCACACAAGCATTGTTAAAGAAACTGTACCAGGGTGGTGAGGCACGCTGTGTGGTGATGGCGGTGTGAGTATCGCGAGACTCGAGCAGAGGTGAGATCGAACATGGCGGCGCACACTTGTTGACAAACATAACAGGACGAGTTTAAACTTTTGAGCTCAAAAACTCATTTCATCCGGAATAAACCAAATTAACATCGCATCGACTATCATATACTCGATACGATCCACAATTCAACTGTACATTGGAGGACTTAATGGACTTGGAGATCTTTATTGACGACTACTTTCACCACACTCGTCCGACCATGGATAATACCGACGTACCCAAACCAGATTCCAAAAGAAGAAAGAGAGACTCCGCAACGGACACTGATGACCTACACACCACCGAAGTTGAGGTTAGTGTGCTGGCTAGCATCAATAAAAAACTGGATATACTGGTTACAATTCACGACGAGTTAAGCGACATGCGGAAAAGCCTTGAATTTGCTCACAATCAAATCGAAACACTACAACAATCAAATCAAAAGCTTCAAACTTCAATATCAACACTCACCCAGCAAATGGAAAACGTCACCGCAGAAAACAAACAGATGAAAGAAACCATTCTAGACATCCAAACACGCTCGATGCGCGACAACTTAATTTTCTCAGGCATTCCAGAAACATCACCCGATAATCCAGAGTTGCATCTTAAAAACTTCATGCACTCTCAACTTAAACTTCCCGCTGACGTCACTCAAAATATCACCTTTCACCGAGTTCATCGTCTCGGTAAACCACAGCAGGACAAAACTCGTCCCATCATTGCAAAATTTGAACACTATCAACAAAAGGAATTGGTTAAAAGCAAAGGAAAACTACTCAAGGACACTCATTTTGGAATGAACGATCAATACCCACGAGAAATAAACGAACGAAGAAAAGTTCTCTATCCCATATTAGGGGTGTAAAGATTAATCGATTCGTATCGATGCATCGATTATACAGGCGCCGATTTGATGCATCGATGCGTCCGCAAGAGGATCGATTATTAATGTGTTTATTTTGCCGCCTGTCTGCTCGCCTGTCTATTTTCAGCATTCGCTCAGACATATGCGTACAACCAACTATTAAGCTGCGCGTGGCGCTCACTAACCTCATTGTTATCTTCTATGTCACACCGCTTCACACGCGTTATTTACGTTTCACAGTCTGTTGTTCACACACATTGCAAAGTCTTTTAAAAGCGACGGAACCGTCAGCGCAACACGCAATTTCTGTTTGAGCCTTTGTCTAGCCCACAGCTGGATGAATTGAGACGCAGCAAGTGACCCGCGCTGTCTCGATGAGTAGGAAGTTTTCATAAAAATAAGAACATTAAGCTCTCGTCTAGCGAATCCAATGCTCTAAATGGTCATTAAACATCTAAAATAATCCTTATCTGTACGTTTCATGAGAAGTGTATACTGTCCCAAATCCATAATCTAAAGCAAAGATGCGTCTTCATTCACTTTCGGTTTCGTTTTTAAAAGCATGCAGAAATGACAGAAAATACATTGCTTGATGTTAAAAGAATGATTAAAAGAGATAAAGTTTTGGACCTGATTGTTGTTAAAAGAGTTATTAAGAGTGACTCAAAAGCAATCTTCCAGACGCTGTCGGCTGACGCGCATGCACACGCGAGTGCGTGACCCTGATATAGACATTTAAAATTACAGTTTTAAAAATATCTGTTTTGACAAGAATTCACGCAGGTATGACACATATCTGTTATATCTTTAGTGAATTTTTTGTTAACTGTTGATGAAAAGTATCTGTTGTTTAACATTAGGCTATATTAAACCCTTGCATTTGTCTACATCTTAAAGTGGTCTGTCTTAATGTCTGATTAAAACAATATAAAAACCATAAATTTAACACATAGTGATATTGTTTTTGCTTGCGTTAACAGGTGTAGTTCTGTCATGTTTTGTCAGATTCCAACAAATCATGCATTGTTTTGAAGTTTTTTGATGTTAAATGTTTGTTAAATGTTAACTAATTTAAGAAAATTTGCTCATCCCAACTCAATTTGCAAGCACAGGTCACAAATGATGCAGCAGCAAACAGAAATGGAACAAGGTCTTCTAAAGGAAAATTAAATATAAAACTATGGCTGATGGTTCTGTTGAAAATGTAAACAGGCTGTTGTAAACATACATTTGCATATAGCATAAATATTTGTCCAAATCCATGTTGATTAGAGCATTAAAAACTTGAAAAATGTTAAATTAGGGTAAATTTAGAACAGATAAAATTTTTTAATCTTTTGACAGCCCTAAAAAATATTTAGAATTGAATCGGATCGGATCGAATCGAATCGGATCACGGGGAATTTTGAAGAATCGAAAAAAATCGAATCGTTGACCTAAGAAATCGGAATCGGATTGAATCGTTATGAAGGCGCCGATTTACACCCCTATCCCATATTAAAAGAAAACAGAAGAAACAACATACGTGCAGTATTGACAGTTGATAAACTCTATATAAATGGACAACTATTCCGAAGCCATGAAAAAACACTGTGGCTTTTCTGAATGAATAAATATACAAATATACTAAGCATTATTATTATTATTATTATTATTATTATTATTACTTTCTTTTCTAATGTCATATATATATATGTATGTATATGTGTATTATATCTGTAGATTTTCCTTTTTTTTTTTTTTTATTCTTCCACACCTCTCTTAACCTACAGACTTTTTAAGCCCAGTGGTTAAGTTTTGTGCTTACACACACACACACACACACACACACACACACACACTCTCTCTCTCTCCTTATCTCCTCATTTGCTTTATCTTTCTACAGCTTTTTATTTCTCGTTTTTTTTCTTTTTTTTTCTTTTTATTATTATTATTTGTTGGTTTTGTTTATCAGTATCTCTCTGTCTGTTCTCTCTCTCTCCCTCTTCCCCTCTCTCCCTCTCTCTCTCTTTACCTTTGACTCCGATAAGGCATGTGCCTTTATTTGTATTTATGTCTTGTATTTTTGTGTCTCCTTGTCTATATATGTAAAGTCCAGTTGCTCAATAACTATTGGTTACTCTTGTATCCACGTTCCATACCACTACTAACTCTCAGCTTAACCCCAAGCAAAAACGCTGGAAAACATGTAATGTGCAATATGACATACATCCTCCCAATATTGACAAGAAAAAACACCCATGCCTTATTACCTCATACAAACCCATCTATCCCTCTCTCCCTTTCTCAACTCTCTCTTTCCCTTTATTATTTTATATGTCTCTTAACTCATTTATACGAGCTAGCTCACAACTTTGACAAATCTGACATACATGCAACCACTTAACCTAATAACATGGAATGTACGCGGCTTCCGTAACCAAACCAAAAGACTTAAAGTAATTAATCACCTAATAAAACTGAGGGCTGATATTTGCTTCCTTCAAGAAACACATTTAACAGACACAGAATTGCAATATCTCAACTTTAAACAATTTGACAAAATATACTCTTCAACATTTAACAGCAAACAAAGAGGCGTCTCCATTTTAATAAATAAAGATATTCACTTTTCACTTAACCAATCTATTATGGACCCAAACGGTAGATTCATCATTATTAATGCAATTATAAACCACACAACATTTACATTGGCAAACATTTATGGCCCTAACAATGATGATCCATCTTTCTTCCACAATTTCTTCTCAATACTATCAAATTCAAACAACCTCATCATAGCAGGAGACTTCAATACAGTCATCAATCCCACAATTGACCGCAAAAGCTCCTCTGGTAACTTAAGAAATTGGCACTCCACTGACACAATAAAGCAATACATGGAGGACTACGGCCTTAGCGACAGTTGGAGAATGAGGAACCCCTCTTTAAGGGAATATTCATACTTTTCTACAGTTCATCAATGTTCATCTAGACTCGACTTATTCATCATCAGCAATTCACTAATAACCAAGATATCAGATAATAAAATCTACCCTATTGTAATTAGTGATCACGCCCCTGTCTCTCTGTCCATAAATACCCAAACACAGGCTAAAACTTCAACTCGATGGCGCTTCAATACCTCATTATTAGAAGACCCCAACTTTACAACCCTTATAAGGCGAGAGTGGGCATTCTTTCTGGAAATGAACGACTCTCCAGACACCTCACCTTCACTGCTATGGGAAACTGGTAAAGCCGTAATCCGAGGGAAAATTATATCATACTCTTCATATATGAAAAAACAGCAACAACAATTGGAAAATACATTAGAACAAAAAATCTAACTCCTAACAACTGAAATATCTCACCCTCCCAGTGAACCCAAACAGAAAGAATTAAAAGAACTCAAAACACAAATTGATGATATCAAACAGAAAAGAACACAATTCCAAATTCAGCAACTGAAATATAATGGTTTTCAATACAATAACAAAGCAAACAGTAAATACCTAGCAAATCTACTACAATACAAGAAGGAGAAATCAATCATCCCAGGCATCTTGGACACCACAGGAAATATTAACCAAAACTCACAGGATATAAATAATATATTTAGAAATTTCTATAGCAATCTCTATTCCCCCACTCACCAACCTACTCAATCGGAAATCGACACTTTTTTGAACAGTCTGACATTGCCAAAATTAACTTTAGAACAAACCAACATTCTAGACGCACCCCTAAGCATTAATGAACTTACTATAGCACTCAATAAAATTCCTAGCAATAAATCTCCCGGGCCAGATGGACTACCAGCTGAATTTTACAGACACTTTTGGGACATATTATCACCACTTTTTACCAGAGTAATTATAGAAATAAAAAAGTCATCCACCATACCCACACACATGAATACAGCAGCCATGACATTACTACTAAAACCCAACAAAGATCCATCTCATCCCTCAAGCTACCGACCTTTCTCATTATTAAATACTGATTTGAAAATTATCACCAAAGCATTAGCAACCAGAATAGAAACAGTCACCCCCACACTCATTCATCCAGATCAGACAGGTTTCATAAAAAATAGACACGCTACAGATAATGTTCGTAGACTTTTTAATTTATTTAATATATCACAAGAAAGACAACAGAAAACAATTATCATTTCACTTGACGCAGAAAAAGCCTTCGATAAGGTAAACTGGGCATTTTTATTCAATACACTTCACAAGTTTGGTTTTGGAGAGTCGTTCATCCACTGGATTAAAATACTGTATTCATCACCCAGGGCCACCATCACCACCAACGGAATTACTTCACAGAGTTTCACACTACATCAGGGCACCAGACAGGGATGTCCTCTCTCGCCCTCCCTCTTTGCCATTTTTATTGATCCTCTCGCAGCAGCAATACGACAAAACACCATAATCGAAGGAATTCAGGTAGACAATGTACAACACAAAATCAGTTTATATGCAGATGATCTTTTACTATATCTACAGAACCCACGAGTGTCACTTCAAGAAACGTTTAATATTATCAGTAGATTCTCACTTGTCTCACATTACACTATCAACTGGAACAAGTCAATTTTACTACCGCTATCAGATGATGCATGGGATTCTGGAGCTCAGGACCCCTCCCTCCACCTTCACACAGGCAACATCAAGTACCTAGGGATTCAGATTTCCCCCAGGCTGTCAGAGCTTTTCACTCTCAACTACACTCCTCTCCTTAAGAAAATTGAAGACGAATATTAACGCTGGTCTAAACATCCACTAACATTAATCGGAAGAATAGCCGCTGTAAAGATGAAAACCCTACCTCAAATTAACTACCTTTTTTCTATGATCCCCGTCACTCCTACAGATAAATGGTTCAAAACTCTTAATTCTTTAACAACACAATTTTATTGGAAAAATAAAAAACCCAGAATTTCACTCTCAACACTACAAAATAAAAAATCACATGGGGGGCTTGAGGCTCCAAACTTCCATCATTACTTCCTGGCAAATCAATTACAGTATTTAGTTAAATGGATCAATATACACAAGTACAAATACCCATGGCTAGAATTGGAACAAAACCAATGCATAAATATCCCAATTTCAGATCTCCCCTTCCTCTCACAATCAATTAAGAAATCCAACCTCTTCCAAAGCATTACTATACAATCAACTCTGACAGCCTGGTGGAAAACAAATCAAATCACAAAATCATCACTAGAATTAAATAAGTTTACCCCACTTTGGCACAACCCAGAATTCAAGATTCAAAATAAACCTCTTTTTTTCCCGACATGGGCACAAAAAGGAATCACACATCTTCACCACGTATTTGAGAACCACCACTTCATGTCATTTGACACACTCACACAGAAATATGGGGTTGGGAAAAAACAATTTCTTCAATATCAACAACTTAGACTTAAAATTAAACACAAAACCAGACTTATCAACAACACATTACAACCATCTCAACTTATAGAAGAACTTATGAAAATTAATACCTTCAAAAAATTAACCTCCCAACTATACACACTGATTTCCCACCAAAACACAACAATAACACTCCCAACAACCAAATGGGAAGCTGACTTGGCCTTCTCTTCCAACCCTGAATACTGGGAACAAATCTGTAGGAACACATTTTTCATGACCAATAACACAAACCTGCAGCTTATACAATATAAAGTCATTCACAGAACTCACATCACCCAAAGTAAAATGTTTAAAATGGGCCTACACAACACCAATATTTGTTCACAATGCACTTTAGGTAGAATAGATGACTATTTACACGCCATGTGGCAATGCCAACCAGTTCAATCATTTTGGGTTACAGTCACTGAGACATTATCCACCGTCCTGAGTCACAGAATCCCATTATCTCCAACACCCTGTCTCATTGGCGACATTTCTGAAATCCATATCCCCCAAAAATACAGGAATCCGTTGCTCGTCTCTCTAGCTGTCGCTAAGAAAGTAGTTCTCCAAAACTGGAAATCAAAGAAATCTTGCAACATCAATCATTGGATAAATTTAATTTCTGAACACATTTCAATAGAGAAATATAATGCACGCAGATGGAAGCAGATATCAGCCTTTGAAGACATCTGGTCCCCATTTCTATCATTTGTTAACACAAAAACATAGCTACAAGCCGTGTACATTACCAATCACACATCTCTCTCTTCTATTATGTAATTTTATTTATTTTATCTCTATAGGCACACACCATTTAAACCCATGCATAACATGTTTTTCCAACCCTTTTTAAACTCATTTCCGCTTAAATACTCTAACTGTGATTAACGAACGTGAACCTCAAGATCATTCTATTCAACCAGCAATAATAATGTCTCACTGCAACTGTATTGTCCTTTTGTAATTTGTCTGTTATTTTGTTGTATGTATGTTATGTGTTACACTTTTACGTGGTGCTTAATCCCCCTCCCCTTATGTGCACTGTAAATAAGTATTCCTAGTTTCCGTACTGTAAAATAATTTACTTTATATAAAAAAAAGTTGTCCTCCGAAGAGGGGGGTGGTGGCGGGCCAAAAAAAAAAAAAAAAAAAAAAAAAACTATAACTATTTACACAATTCAGCCGATCTCCTTTCCCGTTATCATTCACCTGCTCTATTCTCCGACACTGCGCAGACTTTCTAGCGGTAAGTTTTGGAACAGTCCATTTCGCACTTAACAACAGGGGTGATTGGATTAGTCCATTTATTAAAGGCGACTCTTTTCTACAATCATTGAAATGTGGGAAAAATGAAGAGAAAGGCAGCAGATATAGCATCATTCTTCAGAAAGAGTAACAAGAAGCAGCCAAATGAATCTTAGTAAAATACATTTCAGTGGCCTAAATTCACATGATTTTCTGGTCTCTATAGTATTTTCAGCAATGGGAGATATAAATCCTGGTTTCAAAGTAAATTTCAAAAGTTTTATTTGATTAAATAGTTTAAAAATACATGAGGTTGAATTATGACTATAAATTTTATGTTAATCTCAATTCATTTTAATTAAAATTCAAGTATTGTTGCAATTGTATGTTATACATTATTCTTATTAACACACCTATAATACTTAAAAGTATTTTAAGGATGGATGATAGAGATTTTATGTGCCACCAGAGTAACTGCTGGCCCCTGCCTGGCCACCACTGAAAATCCCTTGCTCCGCCACTGATTAGCAAAACACAAAAAATACATTATATTATAAATCTTTACCCGGACAAGTGACTTTTGTGCATGGACAAGTGAAACACAAATTTACTTGTCCGAAGGACAAGTTGCTCAAAAAGTTAATGTCAAGCCCTGCCATACAGACCCGTTTGCCACTGAACCTGCATTAACAACGACAGTGGGGCTTCCGGCCTTAGTCAAACGGGTTGGCACGTATGGTTGGGTTGCGATTTTGGTGCTTTCGTGTGTCTTGTGAAAAGTTTGCCATACAGACCCGTTTGCCACTGAACCTGCATTAACGACGACAGTGGGGCCTCCAGCCTTAGTCAAACGGGTTGGCACGTATGGTCGGGTTGCGATTTTGGTGCTTTCATGTGTCTTGTGAATAGTATGCCATACAGACCCGTTTGCCACCGAACCTGCATTAGCGACGACAGTGGGATTACAGGCCTTAGTCAAAAGGGTCGACAGGTTTCATTTTCTCTTAAAGATCGGAAGGTGACCCTTAGTTACCATATATACCGTCGCAGTGGGCCCCCAATTTGCAAAATCCTCAACTGTGGATAATATAATTATGCCGCAATAGTTAGTCTGTCTGAAACTAAGCTGATTAAACCAAATCACTGTGTGACACTTGCATTACATACGCTAATATGATTTTGTTTTTCTCTCCCCGTCTCGTCCTCGACCCCGAGGACAATGAGACAAACAGACCCAGTTCCGGTAGATGTGAAAGTCGGCACACCTCTGATCTACTGGTCGTCATTCAACGTGATGCCCAGCTGATGCCTGACCAACGATCACCGGCAGAACCCGCTTAATCTCCTTATCCGTTTATATGTGTGTATATACATATATATCTCCCAAGGGTTTTTCCCTCCTAGGACTTTTTTTATTTCCTCGGCTAAACAGCCCAGGGTTTTTTTTCTCCAAGGGTTTTTTTTACCCCGGGGAGGCAGCCTTCTTGGGCTTAACTTAGCTTCCTCTTCTAGACATTACATTAGTAATACGCTCGCTTATAATGTCGAGTGATAGCCGCAGCAAATTTGACTGCTTATGCTATCGTGTATTATGTTGTGCTATCTGTCATTTTCTGTGCTTTTACTGCTTCTATTAATGTAAAGCTGCTTTGAAACAATTAACCATTGTGAAAAGCGCTATATAAATAAAATTGAATTGAATTGAATTAAAATATATTTTTGTTTCTTGCAATAGAGGATGAATGGGTGAATGATTATTAATAGACAATTCATTGTTACACCAATGACTTGGATTTAAAAAAATACGATTTGTAGATCATTTTCATTTAGAGGCCATTCGTATGAAGTTTATTTTAAATCTAGACGTGCGGCAAAAAGAAACTCGTGTTCCCAGGTGGCGTGTCCTGCGTTTTCCATGCAGATGTTAATGAACCCTAATGCAAGAATTCTTCCAATAAGTGGTCGGGACTCGGGACACAATCAACTTAGGCATAAAGCGGTGGGGACATCTTTCACCCGCAAATTACACGAGTGGGGCAGCTGTGCTGGCAGCATAGGGACAGCAGCAACCTTCAACCCATGGCATGACAACATTGGCCCTTGTGGCCAAAAAATACAGACCAGCCCACCAGGAATTCTCCCAGTCCTCCCTATGGCCAATCCGGGCCTACATGGGATCACAAATACCACCCATTTTTGTCTTGACTACCAACTCCATATAATGATTAAGTAGAAAAGTATAAGAGCTGACACGTGACATTACAATAAATGCAAGCACACTCTTAAAACGAATGTGTTAAATTAACACATCTTGTGTCTAGTTAAGGACAACGCACCTAGTGTGTTGTCCTTAATTTAACACATCTCTGTGTTTTTTTAGAACAACACACTTTGTGTTGTTTTAACACATCTTGTGTTGTCCCTTTTATTTTTTATGAACTTAAATGACACATAATGTGCTAAAAACAACACACAATGTGTTAAACAACTCAACACAAAGCAATGTGCCAGAACCAACACATCCAGGGTGTGTTAATTTCAACACATTGCTTTGTGTTAAACTATTTAACACATTATGTGTTCATTTTAACACATTATGTGTCATTTCGTGCTGATTTAGAGTTCATATAAATAAAAGGGATAACACAAGATGTGCCAAAACAACACGAAGTGTGCTGCTCCAAAAATAACACAGAGATGTGTCAAATCAAGGACAACACACCAGGCGCGCTGCCCCCAACCAGACCCAAGACGTGCCAATTCAACACATTCGTTCCAAGAGTGCACTGTAAAAGGCTTTGCAGGTTTTAAAAATCTGCTAATTGTCTTGGCCAGTGAGTGTGCACAATGTTTAAACTAACCTTTTAGGACTCAAAATACATTAAGGCAAGTAAACCAAGAAAAATAATACTACTTCCACATATTCAATGCACCATAAGCTTTTAGTGTAAACATTGCGTACGTTTCCTGAACATTTAGGAAATACAGCAAAGTGTGTAAATACAGCAAAGTGTGTAAAGGAGTAGCACTTCTCACGTCTGACCCTGAAACACTTTAGGTGCAGGTATGTCTATCTTAATGGCATGGCGTCAGCGGAGATTATTGCTAAGGTTTGTTGTATTTCCAAAATATTTTAACTCAGATTTACAATGTCTCCAAACTGCAACGGACTTGTCAATCTTTCCATTTACTTTGTTAAAACCTAAGTAATCCCAAACCTTTGATCTCATGTTGGCTGGGGCCTTGCAAATTTCTCCTTCGTTTTCCTCCATTTGGGGACTGTCTGCTGCGTTTACCCAAATGACAGCAAACAGGTGCGCCGCGAATTGAAGATTAGTGACGTAATCCACTGCGCCACTGCTGTGATGGTGCACTTTATGTCGCAGATGCAACTAATTTAAGATTTATATATATATATATATATATTTTTTTTTATTATCCATCGTATTCGTTATATAATCACGTTTTATTCGATTTTTAAATATAAAATTAATTATTTACCGAAACAAACGATTCAAAAATCCAGGTTTCAAGATTGATGCATCGGCAGGATTTGTAATCGATGCATCGAGAAAACGAATGAATCGTTGCACCTCTACCTTTTACCAATTTCAATTTCACAGTAAATTTAATAACATTAATTTTGTATACATCTTTTCCTTTCATCCTATTTTTATGACCTTGCTGCCCGAATCAGGATTTCTTGTTCAATGGTCACACCTCAATTTTGCAATTTCCATGCATCTTTCTTATGGACATCAAATAATGAATTTCCAGTGTGTGTGTTAAACTTTTTTGGCCCATTTTACCTATAAAAGAAAATGTGCCTAATAATTCTGCACACCTGGTGCTCAAGCCAGCCATCATTAACAATAATGAATTACTTATAAATGCTTTATATACTAAATTGATGGGTGTTACTAAAATTTATTTGGTTTGGAATTAGTAAAAGATGTTTGATAAAAACTGTAATCAAAAGTTTGATGTAGCTACATAATAATTCTGCCCACACAATATTTTATTTGCAGTGTAATCACTTGCAAATAGCCATTGGTCTATCACTTCTGTTTTTGACTGCGTTTTATCGCTCATTTTTTCATAATGTTCCATAATGTTTTTGTTTGATAATGTCTGATCGATCACTTCACACCTTTCATTCATTCAGGTGTGAAGGGCAAATCCCTGTTGTAGAAGTGTGGGGGGCTTAATTTATACATTGCAATTTTTTGGGTTCTCTTTGAGGTGGGGTGTTCTAAAAAAAAATTTGCACAGTGAGCACACTGAGTACAGACGCTGAAACAAGCATCTGCCAACTAATGTTAATAATACAACAACTGTGCTAATAATAGGGATGAAATGGTATTATACATTTCGTGGTATTGCGGTATCAAATTTTCCTGGTACCACCATGGTCACATGATTCGGTAAAAGTTAGGTCTTCCGGGCAAAGCTGTGTAGTTTTTTTCCGGCCAAGTGGAGCGGGAACTACAATTCCCATAATCCCATGCGTGCCATTCTGATGCCTCTCTACAAGTGGAGCGACAATGGCGGATGCGGCTAGTGGCGAAGCAAAAGAAACGCGAATTTGGAGCTCCGTCGAGTTCATAATCTAAATCCTATTTTCTTACTATCTCGTTCCTATCTATATAATATAACGTACTAGTGTATATTAGGAATACTTTACCGTGACGATTTTTGAACAGTATTAATAAGTAAAACGATCTATCACTAGTAAACACCTAGTGCTAGCATATAGCCCACTAGCATAAACAAACGTGCACTTGCTCACTGTCTGTTTACTGTAAATCTGCCTTCTTTTTCGATCTAATGGCGGACTCATCCGATGTATGTTTTTCAGACCTTTCCTCACCAGAGCGGGAAGCTGTGGAGGAGTTGTGTCCCGGCATTAGCACCAGGCGGTACAGCGTGCCTCACATCACCCTGGCTCCAGGCACCCGGAGACGACCGAGGCACGCAACGAGCGAGCACCCATCTCGATGCAGCTTCACGGACCGCGGTCTGGCGAACGGAGACGCCATCGCCCAGCATGAAAACGGTAAGACTCCGCTTGTCATTGTAACCTGCACTACTTGCCACATGTACAGTTTAGCTTCTTCCGTCAGCATAGAGGGGTTTACATGTGCTAAGTGTATTGAAGAAGTAAGGCTGACGGAGAAGGTTGCAGAACTAGAAGCGCGCATCCGAACGCTAGTTGAGGACAGTAAGACCGCTAATGTTAATGTTACAAACACTGTTTCGGGTGCGCCTAGTGTTAAGCGTAATACACTTGGCTCGGTTCCGACTTCAGAGTCAAGGCGGCTGACTAACTGGGTGACTGTCAGGCGGCCTAGTCGCATTCGGCATCCAAATCACGTTCCTGTTTTAATATCAAACAGATTTTCTCCACTCAGCAATACACCGGCTGAGACATCTGTTAAAGGTGCCCTGGTTATTGGAGATTCTATACTCAGGAACGTTGGCATTGAGGCACCAGCCACCATAGTCGATTGTATACCGGGAGCCAGAGCGTCTGACATTAGATCCAAACTTAAAGTGCTGGCTAATGCTAACCGTAAGTTTTCTAAGATTGTTATTCACGCCGGCACGAATGACACCAGACTCCGCCAGTCGGAGATCACCAAAGATACTATTAAAGAGGTGTGTGAAATTGCAAAAACAATGTCAGACAATGTAATTTGCTCTGGTCCCCTCCCCGCCTACCGGGGGGATGAAACTTACAGTAGATTAGTGTCTCTTCATGGCTGGATGTCAAAGTGGTGCCCTCAGCATAACGTAGGGTTTATAGACAATTGGAAGCATTTCCGGGGAAGACCTGACCTGCTAAAGAGAGATGGCCTCCATCCGTCTCCGGAAGGAAGTGCTATACTCTCTAGAAATCTGACCAATAGTCTTACTTTTGATATTGTCTGACTATCCAGGGCCCAGGTCAGGAAACAGACAGATCGGCTTACCCATCAGTCTGTTAGCTGCCTTGACATGTCAAGATCACATATATCCCAGCACATAGAGCCTTTTTTAACAGAGTACCAACACATCTCGACTGTGTCTGTTCCTCGAACAAATAAATACAGAGCACCGTTTACCTCGTCTCGTACAAATCTTATTAACATAAAACTAGAACATAATACATTAACAGATGAAACTCAAATGTTAAAATTCGGCCTTCTTAACATTAGATCACTTACCAAAAAAGAACCAATTATCAATGAAATAATTACTGACAAAAACTTAGATGCACTCTGTTTAACAGAAACCTGGCTTAAAGCAGACGATTACACCAGTTTAAACGAATCCACCCCACAAGACTATTATTATAAACATGTTCCTCGTCTAATAGGGAGAGGGGGTGGTGTAGCTACAATATACAATAAAATATTCAAAGTAAAACATAAATCCAACCTAAAATTTAATTCGTTTGAAATAATACTGTTAAATATGGAAATAACTGATCGCAACAAAAAACGACTTTCGTTCATTTTAGCTACCATATATAGGCCTCCAGGCCACCACACAGATTTTCTTAAAGAAATAGCAGACTTCCTATCTGAGCTTACAGTCACTGTAGATAAAGCTCTTATCGTTGGTGATTTTAATATCCATGTGGATAATCCAAAAGATGCATTAGGACGTGCGTTTATGGATGTTCTAAATTCTCTCGGCATTAAACAAAACGTGTCAGGGCCCACGCATACTCGTAATCACACACTAGACTTAATTCTGTCACTCGGACTCAATATTAATGACATCGAAATATCACCCCAGAGCGATGCCGTTTCAGACCATTGCCTTGTGTCATGCACAATACTTCTAGATAGGACCGCTCAGCCTACAACATGCTACAGATTAGCCAGAACAATAATTTCCTCCACTAAAGATAGCTTTAGTAGCACTCATCCAGACCTGTCTCAAATGAAACATGTAGCAGATAAACGTGAATATCTAGAAATTATAATAGAAAACCTGAACAACGAATGATCTAGCACGTTGGATGCCGTTGCTCACATTCGAAAAAAGAGAATCAAAGAAAAACCGCAAGATCAATGGTATGATCATCATACTGCAGCCCTTAAAAAAGTAGCTAGAAAAATGGAAAGAAACTACCGAAGCACAAAGTTAGAGGTATGGCGTTCAGCATGGAAAGAGAGTGTTCAACACTACAGACAGGCTATTAAAACTGCCAGATCTACCTATCTCAGTACGCTTATTAAAGAAAATCATAACAACCCTCGTTTTCTATTTAGCACAGTTGCGAAACTGACTAGAAACAAAGAACAAACAGAAACCAATAGTAAACTCCAACACAATAGTGATGACTTCATGAACTTCTTTACTAACAAAATTATGTTTATTAGGGAAAACATAGAAACTACGCAAGCAGCCATCACTCTACCCAATAGTACATTTTCCACTAGATTACCAAACGAACATCTTGAGTCATTTAATCCTACTACAATAGAAGAGCTCTCTAAACTAGTAACGTCATCCAAATCATCGTCCTGTATACTAGACCCCGTTCCCACAAAATTACTAAAAGAGGTATTTCATGTAGTGTCAGACACGGTACTTAATATCTTTAACTCATCTCTAGAATTAGGATACGTTCCAACAGCTTTCAAACTAGCAGTTATTAGACCGCTCATTAAAAAGCAAAACCTTGACCAGGGAGATCTTAATAACTTTAGACCAATCTCAAATCTACCTTTTCTTTCTAAAATATTAGAAAAAGTAGTGGCAAGCCAGCTACGCACATTCGTAGAAAATAATAATACATATGAAAAGTTCCAATCAGGATTCAGGCCCCACCATAGCACAGAGACAGCGCTGCTTAGAGTTACAAATGACCTCCTATTAACATCCGATCGTGGTGAAATCTCAATCCTTATATTACTAGACCTTAGTGCAGCCTTTGACACAATAGATCACACAATCTTACTCAATAGACTAGAAAACTATGTTGGCATCAGTGGTCAGGCGTTAGCCTGGTTCAGATCGTATCTAACCAATCGATATCACTTTGTTTATGTAAATGAGGAAGAGTCATATCACTCCCCCGTTAAATACGGCATACCTCAGGGATCAGTTCTAGGCCCTATCCTATTCTCGTTATATATGTTACCTCTAGGAGACATTATCAGGAAACATAACATAAGTTTTCACTGCTATGCTGATGATACCCAGCTTTACATCTCGTCGCATCCTAGCGAAACCCACCAGTTTTCTAAGCTAACAGACTGCATTAGTGATATTAGGGACTGGATGGCACAAAACTTTCTTATGCTAAACTCCAATAAAACAGAGATACTTATTATTGAACCGAATCGCTACAAACATAATATGTCAGATTACAAGTTGCCCATAGATGGCTGCACGGTGGTGCCATCTTCCACGGTTAAGAATTTAGGCGTAATGTTCGACAGCAACTTATCCTTCGATAGTCATATCGCCAACGTCTGCCGCACAGCATTCTTCCATCTTAGAAATATCTCAAAAATACGCCATATGCTGTCTGCATCAGACGCAGAAAAGCTTATACATGCTTTTATGACCTCTAGAATAGACTATTGTAACTCGTTACTCGGGGAATGCCATGCAAATCAGGTAAACAAGCTACAGCTGGTTCAAAACGCCGCCGCAAGAGTGCTTACTCGATCTAAAAAGTATGACCACATCAGTCCAATTCTGGCATCTTTACACTGGCTACCAGTTAAATATCGTATACAATTTAAAATATTACTAATCACCTACAAAGCCTTAAATGGCCTAGCGCCTTCGTATATTAAAGAACTGCTATCAGAATACAATCCATCACGTAAACTGCGCTCACAAAATTCTGGTCACTTAATTATCCCTAGAATATCAAAAGTGTCTAAAGGTGGTAGATCCTTTTCCTACTTAGCCCCTAAGCTCTGGAATGATTTACCAAATAATGTTCGAGTATCAGACACAGTCGATCAATTTAAATCTAAACTTAAGACATTCTTCTTTAACAAAGCATTCACATAAAATGTCCAGTAAATGTACATTTCCCGCAGTAGTTAGTTTGTCTAGAACAAAGCACTCACATACCTCATATGGGTAATATACTATTGCCGCAATAGTTAGCCTGTCTGGAACCGAGCCGACTTGAACCACTATAATGTTTGACACTTGCATTGCATGTGAACGGCCCCTACGCTAATAGAATTCTGTTTTTCTCTCCCTGTCTCGTCCTCAACCACGAGGACCATGAGACAAACAGACCCAGTTCCTGTTGCTGTGAAGATCATTGCATCACTGATCCACTGGCTGTCCTTCAACGTGATGACCAGCCGATGCCCGACCAACGACCACCGGCTAAACCAGTTTAATTCGCTTACCCGCCTCCTATCCCTCCCGTTTCTATATATATATAAATATATATTAATTCCTCCCAAGGGTTTTTGTCCTTCTAGGACTTTTTCCCATTGGGTTTTTTTTCCTAGAGGGTTTTTAATCCCAGGGAGAGTCAGCCAACTTTGGCTTAACTTAGCACTTTACAGTATACGTTACATTTTTAATATGCTCGCTTGTACGGTTTAACCGCTTTCTCTACTTCTTATATTATCTATCGATTTTCTGTGTTCTCCTCTACATCTTCTCATGTAAAGCTGCTTTGCAACAATTAACACTTGTGAAAAGCGCTATATAAATAAAATTGAATTGAATTGAATTGAATTAAATCTGATGTGTGGGAAAATTTTGCTTTTGCTGTGACAAGAAACGAGAAAAGACAAAATTTGTTGGACATACAAAAAACAAGTGTGAGTAAATCCGTGAATGAGGAGAGTGTGTATGGCGTTTCTCGGTTGGAGGGCTGCAGCCTCCTTGGGTCGCATGTGCGGGCTGCATCCGTCATTACATGCCTAGTGTATTTAAGTTAACTAAGTATTACATTTGCAAGTCATAAGCATGTTACAACAATATACGATTTATTAAGAATAATAGTCAACCTGAAAAATTTTAATATTCTGAAATAAGATGGTCTTCATGACGTATGCAGCCTGCGGGTGTGACCTGTGGGGGCTGCGGACTTCCAATTGAGAAACGTCCTGGAGTGCGTTTCCCGGGGGCATCGTTGCTGGCCTGTTGGCAACTTGGTTGGTTGGCAATGGGAAATTGCATTGCAGCCAACAAAGTTGCTAACTTAGTTGGCGGGTATGGTTTTGGGAAACGCACCCCTTTATTGAGTAAGCTGACCTCTGCTGTATGTCCACCTACAATAAGTAAGCTGTTATTTTCATTTTTACTGGGTTGTTTTTGTTTTCAGGAATTGACCTTCTTAAACCCCATCATCTTTTCTTGATTCTACAATCACAACTGTTGCTTTCTTAGAAGTACCAAGCATTAGCATTAACAATAATAAAAAAAAGGTCAATTGAGGAAGTGACTCAATTCTTAAAACCTGAATGATTAGGAGTTGTTTAAAGTTGACAAACTGAAACAAACTTTTTATTTTATTACATGGTCTAATTATTTTTGTCCATTTTATGAAAATTGTAAACACTACACTACACTACGTACATTGTAATGTTAAGTCTTGTTTAATAAACACTTATGACAGTTTTCCCAAGTCTTCATTTGTTTTTCCTTCCTGAAAATGTTTCAATAATTACCGTACCGTGGGCATCATACCGAAATACTACCGTACCGCGATTTTTAAATACCGTTACATCCCTAGCTAATAATGTGAACTTGTTGCTCTTGTCTTCCAAAATGGTAAAAAAAGTGTTTGAGAGCTTTGATCCTTACATGGCCCTATGATCTACGTGAACATTACACATTTCTTTTGAGTAATGTTGGATGTAAAGAAAGGTACATCCATTTCTCACCATGCATTGCAAACAATAGCTGCGTTTCCATTACAGATTTGCGCAAAACTTTTTAAATGTCGAAAAAAAGCGAAATTAAAGGGTTTCCACTAACCAATAATATGCGACTGAAAGATAGTTTTTCCTCTACCAAGAAGTAATTTCAAACATGTCGACTAATGTTGGCATTGTTTTAAACTGGAGGAGACGTAAGAGTATTATCCAAACATTAATGGCATTATTTAAATCAAAAGAGATGTAGGAGTACTATCCAAATATGCTTTATATTCAGTGCGTGTGATTATCCGCAAATGGCTCGACCAAGCAGAAAAATGCTTTCAGACCTATTCACAAAATGACATTGTAATTGACACAAAACTAACTGATAAACTTTGAGGTGCGGTTTCTCAGACAGGGATTAGACTAGTCCTAGACTGAAATAAATGTAAGAGCGGTCCAAACTGAAAACAACTTGCACTGACATATATCTTTAAATATATCAGTGCCCTTTGTTTTGCCTCAAAATGCACACAAGTAATGTTTTTAGTAAGGCATTTTTGTTAAACTAGATTACTTTGTTCCTAATTAAACTAAGGTCTAGTCTAGTCTAGTCCTGGCTTAAGTTAATCCCTGTACAGGAAACCACAAAACATATTAAACAATAAAAAATTATATTAAGCTCTATTTGTAAAGAATATGTAAATATTATAATCAAGAATTGTCTTATGAGAATCGTTAACCAAGGTAATAAAATAATTAGAATTAGAATGTTGTACAGAATGTAAATAAGACTCTCATTTAAAGTGCACAAGCAGTAAACGGATGTTTATGGCCCAGATATATCGCAGACAGGTTTTTGGAAAAGTCCAAAGTATATTATCAGCTGATTCGTACCCCATATAATGAGTTTGACCTTCTCCCTTCTGGTATTCGATATAGCACTGTTATTAGTATAACAAATCAGTTTAAATATTCATTTGACCCCTCAGCGGTAAAGCTTTTAATATAAGGTAATTTTTGGTGAATTGTGTTCATGTTGTGTTTTTTTTTATATTTGATATGCCTGTACACTGCAACAAAATTGCCTTCGGAAAATGATAAAGTTTAACTGAAACGTCCTCATCTTCCTATCTAGCCTCGTGGATTTTGATGATTATAACTGAAAACTAATGAAAATCCCAAATTCAGAATTTTTTTAATTAGAATATTACTTAAAGGAACAGTATGTAAGAAATTTATATTAATTAATCATAAAATGGCCCTGATATGTCACTAGACATTAAGAAATCATGTTCATTTCAAATACATATATCACTGACAACAGTGGTCCGGTCAGGATATTGTCATTTAAAAAGTGGAGTTGCAGCCCTCAACTGATGTTTATGTTGACATGTTGTGTTCGCCACCTTCCTTCTATCTACCAATCACAAAGTCAGTAGTGTTTCGGCGTACAGGTGGCCAACTCTGTTCTAGTTACTACAGCTGCAGCTACGAACGTGTTAGATAAAAAATGTCATGAATCCGAAATATGTTGTGACAAAGTCTGAAATAAAACAGGATTTGTATATGAGATGCCTTTGAAAGATAGAGACGGCTGAAAACAGAGAAGAATTTGAATCTTCCCTGATTGTGTAATGTTACGCCTTCTCCATAGTAGAATCTTGCTGCGCGCACAATTATTAAAAAAAAAAAATGGATTGAGGATTATTTTATACAAAATCTGATGGAATATGAATATTTCTCATATGTAATATGTTTGTGGACAAAAACTGCAAGTGGATGTTATATTGTGAACGTTTGGCATGGAGCAGCGCAAGCCTGGAGTTGGACTATGGACGTGCTGTTTCATAATAAAGGTATGATGTCATCTTATGAATGAACATTTCAAATATGACCTTGTTGCATATGTATTATTAATTTTGCTAGAGCATTTATTTCATGAAACAGCACTTTGAAATGACATCTACACCCTTTGTAATGATATATGGCATGACAAGTTGAATACACTTCTTCATCAATATGATACATTGTTAACTTAATAGTTTGTAAACAAAGACTCGTCGTGCCCGCCAGTGTGGCCCAGTCGGCTTAAAAGGTTTTAAAGAAAAAAAACTTAATGTGTAGGACTAGACCAGCAGGGGGTGCTCACCCTGTGGTCTGTGTGGGTCCTAACACCCCAGTATAGTGACGGGGACACTATAGTGTCAAAAAAAGCACCGTCCTTCGGATGAGACGTTAAACCGAGGTCCTGACTCTCTGTGGTCATTAAAAATCCCAGGATGTCCTTTGAAAAAGAGTAGGGGTGTGCCCCGGCATCCTGGCCAAAACTTGCCCATTGGCCTACTAATCATCCCCTCATACTAATTGGCTACATCACTCTGTCTCCTCTCCACTAATAAGCTGGTGTGGTGAGCGTTCTGGCGCAATATGGCTGCCGTTGCTCTACAGTAATTTGAAAGTGATTGCAGTACCATTTTTGGCCACCATCCTACATACGGTTCCTTTAAGACCAACACAAATAAAAATTTTTTAGAAATCTTGGGCATCTGAAAAGTATGAACATGAAAAGTATGAGCATGTACACCACTCAATACTTAGTTGGGGCTCCTTTTGCCTGAATTACTGCAGCAATGGAGTGTGGCATGGAGTCGATCAGTCTGTGGCACTGCTCAAGTGTTATGAGAATCCAGGTTGCTCTGATAGTGGCCTTTAGCTCTTCTGCATTGTTGGGTCTGGCATATCGCATTTTCCTTTTCACAATACCCCATAGATGTTCTATGGGGTTAAGGTAAGGCAAGTTTGCTGACCAATTAAGAACAGGGATACCATGGTCCTTAAATCAGGTACTGGTAGCTTTGGCACTGTGTGCATGTGCCAAGTCCTGTTGGAAAAGGAAATCTGCATCTCTGTAGAGTTGGTTAGCAGCAATAAGCATGAAGTGCTCTAAAACTTCCTGGTATATGGCTGCGTTGACCTTGGAGCTCAGAAAACACAGTGGACCAACACCAGCAGATGACATGGCACCCCAAACCATCACTGACTGTGGAAACTTTCCACTGGATCTCAAGCAATGTGGATTTGTGTGCCTCAGCTCTCTTTCTCCAGACTCTGTGACCCTGATTTCCAAAGAAAACCCATGTCTTGCATACGTCTGTGCGTAGTGGTTTTTGAAGCACTGACTTCAGGTGCAGTCCACTTTGTGAATCTCCCCCACATTTTTGAATGGGTTTTGTTTCACAATCCTCTCCAGGGGGCTGTTATCCCTAATGCTTGTACACTTTTTTCGACCACTTCTTGTCCTTCCCTTTGTCTCTCTATGAATGTGCCTGGACACAGAGCTCTGTGAACAGCCAGCATCTTTTGCAATGACCTTTTGTGTCTTGCCCTCCTTGTGCAAGGTGTCAATGGTCGTCTTTTGGACAACTGTCAAGTCAGCAGTCTTCCCCATGATTGTGTAGCCTACAGAACTGGGAGACAATTTAAAGGCCTTTGCAGATGTTTAGAGTTAATTAGCTGATTGAAGTGTGGCACCAGGTGTCTTCAATATTGAACCTTTTCACTTTATACAAATTTTCTGAGATACTGAATTTGGGATTTTCCTTAGTTGTCAGTTATAATAATGAATTAATATAATATACAAGTTTCACTTTTTGAATGGAATTAGTAAGATAAATGAATTTTTTGATGATATTCTAATTATATGACCAGCACCAGTATATTGTTTTCTTAGCTAGCTAAATGTGTGAGGGTACCTTGTATTTATTAAGAACTTTCAAGCACATTGAGTTGGCCTTGATTCTCTCAGTCTTCACCACGTTAAGCATGTGAATGAGCAGAGGACTGCGCACCTGGTGTGCCAAGTCAATAGCAGTATGACCCTGAAATAAAAAAGGCACCTGTACTAATCTGGGAAAAAATAATCTTTCTAATAATACTGTAAAAACTGTGTATATGCTGCTTACATTGGCATTCTCCAGGTCAACACTGGCTCCAACCTCCAACAGGATGTGGGCAGCATCTACATTGCCGGCCAGCACAGCACAATGCAGAGGAGAATTTCTGTTCACTTTATCCACTGCATTCACTGAAGCATTGCACTTCAGCAGGAAGTTTGTGGGCTCAGGTCTATGTTTAATAGAACCACACAGACAGTTTAAAAAATAAGCAAAAAACAAAACTAGTGAAGCTTTTGTAACCTCACTTCTGTTACACCTTACATTTATGCATTTGGCAGAGGCTTTGACTTAACTGAAGACAGCAGTGTGTTACCACGAAGTCATGGATGTGGGATTCCACATAACATACAAACTAATCAAAGTTACCTTAAAGAAAGCCAAATGCACAAATGTAAATTAATTTTGTGACCATTGTTTATTGAGTTTGACTGCAAGTTTTACCCAATGATTTTTTGTGCCGCTAACATCAAAGAGGTCTGTCCATTTATGTCCAGGGAATCCACTTCCTAGAACAATACAGAATTTTTACATATAACTATGTAAGTATGTTTTTTTTAAATATATAAACTTTTGCATTACTTAAACCTCAGTTCAAACCTTTAATTGTATAATGTCAATGTGAGTTAGTCAAACCTGTCCTTTGGCCATCAAGTATGCAGCAATGGGCAAATGTTGGAAGAGAACTGCCAGATGAAGACCACGATACCCCTCTCCATCTGCTACTGATGGGTCAGCTCCATAACGCATGAGCTGAATGACCATAGATAAATGACCCTGTCTGTTAAAAGATGTGAACAAACACAATCATTCAATGTTAAATACAAAACCCAAATCACAGTGTACACATACACTGGCTGACAAAGTAGTTACCAGTGGCACATGCCACTATGTTAAGTGGCTCGTCCACCGACAAAGGTCAGTTAAACTTAGGTCTGTTGGATTGAGGCATGTGGCATAGACAATCACAGATCATTACACGTCCGAGACAGACTTGCGCATGCTGCTGCTATTTGTTCATTTAATTGTGACACAAACTGATTTTTTGTGTGTCCTTTTTGACTGACAGGTGTTTCAGGTAACCGACAATGTGTGAAATGAATCTAGAGCTCGTTCAACAAGTGATTGTATGATCACAATATTTAAAATGGAAATGTATACAGGGTTCCCACACCTTAGTTAACTTTAAATTCAAGGACCTTTCAAGGACTTTCCAGGTGCAATACCCTCAAATTTAAGGACTAAATGTGGGGACACATTTTAAGTGAGGGCAAGGTTACATTGTGTTACCTTTTAAGATATATTGTTACAGTTCCCTTTTGAGGGAACTCGCACTGCGTCACTGCAGAATGTGTATATTAAATTCAACCAATGGTGAGGCTTAATAACAAAGACAAGGTGATGCGCAAGCCATGAAGTATATTGCTATTTGAAATATTGCCAAAGATGGCATTACAGGGACGCAGGTAGTATGTTAAGGAAGACGCAGTGTCTCGTTTCCCTCTCAGGGAACAACAGTTACATACTTTGGTATGAATCAACATTCGCATACAGAAGATATAAGCATTTAAAGTTTAGCACGGGTGCTTAACAAGTCTAGAATTAAAAAAAGTCTAGTCTATTATATAAAGTCTAGAATATTATTCCACACTACACAGGGAATAATATGGATTTTTTTCCAGAAAACTTCTAGCATAAAATAGATTCAAGTACTTTCAATGACCTGTATCTATGTATGTTTATTTTCAAAAACTTCCTAGGGCCTTCAATTTTTCCCCCAGATTCACAAACTTTCAAGGATTTCAAGGACCCGTGGGAACCCTGTGTATAATATTGTAAGTGTTTTCATTTAATAAAGCATGTATTTGTCAGAACCATGGTCGTGTGAGCGGTATATTTAATCTGTGTTTGTTAATTTTTTTGTAGTCATTCTGAAAAAGTAGTCTGTGAGTCTACTAGACATTAGAGCTGCACGATTAATCGTTAAAAGATTGTGATCTTGATTCGACCCCCCTAAACGATCTTAATCCACCATTTCGACGAATTATAATTTTCAGGTAATTATATTTTCAAGGAGGAAAGACGCAGTCTCGTCAGTTTTCTTAACAACACGCAATCATAGTCTTGACGTCACATTTATTATTGCGCAGCCAGATGTGCTCGTGTTCGCTCCACTGGTACAGCGGATGCTCTCGTTAAGAAGTTAGACAGAAAGAAACAAAAACTAAAGAGAATGAGTGAGGCAGAGCAATGCGCAGGTACGGCCGTCAAGAACCTTGGCGTTGTTTTAGTGCCAAAAAAAAGGATCTTATTCCGATCTTATCCCTTCCGAAAGGGTTTATTGCACAGGGGGAAACATTGGCTGCGTCCAAATAACCATACCTGCTGTCTTTGCAGTTGACCACTTACGTAAGTTTTCCTGTATTTGGCCCAAGTGTTCTAGTGGGCGTGAAGATTAAGCGTGCATGTAGGTTAATTCACCCGATAGATGTTCATCAAAAGATGTGCGTCAAAAACGCTCTGATGCTCGAATGCATTCTCTGAAATCCTCTCACCCCCTATTCAGACAGCCAGCGACCAGCAGTATCAGAGCGACGCGATCTCATTCATTTCAATGGAAACCGGGCAACTTCCGGTGGCACGAGCGAAAGTGACTGTTGGCGATCGTATGGGCGTGTCCAGCGACGCGAGAAAGTTAAGAAAAATTTAACTTTATGCAAATGTAGAGCGAATTTCGGGAGCGACTACCAATGAGAACGAAGCAGTGGAGTTCACGTCATCCTTCTCTCGTCAGTTACTGGCTTAGATGGTACTCATTTGTTTATGACAAGCAGATTTAGAAACGCCTCATTGAAAGAGACGGGCGACACACAGCGATGACACCGCTGGCTGTCTGAATGCGGCGTCAAGCGGAGGGTTCTGCCTTCCGATTGGTTGCCGCCGAACGTTTCCACCTTGCACTTGGTTGCCGCTGAACCGCATCGTAGCTCATTACCATAAAGTAATGTCAATCCACGTGGCAGCAATTTGCACCAAAACATATTCATTTTTTAAATTTTGCTACTTAAAATGTATATTTTTAATTTTTTCTTGAAATAAAATGAATACATAATCACTCTACAATTAACATGAATTGAATTTAAAGATTATCTACACTTATCTGAAACTTTCAGAAGCATAATTCTTTGGATCTGTAAAACTAATGTTAAACTAATGTTGTACATCTTTAACTCTTTCCCCGCCATTGACGAGATTTCTCGCCAATCAAGAGAAAACGCTTCATCTCCAATGATGAGTATTTCCGTCTTTCCGCAATACCGCCATTATCCACTAGGTTTTTAAAACCGGAAGTATTGCCCTATGGCAAGCTGCTGCATGTCCGTGTCTGTTTTAAAGATCGCTCTGAATGGGATCTCTATGAAAAGTCCGTCACAAAAATGGAATTATCTCTGCTTTTTGCTCAAAATGTGGTGTTTTTGCAGAAACCTACCCATATTCAAAAGCTGATTACAAAAGAACTACTGAAGGTAGGATGAAACGTTTTTTTTTTTTTTTTTTGAAAGCAGAGGGTCTGTTCTTTCATTTGGTTTATTGTATGTTTATATATTTGAAGAAGAACATTTTCTGGAAGGCATTAAACTTTTGCTGGCGGTGAAAGAGTTAAAACTAACAAAGTTCTTGAGAATCGTGAGAGAAACGTGATCTTTATTTTAAGCAAAAGAATCATGATTCTCATTTTATACAGAATCGTGTCCAGAGGCTGGGCTGTCAATCGATTAAAATTTTTAATCTAATTAATTACATACTCTGTGATTAATTAATCTAAATTGAATCAGTGAATAATCAGCATTAGTGACATCAAAGTTCAAAAACTTTAATGTTTAAAAGTTTTTGTGACCTCGCGCAAATGCAACTGCAAGAACAGATAGATGGATGACATCAAAGTACCGCGAGAGCATTTCGGAAGCAGTCTTCTGTTATGATTTCTCGAACTGCTCTCACAGGATTTGGATGTCATCTGCCTTTTGGTTCTTGTGACGCCACATGAAGTTTACCCACGAGTTTAACAAACACGTTGTATCAGCCACTGGTTAGATCAACATAGCAGTCAAAAACGGGACGCGAGTAACTTAATCACGTACAAGAGAAATCATTTACCCACAAAATACAGGACACCTATACTGTGCAAAGACACGCTGGCTGGATGTTTTGGTTTTCTTATCCCACGAACTGGCTTGCCAATCTTCATAATTTCGCTAAGCCAAGACAATCTCCATTTGTCTTTTACATCTTTATCGATCTCCAAAACATCAGAGCCTTCCTGCATTATAAGTATGTCCATGCTGCTAGCTGAAATAAAGTTTTACCTCATCTTACGCGCTACAGCCAGAAAACCCGAAGTGGATCCGGTGCGTAGTGATTACAGAACGCTTACAGTGGAGAGGGGAACGTGATTTGGCTCCACTCCAGGCTTTGATCACATCCCATTTAAAAAGGTGAATACACGTCACCGCCAGCGCGTTCTCGTCTACCTCCTTCATTTTACAAGGTCAATACGGAATGGATTAATCTGCGTTATTTTTTTAACACGTAATTTTTCTCAGATTAATTAATCAAAATTAACGCGTTATTTTGACAGCCCTAATTATATATATGTGTGTGTGTTTTGTTGTTGTTTTTGTTATTTTTGTTAGTTATATATATATATATATATATATATATATATATATATATAAACACATATTAAAAAGCAAGCATTTTCAAAACAAATGCACACTGTGTTGCCTTTTAATTACTGAAAACTCATATTTTCTAGAAACAATTGCAGTTTAACAGAGCCAAATGTTAATAGTACAACTGATAGCTACTTATCTTCAATACACAGGACGGTAAAGAATTCCACTCAGATGATGGTCCTTTAGAGAAACTGTGTTAAAAACAACAACACAACTTGTGGGACACCACATTTAATGTGTTGTCCTCAAACTAACACAGATTAACACAAAATCATTTTTAAAGAGGCGATGAATCGGCTGGTTTTACTATTTTATATTGTTGTCTGAGGTCTACATATGATGTTCATGTGTTTTTTACATTCAAAAACATCAAAAGCAAACGCAGTAATAGGCTATTTTGTACCCTGATTTTGAGACTGGTTTGAGAAAAGCAATATTTTGATGGTTGGGCTGTATTAAGAACCTGGACATAAACGCCCACTGCTATGATTGGATAGCTTCATTGCCCATCAGTACATGTGGGGAACTGTTTTGAAAACCTTAATGTGTAAAAATAGCAGCCGAACAAATATGTTCGAGCCACAAAAGGTTCTGGGTGCTAGAGATGATACACAAAGGACAATGCGTACTGTATGGTGAAGTAGCAAGAACAAACGTGACTAAATTACTGTATACAACACAGTAAGCGCCCATCAGAATCTAAATCGAGGTTGGCAAGTCCTTAACACTAACTTGTATATTTATATCCACACTATTCCTATGCCCCATGACGCTTTGCGCGAATTATGGGTGCGACTTCCGGCGCGTACTGTCACTGAACCAGAACCGGCGATTTCCATGATGATTACGGTCATAATTTCATGTATGAACCAGTGTAAGGAAGAAATTAAGAAGTGTCGTGATACATCAAGATATATTCATATTCAGGGGTGACGGTCTTCAATGCGCAAATATAAAAGCACAGAGACATGCCGTATCTCTACAGTGGGACAGTCAGTCGAGTGTTTAATACATGGAATATACAGAGACTTTTTTCACATTTTCAGGTGATGGTTTAAAATGTCACAAACTGTCCCTGGTGTGAGGTTTTTTTAAATGGCAATTTTTAATCGACTTATCAAGTTTTTATGGCTACACATCAAGCTTCATGCGATCCGACAGCAGCAGTAACTTATGCTTCTCATTCAACACAATGCAATTTATTTAAACAAACCATAAGAAACATATTAAACTCCTATTACATGTTTTCAGTAATGTTTTCGTTTTATGAAAATATTATACAGTAAATAAGACATGAGCTTATGAAATTATTTCCTTAAAAAATCATTTAAAACATAACAAAAGTAACAGTATGCGTAAACACATCACAAACTATTCTGCCCTCCAAAGGCTAAGTGCAGTATCTACGCAAACACTGAAACTGAGAAAAATGGCTTTGAAGTTTTTTACACCAGCCAGTCAAACATGTTACTGCAATTTTGGCACACACGTTTCTCTGAAATGGGACAAAATTGAACCAGGAGACTTTGTCACAAGACACAACAGATCTCACAAAGCCCATTTTAACCCTTAACTCAATTTTGATCAAATGCGTAGTTACTGCGCTTTGGCTTTGTAGGGCAGTATTATAAACATTAACTAATAAGCAGTTAATGTCGTAGGCTATATATTATGGACTGTAATCTCATTTTTGTAATAATATATAGTAGCAGAATAAATAAATCAGCATATTTTTATCAGCATAATGTGTTGTTTTTGAATAATTATTGTATTTATTGTTCACTGTCAGTTTCTATGAAAGGTTTTACTGGGTGGATGTGTGGATACAATTAATAGATGAACGTGCGCCACACATTCAGTTCTTGTGCGTGTATTATAGTTAAAACAACTGTTTTGTAAAGATTTACTGCGTTTGTATAATCTATTATGGCAACCCCTAACTGCACAAATTATTCTTCCTGGATTTCATAATGAGCATTAAAATGGCAGTCAAAACGGCAGACTCGTATCCCTGTCAATAGGACTACTATTAGCTGTAGTGGCTCACCGGAAGTTTTACCCATCTGAGCTCAAGATGCCGTCGCCCGCATTTACGTCAGGAATAGTGTGGATTGTGCTTTTGAGGTTGCTCTTATGAACACGCAATGTTACATACCACATATATATGATGTTTGTTTCAAACACCACTTGCCTAAATTACCATAAACACAGACAATAAATTAAAATTGGAGATGAGTTGATTCAAAGGGAACTTATTTTACTGTAATATTTTTTATTGTATTTTTTATTTTTTATCACACTTATTACTGCTTGTTAAAGATGACTGTTTGCTGTATTTTATAAAGGAAATTTAAATAAATGAATAACAAGACAAACATGCTTATGACCACATTTATTTTAAGTTTAAGAATAATAGTCAAAACACCTATTCCACAAAAAGTTGCACACATACAGAAAATGTTTATTATTTAATATAATATTTTTTACAAGCGCATTGCTAAAGGATTCAATCTATCCTTTTTATAATGTGTTAAATTTAAAAAGGTCTTCATATTAATCGAGCATCTTAGGCAGATTGCACTCAGAAGAATGGAGAACACGTGACCGCGATAGACTTTCTGTCCTCTACTTTAAAAGGTGCAATCTAATCTTGTTTACATGAAATAAGCTTGCTCATAA
Organism: Misgurnus anguillicaudatus; assembly: GCF_027580225.2. Classification (NCBI taxonomy): domain Eukaryota; kingdom Metazoa; phylum Chordata; class Actinopteri; order Cypriniformes; family Cobitidae; genus Misgurnus; species Misgurnus anguillicaudatus. The sequence goes on along the minus strand of NC_073357.2, from coordinate 20,989,679 downwards.
ATGGGTAAAAGCTTACAGACCTGTTGCTATGACAGCAACTGATGAGCTTTAAAGAACCAAATAATCCAAGATCAAGCCAAACACCTGTGTCTGTGTCACACTAAACAGCCAACCACTATAGGTGGGTGATTCTCACGAAACCAATGAAACACCACGGCACTAATGATTTTAGTTTTAAAATGTGTAATATAGTAACAAAAAATGATGTGTCCATGCCTGATGTTCTCATCCTCCGCAACACTTTTTGAGAACAGTTTAAGCACACGTACAGAATTTTAATAAAGTTTGATTTTGAGTGACCAAGCACATGGACCAGTTACTTCAAGATGGCTACCAGGTAAGATCATTTTTTTACAGTTAATTTGAAATATTGTCTTGTCAGAATGCTTACACGACATTTTGATTATCATTACCGCAACAGTTGCTTATTAAATGTTAATTTAATTAATAGAAGCATAGTACTTTGATTTTAAATGCATGTGCAGAATCTCCAAATTATGTTCTTTTAGGTTTGTCATGTCATTTTCAAAATATGTCAGTGTTGATGTTTTCTGACTGTTGCGGTAATGAGATTTTTTAGGACTAATTTTTTAAATTATGTTACAAAAAGTGTTAAATGATAAGTAAAAGTTTTTAATGTTCCCATTTACTCCAGACTTTGTTTTTCAATGTCTGGTGGGAAAAAAAGGAAAAATGTAAGCAATTTTTACATTTTCATGCTTGACATTTTTAAAACCAAGTTTTCGTGAGAATCACCCAGGTACGTATACATGCAACCAAATAATATGTTTGTAATCGTATTGATGGCTCAATCGTATGGAAAAGCCTGATTATTGGCTATTGAATAGTGTCTGTGTCCTTGCGTAAACAGCGTAAATTGTATTTATCTGAATACTTTCTATATGGTCCTTTTATCTGTGACTGGCTAACAGCTTTCTGTGCACATACTGCTAGAATAATTGTGACTATTTTCATTTTACTTATTTATGTCACCAAAGTGTTATAGCTCTGCTATTTAAAAAGTGTGTAAAAAAAAGTGTGTAAAAGAATCAATTTCTGATCGTTTTTTTGTGTTTTGTTTTTTCTCAACGTGCGTGCGTATGTTTATGTTGGTTATGGCTGTATGCATAAACAGACACAAGTGTAGTGCAGGTGGGATTGGTAGTCCGGACTTTGTTTTATCTGGACCGTCAGTCATGATGAAGAATAAAACATTTCACTGTTTATGACCATTTAATAAAGGCGGAATATCACAGTGGAGCTGTACAGAGCTCACAGTTTATACAGGTATATTGATCATCTCCTTCTTGGCCTTATATCCTCTATTTTCTTTTCTTTATTTGTGTCAGACGCGTTTTACTCGCGCTCTGCACTCGCAATTTATCTCGCTATGTGCCGCCTCTCCACCAAGCTTTGATCTCACCTGTCTCATCATGACTCTGCTGACTGCACACGATTAATATAGGTCAATACAAAATTAAAAACATGTTAATTTAAACATCTTTATCTTTAAAATGTGTGCAGGACAGTGGCGGCTGGTCACTAGGGGGCGCCGCCCCCTTAAAGCTGGCTAGAGAGGAAAGCTACTTTAACATGTTACCAAAAAGTTAAATATATAGTGCAAATTAAGACAAAATAAATTCATTTAGTTGTACTATTTCACTGTTAGTCATGTTATAATTTATTTAAAACAATTAAAAATCAACACTGAGTTCGTTGTGTGTCATGTTTGTGTGTCTGGGGCGCACCCCTAATGAGTGTCTATGTAGGTTAGGAAAAAGGGTATAAACATGTGACCTGAGGCTGAGCTCTAAGTGGCTGGTTTCGGATCCGCCCTGGGGCGCAGGACTGTGCGCCCCAAACACTCCCACTTATGTTGAAAGCGAATCAATATTCCTTTTAATGTTTTTTACCTCCTGTGATTGGATGGTTCGAAGAGTCTCATAACTGCGTTGGAGATTGCTGTGTTAACTGATAGCTACAGTACAGATCAGTGAAAGCAAGTGAAATATCTTGAGATGAAGGAAAATATGCTTTTATCCTTACAAAATCACCCTTTACAAGGTATTTAATTGATGAATAAATAAAGGATTAAGAAGCTTGGACCAGATCGACCAACGGAGTCAAATGATGGCAGTCTGTGTTCTCCACCACTTCTCATGGCAAACGGAGTTGGCTAGCTGGATATCATGTAAGTCTTCTTGAGTTTTATTTTTTCCCTGTTTGCGGTTTTAAAGTCTGAATGCGTGATAGACGTGCACGACATGAACTTTTGTGGCACGTTTGAGCTTGTGTTGCGTGGACATAATGAGAGCGAGTGCTGCTCATATAATCCGGTATATTACGTGTATGCCGCCCATTGATCGAATGCGAGACTCCAGTTCCGTTTACAGATGTTTATTAACACCGTAGAACTAAAGGTTCAAGTAAATAAAATAGACAACATTAAATATTGCAATCGTTAAATAAATAACAAAAAATACAGAATAATACTGACCACTTTAGCCTGCTTATCAACCAACGGCAGAGTACTTTTCCAGAAGCAATCTTCAGTCAAAAAATGTATCCTTCAGCTTATACACAGTTGTATTAAACACCACGAATCATGGATTATAAAGAATAAAAAATTAAACTAGACAGGTATCACTGCAACATGTGCGCATGGTCTTTGTGCTTTTCTTCTAGAGCTTACCGAAGCTAACAGCCGCCCCTTCCTGTTTTCGGCATGTCAAAATAAAAGTATGTGCTCATTTCAAAATAAATTCAAAAGGCAGCTGCATTGACACTCCCACCATCACACAATGTGTGATTCACAACAAAGATATACATTGTAAACAAATCTCTTGAGGTAAATACACTTTCAAATAAAACAAAATAATTTAACTGAAGAGCTAACTTACTTATTCAGCCTCAAGCAATAGTATTGTTTTGTGTATTGACCTTTATAAGTAAAGTGGCTTATGTGAGCGTGTGCCTTTGCTATCTAGTGTTGTGTCACTGAGTAACAGTTTGAGTTTTCTGACTCTTCCATCAGTTCCTTGGACAACTTCAACTACCTTCGCCAGCTTCCACTGATTTCTTGGTGTACCATCATCTTGCAACAGGACAATATCATTCACTTTAGCATTTCTCCTGTCCTTGCTCCATTTGCTCCTCTGCTGCAGATTCAGCAAATACTCCTTTCTCCACCTGGTCCAAAATTCATTGGACAAGAACTGTACTCTCTTCCATCTTTTTTGAAGATAGAGATCTTGTCTGACAAACTCACCAGGTGGTGGTGCGATTATTGTCGATTTCATTGTCAAGATGTGGTTTGGAGTTAGGGGTTCAGGTCCTAATGGATCATTGAGATTTTCTGTAGTCAATGGTCGACTGTTCACTGTAGCCATCACTTCGTATAGGAATGTTCTTAATAAAGAGCTGTCTAATCTTCCAGCAGACTGGTCCAAGATGGATGTGAGGACACTTCTCACGGTCCGAATCTGCCTTTCCCAGACGCCACCCATGTGACTGGAAGCAGGTGGGTTCATCACAAAGTTGCATCCTAGCTCTTTCACACGTTCTTGATCCATTATTTTCATTAAATCTTGGAATTCATTGCGTGCCCCCACAAAGTTTGTGCCTTGATCACTTCGTAGTTGACTCACATTGCCTCTTATAGCAATGAAACAGCGCAACGCATTAAGGAAAGCATCAGTAGAAAGGTCATCCAATACCTCAATGTGGATGGCATGTGAACACATGCAGGTGAATAGAAGCCCATATTTCTTCAGTTCTTTCCTTCCGTCTTTGACATAAAATGGTCCGAAGCAGTCCATACCACTATAGGTAAACGGAGGGGTAGCTTCCATCCTCTCTGGTGGAAGATCGGCCATTTTTTGTTCCTGATTACACCTTCTGAGTTTTCTGCATTTGATGCATTTGTAAATGAATGATGACACTTCACTACTACACCCCAGGATCCAAATCCCACTGGAGCGCAATTCATTGATGGTCATTCCACGACCCTGATGCTTTACTTTCTCATGGTAGTGCTTTATCAACAATCGAGACACATGATGTCCTTTGGGAAGGATAGCTGGGTGTTTGACATGAGGGTGGAGTGTTGCTTGTGTCAATCTACCTCCCACCCTCAGGATATCTTGGCTGTCTATGAAAGGGTTCAACTTGTGCAGTTTGATTGACTTATTCTTTTGTACATCTTTTTTTTGTTTAAGAGCATTGATTTCATCACTGAAAGCTTCTACTTGAACTGCATGGATTATAAATCGTTCAGCCTCCAGTCTTTCTTCCAGTGTCGTAGCTTCATTGGATCTTGTTTTAAGACCTTTCACCTCCTTTGCAAGACGCTTAAGTCTTGCTATGGCTCTTACAACTCTTTTCCAATCAGACAACTTCTGAAGTCGGTCAGCTAGGGACCTTACTTCATTTGCTTCCGTAGTAAGAACTTGTGCTCTTTTGATTTCTGGGTCATCTTCATTGAGTTCTATCTTCTTGAACTCTTCTTCCTTAGGGAGGTCCTTTTGCCACAAGAAACTAGGTCCCGTGAACCAATTAGACTCTACAAGCTCCTTTGCCATAAGTCAGCGAGAAGCATGGTCAGCCGGGTTATTTTCAGAGGCAACATATTTCCACTGACTTGGTTCTGTACTCGATTTGATCTGTTAGATCCGATTGGCTACAAACACATGAAATCGCCTTTCATCATTGGTGATGTAACCAAGGACAACCTTGGAATCGGTCCAAAAGTATTCCTGCAGATTTTCAATCTCCATTTCTCTCCTTAGCAGATCACTTGTCCTTGTGGCCACAACCGCAGCTGAGAGTTCCAACCTTGGGATGGTTGTTACTTTTGTTGGTGCAACCCTTGCCTTCCCCATAACAAGAGCACAATGGACTTCTCCAGACTTCGAAACAACTCTAAGGTAAGAACACATACCATAGCCAGAAACACTGGCATCAGAGAAATGGTGAAGTTTACACTGCTGTACTTCCTTAGCTGCTAATGGTATGTAGTGGCGTGGTATTCCTACCGAAGACAAATTATGGAGGTCTTGGAGCCATGCTTCCCAACACGGCCTGAGGTCATCAGAAAGCGGTTCATCCCATCCCACCTTGTCTTGGCACATCCTTTGTAGAATCTGTTTACCTTTCAAAATGATAGGTGCCACAAATCCCAGAGGATCAAAAATTGAGGCCACTGTTGACAGTATTCCTCTTCTGGTAAAAGGATGCTCTTTTATCCTCACTCTGAACTGGAACTTATCTGAGCTAATGCACCATTGGACCCCAAGAGCCCGTTCCATCTTGTGCTCACCCAAGGCCATGTCCAGATCAGCTGCAACTTCAGCAAGTTCTTGCTTTGGGATAGTGGCAAGAACCCTTTTGTTGTTGGTAATGAATTTATGTAAGTGGAGTTTACCAGTGTTGCAGAGGTCTCTTGCCTCTCTAATAAGCTCAATAGCTTCCTCTTCACTGTCCACACTTGTCAATCCATCATCAACATAAAAGTTGCGCTGTATAAACCTCACTGTAGCTTCACTAAACTTGCCTTCACTTTCTGCAGCAAGGTGTTTCAACCCAAAGTTTGCGCATCCAGGTGACGATGCAGCACCGAACAAGTGAACCTTCATGCGGAATACCGACGGTGGAGCTTCCATATTGCCTCTTTCCCACCACAGAAATCTGAGATAGTCTTGATCTCTTGGTGCTACATGAAATTGATGGAACATCCGCTCTACATCACACATGAAGGCTACTTGACCTTTGCGGAATCGACATAAGACCCCTACGAGGGTATTTGTGAGGTCTGGCCCGGTGAGTAGATGCTCATTCAGTGATGTATTCTGGAACTTAGCTGAGCAGTCAAATACCACGCGAATCTTTCCTGGCTTTTGGGAATGGTAAACCCCATGGTGAGGGATATACCACGTGGTCTGATTGGTTACCTCTGACTCTGGAACACTTTCAGCATCACCTCTTGCTATGATGTCCTCCATAAAAGCCACATAATCTTTGCGATATTGATGATCTTTCTTTAGCCGTTTTTCCAAACATCTGAGTCTATGTTCTGCACACACTTTGTTGTTTGGCAGACTTGGTCTCTCTTCCTTAAAAGGCAATGGCATTTCATAATGTCCATTTGGCTTTTGCTTGATTCCTTCTTTCAGCTTTCTCAAGAACTTAATATCTTCTTGCGATATTAGAACGTCTTCACTGAACTTCTCAGTAAAATCTGACTCAAAGACCTTGAGTATATCTGCTGGAGTGATCATTTCCTTGACTTGAGTTCTATAAAAAAAATGAACCTCAGACTTGAGCTCAGTAAAGGGCTTGGTAACTGGCTGAACTTCCTTTATGATGATACGATGACTCAAACCGATTTCATCCTCATGATCATAATCAACTTCAGTGTTACTGTAGCCGATAATGCTCCAACCCAACACAGACCTTTGTGCATATGGCTGGTTTTCATTGCCCGTGATGACATCTCTGGGAAGTAAGGCTTGAGGACAGTTATAGCCAATTAACAATCCTACTTCACAATCGAGCTCCGGAGACATTTCTTCTGCCAAATGTTCTAAGTGAGGCCAGGACTTTGCGGTTGTGCTTGTGGGTATATGGGATCTTTGAATTTCTTCCTTTTGCAGATGTTGTGCATTTGTTATCTTTATCACCTCTTGCGTAGCCACAACTTCAGCTGCTGCTTGTTTAGCATTAAGGGACAGGATGGAAGAGTGTCTGGAAACCTTGGAAGAAGCCTTTGACTTGGCGGTTTGAGCTGAGGAAACACTAGACACTGTGCTGTCAAACACTGATTTAGCATTAGGCCAGACTATGATTTCTGAATCATCACCATTGCGGAAATGTTGAACATTTGTATTTGCAATCTTAGTGAATGCCTGGCATGTGTCATTCATTCTTCGAATGTGAGGTTCAGGACTTGAAATGGCTCTTATTTTGAGGTAAGTATTGTCCATATCAACTTGGATGGTATTGATTGCATTTACAATCTCATCAATCAGATCATCAGCATCATTATTCTTAATGGACCGTTTTAAGCCATTGATATGATACTTCCATCTTCTGTATATCTTTACAAAACTCACATTTAGATCCTTCAATTTGTCTTCTAACAGAGCTTTCCCCTTTTCAGTGAGCTTTTGTATACGTCCAGATTTCCTAATTTCAGGAGGTATTTGTGTGTCATTCGCACCAACCTGAGATTGTGTGTCCTGCGCTGTGTCTTCAACATCAGCTTGCTCATCAGCGTCCGCTTGCTGTGATAGGGTAGTCTGTTCTGTGTCATTATCTTCTTGAAAGTCTCTATGAGTGACCTCTTCAGTTGGAAGAAATGTTTTTTCCTTTGAGTGTGACATATTAAATGCAGAGGTTTAAATGTGTTGATATTTGAATGAAAAGTATTCAGTTTTCTAGTGTGTGCAAGTATGAAATAAAATATAAAATAAATATCTTTGATTACCTTAGCTTAACCTTTGAATAATGCACAATAAACACTTCAGTATTATAAGCAACATACTTCAATAAATGAGCAATAAAAGGCAATTAAAGTGAGAAAAGATAAATAATTTGTCACAATCTAAATATAAAAAAACTCACTTGTAAGACCAATACTTAGATATAAATCAAAACATCTTATATTTGACTGAAAGAATGGTTAATTAACTTGTCCACTTTGTTTCTTTGATTATACTAGATAATCATATGCAGGTAGAAATAATGTCCACTGTTGCTTTAAGGAAAAAACACAAATGAAACGTCCGTGTGCTATAATGGCAGTACTTGCGCTACTTTCAAGACACTTTTTCGACGTGCTTGCTTGTTTAGCCTTATCCACTGGCCCCTTTGGATTCACACGAACAATTCACAAAGTGGCTTCTCCTTTACCGCACGTGGCCTGCTCGTCCATCTTCGTCCGCTCGGAGTTTTTACCGATGCAGAAGTGTTCTACTATGCCGCCCATTGATCGAATGCGAGACTTCAGTTCCGTTTACAGATGTTTATTAACACCGTAGAACTAAAGGTTCAAGTAAATAAAATAGACAACACTAAATATTGCAATCGTTACATAAATAACAAAAAATACAGAATAATACTGACCACTTTAGCCTGCTTATCAACCAACGGCAGAGTACTTTTCCAGAAGCAATCTTCAGTCAAAAAATGTATCCTTCAGCTTATACACAGTTGTAGTAAACACCACGAATCATGGATTATAAAGAATAAAAAATTAAACTAGACAGGTATCACTGCTACATGTGCGCTTGGTCTTTTCTTCTAGAGCTTACCGAAGCTAACAGCCGCCCCTTCCTGTTTTCGGCATGTCAAAATAAAAGTATGTGCTCATTTCAAAATAAATTCAAAAGGCAGCTGCATTGACAACGTGGCTTGGTCAACTTTGTTGTTAGTTTTGTAGTTTTGTAGAGTTTAAAAAGCACCCACGAGAAAACCACTGTTTTTAAGGAAACTTCATGAACCGTGCATATTGAGCTGATGGACTGTATGTAACAGTTACTGTTGTGAGGGGAAAATGTGCTTGTGCTATTGCTATAAAAGCAAAAAGAAACGTACGAGCCTGTGATTAGGCAACTTTAGTGTCTCTTTTTGTGTGTATTCGGTCGCGTTAAACGAAAAGTCTTTGACGGAGAAAATTTAAGCAGGATAAAGAAAAATATGAGCGCCATTTTGGCAGATTGCCCATACAACTCAACTTGAGAATGTAATTCCTACGTATGTCCAGTTGGTGGCAGTGTGTTGCTCAAATGACGCCCTGGTTTCTAGATATTCTCGCGATATTTTGATGTCATACACTGATTGGTCTGTGCATGGCTGCTGAAGTTAAACACTACAGGAGCGCTGCAACAAGACGCCTGTCTTTAAGGTAAAGATACAAAATCTAATGACAAGAGTCTGCATTAATCTGCCTTCATGCGTTTATTACATAAGATGGTTTCAGATGAGTTTAGTTCAATTCAGATTTTTACATGTTTATTGATATTTTAATCGCAGTAGTATTTTGTTATTTGATTTGTTCATATTTGCCTGTTCAGCATAAAGCTCCGTGTTTTATTGCCTCCGCTGTCACTGTGAGAAAAAAAACATTAATTCATCTGCTTCGTGTGATGGTAAAGTGATGCACGGTCTCCGTTTATCTGTTCTCTAAACAAATGAATAAACACATTTAACTTGTATGCTCATCTTGTAAGTTTATGATTAGAAATGGACATGTGAACGAAAATGAAAATAATTAAAACATGAAATGACGGATAATAAATGACTGTGAAGGACTCTTTACAACGCGGTTTTTCAAAAAAAATGACGAAGATTGAAAATGTCTATCGCAACCTCTGTGTGTGTATGTGTATGTGTGTGTGTTTATGTGTATGTGTATGTGTATGTGTGTGTGTGTGTGTGTGTGTGTGTGTGTGTGTGTGTGTGTGTGTGTGTGTGTGTGTGTGCGTGCGTGCAAATGATTACCTTGATATTAGTTAATTACAGATTCATAGTACATTTATTTTGTGCGTTTGATTTCAACTGTAACATTTTCAGCATTAAATGCTAATGATACTCATCACCTGATAAATGGCTATTAAGAGTACTGCATTACTACAGTAAGTGTGTTGGGAAATAAATATAATTATTAAAATCTAGGTTTTACAGCTTTAAAATGTTTTAGAGTAGATCATAGTAAAAGTTTTTAGAGTGCATTAAAAAAAAAAAAACTTTAAAACACGTAGGGGTGATTTCCCAGACAGGGATTATCTTAAACCAGACTAGATCTTAGTTTAATTAGGAAATATAACTAGTTTGAACAAATATGCATTACTAAAAACATTACTGGCATTCTGAGGAAAAACAAAGCCACTGATGTAAAGATATGTCAGTGCAAGTTGTTTTCATTTTGGACAGCTCTTACATTTATTTTAGTCTAGGACTAGTCTAATCCCTGTCCTGGAAACCGCCCCATTGTGTTATTTACTATGGGGCTGTTGTTGTGCTTATGGACTACAAATTTCTAAAATGAGGGTTGAGCTTCAAATCCGTCAGTACAGTTTGCAAAACCGGGGATAAATTGCAAAAGCGTGCTGTTTTTTTTTTTAAATGAGAGTTGAATGACGTTACTGTGTCAACGTTTCGAGAGGAGAATGCACAGATTCTTTGATCTTGTCTTTGGCTGAATGCAATTTTACATAGTTATTTAATAATAACATATTAACCAAATAAGTATTTAAATAATTAAATAAAATTGCATGCTATGTTTAAATGTACGACAGCAGTCGCATCCGATTTAAAATTATTATATTATTAAAATATAGTAAATACATATAATATAAAAATAAATATTACGTAAATATTACCTACAGTGTAAATCACTTTCCAGTTAAGAAAGTACAAGCTTAACACGGTATAAACTTAATTAATTCCTGAAAGCATGAATAAAAGCAACAAAGCGATTTCTAAAATGAGGGTGGGGCTACATATCCGTGAGTAGGCTCAGTTTGCAAAACCATTGCGAAAGCGTGTGCACTGTTTATGAATTTGTGGGAACGGATTGCAAAAACTGAGGGTACAGTTTGCAAATCTGAGAGTACTGATCGTTTACTTGTGCATATTGTTTATTAATCTGCGTGCACGATTTGTAAATTGATAAGTTTAATAATCTGAGTATGGTTTATAAACTGAGGGGACGAATTACAAAACGTGTTCGTTTCTCGTAAGCATAAGTAGATGGTAGATTGCCACCAATGGAATATACAATCAACTTAGCTTTTAAGAAACGAAGCCAATAGCAAGTAAAATGCCCTATTTAATCTATATGACATTTATGGCATTTAAAAACCGCTTAGTATCCTGTCAATAACATAACCAAACAATACTCTCTGAGTGTATTTCAGTTGTTTTACTAAAACTGAATATAAAAGCCAACATGCATCGCTGCAGTGGTGGATAAATCATCTTACATGTACAAAGTCTTGGTGAACACGTGCTTGCACCACCTGCTGGTGAGATCGACTAACAGCAGATGAAATTATACTCGGTACTCTACTGCTTTTCCTACAGTTCCCAGAATCCCAGATGTTAAATGTTGAAATTTGTACAAATTAATTTTTAGACTCAAATTTTTTGACGCGAATTTAAATAGACTGAAAATTGCCTGCTGAATATTTTATTATTATATTGTATTTAAAGTGAAATATAAAAGGTGAATATGGACTATTGAATTTTTAATACAGAAAATGTGTTTGAAATGTTTTGAAGTGAAATATACACAGCTAAAATATACACGCATGTTGAATTTCAGCCCTTAAAAATGCAAGACCTAAAAATACAATGCATTAAAATTCAAGCAAGGTTAATACAATGCATATTTTTTTTTCAAGTAGTACAATTCAACAGGCTGTTTTATTTCAAAAACATATGTCATTGTTTTTCTTCCACAGTAGTGTTTTCTCAATCGAATGCAAAAATACATTATGAACATGCGCAGAACATTTGTGCTCAAGTTCACGTCTTATATTTACCTTATATTTACGTCTCACACAATTCTCGTCACAGAAACAGGCAATAATAATGCATTGCCATTGCCTTGCTAAGGTAATGGGGTCACCCGCTGTAGCGTTCAATTGTACTTAAGCTAAATAAAGCAATAAAATAGCGTCGTGCCTTTTGAAAATTGTGTTTTTATTGCCTATATCTGAAAACTTCTTAAGAACAACTTTCTCCAACTCAGCTTTGTACATTTATCCAGAGATAAAGTGTGAACTTGATCAGAGATGCTGTGCGCAGCGTAGCGTTGCAAAGTCCTCTGCTCTTTTTCAAGTTCAGATTTGGATTACTGTTTAAACTGTGTCCGCGGGTTGTTTTTTTTCTTGCGGGTTAAAGATGAAAGGTTTCCGTTCATTAGTTATTGGTATTAAGGCTGTTAATAGTCATTGGGATGCTTTTGGGCTAGTTTTGGAATTCCATTGGGATGGTTTTGATACACAAAGCTGGCAACCCTGGCTGTGCTCTTGCGCAGACGTTTGGTTCAGGTTAATGTACATGTAAACTAACATTTTAATCAGATTGCAATGTTTAGGGTGCATGTAACTGAATTGTTGTATAATTCAATCGTATTAAATTCAGGCGAATTGACAAAATTTTGTGCATGTAAACATAGCCAAATTTCATGTCATTCTAAGCACCTAAATAACCTTAAATATGCTTAAATATAAAATTTAAGTTTGATGTGTTGCTTTCGCAAAATATCAAAATATTAAATACATTTTAAAGAGCACCAATGGTCCAATTCACAATTTACATTTCCTTTGATGTGTACATGTGTATTAGTAGATGTTAACGATATTGTCGCTGCCCGATGAAACTCACGTATGTCCAAAACGGTTACTTTTCAGGAAGTGAAAAAAACACTGTATATCAAAAGCAGTTGAATGTAGCGTTGTCATACTTGGTACAGCATCTTTACATGTAACCATATTCTTGCTAGTGTAATGATATAATCCACATTTGACCAAAATTTTGTTTAAATGGACATACGTGCATATTTAACAGTAACAGTTGTCGATACGCGTTCTACCGATCATTAATTAGAATGGCCAAGTCGCGTTTTATATTGACAGATGAATACGCTCAGTTTATTAAATAGCCTACGTTTTAGTTAAATACGCTTAGTTTATTTAATATTAATTATGAATTTATTAAATGTCTCTTGCAAACTATGAAGAGACAATAAATCAATACACTGACATGGTAATGCTAGACAGCTGGGGTGTCAGTTTGTGCTGAAAAGTGGTGGGGACAAAAGATCAAATAAAAAACATTACCGCAGGACGGGAAAAATATTGAATAACGGCGCATCAAAAATGGGCATAGCGTAGGCCAGTCAACAACAAGAAAATACTCTGCATAAACCCTCAACAATGTCGACTGCACACATGTAACAGTCCCTGCAACACCAGCTCAACGAACAGTGCCAAAGCACCATACAGGACCTAGAGCCCTGCGTGGGACTGTTTTTTTAAAACCCGCGCCCGCCCGCACCCGCTGAATTTATGACCTGTCCCGCCCGCTCCCGCAACCTGCGTGTTCCACTCCCACCTGCGCCCGCAATATTTTTGTCCACTTCCGCTCGCTCCCGTGGATTTTGTCAGAGCTTGTGAAAACTGTACACAAATGCATGCTCATACAAAACATTTGTTACGATTAACATCCAGAATAACAGACTTTCAACACTATTGTGTTTAAAATTAGGGATGTGCACGAATGGTCAAATATTCGATCTGCAATAATAATTCTAATGGAAAAGATGCTATTGGAATGTTAGTTTGTTTGTTTTTAACCCTTGTGCCTTGTTCCAATTCACTACCCTTTCGTGTTGTTAGCGGCCAAAAATGGCCACTAAATTAAACGGCTGTAAAAATGTATCAGATTAATATTTTTTTCAAATTTTTTTGCATAAATCTGTTAATCAACCTCAGAACTGATCAAAACTACCAAATGTTTCCAAAAATGTCATGATTTTAACTCTTTAATTGCCAAGCTCATGAGTGATGCCACTGATTTGGGGAAAAAAAAAACACAGAATCACTGATTTTCAATGTGAAAAGTGAATGTGGACTGGATTTTCTTTTACCTTTTTTACAGTCTTGGGCATGTTAAAGATTGGTAAGAGCATTGGCTTTGATGCATTTTTGGTTTTTGTGCGGCATCGGATTGCATTTTTTTCTCCCTCATTTGTTGTTTGTGGCCATTTTTTCCCCATTGACTTCCATTATAACGGCATTTTTTGATTGCAGAGCCATGGCACCTTGTTGTCATGCATTCTTGATTCTTTGTGGTTGTGCCTTTTGCAGGGAGGTGGAGTTTGTCATTTTTGCTGTTGATCACCATGTGGCGCCGTTACCCTTTGGTGGCCTGTGCAAGAAAACAGAGCTTGGTTTCTGGTTTGTACATTGAGTTATATGGAATATAACACCATTGTGTGTGTGTGTGTGTGTGTGTGTGTGTGTGTACGAGTGTGTGTGTGTACGAGTGTGTGTGTGTGTAGGGTTAGTGTTAGTATTGAGGAGAGAGCACCTCCCTCGCGCACCAGTTGGTGCTGCACTGGTGAGAGGGATTTAGTCTCCTGTAGCTGTCCCTCTAGACACAAATCCACAGACACCAGCAGGCACCAGCGGCTCAGGAGTGAAGAGAGGAACATGCAAGTGGTGTACAGAACAAAAAAAAGAACAGTCAGCACTTGTATCCGTTGTGGTACACACACTTGCAGAGAGCACCAAGTAATATGCTGCAAGTCCTGCTGAAAAGACTGAACACACACACGTACACATATACACACTAAAAATTAGTTTGATTGTTTAGTTCTCCATCGATCTTCTACTCTTGCTTCATTGTTCAGTTTATTTGAAGTTGTTTTTGCATTTTGGTTCATAATAAATGTTGTTCATAAATCTGATGCAGAGAAGATTTTTTTTACAGATTTTTTCACACAGACGCACATGCACGCGCGCACGCACACACACACACACACACACACACACACACACACACACACACACACACACACACACACACACACACACACACACACACACACACACTCTCACTCTCACTCTCACTCTCTCTCTCTCTCTAATATGCTGTTATACTCCATATAACTCAATGCACAACCCAGAATTTAAGCTCTGTTTTTTTGCACAGGCTACTAAAGGGTTAATCGTGCCACATGGTGATCAACAGTAAAAATGACAAATTTTACCTCTTTGCAAAAGGTACAATCACAAAGAATCAAGAATGCATGGTAATAAGGTGTCATGGCTCTGCTTTTAAAAAATTTTGTTATAATGGGAGTCAATGGGGAAAAAATGGCCACAAACAATAAATGAGGGAGAAAAAAACCAAATCTGATGCTGCACAAAAACCAAAAATGCATCAAAGCCAATGTTTTAACCAATCTTTGACATGCCCAAGACTGTAAAAAAGGTAAAAGAAAATCCAGTCCACATTCACTTTTTATATTGAAAATCTGTCATTTTGTGTGTTTTTTTTTCCCAAATCAGTGACACTACTTATAAACTTGGCAATGGAAGAGTTGGAATCATGGAATTTTTGCGAACATTTGGTGGTTTTGATCGGTACTGAGGTTGATTAGCAGATTTATGCAAAAAAGTGTGAAGAAGAATTCATCCGATACATTTTTGCAGCGGTTTGATTTGGTGGCCTTTTTAGGCCGCTAACAACACGTAAGGGTAGTAAAATTGCCCACGGTATATTGTTGAGTGTTTAAAAAATTTCAAAGCATTTTCTTAAAATATATGTAAATATAAGATTTGTCACCAAAAATCATTCCATTTGCTGATACACAGAGAAAGTTGTGGCCAAATTAAGACAAAAAAATTGCAAAAATGGCCAAAAATGGCCCCAACAACACATAAGGGTTAATACGCCACCGCAGGGTGAATGCTACTCATTTAATGTTTTCACTTCATGTATTGTCTTTTACAGTCTTTAATGTAAATATACATCAAATATAAATTACATATACATGAAAATTTAGTTGTTTGTATGTCTGATTGTTTTGGCAATTCAGATCGCAGACTAATTTAAGTATTTAGAGTTTTAACACCGGGTTGTCTGTTTTTGTCCACCGGCTCAGGTTTAATTTAGACGTGCTTCTCCGCCACATCAGCGCGCATCATGAGAGATTTGTTAGCATCTTGTTATGGCTTATTTTATTTTGTTATTACAGCTAAACGAGACAGACATGGAAAACGAAACAGAGAACATTTATTATATGCGGTGCTCTATATGGAAAATGAAGCGGCTGCAAATGCCTGTTTAAGCAGAGTTTTCTACGCTGGCATTAGTGAGAAGAACAGGCTTTCACCGGTGCAAGTAGGCTAAATATAGTTGTCTTTCTGATATGTCACTAGACATTAAGAAATCATTTTCATTTCAAATACTTATATCACTGACAACAGTGGTCCGGCCAGGATATTGTCATTAAAAAAAGTGGAGTTGCAGCCCTCAACTGATGTTTATGTTGTCATTTTGTGTATTGGCCACCAGTTGTGTGATTGCAGTACCAGTTTTAGCCACAAGTTTTGTGATTGAAATACCAGTTTTGGGCCACAATCCTACATACTGTTCCTTTAACTTTTCCGCGATCGTTAGAAAAACGCAAAATCAAAAGAAATGTCTTGCCAACCTGCATTATTTGTTATTTCATGGCAAAATAATAGCAGAAATTTAAAATGTCTTATTATATTTTGTTATAAAATAATCTAATATTCTTTGATACAGAGTAGACAACTTTGTAAACATTTCTGGCTTTATTTTACTTCAATCTCTCTACAGCACGCTGCACCCCATTACCAGCAACACCACGCCCCACATAACGGTCAATCAAAATATCCTGTGCACATATCACTACGTTATCTTTTTTTATTTTAAAGTTTTAAATAGTTATCTAGTAAAATGCATTATTTTCATGAGGATACATACGTGAAAGGTCTGTGTGAGCTGTGTGCCGCACCTGCTGTCTCACATAAATGCCAAAAACTCGTTGAAGCAATAATGCATTTCAATTTACTGTTTTTTAGTCCTTATATAAGTTTTTGTGAACTTGGGACACAAAAGAAAGGCATCTGTCAACTATCATCTAATCTCAACGTTAGCAAACATGTCCGCATTCCGTCAGCGCGTGAGGACCGATCTTTTTACTTTCAGGCTTTGCACTTGAACGGTCAGGTCACATACACGCATAATAATAACAAACAAGTTAAACACATATTATAGAGAAAATGTAGATTTGGACTTGTGGCTATTGTGCTATACTGTAGGTAAGTAATTTTCAAACTTCTTAAAAGGGACCGTAAAAAAACAAGATTACACAACACACCTCTCTCAGTGTTGGCGATAAGGATTGATTCATATGTTCTCATTAATATTAAACATTTATCAAATATTTATGTGGCTGAAGTGATTAATTATTTTAATAACATTTTCCTTAAATCATCCTGTCATCCTAATATTTAAAACCACTGCATGAAAGCTGTCTAGGTTAATCAGGTTAATAAAAAACAAACAGTGTATCTGTATCTTGAAGTTGTATTTATTTGTCATTTTCATTTTGTTTCTCTTTTCTTATTATATCACTGACTGTTTACTTAATTATTTAATTACTTGAGAACTTTTAATTTAATGTTATACAAGAATTGGTATCCTAAACAGAGAGAAAAAATATCTATTTTTTGCGCAAAATTCTAGAAAATTACTGCCACAAAATTACCGTCATTTTGATCTCAAAAATAAATCGTGAAATCATGGGGGACTGAAATAATTGTGTTTGAAAAATGATTTTAGTTATGAACACTGGGTGTTAGTTATATACAATAAACACATCTTGTGGCTATAGACCAGCAGTTCCCAAACTTTTTTTCCTGCGCACCCCCTTCTATGTCCCAACCGGGTTGGCACACCCCCAATCCCCACTTCAAAAAAATAAAAAACGCAACAAAGCTTTGTTTTCTCGTCATAAAGACTCCTGTTTAATCAGGCGCAAATAACCAGGGGCCGGTTGCACCAGCTGGATGTAAAGAAGTTGGGTGTTAGTCCTACGTCGGGCTTAGCTACGTCCGACATTGTGAAACTACGACCAGACGCAGCTACACTCAGTGCAGATGATGCGTGTCCCCGTGTATGCGTTTAACCACTGTGATATTTAGACGCCATTCGAGTTAACTATGGTAAAAAAACGTACACTTACTGCCGCCAGCTAATAGACAATATATGAGAGCTTTCGTCATGTTTACCAGTGCGCTCTCCCTCAAGATGCGTGTGTTACGTGCAGACCCATTAAACACATTCACGAAAGCCTTTACTGTTCGCACAAAAGGTATAATAGTTTGCCGATTCATTATAACAGCTCAAGTTTCAAACAAAATTAAATGAAAGCTTTTAATAAGTTCTCTACAGTGTCCTTTGTAAGTATTTATGTATTTTATTATATAATCGTTGGTGGTCTCTCTACCATGGATGAAAGCACATTGCTTGCGTATCCTGTGCATTAGACGCGCCCATGTCTCGTCCCATTTGATTATTTCTATTTTTGCCATAGAAAAAAGTCTCTCTCTCTTGGTCCCTCTCCTCCTTCGTGACTAACAATTTTATTATAAGACACTTGACAGTTTCCCTGATTTCAGCCAGTTAAGCATATTTATAATATTTATGGAATGAATAAAACGAGTTGGCACACATAGAGGCTGCAGTGCATAACAGAAGAGCAGTGCGTAGAAAAAGACAGCATCTGTCTTCTACGTTTCTATCAAAACCTAATAAATTATAGTTTTTTATTTAAAATAAAAGCGATTACAAAGGAAATGTTTACTTATGTTTTTTTATTCATTTATTGTATGGAAAAATCCCACTTAAAGAAACAGACCACCATTAAATTTTCCTCTCGCGCACCCCCTGGTGGCAGCTCGCGTACCCCTGGGGGTGCACGTACCACACACTTTGGAAATCCCTGCTATGGACCACTGTCTGAATAGCTATTTGTATGAATAATGAAAGCCACATATACAGCGCATCTCTCTCTCTATCTGTGCGGCGCAAAAGCCTGATAACTTACCTGATCCATCTTCTGCACAGCGCAACTTTAGAACATGTCTATGCTGTCTTTGAAAAATATTATAATATCGTTTAGATGACATTGTATCATGTGCTCCTCAATATAGTGTTTGATTTTTGGTTTACCTGCTGATAACATCCAATCAGTAACAGAACAAATATTGCATTACGAATTATCGCCATGATTTTGCTCTTCCTGCTTTCCCCCACCTAATATTTTTTGTCCAATGAATAAATGACCTTAATACACATGTGGTTTTGTTTACAAATTTTGGTTCACTTGCAAAAAGGGCAGTGTGAATGCGAAAAAAATGTATTTGGTCTGGACCAAAGCAAGTGAACTAGCGAACTTTTCTGGTATAAATACACCCTAAGAAAATTTTTGTACCATCAGCCATCATTGCTTTAAACAAATCTCTGTGATCATTATACATCCCTCTTTTGTGTAATGCTTGTCTGGACTATTCACCTTGTGCTTGCACTGTGTTAAAGAGGGAGGGAAACTAGAGGGGGGAGGTATGGTATGGTGTGTATTATAGTATTATATTATTATATGTTATATGTATGAGACTAGACGAGAGATGTTAACATCAGATGCTGCTGTATGTCTTCTAGGAATGTGATGATGTGTGAAAAAGAATATCCCTATGGGACAATAAACATTCTGTTCTATTCTATTCTATTCTATTCACTCAAATTTTGCCGCTCTGTCTTTTGCCACTGAGTGGGCGTAACCACAGTCACTTTCGCAGAAGGTGACATCATGTGCATACTCTCTATTGATGCTTCTGTTTTACCACTGTATTCAATGCAAAATACTTGCCGAAATGCATAAAAAATGAGCTCAGGTGGACAGCTGTAATCGTGGCTTTTTACAATTATGTAATTGTCAGACCTGTAATTGAAATATCGATTCATATTTCAATTAACTGTGCAGCCTTAGTGGATGGTTAGTAAATTCTTTATAATTTTTACTAGGACAACCAGAATTAGAATGCCTTCTAACAACCTTACTGAAAGAGATGGGCAACACACAAAGTTTCACAATAAGAAAGTTTGAATGACAAAACATCTTGTTTGAAGATGAACATCTCATTGAAACTGGAGGGTGGGACAAGACATATAGTCCATTTTTAGCAGCCATCAGCCGTTATTCCCAGACGGTGAGAATTTTTAAAAAAGACTAAAACTACACATAACAAAATGCCCTGGCCTATTTTTTGGGTGATGATTTTAACAATTTTGCCTTTTTAACATATTGTTATATGACATAATTCTCTTCATTGTTTAAAAATGAATACATTTTAACATATATAATACTTACCGTATCGCCCAATGCAAAGGAGTAGAATTCAGGTCACCACCTAGTTGGTCCACAATGGCACCTTTAGATATATAGTATCTATGAAGTAAAGCACAACATTCTCAAACAAAACAACTGTAATGCATATTAGGGTGAGTTAGAAAGATTAAACCTCAGTATGCTGTAAACTGTATTTTTTTTAAGTTATATAAACCCAAACTAAATCAGCTTATTTTTCATGTATTAAACAAATCTTACTTGACAATATCTGCTCGATTATTGATGGCGGCCCAGTGGAGCAGAGTAACATTCTCTTTGTCAGGTTGCCGGACATCATAACCAGATTCTATTAGTTCTTTACATCTCTCAAGAGCGCCAAACCTACAATGGGACAAAGGACAAATTTAGTTTGAAAGTGCTTAACTTATAGTCTAGCTTATATGTGGCAGATGGGATCTGGATTCCATAATGAGAACGAACAATTTGAGCAATAAAAACTAAGCATCCAGATAAGACAACAGAAATCCAGATATTCTAACTAGTGGTGCACGATATAGCGGCCGCTGATATAACATCGGCCGATATGGTCATTTTTTTACACATCAGTATCGTTCCGATGTCAAAATAGGGCCGATATGAACAGGCAGAAAATCATTCCTGTGTATTTGACGTGTGTGTAGGAGATTTGTGGGCAGAGCCGATCGGCCCTATACGCTTACTACGCAGACTGCATAGGGCCCCACAAATTACGTAAGGCCCCGCCTCCTCCTGCCTTGTTTTACAGCACGTGTTACTGTTTACTGAGATGACAATATGAAGTGGAGCTATCCAATCTGGCCATGAAAAAAGGAAATAAAATAAGAGTTAAACGCGAGAACAGCAACCAGGTAAACTTGTGTTCTCTTCAAGTTTGATGTCATGTCAGCAAGAGCAAACAGTAAAGTTAAGTTGATGTGATTCTGTCTCTCTCTATCTGACTTGCTAAATTAGCTGTGTAGTGTTGCCAGTGCATCTCTTAGCCTCTCTGTTACACAACAATTTATTGCGTGAATATTCGCGTGAATAAGGGCAACGGTGTTTATAAACGGCAGCTTTATAACCGCGCCCTGTGTGAATGTGCGTTCATATGCGCGTGCAATCATGCACGAAATGACACGCACGCTTTCCAGCAGCAACATCTGTGTGGGGACCATAACAAAAATAGCGTGATAACACTCCTAAAAGACAATGTTAATGCAATTTGGAAACCAATGGATTTACATTGGAATGGGTATAATGCCAATGATAAGGTCAAAATGAATGCACATCCCTCCATCAGGGATCAAGTATTGCTCTTATGCATACTATAAACAGTTATACGGTATGGCAAGCCATTTAGCTTTTATACATTCACATGATATGGATTTTTGATATCAAGAATTCAGTTTTCACTACTTAAAATATAAATATTAAGAGTGTGATTTATAGTCGGGTTAGCCGGTTTACAAACATTACAGGGTGCGCACGCATCCAGGAGGCAGAAAGCCCGATTGGTGAGCTGGTCCGCTACTGCAAAACCCCCTAATTATTGAAGCGATCTTTATTGTTTGTATATAAATAAAACTTGATTTTAGTTGGATCTGTTTTTCTGTCTTTATTTTTGAAGTGTCACTGTAATACATGTATGAATTATAATGTTAGGCTAGTAACTTAATAGCCACATCTACTGGTATGTTAACATCAGGCACCCAGCATTGGCTCTGTTGGTACTATTAACCTCGCAACAACTCCTTGGCATTTTGACTTTCAGACACCGCTACTAGCCTACAACACAATGCACGTCTCTTCTTTCTGCCTCTCTGTTGCGTGCGCAACCAGTTAATGACGTCGCCGAGCAACCCATCTGTAGTAGTAACCATATTTTGTGTGTAGTACAGAGGTGGGCACAAATACATCATAAACTATTTTGTTACAAACTACATATACTGGCTCATGAAATGTAACAAAATAAAATACAAAATACTGATGTGAAAACTGTATTTAAATAAAATAGGGATGCTCCGATCGATCGGCCGATAATGCTTGCTTATGTTTCTCAATGAATTACGGTGAAATGCCGCTACATTCAAAAGCCAGGGGGCGCTCTCGTACAGAAACTCAAAATGCGCTGTAGACGAAGAACAATACACACGCAGCTGTGATGACACGGAGCTCCATGAAATGGCTGAAGGATATATTTATATTGCTGTTCTTCAAACCTTTTCAGGTATTTTCATGATAATAAAGAATATGTTTAATAATTATGTTTGACGAGTGTTGCTTTTTCAAATGCATGTTATAAACTACTCAAACTAACAGTGATTTTAGATCGATAAGGACCTACTGACCAAAAGCCGCAGTACATGAAATAGCTGTAATAAGATCGTCTGTCCGATTCAGAATAGTGATCGGCCACGTATTATTAGTGGTGATCGGCATTGATCGGAGCATCCCTAAAATAAAATACAAGTAATAAGTATTTTGAAAATACAAAAATACTCCCACAATAATCTTAAGAGTTTTTTATAAAGTTACTGCAGAAAATGTTGGGGATAGGCTAATCCAAGTGGGAAAAATAACAGACAGAATTTTTGTCACAAAATCAAAATTCCATTTTAATCATAATATGTTTGGGTTTGTTTTACACACAAGACCCTACTGACCTGACCTTAGTACTGCCTTTTCCATTACAAAATACACTAAAGTAATTAAATACGTATTTAAAATAGATTAAATTGAAAAAGTGCCCATGTCTGTGTAGGGAGAGCAGTGGGGTGTCATGTGTGAATGTGTGGCAAAGCTCACGGGTAATGGCTCACGGCCTGGGTCAGGTACCATGGCTCACGGGACAGGTAGGAGGGCCCCTTAGCAGAATTTTGCTTAGGGCCCCAGGGAGGTCAGGATCGTCTCTGTGTGTGGGGGCGAGGATGTTTGTTTTTGCACGAGCGCATAAGTTACATGTGTGCTGAAGCAGCTTCTGTCGTCTGCCTGGTCGTTCTTCAAAGTGTCTAAAGAACTTCCTCGCTATGCTGTATGCCAGGGGTGTCCAATACGTCGATCGCAATGCCAGTAGATCGCACACAAGTTAACTGTGTATCCTCATGCTGCTCTATGCCTCCACAAGCTTTGAAAAAATGAGGGCGAAACTGGCATTATAGTCTTATAATTGTGTAATTGTGAAACACGTAAGTCTATTTGATAGGGGTGTGACGAGACACTTAATCCACGAGACGAGACGAGACACGACATTTGGGTTCACAAGAACGAGACCAGACATTATTTTTACACTTTTTAAGAAACCCTCAATGATAAAATAAATGAATAAGAAACTGAAATCATGTTATTTTTAAATGTTTTAACTAATCAAGGACTAGCCCTAACAATTATTTTTCTAACTGATAATGAAGTAATTTGTTATTTTTGAGAAGTAGCCTTTAAAATGACATAATAACGAAGATGCAATAATAATTGGTTCTAATAAAGTATTAAAACCAAGTTACATTAAACAACATTACATAAACAAACACATTACATTTGTGGTCTTTAAATAAAAAGCATTATGTTATAACAAATGCCTGCAGGGGGCGATAGTGGACTCGTCTCGCGGACGCTATCTTCACTTTCACTTTACACGGAGAGAAAAGCTTATTTCCAGCCAAACAATGTTTAAATCCATTTGAATATTTAATATACGTCCATTTCTTTACAATAGAAATGATACAGCTACTGTCATTTTTGAGCAAGAGCATGCAGACATTAAATCATGTAAACTCTGTGATGGTTTAATCTGCTGAGACTTCACATCTGACACTGATCAACAGACAAACACAACGCGTCTCAGACTTCAGACGAATTCCCAAACAAACATTACTGGAAACCCAAACAAAAAAGCAAATGCAGTAAAAGACAATATAATGCATGCACTGGGGCAAATCACACCAACCGCGCTTTAAACGCTTCGAAACGCAATACGCGACGCACTGCCTTTTTAAAAAAAAAGAGCAGTGCGACGCAGATTTTTATATTGCTAAACAACCACAAAGTCAGCTGTCTTGTCAATCAAATATTGAAGCGTGAGCGCTCTTTTGCTGTTAACTGTCATATTAGCAGAAACTTTAAAAAGAGGGTGCTTGCTTTGACCTTGTTTGAGGGTGAGAGGTGCACAAACAAGCAGGAGAGAGTGAGTGAGTGGAGTCCAGTTCTTCAAAACAACTGTAAACTTCCCCCACTACAACGTAAGGCCCGCCTCTCCCCTCATTCGATTAGACAATGGAAAGACGCAAATGACGTTGGGTGCTTCTCTGCTCTCAGAGTTCCTTCAAAGGCGCGTGCTGCGGCCGGCGACAAAAAACGCAAGGCGCTCAGCGCGCATAAACTGCGCGCAAACGCTCCCTTGTCCATAGAATATCATTCAAAAAAGGTGCCTGCAACTGCCATAAACGCTTTTGGTGTAACTGGCCTCTAAAAGGGTCAAACAGAAAGCTGCATCCTCCGGAGGTCGCATATGCAGGCTGCATACATCATCAAGGTTTATTTCAGATCATTAACTGAGCATTACATTTGCAAGTCGTGAGCATATTACAACAATTTGCGATTCGCTAAATTATTAGTAAACTTTATAATTGTAAATGCAGTTTAAAAATGCAACCTCTAAAGGATGCAGTCTTTTATTTGAGAAACGGCCAGCATTTCACCTACACAAGAAATCTCCCGAGACACACTTAATCTCGTGAGACACATTTAATCTCGTGAGATCTCGTCCCACCCCTAAAATTTGAGTTGATGTGCCTTTTTTCTCAAATGTGTTTTTAAAAATCTTATACCTTCCCGCTGCAGCCCAGTCGTAAACTGTAAACTTCCGAAATTTACCAGGATGCAATCGCATTCTTGCCTTCATGCAGTAGCTGATCCACGCGCCCAGTGTGTGTGCGCGCGCGCAAGCGAGCGAACGAGGTTGAGAGAGAGGCAGCGTTGTGCTGATTTATATGCTTCTGATACTATTGTCATTTTCCTTCTAGTTTGTTTCACTAAACCGTATCTCCGCTATTTTAAACAGTACTCGACATGTACTCCAGGGTTTTTTTTAACTCTAAAAAAATAGAGTAATGGTGACAGCCCTAAATCCAATGTAGAGATATATGAAGCATAGTCCACGCATTTAAAGTGTTTTTTATCATTTTAAAAGTAGATCACCACACAAAAAAGTCTGGACACCCCTGCTGTATGCAATGAGAGTGAGGGCTGGGTGTTGTGAGGGGGAGTTCGAACCAAATTGTTTAACACAACCAATTTGATCACCCACTTAAAAAATAAGCATCCCGAAGCTTACAATAATATGGGAAGTCAGCTAATTGATGACATTTTGCACATGGGTAAAGGTGCTCAATCAGTAATTTCTGGAAATAAATTACAAAAGTAAAAAAAGTGTTTTAGAAAATAGCTCTTTATTTGATTATCATAAAAATGTGTTTTCTATACAGAGATATCGGCATCGGCAAATATTGGTATCAGGCATAACAGACAAGAGTCATATCGGTTATCGGTAACTTGTTCCTGCAGGGCCGGTGTCCTGCAGAGTTTAGCTCCCACTTTAAGACCGTTAATAAACCTTTTGTGTCTAGTCATTTGTTTTCATTGTGCATTTTATTGTTGTTTTCAAATGCTTGACGCATCATAATTAAACTTCGTATTAACAAGGCTGCTGATTTGCCACCTCACTACCGCTTAGCAAACAATACTAAGTTTTACATATAGTAGTTTTTTTTAGAACAAAAAGTACAGATCTGCTGCTACCAATGCCCGATACTGATACTTCAAGCTAATATGCAAGCTCTTGGATAACTGTAACCCTTTTTTCTAGATAAAGTAATACCACAGATGTTGCCTTTGTTATATTATCTGCAGAAATTAGTTATATTGTTGTTTAAATAGAGAATAAAATAAAAAGCACAACAAATACCTATATAAAGGTAATGAAAATAAAACACAGTATTTACTGTATATAATTTATACACACTAGTTCTTATAAAGTACAACAGTTATCAGTAAAGAGCAGATAATAATTTTCTCTTAAATATTATTGATAAATTAATTAGATTACTGTAGCCTTAAGACAAGAGAAAGCGCTTGCTCTGTCGAGCTGAATGACAGGCTGTGTCTGTGTGCGCTCGTTGGGTGTACGCGGACAAGAGCAGCTGGAATACGCCAGTCGGCAGCTAAACTAAGCTGCTGTCGAATTACAACACACTAAACCAACTACACAATCAGAACTCGTATACGTATTCTTGAAAAAGGGACTTATAGAACAAGCAAGACATAAAACAAACAACAACAATTTTGTTTTTGACAGTTTTTACAAGCTTAACTCAAAGATCTAAGACTTATTCTATGTACAAAAAAGGCCTATTTCTCTAAAATGTTCACAAATCTGTCTAAATCTGTGTTGGGGAGCATTTATCCCAAGATAATCCATCCACCTCACACACTGCATGAAAAGAGCTGTATACGGACAAATACGGGATGGGAAATCCCTGCTAAACTTTAGGTTTGCCATATAAATGAGGCAGAGTGCTGGAAAGGTAATACACAGAAACCTTACATATTAGTCGGGGAGCCAAAGTCTCAAAAGCTCAATAAAATGGGTTGAACCTGACCTGGTCTGCCATACTTTTTATTTGTGTTTTTTCTGTTAACTTTGACCCCAAGAACCAATAATTGGAGGGTCTGCTCTGCCGGAAATATCGCAATTTTTTTGGCCATTTTAGTGTATGTACCCTTTATTTTTTATCAGAAAATTGTGAAAAAAAATGTTTTCCTCAAATTCTCAGTGGGTTGGGTAAACTGTCAATGAATGCATTCCAGATACACAGAACACTTGTTTTGACAACATCCACTAAAAAAATAACTCTTAAAACACATTTATGCATAATTTTGCATCAATTTAATGCAAAAAATTAGGCGTTTTTTCACTTTTTTTCCAATATTTTCATCTTTACTTCATTGGCAATCAACTATTCCCCCAAGTTATGACATCAGTCAATATATCATTCTTTTCACCAAACAGTATACTCATTACACAGAAAAAATTATAAAAATCCAACCAAAATCAATGGATCTGTGATGATTTCACTACTAGTTGGCCATCAACAGGCTCAGAACCTTAATAGAATTTTTGGCTACTTTCAAAATTCCGAAAGACATACTGGATAACATGATTGTTAATGTCCACATTATTAAACATCATGGTCTAGGGATCTTTTTAATTTCAACATAACCCTGTTCTCTCCCAATGGAAATGTGTCACAAAATAAATATAATACAGCAAAATGACTTTAATTATTTTATTGCCTCAGATGACAACTATTACAACTTTAAAGAGATATTTCACCCATTTGCATTAAGCTTTGTAGCTTTAGAAACCCAGTCATGTTTTTGAATGGTCATGCATCATTTTCAGTTTCCCCTGGATGAAATTTCTACATCAGATGAGAATATGGACGTTTGTATAGGTGAACCACCCAAGCTTCGCACCGCATATGGACAGCAGCGTTCTGGATACATATTTTAGAATACCAAAGGTCAACTGGAAGTGACAAGCCAAAGCCTGCAGGGACAAACGGACGTCTGACTTTAAAGTAAGTGTTTCTATTTTATTTGGGAGTGGCTTGCAGAGCTGTGCATTGTGGGAGTTGTTGTCTTCTATACAAATGCACCCTAAAGTCACTTTCTGTCTTTTTTCGGTCAAATAGGCACCACATTTGAAATGTATGTTAAATTTTGACTACAAATATGACCCACTTTCAATAAGGATTAATGTTTCCATGGGTGAAATTTCCCTTTAACAGAAAAAATAACATAACTTATTAACTAGATGCAGGTCCATGTGAGGTGGGATAATCAGAAGGGTGGCACACTGCAGATACTGCTCTGGGGACAGACCTTCACCCTCACCACCTGAAGAGACAGCAAACAAGAATTTGAGGGTTATACAGCAGCGTGATAAAAGATACAACCCTCTCACTCTCTAACGCACACACACGCGCAGCCTACTTACATGTCCCTGTCTTCAAGCGCAAATTCAATCCTTAAACATCCCCAATGTAGTACCTTTTCCTGAACACCCCGGGTTTCCTCAGATCACTGTACCTGCACAGATGCAGAATGTCTGTCTGTCTGTGTTGTCAATGTTGTGTAGGCCCACCTTTTTCCTCTTCTGTACGGATAGCTCACTGTGTCACATCCGGTAAGTATGTAGGTGCTGAGGAGAAGGGATGTAATCTCTGAAGCAGCAGCATTATACTTCCCTGTCAGAGCTTCTGTGGTGGCATGAACAGGCCGGAAGATATCCATCGTTTTCACCCACAGCTTCTGCAGCCCATCCATGTGTGTGATGTAGTACATGCACATCATGATCACATCTGTGTCATTTGCAACAACTACAGCTCGTTCGTGGTGCAGAATTTGTACGAAGTATGCAATGTGAGCAAACATCCTGGTATCTGCCTCCTCAAGTTCTGGAAGCTCAACCTGACAATCCAATGACAAGGGGACATTGCGACCAGGATCACAAAAGATTCCACCAAGAATAAGTGTGCATCCTGCAGGAAGGAAAGGAAACAAGGCAGACTACCTGGCTGCAATCAAGGCAGCCCTTGGCAGCTCATGGGGGGAAGTGGACAATCTAACGCCATCTGACAAGCCTGTTGTAATGGTAGTAGATGCAATGGCATTCATTCAAGGTTACTAACATTTTGGTAGCAGCACCTTCTATGAACTGCAAGGAAAGTATCCGAGGAAACTCCTTGGAATCCTCCCAGACAAGTGTGACTGCATCCACTTTGTTAGTGATCGATATGATATCTATCCTGCTGAAAGTCTGAAAGGTGAGGAATGAGAGAAGAGGATGAAGACCTGCTCCAGCAAAATGAAGGAGTACAAGCCACATGATACTCTCTGTATGGAAAGGCTTCATTCACAATTCACTGAATAAAGCTAACCTGTTGAACTACATGGGGAAATCATGGGCAGCTCAGAACAAGTCACTTCCTGCAGTATACACACTTATTCTTTGTGGAATCTATTGTGATCCTAGTCGCACTGTCCTCTTGTCATTGGATTGTCAGGTTGAGCTTCCAGAACTTTTCTGTGAGAAACATGAGGAGGCACATACCAGGATGTTTGCTCACATTGCATACTCAGTACAAATTCTGCACCACAAACGGGGTGTAGTGGTTGCAACTGACACAGATGTGATCATGATGTGCATGTACTAATCACTCACATGGATGGGCTGCAGGAGCTGTGGGTGAAGACAATGGATATCTTCCTACCTTTTCATGCCATCACAGAAGCTCTGACAGGGAACTATAATGGTGCTGCTTTAGATCTTACATCCCTCAGCACCTACATACTTACCGGATGTGACACAGGGAGCTATCTGAGCTAAAGGCGGGCCTACACAACTGCTATCAAACACCTGAAAGACCTTCTGCCACTGTGCAGGTACGGTGATCCTGAGGAAAGCCTGTATGTTCAGAAAAAGTTATAACAACAGCATGGCGATACAACACAGTGTTTCCCATACATTGATTTATTTGTGGTGGCCCACCACAGAATCAACACTGGCCCCCACAAATAGAATTTTCATGACTCCCATTTACATTTTTATTTCACTATTTAAAACAGCTTAATTTGGCTTAAAATATAATTTAATATATAATACAGATCAAATACAGATACAGATCAAAGAGTAGAAGTGAAACATATTTCAGGTGCCAACACTAGATCAAGCGCAAACACAATACGATGATGTCACATATATGCTAATTAGCGGGGGACGTCATCACCACCACAGTCTCCTCAAAATCCTGTGGGAAACACTGCAACACAAGGTGTCACTCTATGACAGGAGTGACTTTGATAGTACCCTGGATGCACAGCGAGCCCATCCCTTTGTGAGCATCAAAGGAGACATGAGTTTCCTTCCACTAACTGAAGATGCCCTCCTATTACACCTTCGCCAATCCCTGCATCAGTTGGCTGTGTATAAGCGGGCACACATGGTTCAGCCAACCTATCCCAGCTGTTTGTGTGTGTTAGAGAGAGAGAGAGGGTGGCATCTTTTATCACGTTGCTGTATAATCCACCCTGTCGTTCTTGTTTGCTGTCTCCTCAGGTGGTGAGGGTGAAGGTCTGTCCCCAGAGCAGTATCTGCAGTGTGCCACCCTTCTGATTATCCCACCTCACATGGACCTGAATCTAGTTAATTAAGTTATGTTATTTTTTTTCCGTCAAAGGGACATTTCACCCATGGAAACATTAATCTTTATTGAAAGTGGGTCATATTTGAAGTCGAAATGTAACATACATTTCAAATGTGGTGCCTGTTTGACCGAAAAAAGACAGAAAGTGACCTTAGGGTGCATTTGTATGGAAGACAACAACTCCCACAATGCACAGCTTTGCAAGCCACTCCCAAATAAAATAGAAACATTTACTTTATAGTCAGACGTCCGTTTGTCCCTGCAGGCTTTGGCTTGTCACTTCCAGTTGACCTTTGGTATTCTAAAATATGTATCCAGAATGCTGCTGTCCATATGCGGTCCGAAGCTTGGGTGGTTCACCACACAAACGTCCATATTCTCATCTGATGTAGAAATTTCATCCAGAAGAAACTGGCATTTTTGAAATTCTCTGCAGCAGACGGACTCCATTTCTGTGTCCGTAGGTGCACAGCAAGAGCACAGGCACAACCAGTCCATCCCAGCTCGAGTCAGTCCAGGCTCCTCGTCTGCGACAGGCAGGTCTTCTAGCTCGTCTTCTACCTTCTACAAGCAGGTTTTCTACCTCGATCTTCTACCTCCTATTCCTCCATCTGCCTCAGCTGCTCTTCCCTGTATTGTGGCTCATAAAGATAGCCTCGAAATCACCCTCTTCCATATCATATTGATAACCTTCCACCATTGTTGGAAAACATCAAGCCTGGCTCCACAGCATCTTTTAGCTTAGATTCCAAAAAGATGGCAGCTGTATCATTTATTTTTGTAAGTCCCACCCACTAATCTGTAATAGGTCTGTAGCGTCCCACCCATAGCCCCCCCTGGAAAAATAACGACAGAGGGTAGTCTTACACCCTCGACAAAGATATAGCAATTCCTTCTTTCAATGAAGCAAAATGACGATTTTTAACATTCAGTGCAACACTGAAATCTGTATTTCTCCCGTCTCAGGGGAAACTGAAAATGATGCATGACCATTCAAAAACATGACTGGGTTTCTAAAGCTACAAAGCTTAATGCAAATGGGTGAAATATCTCATTAAAGTTGTAATAGTTGTCATCTGAGGCAATAAAATAATTAAAGTCATTTTGCTGTATTATATTTATTGTGTGACACATTTCCATTGGGAGAACAGGGTAATGTTGAAATTAAAAAGATCCCTAGAACATGATGTTTAATAATGTCGACATTAACAATCATGTTATCCAGTTTGTCTTTCGGAATTTTGAAAGTAGCCAAAAATTCTATTAAGGTTCTGAGCCCAGTGTTTCCGCTATATACATTCCACCGTGGCGGCCCGCCAGGCCTAAAATATCCCCACCACACCTTCGGTTGTGGATAGAAGGGATACAGCAAACGAAATCTTGCCGGATGAGCACTGTTTTATCCTAATCCTTCACCCAAACCCAACTCTAAACACAAACTTTCACACAATTGTAGGATGTATTTGTATCTCATTTAGCCAGAGCTGCTGTTTTCATCCTAATAATCCTACCTCTAAATCTAATCATTAACTTTTCTGCATTTGCTGTATCCCTTCTAGACAAAACCACGGCAGCAGCTCGCAAAATAAAGAGCCCTGTCAGACTGGCTGTCTTTAAAAATAAATAAATTCCTTTCTGGATTCGCGTTGTAAACTCATTTATAAAGAAATCGCCTAAAATATAATAATTTCCCCCATGGGTTTAGTTTCATGCACAAATAGATTTAAATCAACAGATGATGATTAGGCTACGTCTCTGTTTTGAGAAATAATAATAAAATAAATAAGCCTACACGACATATGTTACACTTAAATAATTATCAGATTGACAAAACGAATAAATTTAAAGTATTTGAGTTTCTGTTCTTTTTTGTGACGCGCTATAAAACCAAAGCAGCAGAAAGATGATTTTAAATAAGCACAAGGTTTTCTCATTATTGTGAGTTTACACAAATAAAAATACAACATTTACAGTTTATGTTGTTTTACTTTTATCTGTATGACAATAAATTTAGGGTAATTTAAGGTGCAAGGTCATCACGCGTATGATGTTCACCGGCGCATATCTACACCGACGCAGCGCAGGGCTGCAAGAAATTACATAATTAAACTTTCGATTTAACATATTACGAGTTTTTTGGACATTCATTTGTAATCACTGTACTCATATTATCAATTAATCAGGCAATTAGTTATTCAGAATATAGGCTATAAGCGCAGTAGTGCTGCCGCGAATAGTCGACGTAGTCGACGTAATCGACGATGAAAATTTGTCGACGGCAATTTTTTTAGTCGAGGAGTCGCATATTTATTTTTTTCCGTCTCAAACGGCCCACTGTAATTCTGTCTCATGTCTCAAATGGCTCAATGTAATTCACCTCCACACCAGTCTGTGCGCTGTGCGCGCCCTGCTGGTTAATCTGCTACGCTATCATCTTTCTTCCCTCTCCCCCTGCCTTCACTGCTTTAATTTTGAAAAATTGGCGGTGGCAGGTGAGTCTATGGAATTATGAGTCCGAAAGCTTCCGAAGTATGAAAGTATTTTAAGCCAAGTTGTGATAAAAGAGTGGTCTGTTACACCGTGCCAAACGTCGCTGGCTTATCACGGGAGCACAACGACAATGTACGAGCATCTCAAACGAAAACACTCGGGAGTTATTGACGATACACCCACAGAGAATAGGACAACGTAAGTAACTGTTATATGATTATTAATGAAACGGCGAGCTAGTCAGTACTGTTTTATTAACTCTTTTGAGAAGTACAATGACTCTGTCTTTGGATGTTAAAGGCTATCAGTGTTTGCTCGTGATTCCGCCACGGAATCAACACTGGACGCAACAAATAGATTTTTCATGATTCCCATTTACATTTTTATATTACCATTTTAAACGGCTCAATTCATTGTTGCGAGTGTTCAGTGCGTGTCTCTCTCTCTCTCTCTCTCTCTCTCTCATGTTGCTTGCAGCGCCTCGACCGCGCGCGCCTCTCTCTTACGTGACAGTGAAAAGGTGGCAGTGTTTTTAATGTACTTTCTTTTTTGCGTAAACGTCAACATTCACAGATGTCTCTGACAAAGACGACTGATCGAGTTAACATGATTTGAAGAAAGATTAGCAGTAGTGTGAGTCTGTGTGCGAGCTTTCTCCCTCCCTATGATGCTGTATGCCGTGTTCTGTAGTCTACGTAACAACAACAGTGTATTCTCTTATATTTCTGAATTTGCACCGAATTGTCTGCGCTATATCACTCGCATTTAAAATCAAGAAATGGCTCAAAACACAACAACAATTATGAGAAGAGCAACAGCAGTAAAGCTACAATGTAAATGTGTGGTGATTTTTGCATATCTAAATCAGGATTTTAGCAGCAGTTAAAGGAACAGCTGGTTGGATAAAAAACGAGGTGATGGGTCATGTTTAGCCACTATTTTATAGGCTACAACAGAACAGATAATATGTAAAATAGCATTCAGTTGTGTTAAAATGCAATATAAGATCAAAGAGTAGAAGTGAAACATTTCATATTTCTGTTAAGCATCTACTTTGCACTGGCAGTTTTTATTATTATTTATATTGTTTACATTGTAATTTTTTATTTGGTAACATTTAAGTTATTCATATTGTTTATGACACCGGTAGGTTCAAAATAAAAGGGACACAATGAAATAACAAACACTTAATTAGTCGTTTAGAATAGTCGACTATTCGAAAAATTAGTCGAAAGATTAGTCGTTAGAAAATTAGTCGTTAGTGGCAGCACTAAAGCGCAGAGCGCTGCTGACCGCTCAGCTGTCAATCTTCTGTGCTTCAGATCGACGCTCACAAAGTTTCACATTTAATGACGAGATATTTGTCCAAAAACAAAAGGCTAAATACTGAATACTACTCATATGGGACTGTAAGACATTAATAGTCGAATCTGTTTTGAAGGAAACTTACATTATTCCTGTGGGAAGAGAAGGACGTTGGTAATAAAAACTTGATGCAGACGCTGAGACTGTTTCATCTGTTTTCAGACAGCAGGGTTGGGGTACCCACGGGTGAAACGCATAATATTTGAGGTAACGTGTGTAATAATATTAACGTGTCATTTGCATTGTAGATGCAGGTCGGGACTCAATAGGCAAGAGTTAAATGCGGATCTAACATCCAACACCAAAATTCAACTCGATTCCGATAGGTAGCAGTTTTTAAATGGCCCTGTGCTTATTATTTGTGTTTAAGCTCTGTCTGAAGAACGTTAAAGGTTTATATTTAACTGCGCGATTTGCGGTGTGACCGGGTCGGGCTCTTTATGTCAAACAGGCCGGGTGTGGAATAAAATTGCTGCTGATGTCGGGTGTTCTGTCAATCTCAGCGGATTATCAAACAGGACTGTGCGTGACTTTGCAACAGCTAATCACGAGCACGAACTTGCACACTACATTAAAACTACAATGAAAGATCCGTACGAAGCTATAAAACGTATTTTTTAAGAAAATACAATTTAGATCAAACATAGAAAAGCAAATGCTATAAATATAAGGAAAAAATAAATGACAGCATGAAAATGATAAAAAACACATGTTAGTTTACTGTAGCCTATTATATGAAGAGTTTGGTTCCAAAACGCAATAAATCCATTTTGACAAATTTCGGTAAAAACGTGTTTTCTATACCAAGAAAGTGACAAGATGAAAACCACTATTTTCTGTTACAAACTTTCACACAGCATCTTTAGGTTATAAAAACATAAAAAATTCAAATCCATAAGTTGATTTTCAAAGATTTATTATAAAAACGGATTATTTTTTCCACAAAATGCAATAAATCCATGACAGTTTTTTGTTTCAAAATGCTATATCTATTAAATCAATGTATAAATGTGCATTCATCTTTAACATTTTATATTTATTTAGTTGACTAGTGGTATACAATGATTAAAAAATAAACATTAATGGCATTCGACCAAAACACTTACTTTGTTATATTAAGAACACAATGTTTTAGCATGAGAAGCTTGATGCTGTCGGGAGAACAAGCAACCGAGTGCCTCTCGCGGAAATTATTAGCTGTTGATGGCTTACGTTTCTTTCCCGTCACAGAAAACCATCACAGGTTTGGCAATGCTATTAAAGTATTATTTTGTTTTGTTTGTTGATCACGAAGTACAAAGTAGATGAGGAAAATTAGGATTCCGTTTTCTCAGCGCGCCGCCATGTTTGTTTACATTGCGTGAATGAATGGTCCGCTGTAATATCAGAAATGGATTTATTGCGTTCTGTAAAAAAGGAGCAGTGGCGTTTGTCGCATTTTGGGAAAAAAGGGAGAAAAGATGACAGAATATCACGGCGGGTATTGGATTTTGCGTAAAATTAATTATTTACTTTTAACTACTGATCTGATATAATACTGATTTTGGCAGTAACTCATTTTTTTCAAAAATGGCGTTTATTGCGTTTTGGAACCAAACTCTTCATATATTCTACATAAAAAAATAATGTACATTTATAATCATCATGGGCGCCCCCTGCCGCCACAGCTGGAAAAAAATCCTAGAGGAAACACTGTGAGCCTGTTGATGGCCAACTGGTAGTGAAATCATCACAGATCCATTGATTTTGGTTGGATTTTTATAATTTTTTCTGTGTAATGAGTATACTGTTTGGTGAAAAGAATGATATATTGACTGATGTCATAACTTGGGGGAATAGTTGATTGTCAATGAAGTAAAGATGAAAATATTGGAAAAAGTGAAAAAACGCCAACTATTTTGCATTAAATTGATGCAAAATTATGCATACATGTGTTTTAAGAGTTATTTTTCAGTGGATGTTGTCAACACATGTGTTCTGTGTATCTGGAATGCATTCATTGATAGTTTACCCATTTTTCTGATAAAAATAAAGGGTACGTAAACTAAAATGGCCACATTTTTTTTCGCGATATTTCCGGCAGAGCAGACCCTCCAAATATTGGTTCTTGGGGTCAAAGTTAACAGAAAAAACACAAATAAAAAGTATGGCAGACCAAGTCAGGTTCAACCCATTTTTGAGACTTTGGCTCCCCGACTATATATACAGTATATAATTTTTGTATCCACGACAGCCATGCAAGGATGCTTACTTCATTGCCACCCCTCGTAGTTCTCATGCCACCCCATAAATAATTTTCTAGATCCGCCCCTGCATGTATGTAAACCTGTTGGTGTCTCTGGAATCCCAAGAACCCCTTTAATACAGAATGTTTTAGTGCATAAAGCTGTATTTCTACCCCTCCCCCAAACCAAAACTTGCCTAAATGAAACATTTGCTGTGAGCGCAGAATACAAGAAGACTATTTTTATTTGATTATTTTACAGTATTATTCATTATCATGTCATAATACACTGAATAAATAGTATAGATAATTGTCATTCTGGATTGTTGGTGAATAGCCACTATATTCAAACAAGACTGTAACATTGGGTAGAGGTGGCAGAGTAATAATTTGGGCTGGAATATAGGGAAGTAAGATGGCAGGTCCCTTTAGGGTTCCTGAGGGTATCAAAAGGACATCTAGAAGATATGCAGAGTTCCTAAAAATATGTTTTTTCACAATGGGATATAAAGGGAATCATGTCTTCAGAAATAAATTTACTTTTATGGAGGATAATACACCATCCCAGAGTCCTGCAACGGGTCGGGTACCCGCATGAAAGTGTCTCCAACGGGTGGATTGTGACATTCCTAAAATTCACGGGCGGGGCCGCGGGCGGATAATTAACTCCGCGCTGGCGGGTAGTAGTGCAAATGAAAATATGTGCAAAATTTGTATGTCTAAGGATGTGCACACCAAATTTTGAAACAAGGCTGTTTTTTATATAATATAACATATTCGTTTATCTCAAGAATACTTTACCGTGACGACTATTGAGCAGTACTACCACGTGAAACGATTTATCACTGCTAAACACCCAGTGTTAGCATATAGCCCGCTAGCATCAACAAACAGGTGCCGGTTTTAGTTACCATTTTGCCGATCTAATGGCGGACTCATCCACTGTATGCTATTCAGACCTGTCCTCACCTGAGCGGGAAGCTGTGGAGCAGTTGATACCCGGTTATCGCAGATCCTACACGACGTACAGCGCCCAGTTCACCCAGGCTCCAGACATCCACAAGCGACCGAGAAGTGCAAAAAGCGAACACCCTACGCGGTGCAGCTTCACGGACCGCGCTCGAGGGAACGGAGACGCCATCGCCCAGAATGAAAGCGATCGGGAAGCCGTGGAGGAGCCGCTGCCCGGCCGTTGCAGATTCAGCGTGCCTCATATCACACTGGCTACAGACGTCCGCAGGCGATCGGGGCGTGCTGCGAGTGAGCTTCCCTCGCGATGTAGCTTCACGGACCGCGTCCAGGTGACCGAAGACGCCATCACCCAACATGAAAGCGGTAAGACTCCGCTTGTTATTGTAACCTGCATTACTTGCCACATGTACAGTTTAGCTTCTTCCATCAGCACAGAGGGGTTTACTTGTGCTAAGTGTATTGAAGTAGTAAGGCTGACGGAGAAGATTGCAGAACTAGAAGCGCGCATCCAAACGCTAGTTGATGACAACAATACCGCTAATGCTACAAAGCTAATACCGCTAATGCTACAAACGCTAATACCGCTAATGCTACAAACGTTAATATTGCTAATGCTACAAACGCTAATACAGCTAATGCTACAAACACTGTTTCGGGTGCGCCTAGTGTTAAACGTAATACACATAGCTCGGTTCCATCATCTGAGTCAAGGGGGCCGACTAACTGGGTGACTGTCAGGCGGCAAAGTCGTTTCCGGTGCCCACCCAAGACCCCTCTGGTAATTTCAAACAGGTTCGATATTCTAAGCAACACACCGACTGAGACGTCTGTTAAAAGTGCCTTGGTCATTGGAGATTCGATACTTAGGAACGCGAACATTGAGGCACCAGCCACCATAGTCGATTGTATACCGGGAGCCAGGTCTTCAGACATTAGATCAAAACTTAAAGTGCTGGCTAATGCTAAGCGTAAGTTTTCTAAAATTGTTATTCACGCCGGCACGAATGACACCAGACTCCGCCAGTCGGAGATCACCAAAGATAATATTAAAGAGATATGTGAAATTGCTAAAACAATGTCAGACAATGTAATATGCTCTGGTCTCCTCCCCGCCTACCGGGGGGATGAAACTTACAGTAGATTATTGTCTCTTCACGACTGGATGTCAAAATGGTGCCCTCAGCATAACGTAGGGTTTATAGACAATTGGAAGCATTTTCGGGGGAGACCTGACCTGCTAAAGAGAGATGGCCTCCATCCATCTCAGGAAGGAAGGGAGATTCTCTCTATAAATCTGACCAATAGTCTTACTTCGAATACAGTCTGACTATCCAGGGTACAAGTCAGGCAACAGACGGATCGGCTTAACCGTCCATCTGTTAGCTGCCGTGATATGTCAAGATCACTTATATCCCAGCACTTCGAGTCAATCCTACCAGAATATCAACACATTTCAACTGTATCTGTTCCCCGAACAAATAAATACAGAGCACCGCTTGCCACATCTGGTACAAATCTGATTAATATAAAATTAGAAAACAATACATTAACAGATGAACCTTGAATGTTAAAATTCTGCCTTCTTAACATTAGATCGCTTACCAATAAAGAACCTATTGTCAATGAAATAGTTACAGACCAAAACTTAGATGCACTCTGTTTAACAGAAACCTGGCTTAAAGCAGACGACTACATTAGTTTAAACGAATCCACCCCACAAGACTATTATTATAAACACGAACCTCGATTAAAGGGGAGAGGGGGTGGTGTAGCTACAATATACAACAACATTTTTAAAGTAAACCAAAAATCTGAAGTAAAATTTAAATCATTCGAACTAATGTTGTTAAATATGGAAATAACCGATCGTAACCACAAACAGCTCTCTTTTTCCTTAGCTACAATCTATAGACCTCCGGGCCACCATGCAGATTTCCTTAAAGAAATAGCAGATTTCCTGTCTGAGCTTGTAGTCACTGTAGATAAAGCTCTTATCGTTGGTGATTTTAATATTCATGTGGATAACACAAAAGATGCACTAGGACGTGCATTTATGGATGTTCTAAATTCTCTCAATGTTAGACAAAACGTGACAGGGCCAACGCATACTCGTAAGCACACATTAGACTTAATTCTGTCACTCGGGCTCAATATTAATGACATCAAAATATCACCTCAGAGTGATGCAGTTTCTGACCATTACCTTGTGTCATACACTGTACTTCTAGATAGGATCACTCAATCCACAACATGCTACAGATTAGCCAGAACAATAATTTCCACCACTAAAGATAGCTTTATTAGCACTCTTCCAGACCTGTCCCAAATTAAACATGTAGCAGATAACTGTGACGATCTAGATATTGTAATAGAAAACCTAAACAATGTCTGTTCTAACACATTGGATGCTGTTGCTCCCATTCGAAAAAAGAGAATCAAAGAAAAACCGCCAGCTCCATGGTATGATCATCACACTGCAGCACTCAAAAAGGCAACTAGGAAAATGGAAAGAAATTATAGAAGCACAAAGTTAGAGGTATGGCGTGCAGCATGGAAAGAGAGTGTTAAACAATACAGACAGGCTATTAAAACCGCCAGATCTACCTATCTTAGCAAGCTTATAAATGAGAATCATAATAACCCTCGTTTCCTCTTCAGCACCGTTGCAAAACTGACTAGAAATAAAGAACAAACAGAAACCAATAGTAAACTTCAACACAATAGTAACGACTTCATGAACTTCTTTTCTAACAAAATTACGGCTATAAGGGAAAACATCGTAGCTACCCAGGCAGCCACCACTCTACCCGTTAGTTCACTTAACACTAGACTACCATACGAACATCTTGATTCATTTAAACCTACTACAATAGATGAGCTCTCTAGACTAGTTACATCATCCAAATCATCATCCTGTATATTAGACCCCGTTCCGACAAAACTGCTTAAAGAGGTATTCCCTGTAGTGTCAACCCCAGTTCTAAATATCTTTAACTCATCGCTAGAAATAGGATACGTTCCAACAGCTTTCAAACTAGCAGTTATTAAACTGCTGATTAAAAAACCGCAGCTTGATCAGGGAGAGCTTAATAACTTTAGACCAACCTCAAATCTCCCTTTTCTTTCGAAAATATTAGAAAAGGTAGTGGCAAGCCAGTTACGCACATTCTTGACAAATAATAGTACATATGAAAAGTTCCAATCAGGATTCAGGCCCCACCATAGCACAGAGACAGCGTTGCTTAGAGTTACAAATGACCTCCTATTAACATCCGATCGTGGTGAAATCTCAATTCTTATATTATTAGACCTTAGTGCAGCCTTTGACACAATAGATCATACAATCTTACTCAATAGACTAGAAAACTATGTTGGTATCAGTGGTCAGGCGCTAGCCTGGTTTAGGTCGTATCTAACCAATCGCTATCACTTTGTTTATGTAAACGAGGAAGAGTCATATCACTCCCTGGTTAAATATGGTGTACCGCAGGGTTCGGTTTTAGGTCCTATCCTGTTCTCCTTATACATGTTACCTCTAGGAGACATTATCAGGAAACATAACATAAGTTTTCACTGCTATGCGGATGATACCCAGCTTTACATCTCCTCACATCCCAGCGAAACACACACGTTTTCTAAGCTAACAGACTGCCTTAGCGATGTTAGTGACTGGATGGCACATAACTTTCTTAAGCTGAACTCCAATAAGACAGAGATACTTATCATTGAACCGAATCGCTACAAACATAATATGTCAGATTACAAGTTGCACATAGATGGCTGCACTGTGGTGCCATCTTCCACGGTTAGGAACTTAGGTGTGATGTTCGACAGCAACCTATCCTTCGATAGTCATATCGCCAACGTCTGCCGCACAGCATTCTTCCATCTTAGAAATATCTCGAAAATACGCCATATACTGTCTACATCTGACGCAGAGAAGCTTATCCATGCTTTTATGACCTCTAGAATAGACTATTGTAACTCGCTACTCGGGGGATGCCATGCAAATCAAGTAAACAAGCTTCAGCTAGTTCAAAACGCTTCCGCAAGGGTACTTACTCGATCTAAAAAGTATGACCACATAAGCCCAATTCTGGCATCTTTACACTGGCTACCAGTTAAATATCGCATACAATTTAAAATATCACTAATCACCTACAAAGCTTTAAATGGCCTAGCACCCTCATATCTTAGAGAATTACTATCAGAATACAATCCATCACGCACACTACGGTCGCAAAATTCTGGTCTCTTGATTATCCCTAGACTATCAAAAGTGTCTAAAAGTGGAAGGTCATTTTCCTACTTAGCCCCTAAGCTCTGGAATGATTTACCAACCGATGTCCGAGAATCAGACACAGTCGATAATTTTAAATCTAGACTTAAAACTTTTCTCTTCAACAAAGCATTCGCATAATTTGTCTAGTAAAAGTACTTAACTCGAAATAGTTATCTGTACGGAACAAAGCACTCGCGGTCATAACACAGACCAACCAAATAAATAAATAAAAACCTTATCTTAACCTATAGTCGGATTGCGATTTTGGAACTTTCGTGTTCTTGTGAATAGTATGCCATACAAACCCATTTGCCACTGAACCTGCATTAACGACGACAGTGGGGCCTCCAGCCTTAGTCAAACGGGTTGGCACGTATGGTTGGGTTGTGATTTTGGCGCTTTCTTTGTATTGCAAATAGTATGCCATACAGACCCGTTTGCCACTGAACCTGCATTAACGACGACAGTGGGGCTTTTGGCCTTAGTCAAACGGGTTGGCACGTATGGTTGGGTTGTGATTTTGGCGCTTTCTTTCTATTGCGAATAGTATGCCATACAGACCCGTTTGCCACTGAACCTGCATTAACGACGACAGTGGGGCTTCCGGCCTTAGTCAAACGGGTTGGCACGTATGGTCGGGTTGCGATTTTGGTGCTTTCTTATGTCTTGTGAATAGTATGCCATACACACCCGTTTGCCACTGAACCTGCATTAACGACGACAGTGGGGCCTCCAGCCTTAGTCAAACGGGTTGACACGTATGGTCAGGTTGCGATGTTGGCGTTTTTTTTTAGTTATAGTGTAAAAATTATGGAATATATACCCGTTTTCCACAGAACCAGGATTAACCACCACAGTGGGGTTACAGGCCGTAGTCAAAACGGTCGACCGGTTTCATTTTCTCTTAAAAATCGGAAGGTGACCCTTAGTTACCATATATACCGTTGCAGTGGGCCCCCAATTTGCAAAATCCTCAACTGTGGATAAAACAATTATGCCTCAATAGTTAGTCTGTCTGAAACTAAGCTGATTAAACCACATCACTGTGTGACAC
The DNA here is from genome assembly GCF_027580225.2 of Misgurnus anguillicaudatus. Taxonomy (NCBI): domain Eukaryota; kingdom Metazoa; phylum Chordata; class Actinopteri; order Cypriniformes; family Cobitidae; genus Misgurnus; species Misgurnus anguillicaudatus. The sequence goes on along the minus strand of NC_073357.2, from coordinate 20,947,058 downwards.
TTGCATTACATGTGAACGGCCCCTACGCTAATATGATTTTGTTTTTCTCTCCCTGTCTCGTCCCTGGGTCCCATTGACCCTGAGGACAATGGGACAAACAGACCCAGTTCCGGTAGATGTGAAAGTCGGCACACCTCTGATCTACTGGTCGTCCTTCAATGTGATGCCCAGCTGATGCCCGACCAACGACCACCGGCAGGACCCGCTTAATATCCGCTTAATCTCTGCTTAATCTCCGCTTAATCTCCGCTTAAGCTCCTTATCCGTTTATATGTGTGTATATACATGTATATCTCCCAAGGGTTTTTCCCTCCTAGGACTTTTATGTTTATTTCCTCGGCTAAACAACCCGGGGTTTTTGTTTTTTTTCTCCTAGGGGTTTTTTTACCCCGGGGAGGTAGCCTGCTTGGGCTTAACTTAGCTTCTTCTTCTAGACGTTACATTAGTAATATGCTCGCTCATAATGTCGCGTCATAGCCGCAGCAAATTTGACTGCTTATGCTATTGTGTATTATGTTATGCTATCTGTCGTTTTTCTGTGCTTTTACTGCTTCTATTAATGTAAAGCTGCTTTGAAACAATTGAGTATTGTGAAAAGCGCTATATAAATAAAATTGAATTGAATTGAATACTTAAGCTGTGAGCCGGTTGGTTGTTGTGATACTTGTCCCGCCCTTCCTCCACTGTGATTGGACGGCCGTGTGACAACTGACACTGACGAGCGGAGCATTTCACCCAAACTTTAATCTCTTTCAACTCTCGACGCTCAGCGCCGAGCGCGGAAAAAACGCTGACCGTCGGCTTAATTACCATTACACGCGGAACATATGACATTTGACCCATCATGTCACCACCACTACAACAGTGCGCGACCAGTTTGTTGATTCTTCTCGTAGCCTAGTTGGAGCGAGCGTTGCAGGACTCTGGCATAAAGTTTTGCTGTTGATAGCCGGAAGCTGAACGTCTTCTCTTAAAAAGCATTTCGAGACGAGACTTAGGAGCACAGCAGGGGTTGTGTAGGTAGGTTGTTCTTTTTCTTGTTTTTTTATTAATATGTCTATTGCTGTATAGTTATCAGGTTCCATTTGTGTCGATAGGCTACTTAAATGGCACAAAACAGAGCGCACTTTAGCCTATTAGCCTATTCATGACGCTGTTGTGATGTTGAGAGAGGTACGAGATAAAAAATAAAGCACTTTAATTGGAATGATTTTAGCGTGTGTGATTTATGCGGGTACGGGTCGGGTTATGGGCCAAATATTAACGGGTCCGGGCGGGTGCGGATTTAATTTTGATATTATCACGGGTGAAGGGTCGGATCTGGTGCTGAACTTTGCGGGTACGGACGGACACGGGTCTCCAAAAATGGACCCGTGCAGGACTCTGCACCATCCAATGCTGCAAAAAGCATCACTGACTACTTTAATTAATATGGTCATAAAATAAGAAAGAAATCAAGGTATTACCGCCATCATCCTCTGATCTTAGTCCTATTTAAGAGCCTGTGAAGCATCCTTATATGAAAGACCTGTGAGGTGGACAGCACTATAATTTAAAACATCAACTTAGGGATACAATACTAACGTCTTTAAGTGAAATAAACAAAACTTAGACTTGTATACTTACACATTTAATGAATGGGAGATTTAAAGTAATGTCAAAGATATGCTAATATATTATTATGTAACTTGTGTAAATGCATTATTTATTTTACATTGTGTTTGATTTTGGACAATTTTTGTTTTGTGTCCATGCAGCACATTTGACAGATATCTGTTTTTGGATCATTATAATCCATTACATCATTATAAATTTGGTTAAAGTGCATTCTGCATAATAATTTAGAACAGCACATTTTGCATATTTTTCAAAGTATTATAGTATCTTTTGATATATTTATTTCATTTAAATAGAAAAAATCCACACTTTCATATAACTGTTGAGGGTAAAATAAATTTGTAAACTTACTGACTGAATTGGAAAACTCAACAAAAGTGGCATATGCACAATAATTTGGAACTGCAGGTGTAAACAAGCAAAACATTTTCTCTAAGTCTCCTCAAATTTATTCTAGCACAACGCATTAAGGCATTAGGGGTTGGATCTTTATCTCCAGGTGTAAATCACATCAATATTCATGACCATTGATCCTCCCTTGCATATTGCCTTTACACAAGAAAAAGTGTCTTACAAAAGTTAAAGCAATGTATTGTTTCATGTGAATAAGTGGGTAAAATGGTTTTTACATCTTTTTGTAACAAATTCCCAACTCTACAAGATCCAGTACTTTTTGTTGGTGAAAATTTTTTTTTTCCTTGGCCTTATTTCAGCAACTTTTATTTTTTACTAAGCATAAACATAATTTACTTAAAAATACAAACATGTATTTGTTACTCGCATATTTTAGCACAGTTTGTGCTGAATACAGTGTTATGTGAAATTAGCTATTATTATGTTTAAAGCAACTGAAAAAGACCAAATGTAAAAGCCAGAACCTCTGCCTGTGTCCAAACTGGATTAAATCAGAGATCAGGGAGCTTTTAAAATACCCACTCTGAAGGGGAGATCATTCACCAGCATAGAACGGCACATCATGCGTTCCTTTATAACAATGGAGAGGTACTCCAGGGTACTCTACAGTAGGGCTTAGGGCTGGGCGATATGGCAGAACATTTTATCATGATATATTTCTTAATTTCGGTCGATACGGTGGAAATCCGGTATACTTAACTCATTCACCGCCATTGACGAGTTATCTCGTCATTTATGAGTTCATATTTAACTAATAACTGTGCCTTTCTGGACGAATTTCAAAGTGAAAGTGTAATACCGCTTTTATCCACCAGATGGCCAAAACGAATTGATCAAAAACGGAAGTTAAAAAGAGTTAATGATTTATTTTAACTGCGTTTATGTTTGATAGTCATTCTGAGTTTGATCTCTAACATAAATTTCTTTACAAAAACGCAATTTTTTAAGCTTTTTGCTTAAAATGTTGTATTTTTGAAGAGAAATATCCATATTTCAGTGGTAAATTAAGTAGAAAAAGTAAATATATAATGAAACGATTTTTCCCCATTTTGTTTGTTTGTTTGTTTGTTTGTTTGTTTATTGTTTGTTTGAAAGCAGAGGGTGTGTTCTTTAATTTGATATAATTTGTATGTTTATATATTTATAGAAAATAATTTTTCCTGCAAGGAATTTTGTGAACATTTTGTTAAAATCACAAAAATGCAGGTGGGCAACTTTTCTCAAAAAGGCTGGCGGTGAATGAGTTAAAAAGCCTGAGGAAAACCTGCCAAGAGTGTCCAAAATAAATGTCAGTACCAAAAACAAACCTCTGAAAAAATTAATTTGCAAAGTCTATTAAACCTCCCCCTATAAAACCAATCATATTTAAAATAAAAAAGGTATACATATATTAATGTTCACCTTTAATTTTTGTTTAGCCATACAAAAAGTGATATCACTGTCAAATAAACAAGACTTTCAGGCTCAACTTAATATTATAAAATCTATAATATCTTTTATTTCTTACATTGACCAAGCGGTTAGCGGCCGACTGCAAGTTAACGACATGTTTGATCAATTGAGCCCTTCAAATCAACACTTCACTTGCCTACAATAACATCTAAAATAAATATTTTCAGCATATAACAATGTTAGTTTAAATGTTTATTATCAACACACACTATTTTTAAAAAGCGAAGGCAGGCTGCTCTGCTGCTCACAGTCGCAACAGAGTGCAGAAAAATTATGAAAAGGGCTATACAAAACAAAACGAAATAAACATCAAACTAAATAAACATGCAGGTTGCCTTACCTTACACCTTTGCCTAGCATCAATTAAAATTTAAGGCTTTACCATAGAACGTGGCTATTTGTGTATTCAACAGTTAAACTAAGAAAAAAGTCCAATCTCAAATAAGAAAAAAAATGACACCGCATTCTTCCATGACTACAAGAAGTTGTCTTTTATAGATGATGTCTTTGATGCTGTGTGCATAGATTATGCACAGTATTTAAGGTTTTAATCCAGTCCTCCATTTATATTTTTTCCTGGTGCTGCTGGGGGAGACGCTAAACACGGTTGCAAATTTATTTGTTTTTCTATTTATTTATAATCAAATTAGAATAAAACTGGAATAAAAACAAAACATTTTTGGAATAAAAAAAGTTTATTCTTTTTTTATCTAGCCTATGATATGCCTTTATTCTTTTTTTATCTAGCCTATGATATGCCTTTATGTGGCAATAATTTTTTTAAAGCCTTTGCTGCTCACGGTGCTTATTGGACACATATCCTTGGCTAACTTACATGATACGCGATTCGTTATTGTTGTCCGTGTCGTGGACGGTCGGGGATTTTTTATGGTAAGCAATGCCTTATGATGAATCATCCAAGCGTTACAAACGTTAAAGGTATTGCGGAGGATTTTCTTTTTCCGTGTGGATCATTAAGACCATTTGTCCTCCTAGTTGTCAATTAGGAGTGTTGCGAAATTGCATTTTTTTAAAAAGTGGAGAAGGCGGTTCTTTTCTAAAATTCAAGAAAATCCTCCCCTATACCTTTAATCTACCTAAAATTTGCCTTTATTGTTCTACATATACATTGCACAGATTTTGGGGACATTCCAAGAAAATCTGACTTTTCCATGTTTAAGTGCTATAATTGGGTCCCCAGTGCTTCTACCAACCCACAAAACATGAAAATAGCAACCCTGTAACTTTGTTTTGGTAAGGTTCTCTCTGCAAGCATGTGAATATATAGGTCATTCGGATTTTGCTCCCCCCATGACGTATTAAGGGGATCTTATTATAATGTTACCGCACCTTTATCTGCGTTATCCAACCATGTAGCGGGAGACAGAGAGAAAGAATGACTGACAGCACAACGCATTTGTATTCCCTCAAACACAAACAGTAGCCAACAATCTTATAACTTTACTCTAAAAATGGCTGGGTTATTTTTTACCTAAAATGCTGGGTTGAGTCTGTTGGGTTTTTTTGCTGGGTTTTTTTTAACATTTTAAACACTTTTTGGGTAGTTTCACTTTTCTGGTTGTTGGGTTAAAACTGCTGGGTTATTATGCTGGGTTGTTTGAAGAGGCTCACGTGCTTCGCCCCCTTGATGTTTGAATGTGCTCAGCAACGGTCGTCATGAAAGAGTCACTGAGCAGTTGTTTCAAGGTAAGTTTATATGTTTTTGTGAACATTTCATGAATATAAACAAGATTATAACATTTTGCGAGACAGCAACGTGTTAATTTATACAGACTAAGACGATGGGTGTAATTTAGAGGAATGATCGCCATTTACACAAATTGACTTGAATAATCGTTCTAAGATGTTTAATATGGCATATTAATAAAATTATTAAAATCTATGTTACAAAATCCCCATCACACGGTTGATTTATTAACTCATGACAATTTCTGTAAGCCTTTAACAAAGCGAGTCAAAACCGGAACAGAGTCGACCTTCGCAACCCCACTTCGGCTTTTTGTGTCACACGCGCATAGTTTAACAAGCTTAGCGATAGCAATACTATTAACTTAAATTTAGTGACTGACAAGCGAGTTGCTTTCTCGTCATTCGATATGGAAAGACAGACCGCGAGCACAAGTTACCTTACCGGCGGCGGAGGATCGCGGAGCTACACTGTGAGAGGCAGGGACAAGCAGCACTCAATTCACCATCGATACGGCAGGTAACTCGTCAGTAAATGAAAACAAAACAGCATTTCCAAGAACCAGTCTCTTATATGTATATTGCTTCGTCCTCTCTTTTAAAATGAAACAATAATTTAAGTGTTTGGACATGAACTTGAAAACAAACGTATTTGTCACCAAGACGGAGGCTGCGTGAAAGTGACTATCGGTTAACAAACATGTATAGCCTATGTGTTATATGAATTTAGATGTGTTATTGAGTCGTATTTAGTTACTATTTTATATTCATTTCATAATATTTTTGGGTTGTCTCCTGTGATTTCAAATTTATATTGACCAACTGAGATTTATATTGATCTGTGGCTGATATTGTATCAGAGATGTTATGTTTTTTTGCAGAGATTAGATGTGATGTTGTTTTCCCATTCTTTTTTTCTAGAGTGTGCAGAGTTTTTACGTCCATCCATTGTTCATACACTTCATCCAGTAAGTGTAACATTTAATAATTCCTATTTAAAATGTGTTGGGAATGTCTTACACTCTAAAAACAAACGGTGCTATATAGCACCAAAAGTGGTTCTTTGCTCGTAATCATAGAAGAACCGTTTTTAGTGCCATATAGCACCGGTGAAGCACCGGTGAAGCACCTGTGTAGAACCATATAGTGCTATGTAGAACCAAATGTGGTGCTATAGTGGTGCTATATGGCACCTATATGGTTCTACACAGGTGCTTCACCGGTGCTATATGGCACTAAAAACGGTTCTTCTATGGTTACGATTCAAATCAACAGTTTTGGTGCTATATAGCACTGTTTGTTTTTTTAGAGTGTAATTATCTGCTACATTTTAGTACTGCAGCACTTTATTCTTTATAGTCAGATCATCATATTTGTCAGTCTGTGTGGTTTGCTGCCTTTGTTGTTGGCACAACAGTTAAAGGAGTTTAACACCAAAGTCTTATGCAAACCGACAACAGGCCATTGCATTTTTGGAAAAAAAAATCTCACCCGTGGTGGTAATGCGGCCAGGGGTGCAAAAGGAAGCATTATAATTTTTATAAAATATATAATTCACTTGGCCCACATGGTTTTCTGAACACTTAAATCTGATCATTCAGTTCTGACCACTAAAAGTTTTTTCCTGTTTTGTAGATTGCAACAAATGTAGTGGAATTTCTTCCCTGGACAGAATCCTCGAAACCCTTTCCTTTCCTCCTGGCCATGGGAAACATGCAGCAGATCTCTCAATCTTTTTCTCAACCAGTCTCTCTGATGGAGCCAATACGGAAGTGACTTAAACTGCAATTCAGCCAAGATGGCGACGATACGCACCGCCTACTGTAAGCTTCAAAAATGCTTCACAAAAAAAATCTTCACAAACCAATGGGTGACGTCACGGACAGTACTTTCATATTTTTTTACAGTCTATGGTTTAAAGGCATTTTACGTGCTTGAAAATAAATACCCCAGCCAATGTGCATTTTCCAAATGGATGAATCCTCTGCTGTTCGATTCCTTTGTACATATTTGTTCGCGAGGAGTAACTTTAATAAATTAAGTATTTTTAGTCAAATACATTCCATACTGTGAAACTTGAAACATTTGTTCTGTTAAAAACTTTACACATCTATAAATTTTACTTTTAATTTAACAATTACATTGTTTCTTTTCTTACACTGCTGTAGTTTTGTTTATGTACATTATGTACAGTATATTTCATTTATATACTGTAAAACTACAAATTCTGTCTTAAATTCAAACAAATTGATTCAACCTGTTACATTGTTACTTCATGATTCTGTGCATGATTTCTGATATTTAATAAATATATTTATACCTGATGTCAGTAAGCAGTCCTTTAAATGATTTTGCAACTGCCAACTGTAAAAATGTAAGAGTTTGTAGTTATTTTGCAGTCAAATAAACATTTATTTGGTGTTCACAATGGTCTTGATTTACAATAAAGCACATGATAAAAATAACCCAGCAAGAATAACCCAAACCCAGAATATTAATCCCATAAATGGTTAAAATGACTACACGTTGGGTTTTTTCAACAAACCAACCTGCTGGGTTAAAATGTGTTACCCAACGGGCTGGGTTACTTTAACCCAGCATGTGTTCTGTCCAATATTTACCCAGCGCTGGGTTGCCAATTGGGTTGTTTTTAACCCAACCATTTTTAGAGTGTTGTAGTTTTAATGGTCTTTCTAAGGTTTAAGAACGTTACCTTAGTGCAAGAGAGAGAGCGAGTGAGTGAGAGAAAGCGAGTGAGCAAACGAACGAACATGCCACAAAAAATTACCTATACACTCCCTGACAAAAGTCTTATATATTACGGTTTATTACGCTTATATATTTTGTAGAAACACCTGCTATTAACCTGACTTTTAATTAATCAATTGGTGTTAGAAATAGCTTATGTGAAAAGCTAAAACCCTCCCAAATAATGTTTAATGCACTGAAATTAAGTAGTTTCACTAAATTTTTTTATCATTTAATCAAGACAGAGAGGTCAAATGTTGGCAAGACAAAAGTTTTGTCGCCTATACATAAATTGAACAAATTTACTGCAAATATAAAAATATTTAGGCAAATTAAGTAGTGGTGCTGTGAGATCCAAATGTAATATCTTGTATGACTTCCATGAGCTTGAAGGACTGCATCCATGCAGTTTGGCATTGTATTGAAGTCATATGGAATAGCAAAGAAAGCAGTCTTGTATGCCTCCCAGAGTTCATGCTTCCCCTTTCATCCTACCCCACATATGCTCAATGATGTTCATGTCTGGAATGTCCTGCAATATTTGAGGCGACTGTGGAGTAATTCAACAGAAGATTCATCTGAAAAATCAACCTTCTGCTTTTCCAACATCCCTCCTTTTAGCAGGCTGTGGGACTTGGCAAATGCCACATGGTTTTTCAATTGTCTTTTGTTTAGTGCTGGCTTCTGGGCACCGATTCAACCATGGAGGCCATTTAGAGACAAAATCCGACAAACTGTTCTGGTTGACACAGAGACTTCAGGTGACCAGGTCTTGGGGAGCCCTGCTGCAATGGAAAATAGGCTGGCCTTGGATTTTCAAGCCAACAAACGGACCCCTCGAGCAGTTGTCTTGTGGGGTCTGCCTGACCTGGGCTTGTCAAAAACGTCTCCAGTCTCTTCAAATCTTTTTTTATCCTCTGTACCTCTACTTGATGCTGAGACACACTGAAGGTGTCTGCCACATAAGCATTGGATGTTTGCAGAGGTCTAGTTGCAGTTGATGTGAAGGTCTAGTGTACTGGGGATCTTTTTATACACACCTGAGACGTAATTGATCCATTATTAGTCACAGTTGAAGCTCATGACACGTCGAAAACGTCTTTGCAAAAATGGACTCAATGGCTTTGCCAAGCTGTGAATATTAGAATACTTTTTGACAGTTTCGTTTTGCACTGAAACATTACTACAACAGCTGTTGGGATTAAAATGAGCCATTTCTTGAAAACAAATCTTGATTAGAAATATATTTTAGCGGCACTTCAGGTCAATTTGTACACAAGACTTTTGTCAGGGAGTGTATGGTATTCTGGGGACATCAAAGATTTATTTAATATCTTAAAAACGACTTCTGGAATGTCCCCTTTAACACTATAGAGTTTATTTAACACCAATTTAATCTTTGTTTTCTGTAAGATATATAAATTATTTTGTATTGCTAAACTAAAATTGTTTATTGTTTTCCTTAATAAAGTGTGTAAGTAAAACATACAGTGGTAAAATAAAAAACTTTTTTCTACTTGTCATTTTTTTAAAAGCTTAATAAAATGTATCAATAATTTTCGCTATCGAATGGTCGATGATATACATTTTTGACTTTAAAATAATAGGGGGTGAGAAGAAACAATCCATACAAGAGTTGTTTGATGCCTCAACTTAAAATTATGGCAATAATTTTGGGGGGAGACTCATATCCTGAATGCTAACTTTACCTTAAATTCATTACCATCAGGGAAGCAGTATAGGGTATTTATGCGCTGGTCTAATCAATTAAAAAAATTATTTGTTTCTACTGCAATCAAAGCCTTAAATAAAATACTGTAAGAAATGGCATTTGCTTTTTAATTTTGTTTATTTGCTTTTGTTTGTTAGTTAATGTTTGTAATATTTTACTAAGGGTACATACTGACTTTGCAAAATGTCCACGACATTTAAATATTTGTAAAATCATTTTAAAATAAATTTGAATGTAAAATATAATAATCAACATAAATAATCACAATTACAAGGGGAATAACTGACAATATGATTTTTGTAAATTGTGCAGCCATATTGAATTCTGTTGCATAAAACTAAATTAAGTACATTTAGTACTTTGGTAGCACTGATGTGTAAATTATGTCTTACTGGTAAAAAGATGGAACGTCACTGCGTGTGTGAACAGCATATTTTTGTATTTTCTGGTAAATTCATTCTGATAAATTCATGGTAACTTACCAAAGTTACTGTGTGAAAGAGGCTATTGGCTGTAATTATAATTGTGTCTGACCACTTTTTTTTACCAGTGATACAAATTATACTTGCTAAGAAAAGTGTTAATAGTGAAAAATAGATTTATAACTATTGTGTCATGAATATTCTTTATTTCATAACAAAGACATCTCAAACAATGTCATCTTTACTAGGGTTGGGACTAGGGCTGTTGAAACGAATTTCAGTAATCGAATATAATTCGAATATTAAAAAAAATAATACTAATCGAATGTTAAAACTACTATTCGAATGGCATTTAAAAAAATAGATTTAAAAATATTTTTTTATGTGTTCACTATCTAACGCATTTATGCTGTTAAATACCGCTAGCTACCTCGACCCGCATTTCCATCGGCTAATTCATTTGAAACAAGACCAGCAGCGGGAGGTACGTGAGAAAGAGAAAGCAGAGCTGATAGCGATTGCAGAGGAAGGTTATGAGTAAGACAAGAACGGAGCAGCCAAGGTGAAGAGGACACAGTGTCAGGAGAAAACCGCTCTCAGTCCTATGGACGACCGTTTTGGGAATGTCTTTATTGCTAATTTGTTTGGATAAGTTTGTCTTTTCGACCAGTGACAAAATACTTGTTCAAGATCACACTTCTTCTAAGGTGTGTTTAAATGAAAAAAGAATAGTGAAATTGGAGGCCAGGGGATGTGTGTGCTAATAATGTAAGTATTGTATAACTAATGATGCGATCTACGCAGCCCTCATACGTGAACAAAGAGAACTGCGTTGATAATGAAATTTTTCATTAAAGTTGACAACTTTGTTAATTTTGTGTCTAAGCTTAGTCATTAATTAGCAAGAAAGATATCACCTGTTATTAAATAATTACATGTTTATTAGTAATACTGCAATGTCTTCTAGTGGACATAATTTAAAACAAGTCAACTATACGAGCTCATAGTGGCATTGGCAATGCATAAGCCCGTTTTTACAACGTGTGTAGATAGGTATAGTAAATATTAATAAGTCAAATTTGAGCATTAAATAATCGATTATAAATCGAATATTAAAAAAAATAATGAATGAAATTCGAATGGGTTAATAGAGGAAGATTGACAGCTCTAGTTGGGACGGTTATAATTACCACCGCACCACCGTGGTGGTGGAGTCAACCAGCAGTGTGGTGTGCACCTTACAAATTATGAAAAATAAAAAGTACAATCTCGCCCAGTGAGATGTCTTCAGGTTCGTGTTAATGCAAACAGCCAGCAGATGCGGAGTTAATGCCTAATTTGCAAGGGAAGGCAACTGATATCAGTGATGACCCGGCTTGGGGGCGGAACAATGAGGAAAGATATTGGCCGTTTCTCAATCCGAAGACTGTAGCCTCCGGAGGTCGAATTTGGAAGCTGCATACGTCATCAAGACTTATAACATTAACAATTATAAAGGTGACTATTATTCTTTGTTAATCATGCATTGTTGAAATATGCTTATGGCAAATGTCTGAAAATTATAAACCAGGCTTGATGACATATACAGCCGCGACCTCTGGAGCCTGCAGTCTTCAGATTGAGAAATGTCTGTTCTCTCTTGGTCACGAAAAAGTATCTATCTGCGCTACCAGTACACCATCAGAACTCATTTTCAGCGTGGCTGGAAATATTATAACCCCAAAAAGGTTTCTCACTTGTTGTTTCATGAGTGGAAGTGCTACAATAAAACACGCAGAAATGCGCCGATCTCCTGTGTGTTCCAGGGCTCAGCTCGAGCAGCCACCGAAATTGCCAAGCACATATGCACAGTTGCTTCACGTGACCGCGTCGCTTCCCTCCTCTTCAAAGCGCGTGGGCGCTTCAGAGCGTCTTTCATTGCTAAGTAACCTAAACATTGCTTGACGCTGTTACGAGCACCCACCGGCGGAGAAAGAATTTGGCGCCTATAAACACGCACGTTTGTTAAGAACTGGATATCTAATCATCGTTTACATTTTTATATTTCAAAATATATGTATGCATTAGGTATAAGACCTATATGCATCAATGTGCAAGTGCACGTGCGCATACGCCGAAGAATGTAAATTGTGAATTATGTATTCGTACACCTTTGCAGCATTTCAAGCCCTGGACTACTAATGGATGGGCAAAAAAATACTTTTTAGAAGAGAAAAAGAGGTGGAGAACTGAGAATCTTAATTTTAAGATTAGATGGGTGTGGTCCTTCTGAGCTTACATTAACTAATTTAACATATTATTGAATAGAATATTACATCATATGGAAATTAGTCTTACTGTGTTGCCTTTACAATATCCCATGAACTGCTGTCCTCAGGGTGTGAGAACTTTGTCGGCTGCTGTGTTGAATCAGGAGGTCTTTCAACAAGTGGACTTTTGAAACCAGGCAAAAAAGCACCAAATCCATGTCCTCCATGGCCGTGGGAGTGGCCACCACCATGTCCATGGCAGCTATCACCCATGTGACCATGAGAGTTGCACTGTAAAAATGACAATAGGTGTTAGGGCGATACAGTACCTAGCAGAATTTACATCTAGATAATTTTAAAATAAAAAGGATTATAAAATAAATTTTTTTTAAAAATATTGTATTTTCCTTAAAGTGGAATAAATGTGCACATTTAGGTAAAAATTAAGCACCGTTCAAGATCATGAAGGCTGATTCTGATTTTTTTACAACCAAATGGGCCAATTCTGATACAGATTTCTTTTTTAAAGGGGACATATTTTAAGACTAGGGCTGAGGGTATGATCAAAAATCCATTTCAAGGAATGAGACATTTTATTTCATGGTAACGGCATGGTAAAATTAGCAGAAAATTGCCACTCAATATAGCTTTTAACTAAATGCAGAACTATCAAATATAACAATAATCTAGTACGCAGTTTTTGACAGTTGCTTCATGCGGATTTCACGTTTGACCAATAGATGGCATTGTAACACTGATGTGCTGACTGAAGGTCAAACAATAATGCCATTTGGAAAACATGAGCACAAGAAGCAGTTCAACACCCCAATAAAGTGTAGGACCCTATGATTTCCGAGATGCGAAAAAACACGGAGGGGATCGCGAAATCCAACAGGGTTCCCACAAGTTAAACCACAAGTTAACTTCAAATTCAAGGACCTTTCAAGAACTTTCCAGGTCCAACACCCTCAAATTCAAAAACTAAATGTGGGCACACATTTCAAGTGAGAGCAAGGTTACACCGTGTTACCTTTTAAGATACATTGTTACAGTTCCCTTTCAAGGGAACTTGCGCTGTGTCACTGCGGTGACACTTTGGGAACACCTCCAGGGATAAGTGTGTCTGAATCTGTATATCAAATTCAACCGATGGTGAGGCTTAACGACAAAGACAGAGTGGTGCGAGAGCCAGGAAGTATGTCGTTATTTGAAATATTTTTAAAAAACTGTGTTACAAGGACGCAGCGTCTCGTTCCCTTCTCAGGGAACAACAGTTACATAACCAGAGACGTTTTCATGTGTCAAACACAATTATGCAAAAAAGTATTTTTGTTTGAATCAGCATTCGCATAAAGAAAATATAAGCATTTAAAGAGAACAGTTTAGCACGTGTGCTTGCTTAAAAGACTAGAAATTTTATGATATTATCCTCTTACACTCTGAGGCTATTTTGGGGATTTTCGCCTGGATTTGGCCTACCCAATTTCAAAAGCTTCTTATACCCACAAGCAGAGGTGCACATACAAAAGTTTGGTATCATTTTACAGGAAACCCTTTGAAATGACATAAAACACTGTTGAAAGTGCTCAACATGGTTGTATGTGTTGTCAGTCCTCTAATAAACCCAAAAATAAATAGGCGCTTTTTGGTGTTTTTTTTCTAAAGTCTGTATTTAAAAGTGTATAACTCTGGCCCTGAGTGGGAACGAAACCTGCAGACAGTTTTGTTTGATTCCTCCAGAAATTGCCAGCTTACAGAGGAAAAAGGATTTTTTTCTCTATCATTATAAATGCAAAAGTTATTTTACTCCAACTGATGGGAGGAATAATACGCTTTTTGTATACTTTGTATATATATTTCTGCCTAAAAACATTTGAAGTGCTCCCATAACCACATACAGTGGAATAAATTCAATTGCTTTATATCATTTTAAAGAAAACTCTTTGAAGTTACATAAAAAGCTGCTGTTTGTGACAAATATTGTTATTTATGTGGTTTTTCATATGATAAAACACCAAATTTTATTTTTTTATGTCATAAATACTGTCTTTGATAGTGTATAACTCTGGTTCTGGGTGCTCTAGCAGACTGCAGACAGTTCTGGTTGTTACCAGCAGCAGACAGTAAACACCCCAAAAAAGAATGAACTCTTTAGCATGTCGCATTCAAAAGTTATTCTCATTTTACTGAAGTGTGCGAAAATACATTTTTCATATAAATATTAATTTTTTGTTTTGCACATATAATAAAAAGCAAGGGATTAATTATGCACACAACCAAAGAAAATCCTGTGAATGGACTCATTTTTTAGAGTAGGACCTAAGAGAAAAGATGGTGTATCATTTGTGGCTATCTGTGCTATCTGAGGCAGTCCACACCCAAGTTTCCCATATGTTTACAAAAGACGATTTTTTACCTCATTATTCATTCAACGATTGTAGGATATGTGATAACAATAGGACAAAAATAACGCTGCAGTTTTATTCCTGAGAATGAGAGCTTTCATTTGATATAAGACTTGCCCATGTTTGTCATACTTGAAAAATATGAAATATGTGAATATTAAATGATATTCAAAAATATGGGGGGGGTGATAGTGTAAATTAAGTGTAACTAACTTTCTTACAGTAAAACATATCTCAAAGTGATGCATATCTGCAGAAAGTAGAGAGTCTAAGCTTTCAAACAGTATCTCATTTGTGGTACTGGGTCCATGACAGACCATTAAAAATGAAAGGAATATTTTATATTAAGTCAAAATAAGATAATTCTGGACCCGGTACAGGGTCCACAGAGTCAAACAAGTTATGCTACACTACACAGGGAATAATATGGATTTTTTTTCCAGAACACTTCTTGCATAAAATAGATTCAAGCACTTGCAATGACCTGCATCCATGTATGTATATTTTCAAAAACTTCCCAGGGCCTTGAATTTTTGTCCCCCAGATTCACAAACTTTCAAGAATTTCAAGGACCCGTGGGAACCCTGATCCAAGAATTTCAAGGACCCATGGGAACCTTGATCCAAGCATAAAATTTAAATTAACTGCACAACGCGGAATATCATGGAATTTGGTCAACTTTGGATTCAGTCATTTTTTTAAACCCATTATAACTCATTAATCGGCAAATGAAAGGACAGAAATGCGCGGAAACATTTCCATTTTGTGTAATGTTGGACTTAAATATAGGTATATATGTCCGTTTCTCTTCAAGCATCGCAAACAATGACAAGCGCCTCATCAGAGCATAAGCAGTAGGGATGTTAACAATTAATCGATCTTCGATTAATTGTCGATAAGAATTAAATGGATAAAACTTAACGATTGTCGAAAAAGCAAGCGTGTCCGGCACCTGCGCAAAGCACATACACAGCTGGTGAAAAAACTAACCAAGCGCAAAGAAGTTAAACTAGCTATGATCACAATGATGCTCGATGCCAAACACACACTTGGGCTTTTTGTCCTCATTCGAGACGAGGCTGGCTGCTAACGTAACAAAATTTCATCCGCAGAGGATCTGAGAGGGTCCGATGCCGAAAATCTAAACACAGTTAGGATACTGAAAGCAAAGACCCTCTTCAGGGAAGCCTGCAAGATTAGCATAGCAACGCTGCTAACGGTGCTTTACACAGGGAAGGCGTCCAGAAGCCGTTTTTAATAAACAGATTAAAATGAAAAACTTAAATTCTGGCAAGAAACTGTTAAATGTAAACTGTAACTGACTGTCGTTACACTCTGAACTCCCGCAACATATCATTGATCATCATCATGACTGGCTGAGGCGCTACACGCTGAACACTGTTGCGGGTTTTCTAATGGAAGGTTGAAGTCTTCATAACATAAGCATCTTTGCTGAAAGTACGCCGCAGGTCTAAAGCTGAGGTAACGACGGGAAAAGTGCCCTTTCGTGTGCTTCTTGAATATAATTACAACAAGCGGTGTATCGACGACTCAGAAAGCGAGGTGAACAACTAGAAAAATAACACTTGATGATAATGAAACTTTTATTTTGTCATGGATGCATGTGACTGTGCGGAGTGCCCTTATGAGGCGGAGTTTACTGTGTCTACTTATGTGTACTTAGTCATTATATTTCGTTACGAGATTAAATTGATGATTTTTATCAAAACACTAACTACATTTACTCATTTTACAATCCCACTAGCATATTATTTAGACAAAATAAAATCTTTTAATTCGCGTGAGGAAGCTGGCGTTTTTATGCACACTTTTATGTCATTGGCTATATGCCACCGCTGTAATGGCTTATTGCACTATTACTGTTAACGATTATTCGATTGATTGATCGTTAATTTAAATGATCATCGAAAAGGGGAAAATGCATAATTTGACATCCCTAATAAGCAGGTTTCATTAAATCCTGGAACACAGCAGACGAAAAGGCTACAGTATACTTTCTTGCACGCGCACATCCGCACCACTCTGAAAGTATATTTACAGGCATGAGGCCACTTATTTATATGGGCACTTCCCCCGGAAAACCCCGCGACCTGGCAATCAGCGGGAGACACTTGAACTTAAAAACATCACATCACGCGACAAGCTTTGTTTAATTTTAAAACTCATCGATGGCAAGAAGTGTGTTTTTGGATGTAAGGAGAAGAAAGCTAGCCTTATGAAAACAATGGATATAGTTTATTGTTGGGGGTAGCAGCAGAGTTTTGCGTCTGTGTTTTATGTGCTGGATTTCTGGAGTTGCATGCGATAAGTAACACTTTGTCTAATGTTGGAAATAGGCACATGCATATTATATAAATGACACGAACATGTAGTGAATCATAAGTTAAACAGTGTTGTATATTGTTGCATGACTCGTACTCGCTCCTCCCGCAGTAGTAACTCCTCCATTTTATCGTACGTTATCGGAAAGAACCGGTAAAGCAAATTTTTCTTTTATAAATCTGTTTAAACTAAAGACTCTTCTGAGATATAAAGGATGTATTACTACTCTATACACTCTAAAAAATTAGCTGTAATTTTGCAGCTGGTTGCCAGTAACTTACTGTAGAAGATAAAGTCAAAAAACATTTCATGTTCATTTAACTTTGAACAAACTGCTGCCAGTAAATAACATAAATGTAAAATCTACAGTAAGTTACTGGCAGCTAGTTACCCATTAATACTGTAATTTCTACAGACATTTTTTACAGTGTAGGTACTCCAGATTAACATCAGAAATGCAGAAAGAGCACGCGTTATGTGAGCTTTAAAGCAAAGTGCTTCACACGTCGGCTTTTAAAGCTGCAGGCGTTTTTAAATTGTCTGCCATTATCTCATTCCCGCTAACTTCTGAGCAGTGAGCAGTAACGCGTTGCTCTAATCTGACCACTTTTTTTAACGCGTTAATATTTCCAAACCAGTAATCAGATTAAAGTTACTTATCCAAGTCACTGTGCGTTACTATTTTTGAAATTTTTCTTAGTAAAATATATATTATCTTGTATATTTCTTCTTGCGTCTCGGGAAGTGAAGTCAGGTGTGCGACAAGTCACGTTTTCAGCACGAGGACAATTCAGATCACGTGTAAGCGACACAAACGTAAACAACGTACAATGGAGAGAGAAGAGAGATGCAGCTACAAAAACACTACGTCAAATAAAAAAAAAACATTTGGAGTCGCGGCACGGCACAGACAGTCAAACTAAGAGCAAGTCCCACCCGGTTGTGCGAAGCAGTGAGCAGGAGGTCATCCACTACCCAAACAACAAAAGCTGGACTTCGGTGCAAAACCAGTAAAGCCGAAAGTATACTAGGGAGATCCGCGTATGCGCGCCGTCCGCATGACGTCATTTTCGTCATCAAGAGGGTCCGCGGCCCGCCGCGCGTACCGTCCGCGTGCAGCCCAAAATTTGAGACCGCGCGGACAGTGCGCGTACAGTCCGCGTACAACAGTGCATGCACGTGAAAATATTTAGACAGGACACGCCACTATAAACAATTATACAAAGGAAATAGACAGCATCTGCACACACACTATCGTTTTTCTTCTTTAACTTTTACTTCTTCCAAGAAAAGAAAGCTGTGGAGCATGTTTGTTTGATTCCTGTTCTTTGTTGTCTTGTTGTTTGTTCTAAACTGTGTTTGGAATGGTGGATCAGTTACTTTTCTTCACCTATCCTAATGTTTTAATGTACTGTAAATGTCGCCAAATCAGTGCTGCCCTGACAGCCTGTTAGACTAATAATTTGAATAAGAAATCATTTGTATTGCGTATAGTGTCAAACGCGGCCATCCGCGTGTAGGCGCGGGGAGTATACTCGAAAAGCTGCGCGGACGCGTGCGCGCGCGAGACGGACACGGACGCGGAAAAAAGTATACCCGGGCCTTAAGATCGCAAGTTTGGCAAAACTTCAGTTTTCCAGTCAGTTACAATAGTACAGGCGAGAGAGTGGTGGAAAAGACGAGGACAGTTCGTCTGCGTTGTTCAGCAGTTGTTAGGTTGTTAGGATTAATCGCAAATTAATCGCACATTTTTATCCATTCTAAATTTACCCTAATTTAACACTTTTCAGGTTTTTAATATTCTAATCATATATACATATATAGATGCTTTATGCAAATGTATGTTAACAACAGCCTGTTTACATTTTAACAGAATCACCAGCCATTGTTTTGTATATGAATTTTCCTTTCAGAAGATTTTTCTTTCTCCATTTTTGTTTGCTGCTGCATCATTTGTGACCTGTGCTGGCAAGTTGAGTCGGAATTAGCAAATTTTAAAAAAAAAAATAGTTGTTCATATTTTGACATTCTCTATTAAAACATAGAACAATGCATGATTTGTTGAAATATAACAAAATATGACAGAACTACACGTGTTTGAAGTTGAAAGAGTCAAATTACCACAAAAATGTCCACATCCATACATTATATTACCACATCAATACCTTAAAATCACTGGTTAAACTAATAGATTTAGCACACACAAAGCAAAAACATGATCAATGTATGTTCAACTTTTTTTCCTTTTGTTTGATTGACATTGTGACAGAGTGCTTAAAATCTAAGTGATCTAATATAATGTTACACATCAGATATTTTTACCCAACAGTTAACCAAACATTTACTTAAAACATAACAGATTATAGAGCCTACCTGCGTGAATTCTTATCAAAACAGATATTTCTAAAACTGTAATTTTGTGTAGATGTCTATATATCCGGGTCGCGCACTTGCGCGTCTGTGTGCACGCGCTTCAGATATCAGTCAGTCAGCGTGAGGGGATCGCTTTTGAGTCTTGTCGCT
Source organism: Misgurnus anguillicaudatus (assembly GCF_027580225.2). Lineage (NCBI taxonomy): Eukaryota > Metazoa > Chordata > Actinopteri > Cypriniformes > Cobitidae > Misgurnus > Misgurnus anguillicaudatus. Next base: position 20,927,446 of record NC_073357.2, on the reverse strand, counting down.
CTTAATAACTCTTTAACATTAAAGGGATACTTCACCGATTTAGCATTCAGCTTTGTATCTGTAGAAACCCGGCAGTATTACTGAATGACCATGTTTCCCTCCATCATTTCCCCCTGAGAGGAGAGATATCTGCATTTTGGTTCTGCAAAAAAGTCCTCCGATGATGCAAAAATCGTCATATTACATCATCGGAGGACTTTTTTGCAGAACCAAAATGCAGATATCTCTCCTCTCAGGGGGAAATGAGAGAGGGAAACATGGTCATTCAGTAATACTGCCGGGTTTCTACAGATACAAAGCTGAATGCTAAATCGGTGAAGTATCCCTTTAATCAGGTACCAAACTTTATCTCTCTTAATGACTATTTTAACATCAAGCAAGTCCTGCAGTCTATTTTATAAGTCATGCATAAAAGCGAAACCAAAATGAATTGAGACGCATTTTTGTATTAGATTAAGCATTAGGAGGACGGTAACGTTACACCTCTCAGACGTATAAATTAAGATCATATCAGATGTCCAACGAGCATTTAGAGCATTGGATTTTGTAGACGATTTGCTTAATGTTCTTGTTTCTATAAAAACCTTTTACTCATTAAGAGAGAGTCACATTTGCCTGCGTCTCTGCTCATTCAACTATGGGCTGGACCAAGGGTCAAACAGAAATTGCGCGTTGCGTTAATCTCCGTTAATAAAATTAGTGGCGTTAAAATGAATTTGCGTTAACGCGTAATTAACGCGTTAATTTTGACAGCCCTAGTTACAATACTGATAAATCTACAAGGTATTTAGTACATAACATCCTGAAGACTTCTCAGTTTTTCAAAATAAGTCGAGTTTAAACTCGACTTACTTTTATTTTGTGAGTAGATCCTGTCGGGTCAAAAGTAACACTTGTTAGTTTTGTCCCGCTGCTAATACTGTGTATATGTTAAAAAAAATATATTACTCTAATTTGATTTAAGTTCATTTTCATAGTGTTCAAGTTATTGAAAATTTTTTTAGTTTCAGCAATTTAAGTTTGTACTGTTGGTTGCTTTTGAAACATTTGATAAAACTGAAATTGAAAATAAAAATGTAATTTAATTATTTTTTACAAAGATAAATGACAAAATAAGTATGCAGTTACATATTGAAGAGGTTATAGTCATATATATTTAATAAAAACAAGTGTAACACAAAAATCTATCATGTTTTGTTGTGTTACTTTTGACCCACCTGTGTGTTACTTACGTCCCTGCAGTCAAGGTCAAAAGTAACAATTCACTACTCTTGTTTAAAGTGAAATTATACAGAAGTCGTTTTACATTTGTTCAAAATTCCAGCTGGTATTGATAGACACACTTGTGAGTTATTGATCACAGCAAAAATATATCTCCGTCTAAAACATTAGCTTTTAAAATTAAGTTTTTTCTGAAAATGGCCCCTGCTCTCCCCTATTTATGTTAAAGGACAAGTTCGGTATTTTACACCCAAAGCCCTGTTTTCAGATACGGTTTTACTCCGCGCCTGGAACTTTGTTTCTATTCTTGCATTGGCAATGGCGGATTAGCGCCACCAACTGGGCTGGAGTGTCTATTATTCAATCTCTAAGCGGAAGAATGTACGGGTGTGGGGCGTTTGGAAAAATAGGTCCACAAGTTAACAACGAATGCTAAAACAGCTGTTGGAAAGCATCTTTTAACGCGATTTTTGTGTGAGCATATCATTGAACACCCCTGACCACTCGATAAGTTTCACGTCTTTGTAAACGAAAGTTTAATGCATTTTAGAAAGGATTGTTCCAGTGCACCATTAAACCCATTGTAAAAATAGGAGCTGAAACACAAACACCCAAAAATTCTCGGGGCAGCCGCAAATGTCGAAATTTCAGTCAAAACCGTTCTATTTCATCATAAACAATCTGAAAACAGGGCTTTAAGTGTAAAATACCGAACTTGTCCTTTAAGTGAAGTCAAGAAGGACTGGACTATATATATATATATATATATATATATATACTGGACTATATATATATATATATATATATATATATATATATATATATATTAGGGGTGGAACGGTACCCAGAAGTCCCGGTTCGGTTTGTACCTCGGTTCAGGCGCCACAGTTCGATTCACTTTTGGTACAATGGAGGGAAAAGCAAAACAAAAATGAAGGCGGCATTTGTTTTAGTACTTAAGCTAATCTTAAAAACATAGGTGTCCTTATCAGTGTTATTTTGAGATGTCATGAATATGAACTGAAATGCATTTAACATACTATACTATCTCGTATTTCATAAATGTATACCACTTTAAGTAATCTTGTACTCATCTTTCATACAAATATGGGTTCAAATGTATTACAAGTGTTACCTAAATACATTTTAAAATTACATTTTTATTTCATATCAATGTACTAAAGAACAAAAATATAGGCTTGTAGGATGAATTAATAGGTGTGTACGACTTCACAAGGCGCTGCAAGAAACGACAAGTGGATGACGTCAGAGTAACGCGAGAGCGATTTGAAATCAGCCTCCTCCGCAAGATTTCTCGTGGTACTCTGATGCTGATGGCGCTGCGTAAAGTTGAGCACGCTTAAAAAACTGAAAGCAGCTGAACTCGACAGAACTGCCCTGCGTATGCCTGTTGTATATAGCAGGACAATTTATCTCCTACTTCTCAGCGTGAGAAATACAAAGTGTGGCGTTTGAACTGACTGAAATGCGTGTGTGTCAAGGAGAATGCGTGAGACTTGAGAGCCCTGATTAGATGTATTTCCACTCACATACCTAACAACTGCTGAACAACGCCGACGAACTGTCCTCGTCTTTTCCACCACTCTCTCGCCTGTACTATTGTAACTGACTGGAAAACTGAAGTTTTGCCAAACTTGCGATCTTAAGGCCCGGGTATACTTTTTTCCGCGTCCGCGTCCGGCTCGCGCGCGCACACGTCCGCGCAGCTTTCCGAGTATAGTCCGCGCGGCTACACGTGGATGGCCGCGTTCGACACTATACGCAATACAAATGATTTCTTATTCAAATTATTAGTCTAACAGGCTGTCAGGGCAGCACTGATTTGGAGACATTTACAGTACATTAAAACATTAGGATAGGTGAAGAAAAGTAACTGATCCACCATTGCAAACACAGTTTAGAACAAACAACAAGACAATAAAGAACAGGAATCAAACAAACATGCTCCAGGGCTTTCTGTTCTTGGAAGAAGTAAAAGTTAAAGAAGAAAAACGATAGTGTGTGTGCAAATGCTGTCTATTTCCTTTGTATAATTGTTTATAGTGGAGTGCCCTGTCTAAATATTTTCACGCGCATGCGCTGTTGTACGCGGACTGTACGCGCACTGTCCGCGCGGTCTCAAATTTTGGGCTGCACGCGGACGGTCCGCGCGGCCGGCCGCAGACCCTCTTGATGACGAAAATGACGTCATGCGGACGGCGCACATACGCGGACGTCCCTAGTATACTTTCGGCTTTAAAGAGGCTGGCGGAGCGTCTAACTCTTGTGGAACACCACTTGCCATCCTCGCTATCGCTGCTTAAATTACTGACTGGACCGGCGTCGACGTGACAAAAAAATGCAGAGTGCCAGATAATGTAGACGGGCTCTGATAGAGCGCATACATAGGCGGAGCTCGGATGCATCGGCGCCAATCAGAGCTTCAGAGCTAAAGCGGGGCAACAGATTAACTGTCCATAAAGAACCCGCGTATCTAACAGTAGTTCCGCATTAAATTAATTATTTTGCACGCAAGTTTTTTTATTTCCATACCGTGTATTCTCCGTTTAAATTCATGCACCGAACCGTGACCCCCGTACCGATTCAGTTCAAAACGAATACATGTATTGTTCCACCCCTAATATATATATATTCGTTTTTTAAAACACAACACTTCAACTTAAAATGTCAGGAGATACATTGTTGACGTTACTGTTAAAAATGCACTTCCAATAAAGTGAGAGTGTTGTCAAAACCGGTTGTCATTTTTAATGTTGAGGCAGTGGGGGGTGTTGGCAGCTACTGGAATGTAACTAACAAAGTAACCTGTACTTAGTTACTTTTAAAATCAAGTAATCTGTAAAGTAACTTAATTACTTTTTAAAGGAGTAATCAGTAATCAGATTACTTTTTCAAAGTAACTGTGGCATCACTGCTTCTGAGACATTGGCCGAGTGACCATATATGACAGACATTTGGACAGCGACAACTACAGCCGCAGCGGACGAAGTCATTTGATGCCAGTGTTGGGTAAGTTACTCAAAAAAAGTAATTAATTACTAGTTACTAATTACATCTTCAATCATAATTAGATTACTTTACAAATTACTCTCTCCAAAAAGTATTTAATTACTTATTACTAACTACTTTCTAAATCCTATTTAGTACACGATACAAGGATAGGCTTGAAATGGCTCGAATAAATAATATATAAAATACATCAATTATTCTGGTCCCACTTTAGGGTCCAATTCGCTCTATTAACTAACTATTAACTACTTTTGCCTCAATATATTCCAACAACTAATACTAAAGAAGTTATAAATTTTAAGTATTGGTAGAAATGGGGAGGGTTAAGGATGTAGAATAAGGTTTTGCAGAATCAGGCATTAATATGTGCTATTAAGTATTAATAAACAGCCAGCATCTCGTTAATATTAATGCTAATAATCAACCAGTTAATAGTGAGAATTGTAAACTTAAACCATGTTAAATCCACTATTGTATTATAGTATATATAATTGTTTAGAGTCCATACACAGTATTTAGTTACATCAGAAGTAACTGTAATTAGATTACAAGAAAAATAAGAGTAATCCCTTACTTTACTTTTTCAGAGGAAAAGTAATTTAATTACAGCAACTAATTACTTAGTAACTAGTTACACCCAACACTGTTTGACGCACACAGAGGGATTTTTTAAATATCGATAGTAGAGATCCAAATATCGATACACTATCATGGAAACAAATTATCACGATAGTTAGCTGTATCAATATTATTGCACAGCCCTATATAATACAATGTGTTTGCGTGGTTTATGGTTAAAAAAAACACATTATTTTCCACATACTGTACATTTTTGTTCACCCTCTTCCTGAAACGCACAAATTTGAAAAGTTATGTGTCCCTAATTGGCCAGCTAATCTGTACGTTGTCATTGGCTTGAATACCTCAGAGGTCAGTTGAAAATGGGACGCTCCTTACCATGTTTAAAAAGATTTGGTCACAATGCAATACAAATGGAGTTAACTAACAGGCTGTGAGTCCGAAGCGGGAGGAATTATGATAATGCCTGTCTTTACTTCATCACCAATCCCAGAAAGTAAACTGTTGCCTACAATCTGTTTGTTTGTTGTAGTCCAAGAAAAGAAATTTACGTTGGAGAAGATAACCAGGGCCAAACGGAATCCGTGCCCACAGATTTCCGCGGAGAACTACGCGGAATTCTGCAGATTTAATGCCCGTGATTGACAAGCTCTTGTTATGTTTAATATAAAGTTTACATTGCGTTGTAAAAATGATGAAATTATCTTCATACGTGCTTAATTCATAATGAGAACATATTAACACAAGCTTTTTTATTCTGCTATAATAACACTATAAACAATAATATGTGTCATTTTATATATACAAAATATAATTCTATCTTGACATGCACATTATCTAGTTCATGTTGGTCCAATTTAATTCAGAGGACTCATTGGTTTAGGGCTGGACGATATGGCCAAAATTTTTATCGCCGGTATACTTCTAAATTTCGGCCGATACGGTATAAATCCGATAACGGTATGAATGTTAAAAAAAGCTTTGGGATAAACTGCAAAGAATGCCCAAAATGAATGTCTGTACAAACTTCTAAACAAATGAATTTACCAAGTCTATGAAGCCTCCTCCTATAAAACTATATAATATTTACAAAAATAAAAATGGTATAAATAAATTGATGTTTCTTTTTTATTTCTATTTAGCCTTCATACAAAATTAAATGTAAACTCACAGTCAAATAATCAGATTTTAGGGCTCACCTTAATATTAATAAAGTTCATCTTAATCTCAGTCAGTGATAAATGCTGTAATCCAGGTGTCTCAAACTATTGGATCATTTTAATAACAAATTCTTCAGTCACAGTATTAACTTTCAAAATTCCATCATTTTGATCAATCTACTATTATAGTAATATGTGGAAAAAAAATGTATTAGCATACTACATCATATACATATACTCATAACAAGACCAATAGCTGCCTACACACTTTTATTGCACGTTTCTTTCCCACTTTTTTAACACGTGAACCAGATTTTTCTCATCTGTAGTTCAGTTTTGCGTAGCATTACATGTCCTGTTCTCCCTCCCTATATGGTGTCACCATTGGAAACTGTGACTTGACGCGAACTAACCCCACAACTCCCCTTAAAGCAGGACCTAAACGTAAGATTCATAGGATCCATAAACCTTGCCTTGGTTACCGTGCTTCACATTGCATTAGTGTTTGTCTGCCACTATAACAGGTGTACACCATTAAATCCATTACATCAAGTGGAGGCGCAACCAAAATAAAAGTCCTCATACACACCAAAAATTATTAAACAATTAAATCATATAAATGTAAATAAACAAAATAATGTCTTAAAATACACACATAACAAATATGATGCATATGGTTCTTTACACTCCCACCAAATCTTACCATGTACTTAAACATGAATGAGTTCTAGATTTGAACATTTTAATTCACATTCAACATGGAAAGATAATTTTTTTTTATCTCAAACACCTTTTTTTTAACTAGCCTTCTTATCAAACACACTTTCCATCAACAATACTAGCTTTTGTATGGGCCTATCAATTATTGATGCTTTATCAACATGTTTGCCTTTTATATCAAGTTTAGAGGTGCCTACAAGTATTTTGGCCTTTCGAACAAGTGTAGTGGAAGACTTTTTATTATGCTTTTATTTTCATATTATTCATCCTATTTTTCATTTTTTAATTACAATCATAAGCTCATAAATTGTGATTCATATGGAGATCATGTTTTTCTGCTAACGTACAGAATTATGCTCTTTCTGTCTTTTCAGCAAGTACAATGTCCAAGGACTTAAACATCATGTACCATCATGTGCTGTCCTATATGATGTTTAACTGTTTATGTTCTTAATCACTGACAAACTGAAGGTTATCTTCTAGATGACGTAGAAACGGATGATTGTACGTGTTTCAGCATCTTACTATAAATGTGTGTTCAACCTTGTAATCGGGGCTCTTGGGTTTTAGACTTCTAGCACCAGGGAGTGAGAGCCTATTCTGCAGAATATATAAAATTCAGACAAAGAAAATTCTGTCGACAGTGTGTCTGTGTGATCCTTGACTTTCACTGTGTGATCAAATCAAAGGGCACGGGGGCGTTGGAAAGCGTAAAATCTGGGAGAAAAGGTATGATTTTCCTCCTAAAGGAACACTGAGTGTAAAAGCACTCACTTTATTAAGGGAAAAAAATCATTGCGGATGGCAAAGAAATGAGAGCACAGAGTAAGATAAAGACCAAGGACGAACTGACTCAGACTAAGTCAGAGCTAAACATTAAGCATAATGTTTTCCTACATCAGATTCATTACATGATGAACCTAACTTTCTGTTTTTTCCTCCTCCATATGCACCTGCACGTACCCCACCTGGGGTACATTTCCCTTATACAAAGGTACCTCTTCTAGATGATGATCTCCAACCCCCTCCAAGAAGACTCCCACAACCACCCGCACAAGAAGCATTACCAAGAATACAAACTGCACCCCCGCCAGCACAAGAACTACCACCTGAGCTAAACCCACCAATCCTCCTCGACAGCATCTTGGAAGAGGAAGAGGGGGAAGTTCAGATAAAAACATCAACATAGGAGAGGTAACATCCTGGGAATCCTACCTAAAGCAAATGTTCCTCGGGGGACTTCAACCTGAAATTCCAACGAAGGTGAAGCAAACCTGCATCGGATGGGAATCAGGAAAGCTGAGTGAGGTCATTACACATTCTGTACATGCTGAATGCCTGCATGACGAAGAAAAACTAAAGAAGCAGAGAAAGGCCGATCAACAACTATCTTCAGCTTTTGTCAAGATAGGCAAATGGGGCCAGCAACGGCGTAATCAGCACAGTTTCCCTTCACAAGGACAACGTTTCCAGGAGAACTGGCAGCAGAAAGAACAAGAGAAGAGGAAAGCAAAGCAGTGGCCGGAAAATTCAAAAGAAAAAGTTTGCTGGTATTGTGGACAGAAAGAACACTTGAAAAACCAATGTTTCCAATTCCTGAAATCTCAAGAGACACCGGAATCCCAAGTGGGCGCAGGAAACTTTGCGGGGTGTAAAGAAAAAGGGGACTGAAGCCAGGAGGGGGAAAGAGAGAATCAGACGGAAGGGGGTAAGTCCAATCTTGTTTTTTCTGCGGTTCAAATGCCATATTATCTGCTTGCAAATTCTGTTTTTTCTAATGTGTGTGATAGGGAAAGAAATGCTCTATGCAATGAAGAACTTGCTTTGCTTGATGTTGATCGAGAGGCATACTCTAAACTGCCTCTCGAAGAAATAATGGTTGAGGGACAGACATTGTTGTTTATGGTAGACTCTGGATGCAACTCACTCTGTCATACGCAAAGATGAATTCCCATTTGTCACCTTGAGTGGGCAGTTTAATTCATCTATGAGTGCTACGAGGCATATAGTGAGGGAAGAATTTACTGCTCCACTCTGTTGTATGCATGACGGTAACGAGTTTATGCATATGTTCCTCTTATCTGACGCGTGTCCGGTAAACCTCATGGAGAGGGATTTGATGTGTAAAATGAATGCTAGCATCTTATGTAACAACCAAGGCCTGAATATTTCTTGTTGGGATCCCAGAATGTCATCTGTGTGTGTCTCTGTTGTATGTGTATGAATGGGCCTTTCAGAGTGAAGAGTTGCATGCTGAAGGGAAAATAAGATTGCCACAAGCCAGCGAGGTCATTCCAGCTGATAACATGCATTGCACAGCTCATAGAAATGGTTCTCTGTAAAAACAGAAGGTTTGACTATAACCCATATATGCTGGAATGACTCATGGTGTGTGGCACTCGTTCAAATTGACAGAAAAGCAAGAACAAATTTTTGATGTTGAAAATTCGGTACCCCATGTTTCCATTGCAAAAAATACCAGTCAGCCATGGGAAAAAGCAGGTGAATTTGCAAAGGCCTGTAGCGAGGCTGTTGATTGGGAAATGTTGTCAGAAAACGTGCAGTTCTCAGAGCAGATAACAGAACACAGGAGAAGTTGTGTTTCTTTTTTCATTGCTGAGAGAGAGAGAGTTGTAATACAGAAAGCTGTTTCTGCAGATTCAAATTTACAAAACATTTTGCCAGCACACATGACGTGTGCTAGTATTGATTTAACGCAACAAGTTCTTGACAAAGTACCTGATTACCTGTGGGCTAAAGATAAATATGATGTGGGTTTGATTAAAGGGTGTGAATCAGTAGTTATTAGAGCCCGACCGATTTATCGTTTTGCCGATTTTATCGGCCGATATGAGCATGTCACAGATATATCTGTATCGGCGTATAAGCTGCAGATATGGAGCCGATATGAACGTTTGATACAGAACACATTAAATGCTTTTGAAAGATGTAAGTACTTGTTTGTCCAGCAGAGTGCGCCCTACTGGTTGCTAATGGTGACCCAGGTCACAGTAATGACACCAGCCAATCCCCCACCCCCTTCACTTCAGTCAGTGATCTCTCAGTTCAGGTGGCGGCAGTCACACAGTGTCTTCTTCACAACATTTTTACACCTGGTATTAAGACACGCTTTGGTCGATTGGATTATAAATGGACAAGAGAGACGCATTCCCGTTTACATTTGGTGTAATCCGTCTCTTTGTCGACTTGCGAGTTAAAATGCAAGCAGGAGAAATGACGCGAGATGGAGAAATGACACGTTTAAACTACGCGCAGCCGTGCACTTATATAACACTATATGAGATAACTGCTGCTTGTGTTGTTAGTTAACGTGCTCATTTCAGAGCAATTGATTCAATAAGCTCGCGCAACTCTACACCCTTGCTCAATAAAAGAGACGGAGCGAAGACGCTTTAGTTTTATAAAAGTCTAAAGTTTGCACGGAACCCTGGGTTTGTGTTATAAAAACGTTGTGCACAACATTAAACATAGTGTACATTAGTATGTGCTCCGTCAAGCATTGTCTTCGTAACGGTGAGTGGCGTGAGTGGCGTTAAGTTGTGAAGTACACAACTTACTGTAAAGCTAATAATCAATGATTTCATAAGTTTCTCTTTATAACGTTATTCTCGTCAAAACTGCAAATGATGCAAGTTTTATGTATTTTGTTCTCTTTGTGTTTTAAAGATATTTATAATAAGTCAAGTTTACTGTTTAGTGCACTGATATCAGACTAATTTTGGATAATAAAGTTTATTGTTAACTTCTTGCCTATAGTACATATCTTTGTCACATCAATATAAGTGTTGGATCACCACATTAGTGAGTAATCACCACATTTGTGAGTGATCATTGCATTGCATTTATTCATATACAGTATATTATGTTAAAGTATATAGTGTATTTTATGTGCAGTACTGTAGTATAATATACTGTAGTATATGTGTACTGAACTATAATATACACATAAAGAATATCGGCCGATATATCGTTATCGGTCTTTTTTTACTCCCTAATATCTGTATCGGCATCGGCCCGAAAAAACGCACATCGGTCGGGCTCTAGTAGTTATCACCCCAAAAAGTGATTACAGACTATGTAAACCTCAAACCCTCTGAAAAGGGAGGCGCGTGAGGGAATAAGGCCAGTATTTGAGGCCTTATTGGAGAAAGGGATAATTGTTCCCTGCCCACACTCACCTGTAAGAACACCCATTTTTCCTGTACAAAAGGTCAGAGAAGCAGGTCAGCCCACAGAGTGGAGGTTTGTTCAAGATCTCCAAGCAGTAAATGCTGCGGTACAAGCAAGGGCACCTAATGTGCCAAACCCTTACACAATTGTCTCACAGATACCAGCTGACAGCCAGTGGTTTTCTGGAGTGAGGAGTGTAGTTCAATTCAATTCAATTTTATTTATATAGCGCTTTTCACAATTGGTGATTGTTTCAAAGCAGCTTTACATTAATAGAAGCAGTGGAAAGCACAGAAAAACGACAGATAGCACAACATAATACACGATAGCACAAGCAGCTAAATTTGCTGCGGCTATGAATCAACATTATAAGCGTGCGTATTGCTAATGTAACGTAAAGAAGACGGTGCTAAGTTAAGCCCAAGAAGGCTGCCTCCCCGGGTTGAAAAACCCCCTAGGAGAAAAAAACCCCAGGCTCAGCCGGGGAAGTAAAAAAAAGTCATAGGAGGGAAAAACCCTTGGGAGATATATTTATATATACATTGAAACGATTAAGGAGATTAGGCGGAGGTTAAGCGGGTTCTGCCGGTGGTCGTTGGTCATGCATCAGCTGGGCATCACCTTGAAGGTCTGCCGGTGGGTCAGAGGTGTGCCGACTTTCACATTTACCGGAACTGGGTCTGTTTCTCTCATTGTCCTCGGAGACAAGGACGAGACATGAAGAAAGAAAAACAAAACCCAATTAGCGTAGGGGCCATTCATATGTATACACATGTACATATACACAAACATATATATATATATATATATATATATATATATATATATATATATATATATATATATATATATATATATATATATATATATATATATATATATATATATATATATATATATATATATATATATATATATATATATATATATATATAACGTCATCCCAGTGACAGACTCTGCACAGTTCGGTTTAGGGAGAACGAGAAAAATGCACGGGACGGCGAATGTTTTTGGAAATGGATGCAGTGACACCCTTTTAAGGACTGAAGTCCCGCCCCCGACTAGTGGGCTTAACACCACAAATCTATACCCACCGAGCTTTATTGAAATCCGGACGAGCAAGGGAGTAAAGGGGAGACGGGGACGTGACTGCGCCAGCCATCTCCTGATGCCTGTCTGGGCTTCACAGTACTCCCCTACTCGACTCAGAAACCTCAGGAGGAGGGCCGAGCAAGTGATAACATATTGCCATACATAACTTTCAATCACTCCTCTGCGCTTGGCAATTAATGGCCCGATTTGGGGTTTTATTGGTCTAGTTTTGAAGTTTTGGCCTTGTATTGTGGTTTGTATGTGCACAGAGTAGCGTTTCTTTTCCTTATATGTAGCCTTTTCTATTTTTATACATGACATTTGTTTTTGAAAGTTTATGCCCGGCTCATGGTTTGCTGCACATATGTAAACGAGTAAGGAGAGATTAAACATTTTTCTTAAGAATATTAATAGCATTTACCATGCTTTGAAGTGTTGACGAAAATGAGGATTTAGTTTATTTATTTATTAGGTTGTACAAGCTATCTATTGTGAGATGAGTACCATTACTAAAACAATTATGTGAATACCTTGTTAAAGAGAAAAGTTTTAAGTCTAGATTTAAAGGTATCTATTGTGTCTGATTCTCGGACAACAGTTGGTAAATCATTCCAGAGCTTAGGGGCTAAGTAGGAAAAGGATCTTCCACCTTTAGACACTTTTGATATTTTAGGGATAACTAAGAGACCAGAATTTTGCGAACGCAGTGCACGTGATGGATTGTATTCTGATAGTAATTCTCTAAGATATGAGGGTGCTAGGCCATTTAAGGCTTTGTAGGTGATAAGTGATATTTTAAATTGTATGCGATAATTAACTGGTAGCCAGTGTAAAGATGCCAGAATTGGACTTATGTGGTCATACTTCTTAGATCGAGTAAGCACTCTTGCAGAAGCGTTTTGAACTAGCTGCAGCTTGTTTACCTGATTTGCATGGCATCCCCCAAGTAGCGAGTTATGGCGTATTTTTGAGATATTTCTAAGATGGAAGAATGCTGTGCGGCAGACGTTGCCGATATGACTATCGAAGGATAAGTTGCTGTCGAACATCACACCTAAGTTCCTAACCGAGGAAGATGGCACCACAGTGCAGCCATCTATGTGCAACTTGTAATCTGACATATTATGTTTGTAGCGATTCGGTTCAATAATAAGCATCTCTGTCTTATTGGAGTTAAGCTTAAGAAAGTTATGTGCCATCCAGTCACTAACATCGCTAATGCAGTCTGTTAGCTTAGAAAACGTGTGGGTTTCGCTGGGATGTGAGGAGATGTAAAGCTGGGTATCATCCCCATAGCAGTGAAAACTTATGTTATGTTTCCTGATAATGTCTCCTAGGGGTAACATATATAACGAGAACAGGATAGGACCTAAAACTGATCCCTGCGGTACACCGTATTTAACCAGGGAGTGATATGACTCTTCCTCATTTACATAAACAAAGTGATAGCGATTGGTTAAATACGACCTAAAACAAGCTAACGCGCCTGACCACTGATACCAACATAGTTTTCTAGTCTATTGAGTAAGATTGTGTGATCTATTGTGTCAAAGGCTGCACTAAGGTCTAATAATATAAGGATTGAGATTTCACCACGATCGGATGTTAACAGGAGGTCATTTGTAACTCTAAGCAGCGCTGTCTCTGTGCTATGGTGGGGCCTGAATCCTGATTGGAACTTTTCATACGTACTATTATTTGTCAAGAATGTGCGTAACTGGCTAGCCACTACCTTTTCTAATATTTTCGAAAGAAAAGGGAGATTGGTCTAAAGTTATTAAGCTCTCCCTGATCAAGCTTTGGTTTTTTAATCAGCGGTTTAATAACTGCTAGCTTGAAAGCTGTTGGGACATATCCTATTGCTAGCGATGAGTTAAAGATGTGTAGTACCGGGGTTGACACTACAGGGAATACCTCTTTAAGTAGTTTTGTGGGAACGGGTTCTAATATACAGGACGATGATTTGGATGATGTGACTAGTTTAGAGAGCTCATCTATTGTAGTAGGTTTAAAGAATCAAGATGTTCATATGGTAATCTAGTGTTTAGTGAACTAATGGGTAGAGTGATAGCTTAAACGATAAAACAATGTTTTCCCTAATAGCCGTAATTTTGTTAGAAAAGAAGTTCATGAAATCGTTACTATTGTGTTGAAGTTTACTATTGGTTTCTGTTTGTTCTTTGTTTCTTGTCAGTTTTGCAACTGTGCTAAAGAGGAAACGAGGGTTGTTATGATTTTCTTTAACAGGGGTGCAAACTCATCAGGGGTGAAAAAGGTGACAAGACACAAGCGCTCTTATATAAGCGGATACGCGGCTTGCACGCTCCTCTTAAACAGAAACAGGTATATAGCGCATATAGCACTGTTGTCAACGGCTTAAAATCACTTAACTTAAAACTGCGGTGCGTGAACAAATGTTAAGCTTTATGACCACGCGCACAGCAACGTGACGTGGGCGCGTAACCTCAAATGAGAAAATCCTACGAGTTAAGTATGTGCACTCCATCTGCAGACTGCTTAAACTTCGGCAGCAAATGAGGTGGCTATAAATTGTAAAACATAACCCGCCAAACTGGCTAGTAATTTGACATTGTTACCACAATAGCTGGACATGATTTTCATAATTTCATTTACTGCTACCATGTCGCAGACCCCCCTCACCCCTCATTTTCAAATACTCATCGGATCTAGACGAATCACAAGAATGACCTATTTTGTATCAAAAAACGGCGAATTTCGCCGAAAGGTGACAAGTTTGCACCCCTGTTTAATAAGCGTACTGAGATAGGTAGATCTGGCCGTTTTTATAGCCTGTCTGTAGTGTTTAAAGGTGCCCTTCCTCTGGCGTTTTTATTGTTTTAGACTGTTGTCTGAGGTCTACTCATGATGTTTGCATGATTTTTACATCCAAAAACATCAAAATCAATAAGTAATAGGCTATTTTGTACCCTGGTTTTGAGGCTGGTTAGAGAAGTGATCCGTTTGAATGGGCGGGCTGCATTGACGACTTGGAAGTAAACACCCACTGCTATTATTGGATAACAGTTTTTCGTTCAAACTAACTTTCAATTTAATCTCATGTGTAATCAGTTTAATGTTAAGTGAGTGTCTTAAGACACAGTGTCTTTCTTACACACGCATACTTTATCATAAACCCTTTTGACACACACACGCGTGTCTTTTATCGTAAACCCACGCACAAAAACACACACACACACACACACACACACACACGTGTCTTTTATCGTAAACCCTTTCGATGCGCGTGTAGCAGCGCATGCACACACACACACACACACACACACACGTCTTTTACACAAACCCTTTCGACACACGTGTAATGAATGCACAAACACACACGTCTTTTATCACATTCGATGCGTGTGCATCATGAATTCGCGTGAATCGCGTCCCTCTAAAGAGAACTCATAGTGACACAAAGTACTAAAGTGTTTTACTCGCACACACGCGTGCGTGTCTTTTATCATAAACCCTTTCAACGTGTGTGCAGCATGAATTCGCGTCCTTCGGAATATATAATATGATTCATACTGTAAAAATAATTGACTTACCATTAAGAACAATACAGATACATTACAGAAATGCACACATATACATCTCAGTAGCCATTAAAACTTTAAATATATGAATAATAAAACCTATAACGTGATAAAAACACCATAAAAACACTACACTGAAGGGAAAAATAGGAGGAACATAGGGGGAACTGAGTTCGACACAACACCGGCCACTACAGTGACACATAGTACTAAAGTGCTTTACTCACATAAGCTGCGCCATTCTGTCCGGATCCGCTTTTTAATCGCAGTCTCTCTTCAAATCCAGCGTTCTTCTGAACATCCAAATATGTAGCAACTGTTATGATTCCCTCGTTTAATAGGAATGATGTCTCTCGACGAAAAACAATGGCCCGATTACGGTACAGTTGACGTTTAGCCATCCTTGCTGTAACTTGTTATGAAAACTAACTCAACTACACGTAATATGTGGGCGCGGGCTCAAGTTGAACAGCTCATGAATATTAATGACCTCGATCAGTTCCACGTCACACTGATAAGATTTTTAAACTGACCTGATTTCTCCGCTTATTTCTTTTCAGTGGCTAGAGCTGACAGAGGAGGCGGAAGTTAATTTCACATTCACGACACAACACAAACACACATGGACCTAACACATATCAAAAAATCCAAGTAAAACGGTTTTATGTGGAAGGGCCTCTTTAACACTCTCTTTCCATGCTGCACGCCATACCTCTAACTTTGTGCTTCTATAATTTCTTTCCATTTTTCTAGCTGCCTTTTTAAGAGCTGCGGTGTGATGGTCATACCATGGAGCTGGCGGTTTTTCTTTGATTTTCTTTTTTCGAATGGGAGCAACGGCATCCAGTGTGTTAGAACAGACATTGTTCAGGTTTTCTATTACAGTATCTAGATCGTCACAGTTATCTGCTACATGTTTCATTTGGGACAGGGCTGGAAGAGTGCTAATAAAGCTATCTTTAGTGGTGGAAATTATTGTTCTGGCTAGTCGGTAGCATGTTGTGGATTGAGTGATCCTATCAAGAAGTACAGTGTATGACACAAGGTAATGGTCAGAAACTGCATCACTCTGAGGTGATATTTCGATGTCATTAATATTGAGTCCGAGTGACAGAATTAAGTCTAATGTGTGCTTACGAGTATGCGTGGGCCCTGACACGTTTTGTTTAATACCGAGAGAATTTAGAACATCCATAAACACACGTCCTAATGCATCTTTTGAGTTATCCACATGAATATTAAAATCACCAACGATAAGAGCTTTATCTACAGTGACTATAAGCTCAGACAGGAAATTTGCTATTTCTTTAAGGAAATCTGCATGGTGGCCCGGAGGTCTATAGATTGTAGCTAAGAGAATAGAAAGGTGTTTGTTGTTACGATCAGTTATTTCCATATTTAATAACATTAGTTCAAATGAATTAAATTTTAGTTCAGATTTTTGGTTAACTTTAAAAATGTTGTTGTATATTGTAGCTACACCGCCCCCTCTCCCCTTTAATCGAGGTTCGTGTTTATAATAATAGTCTTGTGGGGTGGATTCGTTTAAACTAATGTAGTCATCTGCTTTAAGCCAGGTTTCTGTTAAACAGAGTGCATCTAAGTTTTGGTCATTAATTATTTCATTACCAATAGGTTCTTTATTGGTAAGCGATCTAAATGTTAAGAAGGCCGAATTTTAACATTCGAGGTTCATCTGGTGATGTATTGTTTTCTAATTTTATGTTAATCAAATTTGTACGTGATGTGGCAAGCGGTGCTCTGTATTTGCTTGTTCGGGGAACAGATACAGTTGAAATGTGTTGATATTCAGGTAAGATCGACTCGAAGTGCTGGGATATATGAGATCTTGACATATTATGCCAGCCAACAGACGGACGGTTAAGATGATCCGTCTGTTTCCTGACCTGGGCCCTGGATAGTCAGACTATATCAGAATAAAGACTATTAACCCTCTGGGGTCTAAGGGGTTTTTAGGGCCCTGGAGAAGTTTTGACATGCACTGACATTTGTGCTTTTTTCAGTTGCTTAAAAACATAATAATGGCAAAAGTCTTATAACACTGTGTTCAGCACAAACTGGGTTACTATATTATATGATCAACATGTATGTACATGTTTGTATTTTTGAGAGAAAAATGTTTATGCGTGGTTTTTGAAAAAGCTAAATTTTTTAGTGACTGATTTAAGTCCAAAAAACCCATACTAAACATGTTTTCCCAAGACTTTTCAAAACAGGATCTAGTAGTCTAGAGTTTTTTCTTTAAAATTATGTGAAAATCATTCTGCTTACTCATTTACAAAAGACAATATATTGATTTACAAATTCAAAGTCACTTTTTGGTTAGGAAGGCAATATGCAAGGAGGCTGGAAGCTCTTGAATAATCTGTGATTGACAGCTGAAGAACAAAAGACTTGCATAATGAGCTGCATAATGAGCCTTTAGGCAGTAAGATGACGCCTTGTTACGTGTTTGTTTGTAAAAGCAACACAAAAAAAATGCCTTCCCATGCGTGATCCTGCGTTAAATAAACTTACTGTGCAGAGATATACGCGAACAAACAGGGTTTTAGATGTGTTTAGATGCGTCTTAATACAAAAGTGCATCAAATATGAGACATTGTGTGTTTGTGTGTGCGTTTGGCCGTCGACCGCGTCTGACGGAAGCACAAAGAAAACATAAGCGCCTGGAGATAACTTGTATTTACAGGCGAGAGAGCATCTTTTATAATTTTACCACAAAGCGCGTCAAATATGAGGCATCATGTGTTTTTGTGTGCGTTTGGACATCGATCCCGTCACACTGACGTGACGAAGCACACACTCGCGTCTGTTTGGAGATAACTTTATGCGCGAGTAAACAATAGTAGATGTGATGTTTGCAATGGCACCTTTTATAGGAATACCACAAAGCACGTCAAATATGAGGCATCGTGTGTTTGTGTGTGCGTTTGGACATCGTGTCACTGACAAAGCACACACACTCGCGTCTGTTTGGAGATAACTTTAGGCGCGAGTAAACAAGTAGATGTGATGTTTACAATCGCATATTTTATAATGATACCACAAAGCGCGTCAAATATGAGGTATCGTGTGTTTGTGTGTGCGTTTGGATGTTGATCGCGTCTGTTTGATGAAGCACACACTCGCGTCTGAAGATAACTTAAGATACAGTCTGAGTCAGTAAACAAGTAGATGTCATGTCACCAGCACTTGGATTAAAACTCAACACAGCACTGAATGGCTACAGAGACGAAGTCTCCATTGACTGGGGTTGACTAATGAATATGGATGATCTCTGCTCTTCTCTTCAATGGAGCGGGGCGTGGCTCATTATAGATAATGCAGTAACACGAGAAAGACGGTACATCTCACTCTTCTAAGACAGTAAACAACGAATTACAATATTTGTTTTCGATTTCACTTACATCTTCCAAAAGCAGACATTCCAAGCATTGTGTAGACATGTATCTTTTGTTTCTATGTCAAGTATTCGTTAAGTTACAGATAATTTTTCTGACGTGTTTCTGAAAGGACTTCACTGAGGGAGAGAGAACAAAACGCACATCATGTTTGTTTTCTTAATTGTGCGAAAAGCACAACATTCTGTTTTTATTGGGAGTGGACAGAAAAAAAACTAGACACTTTTACGTTTTAAATGATGTATAAATCATATCTGTATGTCCAAAATCAGCAAAGTTATCTAACTCTCTTTGCGGAGTGATTGAAAAATAAAGAGTTTGTGGCGCCCACGCCGCCGTCGACCCCAGAGTGTTAATCAGATTTCTGGTAAGTATAGCACTTCCTTCTGATGTCGGATGAAGGCCATCTCGGGTTAGGAGGAATGGTCTCCCCCAGAAATGCTTCCAATTGTCTATAAACCCTACATTATGCTGAGGGCACCACTTTGATATCCAGCCATTGAGAGACACTAATCTACTATGTGTTTCATCTCCCCGGTAGGCGGGGAGGGGACCAGAGCATATTACATTGTCTGACATTGTTTTTGCAATTTCACACATCTCCTTAATAGTATCTTTAGTGATTTCCGACTGTCGAAGTCTGGTGTCATTTGTGCCGGCGTGAATAACAATCTTAGAAAACTTCCGCTTAGCATTAGCCAGCACTTTAAGTTTGGATCTAATGTCAGTACATTTGAGGGGTATAGCCAGAGCCCCACGATTTACAACCCAGAATTGCATTGTTCATTACAGAAACTTGTGTTGGATGATGATTTTGCTTTATTGCAGTACGTGGATGACCTCTTGGTGGCGGCACCGACTCAGCAATCGTGCACAGACAACACCATACGGCTGCTCACTCATCTAGCTAAGGAAGGTCATAAGGTCAACCCTAAGAAAGTCCAGTGCTCAGTCCACAAAGTAACCTTTTTAGGACATGAAATTACACCAATGGGTAAGTCTCTCTCTCCAAAGAGAATAAGAGGCGATAGCTAAGATACCAAAACCCATTACAAAGAAACAAGTAATGTCATTTTTGGGTATGACATCATATTGCAGGACTTTTATTAGGGCTGCACGTTTTTAAGTTTTTAATTAACCGTTAACCGACACCCTTAGCGGTTAATACTCGGTTAACCATATTATGCGCAAGGCAACCCAGAGATACAGACACACAAGAAAGGGGTAGTTATTAATTTTTAACACCTTTAATAACTGGTTGGACCACATTTAAAACAAAATTAATTTATAGAAATAAAACGCAGTGGTAAGGACAGAGCAGCTTAAGTATGTCACTGACTTTTGCGTTCGCGGGGATGGTTGGCTGGGCGATGGTAATCGCAGGCTCCGCGACCGCTTCTCTATGATGCCCGGGTGTTGGCTGGGTTTGCCGCGATAGTCGGTGAAACGGTGATTGCCGGTGCTTCAGCCTCTCACCGGTTAGATCACTTGCCCACCCCGACACCGTCTTTCACCGTCATTTTGATATTTTCTTGTAATTAAATCATTTAGCTTCGTTAGAGAGAGCAAACACTTATAACTGAATGTGTCTGCTGCATGAATTCACAGCGGAGTTGAATGCGCGTCACGTCATAAAGCAGCAGGTGTCAGATTTCATTTATTTCTGTCAGAGTTTGCGAGGCGAGCTGAATGACCAGACGATAGCAGAAGCCGCGTGCTTACTCGTTTTTGTTATAATGCACATATATGATGTTTAATATAAGCGAGATAGTTTTGTTGTATTTTTATCAAGAAAAATAATAAACCCATCATTCAAGCAGCGCTTTATAGAGGAGTAGCCGGTTGCACTGCTTGGAACTGGCGAGTTCTGCGAGAATTACCTGCGCACATTGACTCAAACACTTAATTAAACCAGCTGTTTATTCATAAGCACGCAAATTCATACGCGATTTAATACTGCTTACGCAAGCGCTGCATTTAAACAATTGCGTAATTCAAAAGTGAATGTAAAATGCGCACGTCTGTATGCATTAACCGGTGGGAAAATTCTGTTGTACATGAAGTATATAAGCACTGCATTGCAATACTTGCATTTTGCCCTGTCATTCTCGATTTTAAAGTGCTCCCACGCTGTGCTTTTCTTTGCCTGCTTCATATTAGAAAACTGCTACTACTTGTGGACATTACAAATGTCTGGGAGCGCTTTGGTGGTCTCTGGTGGTGCAAAAATGTATTACAACTAAATTCAATGCACGCCATTGATGCCATTTAACCGAGCAAAATGTTTCACACGGTTAAACAATTTTTAACGGTTAATCGGTTAACCATGGACACCCCTAACTTTTATTGCTAATTATTCTGAGATGCAACAACCATTGCATGACATGATTTATGAGAAACCTTTGGCACTATCAGAGGAGGTAGAATGGACAGAGAAGGCTGAAAGGGCATTTGTGGAACTAAAACAGACATTACAGCAGGCACCCACTTTGGGGCTGCCATATCCAAAAAAGCCTTTAGTTCAAATGTTGGATGAAAGAAATGGCTGTATGACATCTGTTTTGTTGCAAGAACATGGTGACAAGTTGAGACCAGTTGCATATTTTTCAGGTCGCCTTGATGCGGTGGCCAGGGGCCTACCAGGATGTCTCAGGGCAGTGGCACCTGCAGAGAAAGCTGTACAAGCCAGCAGTGAGTTTGTGGGTTACGCACAGCTGCAGCTGCAGGTCCCTCACTCTGTGTCTCACATACTGCTTGAACAGCGCACATCTCACTTGTCTGCAGCAAGGTGGCTGCGTTATTCCTGTGCATTGTTACAAATGTCTAATGTCACAGTTGAAAGGTGTACAGTTCTGAACCCGGCGACATTGTTACCTACACCTGATGAAGGTACACCACATTGTTGTTTGTCTGCCCTGCGGGAAGTATGTACACTGAGGCCTGACCTAGCTGACACACCCATACCTAATTGCACCCTCACATATTTTGTGGATGGTTCCTCTTCCAGAGATGACAGAGGCATGAATAGGATGGGGTGGGCAGGTGTGTCTGACGTTGAAGTAGTGAAATCCGGATGCTTACCACCTCACAAATCTGCAAAGGTGGATGAATTGCATGCACTAACACAAGCTTGTCAACTTGCTACTAATCAATCTAAAACCATTTACATTGACTGCTGGTTTTACTGACAGCTGCTCTCCTAGAGCAAATTTTACTCCTTTCTCAAATAGCTGTGTGCAAATGCAAAGCGCAGACCAAGGAACAGGACGTGGTGTCCAGAGGCAACGCACGCACGGACGCAGCGGCAAAGCAAGCTTCTCTCATGTCCACTAACGTAGATTTTTCTCTTACACAGATTTCCCAGGAAAAGGAAGCTGAAACAGCACAGGAGTCACTAATAAGCATGCAAACATTTTCTCTCCCAACAGAAATAGCTCTATGGAAATTGTGTGGAGCTACCAAAACTCCTGAAGGGATTTGGATGGGCCCAAATCAAAAACCTTGCTTACCTAAACACTTTTATTCCCATTTTGCTAGGTTGACACATGGCTTAGACCACGTGTCCAAAGGATGAATGCTGACAGCCATGGCACAAAATTGGTTCACAAAGGGTTTTTCTCCTGTAGCACAGAGACACTGTGAAAACTGTCATATATGTCTGGGTAATAGTGTTGCAAGAAGGGTAAAAACTGCACCTTTGGGGCATCCCATTCCTGAGGGACCATTCACACATGTAATGATGGATTACATTGAATTGACACCAGCAGAGGGCAAACGTTATTGTTTGGTGATGACAGACATGTTTTCAAAGTGGACTGAAGCCACACCCACCAAACATGCAGACAGTGCTGGGGTAACAAAAATGCTATTGAAAGACATTATTCCTAGATGGGGAATCCCAAACAAAATTTCCAGTGACAATGGAGCACACTTCACTGCCCAAGTGGTGAAAGATGTGGGTAAATTTTTGCAAATCAATTTGACCAATCACTGTGCCTACCACCCACAAAGTGGAGGTGCAGTGGAAAAAGAGAATGGCACCATCAAGGCAAAACTAAGCAAAATGTGTGAAGAAACAAAATTGAATTGGGTTCAGTGCTTACCACTGGTACTCATGTACATGAGAATGAGGGTCAGAGACCGAACAAAATTGTCCCCATTTGAAATACTTTTTGGTAGACCACCACATAAGGGGTGGGAGCCACACAGGGCGACAGGTGATACCCTTCGAAATGAAAATGACATGTTGCAGTATTGTATTTCTATGTCTTCTATCCTTCAAAATATCTCAAAACAGGTTAAAGCAGCACTACCACGCCCCGCAGAGGGACCTTTGCACAACATCAAACCAGGAGATTTCGTGTTGGTGAAAAACCTGAGGAGGAAATCCTGGAAGGCGAGACGGTGGGAGGACTCACACCGCCATGAAGGTCGCGGAGCGTGCCACCTGGGTGCACGTTGCCCATTGCCGGAGGGTTGGTCCTGGACTGCAAGGTGTAAACCAAAGGGAGGACGGCTAGTCGACTGCTACGGACCACTTTTTCGTATTGGTGGGAACCACAGATACCTGTATACTGCAAGTTTATACGAAGAACGACACGAGAGAACTGCAACAGCTCACAAGGTATTGGAGGACGACTCCAGTATTCTGGGTTTGGTTTGGAAACACGCACACAAAATCTTTAATGTGGGTAATCGACACAATGCTTGCAGCTTAATAACTGTAATTACAACACCAGCTTTGAGACCCACATTAATTTGGACACTAAGATAATTTCATTCGAACAAGAAAGCAGGATAGCTTGGCACGACTGCACCGTGTGGTCCTACCAAACCCGAACCTACAAAGGAAATTAATCAACAAGGGCTCACGACCCCAACTCTAACGGTGCTCCAGGGCTCACGACCCCAACTCTAACTGTGCTCAATCCAAAATCATCAAGGGCTCACGACCCCAACTCTAACTGTGCTCAATTTCTCCAAGAAAACAAACTATTTTTCTTCTTTAAAAAATGAGGTTCATGATCATATTATGTGTGTGCATTTTTGCTTTTGCAACTGCACAGAACTCTATGTACACTATGGTTAAGGGTAATAACCAGAGCTACGTAACGATGACAGTAAATGAAGTTATGAATAAATCATAAAAAGGGAGGAGTGTAGTGGAGGGCTTTTTATTATGCTTTTATTTTCATATCATTCATCCTATTTTTCATTTTTTTATTACAATCATAAGCTCATAAATTGTGATGCATATGGAGATTATGTTTTTCTGCTAACGTACAGAATTATGCTCTTTCTGTCTTTTCAGCAAGTACAATGTCCAAGGACTTAAACATCATGTACCATCATGTGCTGTCCTATATGATGTTTAACTGTTTATGTTCTTAATCACTGACAAACTGAAGGTTATCTTCTAGATGACGTAGAAACGGATGATTGTTCGTGTTTCAGCATCTTACTATAAATGTGTGTTCAACCTTGTAATCGGGGCTCTTGGGTTTTAGACTTCTAGCACCAGGGAGTGAGAGCCTATTCTGCAGAATATATAAAATTCAGACAAAGAAAATTCTGTCGACAGTGTGTCTGTGTGATCATTGACTTTCACTCTTAGTGAGTATTATTTGATGCAGCTAAAATTCCACGACACAAGTCCATCAGAGCAAGTAGAAGTTTGTTCCACTTTACCCAATTTCCACTGATTCCTTGGCAAATCATCATCCTTCAAAGGTGCAGTGTGTAATTTTTAGAAGAATCTCTTTACAGAAAATCAAAATAATGTACAAAACTATATGATTAGGGGTGTATAAAGACCTTTCTTTATAAACCGTTATGTTTTATTACCTTAGAATGAGCTGTTTTTATCTACATACACCGAGGGTCCCCTTACATGGAAGTCGCCATTTTGTGCCGCGCTTGAGATTTGAGATGTCATTGACAACAAGCACACATACCCTCATGCGTTTGTGAGCAGCATTGACAAATACATGAACCCTGCGCGTGCTGTTTGCTGTGATTGTTTTTAATGATAAGAGTATGAACCGTTTGATATATGAGATGAAATAAAACTTACCACTGAGTTTAACCGCAGATCTTACTTGTCTCTGTCGTCTATGTGACGCAAAAGTCAGCACACATCACCATTTCAAATCAGTTTACAAGACTGCTCTTGTTAGTTTACATTGCGTTGTAAAAATGACGACATTATCTTCATACGTGCTTAATTCATAATAAGAACGTAGTAACACAAGCTTTTATTTTGCTATAATATATATTAACAATCATATATGTCATTTTAGGATACAAACTATAATTCTATATTGACAAGCACATTATCTGGTTCATGTTGGTCCAGTTTAATTCAGATGACTCGGTGTATTCATTTTAATTGTAAGCCTTTAAAAAGTAATTATTGTAGATGCAATTTTGTACTATTTAATAGCTTAAATTCTTTAATTTAAAACCATCCCGAAGAATTCCACAGATTTTTTCCAATAATTCTAAAACTAAAACAGCCTTTCAGTTTACAGTGTTAGATTTGTGGCTGATTTTCTCATAAGAAAAATAAATATTACTGTTAAATGTCTTTCAGATAATAAAAATACTAGTTCACTGTATGTATTTGTTAATGTTTTATACAGGAATAAGTCTGAAGCACACCATAAACCAGTTATATCCATTCATACAGGGCTAGTAGTATGTACAGCTGTATATTATACAGAGACACACCCAGGTATCGGATCGGTACCCGGTATCGGCCGATACCCTGAGCCCAGGTATCGGAATCAGTATCGGGAAGAGAAAAATGGTATCGGAACATCTCTATTTAAAACGGAAACTTAAAATCATATCAGAGGTACAAAATGTCATTGAAACACACCAGTGGCTTTGCTGTCATCAGGATAAAACATGTTATCCTCGAACCCTCCCTCCCAACAGAGCCTCCCCACAAAACAAATCCCAATTTAACCCCTGTACATATACTATATATATTCTCATTATTTTTAACACATCTATAGTTTTGTGCTGGCACAGAGTTAGACTCTTTTGACTCCACACAGGAACAGCAACGCATGCGGCATGACATAAGAAACATCCTGGATCTGTTTTTTTGCTGTTCTTTATTCTTTTTTTATGTATTATAGAAGTATCGGATCGGGACTCGGTATCGGCAGATCCTCAAAATCAAATGACTCGGACTCGAGGGCAAAAAAACCTGATCGGGACATCCCTAGTATTTGTAGTCTGCCCTTCTCCAGCTACACTTAAAGTTACTGCATTCGTACTGCCACTAAAAACACCTTGAGAAGAATCTGTTGAGGGAACTGACTTCACTCTTCTTATGAAGTTATTGTCATGCAAACAGGTAGGATTTTTTCTTTTACAGTTATATACGTTTTGTTCGTCTTGACGCAAGGATTCCAGTGATATAAGACACTTGACATTTGGACAAGATTTGTGGGAGTTATGAGCATCAACGCGTTTGTTATCGCTATAGCGCCACCTATAGGCCAATCTCTATCAACCTCTCCCCAAATTGGGTCCTACCATTTGGCCAAGTCTCAAGTCTCTAGGCCTTAAGGTTTGGTCTGCACGATCCGTTCTGCGGCAGAAGAAAAATAATAAATAGAATAATAATAAAAATCCATACAAATACAATAGGGTTTCAGCCCTACGGGCTTGAACCCCTAATAATAATAAAACAGACAAATACAATAGGTTTTCAGCACTTCGTGCTCGAAACCCTAAAAAGTCATCCACCATACCCACACACATGAATACAGCAGCCATGACATTACTACTAAAACCCAACAAAGATCCATCTCATCCCTCAAGCTACTGACCTCTCTCATTATTAAATACTGATTTGAAAATTATCACCAAAGCATTAGCAACCAGAATAGAAACAGTCACCCCCACACTCATTCATCCAGATCAGACAGGTTTCATAAAAAATAGACACGCTACAGATAATGTCCGTAGACATTTTAATTTATTTAATATATCACAAGTAAGACAACAGAAAACAATTATCATTTCACTTGACGCAGAAAAAGCCTTCGATAAGGTAAACTGGGCATTTTTATTCAATACACTTCACACGTTTGGTTTTGGAGAGTCGTTCATCCACTGGATTAAAATACTGTATTCATCACCCAGGGCCACCATCACCACCAACGGAATTACTTCACAGAGTTTCACACTACATCAGGGCACCAGACAGGGATGTCCTCTCTCGCCCTCCCTCTTTGCCAGTTTTATTGAACCTTTTGCAGCAGCAATACGACAAAACACCATAATCAAAGGAATTCAGGTAGACAATGTACAACACAAAATCAGTTTATATGCAGATGATCTTTTACTATATCTACAGAACCCACGAGTGTCACTTCAAGAAACGTTCAATATTATCAGTAGATTCTCACTTGTCTCACATTACACTATCAACTGGAACAAGTCAATTTTACTACCACTATCAGATGATGCATGGGATTCTGGAGCTCAGGACCCCTCCCTCCACCTTCACACAGGCAACATCAAGTACCTAGGGATTCAGATTTCCCCCAGTATGTCACTCTCAACTACACTCCTCTCCTTAAGAAAATTGAAGACGAATATAAACGCTGGTCTAAACATCCACTAACATTAATCGGAAGAATAGCCGCTGTAAAGATGAAAACCCTACCTCAAATTAACTACCTTTTTTCTATGATCCCCGTCACTCCTACAGATAAATGGTTCAAAACTCTTAATTCTTTAACAACACAATTTTATTGGAAAAATAAAAAACCCAGAATTTCACTCTCAACACTACAAAATAAAAAATCACATGGGGGGCTTGAGGCTCCAAACTTCCATCATTACTTCCTGGCAAATCAATTACAGTATTTAGTTAAATGGATCAATATACACAAGTACAATTACCCATGGCTAGAATTGGAACAAAACCAGTGCATAAATATCCCAATTTTCAAAGGTGCAGTGTGTAATTTTTAGAAGAATCTCTTTACAGAAAATCAAAATAATATACAAAACTATATGATTAGGGGTGTATAAAAACTTTTCTTTATAAACCGTTATGTTTTATTACCTTAGAATGAGCTGTTTTTATCTACATACACCGAGGGTCCCCTTACATGGAAGTCGCCATTTTGTGCCGCCATGTTTCTACAGAAGCCCTTAACGGACAAACTTTTTTTACCAAGTTGTCTTCGACGATGACATGTTTGTTTCGTGGCGGCTAACGTAGCTTCTCTATGCGTTTCAAAAGTGAAGGGTGAGCAGTGGACTAAGCCGTTGGTTGCAATGCGCAACCTTACCACTAGATGCCACAAAAATGTACACACTGTACCTTAAATAAAACAATGTCACCAATTTGCATATTCCTTTTAGGAACAAGCCATTTTTGTCAGGCAGCTAGATTTGCAAGGTATTCCTTGCGCCAGCGACTCCAAAACTGCTCTGATAGATACTGAACTTGTTGCCACCTTTTTCGGGCATAAACATCCTCTTTAAACTCTCCTGGTGGAGGTAAAGCAGTAGTTGATTTCAGTGTGAGTAAATGGTTAGGAGTAATTGGTCTCAAACTCTTTTGGTCAGTTAGACAATCAACAGTGAGCGGTCTGCTATTCACAATTGCCATTGCTTCATAAAGAAATGTTCGCAAAGAAGTATCATCCAATTTCACTGGATGAGATGAAAGTATAGAATTCAAAACAGACCTCATCGTTCTGATCTGACGTTCCCACACTCCACAAGAATGCAGTAACTTTCTGTGTCAACTTCTTCAAGTGCCTTTTTGAGTTCATTTTTTGCAGCCACAAAATTTGATCTCCCCTTCCTCTCACAATCAATTAAGAAATCCAACCTCTTCCAAAGCATTACTATACAATCAACTCTGACAGCCTGGTGGAAAACAAATCAAATCACAAAATCATCACTAGAATTAACTTCTTTAACTCTGGGACCCTGTACCGGGTCCAGAATTATCTTATTTTGACTTAATATAAAATATTACTGTAATTTGTAATAGGGGTGTAACGGTACGCAAAAATCACGGTTCGGTGCGAACCCCGGTTTTGAAGCCACGGTTCGGTTCATTTTCGGTACAGTAAGGGAAAAATGCAAACATTAAACTGCAGGTTGTTTATTACTATAAACTTTTTTTTACAATTTGTTTACACTTTTTTAAACACTTTTTTATTAAATATAACATATAAAATATATATAAAATGAAAAAATAATAAATAAAATACTACTGCAAAGTTCTTTTTTTACATTATTTTATAACAGAAGGTAACTCTTTTCTTAACCTTCTCTTAAACTTTTTCTACTAAAACCTTGAACTAACAAATTCAATTCCTGAATACATTTATGAACAATTAGCCTACATTTTTGCCACCAAAAATGTTCTGTTTTGATTTATTTTGGATTGTTTACCTCACAGTATTGAATTGGCTATGTACCATCTCTGTATAAAAATAATATTACTGCTCTATGTGTAACTGCATAGCAAGCAACATGATGATATACTTATTATACACTCATTTTGAGATTAGTGAGCTGCATACATAGCCATCTTTGATCTTTTGCACGTTTCTCCTAATCTTTGTTTGTGTCATCAATGTAAGCTGTGACTTTACTTACGAACCCCTCCGCAGCTGAGTAACAGCTGAGTAAGCCCGGGTTACAGCTCTTCTCTGTCCCGACCAGCTGATCGCATTGTGACAATGATATATGATTGACGTGATATGCAGATGAAAATTCTGATCACGCATTCCTTATTCTCGCTGTCACAGAAAGTGCGTCTCATGAATGCGTAGCAACGAAAGACGCGCAACCTCTCACTCACTTTTGAAAGAACAAAGCAGCGCGTTGACACGCGTTTAACATGCGCTTTTAGATACGACACGTAAACGTTTACATCAATAATCAATCGGATATACAACTAAGTAAATAAAAATCTTTCTGCGGGCCGAATTATGTTATATGTTTGACAGAAGACTTGCGCTGAACGAGGAGACTTCCGCCACTTAATATGTTCGTGCGGAAACGCACGTATTATGTTCCGCACAGGCGCACACAAAATGCATTCGGCCTTTCGGTGCACGTGTGCACCGTGCCGAAAGCCCTGAACCGAAACGGTCCGGTTCGAATACACGTACCGTTACACCCCTAATTTGTAATGGTCTGTCATGGACCCAGTACCACATATGAGATACTGTTTGAAAGCTTAGAGTCTCTACTTTCTGCAGATATGCATCACTTTGAGATATGTTTTACTGTAAGAAAGTTATTTACACTTAATTTACACTATCACCCCCCCCACACACACACAATTTTTTAAATGATTTAATATTCACATATTTCATATTTTTCAAGTATGACAAACATGGGCAAGTCTTATATCAAATGAAAGCTCACACTCTCAGGAATAAGGCTGCAGCATTATTTTCATCACATATCCAACAATCGTCGAATGAATTATGAGGTAAAAAATGGTCTTTTGTAAACATATGGGAAACTTGAGTATGAACTGCCTCAGATATCACAGATAGCCACAAATGATACACCATCTTTTCTCTTAGGTCCTACTTTAAAAAATGAGTCCATTCACAGCATTTTCTTTGGTTGTGTGCATGAATAATCCCTTGCTATTTATTATATGTGCAAAACAAAAAATTAATATATGAAAAATGTATTTTCACACACTTCAGTAAAATGAGAATAACTTTTGAATGTGACATGCTAAAGAGATCATTCTTTTTTGGGGTGTTTACTGTCTGCTGCTGCTAACAACCAGAACTGTCTGCAGTCTGCTAGAGCACCCAGAACCAGAGTTATACACTATCAAAGACAGTATTTACAACATAAAAAGAAAATTTGGTGTTTTATCATATGAAAAACAACATAAATAACACTATTTGTCACAAACAGCAGCTTTTTCTGTAACTTTAAAGGGTTTTCTTTAAAATGATATAAAGATATTGCATTTATTCCACTGTATGTGGGTATGGGAGCACTTCAAATATGTTTAGGCTGAAATTAAATACAAAAAGGGTATTATTCCTCCCATCAGTTGGAGTAAAATAACTTTTGCATTTATAACGATAGAGAAAAAAATCGTTTTTCCTCTGTAAGCTGGCAATTGCTGGAATCAAACAAAACTGTCTGCAGGTTTCGTTACCATTCAGGGCCAGACTTATACACTTTTAAATACAGACTTTAGAAAAAAACTATCAAAAAGCGCCTATTTATTTTTGTGTTTATTAGAGGACTAACAACACATACAACCACGTTGAGCACTTTTAACAGTGTTTTATGTAATTTCAAAGGGTTTCCTGTAAAATGATACCAAACTTTTGTATGTGCACCTCTGCTTGTTGGTATGAGAAGCTTTTGAAATTGGGTAGGCCAAATCCAGGCGGAAATCCCCAAAATAGCCTCAGAGCAGAGGCGTCATGCCCATTCCAACTGAGGGGGCACCTGCCCCCTTGGTTTTTTTGAGCCAATGGATTTTGCATCCAACCTCAAAATCAAATAAGCGTCCATTAATCTGTTATTTGACTTTTAATCTGTTTAATATGCACAATATTATACATTCTGTGCTGAATCCTTGTCACGGAGATTTTCGCCGTTTTGATAGTGTTTTGATCATGTTACATTACTTTTATTCTGGCGGCAGCTGGCGCTGCAGTCAGAGCAGTCGCAGACGTCATCACCGTCTGGGCGCGCTCACGAGCTCTCTGCTGTTGCTGGCTTGCTGCTGCATTTGGCTATCTGAGGAATTAAAACGTGTTAGAAACGCTCACAACATTTCCAAACCCCAGTACGGTAATGTGCAGTTAACCTCCTCTGTGTAGAAAATGTATGGTTTTAAATGTGACCGTCTTAACGTTATATTAGTAGAGATTTATCTTCTTGGCACAACGCCAAAGTTCGCCAGAGTTCACCCAGGCCCGGAATCTCACATGCTCACATGAGGTCAAATTTAATGCAAAAATCCGTTCCTCTAATAATTTTATCTAAACATATTTTTAAAAATCATTATTGAACATTAAAATCAATTACGTGGCTATAGCTTATGTCATTTTCGTTGTTTATATACTTTATGGATTTAAAATTACATTAATTTTATATGATAATGTAGTTGTTGTGCAAAATGCATTAATGACACAATTAAACAAGCCATTAAGACTTAAATAACCCTTGTGAAAAATTAGCGTACTTAAGGGTATTGAAAGAATACTTTTTGTGTGCTTAAAATAATAAAAGTATACTTTTAGAGAAGTGCACTTGCTGATAATATAATATAATATAAATTAAAGACCACTTAAACGTACTTAAATGGAATACACTTTAATGACTAGAGCCCGACCGATATGCGTTTTTTTGGGGCGATGCCGATACAGATATTAGGGAGTAAAAAAAGACAGATAACGATATATCGGCCGATATTCTTTATGTGTATATTATAGTTCAGTATATACTACAGTATATTATACTAAAGTACTGTACATAGAATACACTATATACTTTAACATAATATACTGTATATGAATAAATACAATGCAATGCAATGATCACTCACATATGTGGTGATCACTCACAAATGTGGTGATCCAACACTTATATTGATGTGACAAAGATATGTACTATAGGCAAGAATAACAATAAACTTTATTATCCAAAATTAGTTGGATATCAGGGGGCGTATTACAGAAACTTTCTATCTTAGGTCTTAACTTAAGATATGATGTGTTAAATTAAGATTTTTCACAAATTCATATTACAAAAGCAAATCTTAAGTTGATTTAGGATTCTCATCTTATCTCACCAAATCTTATCTCATCTCTAGTTAGGAAATCCCAAATCACTTAATCATGTTCGGCTATCAACTGTCATGTCTGTTACCAAGCAACCAGCAAAGTGTGAGCTGCTGCTACAGTAAACAAAAGAATTGTCCTTTTAATTTCAATGGGGCAGAAAAATACATTTTATTAAATTCATAGTAATCATAGTCTGTGTTTTTTTATTAGTGTTTTAGCACATCATCTATCAGTTACCATTCAATTTAAACATTTAGCAAATGTGACTTACAAAAATTTAAAAAATTATTCTTCCTAAGTGCTAGGATACTATTGTACATTTCAACTAGGGATGCACCGAATATTCGGCCACCGAAAATTTTCGGCCGAAAACCGAAAAACCACTTTTGGGCCATTTTCGGCCGAAAATTTTCGGTGGCCGAATATTCGGTGCATCCCTAGTTGAAATGTACAATAGTATCCTAGCACTTAGGAAGAATAATTTTTTAAATTTTTGTAAGTCACATTTGCTAAATGTTTAAAGACTTTTGATGAAAGACTTTTATCACCGAAAAAATACGGCCGAAATAATGTGATGACGCAAACAGAAACCGCGACCTGCACGTGCTTGTCTGAAGTAACATATCTGCGGTGTGGACTAGATTTCTCTCAAACCCGCGTCCGCCGAATTTCTGACCAGGATCTCCGCAACCTGTGAGTTTCACTCCCGCCCACGACCGTAATGTGTGTGTCCAAACCCGCAGAGTTTCTCTGGGCATTTGTGTACAGTTTTCACAAGCTCCGACTAAACATTCGTTCAGATTAACATCCAGAATAACAGACATTTAACATGATTGCTTTTAAAATTAGGGATGTGCACGAATGGTCAAATATTCGATCTGCAATAATAATTAGAATGGGGAAGAAATGATATTCAAATGTTTTTAATCCGCCACCGCAGCATTACGGCTACTGTTCATTGAATCCTTTTTCACTTCACCTGTACGGTCTTTTACAGACTTTAATATAAAATATACATGGAAATTAATATGTATGTATTTCTGATTGTTTTGGTAATTCAGATTGCAGACTCATTTAAGTTTTTACAGTTTTAATACCGGGTGTTAGACGTGCTTCTCCGCCGCCGCATCAGCGTGCATGATGAGAGATTTGTTCGCTTCCTTATATAGCCTAGTTTATTTTGTTAAAACGACACGAGACACGCATGGAAAGCGAAACGGAGAACGTTTATTTTATCTGTGGATATGGTTATACCACAAACCCGATAACTGCAAATGCCATAACAGCAAACAATAGCTCCGTTTTGTGAAGTGTTGTTAAATTAAGCTCGTAACTTTGCACCCTCAGCAATAATGTATCAAGCCAGCTGGCGTTATTTGTAACATAATATTAAATTCAGATATATTTGTTAGATCCGTTTGTTGTTCTCACTGGATAACAACAGAGCAGAGTTTTTTCTGCAGCTGGCATTAATGAGAAAAACGGGTTTCACCGGAGAAAGTAGGCTAAATATGATTTTCTTTCTAAACAAAAACATGTCAGACTAAATAAAGAAGATATTCACATTTGACTGAGCCTTCGATCAATTCGGGGTTTTACTGTGCATTAAAATGCCCTCATTTTTATCAGCATTTTGTAACATTAACGTTAAAACAAAACCACAACTAGCACATCTCAGTTTTTAAATGTTTACTGCATGGCAAACAAGCACCAAAGGATTAATCAAACAAATCCTTCAGCCTATATAACTGAAGTTGGGTTTGTTTAGGCCACATGCTGTTTGGCTTATTTTTCTTCTCAAATTGTGTGTGTTGACCCCATTTCTATTACACACAAAAATACCATAAGTGCAATGGTAGTACTAATAATTGGCATAATTTCTTTCGGTGTTTCGGCTTTCGGTTTTCGGCCTTGGTTTCCTCTTTTTCGGTTTTCGGTTTCGGCCAAAAATTTTCATTTCGGTGCATCCCTAATTTCAACATTTCATCGAGACGTGAGAAGAAATAGATGCTGAGTCAAGTGTGTCCTGTATTCATTACGATCCCATCAAGTGTTCACGGATAAGATAACTTAACTGTTTTTTTTTTAATGAGGAATGACAGAGATTGAAAGATCACTCCACTAGTGAGAAAAATTTTGATTATGTGAATGTGTGAAGGTAAAAAATATTCAAAGAGTAATCCAAAAACAAACATTGCTGCACTTTGTTAAAAAATGTAATGTCATTCTCCCGCAGTTCTTTTATAATGTAATTGTTTCAGCTGGCTATCATTAAAGTTTTAAGTTAGGACACCTGTGAGGTTACCCTAAAGTTAAGACCGTTTTTAGGATGTTTTGTCAAGTTAGGATGCTTCTGTAATACCACTTTCCTATCTGCAGTTAAGATAAGATAATGCATTTAGGAACGTCTTTCTGTAATAGCTTTTGTCTTAAATGATGTCCTAACTGAAATTACCATGGTTACCAAACAGTTAAGATAAGATTTTAAAGTTAGGACTTTTCTGTAATACGCCCCCAGTGCACTAAACAGTAAACTTGACTTATTATAAATAACTTTAAAACACAAAGAGAACAAAATACATAAAACTTGCATCATTTGCAGTTTTGACGAGAACGTAATAAAGAGAAACTTATGAAGTCATTGATTAATATTAGCTTTACAGTAAGTTGTGTTCTTCACAAATTAGTTAACGTTAGCCACTCACAGTTACGAAGACAATGCTTGACGGAGCACATACTAATGTACACTATGTTTAATGTTGTGCACAACGTTTTTATAACACAAACCCAGGGTTCCGTGCAAACTTTAGACTTTTATAAAAATAAAGCGTCTTCGCTCCGCCTCTTTTATTTAGCAAGGGTGTAGAGTTGCGCGAGCTTATTGAATCAATTGCTCTGAAATGAGCAACACAAGCAGCAGTAATCTCATATAGTGATATATAAGTGCACGGCTGCGCGTAGTTTAAACGTGTCATTTCTCCGTCTCGCGTCATTTCTCCCGCTTGCGTTTTAACTCGCAAGTCGACAAAGAGACGGATTAAAAACACCAAATGTAAGCGGAAAAGCGTCTCTCTTGTCCATTTATAATCCAATCGACCAAAGCGCGTCTTAATACCAGGTGTAACAATGTTGTGAAGAAGACACTGCGTGACTGCTTCCATGCCACCTGAACTGAAAGACTGACTGACTGAACTGAAGTGAAGGGGGTGGGGGATTGGCTGGTGTCACTACAGTGAGTGATCTGGGTCACCATTAGCAACCAGTATGGCGCACTCTGCTGGACAAACAAGTACTTACATCTTTCAAATGCATTTAATGTGTTCTGTAACAAACGTTCATATCGGCGCATATCTGCGGGTATACGCCGATACAGATATATCTGCGACATGCTCATATCGGCCGATAAAATCGGCAAAACGATAAATCGGTCGGGCTCTATTAATGACACTATTTATTAACACACTTAAGTGCACTTTTTACAACTGCACTTTGTAATAATATGTATTTAATTTTAACTTATAGTAAGTACACTTTCATCATAATATTTATAAACACACTTAAGTGCACTTTTAAAAATGCACTTTTTAATAATGTCTAATTAAGCTTAACTTAAATAAAGTACACTTTCATCATAATATTTATAAACACACTTAAGTGCACTTTTTTTTTCACAAGGGAAAACATGCCGTTTCAGATGTAAATATGATGCAAATGTGTCATTATTCCGATTGAATAGTATTTGATATTAAAGTTAGTCATCACTCTTATTTTGGGGGTTTTTGCATGAAAGCAGGGGTTTTCAGATTGTTAGAAATGTAAGTGCCATGGAAAAGACTGAAAGCTCTATAACAGGGGTCTTCAACGTTTTTTGGGTCGCGGACCCCTTAGATGAAAGAGGCATGGAGCAGGGACCCCCTAATACTAAATGTGTAAAACAGAGATATTTAATTAAGCAGTAAGGTACGAGAGGCTGCCTTTTCGTATTAGGCACAACGCAAAGTGGAGTAAAGTACAACTGATGACCAATCAGAATCAAGGACTGGAACTGTTTTATATATAGAAACAAACCATATTGTCACACAGCCATGATACTATATTAACATGCATCATTTTTTTGTTAAAGTAGAGTTTGTTTTTATATTAATATAATAATAATAATAATAATAAAAATAAAATAATATTATTTTAAGGTATTTGCAGTGTAATATATTTTCATTTTACTGTGAATTAGACAAGGGCTTTCAGTTTATAAAGATGACTGATCATGGTGAATGGCACAAAGACTCTATTCTGCTGGGGATAGACGTTGTGCTACTTTATAATTTTGAGGTCTGTTGCTTTTCTCGTGTATCGTCATTGTCACGAGTTTGAGTAACGCAGGTTTATTTTCTGCATAGCTTAATATCAGACTCAGGAGAACAACATGCAACGAGTCCGCGCGCATCTCTTTGGGGCAACTTTTTGATAGGCGGATTTCAACCTGACTATAAATCTTGCACAAAGCACCATCACGGCGCGCGTTTCATTCATTTTTAAATGCGAGCGATAGTTTTGTCACAGTTTAAAATGCAGACGCGGTGTGGTGTCATTTGCCTGTTGAATTAGCGCTTTAAATCTGAACCGCGTGAAACAGCCGTCCAAGTTCAGAAATATAGAAGAGACAACATGTCGCAATGATTCTAAAATGACATTCTGAAAGAAAGACACACATAAGATTTACCTGTTTTATGATGACATTTCTGTCGCTACTGCTGCTTCCTGAGTGGACATTTATAATCCAGATATTTTATTTTGGTCCGCTGGCTAAACTGAACGCGCGCCTTCAAACCTATGCGGCCACGCACGTGCACAACTTTAAGGGGACATGTAACGTTTTGTAGCCTACATGTATTTTACATTTTTTACAAAAAAATTGCTTGTAGTTAAACATCATTTGGTGGACCCCCTGCAGTTCCGTCACAGACCCCCTGGGGGCCGCGGACCCCCGGTTGAAGACCCATGCTCTATAATATTTCGTTTGATGTCTGTGTATGCACAAATTTCTGTGAGCTGTTGACACTGTGCCCCCTTAAAAAAATTGGTGCATGACGCCCCTGCCTCAGAGTGTAAGAGGTTAAATAAGTTTACCCCACTTTGGCACAACCCAGAATTCAAGATTCAAAATAAACCTCTTTTTTCCTGACATGGGCACAAAAAGGAATCACACATCTTCACCATGTATTTGAGAACCACCACTTCATGTCATTTGACACACTCACACAGAAATATGGGGTTGGGAAAGAACAATTTCTTCAATATCAACAACTTAGACTTAGAATTAAATACAAAACCAGACTTATCAACAACACATTACAACCATCTCAACTTATAGAAGAACTTATGAAAATTAATACCTTCAAAAAATTAACCTCCCAACTATACACACTGATTTCCCACCAAAACACAACAATAACACTCCCAACAACCAAATGGGAAGCTGACTTGGCCTTCTCTTCCAACCCTGAGTACTGGGAACAAATCTGTAGGAACACATTTTTTCATGACACAAACCTGCAGCTTATACAATATAAAGTCATTCACAGAACTCACATCAATCACCCAAAGTAAAATGTTTAAAATGGGCCTACACAACACCAATACTTGTTCACAATGCACTTTAGGTAGGATAGATGACTATTTACACGCCATGTGGCAATGCCAACCAGTTCAATCATTTTGGGTTACAGTCACTGAGACATTATCCACCGTCCTGAGTCACAGAATCCCATTATCTCCAACACCCTGTCTCATTGGCGACATTTCTGAAATCCATATCCCCCAAAAAATACAGGAATCCGTTGCTCGTCTCTCAAGCTGTCGCTAAGAAAGTAGTTCTCCAAAACTGGAAATCAAAGAAATCTTGCAACATCAATCATTGGATAAATTTAATTTCTGAACACATTTCAATAGAGAAATATAATGCACGCAGATGGAAGCAGATATCAGCCTTTGAAGACATCTGGTCCCCATTTCTATCAGGCATAAAAAAAAATAAGTTTGGTTCTGGTTGGTTGTCAGTTTAGGTGATGGGTCGGTAGGGATTTTATTTTATTTTATTTTTATTTTTTTTCAGTGGCAGCAAGGGATAGGTAGGAAATTGTTACATTTTTAAATTGAATAGCGGATATATGAGGTGACTTTGGCTATATTGCGTGTTTGTCTCACGCAGGGCAGCACGTCTTCACGGATTATCTCTTTTGTCATAATCAGGATTTGACATTAACTTTTTTGCTCACCAGCCAAAGTGGCTAGTTTTTCAAAGTTACTAGCCACTCAGCATTTTCACTGGCCACATTTTTGTTGCTGGTAAAATCTATTTTATATGATTAAACTTGACTTTGGCATCCTAAAATGACTTTAATTCGAGCAAATTTACTTGCTAAATTAGATGCAGACTGAATTTCAAATGCAGTCTGACTACCCAAATTAAGACAACATTTATTAGCTGGTATATAGCTGGTATATCAGTATAGATCATATCATATATTTAGGTGCATGAAAAACATGCTAGTAAGGCATAAATAGATTAACTTTGAATGAATATATTAAAAGTAGAGCAGGGGTGTATAAGAAACACTAATTCTAAACTGAAAAGATAAACACAAAAACCATCGACAACCACTTTAAATATTTATTAACAACAGCAGTAAATACTGTCAAGAAATGTACATTAATTTTACTGTCAGCTAGTTTATGCATTTGTATTTTATAAGCTTGATCATGGTTACTGATAAAAGTGATTTAAGACTTTTTAATGACAAATGTTGAGAAGGCATTATTGTAACATTAAAATGATGCGCAAACCTCTCAGCTGGCGGGTTTTCTTTGATTTCGTGTGCATTCAGGTATGCGCTGAATATCTCTTCGATCTTGCCCTGAGAGTTTGCACGCAATTTATATCTAATCAATCACTTCCATGCAATTGTTTTATCTTTCCCGAAGTGTGTATGCGCTCAGACTGCGTCCTCTTGTGCATTCGCAAATCCATCAGCTCTTGCGCGCTCTCTGGAAGGTGACGCTTTGGTCCGCAACGCCCCGCTGATCGCGTGCGCGTCTCTCAACAAACGGTCTCTTTGCGTTGCGCTGGGTGCAGAGTGCTCATGGAAGTTGTCGCATTGCGTATTGTTTATCATTTCGCATAACTTTTAAGAAAACTACAATTAAAAAATTATATTCAACCTGGCAAAGTGGCTAGTGGGATTGGCTGTCTTACCCGCCACGGCCGAAATCTACCCGCATTTGGCGGGTGTTAATGTCATGCCCTGGTCATAATACCATAAATTCAAATATTATAATTCACTTTCTGACCGCAAAAATGAGCCTTGGTTTGTCCTCTCTGGAAGAGAAAAGCCCACTTGCATATCGTTGTTCAGCTCGTCTTTTTTGGTCTGTAAGTTACAACTTTCGGCGGGCGCAAAAGATTACGTTGCTGTGCACGAAAAAGCATCTCGAATGCACACTAAAAGTTACCAGTGCTTTTGTAAGTGACGACAACGATGTGTGAACGATTGTGTTAACGACCGTATAGCTGCCTTGTTTTTAGCATTGGTAGAGGACATTGCATCGCGTGCTTTACAAAAACGGTGCTGTACTAAAAGGTAAATTATAGTTCGCCTCAAAGTTTTTGTGTATTTATTTAATGTGTATTATTTCTCCCCCAAGCTCATAAAATAAATTTGGGTCGCACATAAATTGGCAGGGTCGGTCGGAAACCGGAACCAAACACATTTTTTTCTTATGCCTCATTTCTTAACACAAAAACATAGCTACAAGCCGTGTACATTACCAATCACACATCTCTCCAGAGTTTATACAGAAATCCTTAAATTAAATTTACTACTTTTTACTACCTTTTTTACTAACTTCAGAATATTTTTTAAAACCATCACAACACTGAATTGCAAGTGTTAATCAGCAACCTTTCTATTATTTACACAGATTTTGACATATATAACATACAAAAAAGAATTAAAGTGAAAAAAATTCTTCTGACAAATATTTTTTCAGGCCAAGTCATATTTCTTTACCTAACACTTTATGTAGGCGAGACCAATAGCATTTTAAGGGGAGATTTTTTTTGCCATAAATATTGAAGTCTCATTTGGCATATAGGTGTAGTTTGCAGGGCATTTCAGATTAAGACGAAACTAAATAACTCACTATACTGTATAAAAAGAAAACATGAATATCACCACCTTTAATGAATCTTTTATTAATTATTTATTAATTGTAAATGCATTTATTTTAGCATTTACTAATAATTTTTTTATCAAAGTTGAAACCGTTAACATTAGTGAATGGACCATGAACCATCGTCAATTACTGTAATGACATAAACAAGAATTAATAAATGCTTATATACTCTATATTTTTCATTGTTTGTTTATGTTATATAATGCATTTACTAATGTGAACAAATACAACTTTTTCATATCATATTATTCAGTACACATAAACAAATAATCAAGGGTCTGTTCTGTTCACACAACAGCTTACAGTCACAGCTCTAATACAGTAACGTTATGTATGAATGTAAACCCTGAACGAGTAACTCGAGTCAAACTCGTGTAGAATTCGCACAGGATGTCTGTAACCATAGTGACAGTTGTTAATTGAATGACTGTACCTTTATCAACAAAATATTATGTTACAATAGAGGCAGCGCTGATGTGCTAGTTTATGCGCAATGTTTCTGCTGTTTACTTTCTCCTAAGACCTAAATGGTCGTGTTTATATGAGGATATTTGCAAAGACGGGATTTTTGAGGCATACGTGTTATTTAAGGCCAATAAACCGGCAAAAATACGTACAACACAAGCTTAATGAGAAACGAATGCGCGGCTAGCGTGCTCCTCTGACACAGAAACAGAGGACGCACTGTTGTTTGTGTTTGAATGGCTTAAAATAACTTGTTTTTAAACTGCTGTGCTTAAATATATGTACAAATGTTACGTTTTTGTGACCACACGCAAATGCAACTGCAAGAACCGACAGGTGGATGACATCAAAGTCCCGCGAAAGCATTTTGGAAGCAGTCTCCTCTTAAGCCCGGGATACACTGCACGATAATTGGCTGTCCCAGACGAAAGATTGCCATCGTGAAACAATCGTCGCGATTTCTGTGATCGTGGCTCTCCATCGGTGGTCCTATGTCGTACGGTGAGAGAGGTTCAAAGATGGCCGTTTTCCCGGTCTTGTGTCCAAAGATATCCTACGATAGTTTTCTGGCAGCGTCAAAATTCGGCATGATCACC
Organism: Misgurnus anguillicaudatus; assembly: GCF_027580225.2. Classification (NCBI taxonomy): domain Eukaryota; kingdom Metazoa; phylum Chordata; class Actinopteri; order Cypriniformes; family Cobitidae; genus Misgurnus; species Misgurnus anguillicaudatus. The sequence goes on along the minus strand of NC_073357.2, from coordinate 20,885,349 downwards.
GCACAGTGTGTTTGCTGCTACGACCTGCGCGCCGGTATTTGTTTACCACAAGCGCATGCTGGTGACGTTGCGCAACGTGTGACGCAGCCGCCAAAGCTTCCGTGTCATCATCGTACAGTCTACATGCCTCTCGTACCCGAGTTTAAACGATACATGTCGCACAGTGTGATAAGGTAATGATCTTATAAGAGGACAAAAATCGTGCAGTGTATTCCGGGCTTTATGATTCCTCGTCAATCGCTCTCAAGGGATTTGGATGTCATCTGCCCTTTGGTTGTTGTGGCGCCACATGAAGTTTACCCACGAGTTAAACAAACCCGTTGTACCAGCCACTGGCTATATCAGCATAGCATTAAAAAGCGTGTCGCGGATGATCAGTAACGTGAGAAATCATTTCCCCCAAAATACAGGACCCCTTACGTTAGTCATATTGTGCAAAGACACGCAATTACCTGTTTGGTTTTCTTAGCCTACGAACTGAAAGGCTTGCCAATCTTCATCATTTCGCTAAGCCAAGTCAATCGTCTTTTACACCTTTATCGATCTTCAAAACATCGGAGTTTGTCCATGCTAGCTGAAATAAAGTTTTACCTCAGCTTAACGTGATACAGTCAGAAAACCCGGAGTGGATCCGATCCGTAGTGATCTACTACAGCGGGCTTTAAAAAAATAATAATTTATTCAAATATTAACTTTTAAAATTCGAAATTCGTTTTTTTTAACTATTCGAATATATATTCGAATTTATAATATTCGTTGACAGCCCTACTGCCCAGTCAGGCAATTTCTGAAAAAGTTTTTGATTCTCTTGGTAATCATTTAAAATCTGAAGGCCATCAACATGAGGCATAGCATTTTCACATGCACTAAGGAAGTCGGAAAAGTTTCGAAGACCTGTTGCATCCTTTACCTGAATTTTAGGCCAATTAGCTAATTTCTCTCTGAAAGCCTTCTGAATGGTAAATGGTTGACCATAACGACAATTCAATTTATCCCAGGCATCAGAATAAGCATCATCATCGGTTCTAAAAAAATATACCCTCAAAGCCTTACTGACAGAGTCGCTCACGTACTTCTTGAGATAGAACAACTTTTCAGCAGACAAGATGCATTTTCTTTCAATAAGAACAGTGAATGATGATTTGCATTCAATAAAGCGAATAGGATCTCCTGTGAAAACTGAAGGCTCAGGCAATGGTAATCGGCTCATAGCTAGACTGTCTTGAAGGATTGAAGCGGAAACAGGCATTCATGACACTTATTGAGACGTCATAACATTTAAATCTGCTTGAGTCACATTCTGAGACATACCTTGCATCCTTTTAATGTTTACTTGAGGGGTATCACACTTTTCTCTAATCTGGCTAAAATCTGAAGATGACTTAACAATGTTTGATGATGCTCCCTTTCTCTTCCAGCATCAAAATCTCCATCTATCCCCGAAATCCTTTCATGAATGATTTTAATAACATCCGCTGTAACTGCTTTGCATGCATCAATTTTCAGACGCATTTCGGTGGTAGGTAATACACGCTGCCTAATTTCATCATAAACATTCAGAACTTTTGTTCTTGCTGCCTCCAAATCATCAATTATCACTGTAATGTCAGTTTTAAGCCATTCGCGAGCTCTACGGGCTTCAATTTTCCACTTATCATACAAGAGAGTAATCTTTTTCTCCTTTTTCTGCAATTCTTCCCGTTGGTAGTATAAAAAAATTTCAGTGGGTATGGGATTGCGTTTTAAACGACGTAAACCTTCACTTTGAGTTTTAAGATGATCATCATTTTGCTCATTTAAATCACCTGTCCTGCGTCTTACTTAGACATCTACCCTTTTGCATAAACCTCTCAGGACAATAAAGATTAATTAATATAACAATGTTCACATCTAATATGCAGCAAGTGAATGTGATAAATAAGACAGAATGTAAATTAAATTAAAAAAAGTGTCAATCACAAGCACAAGTCCTTTCAGAATTAATAAAATTGACACTTTCCTTTTTCTTCATCCGAGCCGTCTGGTTTACGCACATTGAGCTAAACCGTTTTAAACCCTAATCAGTCCTCAGTCCGAGATGGGCACAGTTTCAACGCGCACAATATCAAAGTCAGAGAAATGATACACCTTGATGACCCACAAACAAAGAATCCTGTAAAGCCGTCCACCAGATTGACGAGGCAAGCTCTTACTGTAGCATCCTGGTTAATAAAGTGGTCGACTCTATTACTGATGATTATGTGCGCAGGTAAGCCCCAAGCAGAGCAACCGGCTACTTCTCCATAAAACGCTGCTTGAATGATGGGTTTATTGTTTTTCTTGATGATAAACACAACAACAAAACGATCTCACTTATATTAAACATCATATATGTATAATATAACAAAAACGAGTAAGCACGCGGCTTCTGCCATCGTCTGGTAAGTCAGCCTGCCTCGCACTCTGACAGAAATAAATGAAATCTGACACATGCTGCTCTGTGATGTTACGCACGTTTAGCTCCGCTGAATTCAGGCAGCAGACACATTCAGTTCTTAATGTTTGCTGTCTCTAATGAAACTAAATGATTTCATTACATGAAAATATAATCTTTTTCAACACAGCACTAATGATTTGACGCAAGGGACAGATGAGCGATTTAAATCCGATCAGGCATTACGTTTTCCGGAATGCGCAGCTCATGGTTGTTTAGCTGTGAAAGACGCCACTTGCTCTGAAGGAAGAAGCGCGTTGACCGGCGCTTAACACGTGTTTTTAGACGTGACATGTATGTAGTATATATTTTATTGTCCCCTTAGGGAAATTCTTTTTCACATTTCCATAACAAGCGCTTTTTTTGTCACATAAAGCATACATGTCCACAGCACATATAGCACAAATATACATTTAAAAAACATAGACATATATAATTTTAAGGTTTATGTAGGGGGGGCGAGGGGGGGACATCCTTTCAGGCGGCATTTCACAGCATACAGATGAAGATGATTTATCTATGTGTCTTATTAATTGTTTGTATGGCTAATGGAATTAGGCTTCTGCTGAAACGTGCTTTATTGCACCTCATGCTTCTAAACCTCCTGCCAGAGGGTAGAAGTGAGAAATACCTGCTGAGTGGGTGGGTATTGTCCTGGGATATTGCATAAGCGATACGTGTGATGGCTTTGGTATTAAGTTCTTGTAGGTTTTGAGTTGGCAGACCTATTATTTTGGAAGCAATATTTGTTATTTGAGTGAGTTTTTTACGGTTTGCTGTAAAAAAAAATGTGAACGGCCACGGGATGCTGTAATGTATATCGAAATATCGGAAATGTGTTTAGATGCCATATTACCATTATTGAAAAAACGACATGATATTGAATTATTGTCCAGCCCTAGTTTGGTGTATTCATTTTCATTGCAAGCTTTTAAAAAGTAATTATTTTAGATGTAATTTTGTAATATTTAAAGCTTAAATTCTCTAATATCTTCTAAAAACATTTAAAATCTTTCCGCAGATTTTTCCCCCAAAAAATCACAAAAAAGCAAAAAAGTCTGCAGATTCTGTATGGCCCTAACGATAACTTGTGTCACTGTTTACTTTGGGGCAGAGGTGGAAAGTACGAATTACATTTACTAACGTTACTGTAATTAAGTAGTTTTTTTGTGTACTTTTACTTTTTTGAGTAGTTTTTAAAATCTGTACTATTACTTTTACTTAAGTATGTTTTGTTTAAAGTATTTTACTTCGCTACATTTTAAATCATATCTGTTACTGAGTAAAAAAAAATAAAAAAGCAAGGTGATAAAGACGCGTCACGGATGATTGATGGGCGGGGGAACGTGCAAAAAGAACCATGGAGACGGACGAGACAGGGGCGCGCTAATGCAGACAATTAACATCCTGGTAATATTAAAGCGGCCGCTTTCCACTGACGCGAAGCGATTGTTTCTTTCATATGAAAGGTAGGACTCATGTTCTCAAGTACGAAATTGCCGACCGGGTTTTTAACGCTATTTGCACGACGCGTTTTTAATACCATGCGCATTATCTTCCGAGGTCTAGCAGCTTCGCGTCAAGTCAAACACAACTTCAGAACGTCCTTGAGAATGCGCAGGTCACATTAGACATTGCAGAGAGAGAGAGAGAGAGAGAGAGAGAGAGAGAGAGAGAGAGAGAGAGAGAGAGAGAGAGAGAGAGAGAGAGAGAGAGAGAGAGAGAGAGAAAGAAGAATCATGGTCTTAGACATCAGGTAGGCTACCCAGGTCAGGGAAGCTAGAAGACAATAAATGTGTAAAGGATAAAATTACATAGCCATGGCACTCATTATATGCTCATTTAAACTAGATATATAGTTTAATAAAATAATGTATGTTACCAGCAGTACATTAACCGCCGATATGAACGTTTGTTACAGAACACATTAAATGCATTTGAAAGATGTAAGTACTTGTTTGTCCAGCAGAGTGCGCCCTACTGGTTGCTAATGGTGACCCAGGTCACTCACTGTAGTGACACCAGCCAATCCCCCACCCCCTTCACTTCAGTCAGTCTCTCAGTTCAGGTGGCATTGAAGCAGTCACGCAGTGTCTTCTTCACAACATTGTTACACCTGGTATTAAGACGCGCTTTGGTCGATTGGATTATAAATTGACAAGAGAGACGCATTCCCGTTTACATTTGGTGTTTTTCATCCGTCTCTTTGTCGACTTGCGAGTTAAAACGCAAGCGGGAGAAATGACGCGAGACGGAGAAATGACACGTTTAAACTACGCGCAGCCGTGCACTTATATATCACTATATGAGATTACTGCTGCTTGTGTTGTTAGTTAACAGGCTAATTTCAGAGCAACTGATTCAATAAGCTCGCGCAACTCTACACCCTTGCTAAATAAAAAAGGCGGAGCGAAGACGCTTTAGTTTTATAAAAGTCTAAAGTTTGCACAGAACCCTGGGTTTGTGTTATAAAAACGTGCACAACATTAAACATAGTGTACATTAGTATGTGCTCCGTCAAGCATTGTCTTCGTAACGGTGAGTGGCTAACAAATTTGTGAAGTACACAACTTACTGTAAAGCTAATAATCAATGACTTCATAAGTTTATAACGTTATTCTTGTCAAAACTGCAAATGATGCAAGGGTAACACTTTATTATAATGTTCATGATTTAACATTAGTTAATGTATTAACTAACATGAACAAACCATCAGCAATACATTTGTTACAGTATTTATTCATTTTTGTTAATGTTAGTTAATAGAAATAAAGCTGTTCATTGTTTGTTCATGTTAGTTCACGGTGCATTAACTAACGTTAACCAAATTTTAATAAAGTATTAGTAATTGTTGAAATTAACATTAATAAAGATTAATAAATGCTGCACAAGTGCAGTTCATCATTAGTTCATGTTAACTAATGTAGTTAACTAATGTTAACTAATGAACATTATAATAAAGTGTTACCGATGCAAGTTTTATGTATTTTGTTCTCTTTGTGTTTTAAAGTTATTTATAATAAGTAGGGATGCAACGATTATAGATTTTGATGGTACGGTTATAGTCTGATAAATAATCACGGTTGTACGGTTATTACAGTTATTATGGACTCATTTATTTTACAACATTAATGTAAAAAAAAAATCACATGAATAAATCTTTTAACAATTGCTAAATTCCTTTGTACTTTCAGTCTGTGTATTTTTTCTACAATTCTTGGACAAATGATAATAATAATAACCTAGCAGGTTTTGACTTAAACAGTATAGGTGCCTTTTGAAACCTGTAGGCTATTCATTTTAATGATTTTTTGAATAAATGTAATTTTATATTTGGACTAAATAAATGTATATTATTTTGATTTGTTTGAAGTATTAGTAAAAATGATACGAGCCTCTCAAAACGAATAATAACACAGGGTCATCCTGGACTGGGTACTGCGAGTCATTTTGAACTGGCAGCATTAACGTGTTAACTCATGCTATTAATTCATAAATCATTAACGCGTTAAAATAATTCAACGTTATTAAATGCAGTCAGACCACCAGGAGCCCCGCCCGGATTTGATCCGCGAGGAGGAGGTTTTTAATGCTGCACAGACCGATTGGAGTGTGGCTCTTTCACGCACCCGTGCAGGCACGCACGCACGCACACACACACACACACACACACACACACGCACACCAGATGCACGAATAACCAAGAGACGTGTCACGCGCACATATATTCTTTTGAACGCAGAGCTTTCATACAGTGCGCTAACGAGCATGTCGCACACCGCACGCGCCTCTTGGTGGTTCGTGGATCTGGTTTATGTGTGCGTGCGTGAAACAAAAACACGCGGTGTAGCGGAGGCTTTACGGTTACTTAACCGTGACATTTTAAAGCGCTGTTAATAGTGAAACCGGTTAATCGCTGCATCCCTAATAATAAGTCAAGTTTACTGTTTAGTGCACTGATATCCGACTCATTTTGGATAATAAAGTTTATTGTTAACTTCTTGCCTATAGTACATATCTTTATCACATCAATATAAGTGTTGGATCACCACATTTGTGAGTGATCATTGCATTGCATTGTATTTATTCATATACAGTATATTATGTTAAAGTATATAGTGTATTCTATGTACAGTACTGTAGTATAATATACTGCAGTATATGTGTACTGAACTATAATAAAGATATCGGCCGATATATCGTTATCAGTCTTTTTTTACTCCCTAATATCTGTATCGGCATCGGCCCAAAAAAACGCATATCGGTCGGGCTCTAATTAAAGTAACTTTACTTTTACTTGAGTACAATATTTTATTACTCTTTCCACCTCTGCTTTGGGGTATCTTTTGCATATCATTAACATACTAATACACACACACACACACACACACACACACACACACACACACACACACACACACACACACACACACACACACACACACGCCAAAGAAAATGTAAAAACGTGAATCGGAAAATAGGTGCTCTTTAATCAAACCACAGACAAAAAAATCGTAATTTAAATGTCCTGAATAACTTTTGTAACTTTAATAAGGATTAATCTGGTTTACACTGTAAAGACTAGGCAGTATTATCTGTATTACTTTATTTCGTTTCTGTTCTCTACCTGAAAACTACAGACCAACCTAAAAACATGAACAGCACTGTTTTTTAATTTGTATGTTTGTTCTATTGTATTTATTTGTGCTTTTGCTCATAATTTGATTATTATTATTAATACTGACCATTACTTGTCTTTAACAATGTTAACAAAGGACTTTAAAGCAATATCCAGGCCTTTTTATTTTATGCACATCATCGCCTACCATGTTTAAACCAAAGAGATGTGTCGAAGAGAATGGTCAGGGGATAAGTGATGATGACAGCATGTAGGATGTCTGTGCTATAATAGTGTGAGTACCAAGCAACATCTCCAGGTGCTCCTTTGAGAACCAGGACAAAAAAGTTATGTGCACCCCGTACATAGTGCATAGATTAAGTGCACAGTGTATGTAATTTGGGACACAGCTCATCCATATTCAATTCGCATTGCCATTCAAGCTAACAACAGGTCTACCGGTCAGCAAATCCCCATTATATGGATTGTGTCCGGACTCAATAATTAATTGGATCTTCCGAGTATTCTGCATATGTGATATGGTTGATCGAAATAAAATACATGAAAAAAACATACCAAACTCTTACCTGTCCCCTAATTAACACTACGCCCCACACAAGCCAGCACTTAAACGCACACAAGGTGACGAGTTAGCATCGATGGCTAAAATAGCTTTACATATCTTTCCAATGGCTACAAGTTAACTTTACAGGTCCGTCCAGCGTTTTAAATCCGTGTAACGATCAAGCAAAATGATTTTTTTCACTTACATCATCACCTTCTTTCCAGTCCATTTTCATCAAGGCAAGCTCAAGCATAAATGATCGTGAAAATCATTTACTGTGAGCCATAAGAACCCGGATGTGAGTTCAGCGTATTTTTAGGTGTTTGACTTCACGCGGCGCTGCGCAAGCCAATCAGAATTTGACATCAAAGTTCCGCGAGAGCAATTCTAGACCTGACAGCTATGTATGTTCTCGCGGTAGTTTGATGTCATAAGTTAATCGGTCTGCGCAGTCAATAACACATCCTGGAAACGAGTGACGAATTTAGCGCTCTGATTGGTCGGTTTGTTTCGATGTCGTAGCTCTAGCAACCTTATCTGTCATGCAATTGCGCGTTTACGCTAAAGTATTTGAGAAATGTGTTATCTTAGCATCGTTTTATCTCAAGCACTGTGTTCCACGTAGCAGTTAAACATGATGGTCCAGTTAAGTCTGTAAAAGCTTTTGAATAAGATTTCTGTCAAAAGTTTGAGTTACTTAAAGGCGGAGTCCATGATGTTTGAAAGCCAATGTTGATATTTGAAATCACCTAAACAAACACGCCCCTACCCCAATAGAATCTGGGGGGTATTGCACAAAAGTAGAATTAAGAAAGCCAGGATAACAGAAAAGGCCCAGAGGGCTGTTTCATAAAACTAGATTACAGAATAAGCCAGGCTTATTTTGTTAAGTCTGGCTTATTGCCGGGGGATTTTGTTTCATAAAACAAACTTGAACTAGTTCAACCCCGGTTACTATGGAAACTTATGCTTGGAAACTAGCCTGGTCCGGAGTAGGCTAACTGTCAGGCTAAGCCTCATTGTTGCTTAACTAGACTTCCACTAACACTGAAATGTAAATGCAATGATATTACAGCTGACTCTTTGACATTTTATTTGACTTTATTAACCACTATTAATCTAACAATTAAAGAAAATCAACTTATATATTAAATTTTATACATTTTGTTACAATAATAATTAATACAATATAGACATGTGTTTCATAATATGGTATATAGGCCTATCAAATGTTGAATATAAATGATAATCTTAACTACCTCAATATAAGGATAATAGTTTATTAACAAATTTAAGATGTATCTAAATTCATATAATTGCAATGTATTGATGAAAACAAGGCTGGTTTGGACTGGAATATTGGGAAGTAAGATGGTAGGTCCCTCGAGGGGGCCAAAAGGACATCTGGAAGATATGTAGAGTATATACCATATTATGAAACACATGTCTATATTTTATTTATTAATTATTTTTGTATCAAAATTTATCAAATTTAATATATAAGTTGATTTTCTTTAATTGTTAGATTAATAGTCGTTAATAAAGTCAAATAAAATGTCAAAGATTCAGCTGTAATAACATTGCATTTACATTTCAGTGTTAGTGGAAGTCTAGTTAAGCAACAACTGAGGCTTAGCCTGACAGTTAGCCTGCTCCGGACCAGGCTAGTTTGCAAGCATAAGTTTCCATAGTAACTGGGGTTGAGCTATTTCAAGTTTGTTTTATGAAACGAAATCCACCGGCAATAAGCCAGACTTAACAAAATAAGCCTGGCTTATTCTGTAATCTAGTTTTATGAAATAGCCCTCAGAGGGGTATTGCACAAAAGCAAGATAAGGGATTAAGCTGGGATTTTCCAGTTATCCTGGCTGAATTTAGCCCTGACTCGGTTGCATGAAGGGAGGCTAAATTAATCTAGATGAAGTTACTATGGAGATTTACTCTTTGCAGCTAGCCTGCTCCAGAGCAGGCTAACAACCAGGCTAAGATTAATCCTAGTGATTAATTTAATTCAAAGAACTTTATTAATCCCAGGGGGAAATTGCTTTAATGTTACAATTATAGAAAAGAAAGAAATTAAAGAAAACAGAAATAAAAACATAACTGCCCATCCATGATTTAAAAATTAATAGATAAGAAAAAACGATAACTTTTCCCGTATAAAAAAGGTAATTTACTTCAATAGTGCATTGTCCCAGTGTAGCCCCTATGAGGCTTCTTAGGGATGACTACTCACTGAAATGCAACAATGCACTAGGCCAGATAGATCAGAAGACAACACGGTTCGTAGGAGGCAATGGCACACACACACACGTATTTATATATAGTTTGAATGTAAATGTTTATGTATGTTGTGTTATGATTGTTACCAAAGAAAAGAAAACTTTAGTATGACAATATCACAATATAAACAAATTAAAATCAGAGGAATGTAAAAGAAAGCAAACCAACTCTAAAAGTAGAGTTACAATTCGAATAATTAACTAAATAAACTCAAATACCAAGAAACTCCTTGGAGTGTATAGTTCAACAAGGCACAAAAATCAAGTATATCAGTTCAAATGAGATTAATAATTTCTCTTTCTTCAGTTCCTTAGAATGAATGTTCCAGTGCTTCAATAATCAAACCTTCAATAATCCAGTGAAACAATTTGTAGAAATTGCAACGCAGATATCAACAGAAGAAAAGTAGGTGTATCATGGTTGCTCGCCATCTCACACTATGCACATTCGAAGTTCCAGATTAATGCAGTCCACAGTAAAGAGATCCAGAATCTGATTTCTCAGATAACAAAAACTGGCCCGTGCACAACACACAGGATACACACTTAATCAATGTATACATCACATGCATCTCTCATTATACATACACTTTAAACTTTTATACATATCTACTTCCATATAATACACACATTTATTCAATATAAACAGAACATTTATCCTTTAACACATGAACATAGTATTAAATCATACATTTTCACATATATACTCAAAATAATCATACAAAACTCACAGATTCCCTCATATAACAAAAATATATTTTTATCTCCTTCAGATTTTCACCGGATGATGACCGGATGGCAGTTTTATATTCCAGGTGTATTTCTCGAATAAACCTCTCAAAAATCCAAACTTTATCAAAGATTTGAGCAACATGTGGCTCATGCTTCAGTTCTCATGCTCTCTATCTTTCCCCTTTCCAGCAGCTTCTGCCTAGGGCGGAGTCAGCGTGACCTACTTACACGCAACTGGCTGCCCAGTTGTGCAGTGCAGATCAATATCACAAATCAGAACAGGTTTACAACAAAGACTTTTTCTTTAGTTTTTTTTCCCTTGTAGTGCTATATATTTTTCTTTGTTTTTTTACTTATATTGTAAATAAACCATATTTGATAGAAAACTTTATCTTCATTTTTCCATTTAGAAATGTCTTTGTTCATTTAGCATTTAATAAAATTATTTATTTTATCACTACCTCAGACTACAAATGTTTTTGAGCCTGGGTTACACCCTCCCCCCTTAAAATCTTGCAAGTCCCTTTGCACATGTCATGGTTCTGCCATCTTGTCCTTTGTTTAATCTTGTCTTGTGGCAGAATCATGACAGACCCATGGTTTGTGTGGGTTCACGTGGTCTTAGTATTGGTTTACTAGACCACGTGTTCCCTGTGTCTTGTCTCTTTTACCCCGCTCCCTTGTTGTTCTCATCTTCATTGTTTAATTCCTGTCACCTGTTGCCCTCATTAGTTGTCCTCTATTTAAGATCCTTGTGTTTGTTGTCCTGTGCTTGTGCATTGTTTCTATACCTGTGAGTACGCGGTTTCTGAAGTCTTGTCTAGTAGAGTTTAGTGTATTTTGTCAAGTTTATTGTTAAGTGTCTTCCTGTTTAGTGTTTCAGTGTAGATTTGTATCTCGTTCTGTTTAGTGTCCACTCCATCTGTTTTAGTATCTTGTTTTTGTTGTTTTGCCCCCTCGTGGGTTTTGTTTTCTGTTTTGTTACATATAATAAAAGTCTTTAAGTTACCTGCTGTCTGCACTTGGGATCCATCTTACACATCATAACAGAATGCACAAGCCAGTTATGAACCCAGCGGACAGCAGGTCTTTTCCTGACAAGCGGCAGTTGTCTGACCTCGAGCTGTGGTGGCAGTCAACTGCCGCCGATATGAAGATGGGCAAGGCTCCTTTTCCTTCCCAGGCAGGGGAGTCCCTTAGAGAGTATGCGCAGGCTCTGGAGTCTAGGAGGTTCTTTTTGCCTGAGTACCTCCTCAACTCCTACCTCATCGCGGGCCTCCACTTCCCTCCTCCTTTGCCAGAGCGGGAGGGGTTGATTCGTCGCCCATTCAATGAAGTTGTGGACCGGCTGTGTCGGGAAGAGCTTCAGGCTTTCACCAGGGCATCGCCACCTGCCCCACTGCCTCCTGTCCCGGAGGGTCTTGCCGTGGGAGTTCTGGCGCTGGAGGACCCAGCGATCACCACTCCAGTTCCTGCCAGCTCTGTCCAGCCCCCTGACCTCAGAGGAAAGCGTGAGAGGAGAGTATCATGGGAGTCGCCATCCGAGGGGTCCTCTTCGGAACCTGCTGCTCCCACCACAGTTCTCTCCTCACCTGCCACGGCATCTGCGCCACGCTCGAGAAGGAAGAGGAAGAGGTTAACTTCACCACCGGCGCAGCCTCTGCCTCAGTCTGCGCAGCCACCGCTGCAGCCTCTGCCTCAGTCTGCGCAGCCACCGCTGCAGCCCCTGCCGTCTGCGCAGCCACCGCTGCAGCCCCTGCCGTCTGCGCAGCCACCTCTGCAGCCCCTGCCGTCTGCGCAGCCACCTCTGCAGCCCCTGCCGTCTGCGCAGCCACCGCTGCAGCCCCTGCCGTCTGCGCAGCCACCGCTGCAGCCCCTGCCGTCTGCGCAGCCACCGCTGCAGCCCCTGCCGTCTGCGCAGCCTCCGCTGCAGCCCCTGCCGTCTGCGCAGCCAACCACAGCGCCCCCTGTCACGGATTTTGTTTTGTCTCCGCTGCCGGACGCAGCACCCCTGTCACGGACTTTGTTTTGTCTCCGCTGCCGGACGCAGCGCCCCCTGTCACGGTCCCTGTCTCGTCTCCGCTGCCGGACGCAGCGCCCCGTCACGGTCCCTGTCTCGTCTCCGCTGCCGGACGCAGCGCCCCCTGTCACTCTCTCGTCTCCGCTGCCGGACGCAGCGCCCCCTGTCTCTGTTCCTGTCTCGTCTCAGCTGCCGGACGCAGCGCCCCCTGTCTCACCGGCTCCTTCTGTTGCTTCCTCCCCTGCACTGTCGTCCTGTTCGTCCGCCTGGTCCCCTGCCACTGTCTCCATGTCCTCCCTGAACTCTCTCCCCTACCCAGTGAGTCCTGGCTCGCCCCCGTCTGCTCCCTTGTCTACCCCTACCATGTCCTGGAACCCTGCCTTGCCTCCTTTTGTTCCCCTTTCCCAGCCTTCATCCATAACCAAGCCTGCTCCCTCCAAGATCCCCACCAAGCCTGCCCGGACTTCTCGTCCCAAGCCCTCCACTACCCCTGAACCCAAGACCCCTTTCCCACCCAGCTCCACCCTACCTGGACTTTCTTTTGTGAACTCTGTTTTGCCTCCGCCCCCCCTCCCTTGTTTGTTGTTTTTGTTATGTCACCCTAACCCCTGCCGTTTGCGCAGCCACCGCTGCAGCCCCTGCCGTCTGCGCAACCACCGCTGCAGCCCCTGCTGCAGCCCCTTCTGTCTGCGCAGCCAACCACAGCGCCCCCTGTCACGGACTTTGTTTTGTCTCCGCTGCCGGACGCAGCGCCCCCTGTCACGGACTTTGTTTTGTCTCCGCTGCCGGACGCAGCGCCCCCTGTCACGGTCCCTGTCTCGTCTCCGCTGCCGGACGCAGCGCCCCCTGTCACGGTCCCTGTCTCGTCTCCGCTGCCGGACGCAGCGCCCCCTGTCACTGTCTCGTCTCCGCTGCCTGAAGCAGCGCCCCCTGTCACTGACCCTGTCACTGTCTCGTCTCCGCTGCCGGACGCAGCGCCCCCTGTCACTGACCCTGTCACTGTCTCGTCTCTGCTGCCGGACGCAGCGCCCCCTGTCACTGTCTCGTCTCCGCTGCCGGACGCAGCGCCCCCTGTCTCTGTTCCTGTCTCGTCTCAGCTGCCGGACGCAGCGCCCCCTGTCTCACCGGCTCCTTCTGTTGCTTCCTCCCCTGCACTGTCGTCCTGTTCGTCCGCCTGGTCCCCTGCCACTGTCTCCATGTCATCCCTGAACTCTCTCCCCTACCCAGTGAGTCCTGGCTCGCCCCCGTCTGCTCCCTTGTCTACCCCTACCACGTCCTGGAACCCTGCCTTGCCTCCTTTTGTTCCCCTTTCCCAGCCTTCATCCATAACCAAGCCTGCTCCCTCCAAGATCCCCACCAAGCCTGCCCGGACTTCTCGTCCCAAGCCCTCCACTACCCCTGAACCCAAGACCCCTTTCCCACCCAGCTCCACCCTACCTGGACTTTCTTTTGTGAACTCTGTTTTGCCTCCACCCCCCCCTCCCTTGTTTGTTGTTTTTGTTATGTCACCCTGTTCACATCATAACAGCACATCCATAGTGAATACATATTCTTGAGACACAGGACAACTCAATTGGGAATGTTCTTGCAAGGACTCTGAAAAAGCATCATTCAGACCTTGAAGAAGGGACTGAACTATTGTAATCAGAGGATTTCCTAATTTAGGGTAAGTCAAGACCTTGGGTTTCTCTCTAATTCTGGTAGATCTTCTTAGCTCATTTCCATCTATGGTCTCCTCAGGTTCTTGGACTCCTGTACAAGTTTCAGCAACTTTAATATTGTTTGATTCCTCTCCAGCTGAACCAGATCTATCCATGGGTGATTCTCTATGAACACTTGATTCACTTGCCACCGAGGTAGTTGAATAAGTTAGCTGGACTGTGTTCTCTCTTTCAGGTTCGACTTCAAGACTCAGAGGTAAGTTTCCTTCAGGATCTCCAGGTAAGTTTTCTTCAGGATCTCCAGGTAAGTTTTCTTCAGGATCTCCAGGTAAGTTTCCATCAGGATCTGTAGGTAAGTTTTCTTCAGGATCTCCAGGTAAGTTTTCTTCAGGCTGAACCTCACCATTTGGGGTTTCATTCTCTGAGCTCGCCTTCAAGAATTTAACAGTATTCCTCTCAGGATGCGTAACTTCAGAAGTGTGAAGTGTGTAAGGCTCATGTACAACATCTAATTGGGGTCCTAAATAGTAAACCTCCTCATCTGAGTCAGGAATATTTTCAGAATCTTCACAGACTGCTCTACTACGAGTTTTACGCTTTGGAACTGGACTTGGTGACTCATACTCTTTTACATCAGAAGAGAGGGTTCCGCATGGAAGTAGTAAGTCACGATGTAAAGTCCGAATGGGCCCGGTTTGAAACTCAGGACACACTTTGTACACAGGTAAATCACCATGTTGATCAATCACAACGTAGACCATTTCTTCCCATTTGTCGGCAAGTTTATTCTTTCCTCTCAATCTGACGTTTCTCATGAGAACTCTGTCACCTTTTTCCAATACTGATGCAACAACATGTCTATCATAGCGAGCTTTATTTTTTCCAGCCATCTTTTTGGAATTTTTGACTGCGATCCGAAAACTTTCCTTGAGGTTTGACTTTAGGTTCTTTACATACTGAGAGTGTGTCACATCCATCTTGTCTTTTATGGGTAATCCAAATGCTAGATCTACTGGAAGCCTAGGTTGTCGCCCAAACATTAGCTCATAAGGGCTAAACCCGGTGGTTTCATTTCTGGTACAGTTGTAAGCGTGTACGAGTGGCTTTACAACTCTTTCCAGAAACTTTTCTTCTTGGCTTCCAAAGTTCCAAGCATGTTTAGCAAGGTCCTGTTGAATCTTTCAACTGGGTTTCCCCTCGGATGGTATGGGGTTGTCCTGACTTTCCGCACTCCAGCAATGTCACACAATTCCTTAATTAGCTGTGACTCAAAATCAGGGCCTTGATCGCTGTGAAGGCGTTCTGAATAGCCATAGTAACATATGAACTGTTCCCACAGACACTTCGCAACAGTCTTGGCTTTTTGGTTTGGAGTAGGAATAGCCAGGGCATATTTAGTAAAGTGATCTGTTATTACCAACACATCCTTAGTGTTGCTGCGATCAGGCTCAAGTGTAAGAAAGTCCATGCATACTAACTGTA
The DNA here is from genome assembly GCF_027580225.2 of Misgurnus anguillicaudatus. Taxonomy (NCBI): domain Eukaryota; kingdom Metazoa; phylum Chordata; class Actinopteri; order Cypriniformes; family Cobitidae; genus Misgurnus; species Misgurnus anguillicaudatus. The sequence goes on along the minus strand of NC_073357.2, from coordinate 20,869,516 downwards.
AAGGCCGGTTGGTTGTAATGTTCACTAGTGGTGCGGGCTTTTCAGTTAGGACCTTTCGCCGTATACATCGACCATACGTTCTAATCTTATACTCTATGTCCGAAGCCATTTTGGGCCAATAGAAACGGTTCCGCACCAACTCTAAAGTACGGTCAATTCCCATATGACCAAGGTCATCATGTAGATATTTAAGGACGTCAGAATGATATTCTTCCGGCAGAACCAACTGATATGTTGTCTTATCAGCTACACTTCTCCTTCGATAGAGAACTCCATCATGGAACTCCAACCGTTCCTTTTCTCTAAGAAGGTAAGGTAACCTAGGAAGAGCGTCACGGACAGTTCTTGAAGGAGATTCTCCAGTCTGAATTTGGGTGACAAAGGTAAGTATTTGGTTCTGTTCATTGTGAGAGGCATCATCTACAGAAAGGTTTGTATGAGGTCGGCAATCCATCAGCGTCAATGTTTTGCCTCCCACACCTGTACTGCAGCTTAAAGTCATAAGTAGAGAGCGCAGCTAACCACCTATACCCTGCTGCATCAAGCTTGGCAGTGGAAAGGACATAGGTTAGGGGGTTACTATCTGTCACTACTGTGAAGGTGCTGCCATAAAGGAAATCATGGAATTTCTCTGTGACCGCCCATTTTAACGCTAGGAATTCTAATTTATGGGCGGGATACTTGGATTCACTGGATGAGAGTCCCCGACTTGCATAAGCAACTACCCTCATTTGCCCTTCCTGCTCTTGGTATAAAGCGGCACCTAGCCCTGATGTGCTAGCATCTGTGTGCAGAACATATGGTAATTTTGGGTTAGCGAATGCTAATACGGGAGCAGCAGTGAGTTCCTCAATTATTTGATCAAATGCTCTTTGGCAAGTAGTTGTCCATCTACTGCTGAAAGAATCCTTCGGGTTCCAATACTGTCCACTTTTATTTGGCTTTGTGTCCCGACGAGCAGGGGGGTATCCTGAAGTTAAGTCATTTAGGGGCTTGACTTTTTTCGAGAAATCTCTGACAAAACGACAGTAATAACCTACAAATCCTAGAAAGGATCGAAGTTCTTTCAGATTCCTAGGAACCGGCCAGGTTTTGACAGCTGCCACTTTGTCTGGATCGGTCTGCACACCTTTGTCGGACACTATATGTCCAAGGTACCTGACTGAGGACTGTGCAAAGATGCATTTCTCTGGAGCAGGTTTTAAGCCATATTCCTTGAGCCTGTTTAAGACCCTGAATAGCCTTTCTTCATGCTCGTCCAAGTCTTTGGAGAACACAATTATATCATCAATAAACACAAGAACTTCACAGAGATTAATATCTGCCATGCACTTCTCCATGATTCTCTGAAAAGTGCTTGGTGCATTAGTGACCCCTTGTGGCATACAGTTGAATTCGTAGAATCCCAAGGGACACACAAACGCGGTCTTTGCCTTATCCTTCTCCTCGACCTCAATTTGGTAAAATCCAGACTTCAGGTCAAGTACCGAGAACCACTTGGATCCTGTCAAAGCCATGAAGGTATCCTCCAGTTTTGGAAGTGCATAAGCATCTTTTATGGTTCGTTGGTTCAGTTTCCGATAGTCTATACATAATCTGACATCCCCACTTTTCTTTTTCACAACGACAATTGGTGAGGAATAAGGGGACACAGATCCTCGTATGACTCCTGCATCGAGCAACTCCTGTAGATGTTTCTTTACTGCTTCCATATCCTCTGGATGTATAGGCCTGGCCCGATGTTTAAAAGGGATCTCGTCCGTAAGGTTGATTTTGTGTTTAACTTTGTCAGTGCACCCGAAATCTTGAGAATGTAAAGAAAAGACTTCTGGCATGTCCCTTAACCGACTGGTAAGCCTGTCTTTCCATTCTGGTGGAATGGACGAATCTCCAAAATTGAATTCAAGAGAAGACTTTAGAGTGGGTTCTGTATCAACTTCATTGGCTGACTGTTTACTAGGATTCACAGACTGAACAGCCTTTAGTTCAGCCACAATACATCTGGAAGGAATGGTGATGTCATGAGTGGTGGGATTAGAAATCACCACAGGTTAGTAACAAGGGTTAAACTCCCCAAGGGTAGCTATGCATGTCTTTACAATCAAGCCACCAGGTAAGGAAGAAAAGGTTGGGTGTTCAACAACTACCCATTTGTCAGGGTACACTCTTTGAACAGATGCTGTTCCGCAAAGAACTGTGCTTTGACCAGCTGGAATTACTTGGGGTTGCTTCTCAGGTAAACGCACCAGCCCAACATTTCCTTCCACAGCCTGGTTTTGGCGCAACTCCAGGATTTTAAGAACTTGCTTGTACCCAAAAGAGGGTGAAAAGTAACAAGGTTTTTGATGTGAAAAGTCCTTATATAGCTCATCCAAGGTATTTGTGCCAATCAATACAGATGGCTGAAAGGCAGATGGAAGATCAGGGATAACAAGAGCTAAGGTAGGTACATCCATATTGACTCCAACAAATTCTCTAGGAAATGTGATGGTGAGTTCGACGTAACCAAGGTAGGGGACATTTTGACCGTTGGCACTCTCAACCTCAAGTAAGCTAAAGAATGAATTTGTTGGTCACTTAGGTTCCTATTGTAGAAAGACTGCGTGATGGTGGTAACTTGCGAACCAGTATCGAGCAAACAGTCACACGTTACTGCTATGTTCACTTGGGTGGTGCATCTGGCTCCAATTAATCCTCTGGGTAACATTGGTTGTCGTAAATTACTCTGTGCTCGAGCTATCAACACTTTTTGTGGTTTGGGACACTTTGATTTGGTTCCAGTTCCTGTTTGTCCCGCAGCAGGAACTGCTTTTAGTTTGACTGCGGCTTAAGGTTGCCATACTGCAAATCCCATTCGCTTTGACGCTTTTTGAGTTGTTCTCTTTTTTCTGCTACTAACATGGGATTAGGATCATTTGAGCAGGAGCTGGCAATATGCCCCTCCTCTCCACACCTAAAGCAGTAACCTGGTTTAGGTCTAGCTTGCTGTGATTTGTCTGAAATTTTGTCTTTTCTCTTAGAACTACACGTGTCCTGACTACTCTCAGGTTTGACAGCACTCATCTTTGGGTTTTGCTTCTCTTTGGACTGTTTTGAAGTTAGCACTGCGAGCTGCTTTTGGAGCTGTGTTATTTGGCTTGCTAACTAAGCAGTAACGGAATGTAACTGGGTCACATCATCACTAATGGCTGTTTGAGAATTTACTACAACAAGTGGCTTAGGATTACCTAAGTGTTGTTTCATCCGTACATTTTTTGAAGCTTGTTTGCTCTCCTCAGTACGTAACATTGTCATCAGCTCAGCAAAGGACGGAGGTGAGTTCTTTTTCTGCTCTAATTGCAACTCTAGAAGCAAAGGGCTTTCCCAACATCCCCTGCAAAACTGTTTAAGCAGATGTTTGTCGACCTCTGAACTAAGTACTCCACCACGTCGCATGGTGGTCTGCAATGCCACATGCAGTCATTGTAGGTAGGCAGATGGCTTTTCACCTGGGTTCTGGAATGTATTTAGAAATTGGGAGCAAAAGCAGAGTCAAGAAGCTGAATGTAAGCTGAAGTCGTCGCTGTGGGACTAAGAGATTTCACAATGTCTGCTGCTGGGGACAAAAGACTTTCACAGATTCTACGAACTCTGTGGAAATCAGATACTGTTGGGTCTTGAAAGAGAAGTTCAGCACTGGTGCGCCAGGTTTCATAATCAGCCTCATTGGGTGGGTGGGGAACTCGCCCAGAGAAAGCACGGAGCCGCAATGGTGAATTCCCAGTCATTGCAAAGTCACTTGTGCGTACAAGGTTCTCCACTACAACTTTTTGCACTACAGGTGGGTTTAAGTCACTTACAGTGAATGATGGGGACCTTGGGCTTGCGGCTGCAGATGCTGGTGGAACAGTGTGATGTTGTGCAGCATTTGTTGGCACTTGAGACTGCTTAAGGGTGAACTCAGTTCGGGGCGGATCTGCTGAATGAACAGGTAATGACTCGTCAGCTCCCACAAGGGTAGGTTCAAGACATGGCTTTTGGATAATTGTCTCCTGAATATGATCTAGCATGCCCTTCAGAACATCCTCAAAGCTTTCCCCACTACGACTCGCTAATTCTTTCAGATCATTGAGATAACTTTGGGTTGTGGTTTTTCCCAGCTTCTGAATATAAGTGTCTGATAGAGCTGTTAAATGAAAAGAGATGTCAGGATTATCTTCTGCTTGCTGAACATAGGGAAGCATTTCCTGGAGGTTTTGGACTGCTAGTCCAGAGCTGAATTCAACTATTAAAGACTTCTTTGACTCTAAGCTAGGATCAATCACCGGGATAGATCTATTAATGGACCAATACTGCGCCAGGAAGCCTAATATTTCTTCATCCACTTCAGTATCAGTTATGCCGCTAATTAAAACAGCATTTGGAACTTTCACGCCCTCTTTCTCTACAACCTCCATTTGTTTTTTTCACTACTTCTACAACTGTTTCAAAATGGTTAACTCCCTCCAAAAAATGGGAACTTTAAACAATCATTAGTAAGTGTGTGTGTGTTTTCCTTTGCCTCCTGGCTGGCTCGCCACGAATATGTAGCCCCTATGAGGCTTCTCAGGGATGACTACTCACTGAAATGCAACAATGCACTAGGCCAGATAGATCAGAAGACAACACGGTTCATAGGAGGCAATGGCACACACACACACGTATTTATATATAGTTTGAGTGTAAATGTTTATGTATGTTGTGTTATGATTGTTACCAAAGAAAAGAAAACTTTAGTATGACAATATCACAATATAAACAAATTAAAATAAGAGGAATGTAAAAGAAAGCAAACCAACTCTAAAAGTAGAGTTACAATTCGAATAATTAACAAAATAAACTCAAATACCACAGAAACTCCTTGGAGTGTATAGTTCAACAAGGCACAAAAATCAAGTATATCAGTTCAAATGAGATTAATAATTTCTCTTTCTTCAGTTCCTTAGAATGAATGTTCCAGTGCTTCAATAATCAAACCTTCAATAATCCAGTGAAACAATTTGTAGAAATTGCAACGCAGATATCAACAGAAGAAAAGTAGGTGTCTCATGGTGGCTCGCCATCTCACACTATGCACATTCGAAGTTCCAGATTAATGCAGTCCACAGTAAAGAGATCCAGAATCTGATTTCTCAGATAACAAAAACTGGCCTGTGCACAACACACAGGATACACACTTAATCGATGTATACATCATATGCATCTCTCATTATACATACACTTTAAACTTTTATACATATCTACTTCCATATAATACACACATTTATTCAATATAAACAGAACATTTATCCTTTAACACATGAACATAGTATTAAATCATACATTTTCACATATATACTCAAAATAATCATACAAAACTCACCGATTCCCTCATATAACAAAAATATATTTTAATCTCCTTCAGATTTTCACCGGATGATGACCGGATGGCAGTTTTATCTTCCAGGTGTATTTCTCGAATAAACCTCTCAAAAATCCAAACTTTATCAAAGATTTGAGCAACATGTGGCTCATGCTTCAGTTCTCATGCTCTCTATCTTTCCCCTTTCCAGACAACCCAGTCTCACCCCATGGCGACCATGCGTCAATATGTTGACGCGGAGGGTATACCTTTCGCGTCATTTTTTGACGAACTGGGGACTTCAATACTATTAAGTCCGTTGCATTCTCTTTCCTATTTTTTTACCATTTTCTACCATTTTCGCGTCGGTTTAGGGTTAGATTTACATAATGACATCCCTACCCAAACCTTTCCCTAACCCCAATGCCAGGCGACAACTGTTTAATTTCGCGTACCTAATAGTATTGAAGTCCCCAGTTCGTCAAAAAATGACGCGAAAGGTATACCCTCCGCGTCAACATATTGACGCATGGTCAAGTGTCGTCAAATATTGACGCCATGGGTGTGAGACCGTGTCAGCTTCTGCCTAGGGCGGAGTCAGCGTGACCTACTTACACGCAACTGGCTGCCCAGTTGTGCAGTGCAGATCAATATCACAAATCAGAACAAGTTTACAACAAAAACTTTTTCTTTAGTTTTTTTTCCCTTTTAGTGCTATATATTTTTCTTTGTTTTTTTACTTATATTGTAAATAAACCATATTTGATAGAAAACTTTATCTTCATTTTTCCATTTAGAAATGTCTTTGTTCATTTATCATTTAATAAAATTATTTATTTTATCACTACCTCAGACTACAAATGTTTTTGAGCCTGGGTTACACCAGCACTTACAAAGTGGAGTTAAACAGCCTCATGACCACAGGTATAAAGGATCTGCTAAAACGCTCAGTAGAACACTTAGCAGTGATCAGTCTCTGACTAAATGTACTTCTCTGTTCGGCCAGCACCCTATGTAGTGGGTGAAAAGGGATTGCTCAGAATTGAATATAGTTTTTGACAGTATTCTTTTCTCAGCCACAACAGAACAGAGTGAACAGAGTTCAGCTCCATACCAAGTACAGTCCAGCGCCTCTAATGAATTTGTCCAGTTTATTTCTGTCCGCCACTTTCATACCTCACCCAACAGACCCCCAGACACCACAGACTCATAAAACATCCACAGCATGGTATAGCAGACTATACCATTTCAGATAAATCACTTCTACAAGATTGCAAGTAACAGGAACAGATTACTCCATAAAGTGTTACATAAGGGCAGTCACAGTAGAACAGGCATTATTTTGTGTAACAGCTTTCCCTATTTTCTTTGGATGCAGTGGATGGCACCCACCCCTGTGACAGATATATAATACTTTTTTTAATGTTAAACTTAGTACAGACAATAAAATATGTCAGCAGATACTACCTTATGTGTAGATTTATTTCTGCAATCAAGTCATCAGCATTGCAAAATGTCCTTGATCTTGATTTTCTGAAAGTGATGGATGGTCCAAATTATTATGCACATGCTATTTTTGTTTGTTTTTTAAAATAAAGTCAGTAATTTTACAAATTGTATTTTAATCTCAATAGTTATATGACATTGTGCATGTTATTCTATTTAAATACATAATTTGACGTATTTAAAATCTCAAAAGATACTTTATTACTTAAAAAATATGCAAATTATGCTTTTCCAAATTATTATGCAAAATGCACTTTATCAAAATTCAGTGTGTTAAAATAATCCACAAAACAGATATGTGTCAAATGTGCTGCATAGACAGATAATAAAAAAATCATTGTAAATCAAATAATGTATTTAAGACAGGTTACATAATAATATATGAGCATGTTTTTGAAATGACTTTTACTGTCCCATTTATTAAACTTGTAAGTCTACAGTTTTTGTCTTTATTTCACTTGAAGATGCTAGTATTGCATCCCAGAGTTTATGTTTGAATATGAATTATAGTGCTGTCCACCTCACAGATCTTTCATATAATGATAGTCCATAAAGAGGTCAGCGGATAGTATTCATACTGTACCTTAATTTTTTTCTTATTTCATGGCCATATTAAAATAGTCAGTGTTGCTTTTTTGCAGCATGCTATAGTGTATTATCCTGCATGAAAGTAAATTAATTTCAGAAGACATGATTCATTTTTTTCCTATGCCCATCTTTAGGCCTATCAAATGTTGAATATAAAAGATAATCTTAACTACCTCAATATAAGGATAAAGGATAATAGTTTATTAACAAATTTAAGATGTATCTAAATTCATATAATTGCAACATATTGATGAAATATATATATATAGTTGTATATTTATGTTATATATTTATATATGTTGTATATTTAAATAAAATTTCCTCTTTGTGTGACAGACAATCTGAATTAAAAAAAAAAAAAAATATATATATATATATATATATATATATATATAATATTTTTTTTTATTTTTATTTATTTATTTTTTATTCAGATTGTCTGTCACACAAAGAGGAAATTTTATTTAAATATACAACACACAAAAGTCAAGAACAGTCATTTAATTTTTTATGCTTGGTGTGCATAAAAATGCACATTATTTTAAAGATCTACAGTATTTGTTTCTTTCTCTAGTTGTTACATTTTCCTTGAAATTAAAAAAAAAATTATGGTGTCTGCATGCAGGCATGGATTAACGCACGGGCCTACTGGGCACTTGCCCAGGGCACTTGGCCAGCAGGGGGGTCCTGTCAAATTTACTGTGTCTATTCTTTTCAAATAAATCTTTTAATTTAAATTTTATTTTCAGTAAAATTGTGTTAAATATTGAGGAATAATGTGATTTTTTGCAGTTGCAAAGTATTAACTAGTAAATAAATAAATAATTTTAATATATTGCTGCGCTGTTGAGAGGGACATCTAGAGGCGAGTGAAAAGCATTGCGTAATATTAAAGTCACACGTACAGTAGGAGACGGTTACTCAAAAACCAAAACAAAAATTAGTTTAAAACCACAACCAAGTGGATCAATGATAAGAAAGCACAAAAAGGACAGCTTTTCCTTACCCTGCCAGTCAGCAACTGTAAAGGAGAACGTTCATTTTCTCTAATGGCAAGAGTAAGAAATGAACTAAGAAGCAAAATGTGTCAAGGACATCTAAATTCACTGTCTTTAATGGCCATTGAATGCCATCTTCTGAGGGAACTTTTGATGATGTTGTGGAAGCGTTTTCTCCGAGGAAATCGAGAAAGATACCCCTCAGCTAAGATAAATTTAATACAACTTTTTTGTTCTAAGCTAAGGGGCTGGACACACGAAGCTGTTACGCCCGCGGCCGGTGCATGTTTTCAATTGATTCCAATGGAAACTCAGCGTTTTTCAAATAAGCAAGCAGCTAGCAAATTTTTTTCCGAGAGTTCAAAAATATTTAACTTTGAGTTAGAAGCTCTGCTGGTCAATGTCAGTTCTCACACAGCCGTCCAATTACAGTGGAGGAGGGGTAGGACATTACCACAGCAACCAACCGGGTCACAGCTGAAGTATCACAGCTACCAAAGCGCTCGGCTGAAAAACAGCTGGCATTCTGCATCCTCAAGGTGTTTTCAGCTGCGTTTAAAAGTTTTGGTGTGTCCAGCCCCTAAATGCCTGTGGTGAAAGACAGTTACACATGAAATGTAATAAAATGTCTGCTAAATGTAGAAATGTAAAATATTTATGGAATTTTCTCCTGTGATATGATTTGGAGAGGTCAGAATCTTTTTGATTGAGTATGTTGTACAATATGTTGTATGTTGACAGATACTGGTGAGATATAAATAAACCAATTTGTGGTGTGAAAGTACAGAATATTGTGTGCATTCCCAGGGCACATCATCGCCATAATCCGTCCCTGGGTGTAAATAAATATACAAACAAACAAATACCCAGCTTTTGTCCTTCAGAAATGCAAGCAAATGTATTGGACATTTTGCTTTGTTGACGTTTTTCTCTTTAAAGGATCAGCCATGGCGACAAAGAATCTTCATGGCATCATCAGAGAGAAGCTAAAGCGGATTCTTCCTCGTGACGTCATTAGAGACAAGCTGAAACTGCAGAAATGTGTATTCGAAGGGGGGGCTGCACGCTTTTGTCTCTTAAGTTTAATTTGTCAATGGATTAGGTTTGATCCGTTGCTGTGCGATGAACGCGAAGGAAGATATTTTGAGGAATGTTCGTAACCAAACCATTCGTGAGCCCCATTCACTTCCATAGTATTCTTTTTCCCTATTGTGGAAGTGAATGGGGCTCATGAACGGTTTGCTTACAAACATTCCTCAAAATATCTTCCTTTGAGTTCATCAGAACAAGATTTGATCGTAAAGTGTGCGTAGGCAAAAATCCACGGCAAAGTCCATATTTATAAAAACCGTCTTTGACGTCTGAGCAGACGTACGCACTTTTGCTTGTTTGATTGCTGCAGGTTTTTGGAAATATAAGCCATTCTTGCTGTTTGAAATTGGGTTTAAACCTTGACAAGCGCTTTTTTATATGTTTGACATTAATTACGCATCGTAATTAAGGCGGAGATCTGAAACTGCTCGGCTGCGCGCACAAGTTCAAGTTCATTTGCGATTTATAGATTTGAAAGGGGTACGCACGTTTTCTGCGCGTATGTTCGGTTTATGAATCACACGTACGCATTTTTGTTAAATGATCGTAAGATCAAATATAAGATGGTTTTTACGCAGCATTTTATAAATGAGCCCCCAGGTGTGTCAAACTTAAAGTCTGCTTGGTGGCCGGGAACTTATTCCGGGCTGAACCCAAGCATACATACATGTCCAGTGCAATAAGTGCTCTCTGGCTAAAAGGTGGTGGGCTGAAAGCCTGCAATATTACGGGCTGTGGGATATTATTCCGAACCTTATGCACGTAATCCAACCTAGGGTGTAGAAAGCCTTCACCATGCCGGGAGCGAACTCAAAGGCAGGTGAGTGCCACACAGGAAACGCATGAAAAGATGATCTCTACTTAATGAGGGACCAACCACCAAGGTATGAAAGGCAGATATAACTGCCACATAAGCCTTAATGGTCAAAGGAGACAGCCCTGCTGCGAACTGCTCCTATAAAAACTCTAGAACTGTACCAAGGGGCAGTTAACTGGGTCATATAAGTGCACTTGGCACCATGTAAAAAAAGTCTTTCTTTAAAAGCGTATAATTTCCTGGTTTAGTCTAAATGGTTTAGTAAAAAAAATAGGTCTTTTCATGGTTTGGGCTAGAGTGGGGGTGCTTTTCAAGAGGTTAAAAGATGGATTCTATACGAGCAGGAGACAACCGTGTCTGCAGTCGTTGAAATCCATACAATGCCCAAAAAAGAGGTAATCTGTGCTGGAGAAGCACACATTTCCTAACGTTTAGTTGATAGGACATTTTTGGCTCTTTGGCTTTCCATAACCAATCCCCAGCCTGAAAGAGATGCGTCCATCATCAATGACATGCGACGACAGACCTCACCTAACCCTGGGCCTTTAGACAGAAACCCGCCATTTTTCCATATTCTTAGGGCACGAAGACATGTGTGCGTAACCCTAAACATGGTGAAAAGGCCAACACTGGCCAAAAGGAACGCTTAGGTTTCTCACATAACCCCGGATCCCTGAAATTATGGGAACGAAGCATTGCGTCAGTTGCTGACGCTATGGGGGAAACTCCTGTTTACTCCGCGATTGAAGCCTATTGGTTAACGTCTGTACAAAGTACAGACCAATGACGTCAAGCGTCAAGAGCTCATTATTATTCGACTGAAGCGCGCAGCCGAATAACACTCGCTGCGTAGACGTTTGTAGCACGGCAAGAGACGCAATGCTTCGTTTCCCGTTATTTCAGGGAACCGGGGTTATGTGAGTAACCTAAGCGTTCCCTTTCAATACGGTTCACTTCGCATTGCGTCAGTTGCTGACGCTATGGGGGAACGTAATCCCATCCCGCCGTGCATACACAACGTACTGAAGTGCCTTACTGGAGAGACACTGCGTGTGGCCCTATACCCAGCATATTCACAGCTTTAAAGCAAATGTGTAAGCACCATATAAAATGTTGACGCGCATACGGTGGGGTTTTAAACGCACCGGGGGCACATAACATAGCACAAGACGGCGAGATACCGAGCGCGCCGCAGGTTTGCGAGATAAGTAAATTCAGAGTCACGTTGGTGAGCTCGCTGAACGCACCGTGGTGTACACATAAAACGCATGAGCGTGCATGATTGAGCCGAGAGGACCTGCGCTCGTAGGGCAGGGACGTCTAAGCTGTACAATCTGACAACGTAGACGGCAAAGACCAGCCGGCCGCGTAGCAGATATCAAATATAGATACCCCTGTAGACCAAGTCCATGAAGAAGCCAAACTCGCACAGAGTGGGCCCTATATAGGACATAGCTCATAGAGGGGCGTGAGCCACTGCGATGGTTTCAACGATCCATCTAAATAATAAATGTTAGCAACAGACAAACGTAGTGAGTGATCTGCGAAGCTCTGACTATAATATGCGGCAGAACGGTTCGTAGCGTAGGATTATACAGATACCACAATAGTGTGAACCCAGGTGCGCCCTCGAGCGCATCGGGATGCATATAGGTAGTATTATAGTGCACAGATCGGTGAGCTTTCCAAGCGCGCCATAAATGTGTATGACTATAAATTGCACGGGCACAGGTGAACACTTGAGTACATCGTGAATGCATAAAGATGAGTCAGAGTGTTATAATGCACAGGCCGGCAAGATTCTCGAGCGCGCCGTCATGTGTTCTGATAATAAGTTGTGTGCACACGGGTGAACCCTTCAGTGCACCGTGAATGCGTATAGATAAACCAGTGCACAGAACGCGCCGTGAACGTACACAGATGAACAATAATATATGTATGTGTCACAGCCGTATACAGATGAGCTTTTCCGAGCGCATCTTTAGTGTATACCGAAATGTTATAGCGTGCATATGTGAGCTTCTCTAAGCGCACGGTGGACGCATATAATTAAAAACCATATCGTACATACAGGTGAGCTTACGGGCGCACCTTTAATGCAACAAACCTCAGTAGTGCGCGAAGCAGGGATGTCGAAGCTGTAAACTGACAACGTGGATGGCGGGGACCAGCCGGCCGTGTCACAAATGTCAAATGAGAAACCTCTAAGACCATGCCCGAGGAGCTAATCCATACATGGAATAGACTAACCACGAGTCAGCATCATTGTCATGGGAGGTGATAACGTCAACGATCCATAAATAACCTGTATTGACAGGTGCGCTAGTGAGTGATTTGTGACGCAGATGAACAGCTGATCGTCTGATGTACGTCAGACGTATCTGTCATATAGGACCTTGGACAGTTCCAGAGCACTGCGCATCGGGCACCGTCCGCGTCTGAGAAATGACAGGCTTATGAATAAAGTGAATGGTCGGTCTTAAGAGCGTGGTTCGCTGTTTTCGCCGTGCACGAGCCTCTCTAGTGAGGAGAAACGTGTTCCACCCACAATTCGCGGGGGCTTATACTTTTCGCTGTCACTAGACAGAATAGATCAGACTTTGCATAAGGACGCCTCGCGAAAGGGGTCCTAGCAGTTCGTGTCAACGTGTCATAAGGCACGTAATGTAGGTCGTGTCCCACGGATGCAATCTCTGCACGCCCATCGTAACGGGTTAATATGTCTGCATCTTGGTAGTTTAAGCACGAGATGCGTATCACTCTGATTGAACATAGCTTATAAAGCGATGCAATGAGTTTATAAGGGAGATGACTCGTCAACTTGTACAGGGGCGAGATCTCAGTCTGGTTCGGTGAATAATGAAACCACCGTAGTTTGCCCGATCGCATTAACACGGTCGAGAGTGCTGCAGTGCTAAAATCATCCCCTTAATGGAGCGTATGTACAGTACAAGGTGATTGATATGAGACAAACGGGCGTTCCACACACCGAAGGCTGATTGCCGTCATAAAGCGTGTTCAACCCACAGCAGATGCTGGCGATCTCGTAATGATAGCACTTCATGCAGCCGTGTGTAACTTAAGCATAAGCTTCCCGGCTGTCAGCTCGGGACCTTTGCTTAGTCAAACTGAAGTGGTCTTATGAACAGAATGCCATGATATTCAGCTTTCTGAGGCTCGTTAGAGGGGTACGTGAGCCCGTCTTAAACGAGATGCCACGCGTCTGACTGTGCGCACGCTTTGAGCCCGCTTTCCGAGCGTCATAAACAAAACTTATTGTGGCGGGTAGCAAGCTCACTTGAGGTTGATATTACCCTTAATATCTCCGAGTATTGGAGCGGAGCAAGGTGTGAGCGTCTTCGGATCCGCTGATATAAATCAGCTATATGGCCGAAAAACGTCATAAACCGCTTGGCTGTAAGCCTTTGAGTGGCCGTCCGGAGAGGGCGCGATTCAAACGCTTGGAGCCGTGCAAAAGTCTGAGGCTGCCATCTCTCTAGGAAGAGAGAATAACAGCTGTAAGACCGTGCTTGTTTGCGCAGTCAGCATCGTAGCAGAGAAACTGAGGTGGGCTGCGAGCGAATTTGACAAAAAGGTGTTAGAGACACCGTACAGCCGTGGGGTGTCAATACACAATATATGGCCAAACCGGGGTTTTTTTGGCAAGTGTTGATAGAATTATGGACAGTGGGCCGTGTGTGCGTATTACTGATTGCTTGTCAGTAAGGCGAAAAGTTTTTAGAGACATCGTACAACTGTGGGGTGTCAATACACAGTATAGTAAGCACGGAAATTACTCTTTTTAGAGGAATTCAATATCGTTCGCCACTATAGTGAGGTCGCATAACCGACAGTATTACACAGTATGTTTTGGATAAACAGCACACAAAAAACATTTCAGGGCAGTCCAGCCGAGGCGCGACTTAACCCCTCTTCTCCCAGACAGTTCGTTCTCTGTCGACGCAGCTGTGCTGCGAAGACCAGAGCTCGGGCTTTCAGGTGCACGAGCCTCAGTAGTGACGGTGACCCGAACGGCTCACGGAGCAGAGCAGTATGTCTAGGTGGTTTAATGTCAGACTGGACCCATTACAGAGAGGAAGTCTGCCGTGAGGCCCGCGGTTTTGCCGTTTATTAAAAGGGCAGAAAAAAGCGGGTATATAAGAATGTACCAATATTCAGTGCACTGATATAGGACGGGACTGAATAAAGGGAGGTATTCGGGCCTCAGTATATTATAAACAAATTCGTTCTGCCTCTGATTCCGTCTAAACCAGAGAGAAATGACCGGGCAGACGAATAGTGAGCTCTCCCGAAGTGAGATAGAATCAGGCCGGTTAAGTTCTATAATAAGTGTTTTAGCGCTCCAATAGAGGCTTGTCCGCCTTATCGAGCAGACGAATGAGATCGCGCCGCTCCAGGGGGAGAGGGGCATGAAGCTCTGTATAGACGAATAGTGAGCTTTACCGGAGTGAGACAGACTCAGGCCGGTTAAGCTCTTATAATGAGTGTTCTTGGTGCTCCAATAGCGGCGAATCCGCCCTATCAAGCAGACGAATGAGATCGCGCCGCTCCAGGAGGGAAGGGGCATGAATCTCTGTAATCATTGAACACTAGACAGCTGCATTTAGAGGCAGCGAGCCATAAGACCGCGTGCTAACTCTAAGAAGCCGTTAAGAGACCTCACCACTGCGGGGAAAGGAGTGAGGGACTCCGCGAGCGTGGAGCACGAGTGGCTGTGCTATGACAGGGAACAGGGGCAGAACCGCCCGTGTTTGCTTGTCGTATGCATCTATCTAGTTCTACGGTTCCCCCACTTGTTCATCTCAACAAGAGAAGAACGGCAAAGGGGAGCAGCAACACAGACAGAACAGCCATGCGTCGTATGAACGGTATCACACGATGCACTCGGAGGACTCATATATGTGCCAGAGATCTCGCCACTGAAGCATGAACGGTTGCGATGTGACAGAACACAGGGGGGGTTAGTCCGTGTGTACTTGTCTATGCATCCATCTAGTTTCATGGCTCGCCGTGTGTTCATCCCGGTGAGAGAGGAACAGCAGTGGGAGCACGAAACATGGATATTTAAGCGCGATCCCGGCGTGGGAGGTGCCAGACCGGTGACGCGCTCGGGGGAAATTCATAGCAGAGAGGCTCACTAAAGCCGCTGTGCTGGACGCTATTACAACAGCGCCTGGTCTTTTAACTTATAGCTTTATATAAAAAATATTGATCTTACCGGGCGGCTGCAGGGGAGACCTCGTCAGGCATGTGTCCGCTGCACAGGGCTCATACCACGGCAAGCGAAGGCTATCTTCGGTTCTCGGCCGGAAAGCGGCAGGGGAAGACGCTTGACCTGGACTCTGCTATCTTCGGTTCTCAGCCGGAAAACGGCAGGGGAAGACGCTAGGCCTGGACTCCGCTGCAGGGCTTTTGCCGACGGTGAGGTAAGGCTTCTTCTTCTTCGAAGCAGCGAGAGGTTCGTGCTGATGGAGAAAATAAATGAGCTCTTGACGCTTGACCTGCGCGCATATAAGGACGTGTGCATCCTGCACTTTGTACAGACGTTAACCAATAGGCTTCAATCGCAGAGTAAACAGGAGTTTCCCCCATAGCGTCAGCAACTGACGCAATGCGAAGTGAACCGTATTGAAAGGGAACCATGGTTTCTTCCATAATACTAAGGCACAAAGCATATGCATGTGACCTTGATCATAAGAAACGGGTTGCCCCTCAAGGAACCCCATGGTTAAAGGATGGATTCTATACGAGCAAGAGGTCCTCCGTTCCTGGCGTTTAGCTGATTGGACATATTTGCTCTGTTGGCCTTCCATAGCTGATCCTCGGCTTAAGAGAGCTGCCCTGCAAGTAAGCCTACAATGGCCCTTTATGGGCCCACTTAGGGCTAGTCTAAGGGCCCCGTGCAGGTTTGCTCATTGGCAAAACGTTGGCCCTTTAGTGCTGGCCCTGCGCGGGCAGCCCTCACTTAGCCCCCAGGAAGCCCTCATAAAGAAAAATCCCCAGAGTTAAATGAACACTGCTGGATGTATATACTGTCCCATCTTACAGAGTGTTAAAAAGTAACAATGAGGCAGAATTGGGAGCTCTGTTGTCCTCTTTCTCAACATCTCTGTCTGAGATCTGGAATTGCATTTCGCATCTTACTTTAGAGTCATTTTCTTAACTTATGTTGGCTGTTTCATTTGGGGTCACCATTATTGTGATCAGTGGTTGTTTTAATTGGACTTTGACTCTTGACCATTGGCTTGTTAGTGTTTTCTAACTGCTATATCTAAGTGTGTTTAAAACACATGTTATAGCAAAGAAAAGGCAATTGTAGTTGAATATTAATGGTTGATACATAAACATTGTCAAACATAATCATTTAATGAACAGATTTATTAATATAGTTTTCCCCCCTCATCAGAAGCATCGTTTTCTGTTAATAATGAAATACTACAGTGTAAGGTCTAGGACTCTCATAGCAGTTTGTCATTCTGAAGGATTTTGATAGTTTGCACATAAACATTAACCACTGCACAATGTGGATGCACAGACATCAAGAATCAAAGTATGAATCTCAACAATGGTGACAAAGAAAATTGTAAAAAAAGGTCATTATTTATTCATGCCGCAGTGCATTCTGGGAGTTCTGGATGAGATTTGTAATTTGTTGATACCCAGCATGCATTGCAGCATGAAGCTGTTTTATTGTCACTGTCACGTGAACTGGTTATGTTCTGTGATAGGATATACGTCATATACGCCTGCACGCAAACAGACGCAGGTGACGTGGGAAGCAGATTCATGTGTGCATGTTGTGTTGTTAAAATAAAGTCGAGTAAAAGACGATTACCTGTCTCCTTAAATAACTGAAGATAGCAACACATCACATGGTGTCAGAAGTGGGATTGACACAGCACGCTGACTAAAAAGAATAAGCTTAACTGGAGAGAACCGTCCAGAATGGCAAAGTTTTCGGCGCCAGAGCAGCTTAACTTCGCTAAACCGGAGGATTGGCCAGATTGGAAACAACGTTTTCCAGGTACCGAATAGCAACGAAGCTTAACAAAGAGCCAGCGGATGTCCAGGTCAGTGCACTGATTTATTCTATAGGCCCGGAGGCAGAGCAAGTGTACAATTCATTCGTCTTGCCGGAGGACGAGGAAGAGGAAGAAGATTTTGATCAAGTACTGAGGCTGTTTGACGAGCACTTCGTGCCAAAAATAAATGTTATTTTCGAGAGAGCACGTTTCCACTCGCGGACGCAAGAGGCGGGTGAGTCCGTTGAACAGTATATAAGGCACCTATATGAACTCGCAGCTCACTGTGACTTTCATGAGAAGGAGGAGGAAATAAGAGATAGACTCGTCATAGGGATTAAAGACAAAGATCTTTCATTGAAGCTGCAAATGATAAGTGATCTCACTCTAAAAAAAGCAGTCGATATGGCCAGGCATTCTGAGCTAGTGAAGCAACAGAACAGCGAGGCTGGTGCAACAGGGCATGTTGATGAAGTGAAATCAAATAGTAGGGTAGGAAGGGGGGGTTCACCTGCACCCGAAAGGTATATTTTTTTAACCTAGTTTTTTGTAATCCTTAAGGTGTCTAGAAAAGGAATTTTGATGTTCCCCATGCAAACTATTGTCCCATGTGTGATTTTTTGTATCATCTTTTTGGGCCGTGCTTGATTTTCGGCTGTGAAAAAGGAAAACTTTAAATCAACATAGAATCTGTAAAATACATTCTACAGACACAATCCACCCCATTTCCTCTTCGTCTTTGCACGAGGAATTGATAGATATGAGGATTGTCATGATTAGATTATGTATAATGCATAAAAACTCAAATAAACACAAAAAATTTAAATAAAATTGTGACATTGGATCACTGGAACTCCTCCCCTATGGACCCTATTGATATATGTCTCCTAACTTTTGTATTTTTACAGTCTGTAAGATGTCTAATAAACAAAGTTGATGATCCACACCTGAAATATTGTCACGTGTATGTCTTTTCTGGCTATATTGGTTGCTTCCCTGGATTTCCAAAAAAAGCAAAAAAGAACAATTTTTTGTAATGCTTCAGGTGTCTGATAAACATATTAAACATTAAAATATTGTGCCAAGTTTTTTATTTAGATTGGAATCAATTTGAAACTTAGAGCAATAAGTGTGGTCGAAAGTTAATAACTCTGAAGGCCTTCAGAAAGTCCAGACTTAGCAAGCACAAAATACAAAAAAAGCTGTTTGGAGTAATCCAGTGCCACCCTGTATCAGTGCTGGCCCCATCTTCCCAGCTTCTCTTTTTTTGCAATTGATGCATGCTAATCATCCTCAAAAAAGAGAAGAGTGATATCGATGGTGAGTCTGAAAAACATACTTCTTTACCAAGTTTGAAGCTGCCTTGAAGACATTAAGGAAAAATAAAGTCAATACTGTTATACTATAATAGCTATTTGGCTAGTTGGTGATCATTGCTAATCATGCCCAAGTCAAAGAAACACAAGGAAGAAAATGATAGTGAGTCTGAAGAGTTTAATCCTGCTACAAAGAAATCCAAGAGAGATGATGGTGTCAAATAATAGGAATAATAATAATTAGTTTCATTTATATAGCGCTTTCCGGCAGCACTCAAAGCAATTTACATATGAAAGGGGGATTCTCCTCAACCACCACCAATGTGCAGCATTCACCTGGATGATGCGATGGCAGCCATATTGCGCCAGAACACCTATCACACACCAGCTTATTATTGGAGAGGAGACAGAGTGATATAGCCAATTAGTATGGGGGGATGATTAGTAGGCCAACGGGCAAGTTTGGCCAGGATGCAGGGGCACACCCCTACTCTTTTTCGAAAGACCTCCTGGGATTTTTAATGACCACAGAGAGTCAGGACCTTGGTTTAACGTCTCATCTGAAGGACCACACTGATGGCCATGTGAGAAGGACTATGTGAGATACCTCAGTTGGATTCAACCCAGGAAGAGACTGACAACCGGGTTGTTCTGTACTTGCTGTATGCCGCTCAACTGGGGCACAAGGTGGCTGTGGTGAGGACTGCAGACACAGACATTTTCTTCATCCTCCTACACCACGCCCAATCCGTCCCGCTGACCATCTACGTCGACATTGGGATCGAAAAGCACAGGCAGATCCTAAATGTCAGCGAACTGGCAGAATGTAAGGGGGCAGACTACTGCACAATACTCGGCCTCTACATCTTCACAGGGAAAGCTTTACAAGTACCTTTAGAGGCAAAGGGAAGGTTGGGTCTCTGAAAAAGCTGCAGAGTAATCCAAGTACCATGCAGCCTTCAAGTGAGTTTTTTCAAGGCAGATATTCTGTAGCATGTAATGGCAATAACAGTTTTTTACAGATGCTAGGACACATTTCTCAATACATAGGTCACTTTTGCAAAACTCTTCAAACAGTTCTCCTAACCAACTTTCAGCTTGGCAAAGCAGTTCATTTCACATTCAAAATCATGCTGAAAAGAATAATTGGAGAGGATGAGACGCTTACCACCAGATCCAAGGTGGATCTGTCTGGGCTCCCGCCCTGCAGAGACAACCTGGTCCCACACATCAACTGTGTCAACCACCATCTGGCCATCTACAAGAGAGCAGCCACACCGATATTCTGGTGTCCCAAGCCCCATGATCCTGGCCGAGGCTGGGAAAAGACTGAAGAGGGTACTCTGGAACCAGTGTGGTCTTGTGGACCTATCCTCCCCACTTCACTCACTGGCTTGCTGGAGGAACCAGTCGAGGAGATGGATGGAGATGGTGAAGACGACGAGGAGCAAGAGATCGATTATGAAGACCTGGGCTGTTTCTCAATTCCAAGAACGCAAAGAACGGACTTGCGTCCTTGTGGAGATTGAACTTGCCAGGCGACCTCGGAAGAACGAACTCAGAAGATCGCGAGAACACAGAACGCACTTATGAGAATTGAGATGTGTGCCATCTTCCTGTTGGTCACCTGACCTCCGCCATTGTTTTGCCTCAATGACTTCTGGGGCGTAAAGTGATTTCAGCGCGCAAGTCTGCACTCGATGCATCCTCGATATCAAGAACACATCCGGGTATTTTCATGCGTCCTCTGTACTTGCGTTCTTGAGAATTGGAATGAACTTCGACTGTTAATGATGACGTAGAGCGAGGACACGAGAAGGCAAGATAGCTGAAGAACGCATATTGAGAAACAGCCCTGCTGTATGATGAATAGACTTCATTGCCCTTGACCTTTTGACCTTTGATTAAAATCACTTTTTTCTATTTCAGTTTATTCTAATGGGGATTTGTTATACCCTATATATACACATATTTGACTATATGAGTGGTTTTCTCTTTTGTTTCTATAAATATAATACCAAAATAACGGTTTGAATAGTAACTCCTTATTATGGAAGATGTTCAGTTGGACCAACATGTGACAATATTTTAAGTAGGGATCATCAACATTTGCTTCTTAGACATCCTAAAGACTGTAAAAATACAAAAGTTAGAAAACATATATCAATAGGGTCCATAGGGGAGAAGTTCCACTGATCCAAGGTCACAGATTTTTTTAATTATTTGTGTTTATTTGAGTTTTAATGCACCATACATCATCTAATCATGACAATCCTCATATCTATCAATTCCTTATGCAAAGATTAAGAGAAAATAGGGTGGATTGTGTCTGTAGGATGTATTGTTCAGATTCTATGTAGATTTAAAGTTTACATTTTCACACCCGAATATCAAGCACGGTCACAAAAGATGATACAAAAAATAACACATGGGACAATAATTTGCATGGGGAACATCAAAATTCCTTTTCTAGACACCTTAAGGATTACAAAAAACTAGGTTAAAAAAATATACCTTTCGGGTGCAGGTGAACCCCCCCTTCCTACCAGACTAAAAAGTTCATAAAAATAAGTGGAAGAAAACACAGTATGAGGCAGCAGGCGGACGAAAAGAAAATGAAAGAAAAAGCTGTGGGAGATGTGGTAGAAGGCATGCAAGAGACAAATGCCCAGCTAAAGACAAAGAATGTAACAAATGCCACAAAATTGGTCATTTTGCAAAGAAATGCAAAGCCAGAATGATACAAGAAGTGACTGAAGAAGTTGACAGCATATTCTTAGGCTCGATAAATGAGACTATGATTAAGAATGAGGCTACAGTGGATGAAGTCATCACTGATACAGAGCCACCATGGCGCACAACTCTAGTGATATGCCGCACTCCAGTCAGCTTCAAGATAGATTCTGGTGCTGACACAACAATAATAAATGAAGCTACATATAGCAACCTCCGTGTCAAGCCGAAACTTAGTCCAGTTACCTCTAAACTGGAAAGCCCAGGAGGAAAAGTGGTTCATTTGGGGCAATTCCTAGCTAAGACACAAGAGACAAGAGGAAGAAAAACAGTAGACTGTTACTTTAGAGTAATAGTGGCAAAGTCTGCTTGTGATAACTTACTGAGTAGATCCGTCGGTGTTCGCCTGGGTTTAATACAACATATAGGAGAAGTCAGTGTGTTTGGGGAATTAGGACTGCTTAAAGGGGACCCCATAAAAATAGTCTTAAAAGAAAACGCTAGGCCATACAGCGTTGCAGCCCCTCGTCGCATACCCATTCCGCTGCTACCTAAAGTAGAAGAGGAGCTAAAACGAATGGAGGAAAATGGCATAATAGAGCGCGTAACAGAGCCTACAGAATGGGTAGCGCCTATGGTGCCTGTAATAAAGCCGAACGGAAAATTACGAATTTGTGTAGGTCTCACTAAATTGAATGAGAATGCGAAAAGGGAAAAATTCATCTTACCGACCACAGACAGCATCTTGCACAAACTTGCCGGAAGTAAGGTGTATACAACTCTGGATGCTGCCAGTGGATTTTGGCAGATGGCTCTGGACGAAGAAAGTTCAAAATTAACAACCTTCATAACACCAAATGGTCGGTACTGTTTTAAACGGCTCCCATTCGGGATCACATCAGCACCAGAAATATTCCAAAGGAAGATGCAAGAACTACTGCATGATCATGAGGGCACAGTAGTTTATATGGACGATATACTTGTGTTCGGAGCCACTCTGGAAGAGCATAACAGCCGCCTGAAAAGGGTGATGGAGACAATCCGCGCATCCGGCTTAAAACTCAACCGCCAAAAGTGTAAGTTCAGACAGACCTCCCTTCACTTCCTGGGCCAGGTCATTAGTCAAGAGGGCGTGACGCCAAGCCCAGAAAGAGTGTCCGCCATCACTGCTCTAGAGACCCCTACAAATGTGAGCGAGTTAAAACGAGTACTTGGCATGGTGAATTATGTTGGTAGATACATACCCAACTTGTCACAAATCCTTCATCCCCTTAACGAGCTGTTAAAGAGTGCTGTAGCATGGGTTTGGGATTCGCAGCAAGAAGCAGCCTTCCAGAAGGTAAAAACCCTGATATCCTCTGCACCAGTTCTTCAGTACTTTGATCCAAAACTGCCTACCGTAGTAGGTGCTGATGCATCCAGCTATGGATTAGGAGGAGTGCTGCTGCAAAATCATGGAGGCACACTTAAACCAGTGGCCTACTGCTCCCGTACACTAAATGAAGCGGAAAAGAAGTACGCACAAATAGAGAAGGAGTGTCTCGCTAGTGTATGGGCTTCTGAAAAGTTCTATCTCTATCTATGTGGTTTGGAAAGCTACAAATTACTAACTGACCATAAACCACTGGTGATGCTCATCAACCAAAGAGACCTAGACAAAACTCCACTGAGGTGTCAGCGACTTCTGATCCGCTTAATGAAGTTTAACCCTGTCGCAGAGTACATCCCAGGAAAAAACCTAATAATACCTGACGTGCTGTCAAGACACCCAGAGTTAAAAGTGGACGACACCAAACTGAGTGAGGACATACAGGCGTACGTGGATGCTGTCGAAGAGCTGGAAAGACCTAAAACAGTGCTGGAGCGCATAAAGGCAGAGACAGAAAAAGACGAAACCATGCAGAAAGTCAGACAATACATTAAGTCTGGATGGCCACGGTACAGAAAGGATGTCGCAAGACCTGCTTTAGACTATTTTGTAGAGAGAAGTTGTCTTAGTGAGCATAATGGGCTGGTAAAGAGGGGAAACCAGATAGTAATCCCACAAACACTGAGAACCGAGATGCTGGAGAGAATCCACCATGGTCATCAAGGCCTAAATAAATCAAGGGAGAGATACAATGATGCCATCTGGTGGCCAAAGATTAGCCATGCAGTAAAGGAGAATGTCTCCTCATGCCCACACTGCAATGAGCACAAACCAAGCCAAAGCAGAGAACCACTCATAACAACGCCTTTGCCTAAGCTCCCATGGCAAAAACTTGCTGCAGATCTTTGTGAGTTTAAAGGAAAAAACTTTCTGGTTATTATTGACTATTATTCTAGATGGCTTGAAATATTGAATCTCACCCAGACCACAAGTGAAGCAGTCATAAATAAGATGATGAGTATATTCACACGGTTCGGGATACCTGAAGAGCTGATTACAGATAACGGACCACAGTTCACCTCACGACAGTTCCAGGCCTTCACATCCAAGTATGACATCCAGCATAATACGTCAAGCCCATACTATCCCCAAGCTAATGGGATGGCGGAGCGGGCTGTCAAGACCGCCAAAAGCATATTAAGACAACAAGATCCCCAGCTAGCTCTCCTGATCTACAGGGATACCGCTACGGAGCCAACAAAAGAAAGCCCGGCAAGACTCCTCATGGGAAGGAGACTGCGAACCACAGTCCCGAGGCTCCACCATCAGTTGAGACCAGCATGGCCAAATCTGTCTACAGTCAGGCAGACAGATGCCAAAGCCAAGCAGGCCTACAAACACACCTACAACAGGAGATACTCAGCTAAGCCACTACCCGCCTTAGAGGTCGGAGACAGAGTGCGACTGAAAACAGACTCGGAAAAAGCATGGAGAGAGACCGGGGTGATCCAGGCTTCGTGTTCTACTCCCCGTTCCTTTGTGGTAAAAATGCCCCAAGGAGACACCACCAGACGAAACCGAAGGCACCTGCAGATTATAAACCAAGAAAGGAACGACTCTCCAACTCAATTACCAAAAGTCTCCACCCCGCCGGGTAGCATGGCATCGGCCACTACTCCAACCCAAATTAACTCAGAGACTAGTAGCATAACATCGTCACCCAGAGTTTTGAGAACACGCTCTGGACGTGTTGTGAAACCCGCTGTCAAGTTGACTTACTAGTCAGAAGAAATTAGTTAATTAGTGATATTCACAAATAAGTACAGACCAGTTATGGTGAAGGAAAAGGGGGATGGTCTGAGCAGAAAATGTTTGTTTATACATGCTAGCTCTGTTGTGTTTTGTTAATGTCTATCTAAACAGTAAGTTTAAAATAATAATATTGATAAATAGAAAAAAAAAGAATATGGAAAATATTGTGTTTTCATATGAAAAGGTAATTTCAGAGTATGTTTCTAAGAGACAGTTGTTTTGTTTAATACTGTATGAATCCCCAGACTAAAGAGGGGGAGATGTCACGTGAACTGGTTATGTTCTGTGATAGGATATACGTCATATACGCCTGCACGCAAACGGACGCAGGTGACGTGGGAAGCAGATTCACGTGTGCATGTTGTGTTGTTAAAATAAAGTCGAGTAAAAGACGATTGCCTGTCTCCTTAAATAACTGAAGATAGCAACACATCACATACTCTGATTCTTGATATTTCTGTGTCTACATTGTAGAGCAGTTAATTTTAAGTGTCAGTGTTTCAAAATTCTTCAGAAAGACAAACTGCTAAGAAAGAGCTCGATCTCATACTATAGTATCACATTGTCAGAGAAAGATCCTTCTGATAATTGTGAAAACAATAAATGAATACATAAATTTTTATATGATGATGTTCAGACTTTATTTACTGAACTGACCACCACCAAAGGATCACATGCTGCCATAACAAACATGTTTTAAACACACAAAGTTATAGCAATCAAAAGACTGAACAAGGCAAGAGTCAAGAGTCAAGTTTAACTAAATCAAACACTGATCACAATAGTGGTGACTTTAAATGAAACAAAATCTCAACCTAAAGTAAGAAAATGACTCTACAAGTAAGATGTAAAATGCAATTTTAGATTTCAGACAAAGATGGTGAGAGAGAGGATAACAGCGGTTTTAATTCTGCTTCATTGTTACTTTTTAACACTCTGTAAGATGGGACAATATATACATCCAGCAGTGTTCATTTAACTCTGGGGATTTCTCTATTTGAGGGCTTCCTGGGGGCTAAGTGAGGGCTGCCCATGCAGGGCCGGCGCTGGGGGGCCGGCGTTTCGCCGGTGGGCAAACCTGTGCGGGGCCCTTGGGCTATGCCCATACAGGCCCATCGTAAGCTTACTTGCAGGGGACTTTTTGAGGCAAACTATAATAAGTTTCTTGATCAAATAGTGAGGGATCTAACTTGTTGGGAAGTTCTTCCGTTATCTTTGTTTGGTAGAGTTGAGACTATAAGGATGAACTTGCTCCCAAGTTTTTTATTTTTATTTCAGTCACTACCCATAAGAATTCCAATTTCTACTTTTAAGATGATAGATAAATTAATTTCTCAATTTATATGGCAACATAAAAGACCTAGAATTAAACTTAAGACACTTTATTTGGCTAAAAACAAAGGAGGTTTGGCTTTGCCAAATATAAAGTTATATTACTGGGCAGCTCAACTAGCAGCAATTGTGACTTGGATAAGTGGAGATGAGGAAGTAAAGTGGGCTCAAATAGAGCAAGGGGAGGTTAAAGGTGCACAATTGCATGCCCTACCCTTTATAGATCCAAAATATGTTAATAAAATGAAGATTGAAAATGAATGGATAAAACATACAATAAAGGTATGGGTAGAAGTAAAGAAAATGCTTAAGGATGTTGTGTAAGGAATGCTCAGGAATACTGGGATCCATTTTGCGGTGTTTATTTAAAACAAACCAATCAAGCAAACAAATCAAAACGTGAGGCAGAAGAGTAGTCAGGTATACAGGCAGGCAGATCAAAACACAGATAGACAGTCCAATCCAGGCAAACTAGGCAAAGGGGCAAATCCAAAAGGCAGATAAACAGATAGGCAGACAAATGGTCACAACGATAGGCAGTCAGAAATCACAATCAGAATAACGCTCGGTACGCAGGTAAACTGGCAATACTTCGCGCTAGCCTTAGGCTAGCTTGAAACTTAAATAGGGACAAACAGGAAACAGTCAGAGAAGCAGAGAGCGGCGCCACGTCAGTACTCCGGCGAGGGCTCCCTCTGGCGGCGTGGCTGTATGGACGTTACAGAATCCCCCCCTCTAGGAGCGCCTCCTGGCGCTCTACGGGGCCTTCCTCTAGGGCGTGGTGCAGGACGGTCAGGTCTGGCTCGGTGGAACTCCTCGATGAGGTTGGGATCCAGAATGTCGTCCGAGGCTACCCAGGACCTTTCCTCAGGGCCATAGCCCTCCCAATCGACCAGATACTGGAGACGACCCCCGCGCCGCCTCGAGTCTAACAACTCCCTCACGGCGTATGCCGGTTCCCCGGCAACGTCGAGAGGGGGAGGTGGCTCAGGAGGTTCGGCGTTGGGGTCGTACTCAGCATGGTAAGGTTTTAGCAGGGAAACATGAAAAGAGGGAGAAATACGATAATTAACAGGCAGCTCTAACTGATATGTAACATCATTGATTTGTCTTATTATTCGGAAAGGTCCTACGTACCTCGGACTTAGTTTCTTAGACGGGAGCTGGAGTTTCAAATCCCGGGTGGAGAGCCAGACCCTCTGACCAGGCTGGTACGGGGGATGAGGACGTCTGCGACGGTTGGCATGGAATTCTTGGTTGCGGATCGCCCTCTGGAGTCTAACATGAGCGCTTTCCCAAACTTCTCCACTCCTCCTCATCCAGTCGTCAACGGCTGGAACATCCGAAGGCTCTCCTGACCAAGGGAACATGGGGGGTTGATAGCCGAGTACGCACTGGAAGGGGGTGAGATTGGTGGAGGAGTGTCTCAATGAATTCTGTGCATACTCGGCCCAGGGAAGGAATTCTGACCAGCGGTGTTGTTCTCGGGTACAATAGGACCTCAGGTAGCGTCCAATCTCTTGATTTAACCTTTCAACTTGGCCATTAGACTGGGGATGATAACCAGATGTTAAGCTTACATTTATGTCCAGATTATTACAAAATTCTTTCCAAACCTGTGAGGTGAACTGGGTCCCACGGTCAGAGACGATGTCTTCGGGTATTCCATAGTTCCTGAACACATGGTGAAACATAGCTTCGGCGGTTTCCATGGCAGTGGGTAAGCCTTTGAGGGGTATAAGGCGGCAGGATTTAGAAAATCTATCAATAATGACTAAGATGGCTGTATAATTATTAGAACGTGGCAGATCAGTGATGAAGTCAATGCTGAGATGGGACCAGGGGCGTTGAGGTATGGGTAAAGGTTTCAGAAGACCGGAGGGTAAATCTTTGGGAGTTTTGGATTGAGCACACACTCTACAGGATTTCACAAATTGGGCTACATCATGTTTCAGGGTGGGCCACCAGAAGGATGTCTGAACTAAAGCTGTGGTGCGGGTAATACCTGGGTGTCCTGAGCTGAGTGAGGTGTGTACCCATTGCATAATTCGGGGCCGCAGTGTTTGGGGAACGTAAGTTCTCTCAGGTGGGCATTCAGGCGGAACAGGGTCATTCAATTGTTCTTGGGTGATTTCCTGCATGATATCCCACGCTATAGGAGCAATGATAAGAGAAGGTGGTATGATAGGGACAGGTGAACGGTCAACAGGAGTGGGTTCGTGGTATCTGGACAGAGCATCAGCTTTACCATTCTTGTGTCCGGGTCTGTAGGTGATTGAAAAATTGAAACGGGTGAAGAAAAGTGACCATCTTGCCTGACGTGCATTCAATCTCTGAGCTCCCTTCACGTACTCGAGGTTTTTATGATCCGTCAGAATGACAATATGATGCTTCGCACCCTCAAGCCAATGCCTCCATTCCTCCAGGGCTGCCTTTATCGAAAGAAGTTCCTTGTTGCCTATATCGTAGTTTCTCTCTGCCTGGGTGAGTTTCCTGGAATAGTAAGCACATGGGTATACCTTATTTTCTGGACCGTGACGTTGTGACAGAACAGCTCCTACTCCAGTATCTGATGCGTCGACCTCTACGATGAACTGTTTTTCAGGGTCAGGATGTTTCAGGATCGGGGCGGTGGTGAAACAGGTTTTAAGTCTCTGAAAAGCTTGCTCAGCTTGTGAGTTCCACAGGAGTTTTTTGGGTTTACCTTTCAGTAGGGATGTCAGGGGAGCTGCTACAGTACTGTAGTTGCGGATGAATCGTCGGTAGAAGTTTGCAAATCCTAGGAAACGCTGCAAATCCTTAACAGTGCGGGGTGGAGGCCATTCGTTGACTGCCTTGACTTTGGTGGTGTCCATCTCAACACCCTGGGAACTAATATTATAGCCCAGGAAGTTAGTTTTCATGACATGAAACTCACATTTTTCTGCTTTGACGTATAACTTGTTCTGGAGGAGACGAGACAGGACTTCTTTAACATGGCAGACATGGTCCTCCATATTATTGGAATAAATCAAGATATCGTCAATGTAAGCAATAACATACTGGTTCAGGAGGTCCCGGAACACTTCATTGATGAATGACTGGAAGACGGCGGGAGAGTTAGATAGACCATACGGCATCACGAGGTATTCATAGTGCCCTCTAGTGGTGTGGAATGCAGTCTTCCATTCATCACCTTCACGGATACGAACCAGATTGTAGGCACTACGTAAGTCCAGCTTGGTATAGATTTTTGCTTCCCTCAGTGTTCTAGGGCAGAAGGTACAAGAGGTAAAGGGTAGGGAAATTTAACAGTGATATTGTTCAAACCTCTATAGTCGATGCAAGGTCTTAGGCCACCATCCTTCTTCTCTACGAAAAAGAAGCCAGCTGCAGCAGGAGATGTGGAGATCCGAATAAAGCCATTTTGTAGTGCTTCAGTGATGTAATCTTTCATGGCTCGGGTTTCAGGTTGAGACAGGGGATAAACTTTACATTTGGGAGGCATAGCATTAGGTAGAAGTTCAATAGCACAATCCCAAGGTCTATGTGGTGGTAATTCGGTTGCCTTGACTTTGCTAAACACTTCTGCATATTCAGAGTAGACATCAGGAATCATAACATTCTTACCAGTAGGGCTTTCAACATTGGTAGACAGACAGGGTTTGTGCTTCATATGGTTAATGCAGGTTTTCATACAACGAGATGACCATTGTAGAATCTCTCCTGTTCTCCAGTTTATCTTAGGATCGTGTGCGACT
Organism: Misgurnus anguillicaudatus; assembly: GCF_027580225.2. Taxonomy (NCBI): domain Eukaryota; kingdom Metazoa; phylum Chordata; class Actinopteri; order Cypriniformes; family Cobitidae; genus Misgurnus; species Misgurnus anguillicaudatus. The sequence goes on along the minus strand of NC_073357.2, from coordinate 20,839,811 downwards.
AGCCAGGGGTGTCCCAATATGATGTCATAGCGGGGTGAAGAGATCACATACAATGTAATAGTTTCAAGATGAAGAAGGCCAACTTGAAGAGTGAGGGGAACAGTCTGGTGAGTAATACCTTTGCCGATGGGTACATTGTTGACGGCAGAAATGCTTAATGGAGGTTGGCATGGGATGACAGGAATGAGAAATTTATTGACAACATCTTCATTAATGAAGTTTAGTGCAGAGCCTGAGTCAATTAAGGCTGTGAATGACATGGTTATATTATCGTGGATGATGGTTACTGGTTGTGAACACATATCATAACAAGAAGGGAGGTTAATGAACTGGTTTACCGTGTTGGTGTTGCGTGGTTTCTTGGATGGGCAGTTATCGATGCGATGTCCAGGTTTCCCACAATAGAAACATAAATTGTGCTCACGACGTCGTTGTCGTTCTGCCATGGTCAAAGGAGCGAACCCCATCTGCATTGGTTCTACAATGTCGTCATTATTTACAGCGGTATGGAACACTTTACTGGTGGCATATACAGGCCTAGTGGAAGTTTTCAGTTTCGTTCTAGCAGGCACATTTCTCATCAGGTTATCAATGTGTACAGACAAAGTCACAAATTCAGAGAATGAGAGGTTCTCACCTTTACATGCCAGTTCTGCTTGAAGATCAATGTCCAGACTGTTCTGAAAAATATCCTTTAGCGATTTATCATTCCAACCGCTTTGTGCTGCAAGCGTGCGAAATTCAATGGCATACTCTGCGACAGGACGATGGTTCTGGGACATATTAATGATCTGCGATGAAGCACTTCTTCCCCCCGCTGGGTATTCAAACACTTCTTTAATTTGCTGTACAAAATAGGAGTAAGATGTGCGGATACGAGGATCGGTGTCCCAAACAGCGGAGGCCCACTCGACCGCTTTGCCAGTCAACAAAGAGAAAACTTTAGAACACATCGCATTATCAGATAATTTATCACTCACATGATCTTGAAAATAAATATCCAGCTGACGAAGGAAGCCTCTCACGTGTTCCGCTGTACCGTCAAACTTATCAGGTTCAGAAACGCTCATTCGTTTCACAGAGGTGGATGGCAATGCTTGGATATAGCCTGTGAGGTGTTCGTTGACGGCTTGAAGCCGTGTAAGCTGTTCCTGGTAGCCCTGCAGGAGCGTGCTTTGTTGTTTGTAAGCAGCCATTAGATTGGTTACTTCCGCTGGATCGATGGTAGGCGAAGTATTCTGTAAGGAATGCTCAGGAATACTGGGATCCATTTTGCGGTGTTTATTTAAAACAAACCAATCAAGCAAACAAATCAAAACGTGAGGCAGAAGAGTAGTCAGGTATACAGGCAGGCAGATCAAAACACAGATAGACAGTCCGATCCAGGCAAACTAGGCAAAGGGGCAAATCCAAAAGGCAGATAAACAGATAGGCAGACAAATGGTCACAACGATAGGCAGTCAGAAATCACAATCAGAATAACGCTCGGTACGCAGGTAAACTGGCAATACTTCGCGCTAGCCTTAGGCTAGCTTGAAACTTAAATAGGGACAAACAGGAAACAGTCAGAGAAGCAGAGAGCGGCGCCACGTCAGTACTCCGGCGAGGGCTCCCTCTGGCGGCGTGGCTGTATGGACGTTACATGTTGGAACAATCTCACGAGCTATGCCCATAGTGGGTAATGTAGATTTTCCACTTTCAATGTGGGACCATGGTCTTAAGAAATTGGCGGTTAAAGGCCTTTTTATTTTAGACCAGCTTTTTGAAGAAACACACTTTATGGGGCGGTTTCCCGGACCAGGATTAGCTTAATCAAGGACTAGGCCTTAGTTTAATTAGGAAATATAACTAGTTTTAACAAACATGCCTTACTAAAAACATTACCTGTGTGCATTTTGAGGTAAAACAAAGGGCAGTGATGTACTTTAAGATATGTAAGTGCAAGTTGTTTTCAGTTTGGAGAGCTCTTAAAAGTGTTTAAGTCTAGGACTAGTCTAATCCCTGTCCGGGAAACCGCCCCTAAGTCTTTTACACTACTTCAAGAACAATTTGATCTTCCCTTAAGTGATTTTTATAGATATTTGCAAATCAGACATTATATTACAAACCATAAGGAAAAAGAAAGAATTAGCAAAATCCCAAATGGCATGGAACAATATTTTATTACATCTATCGAAAAATGTTTCCCTGTTGGTAGACATGTTTCTCATCTCTATAAAAGATTGTTAACAGGTATGGGTGGAAACACCTACAATATAAAAGAAAAGTGGGAAATAGTAGCCAATATAGAAATAGAAGATGAGTTGTGAGATAGACTTTGTTGTAAGTGCCACAAGGGAATTAATAGCCAGCAGTGGAAGGAATTTGACTGGAAGCTTAAAATACGTTATTTTCATACTCCTTTGGTTATTTCAACGTTTATAAAAGATCCATCTTCAGCTGTATGCTGGAGACAATGTGGTAAAACAGGTAACCATACACATATATTTTGGGATTGTCCAGTAATCCTTGTAGTCTGGTAGGAAGGGGGGGGTTCACCTGCACCCGAAAGGTATATTTTTTTAACCTAGTTTTTTGTAATCCTTAAGGTGTCTAGAAAAGGAATTTTGATGTTCCCCATGCAAATTATTGTCCCATGTGTGATTTTTTGTATCATCTTTTGTGACCGTGCTTGATATTCGGCTGTGAAAAATGTAAACTTTAAATCTACATAGAATCTGAACAATACATCCTACAGACACAATCCACCCTATTTTCTCTTAATCTTTGCATAAGGAATTGATAGATATGAGGATTGTCATGATTAGATGATGTATGGTGCATTAAAACTCAAATAAACACAAATAATTAAAAAAATCTGTGACCTTGGATCAGTGGAACTTCTCCCCTATGGACCCTATTGATATATGTTTTCTAACTTTTGTATTTTTACAGTCTTTAGGATGTCTAAGAAGCAAGTGTTGATGATCCCTACTTAAAATATTGTCACATGTTGATCCAACTGAACATCTTCCATAATAAGGAGTTACTATTCAAACCGTTATTTTGGTATTATATTTATAGAAACAAAAGAGAAAACCACTCATATAGTCAAATATGTGTATATATAGGGTATAACAAATCCCCATTAGAATAAACTGAAATAGAAAAAAGTGATTTTAATCAAAGGTCAAAAGGTCAAGGGCAATGAAGTCTATTCATCATACAGCAGGGCTGTTTCTCAATATGCGTTCTTTAGCGATCTTGCGTTCTCGTGTCCTTGCTCTACGTCATCATTAACAGTCGAAGTTCATTCCAATTCTCAAGAACGCAAGTACAGAGGACGCATGAAAATACCCGGATGTGTTCTTGATATCGAGGATGCATCGAGTGCAGACTTGCGCGCTGAAATCACTTTACGCCCCAGAAGTCATTGAGGCAAAACAATGGCGGAGGTCAGGTGACCAACAGGAAGATGGCACACATCTCAATTCTCATAAGTGCGTTCTGTGTTCTCGCGATCTTCTGAGTTCGTTCTTCCGAGGTCGCCTGGCAAGTTCAATCTCCACAAGGACGCAAGTCCGTTCTTTGCGTTCTTGGAATTGAGAAACAGCCCAGGTCTTCATAATCGATCTCTTGCTCCTCGTCGTCTTCACCATCTCCATCCATCTCCTCGACTGGTTCCTCCAGCAAGCCAGTGAGTGAAGTGGGGAGGATAGGTCCACAAGACCACACTGGTTCCAGAGTACCCTCTTCAGTCTTTTCCCAGCCTCGGCCAGGATCATGGGGCTTGGGACACCAGAATATCGGTGTGGCTGCTCTCTTGTAGATGGCCAGATGGTGGTTGACACAGTTGATGTGTGGGACCAGGTTGTCTCTGCAGGGCGGGAGCCCAGACAGATCCACCTTGGATCTGGTGGTAAGCGTCTCATCCTTTCCAATTATTCTTTTCAGCATGATTTTGAATGTGAAATGAACTGCTTTGCCAAGCTGAAAGTTGGTTAGGAGAACTGTTTGAATAGTTTTGCAAAAGTGACCTATGAATTGAGAAAAGTGTCCTAGCATCTGTAAAAAACTGTTATTGCCATTACATGCTACAGAAAATCTGCCTTGAAAAAACTCACTTGAAGGCTGCATGGTACTTGGATTACTCTGCAGCTTTTTCAGAGACTCAACCTTCCCTTTGCCTCTAAAGGTACTTGTAAAGCTTTCCCTGTAAAGATGTAGAGGCCGAGTATTGTGCAGTAGTCTGCCCCCTTACATTCTGCCAGTTCGCTGACATTTAGGATCTGCCTGTGCTTTTCGATCCCAATGTCGACGTAGATGGTCAGCGGGACGGATTGGGCGTGGTGTAGGAGGATGAAGAAAATGTCTTTGTCTGCAGTCCTCACCACAGCCACCTTGTGCCCCAGTTGAGCGGCATACAGCAAGTACAGAACAACCCGGTTGTCAGTCTCGTCCTGGGTTGAATCCAACCGAGGTATCTCACATAGTCCTTCTCACATGGCCATCAGTGTGGTCCTTCAGATGAGACGTTAAACCAAGGTCCTGACTCTCTGTGGTCATTAAAAATCCCAGGAGGTCTTTCGAAAAAGAGTAGGGGTGTGCCCCTGCATCCTGGCCAAACTTGCCCGTTGGCCTACTAATCATCCCCCCATACTAATTGGCTATATCACTCTGTCTCCTCTCCAATAATAAGCTGGTGTGTGATAGGTGTTCTGGCGCAATATGGCTGCCATCGCATCATCCAGGTGAATGCTGCACATTGGTGGTGGTTGAGGAGAATCCCCCTTTCATATGTAAATTGCTTTGAGTGCTGCCGGAAAGCGCTATATAAATGAAACTAATTATTATTATTCCTATTATTTGACACCATCATCTCTCTTGGATTTCTTTGTAGCAGGATTAAACTCTTCAGACTCACTATCATTTTCTTCCTTGTGTTTCTTTGACTTGGGCATGATTAGCAATGATCACCAACTAGCCAAATAGCTATTATAGTATAACAGTATTGACTTTATTTTTCCTTAATGTCTTCAAGGCAGCTTCAAACTTGGTAAAGAAGTATGTTTTTCAGACTCACCATCGATATCACTCTTCTCTTTTTTGAGGATGATTAGCATGCATCAATTGCAAAAAAAGAGAAGCTGGGAAGATGGGGCCAGCACTGATACAGGGTGGCACTGGATTACTCCAAACAGCTTTTTTTGTATTTTGTGCTTGCTAAGTCTGGACTTTCTGAAGGCCTTCAGAGTTATTAACTTTCAACCACACTTATTGCTCTAAGTTTCAAATTGATTCCAATCTAAATAAAAAACTTGGCACAATATTTTAATGTTTAATATGTTTATCAGACACCTGAAGCATTACAAATATATACCAGTTTGAAAAAGGCATTATGTAAATGTTCTTTTTTGCTTTTTTTGGAAATCCAGGGAGGCAACCAATATAGCCAGAAAAGACATACACGTGACAATATTTCAGGTGTGGATCATCAACTTTGTTTATTAGACATCTTACAGACTGTAAAAATACAAAAGTTAGGAGACATATATCAATAGGGTCCATAGGGGAGGAGTTCCAGTGATCCAATGTCACAATTTTATTTAATTTTTTTTGTTTATTTGAGTTTTTATGCATTATACATCATCTAATCATGACAATCCTCATATCTATCAATTCCTCGTGCAAAGACGAAGAGGAAATGGGGTGGATTGTGTCTGTAGAATGTATTGTACAGATTCTATGTTGATTTAAAGTTTTCCTTTTTCACAGCCGAAAATCAAGCACGGCCCAAAAAGATGATACAAAAAATCACACATGGGACAATAGTTTGCATGGGGAACATCAAAATTCCTTTTCTAGACACCTTAAGGATTACAAAAAACTAGGTTAAAAAAATATACCTTTCGGGTGCAGGTGAACCCCCCCTTCCTACCCTACTATTGAGTATTGGAAAAATTTTAAAGAAGAAATGGAGAAAATTGTAAAAAGAGAAGTTCCATTAAATGTGCAGTCTTTTTTACTAGGGGTTGTATCAAGTGATGTTTTCAATGCTGAACAAAGATATATTATACGTGTGTTACTATTAATTGCTAAGAAAAACGTAACTGCTAACTGGAAGTCTGTGAAATCACCAAGTGTAATTGAATGGAAATATTAAAACAGATTTACATGATGGAAAAAATGACTGCATCATTACAACTGAAAACTGACCTTTTCAATCAGAGTTGGTACATGGTTAAAGAATACCTAGATTTATAAATTAGAAAAAATGTGTGCTGTTTTTTTTTTACTTTATATTACTATATGGTTGTACAGTACATGTTTGTGGTCCATATTATGTGTAACAAATAAGAGGTAGTAATATTAATATGGTTTAGTGTCTATTATTATTATTATTATTATTATTTATCTTTTTTTTTTAATTGCCTCAGATAATGTTTGTGATGTTTTTGTGGAGTAAAAGAAAAAAATTTAAATAAAAAGTTAAAAAAAAGTGTATATTTGTTATTTTTATTATAAAAAATGACAATCGTTTTGCTAGATAAGACCCTTATGCCTCGTTTGGGATCGTTTATAGTCCATTGAAACTCTGTTGAAAAAACTGTTAAGTGTTGAGTTAAGTATTAAATGTTGGGCTCTATTAAAGTCCATTAAAATTAGAAAAATCCTGCAATGTTTTCCTCAAAAACATAATTTCTTCTGGAGTGAACAAAGAAAGACATCAACATTTTGGATGACATGGTGGTGAGTAAATTATCTGGATTTTTCTTTTAAGAAAATGGACTAACCCTTTAAAATGTTAAAACTACTCTTAAATGAAAAACAGAGTAGGCTGTGACATCTGGACTAACATTTCATGCTGAGCATGCACATACATGTCTGCTACAAAATTTCAGTATTTAAATGTTTTTCAGTCCTTGAATTTTTGGGGAGAGCTTTAGAATCCATCTGCATAATGAATTTCTAAAAATTCATAGTAGTATTTTAGTTCTTTGCGGTACGCCAAATTAAGCACATAGATCGTACCCAGCATCAATGCTGGCTTGTGCCACAGATGTGAGCGGCTCAAGAATCATCACTCCAACAACGATTCCAATATCGTCATAGTCGCCAAGAGCACATTCTTTCTTTTTGATTACACATATGCCCATGGTGATGTTTTCCGGGTCTTTCAATAAGTCATCTTGTTGACTGTCCTGCATTTAAATAAAAATAAGCTGTTATTAGAGATTGTTCTGATTCATAACACTTTGACAAGTCTACAGGCAAGGGTAATTACAAAAACTATGACACCCCTGTTCCCCATATATTATACAGTGCCCTCCATAAATATTGGGACAGAGTGCACACTTAGAGCTGTATTTAGAGGGTATTCACAAATTCCAATTTGTCTTTAGGATTTAGGAATTACAGTTGTTTAAATGGGCCAAAAGTAATGGGACAGTTGACTTAAAAGCTGTTTAATGGACATGGAATTTGTATTTGTTATATAATTTCCTGAAGCATGTTATGGTCTGAAGTTGAAGTTTGGCATTTGGACGCTGTGGCTGTAAACCCACATCATGTACACAATTTATGTCCATAAAACAGCTTTTAAGCGAACTGTTCCATTACATTTGGACCTAAAATACATTGAAATACATTTTTACATATATAATAACATATCCCAATATTTATGAAGGGCACTGTGTGTATCTATATCCATATTTATATATATATCTACAGTGCCCTCCACAATCACCGGCACCCCTGTTCAACATGTGGTCGCGGACCTCCAAAAATTCTCCCCTTTATTCAAACAACACAGAACCCAAATGCAAAAAAAGACAAAATCCAACCCTTGATTCAAGTTGACTACCTTGGTGGTAAAGAATCCACACGTCTAGAAAAAAAAACCCGAAATCATGCGCTCCAAATCCATTGGCACCCTGATATTGATATTTTGTACAACCCCCTTTTGCCAACATGACAGCAATTAATCTCCTCCTATAACATTTCACAAGATTGGAGAACACAAAGAGAGGGATCTTTGACCATCTTCTTTGCACAATCTTTCTAGATCATCCAGTGTCCTGGGTCCTCTCTTCTTTTGCTCGCCCCACAGGTTTTCGATTGGGTTGAGGTCTGGGGACTGAGATGGCCATGGAAGGACCTTGAGTTTGTGACTGCTGAACCATTTTTGTGTAGATTATGCCACATATTTTGGATCATTATCCTGCTGAAAGCCCCAATGACGACCCATCTTCAGCTTTCTGGCAGAGGCCCTCGGGTTTTTATTTAAAATGTCCTGGTAGTTCAAAGCTTTCATAATGCCATGCACCCTAACAAGGTTCTGAGGGCCTTTGGAAGAAAAACAGGCCCACAGCATCACAGATCCTCCACCATACTTCACGGGGGGCATGAGGTGCTATTCGGCATACTCATCTTTTGTTTTATGCCAGACCCACTTTGGGCCCTATCTTGCACCCAGCGCAATTGACTTTGTCAGTGACGCATGTATCATTTCGTATTTTGCACCGGCACAGCGGGGTTTTCCTTTCACAGACGCACGTCGGCAAACTAGGGAATGAACTTGCTCTCCCTGAGCGGTTCAGTGCAAAAAAGGAGGCGTGTTCCGGCGCAAACCATCCCTGATGCTATTTTGCAGTTTCAAAAAACAATTGCGCTACTAACCCAAAAAAACTAGTCTAAAGTCAGTGGCGCGTTGCGCGTAGTTCATTATGCTATTTTAAGGGCGCATGCTTGACCATAATGTATAGCGTGCACAACGCGCATTGCTTATCTAATCTACACAGATGCAACAGTTATTTTTGCAAATCATTAATTGTTACAATAAAAAATATTAACACATGAGATAAGAGAAACCATTGTGGTGAGCATTGTGGTGATAGTTTTTATCTATGTGTGGCTGCGTTAAAAAATTCTCATGCAAATAATGATTAAAATATTTTCATAAGTTTGTTGTGTGGCTGTATTTATTTATTTATTTTATGTAAATAATAATAAGAAACCTTAATGTATATGAACTTGATTTGTAAGTGTACTTTGGGGTTGGACCTTGCTTGCGTTTCGATTTGCAAGCGGCCACCACTATACCCAATTGTACATTTACCACTAGATTACCATACGAACATCTTGAGTCATTTAAACCTACTACAATAGAAGAGCTCTCTAAATTAGTAATGTCATCCAAAACATCGTCCTGTATACTAGACCCCATTCCCACAAAATTACTAAAAGAGGTATTTCATGTAGTGTCAGACACGGTACTAAATATCTTTAACTCATCTCTAGAATTAGGATACGTTCCAACAGCTTTCAAACTAGCAGTTATTAGACCGCTCATTAAAAAACCAAACCTTGACCAGGGAGATCTTAATAACTTTAGACCTATCTCAAATCTACCTTTTCTTTCTAAAATATTAGAAAAAGTAGTGGCAAGCAAGCTACGCACATTCATAGCGAATAATAATACATATGAAAAGTTCCAATCAGGATTCAGGCCCCACCATAGCACAGAGACAGCGCTGCTTAGAGTTACAAAATGACCTCCTATTAACATCCGATCGTGGTGAAATCTCAATCCTTATATTACTAGACCTTAGTGCAGCCTTTGACACAATAGATCACACAATCTTACTCAATAGACTAAAAAACTATGTTGGCATTAGTGGTCAGGAGTTAGCCTGGTTTAGGTCGTATCTAACCAATCGCTATGACTTTGTTTATGTAAATGAGGAAGAGTCATATCACTCCCCGGTTAAATTTGGCGTACCACAGGGATCAGTTTTAGGCCCTATCCTATTCTCGTTATATAAGTTACCTCTAGGTAGCTACAGCTGGTTCAAAACGCCGCCGCAAGAGTGCTTACTCGATCTAAAAAGTATGACCACATTAGTCCAATTCTGGCATGTTTACATTGGCTACCAGTTAAATATCGCATACAATTTAAAATATTACTAACCACCTACAAAGCCTTAAATAGCCTAGCGCCCTCGTATATTAAAGAACTACTATCAGAATACAATCCACCACGTAAACTGCGCTCACAAAATTCGGGTCTCTTAATTATCCCTAGAATATCAAAAGTGTCTAAAGGTGGTAGATCCTTTTCCTACTTGGCCCCTAATTTCTGGAATGATTTACCAAATAATGTTCGAGTATCAGACACAGTCGATCAATTTAAATCTAAACTTAAGACATTCTTCTTTAACAAAGCATTCACATAAAATATGTCCAGTAAATGTACTTTTCCAGCAGTAGTTATTTTGTCTAGAACAAAGCACTCACCCACCTCATATGGGTAATACACTATTGCCGCAATAGTTAGCCTGTCTGGAACTGAGCTGACTTAAACAACTATAATGTATGACACTTGCATTACATGCGAACGGCCCCTACGCTAATAGAACTCTGTTTTTGTCTCCCTGTCTCGTCCTCGACCCCGAGGACAATGAGACAAACAGACCCAGTTCCTGCTGCTGTGAAGGTCATCGCACCACTGATCTACTGGCTGTCCTTCAACGTGATGCCTAGCCGATGCGCGACCAATGACCACCGGCTGAACCAGTTTAATCCGCTACCACGTTCCCTATCCCTACCGTATCTATCTATATATACATATATTAATCTCTCCCAAGGGTTTTTGTCCTTCTAGGAGTTTTCCCACCGGGTTTTTTTCCTAGGGGGTTTTTAGTCCCAGGGAGAGTCCGCCAACTTTGGCTTAGCTTAGCACTTTACTGTATAAGTAACATTATTAATATGCTTGCTTGTAAGGTTTATCCTTAGCCGCTATGTTCTACTGCTTATATTATCTATTGATTTTCTGTGTTCTCCTTTACATCTACTCATCTTTTACATCTACGCTTTGCAACAATTAACACTTGTGAAAAGCGCTATATAAATAAAATTGAATTGAATTGAATTGAATTCCCCGTCTCCTGACATCAATGTAATGCTTGGCGCAACGATGGGGAAGCAGCTAATGAGACAATTGTGGCTATTTCCTCTTACGCCTGTTTAACCTACACTGAAAAAAACAACTTGTAAAATTTACTTAAAAAAATCCTCGTAACAATTTGCACGAACTTTTTTAAGTAAAATGTACTGCTTTTTTATAAGTAAAACTTACCTACTAAAATCAAATAAAATTTACTTAAAATTGCATAATAAAACATATGTTAAATAATTTATTAAATGTTACTTAATTATTTTATTTAGGAGTTAGATTTATTTTAATCGTTTAGGTAAAGTCTATTAGGTTTTTTTTTGAAAATTGAAGCACTGCTGTCCTAATAATATTAAATAAATCGTATTTTCTGTTTGTTATTTTCTTTACATATTTCTATGGACCTAGTGATTTTTAGTGTTATAAATGGCATAACAACACAGAATTCATGACTGACAACAAGTCAGTCATTGAATAAACTTGATTCTGAACAGAAACGTACACAAATGGTGTTTCTGACATGCATTATTAGCACTGTGGAGAGAATTACAATACAATGTTCTGAACAGGGTTCATGTAAAGAAACACTGATCACCTGAACGGTGACTTCACAAAATTATTATTTACAACAAAACAACATCAATAATATAAGAGCTTAAACCTTTATGACATTTTGCTAACAAATATTTAAGTAGTTAAAGTTCTTATCAGTTCTTATTATGTGATAAAGCTTAAAAAATAAAAAATATTCAGGCGCAAAGAATTGTGGGTATTCCTTACAACATGTGCAAATAAATGTAAGTACATTTTACTTAGATTTTTTAGTTAAATGGATTTAAAATTTACTTAATTATTTTAGGACTATGTGTAGTGACTATAAAACCGTTAAATAATACAAGAAAATATCTAATAAGACTTACTATTCCCACACAGTTCATTTTTTACATGAATTAATTGTGTATTTATCATCATTTTACTTAGAAAAATCTAGTTCTCAATAAATGTTAATATTATTATGTAGAAATTTTGAGAGTTAATCTAATAAATATTACTACACCAAAAAGTTCGTTTTTTCAGTGTACGCTGATTTGGGCGGGTTTTCCCATCCCCATCCCCATACAAAACAACTTCTCTGTCTTTGACTGCTCTTACAAGAAAGTGGTTTTCCTCAGCTGTGAACCGCTCCTGGGGCCTCATTTATCAACATTGCGTAGAAAATGTTCTATATTTGTACTTACGAATGAAATTTAGAATGTGCCTAAGTACAAAAAAATCGGGATTTATCAAACGTGCGCACGTGGTTCGTACGCACATCAGTAAGTAATCCTTGATGATAAATCCCACTTGTTCTTAAGCACCATGCTCGTGCACGTTCATAGTCATTTGCATTCCGAAACGCCTCCAATGAACCATGTATGGTGACAACACCTCCCGTTATATGTCACGTGGTTGTGCTTTTTCCCTTATCGCATTAATGACAAAGAGAGCGTAAAAGAGGAATTTTACAGACACAGAAATTGAGTTACTGGTGGATGAGGATAAATCCTAATAACACATCCTGATTGGTTTACTTAGTGCGGGAGGAATGACTAACAAAAGAAAACAAATCTACATGGGAACATGTTACCAGTGAGTTTCCATTGAATATAAGTGGGAGAGAACACTTTCAGAAATAAAAAAAGTTGTTTGACATTAAATTATCAGGGGAAAAAAACGCGTCACAGCACACCGACGTGAAACGAGTGCAACTGGAGGAGGACAACTTTCCACCTTAAACAGCAGCATATATAACCAGCATCATTGGCGCGATCTTTGAAAACGCGCTACCGGCGGAATGGATTATTTGCCAAGTCTTCCAATATCGCAAGATAAGCCATTGCACTGTGTAAAGCATTTACCGGAGACTTCATTTATACAAATCACATGTAGAGCTTTCACAGATAAAGATACATATCACAAATAAATCATTATAATTATTTGCTGTTACCATACTGACATTAATCGTTTTTAACACCTGCTTGCTTCCTGTGTAGTATCGCTATTCTACCACTAGATGCTCTGCGTACGCATACTCAGAGGTGTGCGTATATTTACACACATTTCTACGTATAAGTGCAATTTGATAAATTCCACACTTTGCGTAAAACTGTTCCTACGCACACTTTACGCACACTTCTGTGCGTACGCACGTTTGATAAATGAGGCCCCTGGTGTGCGCCTGGTAAATCCGTCATTATAATAGCAACCCGCCATGGAACTTGCGCCCTTGCGTTTAAAGGGAATGTTGGATAGCGTTCTGACAGCTAGTTTCATCATATGCATGCTCATGTGAGCATTTTAGGCACATTTGGTCACTTTTGCATGAAAAGTTACATTGCCACTTGAAATATGCACAAATCACTCAGAAACGCTTTTCTGAGCTAGATATGCTTTAAAACAGCGAGTTTCATCATATGCATGCTCATGTGATCATTTTAGGCAATTTGGTCACTTTTGCATGAAAAGTTACATTGCCACTTGAAATATGCACAAATCACTCAGAAACGCTTTTCTGAGCTAGATATGCTTTAAAACAGCGAGTTTCATCATATGCATGCTCCCGTGTTTTAGGCACATTTGGACACTTTTGCATGAAAAGTTACATTGCCACTTGAATTATGCACAAATCACTCAGAAACGCTTTTCTGAGCTAGATATGCTTTAAAACAGCGAGTTTCATCATATGCATGCTCCTGTGAGCATTTTAGGCACATTTGGTCACTTTTGCATGAAAAGTTACATTGCCACTTGAAATATGCACAAAACACTCAGAAACGCTTTTCTGAGCTAGATATGCTTTAAAACAGCGAGTTTCATCATATGCATGCTCCCGTGAGCATTTTAGGCACATTTGGTCACTTTTGCATGAAAAGTTACATTGCCACCTGAAATATGCACAAATCACTCAGAAACGCTTTTCTGAGCTAGATATGCTTTAAAACAGCGAGTTTCATCAAATACATGCTCCCGTGAGCATTTTAGGCACATTTGGTCACTTTTGCATGAAAAGTTACATTGCCACTTGAAATATGCACAAATCACTCAGAAACGCTTTTCTGAGCTAGATATGCTTTAAAACAGCGAGTTTCATCATATGCATGCTCCCTTGAGCATTTTAGGCACATTTGGTCACTTTTGCATGAAAAGTTACATTGCCACTTGAATTATGTTGTGCACTTTTGCATGAAAAGTCACATTTCAGCTTGAAATGTTGATTTTTCACTCTAAACTGCTTTTCTGAGCTGGAAATGCCTTTAAACGACTTGTTTCATCATTAGAATGCTCCCGTAAGCATTTTAAGCAAAGTTGAGCACTTTTACATGAAAAGTCACATTTCAGCTTGAAATGTTGATTTTTCACTCTAATGGCGCTTTTCCATTGCATAGTACCCCACGGTTTGGTTTGGTTGGGTCGGGTCAGCTTACTTTTGGGAGCTTTTCCATTGGGATCACTTCGTAGTACCCGATACTTTTTTTCGTACCACCTCGGTTGGGGTTCCAAGCGACCCGAGCTGATACCAAACGTGACGCGTAAACACTGTAGTTCACTGATTGGTCTGAGAGAATCGTCATCGGCGCTGTCATCCTATTATGTAAAATATTAGCTTTAGCTTAAGCTTGCTGCTAGCTTGCGCTGTCTCGAGCAAACATGTTGTCATCTGTGCTCTGTTTTAAGTTTCCAAACACCTTTTTAGCGATTAAAAACATCCACAGGTTGTGAATCAGGAACACAAAAGTTTTTTCCAGACTTGCAGTTTGTGGCGGCACATTCGCGACGTGCACGTCAGTATTATTTATGCTTTAATGCAACTTCATTGAGGCTCAGCGGAGCGCCGTCGACAGACGCCACAGGTGTTTGAACAGAAACTGTTATGTGAGACAGCGGTAGTTATAAACACGATGTTCAAAGTAAACTTCTATTTGTGGTGGCCAATTTTAATTTTGTGGCAGCACATTCGCGACATGCACGTCAGTATTATTTATGCTTTAATGCAACTTCATTGAGGCTCAGCGGAGCCGTCGACTGACGCCACGGGTGTTTGAACAGAAACTGTCATGTGAGACATAGGTAGTTATAAACGCGATGTGCAAAGTAAACATCTATTTGTGGTGGCCAAATAAATGTATGGGAATGTACAAGGACGCTCTCTCTAGTATGATGTCACAGCCGTATGCAGCGCAAATATAACGACACGCCTATAATTCCTCCCACTGCGAAGTGATACTAAACTCAATGGAAAAGCTAACCACGCCAAAGTGAGGTGAGCTGACCCGACCCAAACTAAACTAAACCGTGGGGTACTATGCAATGGAAAAGCGCCATAAACTGCTTTTCTGAGCTGGAAATGCCTTTAAACGACTTGTTTCATCATTAGAATGCTCCTTTAAGCATTTTAAGCAGAGTTGTGCTCGTTTGCATGAAAAGTCACATTTCAGCCTGAAACGTTGATTTTTCACTCTAAACTGCTTTTCTGAGCTGGAAATCACTTTAAACGGCTTGTTTCATCGTTAGAATGCTCCTGTAAGCATTTTAAGCAGAGTTGTGCACTTTTGCATGAAAAGTCACATTTCAGCCTGAAACGTTGATTTTCCACTCTAAACTGCTTTTCTGAGCTGGAAATCACTTTAAACGGCTTGTTTCATCGTTAGAATGCTCCTGTAAGCATTTTAAGCAGAGTTGTGCACTTTTGCATGAAAAGTCACATTTCAGCCTGAAACATTGATTTTTCACTCTAAACTGCTTTTCTGAGCTGGAAATCACTTTAAACGGCTTGTTTCATCGTTAGAATGCTCCTGTAAGCATTTTAAGCAGAGTTGTGCACTTTTGCATGAAAAGTCACATTTCAGCCTGAAACGTTGATTTTCCACTCTAAACTGCTTTTCTGAGCTGGAAATCACTTTAAACGGCTTGTTTCATCGTTAGAATGCTCCTGTAAGCATTTTAAGCAGAGTTGTGCACTTTTGCATGAAAAGTCACATTTCAGCCTGAAACATTGATTTTCCACTCTAAACTGCTTTTCTGAGCTGGAAATCACTTTAAACGGCTTGTTTCATCGTTAGAATGCTCCTGTAAGCATTTTGAGCAGAGTTGTGCACTTTTGCATGAAAAGTCACATTTCAGCCTGAAAAGTTGATTTTTCACTCTAAACTGCTTTTCTGAGCTGGAAATCACTTTAAACGGCTTAGAATGCTCCTGTAAGCATTTTAAGCAGAGTTGTGCACTTTTGCATGAAAAGTCACATTTCAGCCTGAAACGTTGATTTTTCACTATAAACTGCTTTTCTGAGCTGGAAATCACTTTAAACGGCTTGTTTCATCGTTAGAATGCTCCTGTAAGCATTTTAAGCAGAGTTGTGCACTTTTGCATGAAAAGTCACATTTCAGCCTGAAACGTTGATTTTTCACTCTAAACTGCTTTTCTGAGCTGGAAATCACTTTAAACGGCTTAGAATGCTCCTGTACGCATTTTAAGCAGAGTTGTGCACTTTTGCATGAAAAGTCACATTTCAGCCTGAAACGTTGATTTTTCACTCTAAACTGCTTTTCTGAGCTGGAAATCACTTTAAACGGCTTGTTTCATCGTTAGAATGCTCCTGTAAGCATTTTAAGCAGAGTTGTGCACTTTTGCATGAAAAGTCACATTTCAGCCTGAAACGTTGATTTTTCACTCTTAACTGCTTTTCTGAGCTGGAAATCACTTTAAACGGCTTGTTTCATCGTTAGAATGCTCCTGTAAGCATTTTAAGCAGAGTTGTGCACTTTTGCATGAAAAGTCACATTTCAGCCTGAAACGTTGATTTTTCACTCTAAACTGCTTTTCTGAGCTGGAAATCACTTTAAACGGCTTGTTTCATCCTTAGAATGCTCCTGTAAGCATTTTAAGCAGAGTTGTGCACTTTTGCATGAAAAGTCACATTTCAGCCTGAAACGTTGATTTTTCACTCTAAACTGCTTTTCTGAGCTGGAAATCACTTTAAACGGCTTGTTTCATCGTTAGAATGCTCCTGTAAGCATTTTAAGCAGAGTTGTGCACTTTTGCATGAAAAGTCACATTTCAGCCTGAAACGTTGATTTTTCACTCTAAACTGCTTTTCTGAGCTGGAAATCACTTTAAACGGCTTAGAATGCTCCTGTAAGCATTTTAAGCAGAGTTGTGCACTTTTGCAGGAAAAGTCACATTTCAGCCTGAAACGTTGATTTTTCACTCTAAACTGCTTTTCTGAGCTGGAAATCACTTTAAACGGCTTGTTTCATCGTTAGAATGCTCCTGTAAGCATTTTAAGCAGAGTTGTGCACTTTTGCATGAAAAGTCACATTTCAGCCTGAAACGTTGATTTTTCACTCTAAACTGCTTTTCTGAGCTGGAAATCACTTTAAACGGCTTAGAATGCTCCTGTACGCATTTTAAGCAGAGTTGTGCACTTTTGCATGAAAAGTCACATTTCAGCCTGAAACGTTGATTTTTCACTCTAAACTGCTTTTCTGAGCTGGAAATCACTTTAAACGGCTTGTTTCATCGTTAGAATGCTCCTGTAAGCATTTTAAGCAGAGTTGTGCACTTTTGCATGAAAAGTCACATTTCAGCCTGAAACGTTGATTTTTCACTCTAAACTGCTTTTCTGAGCTGGAAATCACTTTAAACGGCTTGTTTCATCGTTAGAATGCTCCTGTAAGCATTTTAAGCAGAGTTGTGCACTTTTGCATAAAAAGTCACATTTCAGCCTGAAACGTTGATTTTTCACTCTAAACTGCTTTTCTGAGCTGGAAATCACTTTAAACGGCTTGTTTCATCGTTAGAATGCTCCTGTAAGCATTTTAAGCAGAGTTGTGCACTTTTGCATGAAAAGTCACATTTCAGCCTGAAACGTTGATTTTTCACTCTAAACTGCTTTTCTGAGCTGGAAATCACTTTAAACGGCTTGTTTCATCGTTAGAATGCTCCTGTAAGCATTTTAAGCAGAGTTGTGCACTTTTGCATGAAAAGTCACATTTCAGCCTGAAACGTTGATTTTTCACTCTAAACTGCTTTTCTGAGCTGGAAATCACTTTAAACGGCTTAGAATGCTCCTGTAAGCATTTTAAGCAGAGTTGTGCACTTTTGCATGAAAAGTCACATTTCAGCCTGAAACGTTGATTTTTCACTCTAAACTGCTTTTCTGAGCTGGAAATCACTTTAAACGGCTTGTTTCATCGTTAGAATGCTCCTGTAAGCATTTTAAGCAGAGTTGTGCACTTTTGCATGAAAAGTCACATTTCAGCCTGAAACGTTGATTTTTCACTCTAAACTGCTTTTCTGAGCTGGAAATCACTTTAAACGGCTTGTTTCATCGTTAGAATGCTCCTGTAAGCATTTTAAGCAGAGTTGTGCACTTTTGCATGAAAAGTCACATTTCAGCCTGAAACGTTGATTTTTCACTCTAAACTGCTTTTCTGAGCTGGAAATCACTTTAAACGGCTTAGAATGCTCCTGTACGCATTTTAAGCAGAGTTGTGCACTTTTGCATGAAAAGTCACATTTCAGCCTGAAACGTTGATTTTTCACTCTAAACTGCTTTTCTGAGCTGGAAATCACTTTAAACGGCTTGTTTCATCGTTAGAATGCTCCGGTAAGCATTTTAAGCAGAGTTGTGCACTTTTGCATGAAAAGTCACATTTCAGCCTGAAACGTTGATTTTTCACTCTAAACTGCTTTTCTGAGATGGAAATCACTTTAAACGGCTTTTTTCATCGTTAGAATGCTCCTGTAAGCATTTTAAGCAGAGTTGTGCACTTTTGCATAAAAAGTCACATTTCAGCCTGAAACGTTGATTTTTCACTCTAAACTGCTTTTCTGAGCTGGAAATCACTTTAAACGGCTTGTTTCATCGTTAGAATGCTCCTGTAAGCATTTTAAGCAGAGTTGTGCACTTTTGCATGAAAAGTCACATTTCAGCCTGAAACGTTGATTTTTCACTCTAAACTGCTTTTCTGAGCTGGAAATCACTTTAAACGGCTTAGAATGCTCCTGTAAGCATTTTAAGCAGAGTTGTGCACTTTTGCATGAAAAGTCACATTTCAGCCTGAAACGTTGATTTTTCACTCTAAACTGCTTTTCTGAGCTGGAAATCACTTTAAACGGCTTGTTTCATCGTTAGAATGCTCCTGTAAGCATTTTAAGCAGAGTTGTGCACTTTTGCATGAAAAGTCACATTTCAGCCTGAAACGTTGATTTTTCACTCTAAACTGCTTTTCTGAGCTGGAAATCACTTTAAACGGCTTGTTTCATCGTTAGAATGCTCCTGTAAGCATTTTAAGCAGAGTTGTGCACTTTTGCATGAAAAGTCACATTTCAGCCTGAAACGTTGATTTTTCACTCTAAACTGCTTTTCTGAGCTGGAAATCACTTTAAACGGCTTAGAATGCTCCTGTAAGCATTTTAAGCAGAGTTGTGCACTTTTGCATGAAAAGTCACATTTCAGCCTGAAACGTTGATTTTTCACTCTAAACTGCTTTTCTGAGCTGGAAATCACTTTAAACGGCTTGTTTCATCCTTAGAATGCTCCTGTAAGCATTTTAAGCAGAGTTGTGCACTTTTGCATGAAAAGTCACATTTCAGCCTGAAACGTTGATTTTTCACTCTAAACTGCTTTTCTGAGCTGGAAATCACTTTAAACGGCTTGTTTCATCGTTAGAATGCTCCTGTAAGCATTTTAAGCAGAGTTGTGCACTTTTGCATGAAAAGTCACATTTCAGCCTGAAACGTTGATTTTTCACTCTAAACTGCTTTTCTGAGCTGGAAATCACTTTAAACGGCTTAGAATGCTCCTGTAAGCATTTTAAGCAGAGTTGTGCACTTTTGCATGAAAAGTCACATTTCAGCCTGAAACGTTGATTTTTCACTCTAAACTGCTTTTCTGAGCTGGAAATCACTTTAAACGGCTTGTTTCATCCTTAGAATGCTCCTGTAAGCATTTTAAGCAGAGTTGTGCACTTTTGCATGAAAAGTCACATTTCAGCCTGAAACGTTGATTTTTCACTCTAAACTGCTTTTCTGAGCTGGAAATCACTTTAAACGGCTTGTTTCATCGTTAGAATGCTCCTGTAAGCATTTTAAGCAGAGTTGTGCACTTTTGCATGAAAAGTCACATTTCAGCCTGAAACGTTGATTTTTCACTCTAAACTGCTTTTCTGAGCTGGAAATCACTTTAAACGGCTTAGAATGCTCCTGTAAGCATTTTAAGCAGAGTTGTGCACTTTTGCATGAAAAGTCACATTTCAGCCTGAAACGTTGATTTTTCACTCTAAACTGCTTTTCTGAGCTGGAAATCACTTTAAACGGCTTGTTTCATCGTTAGAATGCTCCTGTAAGCATTTTAAGCAGAGTTGTGCACTTTTGCATGAAAAGTCACATTTCAGCCTGAAACGTTGATTTTTCACTCTAAACTGCTTTTCTGAGCTGGAAATCACTTTAAACGTCTTAGAATGCTCCTGTAAGCATTTTAAGCAGAGTTGTGCACTTTTGCATGAAAAGTCACATTTCAGCCTGAAACGTTGATTTTTCACTCTAAACTGCTTTTCTGAGCTGGAAATCACTTTAAACGGCTTGTTTCATCGTTAGAATGCTCCTGTAAGCATTTTAAGCAGAGTTGTGCACTTTTGCATGAAAAGTCACATTTCAGCCTGAAACGTTGATTTTTCACTCTAAACTGCTTTTCTGAGCTGGAAATCACTTTAAACGGCTTGTTTCATCGTTAGAATGCTCCTGTAAGCATTTTAAGCAGAGTTGTGCACTTTTGCATGAAAAGTCACATTTCAGCCTGAAACGTTGATTTTTCACTCTAAACTGCTTTTCTGAGCTGGAAATCACTTTAAACGGCTTGTTTCATCGTTAGAATGCTCCTGTAAGCATTTTAAGCAGAGTTGTGCACTTTTGCATGAAAAGTCACATTTCAGCCTGAAACGTTGATTTTTCACTCTAAACTGCTTTTCTGAGCTGGAAATCACTTTAAACGGCTTAGAATGCTCCTGTAAGCATTTTAAGCAGAGTTGTGCACTTTTGCATGAAAAGTCACATTTCAGCCTGAAACGTTGATTTTTCACTCTAAACTGCTTTTCTGAGCTGGAAATCACTTTAAACGGCTTGTTTCATCGTTAGAATGCTCCTGTAAGCATTTTAAGCAGAGTTGTGCACTTTTGCATGAAAAGTCACATTTCAGCCTGAAACGTTGATTTTTCACTCTAAACTGCTTTTCTGAGCTGGAAATCACTTTAAACGGCTTAGAATGCTCCTGTAAGCATTTTAAGCAGAGTTGTGCACTTTTGCATGAAAAGTCACATTTCAGCCTGAAACGTTGATTTTTCACTCTAAACTGCTTTTCTGAGCTGGAAATCACTTTAAACGGCTTGTTTCATCGTTAGAATGCTCCTGTAAGCATTTTAAGCAGAGTTGTGCACTTTTGCATGAAAAGTCACATTTCAGCCTGAAACGTTGATTTTTCACTCTAAACTGCTTTTCTGAGCTGGAAATCACTTTAAACGGCTTAGAATGCTCCTGTAAGCATTTTAAGCAGAGTTGTGCACTTTTGCATGAAAAGTCACATTTCAGCCTGAAACGTTGATTTTTCACTCTAAACTGCTTTTCTGAGCTGGAAATCACTTTACACGGCTTAGAATGCTCCTGTAAGCATTTTAAGCAGAGTTGTGCACTTTTGCATGAAAAGTCACATTTCAGCCTGAAACGTTGATTTTTCACTCTAAACTGCTTTTCTGAGCTGGAAATCACTTTAAACGGCTTGTTTCATCGTTAGAATGCTCCTGTAAGCATTTTAAGCAGAGTTGTGCACTTTTGCATGAAAAGTCACATTTCAGCCTGAAACGTTGATTTTTCACTCTAAACTGCTTTTCTGAGCTGGAAATCACTTTAAACGGCTTGCTTCATCGTTAGAATGCTCCTGTAAGCATTTTAAGCAGAGTTGTGCACTTTTGCATGAAAAGTCACATTTCAGCCTGAAACGTTGATTTTTCACTCTAAACTGCTTTTCTGAGCTGGAAATCACTTTAAACGGCTTAGAATGCTCCTGTAAGCATTTTAAGCAGAGTTGTGCACTTTTGCATGAAAAGTCACATTTCAGCCTGAAACGTTGATTTTTCACTCTAAACTGCTTTTCTGAGCTGGAAATCACTTTAAACGGCTTGTTTCATCGTTAGAATGCTCCTGTAAGCATTTTAAGCAGAGTTGTGCACTTTTGCATGAAAAGTCACATTTCAGCCTGAAACGTTGATTTTTCACTCTAAACTGCTTTTCTGAGCTGGAAATCACTTTAAACGGCTTAGAATGCTCCTGTAAGCATTTTAAGCAGAGTTGTGCACTTTTGCATGAAAAGTCACATTTCAGCCTGAAACGTTGATTTTTCACTCTAAACTGCTTTTCTGAGCTGGAAATCACTTTAAACGGCTTAGAATGCTCCTGTAAGCATTTTAAGCAGAGTTGTGCACTTTTGCATGAAAAGTCACATTTCAGCCTGAAACGTTGATTTTTCACTCTAAACTGCTTTTCTGAGCTGGAAATCACTTTAAATGGCTTGTTTCATCGTTAGAATGCTCCTGTAAGCATTTTAAGCAGAGTTGTGCACTTTTGCATGAAAAGTCACATTTCAGCCTGAAACGTTGATTTTTCACTCTAAACTGCTTTTCTGAGCTGGAAATCACTTTAAACGTCTTAGAATGCTCCTGTAAGCATTTTAAGCAGAGTTGTGCACTTTTGCATGAAAAGTCACATTTCAGCCTGAAACGTTGATTTTTCACTCTAAACTGCTTTTCTGAGCTGGAAATCACTTTAAACGGCTTGTTTCATCGTTGAAATGCTCCTGTAAGCATTTTAAGCAGAGTTGTGCACTTTTGCATGAAAAGTCACATTTCAGCCTGAAACGTTGATTTTTCACTCTAAACTGCTTTTCTGAGCTGGAAATCACTTTTAACAGCTTAGAATGCTCCTGTAAGCATTTTAAGCAGAGTTGTGCACTTTTGCATGAAAAGTCACATTTCAGCCTGAAACGTTGATTTTTCACTCTAAACTGCTTTTCTGAGCTGGAAATCACTTTAAACGGCTTAGAATGCTCCTGTAAGCATTTTAAGCAGAGTTGTGCACTTTTGCATGAAAAGTCACATTTCAGCCTGAAACGTTGATTTTTCACTCTAAACTGCTTTTCTGAGCTGGAAATCACTTTAAACGGCTTAGAATGCTCCTGTAAGCATTTTAAGCAGAGTTGGGCACTTTTGCATGAAAAGTCACATTTCAGCCTGAAACGTTGATTTTTCACTCTAAACTGCTTTTCTGAGCTGGAAATCATTTTACACGGCTTAGAATGCTCCTGTAAGCATTTTAAGCAGAGTTGTGCACTTTTGCATGAAAAGTCACATTTCAGCCTGAAACGTTGATTTTTCACTCTAAACTGCTTTTCTGAGCTGGAAATCACTTTAAACGGCTTGTTTCATCGTTAGAATGCTCCTGTAAGCATTTTAAGCAGAGTTGTGCACTTTTGCATGAAAAGTCACATTTCAGCCTGAAACGTTGATTTTTCACTCTAAACTGCTTTTCTGAGCTGGAAATCATTTTACACGGCTTAGAATGCTCCTGTAAGCATTTTAAGCAGAGTTGTGCACTTTTGCATGAAAAGTCACATTTCAGCCTGAAACGTTGATTTTTCACTCTAAACTGCTTTTCTGAGCTGGAAATCACTTTAAACGGCTTGTTTCATCGTTAGAATGCTCCTGTAAGCATTTTAAGCAGAGTTGTGCACTTTTGCATGAAAAGTCACATTTCAGCCTGAAACGTTGATTTTTCACTCTAAACTGCTTTTCTGAGCTGGAAATCACTTTAAACGGCTTAGAATGCTCCTGTAAGCATTTTAAGCAGAGTTGTGCACTTTTGCATGAAAAGTCACATTTCAGCCTGAAACGTTGATTTTTCACTCTAAACTGCTTTTCTGAGCTGGAAATCACTTTAAACGGCTTAGAATGCTCCTGTAAGCATTTTAAGCAGAGTTGTGCACTTTTGCATGAAAAGTCACATTTCAGCCTGAAACGTTGATTTTTCACTCTAAACTGCTTTTCTGAGCTGGAAATCACTTTAAAGGGCTTGTTTCATCGTTAGAATGCTCCTGTAAGCATTTTAAGCAGAGTTGTGCACTTTTGCATGAAAAGTCACATTTCAGCCTGAAACGTTGATTTTTCACTCTAAACTGCTTTTCTGAGCTGGAAATCACTTTAAACGGCTTGTTTCATCCTTAGAATGCTCCTGTAAGCATTTTAAGCAGAGTTGTGCACTTTTGCATGAAAAGTCACATTTCAGCCTGAAACGTTGATTTTTCACTCTAAACTGCTTTTCTGAGCTGGAAATCACTTTAAACGGCTTAGAATGCTCCTGTAAGCATTTTAAGCAGAGTTGTGCACTTTTGCATGAAAAGTCACATTTCAGCCTGAAACGTTGATTTTTCACTCTAAACTGCTTTTCTGAGCTGGAAATCACTTTAAACGGCTTGTTTCATCCTTAGAATGCTCCTGTAAGCATTTTAAGCAGAGTTGTGCACTTTTGCATGAAAAGTCACATTTCAGCCTGAAACGTTGATTTTTCACTCTAAACTGCTTTTCTGAGCTGGAAATCACTTTAAACGGCTTGTTTCATCGTTAAAATGCTCCTGTAAGCATTTTAAGCAGAGTTGTGCACTTTTGCATGAAAAGTCACATTTCAGCCTGAAACGTTGATTTTTCACTCTAAACTGCTTTTCTGAGCTGGAAATCACTTTAAACGGCTTAGAATGCTCCTGTAAGCATTTTAAGCAGAGTTGTGCACTTTTGCATGAAAAGTCACATTTCAGCCTGAAACGTTGATTTTTCACTCTAAACTGCTTTTCTGAGCTGGAAATCACTTTTAACAGCTTAGAATGCTCCTGTAAGCATTTTAAGCAGAGTTGTGCACTTTTGCATGAAAAGTCACATTTCAGCCTGAAACGTTGATTTTTCACTCTAAACTGCTTTTCTGAGCTGGAAATCACTTTTAACAGCTTAGAATGCTCCTGTAAGCATTTTAAGCAGAGTTGTGCACTTTTGCATGAAAAGTCACATTTCAGCCTGAAACGTTGATTTTTCACTCTAAACTGCTTTTCTGAGCTGGAAATCACTTTAAACGGCTTAGAATGCTCCTGTAAGCATTTTAAGCAGAGTTGTGCACTTTTGCATGAAAAGTCACTTTTCAGCCTGAAACGTTGATTTTTCACTCTAAACTGCTTTTCTGAGCTGGAAATCACTTTAAACGGCTTGTTTCATCGTTAGAATGCTCCTGTAAGCATTTTAAGCAGAGTTGTGCACTTTTGCATGAAAAGTCACATTTCAGCCTGAAACGTTGATTTTTCACTCTAAACTGCTTTTCTGAGCTGGAAATCACTTTAAACGGCTTGTTTCATCGTTAGAATGCTCCTGTAAGCATTTTAAGCAGAGTTGTGCACTTTTGCATGAAAAGTCACATTTCAGCCTGAAACGTTGATTTTTCACTCTAAACTGCTTTTCTGAGCTGGAAATCACTTTTAACAGCTTAGAATGCTCCTGTAAGCATTTTAAGCAGAGTTGTGCACTTTTGCATGAAAAGTCACATTTCAGCCTGAAACGTTGATTTTTCACTCTAAACTGCTTTTCTGAGCTGGAAATCACTTTAAACGGCTTAGAATGCTCCTGTAAGCATTTTAAGCAGAGTTGTGCACTTTTGCATGAAAAGTCACATTTCAGCCTGAAACGTTGATTTTTCACTCTAAACTGCTTTTCTGAGCTGGAAATCACTTTAAACGGCTTAGAATGCTCCTGTAAGCATTTTAAGCAGAGTTGTGCACTTTTGCATGAAAAGTCACATTTCAGCCTGAAACGTTGATTTTTCACTCTAAACTGCTTTTCTGAGCTGGAAATCACTTTAAACGGCTTGTTTCATCGTTAGAATGCTCCTGTAAGCATTTTAAGCAGAGTTGTGCACTTTTGCATGAAAAGTCACATTTCAGCCTGAAACGTTGATTTTTCACTCTAAACTGCTTTTCTGAGCTGGAAATCACTTTAAACGGCTTAGAATGCTCCTGTAAGCATTTTAAGCAGAGTTGTGCACTTTTGCATGAAAAGTCACATTTCAGCCTGAAACGTTGATTTTTCACTCTAAACTGCTTTTCTGAGCTGGAAATCACTTTAAACGGCTTGTTTCATCGTTAGAATGCTCCTGTAAGCATTTTAAGCAGAGTTGTGCACTTTTGCATGAAAAGTCACATTTCAGCCTGAAACGTTGATTTTTCACTCTAAACTGCTTTTCTGAGCTGGAAATCACTTTAAACGGCTTGTTTCATCGTTAGAATGCTCCTGTAAGCATTTTAAGCAGAGTTGTGCACTTTTGCATGAAAAGTCACATTTCAGCCTGAAACGTTGATTTTTCACTCTAAACTGCTTTTCTGAGCTGGAAATCACTTTAAACGGCTTAGAATGCTCCTGTAAGCATTTTAAGCAGAGTTGTGCACTTTTGCATGAAAAGTCACATTTCAGCCTGAAACGTTGATTTTTCACTCTAAACTGCTTTTCTGAGCTGGAAATCACTTTTAACAGCTTAGAATGCTCCTGTAAGCATTTTAAGCAGAGTTGTGCACTTTTGCATGAAAAGTCACATTTCAGCCTGAAACGTTGATTTTTCACTCTAAACTGCTTTTCTGAGCTGGAAATCACTTTTAACAGCTTAGAATGCTCCTGTAAGCATTTTAAGCAGAGTTGTGCACTTTTGCATGAAAAGTCACATTTCAGCCTGAAACGTTGATTTTTCACTCTAAACTGCTTTTCTGAGCTGGAAATCACTTTAAACGGCTTGTTTCATCGTTAGAATGCTCCTGTAAGCATTTTAAGCAGAGTTGTGCACTTTTGCATGAAAAGTCACATTTCAGCCTGAAACGTTGATTTTTCACTCTAAACTGCTTTTCTGAGCTGGAAATCACTTTAAACGGCTTGTTTCATCGTTAGAATGCTCCTGTAAGCATTTTAAGCAGAGTTGTGCACTTTTGCATGAAAAGTCACATTTCAGCCTGAAACGTTGATTTTTCACTCTAAACTGCTTTTCTGAGCTGGAAATCACTTTAAACGGCTTAGAATGCTCCTGTAAGCATTTTAAGCAGAGTTGTGCACTTTTGCATGAAAAGTCACATTTCAGCCTGAAACGTTGATTTTTCACTCTAAACTGCTTTTCTGAGCTGGAAATCACTTTAAACGGCTTAGAATGCTCCTGTAAGCATTTTAAGCAGAGTTGTGCACTTTTGCATGAAAAGTCACATTTCAGCCTGAAACGTTGATTTTTCACTCTAAACTGCTTTTCTGAGCTGGAAATCACTTTAAACGGCTTGTTTCATCGTTAGAATGCTCCTGTAAGCATTTTAAGCAGAGTTGTGCACTTTTGCATGAAAAGTCACATTTCAGCCTGAAACGTTGATTTTTCACTCTAAACTGCTTTTCTGAGCTGGAAATCACTTTAAACGGCTTAGAATGCTCCTGTAAGCATTTTAAGCAGAGTTGTGCACTTTTGCATGAAAAGTCACATTTCAGCCTGAAACGTTGATTTTTCACTCTAAACTGCTTTTCTGAGCTGGAAATCACTTTAAACGGCTTGTTTCATCGTTAGAATGCTCCTGTAAGCATTTTAAGCAGAGTTGTGCACTTTTGCATGAAAAGTCACATTTCAGCCTGAAACGTTGATTTTTCACTCTAAACTGCTTTTCTGAGCTGGAAATCACTTTAAACGGCTTGTTTCATCGTTAGAATGCTCCTGTAAGCATTTTAAGCAGAGTTGTGCACTTTTGCATGAAAAGTCACATTTCAGCCTGAAACGTTGATTTTTCACTCTAAACTGCTTTTCTGAGCTGGAAATCACTTTAAACGGCTTAGAATGCTCCTGTAAGCATTTTAAGCAGAGTTGTGCACTTTTGCATGAAAAGTCACATTTCAGCCTGAAACGTTGATTTTTCACTCTAAACTGCTTTTCTGAGCTGGAAATCACTTTTAACAGCTTAGAATGCTCCTGTAAGCATTTTAAGCAGAGTTGTGCACTTTTGCATGAAAAGTCACATTTCAGCCTGAAACGTTGATTTTTCACTCTAAACTGCTTTTCTGAGCTGGAAATCACTTTAAACGGCTTAGAATGCTCCTGTAAGCATTTTAAGCAGAGTTGTGCACTTTTGCATGAAAAGTCACATTTCAGCCTGAAACGTTGATTTTTCACTCTAAACTGCTTTTCTGAGCTGGAAATCACTTTAAACGGCTTGTTTCATCGTTAGAATGCTCCTGTAAGCATTTTAAGCAGAGTTGTGCACTTTTGCATGAAAAGTCACATTTCAGCCTGAAACGTTGATTTTTCACTCTAAACTGCTTTTCTGAGCTGGAAATCACTTTAAACGGCTTAGAATGCTCCTGTAAGCATTTTAAGCAGAGTTGTGCACTTTTGCATGAAAAGTCACATTTCAGCCTGAAACGTTGATTTTTCACTCTAAACTGCTTTTCTGAGCTGGAAATCACTTTAAACGGCTTGTTTCATCGTTAGAATGCTCCTGTAAGCATTTTAAGCAGAGTTGTGCACTTTTGCATGAAAAGTCACATTTCAGCCTGAAACGTTGATTTTTCACTCTAAACTGCTTTTCTGAGCTGGAAATCACTTTAAACGGCTTAGAATGCTCCTGTAAGCATTTTAAGCAGAGTTGTGCACTTTTGCATGAAAAGTCACATTTCAGCCTGAAACGTTGATTTTTCACTCTAAACTGCTTTTCTGAGCTGGAAATCACTTTAAACGGCTTGTTTCATCGTTAGAATGCTCCTGTAAGCATTTTAAGCAGAGTTGTGCACTTTTGCATGAAAAGTCACATTTCAGCCTGAAACGTTGATTTTTCACTCTAAACTGCTTTTCTGAGCTGGAAATCACTTTAAACGGCTTAAGGCCCGGGTATACTTTTTTTCCGCGTCCGCGTCCGGCTCGCGCGCGCACGCGTCCGCGCAGCTTTCCGAGTATAGTCCCCGCGGCTACACGCGGATGGCCGCGTTCGACACTATACGCAATACAAATGATTTCTTATTCAAATTATTAGTCTAACAGGCTGTCAGGGCAGCACTGATTTGGCGACATTTACAATACATTAAAACATTAGGATAGGTGAAGAAAAGTAACTGATCCACCATTGCAAACACAGTTTAGAACAAACAACAAGACAACAAAGAACAGGAATCAAATAAACATGCTCCAGGGCTTTCTGTTCTTCGAAGAAGTAGAAGTTAAAGAAGAAAAACGATAGTGTGTGTGCAAATGCTGTCTATTTCCTTTGTATAATTGTTTATAGTGGAGTGCCCTGTCTAAATATTTTCACGCGCATGCGCTGTTGTACGCGGACTGTACGCGCACTGTCCGCGCGGTCTCAAATTTTGGGCTGCACGCGGACGGTCCGCGCGGCCGGCCGCGGACCCTCTTGATGACGAAAATGACGTCATGCGGACGGCGCGCATACGTGGACGTCCCTAGTATACTTTTGGCTTTAGAATGCTCCTGTAAGCATTTTAAGCAGAGTTGTGCACTTTTGCATGAAAAGTCACATTTCAGCCTGAAACGTTGATTTTTCACTCTAAACTGCTTTTCTGAGCTGGAAATCACTTTAAACGGCTTAGAATGCTCCTGTAAGCATTTTAAGCAGAGTTGTGCACTTTTGCATGAAAAGTCACATTTCAGCCTGAAACGTTGATTTTTCACTCTAAACTGCTTTTCTGAGCTGGAAATCACTTTAAACGGCTTAGAATGCTCCTGTAAGCATTTTAAGCAGAGTTGTGCACTTTTGCATGAAAAGTCACATTTCAGCCTGAAACGTTGATTTTTCACTCTAAACTGCTTTTCTGAGCTGGAAATCACTTTAAACGGCTTAGAATGCTCCTGTAAGCATTTTAAGCAGAGTTGTGCACTTTTGCATGAAAAGTCACATTTCAGCCTGAAACGTTGATTTTTCACTCTAAACTGCTTTTCTGAGCTGGAAATCACTTTTAAACGGCTTAGAATGCTCCTGTAAGCATTTTAAGCAGAGTTGTGCACTTTTGCATGAAAAGTCACATTTCAGCCTGAAACGTTGATTTTTCACTCTAAACTGCTTTTCTGAGCTGGAAATCACTTTAAACGGCTTGTTTCATCGTTAGAATGCTCCTGTAAGCATTTTAAGCAGAGTTGTGCACTTTTGCATGAAAAGTCACATTTCAGCCTGAAACGTTGATTTTTCACTCTAAACTGCTTTTCTGAGCTGGAAATCACTTTAAACGGCTTAGAATGCTCCTGTAAGCATTTTAAGCAGAGTTGTGCACTTTTGCATGAAAAGTCACATTTCAGCCTGAAACGTTGATTTTTCACTCTAAACTGCTTTTCTGAGCTGGAAATCACTTTAAACGGCTTGTTTCATCGTTAGAATGCTCCTGTAAGCATTTTAAGCAGAGTTGGGCACTTTTGCATGAAAAGTCACATTTCAGCCTGAAACGTTGATTTTTCACTCTAAACTGCTTTTCTGAGCTGGAAATCACTTTAAACGGCTTAGAATGCTCCTGTAAGCATTTTAAGCAGAGTTGTGCACTTTTGCATGAAAAGTCACATTTCAGCCTGAAACGTTGATTTTTCACTCTAAACTGCTTTTCTGAGCTGGAAATCACTTTAAACGGCTTAGAATGCTCCTGTAAGCATTTTAAGCAGAGTTGTGCACTTTTGCATGAAAAGTCACATTTCAGCCTGAAACGTTGATTTTTCACTCTAAACTGCTTTTCTGAGCTGGAAATCACTTTAAACGGCTTGTTTCATCGTTAGAATGCTCCTGTAAGCATTTTAAGCAGAGTTGTGCACTTTTGCATGAAAAGTCACATTTCAGCCTGAAACGTTGATTTTTCACTCTAAACTGCTTTTCTGAGCTGGAAATCACTTTAAACGGCTTAGAATGCTCCTGTAAGCATTTTAAGCAGAGTTGTGCACTTTTGCATGAAAAGTCACATTTCAGCCTGAAACGTTGATTTTTCACTCTAAACTGCTTTTCTGAGCTGGAAATCACTTTAAACGGCTTAGAATGCTCCTGTAAGCATTTTAAGCAGAGTTGTGCACTTTTGCATGAAAAGTCACATTTCAGCCTGAAACGTTGATTTTTCACTCTAAACTGCTTTTCTGAGCTGGAAATCACTTTAAACGGCTTAGAATGCTCCTGTAAGCATTTTAAGCAGAGTTGTGCACTTTTGCATGAAAAGTCACATTTCAGCCTGAAACGTTGATTTTTCACTCTAAACTGCTTTTCTGAGCTGGAAATCACTTTAAACGGCTTAGAATGCTCCTGTAAGCATTTTAAGCAGAGTTGTGCACTTTTGCATGAAAAGTCACATTTCAGCCTGAAACGTTGATTTTTCACTCTAAACTGCTTTTCTGAGCTGGAAATCACTTTAAACGGCTTAGAATGCTCCTGTAAGCATTTTAAGCAGAGTTGTGCACTTTTGCATGAAAAGTCACATTTCAGCCTGAAACGTTGATTTTTCACTCTAAACTGCTTTTCTGAGCTGGAAATCACTTTAAACGGCTTGTTTCATCGTTAGAATGCTCCTGTAAGCATTTTAAGCAGAGTTGTGCACTTTTGCATGAAAAGTCACATTTCAGCCTGAAACGTTGATTTTTCACTCTAAACTGCTTTTCTGAGCTGGAAATCACTTTAAACGGCTTGTTTCATCGTTAGAATGCTCCTGTAAGCATTTTAAGCAGAGTTGTGCACTTTTGCATGAAAAGTCACATTTCAGCCTGAAACGTTGATTTTTCACTCTAAACTGCTTTTCTGAGCTGGAAATCACTTTAAACGGCTTGTTTCATCGTTAGAATGCTCCTGTAAGCATTTTAAGCAGAGTTGTGCACTTTTGCATGAAAAGTCACATTTCAGCCTGAAACGTTGATTTTTCACTCTAAACTGCTTTTCTGAGCTGGAAATCACTTTAAACGGCTTGTTTCATCGTTAGAATGCTCCTGTAAGCATTTTAAGCAGAGTTGTGCACTTTTGCATGAAAAGTCACATTTCAGCCTGAAACGTTGATTTTTCACTCTAAACTGCTTTTCTGAGCTGGAAATCACTTTAAACGGCTTAGAATGCTCCTGTAAGCATTTTAAGCAGAGTTGTGCACTTTTGCATGAAAAGTCACATTTCAGCCTGAAACGTTGATTTTTCACTCTAAACTGCTTTTCTGAGCTGGAAATCACTTTAAACGGCTTAGAATGCTCCTGTAAGCATTTTAAGCAGAGTTGTGCACTTTTGCATGAAAAGTCACATTTCAGCCTGAAACGTTGATTTTTCACTCTAAACTGCTTTTCTGAGCTGGAAATCACTTTAAACGGCTTAGAATGCTCCTGTAAGCATTTTAAGCAGAGTTGTGCACTTTTGCATGAAAAGTCACATTTCAGCCTGAAACGTTGATTTTTCACTCTAAACTGCTTTTCTGAGCTGGAAATCACTTTAAACGGCTTGTTTCATCGTTAGAATGCTCCTGTAAGCATTTTAAGCAGAGTTGTGCACTTTTGCATGAAAAGTCACATTTCAGCCTGAAACGTTGATTTTTCACTCTAAACTGCTTTTCTGAGCTGGAAATCACTTTAAACGGCTTAGAATGCTCCTGTAAGCATTTTAAGCAGAGTTGTGCACTTTTGCATGAAAAGTCACATTTCAGCCTGAAACGTTGATTTTTCACTCTAAACTGCTTTTCTGAGCTGGAAATCACTTTAAACGGCTTGTTTCATCGTTAGAATGCTCCTGTAAGCATTTTAAGCAGAGTTGTGCACTTTTGCATGAAAAGTCACATTTCAGCCTGAAACGTTGATTTTTCACTCTAAACTGCTTTTCTGAGCTGGAAATCACTTTAAACGGCTTAGAATGCTCCTGTAAGCATTTTAAGCAGAGTTGTGCACTTTTGCATGAAAAGTCACATTTCAGCCTGAAACGTTGATTTTTCACTCTAAACTGCTTTTCTGAGCTGGAAATCACTTTAAACGGCTTAGAATGCTCCTGTAAGCATTTTAAGCAGAGTTGTGCACTTTTGCATGAAAAGTCACATTTCAGCCTGAAACGTTGATTTTTCACTCTAAACTGCTTTTCTGAGCTGGAAATCACTTTAAACGGCTTAGAATGCTCCTGTAAGCATTTTAAGCAGAGTTGTGCACTTTTGCATGAAAAGTCACATTTCAGCCTGAAACGTTGATTTTTCACTCTAAACTGCTTTTCTGAGCTGGAAATCACTTTAAACGGCTTAGAATGCTCCTGTAAGCATTTTAAGCAGAGTTGTGCACTTTTGCATGAAAAGTCACATTTCAGCCTGAAACGTTGATTTTTCACTCTAAACTGCTTTTCTGAGCTGGAAATCACTTTAAACGGCTTAGAATGCTCCTGTAAGCATTTTAAGCAGAGTTGTGCACTTTTGCATGAAAAGTCACATTTCAGCCTGAAACGTTGATTTTTCACTCTAAACTGCTTTTCTGAGCTGGAAATCACTTTAAACTGCTTGTTTCATCGTTAGAATGCTCCTGTAAGCATTTTAAGCAGAGTTGTGCACTTTTGCATGAAAAGTCACATTTCAGCCTGAAACGTTGATTTTTCACTCTAAACTGCTTTTCTGAGCTGGAAATCACTTTAAACGGCTTAGAATGCTCCTGTAAGCATTTTAAGCAGAGTTGTGCACTTTTGCATGAAAAGTCATATTTCAGCCTGAAACGTTGATTTTTCACTCTAAACTGCTTTTCTGAGCTGGAAATCACTTTAAACGGCTTAGAATGCTCCTGTAAGCATTTTAAGCAGAGTTGTGCACTTTTGCATGAAAAGTCATATTTCAGCCTGAAACGTTGATTTTTCACTCTAAACTGCTTTTCTGAGCTGGAAATCACTTTAAACGGCTTAGAATGCTCCTGTAAGCATTTTAAGCAGAGTTGTGCACTTTTGCATGAAAAGTCATATTTCAGCCTGAAACGTTGATTTTTCACTCTAAACTGCTTTTCTGAGCTGGAAATCACTTTAAACGGCTTAGAATGCTCCTGTAAGCATTTTAAGCAGAGTTGTGCACTTTTGCATGAAAAGTCATATTTCAGCCTGAAACGTTGATTTTTCACTCTAAACTGCTTTTCTGAGCTGGAAATCACTTTAAACGGCTTAGAATGCTCCTGTAAGCATTTTAAGCAGAGTTGTGCACTTTTGCATGAAAAGTCATATTTCAGCCTGAAACGTTGATTTTTCACTCTAAACTGCTTTTCTGAGCTGGAAATCACTTTAAACGGCTTAGAATGCTCCTGTAAGCATTTTAAGCAGAGTTGTGCACTTTTGCATGAAAAGTCATATTTCAGCCTGAAACGTTGATTTTTCACTCTAAACTGCTTTTCTGAGCTGGAAATCACTTTAAACGGCTTAGAATGCTCCTGTAAGCATTTTAAGCAGAGTTGTGCACTTTTGCATGAAAAGTCACATTTCAGCCTGAAACGTTGATTTTTCACTCTAAACTGCTTTTCTGAGCTGGAAATCACTTTAAACGGCTTAGAATGCTCCTGTAAGCATTTTAAGCAGAGTTGTGCACTTTTGCATGAAAAGTCACATTTCAGCCTGAAACGTTGATTTTTCACTCTAAACTGCTTTTCTGAGCTGGAAATCACTTTAAACGGCTTAGAATGCTCCTGTAAGCATTTTAAGCAGAGTTGTGCACTTTTGCATGAAAAGTCACATTTCAGCCTGAAACGTTGATTTTTGCCTCTAAACTGCTTTTCTGAGCTGGAAATCACTTTAAACTGCTTGTTTCATCGTTAGAATGCTCCTGTAAGCATTTTAAGCAGAGTTGTGCACTTTTGCATGAAAAGTCATATTTCAGCCTGAAACGTTGATTTTTCACTCTAAACTGCTTTTCTGAGCTGGAAATCACTTTAAACGGCTTAGAATGCTCCTGTAAGCATTTTAAGCAGAGTTGTGCACTTTTGCATGAAAAGTCATATTTCAGCCTGAAACGTTGATTTTTCACTCTAAACTGCTTTTCTGAGCTGGAAATCACTTTAAACGGCTTAGAATGCTCCTGTAAGCATTTTAAGCAGAGTTGTGCACTTTTGCATGAAAAGTCACATTTCAGCCTGAAACGTTGATTTTTCACTCTAAACTGCTTTTCTGAGCTGGAAATCACTTTAAACGGCTTAGAATGCTCCTGTAAGCATTTTAAGCAGAGTTGTGCACTTTTGCATGAAAAGTCATATTTCAGCCTGAAACGTTGATTTTTCACTCTAAACTGCTTTTCTGAGCTGGAAATCACTTTAAACGGCTTAGAATGCTCCTGTAAGCATTTTAAGCAGAGTTGTGCACTTTTGCATGAAAAGTCATATTTCAGCCTGAAACGTTGATTTTTCACTCTAAACTGCTTTTCTGAGCTGGAAATCACTTTAAACGGCTTAGAATGCTCCTGTAAGCATTTTAAGCAGAGTTGTGCACTTTTGCATGAAAAGTCATATTTCAGCCTGAAACGTTGATTTTTCACTCTAAACTGCTTTTCTGAGCTGGAAATCACTTTAAACGGCTTAGAATGCTCCTGTAAGCATTTTAAGCAGAGTTGTGCACTTTTGCATGAAAAGTCATATTTCAGCCTGAAACGTTGATTTTTCACTCTAAACTGCTTTTCTGAGCTGGAAATCACTTTAAACGGCTTAGAATGCTCCTGTAAGCATTTTAAGCAGAGTTGTGCACTTTTGCATGAAAAGTCATATTTCAGCCTGAAACGTTGATTTTTC
The DNA here is from genome assembly GCF_027580225.2 of Misgurnus anguillicaudatus. Lineage (NCBI taxonomy): Eukaryota > Metazoa > Chordata > Actinopteri > Cypriniformes > Cobitidae > Misgurnus > Misgurnus anguillicaudatus. Next base: position 20,804,026 of record NC_073357.2, on the reverse strand, counting down.
ACTCTAAACTGCTTTTCTGAGCTGGAAATCACTTTAAACGGCTTAGAATGCTCCTGTAAGCATTTTAAGCAGAGTTGTGCACTTTTGCATGAAAAGTCATATTTCAGCCTGAAACGTTGATTTTTCACTCTAAACTGCTTTTCTGAGCTGGAAATCACTTTAAACGGCTTAGAATGCTCCTGTAAGCATTTTAAGCAGAGTTGTGCACTTTTGCATGAAAAGTCATATTTCAGCCTGAAACGTTGATTTTTCACTCTAAACTGCTTTTCTGAGCTGGAAATCACTTTAAACGGCTTAGAATGCTCCTGTAAGCATTTTAAGCAGAGTTGGGCACTTTTGCATGAAAAGTCACATTTCAGCCTGAAACGTTGATTTTTGCCTCTAAACTGCTTTTCTGAGCTGGAAATCACTTTAAACGGCTTAGAATGCTCCTGTAAGCATTTTAAGCAGAGTTGTGCACTTTTGCATGAAAAGTCACATTTCAGCCTGAAACGTTGATTTTTGCCTCTAAACTGCTTTTCTGAGCTGGAAATCACTTTAAACTGCTTGTTTCATCGTTAGAATGCTCCTGTAAGCATTTTAAGCAGAGTTGTGCACTTTTGCATGAAAAGTCATATTTCAGCCTGAAACGTTGATTTTTCACTCTAAACTGCTTTTCTGAGCTGGAAATCACTTTAAACGGCTTAGAATGCTCCTGTAAGCATTTTAAGCAGAGTTGTGCACTTTTGCATGAAAAGTCATATTTCAGCCTGAAACGTTGATTTTTCACTCTAAACTGCTTTTCTGAGCTGGAAATCACTTTAAACGGCTTAGAATGCTCCTGTAAGCATTTTAAGCAGAGTTGTGCACTTTTGCATGAAAAGTCATATTTCAGCCTGAAACGTTGATTTTTCACTCTAAACTGCTTTTCTGAGCTGGAAATCACTTTAAACTGCTTGTTTCATCGTTAGAATGCTCCTGTAAGCATTTTAAGCAGAGTTGTGCACTTTTGCATGAAAAGTCATATTTCAGCCTGAAACGTTGATTTTTCACTCTAAACTGCTTTTCTGAGCTGGAAATCACTTTAAACGGCTTAGAATGCTCCTGTAAGCATTTTAAGCAGAGTTGTGCACTTTTGCATGAAAAGTCATATTTCAGCCTGAAACGTTGATTTTTCACTCTAAACTGCTTTTCTGAGCTGGAAATCACTTTAAACGGCTTAGAATGCTCCTGTAAGCATTTTAAGCAGAGTTGTGCACTTTTGCATGAAAAGTCATATTTCAGCCTGAAACGTTGATTTTTCACTCTAAACTGCTTTTCTGAGCTGGAAATCACTTTAAACGGCTTAGAATGCTCCTGTAAGCATTTTAAGCAGAGTTGTGCACTTTTGCATGAAAAGTCATATTTCAGCCTGAAACGTTGATTTTTCACTCTAAACTGCTTTTCTGAGCTGGAAATCACTTTAAACGGCTTAGAATGCTCCTGTAAGCATTTTAAGCAGAGTTGTGCACTTTTGCATGAAAAGTCATATTTCAGCCTGAAACGTTGATTTTTCACTCTAAACTGCTTTTCTGAGCTGGAAATCACTTTAAACGGCTTAGAATGCTCCTGTAAGCATTTTAAGCAGAGTTGTGCACTTTTGCATGAAAAGTCATATTTCAGCCTGAAACGTTGATTTTTCACTCTAAACTGCTTTTCTGAGCTGGAAATCACTTTAAACGGCTTAGAATGCTCCTGTAAGCATTTTAAGCAGAGTTGTGCACTTTTGCATGAAAAGTCACATTTCAGCCTGAAACGTTGATTTTTGCCTCTAAACTGCTTTTCTGAGCTGGAAATCACTTTAAACGGCTTAGAATGCTCCTGTAAGCATTTTAAGCAGAGTTGTGCACTTTTGCATGAAAAGTCATATTTCAGCCTGAAACGTTGATTTTTCACTCTAAACTGCTTTTCTGAGCTGGAAATCACTTTAAACGGCTTAGAATGCTCCTGTAAGCATTTTAAGCAGAGTTGTGCACTTTTGCATGAAAAGTCATATTTCAGCCTGAAACGTTGATTTTTCACTCTAAACTGCTTTTCTGAGCTGGAAATCACTTTAAACGGCTTAGAATGCTCCTGTAAGCATTTTAAGCAGAGTTGTGCACTTTTGCATGAAAAGTCATATTTCAGCCTGAAACGTTGATTTTTCACTCTAAACTGCTTTTCTGAGCTGGAAATCACTTTAAACGGCTTAGAATGCTCCTGTAAGCATTTTAAGCAGAGTTGTGCACTTTTGCATGAAAAGTCATATTTCAGCCTGAAACGTTGATTTTTCACTCTAAACTGCTTTTCTGAGCTGGAAATCACTTTAAACGGCTTAGAATGCTCCTGTAAGCATTTTAAGCAGAGTTGTGCACTTTTGCATGAAAAGTCATATTTCAGCCTGAAACGTTGATTTTTCACTCTAAACTGCTTTTCTGAGCTGGAAATCACTTTAAACGGCTTAGAATGCTCCTGTAAGCATTTTAAGCAGAGTTGGGCACTTTTGCATGAAAAGTCACATTTCAGCCTGAAACGTTGATTTTTCACTCTAAACTGCTTTTCTGAGCTGGAAATCACTTTAAACTGCTTGTTTCATCGTTAGAATGCTCCTGTAAGCATTTTAAGCAGAGTTGTGCACTTTTGCATGAAAAGTCATATTTCAGCCTGAAACGTTGATTTTTCACTCTAAACTGCTTTTCTGAGCTGGAAATCACTTTAAACGGCTTAGAATGCTCCTGTAAGCATTTTAAGCAGAGTTGTGCACTTTTGCATGAAAAGTCATATTTCAGCCTGAAACGTTGATTTTTCACTCTAAACTGCTTTTCTGAGCTGGAAATCACTTTAAACGGCTTAGAATGCTCCTGTAAGCATTTTAAGCAGAGTTGTGCACTTTTGCATGAAAAGTCATATTTCAGCCTGAAACGTTGATTTTTGCCTCTAAACTGCTTTTCTGAGCTGGAAATCACTTTAAACTGCTTGTTTCATCGTTAGAATGCTCCTGTAAGCATTTTAAGCAGAGTTGTGCACTTTTGCATGAAAAGTCATATTTCAGCCTGAAACGTTGATTTTTCACTCTAAACTGCTTTTCTGAGCTGGAAATCACTTTAAACGGCTTAGAATGCTCCTGTAAGCATTTTAAGCAGAGTTGTGCACTTTTGCATGAAAAGTCATATTTCAGCCTGAAACGTTGATTTTTCACTCTAAACTGCTTTTCTGAGCTGGAAATCACTTTAAACGGCTTAGAATGCTCCTGTAAGCATTTTAAGCAGAGTTGTGCACTTTTGCATGAAAAGTCATATTTCAGCCTGAAACGTTGATTTTTCACTCTAAACTGCTTTTCTGAGCTGGAAATCACTTTAAACGGCTTAGAATGCTCCTGTAAGCATTTTAAGCAGAGTTGTGCACTTTTGCATGAAAAGTCATATTTCAGCCTGAAACGTTGATTTTTCACTCTAAACTGCTTTTCTGAGCTGGAAATCACTTTAAACGGCTTAGAATGCTCCTGTAAGCATTTTAAGCAGAGTTGTGCACTTTTGCATGAAAAGTCATATTTCAGCCTGAAACGTTGATTTTTGCCTCTAAACTGCTTTTCTGAGCTGGAAATCACTTTAAACGGCTTAGAATGCTCCTGTAAGCATTTTAAGCAGAGTTGTGCACTTTTGCATGAAAAGTCATATTTCAGCCTGAAACGTTGATTTTTCACTCTAAACTGCTTTTCTGAGCTGGAAATCACTTTAAACGGCTTAGAATGCTCCTGTAAGCATTTTAAGCAGAGTTGTGCACTTTTGCATGAAAAGTCATATTTCAGCCTGAAACGTTGATTTTTCACTCTAAACTGCTTTTCTGAGCTGGAAATCACTTTAAACGGCTTAGAATGCTCCTGTAAGCATTTTAAGCAGAGTTGTGCACTTTTGCATGAAAAGTCATATTTCAGCCTGAAACGTTGATTTTTCACTCTAAACTGCTTTTCTGAGCTGGAAATCACTTTAAACGGCTTAGAATGCTCCTGTAAGCATTTTAAGCAGAGTTGTGCACTTTTGCATGAAAAGTCATATTTCAGCCTGAAACGTTGATTTTTCACTCTAAACTGCTTTTCTGAGCTGGAAATCACTTTAAACGGCTTAGAATGCTCCTGTAAGCATTTTAAGCAGAGTTGTGCACTTTTGCATGAAAAGTCATATTTCAGCCTGAAACGTTGATTTTTCACTCTAAACTGCTTTTCTGAGCTGGAAATCACTTTAAACGGCTTAGAATGCTCCTGTAAGCATTTTAAGCAGAGTTGTGCACTTTTGCATGAAAAGTCATATTTCAGCCTGAAACGTTGATTTTTCACTCTAAACTGCTTTTCTGAGCTGGAAATCACTTTAAACGGCTTAGAATGCTCCTGTAAGCATTTTAAGCAGAGTTGTGCACTTTTGCATGAAAAGTCATATTTCAGCCTGAAACGTTGATTTTTCACTCTAAACTGCTTTTCTGAGCTGGAAATCACTTTAAACGGCTTAGAATGCTCCTGTAAGCATTTTAAGCAGAGTTGTGCACTTTTGCATGAAAAGTCATATTTCAGCCTGAAACGTTGATTTTTCACTCTAAACTGCTTTTCTGAGCTGGAAATCACTTTAAACGGCTTAGAATGCTCCTGTAAGCATTTTAAGCAGAGTTGTGCACTTTTGCATGAAAAGTCATATTTCAGCCTGAAACGTTGATTTTTCACTCTAAACTGCTTTTCTGAGCTGGAAATCACTTTAAACGGCTTAGAATGCTCCTGTAAGCATTTTAAGCAGAGTTGTGCACTTTTGCATGAAAAGTCATATTTCAGCCTGAAACGTTGATTTTTCACTCTAAACTGCTTTTCTGAGCTGGAAATCACTTTAAACGGCTTAGAATGCTCCTGTAAGCATTTTAAGCAGAGTTGTGCACTTTTGCATGAAAAGTCACATTTCAGCCTGAAACGTTGATTTTTCACTCTAAACTGCTTTTCTGAGCTGGAAATCACTTTAAACGGCTTAGAATGCTCCTGTAAGCATTTTAAGCAGAGTTGTGCACTTTTGCATGAAAAGTCATATTTCAGCCTGAAACGTTGATTTTTCACTCTAAACTGCTTTTCTGAGCTGGAAATCACTTTAAACGGCTTAGAATGCTCCTGTAAGCATTTTAAGCAGAGTTGTGCACTTTTGCATGAAAAGTCATATTTCAGCCTGAAACGTTGATTTTTCACTCTAAACTGCTTTTCTGAGCTGGAAATCACTTTAAACGGCTTAGAATGCTCCTGTAAGCATTTTAAGCAGAGTTGTGCACTTTTGCATGAAAAGTCATATTTCAGCCTGAAACGTTGATTTTTCACTCTAAACTGCTTTTCTGAGCTGGAAATCACTTTAAACGGCTTAGAATGCTCCTGTAAGCATTTTAAGCAGAGTTGTGCACTTTTGCATGAAAAGTCATATTTCAGCCTGAAACGTTGATTTTTCACTCTAAACTGCTTTTCTGAGCTGGAAATCACTTTAAACGGCTTAGAATGCTCCTGTAAGCATTTTAAGCAGAGTTGTGCACTTTTGCATGAAAAGTCATATTTCAGCCTGAAACGTTGATTTTTCACTCTAAACTGCTTTTCTGAGCTGGAAATCACTTTAAACGGCTTAGAATGCTCCTGTAAGCATTTTAAGCAGAGTTGTGCACTTTTGCATGAAAAGTCATATTTCAGCCTGAAACGTTGATTTTTCACTCTAAACTGCTTTTCTGAGCTGGAAATCACTTTAAACGGCTTAGAATGCTCCTGTAAGCATTTTAAGCAGAGTTGTGCACTTTTGCATGAAAAGTCATATTTCAGCCTGAAACGTTGATTTTTCACTCTAAACTGCTTTTCTGAGCTGGAAATCACTTTAAACGGCTTAGAATGCTCCTGTAAGCATTTTAAGCAGAGTTGTGCACTTTTGCATGAAAAGTCATATTTCAGCCTGAAACGTTGATTTTTCACTCTAAACTGCTTTTCTGAGCTGGAAATCACTTTAAACGGCTTAGAATGCTCCTGTAAGCATTTTAAGCAGAGTTGGGCACTTTTGCATGAAAAGTCACATTTCAGCCTGAAACGTTGATTTTTCACTCTAAACTGCTTTTCTGAGCTGGAAATCACTTTAAACGGCTTAGAATGCTCCTGTAAGCATTTTAAGCAGAGTTGTGCACTTTTGCATGAAAAGTCACATTTCAGCCTGAAACGTTGATTTTTGCCTCTAAACTGCTTTTCTGAGCTGGAAATCACTTTAAACTGCTTGTTTCATCGTTAGAATGCTCCTGTAAGCATTTTAAGCAGAGTTGTGCACTTTTGCATGAAAAGTCATATTTCAGCCTGAAACGTTGATTTTTCACTCTAAACTGCTTTTCTGAGCTGGAAATCACTTTAAACGGCTTAGAATGCTCCTGTAAGCATTTTAAGCAGAGTTGTGCACTTTTGCATGAAAAGTCATATTTCAGCCTGAAACGTTGATTTTTCACTCTAAACTGCTTTTCTGAGCTGGAAATCACTTTAAACGGCTTAGAATGCTCCTGTAAGCATTTTAAGCAGAGTTGTGCACTTTTGCATGAAAAGTCACATTTCAGCCTGAAACGTTGATTTTTGCCTCTAAACTGCTTTTCTGAGCTGGAAATCACTTTAAACGGCTTAGAATGCTCCTGTAAGCATTTTAAGCAGAGTTGTGCACTTTTGCATGAAAAGTCATATTTCAGCCTGAAACGTTGATTTTTCACTCTAAACTGCTTTTCTGAGCTGGAAATCACTTTAAACGGCTTAGAATGCTCCTGTAAGCATTTTAAGCAGAGTTGTGCACTTTTGCATGAAAAGTCATATTTCAGCCTGAAACGTTGATTTTTCACTCTAAACTGCTTTTCTGAGCTGGAAATCACTTTAAACGGCTTAGAATGCTCCTGTAAGCATTTTAAGCAGAGTTGTGCACTTTTGCATGAAAAGTCATATTTCAGCCTGAAACGTTGATTTTTCACTCTAAACTGCTTTTCTGAGCTGGAAATCACTTTAAACGGCTTAGAATGCTCCTGTAAGCATTTTAAGCAGAGTTGTGCACTTTTGCATGAAAAGTCATATTTCAGCCTGAAACGTTGATTTTTCACTCTAAACTGCTTTTCTGAGCTGGAAATCACTTTAAACGGCTTAGAATGCTCCTGTAAGCATTTTAAGCAGAGTTGTGCACTTTTGCATGAAAAGTCATATTTCAGCCTGAAACGTTGATTTTTCACTCTAAACTGCTTTTCTGAGCTGGAAATCACTTTAAACGGCTTAGAATGCTCCTGTAAGCATTTTAAGCAGAGTTGTGCACTTTTGCATGAAAAGTCATATTTCAGCCTGAAACGTTGATTTTTCACTCTAAACTGCTTTTCTGAGCTGGAAATCACTTTAAACGGCTTAGAATGCTCCTGTAAGCATTTTAAGCAGAGTTGTGCACTTTTGCATGAAAAGTCATATTTCAGCCTGAAACGTTGATTTTTCACTCTAAACTGCTTTTCTGAGCTGGAAATCACTTTAAACGGCTTAGAATGCTCCTGTAAGCATTTTAAGCAGAGTTGGGCACTTTTGCATGAAAAGTCACATTTCAGCCTGAAACGTTGATTTTTCACTCTAAACTGCTTTTCTGAGCTGGAAATCACTTTAAACTGCTTGTTTCATCGTTAGAATGCTCCTGTAAGCATTTTAAGCAGAGTTGTGCACTTTTGCATGAAAAGTCATATTTCAGCCTGAAACGTTGATTTTTCACTCTAAACTGCTTTTCTGAGCTGGAAATCACTTTAAACGGCTTAGAATGCTCCTGTAAGCATTTTAAGCAGAGTTGTGCACTTTTGCATGAAAAGTCATATTTCAGCCTGAAACGTTGATTTTTCACTCTAAACTGCTTTTCTGAGCTGGAAATCACTTTAAACGGCTTAGAATGCTCCTGTAAGCATTTTAAGCAGAGTTGTGCACTTTTGCATGAAAAGTCATATTTCAGCCTGAAACGTTGATTTTTCACTCTAAACTGCTTTTCTGAGCTGGAAATCACTTTAAACGGCTTAGAATGCTCCTGTAAGCATTTTAAGCAGAGTTGTGCACTTTTGCATGAAAAGTCATATTTCAGCCTGAAACGTTGATTTTTCACTCTAAACTGCTTTTCTGAGCTGGAAATCACTTTAAACGGCTTAGAATGCTCCTGTAAGCATTTTAAGCAGAGTTGTGCACTTTTGCATGAAAAGTCATATTTCAGCCTGAAACGTTGATTTTTCACTCTAAACTGCTTTTCTGAGCTGGAAATCACTTTAAACGGCTTAGAATGCTCCTGTAAGCATTTTAAGCAGAGTTGTGCACTTTTGCATGAAAAGTCATATTTCAGCCTGAAACGTTGATTTTTCACTCTAAACTGCTTTTCTGAGCTGGAAATCACTTTAAACGGCTTAGAATGCTCCTGTAAGCATTTTAAGCAGAGTTGTGCACTTTTGCATGAAAAGTCATATTTCAGCCTGAAACGTTGATTTTTCACTCTAAACTGCTTTTCTGAGCTGGAAATCACTTTAAACGGCTTAGAATGCTCCTGTAAGCATTTTAAGCAGAGTTGTGCACTTTTGCATGAAAAGTCACATTTCAGCCTGAAACGTTGATTTTTCACTCTAAACTGCTTTTCTGAGCTGGAAATCACTTTAAACGGCTTAGAATGCTCCTGTAAGCATTTTAAGCAGAGTTGGGCACTTTTGCATGAAAAGTCACATTTCAGCCTGAAACGTTGATTTTTCACTCTAAACTGCTTTTCTGAGCTGGAAATCACTTTAAACTGCTTGTTTCATCGTTAGAATGCTCCTGTAAGCATTTTAAGCAGAGTTGTGCACTTTTGCATGAAAAGTCATATTTCAGCCTGAAACGTTGATTTTTCACTCTAAACTGCTTTTCTGAGCTGGAAATCACTTTAAACGGCTTAGAATGCTCCTGTAAGCATTTTAAGCAGAGTTGTGCACTTTTGCATGAAAAGTCATATTTCAGCCTGAAACGTTGATTTTTCACTCTAAACTGCTTTTCTGAGCTGGAAATCACTTTAAACGGCTTAGAATGCTCCTGTAAGCATTTTAAGCAGAGTTGTGCACTTTTGCATGAAAAGTCATATTTCAGCCTGAAACGTTGATTTTTCACTCTAAACTGCTTTTCTGAGCTGGAAATCACTTTAAACGGCTTAGAATGCTCCTGTAAGCATTTTAAGCAGAGTTGTGCACTTTTGCATGAAAAGTCATATTTCAGCCTGAAACGTTGATTTTTCACTCTAAACTGCTTTTCTGAGCTGGAAATCACTTTAAACTGCTTGTTTCATCGTTAGAATGCTCCTGTAAGCATTTTAAGCAGAGTTGTGCACTTTTGCATGAAAAGTCATATTTCAGCCTGAAACGTTGATTTTTCACTCTAAACTGCTTTTCTGAGCTGGAAATCACTTTAAACGGCTTAGAATGCTCCTGTAAGCATTTTAAGCAGAGTTGTGCACTTTTGCATGAAAAGTCATATTTCAGCCTGAAACGTTGATTTTTCACTCTAAACTGCTTTTCTGAGCTGGAAATCACTTTAAACGGCTTAGAATGCTCCTGTAAGCATTTTAAGCAGAGTTGTGCACTTTTGCATGAAAAGTCATATTTCAGCCTGAAACGTTGATTTTTCACTCTAAACTGCTTTTCTGAGCTGGAAATCACTTTAAACGGCTTAGAATGCTCCTGTAAGCATTTTAAGCAGAGTTGTGCACTTTTGCATGAAAAGTCACATTTCAGCCTGAAACGTTGATTTTTCACTCTAAACTGCTTTTCTGAGCTGGAAATCACTTTAAACGGCTTAGAATGCTCCTGTAAGCATTTTAAGCAGAGTTGTGCACTTTTGCATGAAAAGTCACATTTCAGCCTGAAACGTTGATTTTTGCCTCTAAACTGCTTTTCTGAGCTGGAAATCACTTTAAACTGCTTGTTTCATCGTTAGAATGCTCCTGTAAGCATTTTAAGCAGAGTTGTGCACTTTTGCATGAAAAGTCATATTTCAGCCTGAAACGTTGATTTTTCACTCTAAACTGCTTTTCTGAGCTGGAAATCACTTTAAACGGCTTAGAATGCTCCTGTAAGCATTTTAAGCAGAGTTGTGCACTTTTGCATGAAAAGTCATATTTCAGCCTGAAACGTTGATTTTTCACTCTAAACTGCTTTTCTGAGCTGGAAATCACTTTAAACGGCTTAGAATGCTCCTGTAAGCATTTTAAGCAGAGTTGTGCACTTTTGCATGAAAAGTCATATTTCAGCCTGAAACGTTGATTTTTCACTCTAAACTGCTTTTCTGAGCTGGAAATCACTTTAAACGGCTTAGAATGCTCCTGTAAGCATTTTAAGCAGAGTTGTGCACTTTTGCATGAAAAGTCATATTTCAGCCTGAAACGTTGATTTTTCACTCTAAACTGCTTTTCTGAGCTGGAAATCACTTTAAACGGCTTAGAATGCTCCTGTAAGCATTTTAAGCAGAGTTGTGCACTTTTGCATGAAAAGTCATATTTCAGCCTGAAACGTTGATTTTTCACTCTAAACTGCTTTTCTGAGCTGGAAATCACTTTAAACGGCTTAGAATGCTCCTGTAAGCATTTTAAGCAGAGTTGTGCACTTTTGCATGAAAAGTCATATTTCAGCCTGAAACGTTGATTTTTCACTCTAAACTGCTTTTCTGAGCTGGAAATCACTTTAAACGGCTTAGAATGCTCCTGTAAGCATTTTAAGCAGAGTTGGGCACTTTTGCATGAAAAGTCACATTTCAGCCTGAAACGTTGATTTTTGCCTCTAAACTGCTTTTCTGAGCTGGAAATCACTTTAAACTGCTTGTTTCATCGTTAGAATGCTCCTGTAAGCATTTTAAGCAGAGTTGTGCACTTTTGCATGAAAAGTCATATTTCAGCCTGAAACGTTGATTTTTCACTCTAAACTGCTTTTCTGAGCTGGAAATCACTTTAAACGGCTTAGAATGCTCCTGTAAGCATTTTAAGCAGAGTTGGGCACTTTTGCATGAAAAGTCACATTTCAGCCTGAAACGTTGATTTTTGCCTCTAAACTGCTTTTCTGAGCTGGAAATCACTTTAAACTGCTTGTTTCATCGTTAGAATGCTCCTGTAAGCATTTTAAGCAGAGTTGTGCACTTTTGCATGAAAAGTCATATTTCAGCCTGAAACGTTGATTTTTCACTCTAAACTGCTTTTCTGAGCTGGAAATCACTTTAAACGGCTTAGAATGCTCCTGTAAGCATTTTAAGCAGAGTTGTGCACTTTTGCATGAAAAGTCATATTTCAGCCTGAAACGTTGATTTTTCACTCTAAACTGCTTTTCTGAGCTGGAAATCACTTTAAACGGCTTAGAATGCTCCTGTAAGCATTTTAAGCAGAGTTGGGCACTTTTGCATGAAAAGTCACATTTCAGCCTGAAACGTTGATTTTTGCCTCTAAACTGCTTTTCTGAGCTGGAAATCACTTTAAACTGCTTGTTTCATCGTTAGAATGCTCCTGTAAGCATTTTAAGCAGAGTTGTGCACTTTTGCATGAAAAGTCATATTTCAGCCTGAAACGTTGATTTTTCACTCTAAACTGCTTTTCTGAGCTGGAAATCACTTTAAACGGCTTAGAATGCTCCTGTAAGCATTTTAAGCAGAGTTGTGCACTTTTGCATGAAAAGTCATATTTCAGCCTGAAACGTTGATTTTTCACTCTAAACTGCTTTTCTGAGCTGGAAATCACTTTAAACGGCTTAGAATGCTCCTGTAAGCATTTTAAGCAGAGTTGTGCACTTTTGCATGAAAAGTCATATTTCAGCCTGAAACGTTGATTTTTCACTCTAAACTGCTTTTCTGAGCTGGAAATCACTTTAAACTGCTTGTTTCATCGTTAGAATGCTCCTGTAAGCATTTTAAGCAGAGTTGTGCACTTTTGCATGAAAAGTCATATTTCAGCCTGAAACGTTGATTTTTCACTCTAAACTGCTTTTCTGAGCTGGAAATCACTTTAAACGGCTTAGAATGCTCCTGTAAGCATTTTAAGCAGAGTTGTGCACTTTTGCATGAAAAGTCATATTTCAGCCTGAAACGTTGATTTTTCACTCTAAACTGCTTTTCTGAGCTGGAAATCACTTTAAACGGCTTAGAATGCTCCTGTAAGCATTTTAAGCAGAGTTGTGCACTTTTGCATGAAAAGTCATATTTCAGCCTGAAACGTTGATTTTTCACTCTAAACTGCTTTTCTGAGCTGGAAATCACTTTAAACGGCTTAGAATGCTCCTGTAAGCATTTTAAGCAGAGTTGTGCACTTTTGCATGAAAAGTCATATTTCAGCCTGAAACGTTGATTTTTCACTCTAAACTGCTTTTCTGAGCTGGAAATCACTTTAAACGGCTTAGAATGCTCCTGTAAGCATTTTAAGCAGAGTTGTGCACTTTTGCATGAAAAGTCATATTTCAGCCTGAAACGTTGATTTTTCACTCTAAACTGCTTTTCTGAGCTGGAAATCACTTTAAACGGCTTAGAATGCTCCTGTAAGCATTTTAAGCAGAGTTGTGCACTTTTGCATGAAAAGTCATATTTCAGCCTGAAACGTTGATTTTTCACTCTAAACTGCTTTTCTGAGCTGGAAATCACTTTAAACGGCTTAGAATGCTCCTGTAAGCATTTTAAGCAGAGTTGTGCACTTTTGCATGAAAAGTCATATTTCAGCCTGAAACGTTGATTTTTCACTCTAAACTGCTTTTCTGAGCTGGAAATCACTTTAAACGGCTTAGAATGCTCCTGTAAGCATTTTAAGCAGAGTTGGGCACTTTTGCATGAAAAGTCACATTTCAGCCTGAAACGTTGATTTTTGCCTCTAAACTGCTTTTCTGAGCTGGAAATCACTTTAAACTGCTTGTTTCATCGTTAGAATGCTCCTGTAAGCATTTTAAGCAGAGTTGTGCACTTTTGCATGAAAAGTCATATTTCAGCCTGAAACGTTGATTTTTCACTCTAAACTGCTTTTCTGAGCTGGAAATCACTTTAAACGGCTTAGAATGCTCCTGTAAGCATTTTAAGCAGAGTTGTGCACTTTTGCATGAAAAGTCATATTTCAGCCTGAAACGTTGATTTTTCACTCTAAACTGCTTTTCTGAGCTGGAAATCACTTTAAACGGCTTAGAATGCTCCTGTAAGCATTTTAAGCAGAGTTGTGCACTTTTGCATGAAAAGTCACATTTCAGCCTGAAACGTTGATTTTTGCCTCTAAACTGCTTTTCTGAGCTGGAAATCACTTTAAACGGCTTAGAATGCTCCTGTAAGCATTTTAAGCAGAGTTGTGCACTTTTGCATGAAAAGTCATATTTCAGCCTGAAACGTTGATTTTTCACTCTAAACTGCTTTTCTGAGCTGGAAATCACTTTAAACGGCTTAGAATGCTCCTGTAAGCATTTTAAGCAGAGTTGTGCACTTTTGCATGAAAAGTCATATTTCAGCCTGAAACGTTGATTTTTCACTCTAAACTGCTTTTCTGAGCTGGAAATCACTTTAAACGGCTTAGAATGCTCCTGTAAGCATTTTAAGCAGAGTTGTGCACTTTTGCATGAAAAGTCATATTTCAGCCTGAAACGTTGATTTTTCACTCTAAACTGCTTTTCTGAGCTGGAAATCACTTTAAACGGCTTAGAATGCTCCTGTAAGCATTTTAAGCAGAGTTGTGCACTTTTGCATGAAAAGTCATATTTCAGCCTGAAACGTTGATTTTTCACTCTAAACTGCTTTTCTGAGCTGGAAATCACTTTAAACGGCTTAGAATGCTCCTGTAAGCATTTTAAGCAGAGTTGTGCACTTTTGCATGAAAAGTCATATTTCAGCCTGAAACGTTGATTTTTCACTCTAAACTGCTTTTCTGAGCTGGAAATCACTTTAAACGGCTTAGAATGCTCCTGTAAGCATTTTAAGCAGAGTTGGGCACTTTTGCATGAAAAGTCACATTTCAGCCTGAAACGTTGATTTTTGCCTCTAAACTGCTTTTCTGAGCTGGAAATCACTTTAAACGGCTTAGAATGCTCCTGTAAGCATTTTAAGCAGAGTTGGGCACTTTTGCATGAAAAGTCACATTTCAGCCTGAAACGTTGATTTTTGCCTCTAAACTGCTTTTCTGAGCTGGAAATCACTTTAAACTGCTTGTTTCATCGTTAGAATGCTCCTGTAAGCATTTTAAGCAGAGTTGTGCACTTTTGCATGAAAAGTCATATTTCAGCCTGAAACGTTGATTTTTCACTCTAAACTGCTTTTCTGAGCTGGAAATCACTTTAAACGGCTTAGAATGCTCCTGTAAGCATTTTAAGCAGAGTTGTGCACTTTTGCATGAAAAGTCATATTTCAGCCTGAAACGTTGATTTTTCACTCTAAACTGCTTTTCTGAGCTGGAAATCACTTTAAACGGCTTAGAATGCTCCTGTAAGCATTTTAAGCAGAGTTGTGCACTTTTGCATGAAAAGTCATATTTCAGCCTGAAACGTTGATTTTTCACTCTAAACTGCTTTTCTGAGCTGGAAATCACTTTAAACGGCTTAGAATGCTCCTGTAAGCATTTTAAGCAGAGTTGTGCACTTTTGCATGAAAAGTCATATTTCAGCCTGAAACGTTGATTTTTCACTCTAAACTGCTTTTCTGAGCTGGAAATCACTTTAAACGGCTTAGAATGCTCCTGTAAGCATTTTAAGCAGAGTTGTGCACTTTTGCATGAAAAGTCATATTTCAGCCTGAAACGTTGATTTTTCACTCTAAACTGCTTTTCTGAGCTGGAAATCACTTTAAACGGCTTAGAATGCTCCTGTAAGCATTTTAAGCAGAGTTGTGCACTTTTGCATGAAAAGTCATATTTCAGCCTGAAACGTTGATTTTTCACTCTAAACTGCTTTTCTGAGCTGGAAATCACTTTAAACGGCTTAGAATGCTCCTGTAAGCATTTTAAGCAGAGTTGTGCACTTTTGCATGAAAAGTCATATTTCAGCCTGAAACGTTGATTTTTCACTCTAAACTGCTTTTCTGAGCTGGAAATCACTTTAAACGGCTTAGAATGCTCCTGTAAGCATTTTAAGCAGAGTTGTGCACTTTTGCATGAAAAGTCACATTTCAGCCTGAAACGTTGATTTTTCACTCTAAACTGCTTTTCTGAGCTGGAAATCACTTTAAACGGCTTAGAATGCTCCTGTAAGCATTTTAAGCAGAGTTGTGCACTTTTGCATGAAAAGTCACATTTCAGCCTGAAACGTTGATTTTTGCCTCTAAACTGCTTTTCTGAGCTGGAAATCACTTTAAACTGCTTGTTTCATCGTTAGAATGCTCCTGTAAGCATTTTAAGCAGAGTTGTGCACTTTTGCATGAAAAGTCATATTTCAGCCTGAAACGTTGATTTTTCACTCTAAACTGCTTTTCTGAGCTGGAAATCACTTTAAACGGCTTAGAATGCTCCTGTAAGCATTTTAAGCAGAGTTGTGCACTTTTGCATGAAAAGTCATATTTCAGCCTGAAACGTTGATTTTTCACTCTAAACTGCTTTTCTGAGCTGGAAATCACTTTAAACGGCTTAGAATGCTCCTGTAAGCATTTTAAGCAGAGTTGTGCACTTTTGCATGAAAAGTCATATTTCAGCCTGAAACGTTGATTTTTCACTCTAAACTGCTTTTCTGAGCTGGAAATCACTTTAAACGGCTTAGAATGCTCCTGTAAGCATTTTAAGCAGAGTTGTGCACTTTTGCATGAAAAGTCATATTTCAGCCTGAAACGTTGATTTTTCACTCTAAACTGCTTTTCTGAGCTGGAAATCACTTTAAACGGCTTAGAATGCTCCTGTAAGCATTTTAAGCAGAGTTGTGCACTTTTGCATGAAAAGTCATATTTCAGCCTGAAACGTTGATTTTTCACTCTAAACTGCTTTTCTGAGCTGGAAATCACTTTAAACGGCTTAGAATGCTCCTGTAAGCATTTTAAGCAGAGTTGTGCACTTTTGCATGAAAAGTCATATTTCAGCCTGAAACGTTGATTTTTCACTCTAAACTGCTTTTCTGAGCTGGAAATCACTTTAAACGGCTTAGAATGCTCCTGTAAGCATTTTAAGCAGAGTTGTGCACTTTTGCATGAAAAGTCATATTTCAGCCTGAAACGTTGATTTTTCACTCTAAACTGCTTTTCTGAGCTGGAAATCACTTTAAACGGCTTAGAATGCTCCTGTAAGCATTTTAAGCAGAGTTGTGCACTTTTGCATGAAAAGTCATATTTCAGCCTGAAACGTTGATTTTTCACTCTAAACTGCTTTTCTGAGCTGGAAATCACTTTAAACGGCTTAGAATGCTCCTGTAAGCATTTTAAGCAGAGTTGTGCACTTTTGCATGAAAAGTCATATTTCAGCCTGAAACGTTGATTTTTCACTCTAAACTGCTTTTCTGAGCTGGAAATCACTTTAAACGGCTTAGAATGCTCCTGTAAGCATTTTAAGCAGAGTTGTGCACTTTTGCATGAAAAGTCATATTTCAGCCTGAAACGTTGATTTTTCACTCTAAACTGCTTTTCTGAGCTGGAAATCACTTTAAACGGCTTAGAATGCTCCTGTAAGCATTTTAAGCAGAGTTGTGCACTTTTGCATGAAAAGTCATATTTCAGCCTGAAACGTTGATTTTTCACTCTAAACTGCTTTTCTGAGCTGGAAATCACTTTAAACGGCTTAGAATGCTCCTGTAAGCATTTTAAGCAGAGTTGGGCACTTTTGCATGAAAAGTCACATTTCAGCCTGAAACGTTGATTTTTCACTCTAAACTGCTTTTCTGAGCTGGAAATCACTTTAAACTGCTTGTTTCATCGTTAGAATGCTCCTGTAAGCATTTTAAGCAGAGTTGTGCACTTTTGCATGAAAAGTCATATTTCAGCCTGAAACGTTGATTTTTCACTCTAAACTGCTTTTCTGAGCTGGAAATCACTTTAAACGGCTTAGAATGCTCCTGTAAGCATTTTAAGCAGAGTTGTGCACTTTTGCATGAAAAGTCATATTTCAGCCTGAAACGTTGATTTTTCACTCTAAACTGCTTTTCTGAGCTGGAAATCACTTTAAACGGCTTAGAATGCTCCTGTAAGCATTTTAAGCAGAGTTGTGCACTTTTGCATGAAAAGTCATATTTCAGCCTGAAACGTTGATTTTTCACTCTAAACTGCTTTTCTGAGCTGGAAATCACTTTAAACGGCTTAGAATGCTCCTGTAAGCATTTTAAGCAGAGTTGTGCACTTTTGCATGAAAAGTCATATTTCAGCCTGAAACGTTGATTTTTCACTCTAAACTGCTTTTCTGAGCTGGAAATCACTTTAAACGGCTTAGAATGCTCCTGTAAGCATTTTAAGCAGAGTTGTGCACTTTTGCATGAAAAGTCATATTTCAGCCTGAAACGTTGATTTTTCACTCTAAACTGCTTTTCTGAGCTGGAAATCACTTTAAACGGCTTAGAATGCTCCTGTAAGCATTTTAAGCAGAGTTGTGCACTTTTGCATGAAAAGTCATATTTCAGCCTGAAACGTTGATTTTTCACTCTAAACTGCTTTTCTGAGCTGGAAATCACTTTAAACGGCTTAGAATGCTCCTGTAAGCATTTTAAGCAGAGTTGTGCACTTTTGCATGAAAAGTCATATTTCAGCCTGAAACGTTGATTTTTCACTCTAAACTGCTTTTCTGAGCTGGAAATCACTTTAAACGGCTTAGAATGCTCCTGTAAGCATTTTAAGCAGAGTTGTGCACTTTTGCATGAAAAGTCATATTTCAGCCTGAAACGTTGATTTTTCACTCTAAACTGCTTTTCTGAGCTGGAAATCACTTTAAACGGCTTAGAATGCTCCTGTAAGCATTTTAAGCAGAGTTGTG
The DNA here is from genome assembly GCF_027580225.2 of Misgurnus anguillicaudatus. Taxonomy (NCBI): domain Eukaryota; kingdom Metazoa; phylum Chordata; class Actinopteri; order Cypriniformes; family Cobitidae; genus Misgurnus; species Misgurnus anguillicaudatus. Next base: position 20,786,120 of record NC_073357.2, on the reverse strand, counting down.
CACTTTTGCATGAAAAGTCACATTTCAGCCTGAAACGTTGATTTTTCACTCTAAACTGCTTTTCTGAGCTGGAAATCACTTTAAACGGCTTAGAATGCTCCTGTAAGCATTTTAAGCAGAGTTGTGCACTTTTGCATGAAAAGTCATATTTCAGCCTGAAACGTTGATTTTTCACTCTAAACTGCTTTTCTGAGCTGGAAATCACTTTAAACGGCTTAGAATGCTCCTGTAAGCATTTTAAGCAGAGTTGTGCACTTTTGCATGAAAAGTCATATTTCAGCCTGAAACGTTGATTTTTCACTCTAAACTGCTTTTCTGAGCTGGAAATCACTTTAAACGGCTTAGAATGCTCCTGTAAGCATTTTAAGCAGAGTTGTGCACTTTTGCATGAAAAGTCATATTTCAGCCTGAAACGTTGATTTTTCACTCTAAACTGCTTTTCTGAGCTGGAAATCACTTTAAACGGCTTAGAATGCTCCTGTAAGCATTTTAAGCAGAGTTGTGCACTTTTGCATGAAAAGTCATATTTCAGCCTGAAACGTTGATTTTTCACTCTAAACTGCTTTTCTGAGCTGGAAATCACTTTAAACGGCTTAGAATGCTCCTGTAAGCATTTTAAGCAGAGTTGTGCACTTTTGCATGAAAAGTCATATTTCAGCCTGAAACGTTGATTTTTCACTCTAAACTGCTTTTCTGAGCTGGAAATCACTTTAAACGGCTTAGAATGCTCCTGTAAGCATTTTAAGCAGAGTTGTGCACTTTTGCATGAAAAGTCATATTTCAGCCTGAAACGTTGATTTTTCACTCTAAACTGCTTTTCTGAGCTGGAAATCACTTTAAACGGCTTAGAATGCTCCTGTAAGCATTTTAAGCAGAGTTGTGCACTTTTGCATGAAAAGTCACATTTCAGCCTGAAACGTTGATTTTTCACTCTAAACTGCTTTTCTGAGCTGGAAATCACTTTAAACGGCTTAGAATGCTCCTGTAAGCATTTTAAGCAGAGTTGTGCACTTTTGCATGAAAAGTCATATTTCAGCCTGAAACGTTGATTTTTCACTCTAAACTGCTTTTCTGAGCTGGAAATCACTTTAAACGGCTTAGAATGCTCCTGTAAGCATTTTAAGCAGAGTTGTGCACTTTTGCATGAAAAGTCATATTTCAGCCTGAAACGTTGATTTTTCACTCTAAACTGCTTTTCTGAGCTGGAAATCACTTTAAACGGCTTAGAATGCTCCTGTAAGCATTTTAAGCAGAGTTGTGCACTTTTGCATGAAAAGTCACATTTCAGCCTGAAACGTTGATTTTTCACTCTAAACTGCTTTTCTGAGCTGGAAATCACTTTAAACGGCTTAGAATGCTCCTGTAAGCATTTTAAGCAGAGTTGTGCACTTTTGCATGAAAAGTCATATTTCAGCCTGAAACGTTGATTTTTCACTCTAAACTGCTTTTCTGAGCTGGAAATCACTTTAAACGGCTTAGAATGCTCCTGTAAGCATTTTAAGCAGAGTTGTGCACTTTTGCATGAAAAGTCATATTTCAGCCTGAAACGTTGATTTTTCACTCTAAACTGCTTTTCTGAGCTGGAAATCACTTTAAACGGCTTAGAATGCTCCTGTAAGCATTTTAAGCAGAGTTGTGCACTTTTGCATGAAAAGTCACATTTCAGCCTGAAACGTTGATTTTTGCCTCTAAACTGCTTTTCTGAGCTGGAAATCACTTTAAACTGCTTGTTTCATCGTTAGAATGCTCCTGTAAGCATTTTAAGCAGAGTTGTGCACTTTTGCATGAAAAGTCATATTTCAGCCTGAAACGTTGATTTTTCACTCTAAACTGCTTTTCTGAGCTGGAAATCACTTTAAACGGCTTAGAATGCTCCTGTAAGCATTTTAAGCAGAGTTGTGCACTTTTGCATGAAAAGTCATATTTCAGCCTGAAACGTTGATTTTTCACTCTAAACTGCTTTTCTGAGCTGGAAATCACTTTAAACGGCTTAGAATGCTCCTGTAAGCATTTTAAGCAGAGTTGTGCACTTTTGCATGAAAAGTCATATTTCAGCCTGAAACGTTGATTTTTCACTCTAAACTGCTTTTCTGAGCTGGAAATCACTTTAAACTGCTTGTTTCATCGTTAGAATGCTCCTGTAAGCATTTTAAGCAGAGTTGTGCACTTTTGCATGAAAAGTCATATTTCAGCCTGAAACGTTGATTTTTCACTCTAAACTGCTTTTCTGAGCTGGAAATCACTTTAAACGGCTTAGAATGCTCCTGTAAGCATTTTAAGCAGAGTTGTGCACTTTTGCATGAAAAGTCATATTTCAGCCTGAAACGTTGATTTTTCACTCTAAACTGCTTTTCTGAGCTGGAAATCACTTTAAACGGCTTAGAATGCTCCTGTAAGCATTTTAAGCAGAGTTGTGCACTTTTGCATGAAAAGTCATATTTCAGCCTGAAACGTTGATTTTTCACTCTAAACTGCTTTTCTGAGCTGGAAATCACTTTAAACGGCTTAGAATGCTCCTGTAAGCATTTTAAGCAGAGTTGTGCACTTTTGCATGAAAAGTCATATTTCAGCCTGAAACGTTGATTTTTCACTCTAAACTGCTTTTCTGAGCTGGAAATCACTTTAAACGGCTTAGAATGCTCCTGTAAGCATTTTAAGCAGAGTTGTGCACTTTTGCATGAAAAGTCACATTTCAGCCTGAAACGTTGATTTTTCACTCTAAACTGCTTTTCTGAGCTGGAAATCACTTTAAACGGCTTAGAATGCTCCTGTAAGCATTTTAAGCAGAGTTGTGCACTTTTGCATGAAAAGTCATATTTCAGCCTGAAACGTTGATTTTTCACTCTAAACTGCTTTTCTGAGCTGGAAATCACTTTAAACGGCTTAGAATGCTCCTGTAAGCATTTTAAGCAGAGTTGTGCACTTTTGCATGAAAAGTCATATTTCAGCCTGAAACGTTGATTTTTCACTCTAAACTGCTTTTCTGAGCTGGAAATCACTTTAAACGGCTTAGAATGCTCCTGTAAGCATTTTAAGCAGAGTTGTGCACTTTTGCATGAAAAGTCATATTTCAGCCTGAAACGTTGATTTTTCACTCTAAACTGCTTTTCTGAGCTGGAAATCACTTTAAACGGCTTAGAATGCTCCTGTAAGCATTTTAAGCAGAGTTGTGCACTTTTGCATGAAAAGTCATATTTCAGCCTGAAACGTTGATTTTTCACTCTAAACTGCTTTTCTGAGCTGGAAATCACTTTAAACGGCTTAGAATGCTCCTGTAAGCATTTTAAGCAGAGTTGTGCACTTTTGCATGAAAAGTCATATTTCAGCCTGAAACGTTGATTTTTCACTCTAAACTGCTTTTCTGAGCTGGAAATCACTTTAAACGGCTTAGAATGCTCCTGTAAGCATTTTAAGCAGAGTTGTGCACTTTTGCATGAAAAGTCATATTTCAGCCTGAAACGTTGATTTTTCACTCTAAACTGCTTTTCTGAGCTGGAAATCACTTTAAACGGCTTAGAATGCTCCTGTAAGCATTTTAAGCAGAGTTGTGCACTTTTGCATGAAAAGTCATATTTCAGCCTGAAACGTTGATTTTTCACTCTAAACTGCTTTTCTGAGCTGGAAATCACTTTAAACGGCTTAGAATGCTCCTGTAAGCATTTTAAGCAGAGTTGTGCACTTTTGCATGAAAAGTCATATTTCAGCCTGAAACGTTGATTTTTCACTCTAAACTGCTTTTCTGAGCTGGAAATCACTTTAAACGGCTTAGAATGCTCCTGTAAGCATTTTAAGCAGAGTTGTGCACTTTTGCATGAAAAGTCATATTTCAGCCTGAAACGTTGATTTTTCACTCTAAACTGCTTTTCTGAGCTGGAAATCACTTTAAACGGCTTAGAATGCTCCTGTAAGCATTTTAAGCAGAGTTGTGCACTTTTGCATGAAAAGTCATATTTCAGCCTGAAACGTTGATTTTTCACTCTAAACTGCTTTTCTGAGCTGGAAATCACTTTAAACGGCTTAGAATGCTCCTGTAAGCATTTTAAGCAGAGTTGTGCACTTTTGCATGAAAAGTCATATTTCAGCCTGAAACGTTGATTTTTCACTCTAAACTGCTTTTCTGAGCTGGAAATCACTTTAAACGGCTTAGAATGCTCCTGTAAGCATTTTAAGCAGAGTTGTGCACTTTTGCATGAAAAGTCATATTTCAGCCTGAAACGTTGATTTTTCACTCTAAACTGCTTTTCTGAGCTGGAAATCACTTTAAACGGCTTAGAATGCTCCTGTAAGCATTTTAAGCAGAGTTGTGCACTTTTGCATGAAAAGTCATATTTCAGCCTGAAACGTTGATTTTTCACTCTAAACTGCTTTTCTGAGCTGGAAATCACTTTAAACGGCTTAGAATGCTCCTGTAAGCATTTTAAGCAGAGTTGTGCACTTTTGCATGAAAAGTCATATTTCAGCCTGAAACGTTGATTTTTCACTCTAAACTGCTTTTCTGAGCTGGAAATCACTTTAAACGGCTTAGAATGCTCCTGTAAGCATTTTAAGCAGAGTTGGGCACTTTTGCATGAAAAGTCACATTTCAGCCTGAAACGTTGATTTTTCACTCTAAACTGCTTTTCTGAGCTGGAAATCACTTTAAACGGCTTAGAATGCTCCTGTAAGCATTTTAAGCAGAGTTGTGCACTTTTGCATGAAAAGTCATATTTCAGCCTGAAACGTTGATTTTTCACTCTAAACTGCTTTTCTGAGCTGGAAATCACTTTAAACGGCTTAGAATGCTCCTGTAAGCATTTTAAGCAGAGTTGTGCACTTTTGCATGAAAAGTCATATTTCAGCCTGAAACGTTGATTTTTCACTCTAAACTGCTTTTCTGAGCTGGAAATCACTTTAAACGGCTTAGAATGCTCCTGTAAGCATTTTAAGCAGAGTTGTGCACTTTTGCATGAAAAGTCATATTTCAGCCTGAAACGTTGATTTTTCACTCTAAACTGCTTTTCTGAGCTGGAAATCACTTTAAACGGCTTAGAATGCTCCTGTAAGCATTTTAAGCAGAGTTGTGCACTTTTGCATGAAAAGTCACATTTCAGCCTGAAACGTTGATTTTTCACTCTAAACTGCTTTTCTGAGCTGGAAATCACTTTAAACGGCTTAGAATGCTCCTGTAAGCATTTTAAGCAGAGTTGTGCACTTTTGCATGAAAAGTCATATTTCAGCCTGAAACGTTGATTTTTCACTCTAAACTGCTTTTCTGAGCTGGAAATCACTTTAAACGGCTTAGAATGCTCCTGTAAGCATTTTAAGCAGAGTTGTGCACTTTTGCATGAAAAGTCATATTTCAGCCTGAAACGTTGATTTTTCACTCTAAACTGCTTTTCTGAGCTGGAAATCACTTTAAACGGCTTAGAATGCTCCTGTAAGCATTTTAAGCAGAGTTGTGCACTTTTGCATGAAAAGTCATATTTCAGCCTGAAACGTTGATTTTTCACTCTAAACTGCTTTTCTGAGCTGGAAATCACTTTAAACGGCTTAGAATGCTCCTGTAAGCATTTTAAGCAGAGTTGTGCACTTTTGCATGAAAAGTCATATTTCAGCCTGAAACGTTGATTTTTCACTCTAAACTGCTTTTCTGAGCTGGAAATCACTTTAAACGGCTTAGAATGCTCCTGTAAGCATTTTAAGCAGAGTTGTGCACTTTTGCATGAAAAGTCATATTTCAGCCTGAAACGTTGATTTTTCACTCTAAACTGCTTTTCTGAGCTGGAAATCACTTTAAACGGCTTAGAATGCTCCTGTAAGCATTTTAAGCAGAGTTGTGCACTTTTGCATGAAAAGTCATATTTCAGCCTGAAACGTTGATTTTTCACTCTAAACTGCTTTTCTGAGCTGGAAATCACTTTAAACGGCTTAGAATGCTCCTGTAAGCATTTTAAGCAGAGTTGTGCACTTTTGCATGAAAAGTCACATTTCAGCCTGAAACGTTGATTTTTCACTCTAAACTGCTTTTCTGAGCTGGAAATCACTTTAAACTGCTTGTTTCATCGTTAGAATGCTCCTGTAAGCATTTTAAGCAGAGTTGTGCACTTTTGCATGAAAAGTCATATTTCAGCCTGAAACGTTGATTTTTCACTCTAAACTGCTTTTCTGAGCTGGAAATCACTTTAAACGGCTTAGAATGCTCCTGTAAGCATTTTAAGCAGAGTTGTGCACTTTTGCATGAAAAGTCACATTTCAGCCTGAAACGTTGATTTTTCACTCTAAACTGCTTTTCTGAGCTGGAAATCACTTTAAACGGCTTAGAATGCTCCTGTAAGCATTTTAAGCAGAGTTGTGCACTTTTGCATGAAAAGTCACATTTCAGCCTGAAACGTTGATTTTTCACTCTAAACTGCTTTTCTGAGCTGGAAATCACTTTAAACGGCTTAGAATGCTCCTGTAAGCATTTTAAGCAGAGTTGTGCACTTTTGCATGAAAAGTCATATTTCAGCCTGAAACGTTGATTTTTCACTCTAAACTGCTTTTCTGAGCTGGAAATCACTTTAAACGGCTTAGAATGCTCCTGTAAGCATTTTAAGCAGAGTTGTGCACTTTTGCATGAAAAGTCATATTTCAGCCTGAAACGTTGATTTTTCACTCTAAACTGCTTTTCTGAGCTGGAAATCACTTTAAACGGCTTAGAATGCTCCTGTAAGCATTTTAAGCAGAGTTGTGCACTTTTGCATGAAAAGTCATATTTCAGCCTGAAACGTTGATTTTTCACTCTAAACTGCTTTTCTGAGCTGGAAATCACTTTAAACGGCTTAGAATGCTCCTGTAAGCATTTTAAGCAGAGTTGTGCACTTTTGCATGAAAAGTCATATTTCAGCCTGAAACGTTGATTTTTGCCTCTAAACTGCTTTTCTGAGCTGGAAATCACTTTAAACGGCTTAGAATGCTCCTGTAAGCATTTTAAGCAGAGTTGTGCACTTTTGCATGAAAAGTCATATTTCAGCCTGAAACGTTGATTTTTCACTCTAAACTGCTTTTCTGAGCTGGAAATCACTTTAAACGGCTTAGAATGCTCCTGTAAGCATTTTAAGCAGAGTTGTGCACTTTTGCATGAAAAGTCATATTTCAGCCTGAAACGTTGATTTTTCACTCTAAACTGCTTTTCTGAGCTGGAAATCACTTTAAACGGCTTAGAATGCTCCTGTAAGCATTTTAAGCAGAGTTGTGCACTTTTGCATGAAAAGTCATATTTCAGCCTGAAACGTTGATTTTTCACTCTAAACTGCTTTTCTGAGCTGGAAATCACTTTAAACGGCTTAGAATGCTCCTGTAAGCATTTTAAGCAGAGTTGTGCACTTTTGCATGAAAAGTCATATTTCAGCCTGAAACGTTGATTTTTCACTCTAAACTGCTTTTCTGAGCTGGAAATCACTTTAAACGGCTTGTTTCATCGTTAGAATGCTCCTGTAAGCATTTTAAGCAGAGTTGTGCACTTTTGCATGAAAAGTCACATTTCAGCCTGAAACGTTGATTTTTCACTCTAAACTGCTTTTCTGAGCTGGAAATCACTTTAAACGGCTTAGAATGCTCCTGTAAGCATTTTAAGCAGAGTTGTGCACTTTTGCATGAAAAGTCATATTTCAGCCTGAAACGTTGATTTTTCACTCTAAACTGCTTTTCTGAGCTGGAAATCACTTTAAACGGCTTAGAATGCTCCTGTAAGCATTTTAAGCAGAGTTGTGCACTTTTGCATGAAAAGTCACATTTCAGCCTGAAACGTTGATTTTTCACTCTAAACTGCTTTTCTGAGCTGGAAATCACTTTAAACGGCTTAGAATGCTCCTGTAAGCATTTTAAGCAGAGTTGTGCACTTTTGCATGAAAAGTCATATTTCAGCCTGAAACGTTGATTTTTCACTCTAAACTGCTTTTCTGAGCTGGAAATCACTTTAAACGGCTTAGAATGCTCCTGTAAGCATTTTAAGCAGAGTTGTGCACTTTTGCATGAAAAGTCATATTTCAGCCTGAAACGTTGATTTTTCACTCTAAACTGCTTTTCTGAGCTGGAAATCACTTTAAACGGCTTAGAATGCTCCTGTAAGCATTTTAAGCAGAGTTGTGCACTTTTGCATGAAAAGTCATATTTCAGCCTGAAACGTTGATTTTTCACTCTAAACTGCTTTTCTGAGCTGGAAATCACTTTAAACGGCTTAGAATGCTCCTGTAAGCATTTTAAGCAGAGTTGTGCACTTTTGCATGAAAAGTCATATTTCAGCCTGAAACGTTGATTTTTCACTCTAAACTGCTTTTCTGAGCTGGAAATCACTTTAAACGGCTTAGAATGCTCCTGTAAGCATTTTAAGCAGAGTTGTGCACTTTTGCATGAAAAGTCATATTTCAGCCTGAAACGTTGATTTTTCACTCTAAACTGCTTTTCTGAGCTGGAAATCACTTTAAAACGGCTTGTTTCATCGTTAGAATGCTCCTGTAAGCATTTTAAGCAGAGTTGTGCACTTTTGCATGAAAAGTCATATTTCAGCCTGAAACGTTGATTTTTCACTCTAAACTGCTTTTCTGAGCTGGAAATCACTTTAAACGGCTTAGAATGCTCCTGTAAGCATTTTAAGCAGAGTTGTGCACTTTTGCATGAAAAGTCATATTTCAGCCTGAAACGTTGATTTTTCACTCTAAACTGCTTTTCTGAGCTGGAAATCACTTTAAACGGCTTAGAATGCTCCTGTAAGCATTTTAAGCAGAGTTGTGCACTTTTGCATGAAAAGTCATATTTCAGCCTGAAACGTTGATTTTTCACTTGGGGTGGGGGGGGGGGGGGGTGGGGGGGGGGGGGGGTGGGGGGGGGGGGGGGTGGGGGGGGGGGGGGGTGGCGGGCGGGGGGGGTGGGGGGAGGGGGGGGGGGGGGGGGGGGGGGGTGGGGGTGGGGGGGGGTGGGGGGGGGGGGGGGGGGGGGGGGGGGGGGGGGGGGGGGGGGGGGGGGGGGGGGGGGGGGGGGGGGGGGGGGGGGGGGGGGGGGGGGGGGGGGGGGGGGGGGGGGGGGGGGGGGGGGGGGGGGGGGGGGGGGGGGGGGGGGGGGGGGGGGGGGGGGGGGGGGGGGGGGGGGGGGGGGGGGGGGGGGGGGGGGGGGGGGGGGGGGGGGGGGGGGGGGGGGGGGGGGGGGGGGGGGGGGGGGGGGGGGGGGGGGGGGGGGGGGGGGGGGGGGGGGGGGGGGGGGGTGGGTGGGGGGGGGGGGGGGTGGGGGGGGGGGGGGGGGGGGGGGGGGGGGGGGGGGGGGGGGGGGGGGTGGGGGGGGGGGGGGAAAAGTTTGACGCGTTGCCATGGGAACAGCGTTTGAGATATCAAAAATCCCTTCACTTTTTTATCATCTCCAATGTCTCGGCATCATGTTGACCACGTTGGTGTCAATCGCATGAATATCCTAGAAGGAGTATTGAAAAGTTCACTGCATGGGCTTAAATATGCCTTTAAAATGAAAGTAAAGTTTGACGCGTTGTCGGGGGAACAACGTTTGAGATATCAAAAATCCCTTCGCAATTTATCATCTACTATGTCTTGGCATCATGTTGACCACTTTTGGTGTCAATCGCATAAACATTCTAGGACGAGTATTTAAAAGAACATCACATGGAACTGTCAAAAAAATCAACCTTTGTGACTGCAACACTTCCTGGCGCCTGGTGGTGGCGCTATACCCGAGACTTACAATAGGCACATCGATGCGATCGGAATCTTCAGACGAACAAACACCCCCGCGTGTCATCACTATAAGACATTTTTTGCCTTAGATATTAGACACTTCCTGTTTCTCTGATTTCACCATGACTTTGCCGCTTCGCCATGGCAACACCGTTCGAGATATCAAAAATCCCTTCGCAATTTAGCAAGTCCAATGTCTTTGACATCATGATCACCACATTTGGTGTCATTTGCATGAATCCCCTAGGAGGAGTATTCAAAAGTTCACCGCATGCATTTTTTAAACAATCCAAAATGGCGGACTTCCTGTTGGGCGGAGCTAAAATGTTAGAGGGCGAAAGTTGTTCGGGTCGATGAGATCTATATGCGTACCAACTTTCGTAAATATGCGTACATGTTTGCCCGATCTGTGCACTCCTGTTTGTTTTTGCATTACAGGGGGGCGCTACAGAGCCCCCGTGCCACGCCCGTGTTCCAGCCTTTGGCTTTCGGCGATCACGGACGACTCTGATGTCTGTGCCAACTTTCAAGAGTTTTCGAGTATGTTAAGGCCCCCAAAATGTCCAAAAGTGTTGAAAAAAAAAAAAAAAAAAAATAAAAATAAAAAGAATTAAAACTGCAAGCAGTGATGGAAGGGCCCCTCGCACTCATGTGCACCGCCACTCTATGGCCCTAGTAAAGCAATAAACCAGGGGGGATTGAAATTTCCGTGGATAAATATAGGTGGATATTCAAAGGAACTTTGAAGTGCCACTACTCCTTTATGCAGCAGGTGGCAGCAGGTGGCGCTATGATTGTAATTGATTGTTGTTACATTGATGTGTTGAGGCCAGGACCCTTGTCAAACGTATGATGTCCTGTGACAGGTCGGACATTGCATGTCTGAGTTACAACAGCTTTCTCATGGTGAAAAATCTAACGTTTGACTAGGGCCACAACGGACACGCCCCTTTAACGAAATGTCAAGATCTTCACAATTTATCATTGTGAAGTCCCTAAGTTCAGACTGACCAAATAGGATGATGATCTGAATACATTTCAATGAGCAGTAAATCACAGTGTAAAACATGTCATTTCCTGCTTCCAACAGGTGGCGCTATAACTTTTACTGAATATTGCCATGTTGATGTGTTCAGGACAGGACAATTATCAAACTTGTGAAGCGTGGGGACAGATTGGACATTTTAAACCTGAGTTAGAACAACTTCCTGTTTCATTGAGAAACACAGAAATTTAGCAAGCCGCCACATACACACCCTCCATTGAAATGTCAAGATCTCCGCAATTTAGCATTGCAAAGCCCTTTAGATGACACTCACCAAATATGATGATTATCTGATTAAATTTATAGGAGGAGTTTGTTAATATACGAAGGCCAGAAATGGCAAAATTTGCACTCAAATTACAGAGAAAATTCAAAATGGCTGACTTCCTGTGGGGTTTAGAGCTTTGCTCCAAGAGACTTTTTTGTAGGTCTTGGGGTGATACATGATCCTACCGCATTTCGTATCTGTGCGATTAACGTAGCGGGGAGGCTGCTCTATTGAATTTTTGTAGGTGGCGCTATAGAGCCATTTTAACACCCCAAGTTCTGAGGCCTATATCACATTAAAAAAATATTTGCCACTTTTGACACGTGTGCAACGTTTCATGACTTTTTGAGCTCGTTTAGGCTGTCAAAAATGGGATTCATTTAGCGATACCCTGCGAGGCCGCAACGGACACACCCTTTAACGAAAAGTCAAGGTTGTTGCTATTTATCATCACACAAGGTCTTGAGATTAGACTGATGAAATATGATGTTGATATGGTTAAATCTCTAAGAGCAGTAAGTCACAGCATAAAAGGTGGTATTTCCTGCTGCCTCTAGGTGGCGCTATGACTGATACTGAATTATGCCATGTTGATGTGTTCAGGCCGGGACCCTTATGAAACGTGTGAAGTTGGGGGCAGATCGGACTATGTATGTCTGAATTACAACAGCTTCCTGTTTCATGGTGAAACATCACACTTTGCCAGGATGCCACGGACACGCCCTTCAACGAAAAACCAAGATCTTTGCAATTTATCACCGCAAAGGGCTTAACATCAGTCAGACCAAATATGATGATGATTTGATAAAATCTCTAAGAGCAGTAAATCACAGCGTAAAACATGGTATTTCCTCCTACCTCTAGGTGGCGCTATGAGTGAAGTTGAATATTGGCATTGAAATGTGTTCAGGCCAAGACCCTTATCAAACATGTGAAGCGTGGGGCAGATTGGACATTGTATGCCTTAGTTACAGCCACTTCCTGCTTCATGGCGAAAATGCAGAAATTTGTCAGGCCGCCACGGACACACCCTCCAACGAAAAGTCAAGATCTCCGCAATTTAACATCGCAAAGGCCTTTAGATGAGATTGACCAAATATGACGATGATCGGATTAAATCTGTAGGAGGAGTTCGTTAAAGTATGAAGCCTGGAAATGACCAAATTTGCACAAAAATCAAGGCAAAAATTCAAAATGGCGGACTTCCTGTTGGGTTTAGAGCTTCGCTCCAAGAGACTTTTTTGTAGGTCTTGGGGTGACAGATGATCCTACCAAATTTCGTATCTGTAAGTTTTTCGTAGCGGGGGGGCTGTTCTCTTGAAATTTTGCAGGTGGCGCTATCGAGCCATTTCTACACGCCCACTTCTGGCGCCTATACCACATGTAAATTTTCGCCACTTCTGACATGTGTGCAAAATTTCATGAGTTTTCGAGCATGTTTCGGCCCTCAAAAATGCGATTCACTTTGGAGAAGAAGAAGAATAAATAATAATAATAATAATAATAATAATAATAATAATAATAATAATAAACCGAGCAAAAACAATAGGGTCCTCGCACCCCGGTGTGCTCGGGCCCTAATAATCCGAGCAAAAACAATAGGGCTTCGCACCTTTCGGTGCAGGCCATTCTGGCCTGCTCCTCGGTGCTCGGGCCCGAAATATATCTGCAAGCCGCAAAGGCGGGCCCACGCTTGTTTTTTTTACGCTAAAAGGTGCGTCCGAGAAAAAGATGCACCGTGGGCAAGGGCATCAAGTGGGTAAAATATCAGTGGGCTATTTAATGTTGTTTCTGAGCCATTTGGGGACTGTAGGTAAAAGAAAACCCACATTTTAGACAAACAGGTGCACTAGTGAGCCACTTAAGAGACACGCCTATGTCTGACCTTTTTGTCAACACTTAACAGCCGAAAACTCTGATGTGTGCAGAGATGTATAGTAACGAAGTAGAACTACTTCACTACTGTACTTAAGTACTAATAGGCAGTATCTGTACTCTACTGAAGTATTATTTTTTTCTCCTACTTCCACTTTTACTTCAGTACATATTTTCGATGAGTTTAATACCTTTACTCCAATACATTTTTTTATGTGCTGCATAGTTACTCGTTACACTCAAATGTTACGAATCATTCCAAACCTACATTATCACTGCCGGAGCGGTGATACACATTAGAAACACACACAGATTGTGGTCTAAACCAATAGGAGATAGTGAAGAGCGGACCCCTCCCTCCCTCTCACTCACAAATATGAGCCGCAGTTGTGGACAAATGTGAAGTGAAGAGAGAACCAAAGTGCACGAGAGAGACCGATAGAGAGAGAGAATTCGCGAGAAAGGGCGAGTGTGCGCGAAAGAAGGAAACCTAAATACATTGAAACATCTTGTACCTTTACCTATTACCATTACATCGACTAATATTTTATTAATTCTGAATTCTCTATTGCCATATTAGTTAAATTAATCTGAACATTCCTGTCCTTGTACTCCTGCTACAGCCAAAGCAATTGTGAGTGTCCTTTAGCTTAAACATTTGAAATAATATAAACAATATTATATTCAAACTTTTGACTGTTTTCTTTAATAACTACATTACACAATACTTGTACTTTTACTTTCAGTACTTGAGTAGTATATTTTAAAATAAACTACTTGCAATACTTAAGTACAAAACATGTTTAATACTTCAGTACTTCCACTTAAGTGGTGTGCTCACTTTTTTGATAGAGCACTTGTACTTTTACTCAAGTCTGGGTCCCTAGTACTTTATACATCTCTGGATGTGTGTGCCAAATTTAAAGTTCAACTAAGCACGCCAAGAGCCTTAAACATGCCTGAAATTAAAGTAAAGTTTGACGCGTTGCCATGAGAACAGCGTTCGAGATGTCTAAAATTCCTTCGCAATTTATCATCTACAATGTCTCGGCATCATGTTGACCACTTCTGGTGTCAATCGCATGAATCCCATACGAGGAGTATTTAAAGGTTCACAGCATGTAACTGTCAGCCTTAAATATGTGTAAAAATGAAAGTAAAGTTTGATGCATTGCCATGGGAACAGCGTTTGAGATATCATAATCCCTTCGCAATTTATCATCTACAATGTCTCGGCATCATGTTGACCACTTCTCGTGTCAATCGCATGAAAATCCTAGAAGGAGTATTTAAAAGTTAACTATATGGAACTGAAAGGCTTAAATATGCCTTTAAAATGAAAGTAAAGTTTGACAGGTTGCCATGGGAACAGCGTTTGAGATATCAAAAATCCCTTCGCAATTTATCATCTACAATGTCTCGGCATCATGTTGACCACTTCTCGTGTAAATCGCATGAAAATCCTAGAAGGAGTATTTAAAAGTTAACTATATGGAACTGAAAGGCTTAAATATGCCTTTAAAAATGAAAGTAAAGTTTGACGCGTTGCCATGGGACAGCGTTTGAGATATCAAAAATCCCTTCGCAATTCATCATCTACAATGTCTCGGCATCATGGTGACCACTTTTGGTGTCAATCGCATGAAAATCCTAGAAGGAGTATTTAAAAGAACATTGCATGGAACTTTCAAAAAAATCCAGCTTTGTGACTGACACACTTCCTGGCGCCTGCTGGTGGCGCTATACCCGAGACTCACAATAGGCACATCGATGCGATCGGAATCTTCAGACGAACAAACACCCCGCGTGTCATTACAATAAGACATTTTTTGCTTTAGATATTAGACACTTCCTGTTTCTCTGATTTCGCCACAACTTTGTCGGCTCGCCATGGCAGAACCGTTCGAGATATCAAAAATCCCTTCGCAATTTAGCAAGTCCAATGTCTCGACATCATGTTCACCACTTTTGGTGTCAATCGCATGCATCCTCTAGGAGGAGTATTCAAAAGTTCAACGCATGCATTTTTTAAACAATCCAAAATAGCTGACTTCCTGTTGGGCGGAGCTTAAATGTTAGAGGGCGAAAGTTGTTCGGGTTGATGAGATCTATATGCGTACCAACTCTCGTACATGTGCGTACATGTTTGCACGATCTGTGCATCAATGTTTTATTTTGCATTACAGGGGGCGCTACAGAGCCCCCGTGCCACGCCCGTGTTCCAGCCTTTGCCCGTTTGCAATGACGGACGACTCTGACGTCTGTGCCAAATTTCAAGAGTTTTCGAGTATGTTAAGGCACCCAAAATGCCCAAAAGTGTTAAAAAAAAAAAATAATAATAATAATAATAATAATAAATTCGAGCAAAACCAATAGGGCTTCGCACCTTTCGGTGCAGGCCATTCTGGCCTGCTCCTCGGTGCTCGGGCCCTAAAAATAATAAATTCGAGCAAAAACAATAGGGCTTCGCACCTTTCGGTGCAGGCCATTCTGGCCTGCTCCTTGGTGCTCGGGCCCTAATAAATTCGAGCAAAAACAATAGGGCTTCGCACCTTTCGGTGCAGGCCATTCTGGCCTGCTCCTCGGTGCTCGGGCCCTAATAAAATATTAGTCGATGTAATGGTAATAGGTAAAGGTACAAGATGTTTCAATGTATTTAGGTTTCCTTCTTTCGCGCACACTCGCCCTTTCTCGCGAATTCTCTCTCTCTATCGGTCTCTCTCGTGCACTTTGGTTCTCTCTTCACTTCACATTTGTCCACAACCGCGGCTCATATTTGTGAGTGAGAGGGAGGGAGGGGTCCGGTCTTCACTATCTCCTATTGGTTTAGACCACAATCTGTGTGTGTTTCTAATGTGTATCACCGCTCCGGCAGTGATAATGTAGGTTTGGAATGATTCGTAACATTTGAGTGTAACGAGTAACTATGCAGCACATAAAAAATTTATTGGAGTAAAAGTATTAAACTCATCGAAAATATGTACTGAAGTAAAAGTGGAAGTAGGAGAAAAAAATAATACTTCAGTAGAGTACAGATTCTGCCTTTTAGTACTTAAGTACAGTAGTGAAGTAGTTCTACTTCGTTACTATACATCTCTGCACACATCAGAGTTTTCAGCTGTTAAGTGTTGACAAAAAGGTCAGATAGTGTCTCTTAAGTGGCTCACTAGTGCACCTGTTTGTCTAAAATGTGGGGTTTATTTTACCTACAGTCCCCAAATGGCTCAGAAACAACATTAAATAGCCCACTGATATTTTACCCACTTGATGCCCTTGCCCACCGTGCATCGTTTTCTCGGACGCACCGTGTAGCGGTAAAAAAACGTGCGAGGGCCCGCCATTGCTGCTTGCAGCTATATTTTTTATTTTTAGGGCCCGAGCACCGAGGAGCAGGCCAGAATGGCCTGCACCGAAAGGTGCGAAGCCCTATTGTTTTTGCTCGGATTTATTCTTTTTTTTTTTTTTTTTTTTTTAACACTTTTGGGCATTTTGGGTGCCTTAACATACTCGAAAACTCTTGAAATTTGGCACAGACGTCAGAGTCGTCCGTCATTGCGAACGGGCAAAGGCTGGAACACGGGCGTGGCACGGGGGCTCTGTAGCGCCCCCTGTAATGCAAAAACAGACAGGAGTGCGCAGATCGGGCAAACATGTACGCACATTTACGAAAGTTGGTACACATATAGATCTCATCGACCTGAACAACTTTCGCCCTCTAACATTTTAGCTCCGCCCAACAGGAAGTCGGCCATTTTGGATTGTTTAAAAAATGCATGCGGTGAACTTTTGAATACTCCTCCTAGGGGATTCATGCAAATGACACCAAACGTGGTGATCATGATGTCAAGACATTGGACTTGCTAAATTGCGAAGGGATTTTTGATATCTTGAACGGTGTTGCCATGGCGAAGCGGCAAAGTCAGGGCGAAATCAGAGAAACAGGAAGTGTCTAATATCTATGGCAAAAAATATCTTATTGTGATGACACACGGGGTGTTTGTTCGTCTGAAGATTCCGATCGCATCGATGCGCCTATTGTGACTCCTGGGTATAGCGCCACCACCAGGCGGCAGGAAGTGTGTCAGTTACAAAGCTGGATTTTTTTGACAGTTCCAGGCAATGTTCTTTTAAATACTCCTTCTAGAAAAATCATGCAATTGACACCAAAAGTGGTCAACATGATGCCGAGGCATAGTAGATGATAAATTGCGAAGGGATTTTTGATATCTCGAACGCTGTTCCCATGGCAACGTGTCAAACTTTACTTTCATTTTAAAGGCATATTAAAGCCTTACAGTTTCATGCAGTGAACTTTTAAATACTCCTTCTAGGATATTCATGCGATTGACACCAAAAGTGGTCAACATGATGCTGAGACATTGTAGATGATAAATTGCGAAGGGATTTTTGATATCTTGAATGTTGTTCCCATGGCAACGCGACACATTTTACTTTCATTTTAAAGGCTTATTCTTAAGTTTAGTATAAATGTTTTATATAAGGAATACTTTTAATGTGTTTTATGGTTGAGGCCTAAATTAATTGAGTTGTCTCTCGGTTGCTTGCCATGACAGTGTTTTTCCACAGCTAGGCCTGGATGGCGAACGTGTGACCTTGGTAAGAGTAGCAAGATAGCTTTATGACGTAGTAGAAAACAAAGGCATTGTGTTTTACCAGCAATGGCTGTCTTTTTGTGTAGCAACTTAAAGGTCGCAAAGATACAGGCACAGTACAAACAGATTGTTCGAATGGGAGGGCTACTAAAACTGGGGCACTATTTAAATCACTGAGAAACTCAGAACGGAGTCATTGTCATTGTCATAGTCATCATCATTTTACCAATGCAGGTGTATACACCCATATGACCAGTATTGTGTTTCAAGCTGTCTGACACAATTCTTTAATAAAATACTTTGAAGATAATTTTACATCTCAACCGTCTCTGATTCTCCTGAAAAAATCCACGACATTTTGGCGCTGCGGAGCAGGGTTACAAGAGAGAACATTGGACAACCGAGGGGGATCGTTCAGAGGCTGTTCACGGTCTGGGGGAGATGTTCTCCAACCTGAGTTGATTGTTTTGTCTTTGTGGGTGTTAAACTGCTAAGGCTGGCCAGCCGCTTGCTTCTTAAATTAAGGTAAGCAAAGCGTTATGGCATTTTTTCACCTGCATTGATGAGATTTTTGACTCTGTTTGGAAAACACAGACAGCTCGGCGTTTTCATTTGAATTCCTTAATTCTCTCTGTAACTCATAAACGAACTAGTATTGCTATTAATGAGAAGGGACTTGTGGATGATATTACAAGATAAATTATCTCTAATAGGGAAACCTGGTCTTCCGAGTAAAGTGTACTCTTATCTGAGGGTCAAGAGGACCCAACTGTGAAACAGTTGATGGAAATTAATATTAACATAGCCAAGAGGGCGTTGACTGTTAATAGCCAAGAGGGCATTTAATTATACTAAATTTTGTTGATTTTATGGACTCAAAACTAAAACATTAATTTTGAAACTAAATTTTGTAAAGCCAGTGGGCTGATTTAAATAAGAGTATCTGAGATGAGTACGGATATATCTTTTTAAAGGAAAGAAAAACCAGTGGGTTGATTGTGAGCTGTTTCTTGGTGTAACTGGTTAAGTTACGAAACGAAGTGAGATAAGAGAGAAGATTTTTGTTGAGGGAGAACCAGTGGGTTGCTTAAATGAGTATTTGAGAGTAATTTATCGATGAACTATGATACTATAAATTGCTCTGTAAAACAAATATGAAGAGTTTGCATAGTTTGTGTTCCCAGGAGCTTAGAATGTGCAAACGAGGGTGAGCGAGAGAGTCTGGAGTGCGGGAAAAACCAGTGGGTTGCTTGAGTGAGTGTTTATGAGTGCCTCTATCGATGAACTGTGATACTATAGAGAAGCTCACTGATATGGACACAGTGTTCAAGGGTGCTTTATCGATGAACTATGATACTATAGAGTATTCTTTGAGACGAACACAGTGTTTAAGGGTAATTTATCGATGAACTATGATACTATAAATTACTCTATCAAATAAACACGGGAGAGACAAGGGAAAAAGCTTCGGTCCAACTTAAAGTTAAAAAGTGTTTAATAATTGTTGCATGGTAAGGATTTACCAAAAGTGAATTGTTTTAAATGACCCAAGAGGATTTCTGCATTTTATTCAACCCATATGAGAATTTTGATTTTGAAAGTTAGGGGTAAGAGTCATCCTGTGTGAAAAATATTGTCCATGATTGAATGTCAGTTGTTACTGAAAACATTGAATTTTGGTGGAACCTGAAATCTTTATCTAATATTGAAAAGTCATTATTGAGTGTATTTGATTTGACAAAAGAAAAGTTAACAGAAGGAAGTTTAACAATTAAAACAGAAGCCTCTGAGATCAATACAGTTACGTCTGCATTTAAAATAGCCCAATTAATCAGAGAGATCTTTTGTGTTAGTTTTAGTTGGCCTGAGATGAGAAGTTTTTCCAGTTGTAAGATTAATAATGTGTCAAAGACAATTGTGGGATATAGAGAACTGAGCATAAGTGCTAAGTTTAAATTTGAATCAAATCTTAAAAGTGGTTGTGTGACAGATAAAGTGACTGGTGAAAAGGAGATCATTTACATACTTGTGGGACCCTTTGTGATTTATTCCAGTTGCCTGACTGGAACATTTTATATTACAGAGAAGTGCATTGATTTATTGTTAAATAAATAAAGCAAACAACCATTCAGTGTAACATGGAAGCAGCAACCAAAGAATTAGAGCGTGCTATCACTGTGGCCCCGGTAGCATGGTGTGACTTACAAGACAAAGGCTTTGATGGTAAAGCATTGGCTAAGTGGTGTAATGATCTAAAATGGTATACCAGAAGTAACAAATATAAGAAAGGAGAGCAGCCTCCCTTTCACTGGCCAGAACAGGGAACGTGGAATAAAGAAAAAATAAAGAGTATGAAAATTTGGATGACTAATTATATAGCTAATCAGGATTTGAAAACCAAGAAAGCTGGAAAGAAGAAAAAGAGAAAAGCTTTGTTAGATGGAATGGAATTGTGGGAAAAAGCAAGAGGTTGCTGGAGTAAGGAAGCTGAAAAAGTGATGGCTGATAGAGAAGACATCAGAGCTCAAGAGCTGGCAAAGCACAATGAAAGAACAGAAAAGACAAGATTGCTAGAACAGCCAGTAGACACTGCAAACCAATTACCTGTGGTAACTAAAACAGTTAAGCCACCGCCCTATGCACTGCCTCTGCCTCCCTCAATCCATGCCCCCCCCTTTACCACACACACAAACTGCCCTCCCTTCACAGCTCTTTCTGAGAGTCCCCCTCCCTTTCCCACTCTCTCTGAAAGTCACCCTCCCTTCACTGCTTTCACTCCAGCCCCAACCACCCCTGTTGCTTCACCAGATGCTAGCACACTGTATCCAGTTATTAAAGGAACTATGCAGCTTAAAGGGGAATTAGAAGTTGAGGGAAATGTGGAACTGTATGATGAGATGCATAGAGGCAAAGAAGGATCATTCAGTGAACAAAGTCAGGCAGCAGGAGGAGCTAGTCAGTATACCAGGACTCAGTTAGAACATCTGGACCGACTAATTGAACAGAGAGCCAAGGAAATAACAGAATTAACTAAAGAGGTGAAGTCTTTGGGTTTAGCAGGGCTATCGCAGGACAGAGAGCTAGGTAAAAGATTACAAGAGGAAGAAAGGATGATTTTGGAGCAAGAAAGGCAGGATAGAGAGATAGCAAAAGAAAGGGTGCTTAAGCAACAAAAGGTCAGGGCAGTGCAGGCTATGGAACAGAGAAAGCGAGAAACTGATGACTGGCTAAATATGAAAATGACACAAGAGTACCCAGCCTCTAAAGGTGGTATAGATATGACAAAAATGTCAGGACCTGATGGATTAAGAACTTACAGAGCTAAGATGTTGGTAGAGGAGAGAAACAGAGATTTGGACTATAGCGACACATTAGCTTTAGACTTTGACCCAATAGAGGACAGATCCCCATTATTGAAAAGCACCCCTAGAGGTGGAATGAATGAGCCAGGTGTGAGTGTATTTCCGTTGCGTATTGAAGGGAAAACAGCTGTGTATGTCCCATGGGCTCATAGGGATTAAGAGACTATAATAAATCTGTTGCCAAGTTTAAGAGACGGTGCTGGTCCCTGGATCGGTGCGTTAGAGAAAGAGACGCAAGGTACAAGATTGGCAGTGGTTGACATAAAAGCCTTACTGGCAAAAATCACTAGTTTGAGGGACATGGAGGATGTGTTGTCGTCAGCAGGTATGGGACAGAGTGTGGTTTCGTCTGATTTTGACGGCCAGGCTCTTGAGTGTTACAGAGGCAGACTTTGGGGTGCCTTGAGAACTGAGTTCCCTGTCAAGTCTGACAGCACCAAACTGACCCCCGCTGCACTGGGTCAGGAGAACTGTGCACTGTGGATTGCTTAAAACATGCAAACTTGGAGAGGGCAGGGGCTGAGAAAAGATCCCACTGACCCAAGAGACTTTGAAACCAGACTGTTCAGAAAGGAACTGCTGGACGCACTGCCAGTGTCTGTGCAAAACAAACTGAGTGACACCCCAGGGCTAGATGCAATGCCACACAGCCAGTGGGTGGAGACCCTGAAACATCATGCCTCCAAACACCAGAAACACGA
The DNA here is from genome assembly GCF_027580225.2 of Misgurnus anguillicaudatus. Taxonomy (NCBI): domain Eukaryota; kingdom Metazoa; phylum Chordata; class Actinopteri; order Cypriniformes; family Cobitidae; genus Misgurnus; species Misgurnus anguillicaudatus. Next base: position 20,764,558 of record NC_073357.2, on the reverse strand, counting down.
AAGAGACTTAGAGCAACAAGCTAAAGAGACTGAACGAAAGTTGGCTCAAGTTAGTCTGGAAGAAAAGAAAAGACACAAAGACATTAGTAAAGTCCCCAGGGGAACCTATGTAGCGGGATGGGCAGGGTCATAAGAGTCAGCGAGCCACTCTCAGGGCGAAATGGTGGCAACACACCCTCCTAACAAGTCTGAAAAGGTAGCAGATCTGCCAAAACAAGCTGCAGATCAAACCCAAAATCAGAACCCATGGCAGCACCCCCAGGGCGCAGCACCCCCAGGGCGCAGCCCCGTCTCAACCAGTAGTTGTGAATGTAATGGCACCTAGTGGACAGAGTAGATGAATTATTTTTTGAAGATGGCCAAGGGGCAGAGGAAGGGGATATTTTCAGAACAGGGCATCCGCTGATCTGGATCCATATTTCGGGCAAAACAATGTTTGCTGGGGATGTGGGGAGAATACTCATGCTAGGCGTGACTGTCCAAAAAACCCATGGAAGCAATAGGGGTGTTCGGAGGGTCCAATTAACCAACAGGTAGCATTATCCAAAAATGATTGGGAAGAACCTAAATTAACATGCATAATTAAAGGAGTGAAAATTGAATGTTTAATTGACACCGGCACTACATGCAGCTCAATTGATCCAAAATTGGTACCTGGGGTTGTTGCATCACAATCATCTGTTAGAACAATGGGATTCTGTGGAAAACCTATGGAAATGTGTCTGTCAGAACTAATTATGGTTCAGATAGAAGGAAAAACTGTTGTAAATCAATTTCTGATGGCACCTCAGGTTCCGATCACATTGATTGGAAGGGACATTTTGTGTAAATTAGATGCTACCATCAAAACCACACCACAGGGATTAACGTTGCAGTGTCTAACCAAAATAACTAGAAGATATTGAGTTGAGAAGTGAAGGAGTGCTGGTTTGAAAGACTGGAGTAGCAGTGAGAATCAGCAGTTTTAAGATAGATAATTTTGCTGTGGAAGGAAGCCACCCCCATGTGAAAGTGTGGGTGTGGGGAAATCATAGGGCTAGGGACCCAGAACCTTATGTGAAAAAGTAATATTCAATTGAATGGGAAGAAGGAGAGGAAGGCTGGATGGAGAACAGGGAGCTAGGTTGGTATCTAATTCCATTAAAAATGACTGAGACAGGTATTCAGCAGAAGCAAATAATAATTTTACAGGACAGCAGCACAAAGGAGCAGGTAATTGCATTGTTTAACCAATTGCTAAAAGATAAGCTAGTTATCCCCAGAGATGAGAGGGAGTATGCTTGCAATATGTAGATGATATTTTGATAGCACACAACAACAGATAGGGGTTTGAGAAATTAACAGAACAAGTTTTGAGCAGACTGTATGACATGCAGATAAAAGTATCAAAATAAAAGCTGATATTGGCTAAAACCGGTGTACAATAACTAAAAAAAGTAATATTTGAAGGGCAAAAAGAAATTTGTGACAAACACCACAGAACCATGCTTTACTATCCATAGCAAAACACAGTGAAGCAAATGATTGAATTAATGGGAGCCATAGGGTATTGTAGTTCATACCAGAGTTAATACCAGAATATGCCAGTAGGGTAAATTAATTTAGGGAATTTAAATGTGAGGACATGGGAAAAAAAAATCAGACAGATGTTGTTATATTGTAGTGAAGGCACACCACAGGTTTGTATAACAGAAGGAATTAATTTATTGACAAAGGAAATGAAAAAGCAAATAAGGAAGCAAAATTAGGCGCAGCAAAACCAGAGTGAGCTGAAACCATGTCCATGGTAGTGACAAGGTCAGGTAAAAAGACTGACAGTAAACAGGTGAGCATTTCCGCAGACGTAACTGTAGATGAAATCAGAGACATGCAAAATACAGTGTAACAAATTGAAAAGATGCAGTGGCAAAGCAAAGGTGTTGTCAATGTAAAAGGTTTGAGGAGAACAGAGCAACAACAATTAGTAATACCATCTAGAATGGAGAAAATGGTAATGATGAACGCGCATGGTAGTGAACATTGCGCGAGGGGGGAGATGATAGATAAGATTTTGAAACAACAGGGTTTCGGGTTTATCAATATGCAGAATAAAATTAGCGAATTTTTGTCAGAATGTGACATATATATGAAAAGAAATGTCAAACCATCAGTACATCCAATGCGTCTGTTTCCAAGTGTGGAAGGACCATTTGTGCATTTAGTGATGGATTTTGTAGATATGATCCACACAATTAAGGAGAAAATTTGTTTTTTCAAGATGGACAAAAGCTTATCCAGTGTGAACGCAGAGTGCGCAAGCAGTGGCTGGAGCACTTAAGAGGGAAGTGGTCCCAAGATTTGGGCTTCCCAAGGTATTGCAGGCAGATAATGGACCAGGATTTCAGGCCAACCTGTTGAGAAAAGCACTTGCTAGGGTAGGAATAACCCAAAAATTTGGATCAGTGTATCATCCACAGTCTCAAGGGGCGGTTGAGAGGTGTAACGGTTTAATCAAATCAAAAATAGCCAAAATCTGTGCACAGACTAAACTAATTCGGGTTCAGGCCTTACCAATAGCGCTCATGGCCATAAGATCTAGTACTAACAGGGAAACGCGTTTATCCCCTCATGAAATGGTCACAGGGAGACCAATGTTCAAAGCTAACCAAAATTAAATGAATTTGGAGCATGAGGAGGATCTAAAAAATGAAATTAATGAACATATTGCTGAACTAATGAGAAACCATAAAGCTATTTTACAGATTGAAAGCAGGCCCAGAGAGACACCTGGTGACGAGACTGCAACACCTTTTCCTGTAGAAACCTGGGTGTAGATCAAAGTTTACTAGCGTAAGTGGGATGAACCCAGACGAGAAGGCTCGTATGAGGTCATAGAAGCTAGCCCAACAGCTGTTAAGGTAAAATGTTCCTAATTGTGGTATTATAATACTCATTGCTTCCAGGTACCAGAGAAGACAACCGCGGCGACTGTCTCCATGTCATTATGTTGAAATAACCATATGATAAATAAAAACTGTAACCTTATTTTTTAGATAGTGATGTGATGAACCATAGAAACTGGATTTGGAGATCACAATGAATGGGTAATGTATGATCAAAGCATTTAAGGATATGGAGGATGAAGATTGCATGAATGTTGTTTATTTGTTTCTAATAATGAAAATGTTTTCCCCACAAAATGTACAAGCGTATAAGAGTAATAATACATGTTTTAAAAGAACCATGGGACATGAAAATGTTAACCATTTCACAGATGGATGGTGCCAAAGAGAAATTGATGTTACAAATGACAAAGAAGAATACAAGGCAAACTGGTTTGTAGGCCAGACCACAGAAAGGGCAGACGTATGGTGAATGTGTGTTGACATGAATTTAAGGCCAGGTTTGAGAGTAAAATGGAAGTGAACCTGTACCCTGGTACAATTAATAACGCTCTTTCAAATGTTTTCCTTACCTGATTTTGGGAGCCTACGTGATAAAATAAGTATGAAGAGTATTAACAGACAGAAATGAAATCTGCCTGGTAGATGATAATATGTGTATATAGAGTGTACAGTATATAGATGCCATAGGGGTTCCAAGGGGGTGCCAGATGAATACAAAGCGAGAAATCAGATTGTTGCAAGTTTTGAGTCAATTCTTCTCTGGTGGTCAACCCTCAATAAAAATTTGGATTGGATTAATTGTATTACGTTAAGGAGATAACTGAACAAATGGGACTAACGTCACTGATGGCACAACAAAACAGGCCAGCATTAGATATGTGGTTGGCTGAAAAGGGGGGTGTTTAAAAAATTATAAATGATGGATGCTGAAAATTTATTTCTGACAATACAGCCCCCGATGGCAGCATTATAAGTGCATTAGAAGGTTTTACCTCCTTGTCAAATGAATTGGCTGAGAACTCTGGTGTAGATGGAAAAGTGGTTTGGGAAGTGAAGTACACTCATAACTTCTTTACTGATGTCAACTGCTGTAGCTGTTGCTATCCTTGCATTGTGTGGTTGTTGTTGCATACCATGTATCAGTGGTTTGATTGAGAAAACTATCGACAAAAGGAATGGGTAAGATAATGTACCAACGGGTACAAATTAATGAGGACGACGAGGGAGATAAATTTGAGGACAACATCCATGTGTGATGGGGAACCAACGAGGCTCTAGTACCCTCCTCCATCACACGGCCCTCTACGCGTGCAAAGCGCATGGGTTGAAGACCGTCAAAAGCTGGAAGATGCACCCTACACGTATACATATAGAATTCATGTTTCTTAGAAAAACTCTGTGTGGACTGCCCACCAGAGCCAAACACTCTCATGTGAGAATCATTATGTTACTGGTCATGTTAAACTGGACATAGGGTGTCCTATACTAATGCATTTATTATTTTTTATTAACATTTATTCGTTTTTTGTATTTGTTATCATTTATTAACAAGGTATTATCTTTTGCATTAATTGTTTTTATTAATATAATCTTTTATTAGTAATGCAAGTTGCAAACCTGAAGTGTGTGTAAAATAGGGAAAGGGATGGTTTTAAGCATCACTGTCCACGATGTGATGACAGTGTAACAAGCCTGGTAAGTGACTGATGGTCCAGGAATTTCCTGGGGGTGGAGGTAAAACATCCACCTAGCACGGCTTACCAGAAAGTGAAAATAATTTTTTGAAAAGATGATATGCTTGCTTTAGATTTAAAATTGAATGTTATGTTATTTTTTACATTATGTTAATCATTACTCTTTTTTTTACAGGTTGTTAATTATCATTTAAAGGATAACCCGTGTGAAATGACTGTTGAGACTAGAAAAGTGACTGAGGGTCTGGCCATAATTGTCAGGGGTATTTTATTCTTTTATATGTTTTCTTTCTTTAAAGTACCTAGCCCGGCTTCTCTGGTATCATCAGTCGTATTTGCAGGGTGGTTATCGAAAACATTTAGTTTCCGAAGGGGGGATATATGGTAGAGAATTTTTGAGTGTTTTATCTTAAGCTTAGTATAAATGTTTTATATAAGGAATACTTTTAATGTGTTTTATGGTTGAGGCCTAAATTAATTGAGTTGTCTCTCGGTTGCTTGCCATGACAGTGTTTTTCCACAGCTAGGCCTGGATGGCGAACGTGTGACCTTGGTAAGAGTAGCAAGATAGCTTTATGACGTAGTAGAAAACAAAGGCATTGTGTTTTACCAGCAATGGCTGTCTTTTTGTGTAGCAACTTAAAGGTCGCAAAGATACAGGCACAGTACAAACAGATTGTTCGAATGGGAGGGCTACTAAAACTGGGGCACTATTTAAATCACTGAGAAACTCAGAACGGAGTCATTGTCATTGTCATAGTCATCATCATTTTACCAATGCAGGTGTATACACCCATATGACCAGTATTGTGTTTCAAGCTGTCTGACACAATTCTTTAATAAAATACTTTGAAGAGAATTTTACATCTCAACCGTCTCTGATTCTCCTGAAAAAATCCACGACAAAGCATTACAGTTGCATGCGATGTTCTTTTAAATACTCTTTCTAGGTAAATAATGTTATTGACACCAGAAGTGGTCAACATGATGCTGAGACATTGTAGATGCTAAATTGCGAAGGAATTTTTGACATCTCGAACGCTGTTCCCATGGCAACACGTCAAACTTTACTTTTATTTCAGGCATATTTAAGGCTCTTGGCGTGCTTAGATTAAATTTAAATTTGGCACACACATCAGAGTTGTCGGCTGTTAAGTGTTGACAAAAGATCAGATAAAGGCGTGTCTATTTAGTGTCTCACTAGCGCCCCCGTTTGTCTAAAATGTGGGGTTTCTTTTACCTACAGTACCTAAATGGATCAGTAGCAACATGAAATAGTCCACTGATATTTACCCACTTGATGCACATGCCCACCGTGCATCGTTTTCTCGGAGGCACCGTGTAGCGGTAAAAAAACGTGCGAGGGCCCGCCATCGCTGCTTGCAGCTATATTTTTTATTATTAGGGCCCGAGCACTGAGGAGCAGGCCAGAATGGCCTGCACCGAAAGGTGCGAAGCCCTATTGTTTTTGCTCGAATTTATTATTTTTTTATTTTTATTTTTTTATTTATTTTTTTTTTTTAACACTTTTGGGCATTTTGGGTGCCTTAACATACTCGAAAACTCTTGAAATTTGGCACAGACGTTGGAGTCGTCCGTCATTGCGAACAGACAAGGGCTGGAACACGGGCGTGGCAGGGGGGCTCTGTAGCGCCCCCTGTAATGCAAAAACAAACAGTAGTGCGCAGATCGGGCAAACATGTACGCACATTTACGAAAGTTGGTACACATATAGATCTCATCGACCCGAACAACTTTCGCCCTCTAACATTTTAGCTCCGCCCAACAGGAAGTCCGCCATTTTGGATTGTTTAAAAAATGCATGCGGTGAACTTTTGAATACTCCTCCGAGGGGATACATGGGATTGACTCCAAACGTGGTGATCATGATGTCAAGACATTGTACTTGCTAAATTGCGAAGGGATTTTTGATATCTCGAACGGTTCCGCCATGGCGAGGCGACGAATTCATGGCGAATTCAGAGAAACAGGAAGTGTCTAATATCTGAGGCAAAAAATATCTTATTGTGATGCCATGCGGGATGTTTGTTCGTCTAAAGATTCCGATCGCATCGATGTGCCTATTGTGACTCCCGGGTATAGCGCCACCACCAGGCGCCAGGAAGTGTGTCAGTCACAAAGGTGATTTTTTTTCACAGTTCCATGCGATGTTCTTTTAAATACTCCTTCTAGGATTTTCATGCGATTGTTACCAAAAGTGGTCAACATGATGCCGAGACATTGTAGATGATAAATTGCGAAGGAATTTTTGATATCTCAAACGCTGTTCCCATGGCAACCTGTCAAACTTTACTTTCGTTTTTAAGGCATATTTAAACCTTACATCTGCATGCGGTAAACTTTTAAATACTCCTCCTGAGGAAATAATGTGATTGACTCCAGAAGTGGTCAACATAATGGTGAGACATTGTAGATGATAAATTGCGAAGGGATTTTTGATATCTCAAACGCTGTTCCCATGGCAACGCGTCAAACTTTGCTTTCACTTTCCAGCATATTTAAGGCTGACTGTTACATGCTGTGAACCTTTAAATACTCCTCGTATGGGATTCATGCGATTGACACGAGAAGTGGTCAACATGATGCCGAGACATTGTAGATGATAAATTGCGAAGGAATTTTTGACATCTCGAACGCTGTTCCCATGGCAACGCGTCAAACGTTACTTTAATTTCAGGCATGTTTAAGGCTCTTGGCGTGCTTAGTTGAACTTTATATTTGGCACACACATCAGAGTTTTCGGCTGTTAAGTGTTGACAAAAACGTCAGATAAAGGCGTGTCTATTTAGTGGCTGACTAGCACCCCCGTTTGTCTAAAATATGGGGTTTCTTTTACCTACAGTACCTAAATGGGTCAGTAGCAACATTAAATAGCCCACTGATATTTTACCCACTTGATGCCCTTGCCCGCCGTGCATCGTTTTCTCGGACGCACCGTGTAGCGGTAAAAAAACGTGCGAGGGCCCGCCATCGCTGCTTGCAGCTATATTTATTATTATTTTTTTAACACTTTTGGGCACTTTGGGTGCCTAAACATACTCGAAAAGTCTTGAAATTTGGCACAGACGTCAGAGTCGTCGGCCATCAGGTCCGGGCAAAGGCTGGACCACGGGCGTGGCAAGGGAGCTCTGTAGCGCCCCCTGTAATGCAAAAACAAACATTGGGGCTCAGATCGGGCAAAAATGTACGCACATGTACGAGAGTTGGTACGCATATAGATCTCATCGACCCGAACAACTTTCGCCCTCTAACATTTAAGCTCCGCCCAACAGGAAGTCAGCTATTTTGGATTGTTTAAAAAATGCATGCGTTGAACTTTTAAATACTTCTCCTAGAGGATGCATGCGATTGACACCAAAAGTGGTGAACATGATGTTGAGACATTGGACTTGCTAAATTGCGAAGGGATTTTTGATATCTCGAACGGTTCTGCCATGGCGAGCCGACAAATTTATGGCGAAATTAGAGAAACAGGAAGTGTCTAATATCTAAGGCAAAAAATGTCTTATTGTGATGCCATGCGGGGTGTTTGTTCGTCTGAAGATTCCGATCGCATCGATGTGCCTATTGTGACTCCCGGGTATAGCGCCACCACCAGGCGCCAGGAAGTGTGTCAGTCACAAAGGTGGATTTTTTTAGAGTTCCATCCAATGTTCTTTTAAAAACTCCTTCTAGAATATTCATGCAAGTGACACCAAAAGTGGTCAACATGATGCTGAGACATTGTAGATGATAAATTGCGAAGGGATTTTTGATATCTCGATCGGTGCTCCCATGGCAACGGGTCAAACTTTACTTTCATTTTAAAGGCATATTTAAGCCTTACAGTTGCATGCAGTGAACTTTTAAATACTCCTTCTAGGGAAATAATGTGATTGACAACAGAAGTGGTCAACATGATGCTGAGACATTGTGGACGCTAAATTGCGAAGGAATTTTTGACATCTCGAACGCTATTCCCATGGCAACGCGTCAAACTTTACTTTTATTTCTGGCATAAGGCTCTTGGCGTGGGTAGATTAACTTTAAATTTGGCACACACATCAGAGTTGTCGGCTGTTAAGTGTTGACAAAAACGTCAGATAAAGGCGTGTCTATTTAGTGGATCACTAGCGCCCGCATTTGTCTAAAATGTGGGGTTTCTTTTACGTACAGTACCTAAATGGGTCAGTAACAACATGAAATAGTCCACTGATATTTACCCATTGATACACATGCCCACCGTGCATCGTTTTCTCGGAGCCACCGTGTAGCGGTAAAAAACGTGCGAGGGCCCGCCATCGCTGCTTGCAGCTATATTTTTTTATTTTTATTTTTATTTTTTTTAACACTTTTGGGCATTTTGGGTGCCTTAACATACTCGAAAACTCTTGAAATTTGGCAGCGCCGTCAGAGTCGTCAGTCATTGCGAAAAGACAAAGGCTGGAACACGGGCGTGGCACAGGGGCTCTGTAGCGCCCCCTGTAATGCAAGAAAAAACATTGGTGCACAGATCGTGCAAACATGTACGCACATGTACGAGAGTTGGTACGCATATAGATCTCATCGATCCGAACAACTTTCGCACTCTAACATTTTAGCTCCGCCCAACAGGAAGTCGGCCATTTTGGATGGTTTCAAAAATGCATACGGTGAACTTTTGAATACTCCTTCTAGGGGATTCATGGGATTGACACCAAACGTGGTGAACATGATGCCGAGACATTGTTCTTGCTAATTTGCGAAGGGATTTTTGATATCTCGAACGGTTCTGTCATGGCGAGGCGACAAATTCATGGCGAAATCAGAGAAACAAGAAGTGTCTAATATCTAAGGTAAAAAATGTCTTATTGTGATGACACACGGGGTGTTTGTTCGTCTGAAGATTCTGATCGCATCGATGTGCCTATTGTGAGTCTCGGGTATAGCGCCACCACCAGGCGCCAAGAAGTGTTGCAGTCACAAAGGTTGATTTTTTTGACAGTTCCATGTGATGTTCTTTTAAATACTCCTCCTAGAATGTTTATGCGATTGACACTAAAAGTGGTCAACATGATGCTGAGACATTGTAGATGCTAAATTGCGAAGTAATTTTAGACATCTCGAACGCTGTTGCCATGACAACGCTTCAAACTTTACTTTATTTTCAGGCATATTTAAGGCTCATGGCGTGCTTAGATTAACTTTAAATTTGGCACACACATCAGAGTTGTCGGCTGTTAAGTGTTGACAAAAAGGTCAGATAAAGGCGTGTCTATTTAGTGGCTGACTAGCCCCCCCGTTTGTCTAAAATGTGGCGTTTCTTTTACCTACAGTACCTAAATGGATCAGTAACAACATTAAATAGCCCACTGATATTTCCCCACTTGAGGCCCTTGTCCACCGTCCATCGTTTTCTCGGAGGCACCAAGTAGCGGTAAAAAAACGTGCGAGGGCCCGCCATCGCTGCTTGCAGCTATATTTAGGGCCCGAGCACACCAGGGTGTGAGGACCCTATTGTTTTTGCTCCGTTTATTAGGGCCCGAGCACACCAGGGTGTGAGGACCCTATTGTTTTTGCTCCGTTTATTATTATTATTATTTTTCTTCTTCTTCTTCTTCTTCTTCTTCTTCTCCGAAATGGATCGCATTTTTGAGGGCCTAAACATACCCGAAAACTCATGAAAATTTGCACACGCGTCAGAAGTGGCGAAAATTTACATGTAGTATAGGCGTCAGAAGTGGGCGTGTAAAAATGGCTCGATAGCGCCACCTGCGAAATTTCAAGAGAACAGCCCCCCACTACGAAAAACGTACAGATACGAAATTTGGTAGGATCATCTATCACTCCAAGACCTACAAAAAAGTCTCTTGGAGCGAACCTCTAAACCCCACAGGAAGTCGGCCATTTTGAATTTTCTCTGTCATTTTTGGACATTTCCAAGCGTCGTACTTTAACGAACTCCTCCTAGAGATTTACTCTGATCATCATCATATTTGGTCAGTATCATCTAAAGGCCTTTGCGATGCTAAATTGCGGAGCTTTTGACTTTTCGTTGGAGGGCGTGTCCTTGGCGGCCTGGGAAAGTTTGATGTTTCGCCATGAAACAGGAAGCTGATGTAATTCAGGCATACGTTGTCCGATCTGCCCCTGACTTCACACGTTTGATAAGGGTCCAGGCCTGAACACATCAACATGGCATAATTCAGTAACACTCATAGCGCCACCTAGAGGCAGCAGGAAATACCATGTTTTATGCTGTGTCTTACTGCTCTTAGAGATTTAAACATATCAACATCATATTTCACCAGTGTAATCTCAAGACCTTGTGTGATGATAAAGAGCAACGGCCTTGACTTTTCATTAAAGGGCGTGTCCGTGGCAGCCTCGCAAAGTATCGCTAAATGCAGTGAACTTTTAAATACTCCTTCTAGAATATTCATTCGATTGACACCAAAAGTGGTCAACCTGATGCTGAGACATTGGAGATGCTAAATTGCGAAGGAATTTTTGACATCTCGAACGCTGTTCCCATGGCAACGCGTCAAACTTTACTTTTATTTAAGGCTTTTTTAAGGCTCTTGGCGTGTTTGGATTAACTTTAAATTTGGCACACACATCAGAGTTGTTGGCAGTTAAGTGTTGACAAAAAGGTCAGATAAAGGCGTGTCTATTTAGTGGCTGACTAGCCCCCTCCCCCCCCCCCCGTTTGTCTAAAATGTGGGGTTTCTTTTACCTACAGTCCCCAAATGGGTCAGTAACAACATTAAATAGCCCACTGATATTTACCCACTTGAGGCCCTTCTCCACCGTGCATCGTTTTCTCGGACGCACCGTGTAGCGAAAAAAAAAACGTGCGAGGGCCCGCCATCGCTGCTTGCAGCTATATTTATTATTATTTTTCTTCTTCTTCTTCTTCTTCTTCTTCTCCGAAATGGATCGCAATTTTGAGGGCCTAAACATACCCAAAAACTCATGAAAATTTGCACACTTGTCAGAAGTGGCGAAAATTTACATGTAGTATAGGCGTCAGAAGTGGGCGTGTAGAAATGGCTCGATAGCGCCACCTGCAAAATTTCAAGAGAACAGCCCCCCCACTACAAAAAACGTACAGATACGAAATTTGGTAGGATCATCTAGCACCCCAAGACCTACAAAAAAGTCTCTTGGAGCGAAGCTCTAAACCCCACAGGAAGTCAGCCATTTTGAATTTTTTCTGTCATTTTTTGACATTTCCAAGCGTCGTACTTTAACGAACTCCTCCTAGCGATTTAATCCGATCATTATCATATTTGGTCAGTCTCATCTAAAGGCCTTTGCGATGCTAAATTCGGAGATCTTGACTTTTCCTTGGAGGGTGTGTCCGTGGCGGCCTGACAAAGTTCGGCATTTTCGCCATGAAACAGGAAGTTGTTATAACTAAGGCATACAATGTCCAATCTGCCCCACGCTTCACATGTTTGATAAGGGTCTTGAAGTGAACACATTTTAATGCCAATATTCAGCTTCAGTCATAGCGCCACCTAGAGGTAGCAGGAAATGCCATGTTTTACGCTGTGATTTACTGCTCTTAGAGATTTAATCAAATCATCATCATATTTGGTCAGACTGATGTTAAGCCCTTTGCCGTGATAAACTGTGAAGATCTTGACTTTTCGTTGAAGGGCGTGTCCGTGGCAGCCTGGCAAAGTGTGATATTTTGCCATGAAACAGGAAGCTGTTGTAATTCAGGCATACATTATCCGATCTGCCCCCGACTTCACAAGTTTGATAAGGGTCCCGGCCTGAACACGTCAATATAAAAATAATCAGGTACAGTCATAGCGCCACCTGCTGCACACAGCCATTGTGGCGCATCAGTTTCCCTTTGAATGTCCACCTATATTTACCCACTTTAATTCATATCCCCCTGGTTCACTGCTTAACTAATGCCATAGGGTAGCGGTGCACATGCGTGCGAGGGCCCTTCCATCGCTGCTTGCAGCTTTAATTATTATTAGTGGTGCTTGCATTTATGCAAGGCATCACTATTATTATTGCTCAGGGATATTATTAGTGGTGCTTGCATTTATGCAAAGCATCACTATTACTATTGCTCATACTTATTAGTGGTGCTTGCATTTATGCAAGGCATCACTATTACTATTCCTCAGGGATATTATTATTATTATTATTATATTTTATTCTTACATCCGGACACTTTTTCGGCGCGTAACTCGTCCCGCACGCTTTGTTGTAGACCCATGAAAGAGGGCTCTAATCGACCGGATTATTGAGGAGAGGTGTGCTATGACTTTTATAAGGGATCGGGTGCAGGATTTCCGAAAGGGGGGCGTAAAACCACCCGAAAAATCCCATTGACTTAACATTGGGCCCAACTTTGACGGGTCATAGCTCCGCTCGTGGATTTTGTAGAAACATGTGGGTTACAGCATTTACAGAGGGTGGTAGTCTCTGTAAGAACATACATCACATTGGGGTGTAAGCTGTACCCCTGGGGTGTAAGAGGCTCCCAAAAGTGCCCTAATGAAAAGTCAATGGGGCAAGGAACACGCCCATATAAGGGAATCAAAATTTTCCTGAAGGGATATCTTCGCATTGCAGCTTCGTAGGGACAAGGGGGTGGGCTCATTTTACTCGGGCATCCAATCAGTCCCTCAGGATCATCTCAGATCTATAAAGCCACGCCCCTAGCAACAATTTTGGGCACCCTAGCAACATCTCCCATAGACTGCCATTATAAAATGCCCAGATGGATATCTTTGCACCACAGTGTCATAGAGACATGGGGGTGGGCTCATTTTACTCAGGCATCCAATCCGTCTCTCAGGATCCTTAAAGACTTACTAAGCCACGCCCCTAGCAACCACTTTTGAGCACCCTAGCAACATAAAATTCAAACAGTTATATCTCGGCATCAGAACATCGTAGAGACACGGGGGTTGGACCGTTTTACTTGTGACTAGGGGTGTAACAATTGGGCACATAATTGGCCACTCCCAAGCCACGCCCCTAGCAACCAAATACAGTACCCTAGCAACAGAGTAAACAAAGCCTTATATCTCCGCATCAGAACGTCGTAGAGACACGGGGGTTGGACCGTATGACTAATGACTCAGAGTGTAATCATTATTGGATGCCAATTTTTTCCCTAGCAACCAAATACAGTACCCTAGCAACAGAGTAAACAAAGCCTTATATCTCCGCATCAGAACATCATAGAGACACGGGGGTTGGACCGTTTGACTCGTGACTCGGAGTGTTATCATTATGGGATGCCATTTTTTTCCCTAGCAACCAAATACAGTACCCTAGCAACAGAGTAAACAAAGCCTTATATCTCCGCATCAGAACATGGTAGAGACACGGGGGTTGGACCGTATGACTCGTGACTCGGAGTGTAATCATTATGGGATGCCAATTTTTTCCCTAGCAACCAAATACAGTACCCTAGCAACAGAGTAAACAAAGCCTTATATCTCCGCATCAGAACGTCGTAGAGACACGGGGGTTAGACCATATGACTAATGACTCAGAGTGTAATCATTATGGGATGCCATTTTTTCCCTAGCAACCAAATACAGTACCCTAGCAACAGAGTAAACAAAGCCTTATATCTCCGCATCAGAACGTCATAGAGACACGGGGGTTGGACCGTATGACTAAAGACTCGGGGTGTAATCATTATGGGATGCCATTTTTTTCCCTAGAAACCAAATACATTACCCTAGCAACAGAGTAAACAAAGCCTTATATCTCCGCATCAGAACGTCGTAGAGACACGGGGGTTGGACCGTTTGACTTGTGACTCCGAGTGTAATCATTATGGGATGTCAATTTTTTCCCTAGCAACCAAATACAGTACCCTAGCAACAGAGTAAACAAAGCCTTATATCTCCGCATCAGAACATCGTAGAGACACGGGGGTTGGACCGTTTGACTCGTGACTCAGAGTGTAATCATTATGGGATGCCAATTTTTTCCCTAGCAACCAAATACAGTACCCTAGCAACAGAGTAAACAAAGCCTTATATCTCCGCATCAGAACATCTTAGAGACACGGGGGTTGGACCGTTTGACTCGTGACTCGGAGTGTAATCATTATGGGATGCCAATTTTTTCCCTAGCAACCAAATACAGTACCCTAGCAACAGAGTAAACAAAGCCTTATATCTCCGCATCAGAACATCGTAGAGACAAGGGGGTTGGACCGTTTGACTCGTGACTCAGAGTGTAATTTCTATGGGATGCCAATTTTTTCCCTAGCAACCAAATACAGTACCCTAGCAACAGAGTAAACAAAGCCTTATATCTCCGCATCAGAACATCATAGAGACACGGGGGTTGGACCGTTTGACTCGTGACTCGGAGTGTTATCATTATGGGATGCCAATTTTTTCCCTAGCAACCAAATACAGTACCCTAGCAACAGAGTAAACAAAGCCTTATATCTCCGCATCAGAACATGGTAGAGACACGGGGGTTGGACCGTTTGACTCGTGACTCGGAGTGTAATCATTATGGGATGCCAATTTTTTCCCTAGCAACCAAATACAGTACCCTAGCAACAGAGTAAACAAAGCCTTATATCTCCGCATCAGAACGTCGTAGAGACACGGGGGTTAGACCATATGACTAATGACTCAGAGTGTAATCATTATGGGATGCCATTTTTTCCCTAGCAACCAAATACAGTACCCTAGCAACAGAGTAAACAAAGCCTTATATCTCCGCATCAGAACGTCGTAGAGACACGGGGGTTGGACCGTATGACTAATGACTCGGGGTGTAATCATTATGGGATGCCATTTTTTTCCCTAGAAACCAAATACATTACCCTAGCAACAGAGTAAACAAAGCCTTATATCTCGGCATCAGAACATCCTAGAGACACGGGGGTTGGACCGTTTGACTCGTGACTCGGAGTGTAATCATTATGGGATGCCAATTTTTTCCCTAGCAACCAAATACAGTACCCTAGCAACAGAGTAAACAAAGCCTTATATCTCCGCATCAGAACATCGTAGAGACAAGGGGGTTGGACCGTTTGACTCGTGACTCAGAGTGTAATTTCTATGGGATGCCAATTTTTTCCCTAGCAACCAAATACAGTACCCTAGCAACAGAGTAAACAAAGCCTTATATCTCGGCATCAGAACATCATACAGACACGGGGGTTGGACCGTTTGACTCGTGACTCGGAGTGTAATCATTATGGGATGCCAATTTTTTCCCTAGCAACCAAATACAGTACCCTAGCAACAGAGTAAACAAAGCCTTATATCTCCGCATCAGAACATCGTAGAGACACGGGGTTTGACCGTTTGACTCATGACTCAGAGTGTAATCATTATGGGATGCCAATTTTTTCCCTAGCAACCAAATACACTACCCTAGCAACAGAGTAAACAAAGCCTTATATCTCCGCATCAGAACATCTTAGAGACACGGGGGTTGGACCGTTTGACTCGTGACTCGGAGTGTAATCATTATGGGATGCCAAATTTTTCCCTAGCAACCAAATACAGTACCCTAGCAACAGAGTAAACAAAGCCTTATATCTCCGCATCAGAACATCGTAGAGACACGGGGGTTGGACCGTTTTACTTTTGGCTTGGAGTATAATCATATATGGTCCCCAGAATTTTGCCACGGCAAGCACCACTTCACATTTTCTTCAGGAAATGTACCTATCTAGTTATTATTATTATTTTTATATCTGGACAAAATTTCGGCGCGTAACTCGTCCCGCACGGTTTGCCGTAGTCCCATGAAAGCGGGCTCAAATCGACCGGTTTATTGAGGAGAGGTGTGCTATGACTTTTATAAGGGATCGGGTGCAGGATTTCCGAAAGGGGGGCAAAAAATCACCCAAAAAATCCCATTGACTTAACATTGCGCCGAACTTTGACGGGTCATAGCTCCGCTCGAGGATTTTGTAGAAACATGTGGGTTACATTATTTGAAGAGGGTGGTAGGCTCTGTAAGAACATACATGACATTGGGGTGTAAGTTGTACCCCTGGGGTGTAAGAGGAGCCCGAAAATTCCCATTGACTTATAATGGGGCAGGAAACATGCCCATATAAGGGAATAAAACAGTTCCAGATGGGATATCTTTGCTTTACAGTGTCGTAGAGATAAGTGGGTGGGCTCATTTCACTCGGGCATCCAATCCGTCTCTCAGGATCATCCCAGAGCTATTAAGCCACGCCCCTAGCAACAATTTTGGGCACCCTAGCAACATCTCCCATAGACTGCCATTATAAAATGCCCAGATGGATATCTTTGCACCACAGTGTCATAGAGACATGGGGGTGGGCTCATTTTACTCAGGCATCCAATCAGTCTCTCAGGATCCTTACATAGGTATTAAGCCACGCCCCTAGCAACCACTTTTGAGCACCCTAGCAACATAAAATTCAAACAGTTATATCTCCGCATCAGAACATCGTAGAGACACGGGGGTTGGACCGTTTGACTCGTGACTCGGGGTGTAATCATTATGGGATGCCAATTTTTTCCCTAGCAACCAAATACAGTACCCTAGCAACAGAGTAAACAAAGCCTTATATCTCAGCATCAGAACATCGTAGAGACACGGGGGTTGGACCGTTTGACTAGTGACTGGGAGTGTAATCAATATGGGATGCCAATTTTTTCCCTAGCAACCAAATACAGTACCCTAGCAACAGAGTAAACAAAGCCTTATATCTCCGCATCAGAACATCGTAGAGACACGGGGGTTGGACCATTTGACTCGTGACTCGGAGGGTAATCACTAGTGGATGGCAATTTTTTCCCTAGCAACCAAATACAGTACCCTAGCAACAGAGTAAACAAAGCCTTATATCTCCGCATCAGAACATCGTAGAGACATGGGGGTTGGACCGTTTGACTCGTGACTCGGAGGGTAATCACTAGTGGATGCCATTTTTTTCCCTAGCAACCAAATACAGTACCCTAGCAACACAGTAAACAAAGCCTTATAACTCCGCATCAGAACATCGTAGAGACACGGGGGTTGGACCGTTTGACTTGTGACTCGGAGGGTAATCACTAGTGGATGCCATTTTTTTCCCTAGCAACCAAATACAGTACCCTAGCAACAGAGTAAACAAAGCCTTATATCTCCGCATCAGAACATCGTAGAGACACGGGGGTTGGACCGTTTGACTCGTGACTCGGAGGGTAATCACTAGTGGATGCCATTTTTTTCCCTAGCAACCAAATACAGTACCCTAGCAACAGAGTAAACAAAGCCTTATATCTCAGCATCAGAACATCGTAGAGACACGGGGGTTGGACCGTTTGACTCGTGACTTGGAGGGTAATCACTAGTGGATGCCAATTTTTTCCCTAGCAACCAAATACAGTACCCTAGCAACAGAGTAAACAAAGCCTTATATCTCCGCATCAGAACATCGTAGAGACACGGGGGTTGGACCGTTTTACTCGTGACTTGGCATGTAATCATTAGTGGATGCCAATTTTTTTCCCTAGCAACCAAATACAGTACCCTAGCAACAGTGTAAACAAAGCCTTATATCTCCGCATCAGAACATCATAGAGACACCGGGGTTGGACCGTTTGACTTGTGACTCGGAGGGTAATCACTAGTGGATGCCATTTTTTCCCTAGCAACCAAATACAGTACCCTAGCAACAGAGTAAACAAAGCCTTATAACTCCGCATCAGAACATCGTAGAAACACGGGGGTTGGACGGTTTTACTTTTGGCTCGGAGTTTAATCATATATGGTCCCTAGAATTTTGCCACGGCAAGCACCACTCACATTTTCTTCAGGAAATGTACCTATCTAGTTATTATTATTCTTATGTCTGCACACTTTTTCGGCGCGTAACTCGTCCCGCACGGTTTGCCGTAGTCCCATGAAAGAGGGCTCAAATTGACCGCATTATTGAGGAGATGGTGGCTATGACTTTTATAAGCGATCGGGTGCAGGATTTTCGAAAGGGGGGCGAAAAACCACCCGAAAAATCCCATTGACTTAACATTGCGCCAAACTTTGACGGGTCATAGCTCCGCTCTTGGATTTTGTAGAAACATGTGGGTTACATTATTTGAAGAGGCTGGTAGGCTCTGTAAGAACATACATCACATTGGGGTGTAAGTTGTACCCCTGGGGTGTAAGAGGCACCCGAAAGTGTCCCATTGACTTATAATGGGGCAGGAAACATGCCCATATAAGGAAATAAAAAAGTTCCAGATGGGATATCTTCGCTTTACAATGTCGTAGAGACATGGGGGTGGGCTCATTTTATTCAGACATCCAATCAGTCTATCAGGATAGTATCAGAGCTATTAAGCCACGCCCCTAGCAACCACTTTTGAGCACCCTAGCAACATAAAATTCAAACAGTTATATCTCGGCATCAGAATATCGTAGAGACACGGGGGTTGGACCGTTTTACTTGTGACTCAGAGTGTAATCAGTGGCCACATCATTGGTCACTCCCAAGCCACGCCCCTAGCAACCAAAATGGGCACCCTAGCAACATAATAAACAAACCCTTATATCTCCGCATCAGAATATCGTAGAGACACGGGGGTTGGACTGTTTTACTTGTGACTCAGAGTGTAATCAGTGGCCACATCATTGGTCACTCCCAAGCCACGCCCCTAGCAACCAAAATGAGCACCCTAGCAACAGAATAAACAAAGCCTTATATCTCCGCACCAGAACATCGTAGAGACACGGGGCTTGGACCGTTTGACTCGTGACTCGGAGTGTAATCATTATGGGATGCCAATTTTTTCCCTAGCAACCAAATACAGTACCCTAGCAACAGAGTAAACAAAGCCTTATATCTCCGCATCAGAACATCGTAGAGACACGGGGGTTGGACAGTTTGACTCGTGACTCGGAGTGTAATCAGTATGGGATGCCAATTTTTTCACTAGCAACCAAATACAGTAACCTAGCAACAGAGTAAACAAAGCCTTATATATCCGCATCAGAACATCGTAGAGACACGGGGGTTGGACCGTTTGACTTGTGACTCTGAGTGTAATATCTATGTGATGCCAGTTTTTTCCCTAGCAACCAAATACAGTACCCTAGCAACAGAGTAAACAAAGCCTTATATCTCCGCATCAGAACATCGTAGAGACACGGGGGTTGGACCGTTTGACTCGTGACTCAGAGTGTAATCACTATGGGATGCCAATTTTTTCCCTAGCAACCAAATCCAGTACCCTAGCAACAGAGTAAACAAAGCCTTATATCTCCGCATCAGAACATCGTAGAGACATGGGGGTTGGACCGTTTGACTCGTGACTCGGAGGGTAATCACTAGTGGATGGCAATTTTTTCCCTAGCAACCAAATACAGAACCCTAGCAACCGGAAAAACACAGCCTTATATCTCCGCATCAGAACATCGTAGAGACACGGGAGTTGGATCGTTTTACTTTTGGCTTGCAGTATAATCATATATGGTCCGCAGAATTTTGCCACGGCAAGCACCACTCACATTTTCTTCAGGAAATGTACCTATCTAGTTATTATTATTATTATTATTCTTATGTCTGCACGTTTTTTCGGCGCGTAACTCGCCCCCCCGGTTTGCCGTAGTCCCATGAAAGAGGGCTCAAATCGACCGGTATATTGAAGAGATGGTGGCTATGACTTTTATAAGCGGTCGGGTGCAGAATTTCCGAAAGGGGGGCGAAAAACCACCCGAAAAATCCCATTGACTTAACATTGCGCCCAACTTTGACGAGTCATAGCTCCGCTCGAGGATTTTGTACAAACATGTGGGTTACAACATTTGAAGAGGGTGGTAGGCTCTGTAAGAACATGGATCACAATGGGGTGTAAGTTGTACCCCTGGGGTGTAAGAGGTGCCCAAAAATGCCCAATGAAAAGTCAATGGGGCAAAATCCCATAGACTTAACATTGCAAAAATTTTGACGGGTCATAGGTCCGTGTGAGGATTTCATAGAAACATGTGGGTTACTAAATTTGAAGAGGGTGCTAGACTCTGTCAGGACGTCCCCCACAAGGGGGTGTAAGGTTACCCTAGCAACCATTTTGGGCACCCTAGCAACCTATCCCATAGACTGCCATTATAAAATGCCTAGATGGATATCTTTGCATCACATTGTCACAGAGACATGGGGGTGGGCTCATTTTACTCAGGCATCCAATCAGTCTCTCAGGATCCTTAAATACTTACTAAGCCACGCCCCTAGCAACCACTTTTGAGCACCCTAGCAACATAAAATTCAAACAGTTATATCTCGGCATCAGAACATTGTAGAGACACGGGGGTTGGACCGTTTTACTTGTGACTAGGGGTGTAACAATTGGGCACATCATTGGCCACTCCCAAGCCACGCCCCTAGCAACCAAATTTGAGCACCCTAGCAACCGAATAAACAAAGCCTTATATCTCTGCATCAGAACATCGTAGAGACACGGGGGTTGGACCGTTTGACTCGTGATTTGGAGGGTAATCACTAGTGGATGCCATTTTTTTCCCTAGCAACCAAATACAGTACCCTAGCAACAGAGTAAACAAAGCCTTATATCTCCGCATCAGAACATCGTAGAGACACGGGGGTTGGACCGTTTGACTTGTGACTCGGCATGTAATCACTAGTGGATGCCAATTTTTTCCCTAGCAACCAAATACAGTACCCTAGCAACAGAGTAAACAAAGCCTTATATCTCAGCATCAGAACATCGTAGAGACACGGGGGTTGGACCGTTTTACTTGTGACAAGGGGTGTAACAATTGGGCACATCATTGGCCACTCCCAGGCCACGCCCCTAGCAACCAAATTTGAGCACCCTAGCAACCGAATAAACAAAGCCTTATATCTCCGCATCAGAACATCGTAGAGACACGGGGGTTGGACCGTTTGACTCGTGACTTGGAGGGTAATCACTAGTGGATGCCATTTTTTTCCCCAGCAACCAAATACAGTACCCTAGCAACAGAGTAAACAAAGCCTTATATCTCAGCATCAGAACATCGTAGAGACACAGGGGTTGGACCCTTTGACTCGTGACTCAGTGTGTAATCACTATGGGATGCCAAATTTTTCCCTAGCAACCAAATACAGAACCCTAGCAACAGAGTAAACAAAGCCTTATATCTCCGCATCAGAGCATCGTAGAGGCACAGGGGTTGGACCGTTTGACTCGTGACTCAGAGTGTAATCACTATGGGATGCCAATTTTTTCCCTAGCAACCAAATACAGTACCCTAGCAACAGAGTAAACAAAGCCTTATATCTCCGCATCAGAACATCGTAGAGACACAGGGTTTGGACCATTTTACTTGTGACTCGGCATGTAATCACTAGTGGATGGAATTTTTTTCCCTAGCAACCAAATACAGTACCCTAGCAACCGGATAAACACAGCCTTATATCTCCGCATCAGAACATCGTAGAGACACGGGAGTTGGATTGTTTTACTTTTGGCTTGGAGTATAATCATATACGTTCCCCAGAATTTTGCCACGGCAAGCACCACTCACATTTTCTTCAGGAAATGTACCTATCTAGTTATTATTATTATTCCGCTTCTTCTCCAAAGTGAATCGCATTTTTGAGGGGCGAAACATGCTCGAAAACTCATGAAATTCTGCACACACGTCAGAAGTGGCGAAAATTTACATGTGGTATAGGCGCCAGAAGCGGTCGTGTAGAAATGTCTCGATAGCGCCACCTGCAAAATTTCAAGTGAACAGCCCCCCCGCTACAAAAAACATACAGATACGAAATTTGGTAGGGTCATCTATCACCCCAAGCCCTACAAAAAAGTCTCTTGGAGCGAAGCTCTAAACCCCACAGGAAGTTGGCCATTTTGATTTTTTGCAGAGATTTTTGTGCAAATTTAGTCATTTCCAGGCTTCATACTTTAACGAACTCCTCCTAGAGATTTAGTCCGATCATCATCATATTTGGTCAGTATCATCTAAAGGCCTTTGAGATGCTAAATTGCGGAGCTTTTGACTTTTCGCTTGAGGGTGTGTCTGTGGGGGCCTGACAAATTTCTGAGTTTTCGCATGAAACAGGAAGTTGTTCTAACTCAGGTATACAATGTCCAATCTGCCCCACACTTCACATGTTTGATAAGGGTCTTGGCCTGAACACATTTCAATGCCAATATTCAGCTTCAGTCATAGCGCCACCTAGAGGTAGCAGGAAATACCATGTTTTACGCTATAATTTACTGCTCTTAGAGATTTAATCAAATCATCATCATATTTGGTCAGATTGATGTTAAGCCCTTTGCGGTGATAAATTGTGAAGATCTTGACTTTTCGTTTAAGGGCGTGTCCGTGGCGGCCTGGCAAAGTGTGATGTTTCACCATGAAACAGGAAGCTGTTGTAATTCAGACATACATTGTTCGATCTGCCCCCGACTTCACACGTTTGATATGGGTCCCGGCCTGAATACATCAATATAAAAATAATCAGGTACAGTCATAGCGCCTCCTGCTGCACACAGGCGGTTTGGCACATCAGTTTCCCTTTGAATGTCCACCTATATTTACCCACTTTAATTCATATCCCCCTGGTTCACTGCTTTACTAATGCCATAGGGTGGCGGTGCACATGCGTGCGAGGGCCCTTCCATCGCTGCTTGCAGCTTTAATTAGGGCCCGAGCACACCAGGGTGTGAGAACCCTATTGTTTTTGCTCCGTTTATTAGTGGTGCTTGCATTTATGCAAGGCATCACTATTACTATTGCTCAGGGATATTATTAGTGGTGCTTGCATTTATGCAAGGCATCACTATTATTATCTTGCATACTTATTATTATTATAATTAGTGGTGCTTGCATTTATGCAAGGCATCACTATTATTATCTTGCATACTTATTATTATAATTATTATTCTTATGTCTGCACAAAATTTCGGCACGTAACACGTCCCACACGGTTTGCCGTAGTCCCACGAAAGAGGGCTCAAATCGACCGGATAATTGAGGAATGGTGTGCTATGACTTTTATAAACGATCGGGTGCAGGATTTTCGAAAGGGGGGCGAAAAACCATCCAAAAAATCCCATTGACTTAACATTGCGCCGAACTCTGACGGGACATAGCTCCACTCAAGGAATTCGTAGAAACATGTGGGTTACATTATTTGAAGAGGGTGGTAGGCTCTATAAGAACATACATGACATTGGGGTGTAAGTTGTACCCCTGGGGTGTAAGAGGCACCCGAAAATTCCCATTGACTTATAATGGGGCAGGAAACATGCCCATATAAGGGAATAAAACAGTTCCAGATGGGATATCTTTGCTTTACAATGTCGTAGAGATAAGTGGGTGGGCTCATTTCACTCGGGCATCCAATCAGTCCCTCAGGATCATCCCAGAGCTATTAAGCCACGCCCCTAGCAACAATTTTGGGCACCCTAGCAACATCTCCCATAGACTGCCATTATAAAATGCCCAGATGGATATCTTTGCACCACCGTGTCATAGAGACATGGGGGTGGGCTCATTTTACTCAGGCATCCAATCAGTCTCTCATGATCCTTACATAGGTATTAAGCCACGCCCCTAGCAACCATTTTTGAGCACCCTAGCAACATAAAATTCAAACAGTTATATCTCCGCATCAGAACATCGTAGAGACACGGGGGTTGGACCGTTTGACTCGTGACTCGGAGTGTAATCATTATGGGATGCCAATTTTTTCCCTAGCAACCAAATACAGTACCCTAGCAACAGAGTAAACAAAGGCTTATATCTCCGGACCAGAACATCGTAGAGACACGGGGGTTGGACCGTTTGACTCGTGACTCAGAGTGTAATCATTATGGGATGCCAATTTTTTCCCTAGCAACCAAATACAGTACCCTATCAACATAGTAAACAAAGCCTTATATCACCGCATCAGAACATCGTAGAGACACGGGGGTTGGACCGTTTGACTCGTGACTCAGAGTGTAATCATTATGGGATGCCAATTTTTTCCCTAGCAACCAAATACAGTACCCTAGCAACAGAGTAAACAAAGCCTTATATCTCCGCATCAGAACATCGTAGAGACACGGGGGTTGGACCGTATGACTAATGACTCTGAGTGTAATCATTATGGGATGCCAATTTATTCCCTAGCAACCAAATACAGTACCCTAGCAACAGAGTAAACAAAGCCTTATATCTCCGCATCAGAACGTCGTAGAGACACGGGGGTTGGACCGTATGACTAATGACTCGGCGTGTAATCATTATGGGATGCCAATTTTTTCCCTAGCAACCAAATACAGTACCCTAGCAACAGAGTAAACAAAGCCTTATATCTCGGCATCAGAACATTGTAGAGACACAGGTGTTGGACCGTTTGACTCGTGACTCGGCGTGTAATCATTATGGGATGCCAATTTTTTCCCTAGCAACCAAATACAGTACCCTAGCAACAGAGTAAACAAAGCCTTATATCTCCGCATCAGAACATCGTAGAGACACGGGGGTTGGACCGTTTGACTCGTGACTCGGAGTGTAATCATTATGGGATGCCAATTTTTTCCCTAGCAACCAAATACAGTACCCTAGCAACAGAGTAAACAAAGCCTTAT
This sequence comes from Misgurnus anguillicaudatus, assembly GCF_027580225.2. Taxonomy (NCBI): domain Eukaryota; kingdom Metazoa; phylum Chordata; class Actinopteri; order Cypriniformes; family Cobitidae; genus Misgurnus; species Misgurnus anguillicaudatus. Next base: position 20,739,427 of record NC_073357.2, on the reverse strand, counting down.
ATCTCCGCATCAGAACATCGTAGAGACACGGGGGTTGGACCGTTTGACTCGTGACTCAGAGTGTGATCATTATGGGATGCCAATTTTTTCCCTAGCAACCAAATACTGTACCCTAGCAACAGAGTAAACAAAGCCTTATATCTCCGCATCTGAACATCGTAGAGACATGGGGGTTGGATCGTTTTACTCGTAACTGGAAGTATAATCATATACTGTCCCCAGAAATTTGCCACGGCAAGCACCACTTCACATTTTCTTCAGGAAATGTACCTATCTAGTTAGTGGTGCTTGCATTTATGCAAGGCATCACTATTACTATTCCTCAGGGATATTATTATTATTATGTTGGCTTTGAAAAAGCCAATATATTGTTATTGCTATTAAACTTATTATTATTATTCCGCTTTTTTCTGAGACCAAAATTTCTGACACTAACTCGTCCTAGAGCTTTCAAGCTACATGCACCAAATTTTCCACAGACCTTCAGACTGGTCTGACTTAGTGTGCTATATCTTTTCTAACTGATGGGACCTTCCGAATTCCTAAACGGGGGTCTCGAACACCCCAAAATTTCCATTGACTTAACATTGAGACAAACTTTGACGGGTCATAGCTGTGAGTGAGAAACTTGTAGAAACTTGTGGCTTACCACATTTAAGGTGGCTGACAGGCTCTGTAAGAACATACATCACAATGGGGTGTAAGCTATACCCCTGGGGTGTAAGAGGCCCCCAAAATTTCCCATTGACTTATAATGGGGCAGGAAACATGCCCATATAAGGGAATAAAAGCGTCCCAGATGGAATATCTTTACTTTAGAGCAGTGCTTCTCAATCCTGGTCCTGGAGGTCCACTGCTCTGCACATTTTGAATGTCTCTCTTATCTGACAGACAATGAGATCTCTGCTAATGAGCTGATGATTTGAATCAGCTGTGTTAAACAAGAGAGACATACAAAATATGCAGAGCAGTGGACCCCCAGGACCAGGACCGAGAACCACTGCTTTAGAGTGTCGTAGAGACATGGGGGTGGGCTCATTTTACTCAGTCATCCAATCAGTCTCTTAGGATCGCCCCAAAGCTATTTAGCCACGCCCCTAGCAACAATTTTGGGTACCCTAGCAACATCTCCCATAGACTACCATTATAAAAAGCCCAGATGGATATCTTTACACCAGAGTGTCATAGAGACATAGGGGTGGGCTCATTTTACTCAGGCATCCAATCAGTCTTAATAGGATTCTTATTGAGGCATTAAGCCACGCCCCTAGCAACCAAATTTGAGCACCCTAGCAACATAATAAACAAAGCCTTATATCTCTTAGTCTGAACATCATAGAGACATGGGGGTTGGGTCTTTGGGTAATGTTAGCTTCATGCTAGCTCCATGCTAGCTCCATACTAAGTCATACTAGCTTCATGCTAGTTTCATGCTAGCTTTATGCTAATTTCATAATAAATCTTGCTAACTTCATGCTAAATCATGCTTACGTCATGTTAAATCTTATTAGCTGCATGCTAAATAGTGCTAGCGTCATGCTAATCATGTTAGCATCATGCTAATCATGCTAACATCATGTTAGCTTCATGGTAATCATGCTAGAATCATGCTAGCTTCATGCTAATCATTGTAGAATCATGCTAGCTTCATGCTAATCATGCTAGATTCATGCTAGTTTCATGCTACCATCATGCTAGCTTCATTGTAATCATGCTAACAGCATGTTAGCTTCATGCTAATCATGCTAACAACATGCTAGCTTTATGCTAATCATGCTAACATCATGCCAATCATGCTAGCAACATGCTAGCTTCATGCTAATCATGCTACCATCATGCTAGCTTCATGCTAATCATGCTAGCATTATGCTAGCTTCATGCTAATCATGCTAACATCATGCTAACTTCATGCTAGCTTCATGCTTATCATGTTAGCATCATGCTAACTTCATGCTAATCATGCTAACATCATGTTAGCTTCATGCTAATCATGCTAGCTTCATGCTAATCATGCTAGCATCATGTTAGCATTATGCTAGCTTCATGCTAATCATGCTAACATCATGCTAACTTCATGCTAACTTCATGCTAATCATGCTAGCATCATGTTAGCTTCATGCTAATCATGCTAGCTTCATGCTAATCATGCTAGCATCATGTTAGCTTCATGCTAATCATGCTAGCATCATGCTAGCTTCATGCTAATCATGCTAGCATCATGCTAGCTTCATGTTAATCATGCTAGCAACATGCTAGCTTTATGCTAGCATTATGCTAGCTTCATGTTAATCATGCTAGCATCATGCTAGCTTCATGCTAATCATGCTAGCTTCATGCTAATCATGCTAGCTTCATGCAAATCATGTTAACATCATGTTAGCTTCATGCTAGTCATGCTAGCAACATGCTAGCTTTATGCTAATCATGCTAACATCATGCTAGCTTTATGCTAATCATGCTAGCATCATGCTAATCATGCTAACATCATGTTAGCTTCATGTTAATCATGCTAGCATAATGATAGCATCATGCTAATCATGCTAGCATCATGCTAGCATCATGTTAATCATGCTAGCATCATGCTAATCATCCTAGCTTCATGTTTATCATGTTGGCATCATGATAAATCATGCTAAATCATGCTACCTTCATACCTAAACATACCAACAGCCAGATAGCCTACTAAACTAAAATTCTGTCAAACCGTTTTAAACGTTCAAGCTACGCTTTTTCAAGCCAACATAAAGTTTGTCTTCAAACTTTAATATCTAGTTATATTTTATTCTTACATCCGGACACTTTTTCGGCGCGTAACTCGTCCCGCACGCTTTGTCGTAGACCCATGAAAGAGGGCTCAAATCGACCGGATTATTGAGGAGAGGTGTGCTATGACTTTTATAAGGGATCGGGTGCAGGATTTCCGAAAGGGGGGCGTAAAACCACCCGAAAAATCCCATTGACTTAACATTGGGCCCAACTTTGACGGGTCATAGCTCCGCTCGTGGATTTTGTAGAAACATGTGGGTTACAACATTTGAAGAGGGTGGTAGACTCTGTAAGAACATACATCACATTGGGGTGTAAGCTGTACCCCTGGGGTGTAAGAGGCTCCCAAAAGTGCCCTAATGAAAAGTCAATGGGGCAAGGAACACGCCCATATAAGGGAATACAAATTTTCCTGATGGGATATACGCACAACCGGCGCAACGTCATAGAATGTCTCTGAACAGGTTCACGCCCACTTTTGGGGGAAATCGCACTAGACGTTCCATTGACTTCCATTCAAAATAGCGGAACAAAGCAACCTTCGTACACAGCCGGCAGGCGCAAACAACCCACGAAATCACTCAGATCAAACACGCCGAGCAACCATCCGTCCACCCTGCCGGCCACAGAGCGCGAAAGATAAACCAACACACCCAATTTGGTCAATACAAAAACATGTCTCTTTCATTCTCCCAGCATCAAATTTGTGTAACAACGCTCCCTATTGGCCAGAGGTGTCTTACCCGGACATTAAACACGTACCTCATCAAGTCAACAGGGAAGCAAGTGAATGATTTTACTTCGTATTTGAAAGTTACTTCGTATTTATTTATTATGTCTTTATATTTAGAGTAAGGAGTGCACTTTTCCGTCCAGCCATACAACTAACTGGCTTAGCGATATTTCCAGCAATCACTGGATGGCGTTGTTACACAAATTTGACGCTGTGAGAATGAAAGGGACATGTTTTTATATTGACCAAATTAAATGTGTTAATGTATCTTTCGCGCTCTATGGCAGACAGGATGGACAGATAAATACTCGACATGTTTAATCTGAGTGATTTCATAAGTTATTTACGCCTGCCGGCTGTGTAAAAACGTTGCTTTGTTCCGCTATTTTGAATGGAAGCCAATGGAGGCGCTGCTTTTTTAACCCCCGAAAAGGGGCGGTGACGAAATTTACAGTCAAGTTCCCGGATGTGCCGGTAGTCCGTATCTTCGCATTGCAGCTTCGTAGGGACAAGGGGGTGGGCTCATTTTACTCGGGCATCCAATCAGTCCCTCAGGATCATCTCAGATCTATTAAGCCACGCCCCTAGCAACAATTTTGGGTACCCTAGCAACATCTCCCATAGACTGCCATTATAAAATGCCCAGATGGATATCTTTGCACCACAGTGTCATAGAGACATGGGGGTGGGCTCATTTTACTCAGGCATCCAATCAGTCTCTCAGGATCCTTAATGACTTACTAAGCCACGCCCCTAGCAACCACTTTTGAGCACCCTAGCAACATAAAATTCAAACAGTTATATCTCGGCATCAGAACATCGTAGAGACACGGGGGTTGGACCGTTTTACTTGTGACTAGGGGTGTAACAATTGGGCACATAATTGGCCACTCCCAAGCCACGCCCATAGCAACCAAATTTGCGCACCCTAGCAACCGAATAAACTAAGCCTTATATCTCCGCATCAGAACATCGTAGAGACACGGGGGTTGGACCGTTTGACTCGTGACTCGGAGGGTAATCAGTAGTGGATGGCAATTTTTTTCCCTAGCAACCAAATACAGTACCCTAGCAACAGAGTAAACAAAGCCTTATATCTCCGCATCAGAACATCGTAGAGACACGGGGGTTGGACCGTTTGACTCATGACTCGGAGGGTAATCACTAGTGGATGCCAATTTTTTCCCTAGCAACCAAATACAGTACCCTAGCAACAGAGTAAACAAAGCCTTATATCTCCGCATCAGAACATCGTAGAGACACGGGGGTTGGACCGTTTGACTCGTGACTCAGAGTGTAATCATTATGGGATGCCAATTTTTTCCCTAGCAACCAAATACAGTACCCTAGCAACAGAGTAAACAAAGCCTTATATCTCCGCATCAGAACGTCGTAGAGACACGGGGGTTGGACCGTATGACTAATGACTCAGAGTGTAATCATTATGGGATGCCAATTTTTTCCATAGCAACCAAATACAGTACCCTAGCAACAGAGTAAACAAAGCCTTATATCTCCGCATCAGAACGTCGTAGAGACAGGGGGGTTGGACCGTATGACTTATGACTCAGAGTGTAATCATTATGGGATGCCAATTTTTTCCCTAGCAACCAAGTACAGTACCCTAGCAACAGAGTAAACAAAGCCTTATATCTCGGCATCAGAACATCGTAGAGACACAGGGGTTGGACCGTTTGACTCGTGACTCAGAGTGTAATCATTATGGGATGCCAATTTTTTCCCTAGCAACCAAATACAGTACCCTAGCAACAGAGTAAACAAAGCCTTATATCTCCACATCAGAACATCGTAGAGACACAGGGGTTGGACCGTTTGACTCGTGACTCAGAGTGTAATCATTATGGGATGCCAATTTTTTCCCTAGCAACCAAATACAGTACCCTAGCAACAGAGTAAACAAAGCCTTATATCACCGCATCAGAACATCGTAGAGACACGGGAGTTGGATCTTTTTACTTTTGATTTGGGGTATAATCATATACTGTCGCCCGAAATTTGCCACGGCAAGCACCACTTCACATTTTCTTCAGGAAATGTACCTATCTAGTTATTAGTGGTGCTTGCATTTATGCAAGGCATCACTATTACTATTCCTCAGGGATATTATTATTATTATTATTATATTTTATTCTTACATCCGGACACTTTTTCGGCGCGTAACTCGTCCCGCACGCTTTGTTGTAGACCCATGAAAGAGGGCTCTAATCGACCGGATTATTGAGGAGAGGTGTGCTATGACTTTTATAAGGGATCGGGTGCAGGATTTCCGAAAGGGGGGCGTAAAACCACCCGAAAAATCCCATTGACTTAACATTGGGCCCAACTTTGACGGGTCATAGCTCCGCTCGTGGATTTTGTAGAAACATGTGGGTTACAGCATTTACAGAGGGTGGTAGTCTCTGTAAGAACATACATCACATTGGGGTGTAAGCTGTACCCCTGGGGTGTAAGAGGCTCCCAAAAGTGCCCTAATGAAAAGTCAATGGGGCAAGGAACACGCCCATATAAGGGAATCAAAATTTTCCTGAAGGGATATCTTCGCATTGCAGCTTCGTAGGGACAAGGGGGTGGGCTCATTTTACTCGGGCATCCAATCAGTCCCTCAGGATCATCTCAGATCTATAAAGCCACGCCCCTAGCAACAATTTTGGGCACCCTAGCAACATCTCCCATAGACTGCCATTATAAAATGCCCAGATGGATATCTTTGCACCACAGTGTCATAGAGACATGGGGGTGGGCTCATTTTACTCAGGCATCCAATCCGTCTCTCAGGATCCTTAAAGACTTACTAAGCCACGCCCCTAGCAACCACTTTTGAGCACCCTAGCAACATAAAATTCAAACAGTTATATCTCGGCATCAGAACATCGTAGAGACACGGGGGTTGGACCGTTTTACTTGTGACTAGGGGTGTAACAATTGGGCACATAATTGGCCACTCCCAAGCCACGCCCCTAGCAACCAAATACAGTACCCTAGCAACAGAGTAAACAAAGCCTTATATCTCCGCATCAGAACTTCGTAGAGACACGGGGGTTGGACCGTATGACTCATGACTCACATAGTAATCAATAATGGAAGCCAATTTTTTCCCTAGCAACCAAATACAGTACCCTAGCAACAGAGTAAACAAAGCCTTATATCTCCGCATCAGAACATCATAGAGACACGGGGGTTGGACCGTTTGACTCGTGACTCGGAGTGTTATCATTATGGGATGCCAATTTTTTCCCTAGCAACCAAATACAGTACCCTAGCAACAGAGTAAACAAAGCCTTATATCTCCGCATCAGAACATGGTAGAGACACGGGGGTTGGACCGTTTGACTCGTGACTCGGAGTGTAATCATTATGGGATGCCAATTTTTTCCCTAGCAACCAAATACAGTACCCTAGCAACAGAGTAAACAAAGCCTTATATCTCCGCATCAGAACGTCGTAGAGACACGGGGGTTAGACCATATGACTAATGACTCAGAGTGTAATCATTATGGGATGCCATTTTTTCCCTAGCAACCAAATACAGTACCCTAGCAACAGAGTAAACAAAGCCTTATATCTCCGCATCAGAACGTCATAGAGACATGGGGGTTGGACCGTATGACTAATGACTCGGGGTGTAATCATTATGGGATGCCATTTTTTTCCCTAGAAACCAAATACATTACCCTAGCAACAGAGTAAACAAAGCCTTATATCTCCACATCAGAACGTCGTAGAGACACGGGGGTTGGACCGTTTGACTTGTGACTCCGAGTGTAATCATTATGGGATGCCAATTTTTTCCCTAGCAACCAAATACAGTACCCTAGCAACAGAGTAAACAAAGCCTTATATCTCCGCATCAGAACATCGTAGAGACACCGGGGTTGGACCGTTTGACTCGTGACTCAGAGTGTAATCATTATGGGATGCCAATTTTTTCCCTAGCAACCAAATACAGTACCCTAGCAACAGAGTAAACAAAGCCTTATATCTCCGCATCAGAACATCTTAGAGACACGGGGGTTGGACCGTTTGACTCGTGACTCGGAGTGTAATCATTATGGGATGCCAATTTTTTCCCTAGCAACCAAATACAGTACCCTAGCAACAGAGTAAACAAAGCCTTATATCTCCGCATCAGAACATCGTAGAGACAAGGGGGTTGGACCGTTTGACTCGTGACTCAGAGTGTAATTTCTATGGGATGCCAATTTTTTTCCCTAGCAACCAAATACAGTACCCTAGCAACAGAGTAAACAAAGCCTTATATCTCCGCATCAGAACATCATAGAGACACGGGGGTTGGACCGTTTGACTCGTGACTCGGAGTGTTATCATTATGGGATGCCAATTTTTTCCCTAGCAACCAAATACAGTACCCTAGCAACAGAGTAAACAAAGCCTTATATCTCCGCATCAGAACATGGTAGAGACACGGGGGTTGGACCGTTTGACTCGTGACTCGGAGTGTAATCATTATGGGATGCCATTTTTTCCCTAGCAACCAAATACAGTACCCTAGCAACAGAGTAAACAAAGCCTTATATCTCCGCATCAGAACGTCGTAGAGACACGGGGGTTGGACCGTATGACTAATGACTCGGGGTGTAATCATTATGGGATGCCAATTTTTTCCCTAGCAACCAAATACAGTACCCTAGCAACAGAGTAAACAAAGCCTTATATCTCCGCATCAGAACGTCGTAGAGACACGGGGGTTGGACCGTTTGACTTGTGACTCCGAGTGTAATCATTATGGGATGCCAATTTTTTCCCTAGCAACCAAATACAGTACCCTAGCAACAGAGTAAACAAAGCCTTATATCTCCGCATCAGAACATCGTAGAGACACGGGGGTTGGACCGTTTGACTCGTGACTCAGAGTGTAATCATTATGGGATGCCAATTTTTTCCCTAGCAACCAAATACAGTACCCTAGCAACAGAGTAAACAAAGCCTTATATCTCCGCATCAGAACATCGTAGAGACAGTGGGGTTGGACCGTTTGACTCGTGACTCGGAGTGTAATCATTATGGGATGCCAATTTTTTCCCTAGCAACCAAATACAGTACCCTAGCAACAGAGTAAACAAAGCCTTATATCTCCGCATCAGAACATCGTAGAGACACGGGGGTTGGACCGTTTGACTCGTGACTCAGAGTGTAATCATTATGGGATGCCAATTTTTTCCCTAGCAACCAAATACAGTACCCTAGCAACAGAGTAAACAAAGCCTTATATCTCGGCATCAGAACATCATACAGACACGGGGGTTGGACCGTTTGACTCGTGACTCGGAGTGTAATCATTATGGGATGCCAATTTTTTCCCAAGAAACCAAATAAAATAACCTATCAAAAGAGTAAAAAAAGCCTTATATCTCCGCATCAGAACATCGTAGAGACACGGGGGTTGGACCGTTTGACTCGTGACTCAGAGTGTAATCATTATGGGATGCCAATTTTTTCCCTAGCAACCAAATACAGTACCCTAGCAACAGAGTAAACAAAGCCTTATATCTCCGCATGAGAACATTGTAGAGACACGGGGGTTGGACCGTTTGACTCGTGACTCGGAGTGTAATCACTAGTGGATGCCATTTTTTCCCTAGCAACCAAATACAGTACCCTAGCAACAGAGTAAACAAAGCCTTATATCTCCGCATGAGAACATCGTAGAGACACGGGGGTTGGACCGTTTTACTTTTGGCTTGGAGTATAATCATATATGGTCCCCAGAATTTTGCCACGGCAAGCACCACTTCACATTTTCTTCAGGAAATGTACCTATCTAGTTATTATTATTCTTCTTTTTCTGGACACTTTTTTCGGCGCGTAACTCGTCCCGCACGCTTTGTCGTAGACCCATGAAATAGGGCTCAAATCGACCGGCTTATTGAGGAGAGGTGTGCTATGACTTTTATAAGCGATCGGGTGCAGGATTTCCGAAAGGGGGGCGAAAAACCACCCGAAAAATCCCATTGACTTAACATTGCGACAAACTTTGACGAGTCATAGCTCCGCTCGAGAATTTTGTAGAAACATGTGGGTTACAACATTTGAAGAGGGTGTTAGGCTCTGTAAGAACATGGATCACAATGGGGTGTAAGTTGTACCCCTGGGGTGTAAGAGGTGCCCAAAAGTGCCCCATTGACTTATAATGGGGCAGGAAGCACGCCCATATAAGGGAATAAAACCGTTCCAGATGGGATATCTTTGCTTTACAGTGTCGTAGAGATAAGTGGGTGGGCTCATTTTACTCGGGCATCCAATCAGTCTCTCAGAATCATCCCAGAGCTATTAAGCCACGCCCCTAGCAACAATTTTTGGGCACCCTAGCAACATCTCCCATAGACTGCCATTATAAAATGCCAGGATGGATATCTTTGCAGCACAGTGTCATAGAGCCTTGGGGGTGGGCTCATTTTACCCAGACATCCAATCAGTCTCTCAGGATCCTTATTGAGGTATTAAGCCACGCCCCTAGCAACCACTTTTGAGCACCCTAGCAACATAACATTTAAACAGTTATATCTCGACATCAGAACATCGTAGAGACACGGGGGTTGGACCGTTTTACTTGTGACTCGGAGTGTAATAACTGGCCACATCATTGGCCACTCCCAAGCCACGCCCCTAGCAACCAAATATGAGCACCCTAGCAACCGAATAAACAAAGCCTTATATCTCTGGATCCGAACATCATAGAGACATGGGGGTTGGGTCTTTGGGTCATGTTAGCTTCATGCTAGCTTAATGCTAAGTCATACTAGCTTCATGCTAGTTTCATGCTAGCTTAATGCTAATTTCATAATAAATCTTGCTAACTTCACATTAAATCATGCTAGCTTCATGCTAACTTCATGTTAACTTCTTGCTAATCATGCTAACATCATGCTAGCTTCATGCTAATTCATGTTAGCATTATGCTAGCTTCATGCTAATTCATGTTAGCATCATGCTAACTTCATGCTAATCATGCTAACATCATGCTAATCATGCTAGCCTCATGCTAATCATGTTAGCTTCATGCTAGCTTCATGCTAATTCATGTTAGCATCATGCTAGCTTCATGCTAGCTTCATGTTAGCATCATGCTAGCTTCATGCTAATTCATGCTAACATCATGCTAACATCATGCTAACATTCATGCTAACATCATGCTAGCTTCATGCTAATCATGCTAGCTTCATGCTAATCATGCTAGCTTCATGCTAATCATGCTAGCTTCATGCTAGCTTCATGCTAATCATGCTAGCTTCATGCTAGCTTCATGCTAACATCATGCTAATCATGCTAACATCATGCTAATCATGCTAATCATGCTAGCTTCATGCTAATCATGCTAGCTTCATGCTAATTCATGTTAGCATCATGCTAGCTTCATGCTAATTCATGCTAGCTTCATGCTAGCTTCATGCTAACTTCATGCTAATCATGTTAGCTTCATGCTAGCTTCATGCTAGCTTCATGCTAATTCATGTTAGCATTCATGCTAACTTCATGCTAATTCATGTTAGCTTCATGCTAATCATGTTAGCTTCATGTTAGCATTCATGCTAGCTTCATGCTAATTCATGCTAACATCATGCTAACATCATGCTAATTCATGTTAACATCATGCTAGCTTCATGCTAATTCATGTTAGCATCATGCTAGCTTCATGCTAATCATGCTAGCTTCATGCTAGCTTCATGCTAATTCATGTTAGCATCATGCTAGCTTCATGCTAATTCATGCTAATCATGTTAGCTTCATGCTAGCTTCATGCTAGCTTCATGCTAATCATGTTAGCTTCATGCTAACTTCATGCTAATCATGCTAGCTTCATGCTAATCATGTTAGCTTCATGTTAGCTTCATGCTAGCTTCATGCTAATCATGCTAACATCATGCTAACATCATGCTAACATCATGCTAACATCATGCTAGCTTCATGCTAATCATGCTAGCTTCATGCTAATCATGCTAGCTTCATGCTAATCATGCTAGCTTCATGCTAGCTTCATGCTAATCATGCTAGCTTCATGCTAGCTTCATGCTAGCTTCATGCTAATCATGCTAGCTTCATGCTAATTCATGCTAACATCATGCTAACATCATGCTAGCTTCATGCTAATCATGCTAGCTTCATGCTAATCATGCTAGCTTCATGCTAATCATGCTAGCTTCATGCTAGCTTCATGCTAATCATGCTAGCTTCATGCTAATCATGCTAGCTTCATGCTGACTTCATGCTATAATGCTAATCATGCTAACATCATGCTAATCATGCTAATCATGCTAGCTTCATGCTAATCATGCTAGCTTCATGCTAATCATGTTAGCTTCATGCTAGCTTCATGCTAATCATGCTAGCTTAATGCTAGCTTCATGCTAACTTCATGCTTATCATGCGAGCATCATGCTAATCATGCTAACATCATGCTAATCATGCTAGCATCATGCTAACTTCATGCTAATCATGCTAGCTTCATGCTAATCATGTTAGCATCATGCTAGCTTCATGCTGGCTTCATGCTAGCTTCATGCTAACTCATGCTAACTTCATGCTTATCATGTTAGCTTCATGCTAGCTTCATGCTAGCTTCATGCTAACTTCATGCTAACTTCATGCTAACTTCATGCTAACTTCATGCTAACATCATGCCAACTTCCTGATAATCATGCTAACATCATGCTAACTTCATGCTAATCATATTAACATCATGTTAGCTTCATGCTAATGATGTTCGCTTTATGCTAGCTTCATGCTAATCATGTTAACATCATACTACCTTCACGTTAATTATGCTAACATCATGCTAGCTTCATGGTAATCATACTACCTTCAATAAACAAAGCCTTATATCTCCACAACAGAACATCGTAGAGACACGGGGGTTGGACCGTTTGACTCGTGACTCTGAGTATAATCATACATTGCCCCCAGAATTTTGCCACGGCAAGCACCACTTCACATTTTCTTCAGGAAATGTACCTATCTAGTTATTAGTGGTGCTTGCATTTATGCAAGGCATCACTATTACTATTGCTCATACTTATTATTTATTTATATCTTTATTTATTATTCTTATATCTGGACACTTTTTCGGCGCGTAACTCGTCCCGCACGGTTTGTCGTAGACCCATGAAATAGGGCTCAAATCGACCGGCTTATTGAGGAGAGGTGTGCTATGACTTTTATAAGCGATCGGGTGCAGGATTTCCGAAAGGGGGGCGAAAAACCACCCGAAAAATCCCATTGACTTAACATTGCGCCCAACTTTGACGGGTCATAGCTCCGCTCGAGAATTTTGTAGAAACATGTGGGTTACAACATTTGAAGAGGGTGGTAGGCTCTGTAAGAACATGGATCACAATGGGGTGTAAGTTGTACCCCTGGGGTGTAAGAGGTGCCCAAAAGTGCCCCATTGACTTATAATGGGCCAGGAAACACGCCCATATAAGGGAATAAAACCGTTCCAGATGGGATATCTTTGCTTTACAGTGTCGTAGAGATACGTGGGTGGGCTCATTTTACTTGGGCATCCAATCAGTCTCTCAGGATCCTCCCAGAGTTATTAAGCCACGCCCCTAGCAACAATTTTGGGCACCCTAGCAACATCTCCCATAGACTGCCATTATAAAATGCCAGGATGGATATCTTTGCAGCACAGTGTCATAGAGACTTGGGGGTGGGCTCATTTTACCCAGACATCCAATCAGTCTCTCAGGATCCTTATTGAGGTATTAAGCCACGCCCCTAGCAACCACTTTTGAGCACCCTAGCAACATAACATTGAAACAGTTATATCTCGGCATCAGAACATCGTAGAGACACGGGGGTTGGACCGTTTTACTTGTGACTCGGAATGTAATCACTGGCCACATCATTGGCCACTCCCAAGCCACGCCCCTAGCAACCAAATATGAGCACCCTAGCAACCCAATAAACAAAGCCTTATATCTTCGCATCAGAACATCGTAGAGACACGGGGGTTGGACCATTTTACTTGTGACTCAGAGTGTAATAACTGGCCACATTATTGGCCACTCCCAAGCCACGCCCCTAACAACCAAATAAGAGCACCCTAGCAACATAATAAACAAAGCCTTATATCTCTGGATCCGAACATCATAGAGACATGGGGGTTGGGTCTTTGGGTCATGTTAGCTTCATGCTAGCTTAATGCTAAGTCATACTAGCTTCATGCTAGTTTCATGCTAGCTTAATGCTAATTTCATAATAAATCTTGCTAACTTCACATTAAATCATGCTAGCTTCATGCTAACTTCATGTTAACTTCTTGCTAATCATGCTAACATCATGCTAGCTTCATGCTAATCATGCTAACATCATGCTATCTTTATGCTAATCATTCTAACATCATGCTAACTTCATGCTAATCATGCTAACATCATGCTATCTTTATGCTAATCATGCTAGCCTCATGCTAATCATGTTAGCTTCATGCTAGCTTCATGCTAATCATGCTAGCTTCATGCTAGCTTCATGTTAGCTTCATGCTAACATCATGTTAATCATGCTAACATCATGCTAGCTTCATGCTAATCATGCTAACTTCATGCTAATCATGTTAGCTTCATGCTAGCTTCATGCTAATCATGCTAGCTTCATGCTAACTTCATGCTAATCATGCTAACATCATGCTAATCATGCTAACATCATGCTAATCATGCTAGCTTCATGCTAATCATGCTAGCTTCATGCTAGCTTCATGCTAATCATGCTAGCTTAATGCTAGCTTCATGCTAACTTCATGGTAATCATGTTAGCTTCATGCTAGCTTCATGCTAATCATGTTAACATCATGCTAGCTTCATGCTAACTTCATGCTAATCATGCTAACATCATGCCAACTTCCTGATAATCATGCTAACATCATGCTAACTTCATGCTAATCATGTTAGCTTCATGCTAGCTTCATGCTAATCATGCTAGCCTCATGCTAGCTTCATGCTAACTTCATGCTAATCATGCTAACATCATGCTAACATCATGCTAGCTTCATGCTAATCATGCTAACTTTATGCTAATCATGTTAGCTTCATGCTAGCTTCATGCTAATCATGTTAACATCATGCTAGCTTCATGCTAACTTCATGCTAATCATGCTAACATCATGCTAATCATGCTAATCATGCTAACATCATGCTAATCATGCTAGCTTCATGCTAATCATGCTAGCTTCATGCTAATCATGCTAGCTTAATGCTAGCTTCATGCTAACTTCATGCTAATCATGTTAGCTTCATGCTAGCTTCATGCTACTCATGTTAACATCATGCTAGCTTCATGCTAACTTCATGCTAACTTCATGCTAATCATGCTATCATCATGCCAACTTCCTGATAATCATGCTAACATCATGCTAACTTCATGCTAATCATATTAACATCATGTTAGCTTCATGCTAATGATGTTCGCTTTATGCTAGCTTCATGCTAATCATGTTAACATCATACTACCTTCACGTTAATTATGCTAACATCATGCTAATCATACTACCTTCAATAAACAAAGCCTTATATCTCCACATCAGAACATCGTAGAGACACGGGGGTTGGACCGTTTGACTCGTGACTCGGAGTATAATCATACATTGCCCCCAGAATTTTGCCACGGCAAGCACCACTTCACATTTTCTTCAGGAAATGTACCTATCTAGTTATTATTATATTTTATTCTTACATCTGCACGTTTTTTCGGCACCTAACTCGTCCCGCACGGTTTGTCGTAGACCCATGAAAGAGGGCTCAAATCGACCGGCTTATTGAGGAGAGGTGTGCTATGACTTTTATAAGCGATCGGGTGCAGGATTTTCGAAAGGGGGGCGAAAAACCACCCGAAAAATCCCATTGACTTAACATTGCGCCCAACTTTGACGAGTCATAGCTCCGCTCGAGGATTTTGTAGAAACATGTGGGTTACAACATTTGGAGAGGGTGGTAGACTCTGTAAGAACATACATCACATTGGGGTGTAAGTTGTACCCCTGGGGTGTAAGAGGCGCCCAAAAGTGCCCCAATGAAAAGTCAATGGGGGGAAATCCCATAGACTTAACATTGCAAAAACTTTGACGGGTCATAGGTACGAGTGAGGATTTTGTAGAAACATGTGGGTTACATTATTTGAAGAGGGTGGTAGACTCTGTAAGAACATGGATCACAGTGGGGTGTAAGTTGTACCCCTGGGGTGTAAGAGGCACCCGAAAATTTCCCATTGACTTATAATGGGGCAGGAAACATGCCCATATAAGGGAATAAAAAAGTTCCAGATGGGATATCTTTGCTTTACAATGTCGTAGAGACAAGGGGGTGGGCTCATTTTACTCAGACATCCAATCAGTCTATCAGGATATTCCCAAAGCTTTTAAGCCACGCCCCTAGCAACCACTTTTGAGCACCCTAGCAACATAAAATTCAAACAGTTATATCTCTGCATCAGAACATCATAGAGACACGGGGGTTGGACCGTTTGACTCGTGACTCGGAGTGTAATCATTATGGGATGCCAATTTTTTCCCTAGCAACCAAATACAGTACCCTAGCAACAGAGTAAACAAAGCCTTATATCTCCGCATCAGAACATCGTAGAGACACCGGGGTTGGACCGTTTGACTCGTGACTCAGAGTGTAATCATTATGGGATGCCAATTTTTTCCCTAGCAACCAAATACAGTACCCTAGCAACAGAGTAAACAAAGCCTTATATCTCCGCATCAGAACATCGTAGAGACACGGGGGTTGGACCGTTTGACTCGTGACTCGGAGTGTAATCATTATGGGATGCCAATTTTTTCCCTAGCAACCAAATACAGTACCCTAGCAACAGAGTAAACAAAGCCTTATATCTCCGCATCAGAACATCGTAGAGACACGGGGGTTGGACCGTTTGACTCGTGACTCGGAGTGTAATCATTATGGGATGCCAATTTTTTTCCCTAGCAACCAAATACAGTACCCTAGCAACAGAGTAAACAAAGCCTTATATCTCCGCATCAGAACATCGTAGAGACACGGGGGTTGGACCGTTTGACTCGTGACTCGGAGTGTAATCATTATGGGATGCCAATTTTTTCCCTAGCAACCAAATACAGTACCCTAGCAACAGAGTAAACAAAGCCTTATATCTCCGCATCAGAACATCGTAGAGACACGGGGGTTGGACCGTTTGACTCGTGACTCGGAGTGTAATCACTATGGGATGCCATTTTTTCCCTAGCAACCAAATACAGTACCCTAGCAACAGAGTAAACAAAGCCTTATATCTCCGCATCAGAACATCGTAGAGACACGGGGGTTGGACCGTTTGACTCGTGACTCGGGGTGTAATCATTATGGGATGCCAAATTTTCCCTAGCAACCAAATACAGTACCCTAGCAACAGAGTAAACAAAGCCTTATATCTCCGCATCAGAACATCGTAGAGACACGGGGGTTGGACCGTTTGACTCGTGACTCGGAGTGTAATCATTATGGGATGCCAATTTTTTCCCTAGCAACCAAATACAGTACCCTAGCAACAGAGTAAACAAAGCCTTATATCTCCGCATCAGAACATCGTAGAGACACGGGGGTTGGACCGTTTGACTCGTGACTCAGTGTGTAATCATTATGGGATGCCAATTTTTTCCCTAGCAACCAAATACAGTACCCTAGCAACAGAGTAAACAAAGCCTTATATCTCCGCATCAGAACATCGTAGAGACACGGGGGTTGGACCGTTTGACTCGTGACTCAGAGTGTAATCACTATGGGATGCCAATTTTTTCCCTAGCAACCAAATACAGTACCCTAGCAACAGAGTAAACAAAGCCTTATATCTCCGCATCAGAACATCGTAGAGACACGGGGGTTGGACCGTTTGACTCGTGACTCAGAGTGTAATCACTATGGGATGCCAATTTTTTCCCTAGCAACCAAATACAGTACCCTAGCAACAGAGTAAACAAAGCCTTATATCTCGCATCAGAACATCGTAGAGACACGGGGGTTGGACCGTTTAACTCGTGACTCAGAGTGTAATCACTATGGGATGCCAATTTTTTCCCTAGCAACCAAATACAATACCCTAGCAACAGGGTAAACAAAGCCTTATATCTCCGCATCAGAACATCGTAGAGACACGGGGGTTGGACCGTTTAACTCGTGACTCAGAGTGTAATCACTATGGGATGCCAATTTTTTCCCTAGCAACCAAATACAATACCCTAGCAACAGGGTAAACAAAGCCTTATATCTCCGCATCAGAACATCGTAGAGACACGGGGGTTGGACCGTTTGACTCGTGACTCAGAGTGTAATCACTATGGGATGCCAAATTTTTCCCTAGCAACCAAATACAGTACCCTAGCAACAGAGTAAACAAAGCCTTATATCTCCGCATCAGAACATCGTAGAGACACGGGGGTTGGACCGTTTTACTTTTGGCTTGGAGTATAATCATATATGGTCCCCAGAATTTTGCCACGGCAAGCACCACTTCACATTTTCTTCAGGAAATGTACCTATCTAGTTATTATTCTTCTTTTTCTGGACACTTTTTTCGGCGCGTAACTCGTCCCGCACGCTTTGTCGTAGACCCATGAAATAGGGCTCAAATCGACCGGCTTATTGAGGAGAGGTGTGCTATGACTTTTATAAGCGATCGGGTGCAGGATTTCCGAAAGGGGGGCGAAAAACCACCCGAAAAATCCCATTGACTTAACATTGCGCCCAACTTTGACGAGTCATAGCTCCGCTCGAGAATTTTGTAGAAACATGTGGGTTACAACATTTGAAGAGGGTGGTAGGCTCTGTAAGAACATGGATCACAATGGGGTGTAAGTTGTACCCCTGGGGTGTAAGAGGTGCCCAAAAGTGCCCCATTGACTTATAATGGGGCAGGAAACACGCCCATATAAGGGAATAAAACCGTTCCAGATGGGATATCTTTGCTTTACAGTGTCGTAGAGATAAGTGGGTGGGCTCATTTTACTCGGGCATCCAATCAGTCTCTCAGAATCATCCCAGAGCTATTAAGCCACGCCCCTAGCAACAATTTTGGGCACCCTAGCAACATCTCCCATAGACTGCCATTATAAAATGCCAGGATGGATATCTTTGCAGCACAGTGTCATAGAGCCTTGGGGGTGGGCTCATTTTACCCAGACATCCAATCAGTCTCTCAGGATCCTTATTGAGGTATTAAGCCACGCCCCTAGCAACCACTTTTGAGCACCCTAGCAACATAACATTTAAACAGTTATATCTCGACATCAGAACATCGTAGAGACACGGGGGTTGGACCGTTTTACTTGTGACTCGGAGTGTAATAACTGGCCACATCATTGGCCACTCCCAAGCCACGCCCCTAGCAACCAAATATGAGCACCCTAGCAACCGAATAAACAAAGCCTTATATCTCTGGATCCGAACATCATAGAGACATGGGGGTTGGGTCTTTGGGTCATGTTAGCTTCATGCTAGCTTAATGCTAAGTCATACCACCTTAATGCTAGTTTCATGCTAGCTTAATGCTAATTTCATAATAAATCTTGCTAACTTCACGTTAAATCATGCTAGCTTCATGCTAACTTCATGTAAACTTCTTGCTAATCATGCTAACATCATGCTAGCTTCATGCTAATCATGCTAACATTATGTTATCTTTATGCTAATCATTCTAACATCATGCTAACTTCATGCTAATCATGCTAACATCATGCTAATCATGCTAACATCATGCTAACTTCATGTTAACATCATGCTAACTTCATGCTAGCTTCATGCTAATCATGCTAGCTTCATGCTAATCATGCTAACATCATGCTAACATCATGCTAACATCATGCTAACATCATGCTAGCTTCATGCTAATCATGCTAGCTTCATGCTAATCATGCTAGCTTCATGCTAATCATGCTAGCTTCATGCTAGCTTCATGCTAATCATGCTAGCTTCATGCTACATGCTAACATCATGCTAACATCATGCTAACATCATGCTAACATCATGCTAGCTTCATGCTAATCATGCTAGCTTCATGCTAATCATGCTAGCTTCATGCTAATCATGCTAGCTTCATGCTAACTTCATGCTAATCATGTTAGCTTCATGCTAGCTTCATGCTAACTTCATGCTAATCATGTTAGCTTCATGCTAGCTTCATGCTAGCTTCATGCTAATCATGTTAGCTTCATGCTAACTTCATGCTAATCATGCTAGCTTCATGCTAATCATGTTAGCTTCATGTTAGCTTCATGCTAGCTTCATGCTAATCATGCTAACATCATGCTAACATCATGCTAACATCATGCTAACATCATGCTAGCTTCATGCTAATCATGCTAGCTTCATGCTAATCATGCTAGCTTCATGCTAATCATGCTAGCTTCATGCTAGCTTCATGCTAATCATGCTAGCTTCATGCTAGCTTCATGCTAGCTTCATGCTAATCATGCTAGCTTCATGCTAACATCATGCTAACATCATGCTAACATCATGCTAGCTTCATGCTAATCATGCTAGCTTCATGCTAATCATGCTAGCTTCATGCTAATCATGCTAGCTTCATGCTAGCTTCATGCTAATCATGCTAGCTTCATGCTAATCATGCTAGCTTCATGCTGACTTCATGCTAACATAATGCTAATCATGCTAACATCATGCTAATCATGCTAATCATGCTAGCTTCATGCTAATCATGCTAGCTTCATGCTAATCATGTTAGCTTCATGCTAGCTTCATGCTAATCATGCTAGCTTAATGCTAGCTTCATGCTAACTTCATGCTAATCATGTTAGCTTCATGCTAGCTTCATGCTAGCTTCATGCTAATCATGTTAGCTTCATGCTAACTTCATGCTAATCATGCTAGCTTCATGCTAATCATGTTAGCTTCATGTTAGCTTCATGCTAGCTTCATGCTAGCTTCATGCTAACATAATGCTAACTTCATGCTTATCATGTTAGCTTCATGCTAGCTTCATGCTAGCTTCATGCTAACTTCATGCTAACTTCATGCTAACTTCATGCTAACTTCATGCTAACATCATGCCAACTTCCTGATAATCATGCTAACATCATGCTAACTTCATGCTAATCATATTAACATCATGTTAGCTTCATGCTAATGATGTTCGCTTTATGCTAGCTTCATGCTAATCATGTTAACATCATACTACCTTCACGTTAATTATGCTAACATCATGCTAGCTTCATGGTAATCATACTACCTTCAATAAACAAAGCCTTATATCTCCACAACAGAACATCGTAGAGACACGGGGGTTGGACCGTTTGACTCGTGACTCTGAGTATAATCATACATTGCCCCCAGAATTTTGCCACGGCAAGCACCACTTCACATTTTCTTCAGGAAATGTACCTATCTAGTTATTAGTGGTGCTTGCATTTATGCAAGGCATCACTATTACTATTGCTCATACTTATTATTTATTTATATCTTTATTTATTATTCTTATATCTGGACACTTTTTCGGCGCGTAACTCGTCCCGCACGGTTTGTCGTAGACCAATGAAACAGGGCTCAAAATGACCGGCTTATTGAGGAGAGGTGTGCTATGACTTTTATAAGCGATCGGGTGCAGGATTTCCGAAAGGGGGGCGAAAAACCACCCGAAAAATCCCATTGACTTAACATTGCGCCCAACTTTGACGGGTCATAGCTCCGCTCAAGGATTTTGTAGAAACATGTGGGTTACAACATTTGAAGAGGGTGGTAGGCTCTGTAAGAACATGGATCACAATGGGGTGTAAGTTGTACCCCTGGGGTGTAAGAGGTGCCCAAAAGTGCCCCATTGACTTATAATGGGCCAGGAAACACGCCCATATAAGGGAATAAAACCATTCCAGATGGGATATCTTTGCTTTACAGTGTCGTAGAGATACGTGGGTGGGCTCATTTTACTTGGGCATCCAATCAGTCTCTCAGGATCCTCCCAGAGTTATTAAGCCACGCCCCTAGCAACAATTTTGGGCACCCTAGCAACATCTCCCATAGACTGCCATTATAAAATGCCAGGATGGATATCTTTGCAGCACAGTGTCATAGAGACTTGGGGGTGGGCTCATTTTACCCAGACATCCAATCAGTCTCTCAGGATCCTTATTGAGGTATTAAGCCACGCCCCTAGCAACCACTTTTGAGCACCCTAGCAACATAACATTGAAACAGTTATATCTCGGCATCAGAACATCGTAGAGACACGGGGGTTGGACCGTTTTACTTGTGACTCGGAATGTAATCACTGGCCACATCATTGGCCACTCCCAAGCCACGCCCCTAGCAACCAAATATGAGCACCCTAGCAACCCAATAAACAAAGCCTTATATCTTCGCATCAGAACATCGTAGAGACACGGGGGTTGGACCATTTTACTTGTGACTCAGAGTGTAATAACTGGCCACATTATTGGCCACTCCCAAGCCACGCCCCTAACAACCAAATAAGAGCACCCTAGCAACATAATAAACAAAGCCTTATATCTCTGGATCCGAACATCATAGAGACATGGGGGTTGGGTCTTTGGGTCATGTTAGCTTCATGCTAGCTTAATGCTAAGTCATACTAGCTTCATGCTAGTTTCATGCTAGCTTAATGCTAATTTCATAATAAATCTTGCTAACTTCACGTTAAATCATGCTAGCTTCATGCTAACTTCATGTTAACTTCTTGCTAATCATGCTAACATCATGCTAGCTTCATGCTAATCATGCTAACATCATGCTATCTTTATGCTAATCATTCTAACATCATGCTAACTTCATGCTAATCATGCTAACATCATGCTAGCTTGATGCTAATCATGCTAGCCTCATGCTAATCATGTTAGCTTCATGCTAGCTTCATGCTAATCATGCCAGCTTCATGCTAGCTTCATGTTAGCTTCATGCTAACATCATGTTAATCATGCTAACATCATGCTAGCTTCATGCTAATCATGCTAACTTCATGCTAATCATGTTAGCTTCATGCTAGCTTCATGCTAATCATGCTAGCTTCATGCTAACTTCATGCTAATCATGCTAACATCATGCTAATCATGCTAACATCATGCTAATCATGCTAGCTTCATGCTAATCATGCTAGCTTCATGCTAGCTTCATGCTAATCATGCTAGCTTAATGCTAGCTTCATGCTAACTTCATGGTAATCATGTTAGCTTCATGCTAGCTTCATGCTAATCATGTTAACATCATGCTAGCTTCATGCTAACTTCATGCTAATCATGCTAACATCATGCCAACTTCCTGATAATCATGCTAACATCATGCTAACTTCATGCTAATCATGTTAGCTTCATGCTAGCTTCATGCTAATCATGCTAGCCTCATGCTAGCTTCATGCTAACTTCATGCTAATCATGCTAACATCATGCTAACATCATGCTAGCTTCATGCTAATCATGCTAACTTTATGCTAATCATGTTAGCTTCATGCTAGCTTCATGCTAATCATGTTAACATCATGCTAGCTTCATGCTAACTTCATGCTAATCATGCTAACATCATGCTAATCATGCTAATCATGCTAACATCATGCTAATCATGCTAGCTTCATGCTAATCATGCTAGCTTCATGCTAATCATGCTAGCTTAATGCTAGCTTCATGCTAACTTCATACTAATCATGTTAGCTTCATGCTAGCTTCATGCTACTCATGTTAACATCATGCTAGCTTCATGCTAACTTCATGCTAACTTCATGCTAATCATGCTATCATCATGCCAACTTCCTGATAATCATGCTAACATCATGCTAACTTCATGCTAATCATATTAACATCATGTTAGCTTCATGCTAATGATGTTCGCTTTATGCTAGCTTCATGCTAATCATGTTAACATCATACTACCTTCACGTTAATTATGCTAACATCATGCTAATCATACTACCTTCAATAAACAAAGCCTTATATCTCCACATCAGAACATCGTAGAGACACGGGGGTTGGACCGTTTGACTCGTGACTCGGAGTATAATCATACATTGCCCCCAGAATTTTGCCACGGCAAGCACCACTTCACATTTTCTTCAGGAAATGTACCTATCTAGTTATTATTATATTTTATTCTTACATCTGCACGTTTTTTCGGCACCTAACTCGTCCCGCACGGTTTGTCGTAGACCCATGAAAGAGGGCTCAAATCAACGGGCTTATTAAGGACACGACTGCTATGACTTTTATAAGCGATCGGGTGCAGGATTTTCGAAAGGGGGGCGAAAAACCACCCGAAAAATCCCATTGACTTAACATTGAGCCCAACTTTGACGAGTCATAGCTCCACTCGAGGATTTTGTAGAAACATGTAGGTTACAACATTTGGAGAGGGTGGTAGACTCTGTAAGAACATATATCACAATGGGGTGTAAGTTGTACCCCTGGGGTGTAAGAGGCGCCCAAAAGTGCCCCAATGAAAAGTCAATGGGGGATTATCCCATAGACTTAACATTGCAAAAACTTTGACGGGTCAGAGGTACGAGCAAGGATTTTGTAGAAACATATGGGTTACATTATTTGAAGAGGGTGGTAGACTCTGTAAGAACATGGATCACATTGGGGTGTAAGTTGTACCCCTGGGGTGTAAGAGGCACCCGAAATTTCCCATTGACTTATAATGGAGCAGGAAACATGCCCATATAAGGGAATAAAAAAGTTCCAGATGGGATATCTTTGCTTTACAATGTCGTAAAGACAAGGGGGTGGGCTCATTTTACTCAGACATCCAATCAGTCTATCAGGATATTCCCAAAGCTTTTAAGCCACGCCCCTAGCAACCACTTTTGAGCACCCTAGCAACATAAAATTCAAACAGTTATATCTCTGCATCAGAACATCATAGAGACACGGGGGTTGGACCGTTTGACTCATGACTCGGAGTGTAATCATTATGGGATGCCAATTTTTCCCTAGCAACCAAATACAGTACCCTAGCAACAGAGTAAACAAAGCCTTATATCTCCGCATCAGAACATCGTAGAGACACGGGGGTTGGACCGTTTGACTCGTGACTCGGAGTGTAATCATTATGGGATGCCAATTTTTTCCCTAGCAACCAAATACAGTACCCTAGCAACAGAGTAAACAAAGCCTTATATCTCCGCATCAGAACATCGTAGAGACACAGGGGTTGGACCGTTTGACTCGTGACTCAGAGTGTAATCATTATGGGATGCCAATTTTTTCCCTAGCAACCAAATACAGTACCCTAGCAACAGAGTAAACAAAGCCTTATATCTCCGCATCAGAACATCGTAGAGACACGGGGTTTGGACCGCTTGACTCGTGACTTGGAGGGTAATCACTAGTGGATGCCAATTTTTTCCCTAGCAACCAAATACAGTACCCTAGCAACAGAGTAAACAAAGCCTTATATCTTTGCATCAGAACATCGTAGAGACACGGGGGTTGGACCGTTTGACTCGTGACTCGGAGGGTAATCACTAGCGGATGCCATTTTTTCCCCTAGCAACCAAATACAGTACCCTAGCAACAGAGTAAACAAAGCCTTATATCTCCGCATCAGAACATCGTAGAGACACGGGGGTTGGACCGTTTGACTCGTGTCTCAGAGGGTAATCACTAGTGGATGCCATTTTTTTCCCTAGCAACCAAATACAGTACCCTAGCAACAGAGTAAACAAAGCCTTATATCTCCGCATCAGAACATCATAGAGACACGGGGGTTGGACCGTTTGACTCGTGTCTCAGAGGGTAATCACTAGTGGATGCTATTTTTTTCCCTAGCAACCAAATACAGTACCCTAGCAACAGAGTAAACAAAGCCTTATATCTCCGCATCAAAACATCGTAGAGACACGGGGGTTGGACCGTTTGTCTTGTGACTCGGCGGGTAATCACTAGTGGATGCCATTTTTTCCCTAGCAACCAAATACAGTACCCTAGCAACAGAGTAAACAAAGCCTTATATCTCCGCATCAGAACATCGTAGAGACACGGGGGTTGGACCGTTTGACTTGTGACTCGGCGGGTAATCACTAGTGGATGCCAATTTTTTCCCTAGCAACCAAATACAGTACCCTAGCAACAGAGTAAAAAAAGCCTTATATCTACGCATCAGAACATTGTACAGACACTGGGGTTGAACCTTTTGACTCGTGACTCGGAGGGTAATCACTAGTGGATGGCAATTTTTTCCCTAGCAACCAAATACAGTACCCTAGCAACCGGATAAACATAGCCTTATATCTCCACATCAGAACATCGTAGAGACACGGGAGTTGGATCATTTTACTTTTGGCTTGGAGTATAATCTTATATGTTACCCAGAAATTTGCCACGGCAAGCACCACTCACATTTTCTTCAGGAAATGTACCTATCTAGTTATTATTATTATTATTAGTGGTGCTTGCATTTATGCAAAGCATCACTATTATTATTGCTCAGGGATATTATTATTATGTTGGCTTGAAAAAAGCCAACATACTGTTCTTCATTCTAAACGTATTATTATTATTAGTGGTGCTTGCATTTATGCAAGGCATCACTATTACTATTCGTCATACTTATTATTAGTGGTGCTTGCATTTATGCAAGGCATCACTATTATTATTGCTCAAAGATATTATTAGTGGTGCTTGCATTTATGCAAAGCATCACTATTACTATTCCTCAGGGATATTATTCTTATTAGTGGTGCTTGCATTTATGCAAGGCATCACTATTACTATTCCTCAGGGATATTATTATTATTATGTTGGCTTTGAAAAAGCCAATATATTGTTATTGCTATTAAACTTATTATTATTATTCTTTCTTATCCCCCCAAAATTATAAACACTAACTCGTCCTAGGGCTTTCAAGCTACATGCACCAAATTTTCGACAGACCTTCAGACTGGTCTGACTTAGTGTGCTATATCTTTTCTAACTGATGGGACCTTCCGAATTCCTAAACGGGGGGCTCAAACACCCCAAAATTCCCATTGACTTAACATGGAGACAAACTTTGACGGGTCATAGCTGCGAGTGAGAAACTTGTAGAAACTTGTGGCTTACCACATTTAAGGAGGCTGACAGGCTGTGTAGAAACATACCTCACAATGGGGTGTAAGCTGTTCCCCTGGGGTGTACGAGGCCCCCAAAATTTCCCATTGACTTATAATGGGGCAGGAAACATGCCCATAAAAGGGAATAAAAACGTCCCAGATGGAATATCTTCATTTTAGAGTGTCGTAGAGACATGGGAGTGGGTTCATTTTACTCAGTCATCCAATTAGTCTCTTAGGATCGCCCCAGAGCTATTAAGCCACGCCCCTAGCAACAATTTTGGGTACCCTAGCAACATCTCCCATAGACTACCATTATAAAAAGCCCAGATGGATATCTTTAGACCAGAGTGTCATAGAGACATAGGGGTGGGCTCATTTTACTCAGGCATCCAATCAGTCTTAATAGGATTCTTATTGAGGCATTAAGCCACGCCCCTAGCAACCAAATATGAGCACCCTAGCAACATAATAAACAAAGCCTTATATCTCTGGATCTGAACATCATAGAGACATGGGGGTTGGGTCTTTGGGTCATGTTAGCTTCATGCTAGCTTCATGTTAAGTCATACTAGCTTCATGCTAGTTTCATGCTAGCTTTATGCTAATTTCATAATAAATCATGCTAACTTCATGTTAAATCTTGTTAGCTTCATGCTAACCTCATGTTTACTCCATGCTAATCATGTTAGCCTCATGGTAGCTTTATGTTAATCATGCTAGCATCATGCTAATCATGCTAGCTTCACGTTAAATCATGGAAGCTTCATACTAACCTCATGTTTACTTCATGCTTATCATGCTAGCCTCATGCTAGCTTCATGCTAATCATGCTAGCATCATGCTAACTTCATGTTTATCATGCTAGCATCATGCTAGCTTCATGCTAATCATGCTAACATGATGTTAGCTTCATGTTAATCATGCTAGCATCATGCTAATTATGCTAGCATCATGCTAGCTTCATGCTAATCATGCTAACTTCATGGTAGCTTCATGCTAATCATGCTAACATCATGCTAGCTTCATGCTAATCATGCTAGCTTCATGCTAGTTTCATGCTAATCATGCTAGCTACATGCTAGCTTCATGCTAATCATGCTAGCTACATGCTAGCTTCATGCTAATCATGCTAGCTACATGCTAGCTTCATGCTAATCATGCTAGCTACATGCTAGCTTCATGCTAATCATGCTAACATCATGTTAGCTTCATGTTTATCATGCTAGCATCATGCTAATTATGCTAGCATCATGCTAGCTTCATGCTAATCATGCTAACTTCATGGTAGCTTCATGCTAATCATGCTAGCATCATGCTAGCTTCATGCTAATCATGCTAGCTTCATGCTAGCTTCATGCTAATCATGCTAGCTACATGCTAGCTTCATGCTAATCATGCTAGCTACATGCTAGCTTCATGCTAATCATGCTAGCTACATGCTAGCTTCATGCTAATCATGCTAGCTTCATGCTAATCATGTTAGCATCATGCTATCATCATGCTAGCTTCATGCACATCATGCTAGCATCATGCTAGCTTCATGCTAATCATGTTAGCATCATGCTAGCTTCATGCTAATAATGCTAGCATCATGCTACCTTCATGCCAATCATGCTAACATCATGCTAGCTTCATGTTAATCATGCTAGCTTCATGCTAATCATGCTAACTTCATGCTAGCTTCATGTTAACTTCATGCTAATCATGCTAACATCATGCTAGCTTCATGCTAATCATGCTAGCATCATGCTAGCTTCATGCTAATCATGCTAGCATCATGCTAGCTTCATGCTAATCATGCTAGGATCATGCTAGCTTCATGCTAATCATGCTAGCATCATGCTAGCTTCATGCTAATCATGCTAGCATCATGCTAGCTTCATGCTAATCATGCTAGCATCATGCTAGCTTCATGCTAATCATGTTACCATCATGCTAGCTTCGTGCTAATCATGCTAGCATCATGCTAGCTTCATGTTAATCATGTTAGCATCATGTAAGCTTCATGCTAGTCATGCTAGCATCATGTTAGCTTCATGCTAGTCATGCTATCATCATGCTAATCATGCTAGCATCATGCCAGCTTCATGCTTATCATGTTAGCATCATTCTAAATCATGCTACCTTCATACTTAAACATTCTAACAGCCAGATAGCCTACTAAACTAAACTTGTCAGACCGTTTTAAACGTTCAGGCTACGCTTTTTCAAGCCAACATAAAGTTTGTCTTCAAACTTTAATATCTAGTTATTATTATATTTTATTCTTACATCCGGACACTTTTTCGGCGCGTAACTCGTCCCGCACGCTTTGTTGTAGACCCATGAAAGAGGGCTCTAATCGACCGGATTATTGAGGAGAGGTGTGCTATGACTTTTATAAGGGATCGGGTGCAGGATTTCCGAAAGGGGGGCGTAAAACCACCCGAAAAATCCCATTGACTTAACATTGGGCCCAACTTTGACGGGTCATAGCTCCGCTCGTGGATTTTGTAGAAACATGTGGGTTACAGCATTTACAGAGGGTGGTAGTCTCTGTAAGAACATACATCACATTGGGGTGTAAGCTGTACCCCTGGGGTGTAAGAGGCTCCCAAAAGTGCCCTAATGAAAAGTCAATGGGGCAAGGAACACGCCCATATAAGGGAATCAAAATTTTCCTGAAGGGATATCTTCGCATTGCAGCTTCGTAGGGACAAGGGGGTGGGCTAATTTTACTCGGGCATCCAATCAGTCCCTCAGGATCATCTCAGATCTATAAAGCCACGCCCCTAGCAACAATTTTGGGCACCCTAGCAACATCTCCCATAGACTGCCATTATAAAATGCCCAGATGGATATCTTTGCACCACAGTGTCATAGAGACATGGGGGTGGGCTCATTTTACTCAGGCATCCAATCCGTCTCTCATGATCCTTAAAGACTTACTAAGCCACGCCCCTAGCAACCACTTTTGAGCACCCTAGCAACATAAAATTCAAACAGTTATATCTCGGCATCAGAACATCGTAGAGACACGGGGGTTGGACCGTTTGACTTGTGACTAGGGGTGTAACAATTGGGCACATAATTTGCCACTCCCAAGCCACGCCCCTAGCAACCAAATACAGTACCCTAGCAACAGAGTAAACAAAGCCTTATATCTCCGCATCAGAACGTCGTAGAGACACGGGGGTTGGACCGTATGACTAATGACTCAGAGTGTAATCATTATTGGATGCCAATTTTTTCCCTAGCAACCAAATACAGTACCCTAGCAACAGAGTAAACAAAGCCTTATATCTCCGCATCAGAACATCATAGAGACACGGGGGTTGGACCGTTTGACTCGTGACTCGGAGTGTTATCATTATGGGATGCCAATTTTTTCCCTAGCAACCAAATACAGTACCCTAGCAACAGAGTAAACAAAGCCTTATATCTCCGCATCAGAACATGGTAGAGACACGGGGGTTGGACCGTTTGACTCGTGACTCGGAGTGTAATCATTATGGGATGCCAATTTTTTCCCTAGCAACCAAATACAGTACCCTAGCAACAGAGTAAACAAAGCCTTATATCTCCGCATCAGAACGTCGTAGAGACACGGGGGTTAGACCATATGACTAATGACTCAGAGTGTAATCATTATGGGATGCCATTTTTTCCCTAGCAACCAAATACAGTACCCTAGCAACAGAGTAAACAAAGCCTTATATCTCCGCATCAGAACGTCATAGAGACACGGGGGTTGGACCGTATGACTAATGACTCGGGGTGTAATCATTATGGGATGCCATTTTTTTCCCTAGAAACCAAATACATTACCCTAGCAACAGAGTAAACAAAGCCTTATATCTCCGCATCAGAACGTCGTAGAGACACGGGGGTTGGACCGTTTGACTTGTGACTCCGAGTGTAATCATTATGGGATGCCAATTTTTTCCCTAGCAACCAAATACAGTACCCTAGCAACAGAGTAAACAAAGCCTTATATCTCCGCATCAGAACATCGTAGAGACACGGGGGTTGGACCGTTTGACTCGTGACTCAGAGTGTAATCATTATGGGATGCCAATTTTTTCCCTAGCAACCAAATACAGTACCCTAGCAACAGAGTAAACAAAGCCTTATATCTCCGCATCAGAACATCTTAGAGACACGGGGGTTGGACCGTTTGACTCGTGACTCGGAGTGTAATCATTATGGGATGCCAATTTTTTCCCTAGCAACCAAATACAGTACCCTAGCAACAGAGTAAACAAAGCCTTATATCTCCGCATCAGAACATCGTAGAGACAAGGGGGTTGGACCGTTTGACTCGTGACTCAGAGTGTAATTTCTATGGGATGCCAATTTTTTCCCTAGCAACCAAATACAGTACCCTAGCAACAGAGTAAACAAAGCCTTATATCTCCGCATCAGAACATCATAGAGACACGGGGGTTGGACCGTTTGACTCGTGACTCGGAGTGTTATCATTATGGGATGCCAATTTTTTCCCTAGCAACCAAATACAGTACCCTAGCAACAGAGTAAACAAAGCCTTATATCTCCGCATCAGAACATGGTAGAGACACGGGGGTTGGACCGTTTGACTCGTGACTCGGAGTGTAATCATTATGGGATGCCAATTTTTTCCCTAGCAACCAAATACAGTACCCTAGCAACAGAGTAAACAAAGCCTTATATCTCCGCATCAGAACGTCGTAGAGACACGGGGGTTAGACCATATGACTAATGACTCAGAGTGTAATCATTATGGGATGCCATTTTTTCCCTAGCAACCAAATACAGTACCCTAGCAACAGAATAAAACAAAGCCTTATATCTCCGCATCAGAACGTCGTAGAGACACGGGGGTTGGACCGTATGACTAATGACTCGGGGTGTAATCATTATGGGATGCCATTTTTTTCCCTAGAAACCAAATACATTACCCTAGCAACAGAGTAAACAAAGCCTTATATCTCCGCATCAGAACGTCGTAGAGACACGGGGGTTGGACCGTTTGACTTGTGACTCCGAGTGTAATCATTATGGGATGCCAATTTTTTCCCTAGCAACCAAATACAGTACCCTAGCAACAGAGTAAACAAAGCCTTATATCTCCGCATCAGAACATCGTAGAGACACGGGGGTTGGACCGTTTGACTCGTGACTCAGAGTGTAATCATTATGGGATGCCAATTTTTTCCCTAGCAACCAAATACAGTACCCTAGCAACAGAGTAAACAAAGCCTTATATCTCCGCATCAGAACATCTTAGAGACACGGGGGTTGGACCGTTTGACTCGTGACTCGGAGTGTAATCATTATGGGATGCCAATTTTTTCCCTAGCAACCAAATACAGTACCCTAGCAACAGAGTAAACAAAGCCTTATATCTCCGCATCAGAACATCGTAGAGACAAGGGGGTTGGACCGTTTTACTCGTGACTCAGAGTGTAATTTCTATGGGATGCCAATTTTTTCCCTAGCAACCAAATACAGTACCCTAGCAACAGAGTAAACAATTCCTTATATCTCGGCATCAGAACATCATACAGACACGGGGGTTGGACCGTTTGACTCGTGACTCGGAGTGTAATCATTATGGGATGCCAATTTGTTCCCAAGCAACCAAGTACAGTACCCTAGCAACAGAGTAAACAAAGCCTTATATCTCCGCATCAGAACATCGTAGAGACACGGGGTTTGACCGTTTGACTCATGACTCAGAGTGTAATCATTATGGGATGCCAATTTTTTCCCTAGCAACCAAATACACTACCCTAGCAACAGAGTAAACAAAGCCTTATATCTCCGCATCAGAACATCTTAGAGACACGGGGGTTGGACCGTTTGACTCGTGACTCGGAGTGTAATCATTATGGGATGCCAAATTTTTCCCTAGCAACCAAATACAGTACCCTAGCAACAGAGTAAACAAAGCCTTATATCTCCGCATCAGAACATCGTAGAGACACGGGGGTTGGACCGTTTTACTTTTGGCTTGGAGTATAATCATATATGGTCCCCAGAATTTTGCCACGGCAAGCACCACTTCACATTTTCTTCAGGAAATGTACCTATCTAGTTATTATTATATTTTATTCTTATGTCTGCACGTTTTTTCGGCACGTAACTCGTCCCGCACGGTTTGCCGTAGTCCCATGAAAGATGGCTCAAATCGACCGGTTTATTGAGGAGAGGTGTGCTATGACTTTTATAAGGGATCGGGTGCAGGATTTCCGAAAGGGGGGCGAAAAACCACCCGAAAAATCCCATTGACTTAACATTGCGCCCAACTTTGTTGGGTCATAGCTCCGCTCGAGAATTTTGTAGAACCATGTGGGTTACAACATTTGAAGAGGGTGGTAGGCTCTGTAAGAACATGCATCACAATGGGGTGTAAGTTGTACCCCTGGGGTGTAAGAGGTACCCAAAAGTGCCCCATTGACTTATAATGGGCCAGGAAACACGCCCATATAAGGGAATAAAACCGTTCCAGATGGGATATCTTTGCTTTACAGTGTCGTAGAGATACGTGGGTGGGCTCATTTTACTTGGGCATCCAATCAGTCTCTCAGGATCCTCCCAGAGTTATTAAGCCACGCCCCTAGCAACAATTTTGGGCACCCTAGCAACATCTCCCATAGACTGCCATTATAAAATGCCAGGATGGATATCTTTGCAGCACAGTGTCATAGAGACTTGGGGGTGGGCTCATTTTACCCAGACATCCAATCAGTCTCTCAGGATCCTTATTGAGGTATTAAGCCACGCCCCTAGCAACCACTTTTGAGCACCCTAGCAACATAACATTGAAACAGTTATATCTCGGCATCAGAACATCGTAGAGACACGGGGGTTGGACCGTTTTACTTGTGACTCGGAATGTAATCACTGGCCACAGTATTGGCCACTCCCAAGCCACGCCCCTAGCAACCAAATATGAGCACCCTAGCAACCCAATAAACAAAGCCTTATATCTTCGCATCAGAACATCGTAGAGACACCGGGGTTGGACCATTTTACTTGTGACTCAGAGTGTAATAACTGGCCACATTATTGGCCACTCCCAAGCCACGCCCCTAACAACCAAATAAGAGCACCCTAGCAACATAATTAACAAAGCCTTATATCTCTGGATCCGAACATCATAGAGACATGGGGGTTGGGTCTTTGGGTCATGTTAGCTTCATGCTAGCTTAACGCTAAGTCATACTAGCTTCATGCTAGTTTCATGCTAGCTTAATGCTAATTTCATAATAAATCTTGCTAACTTCACGTTAAATCATGCTAGCTTCATGCTAACTTCATGTTAACTTCTTGCTAATCATGCTAACATCATGCTAGCTTCATGCTAATCATGCTAACATCATGCTATCTTTATGCTAATCATTCTAACATCATGCTAACTTCATGCTAATCATGCTAACATCATGCTAGCTTGATGCTAATCATGCTAGCCTCATGCTAATCATGTTAGCTTCATGCTAGCTTCATGCTAATCATGCTAGCTTCATGCTATCTTCATGTTAGCTTAATGCTAACATCATGTTAATCATGCTAACATCATGCTAACATCATGCTAACTTCATGCTAATCATGTTAGCTTCATGCTAGCTTCATGCTAATCATGCTAGCTTCATGCTAGCTTCATGCTAACTTCATGCTAACATCATGCTAATCATGCTAACATCATGCTAATCATGCTAGCTTCATGCTAATCATGCTAGCTTCCTGCTAGCTTCATGCTAACTTCATGCTAATCATGCTAACATCATGCTAATCATGCTAGCTTCATGCTAATCATGCTAGCTTAATGCTAGCTTCATGCTAATCATGCTAGCTTAATGCTAGCTTCATGCTAACTTCATGGTAATCATGCTAGCTTCATGCTAGCTTCATGCTAATCATGTTAACATCATGCTAGCTTCATGCTAACTTCATGCTAATCATGCTAACATCATGCCAACTTCCTAATAATCATGCTAACATCATGCTAACTTCATGCTAATCATGTTAGCTTCATGCTAGCTTCATGCTAATCATGCTAGCCTCATGCTAGCTTCATGCTAACTTCATGCTAATCATGCTAACATCATGCTAGCTTCATGCTAATCATGCTAACTTTATGCTAATCATGTTAGCTTCATGCTAGCTTCATTATAATCATGTTAACATCATGCTAGCTTCATGCTAACTTAATGCTAATCATGCTAACATCTTGCTAATCATGCTAGCTTCATGCTAATCATTCTAGCTTCATGCTAATCATGCTAGCTTAATGCTAGCTTCATGCTAACTTCATGCTAATCATGTTAGCTTCATGCTAGCTTCATGCTACTCATGTTAACATCATGTTAGCTTCATGCTAACTTCATGCTAACTTCATGCTAATCATGCTATCATCATGCCAACTTCCTGATAATCATGTTAACATCATGCTAACTTCATGCTAATCATATTAACATCATGTTAGCTTCATGCTAATGATGTTCGCTTTATGCTAGCTTCATGCTAATCATGTTAACATCATACTACCTTCACGTTAATTATGCTAACATCATGCTAATCATACTACCTTCAATAAACAAAGCCTTATATCTCCACATCAGAACATCGTAGAGACACGGGGGTTGGACCGTTTGACTCGTGACTCGGAGTATAATCATACATTGCCCCCAGAATTTTGCCACGGCAAGCACCACTTCACATTTTCTTCAGGAAATGTACCTATCTAGTTAGTGGTGCTTGCATTTATGCAAGGCATCACTATTACTATTGCTCATACTTATTATTATTAGTGGTGCTTGCATTTATGCAAGGCATCACTATTACTATTCCTCAGGGATATTATTATGTTGGCTTGACAAAGCCAACATACTGATATTGTATTTAAACTTATTATTATTATTCTTCTTCTTCTGAGACTAAAATTTCTGCGGCTAACTCGTCCTACAGCTTTCAAGCTACATTCACGAAATTTTCCACGGACATTCTGACTGGTCTAAAGAAGTGTGCTATATCTTTTTGACGGGATCCGACTTACAGAATTCCTAAAACGGGACATAAAACTTCCGAAAAGTCCCATTTACTTAACATTGCGACAAACTTTGACAGGTCATAGCTCCGAGCGAGAAATTTGTAGAAACTTGTGGGTTACCACATTTGAAGAGGCTGGCAGGCACTGTGAGAACACACCTCACATTGGGGTGTAAGTTTCACCCCTGGGGTGTAAGAGGCCCCCAAAATTCCCCATTGACTTATAACAGGGCAGGAAACACGCCCATATAAGGGAATAAAAACGTTCCAGATGGAATATCTTCGCTTTCCAGTGTCATAGAGACATGGGGGTGGGCTCATTTTACTCAGGCATCCAATCAGTCTCTCTGGATCGTCCCATAGCTATTAAGCCACGCCCCTAGCAACCATTTTTGGGCACCCTAGCAACATCTCCCATAGACTGCCATTATAAAATGCCCAGATGGATATCTTTGCAGCACAGTGTCACAGAGACATGGGGGTGAGCTCATTTTACTCAGGCATCCAATCAGTCTCTAAGGATTCTTATTGAGGTATTAAGCCATGCCCCTAGCAACCAAATATGAGCACCCTAGCAACATAATAAACAAAGCCTTATATCTCTGGATCTGAACATCATAGAGACATGGGGGTTGGGTCTTTTGGTCATGTTAGCCTTATGCTAGCTTTATGCTAAGTCATACTAGCTTCATGCTAGTTTCATGCTAGCTTTATGCTAATTTCATAATAAATCTTGCTAACTTCATGCTTATTCATGTTAGCATCATGCAAGCTTCATGCTAATTCATGTTAGCATCATGCTAGCTTCATGCTAATTCATGTTAGCATCATGCTAGCTTCATGCTAATTCATGTTAGCATCATGCTAGCTTCATGCTAATTCATGTTAGCATCATGCTAGCTTCATGCTAATTCATGTTAACATCATGTTAGCTTCATGCTAATTCATGTTAACATCATGTTAGCTTCATGCTAACTTCATGCTAATTCATGTTAGCATCATGCTAGCTTCATGCTAATTCATGTTAGCATCGTGCTAGCTTCATGCTAATTCATGTTAACATCGTGCTAGCTTCATGCTACTTCATGTTAGCATCGTGCTAGCTTCATGCTAATACATGTTAACATCGTGCTAGCTTCATGCTAATTCATGTTAGCATCATGCTAGCTTCATGCTAATTCATGTTAGCATCATGCTAGCTTCATGCTAATTCATGTTAGCATCATGCTAGCTTCATGCTAATTCATGTTAGCATCATGCTAGCTTCATGCTAATTCATGTTAGCATCATGCTAGATTCATGCTAATTCATGTTAGCATCATGCTAGCTTCATGCTAATTCATGTTAGCATCATGCTAGCTTCATGCTAATTCATGTTAGCATCATGTTAGCTTCATGCTAACTTCATGCTAATTCATGTTAGCATCATGCTAGCTTCATGCTAATTCATGTTAGCATCGTGCTAGCTTCATGCTAATTCATGTTAGCATCGTGCTAGCTTCATGCTAATACATGTTAGCATCGTGCTAGCTTCATGCTAATTCATGTAAACATCGTGCTAGCTTCATGCTAATTCATGTTAGCTTCATGCTAATTCATGTTAGCATCATGCTAGCTTCATGCTAATTCATGTTAACATCATGCTAGCTTCATGCTAATTCATGTTAGCATCATGCTAGCTCCATGCTAATTCATGTTAGCATCATGCTAGCTTCATGCTAATTCATGTTAGTATCATGCTAGCTTCATGCTAATTCATGTTAGCTTCATGCTAGCTTCATGCTAATTCATGTTAGCATCATGTTAGCATCATGCTATTTCATGCTAGCATCATGCTAGCTTCATGCTATTTCATGTTAGCATCATGTTAACTTCATGCTAATCATGCTAACATCATGCTAGCTTCATGCTAATTCATGTTAGCATCATGCTAGCTCCATGCTAATTCATGTTAGCATCATGCTAGCTTCATGCTAATTCATGTTAGTATCATGCTAGCTTCATGCTAATTCATGTTAGCTTCATGCTAGCTTCATGCTAATTCATGTTAGCATCATGTTAGCATCATGCTATTTCATGCTAGCATCATGCTAGCTTCATGCTATTTCATGTTAGCATCATGTTAACTTCATGCTAATCATGCTAACTTGATGTTAGCTTCATGCTAATCATGTAAGCTTCATGCTAGCTTCATGCTAATTCATGTTAGCATTATGCTAGCTTCATGCTATTTCATGTTAGCATCATGCTAGCTTCATGCTAATCATGCTAACTTGATGCTAGCTTCATGCTAATCATGTTAGCTTCATGCTAGCTTCAGGCTCATCATGCTAGCTTCATGCTAAATCAAACTAGCTTCATACTTAAACATACTAACAGCCAGATAGTCTACTAAACTAAACTTCTGTCAAACCGTTTTAAACGTTCAGGCCAGGCTTTGTCAAGCCAACATAAAGTTTGTCAACAAACTTTTCTATCTAGTTATTTTTATATCTTTATTCTTATGTCGCATAAATTTCGGCGCGTAACTCGTCCCACACGGTTTGTCGTAGACCCATAAATGAGGGCCCAAATTGACCGGTTTATTGAGGAATGGTGTGCTATATCTTTTTTAAGGGATCGGGTGCAGGATTTTCGAAAGGGGGGCGAAAAACCACCCGAAAAATCCCATTGACTTAACATTGCGCCCAACTTTGACCAGTCATAGCTCCACTCGAGGATTTTGTAGAAACATGTGGGTAACAACATTTGAAGAGGGTGGTAGGCTCAGTATGAACATACACCACAATGGGGTGTAAGTTGTACCCCTGGGGTGTAAGAGGCACCCGAAATTTCCCATTGACTTATAATGGGGCAGGAAACATGCCCATATAAGGGAATAAAAAAGTTCCAGATGAGATATCTTTGCTTTACAATGTCGTAGAGACAAGGGGGTGGGCTCATTTTACTCAGAGATCCAATCAATCTATCAGGATAGTCCCAGAGCTATTAAGCCACGCCCCTAGCAACCATTTTGGGCACCCTAGCAACATCTCCCATAGACTGCCATTATAAAATGCCCAGATGGATATCTTTACAGCACAGTGTCATAGAGACATGGGGGTGGGCTCATTTTACTCAGGCATCCAATCAGTCTCACAGGATCCTTACATAGGTATTAAGCCACGCCCCTAGCAACCACTTTTGAGCACCCTAGCAACATAAAATTCAAACAGTTATATCTCCGCATCAGAACATCGTAGAGACATGGGGGTTGGACCGTTTGACTCGTGACTCAGAGTGTAATCACTATGGGATGCCAATTTTTTCCCTAGCAACCAAATACAGTACCCTAGCAACAGAGTAAACAAAGCCTTATATCTCCGCATCAGAACATCGTAGAGACACGGGGGTTGGACCATTTGACTCGTGACTCGGCGGGTAATCACTATCGGATGCCAATTTTTTCCCTAGCAACCAAATACAGTACCCTAGCAACAGAGTAAACAAAGCCTTATATCTCAGCATCAGAACATCGTAGAGACACGGGGGTTGGACCATTTGACTCTTGACTCAGAGTGTAATCATTATGGGATGCCAATTTTTTCCCCTAGCAACCAAATACAGTACCCTAGCAACAGAGTAAACAAAGCCTTATATCTCAGCATCAGAACATCGTAGAGACACGGGGGTTGGACCGTTTGACTCGTGACTCTGAGGGTAATCACTAGTGGATGCCATTTTTTCCCCTAGCAACCAAATACAGTATCCTAGCAACAGAGTAAACAAAGCCTTATATCTCCGCATCAGAACATCGTAGAGACACGGGGGTTGGACCGTTTGACTCGTGACTCGGAGGGTAATCACCAGTGGATGGCAATTTTTTCCCTAGCAACCAAATACAGTACCCTAGCAACCGAATAAACATAGCCTTATATCTCCGCATCAGAACATCGTAGAGACACGGGGGTTGGACCGTTTGACTCATGCCTCGGCGGGTAATCACTAGTGGATGGCAATTTTTTCCCTAGCAACCAAATACAGTACCCTAGCAACCGAATAAACATAGCCTTATATCTCCGCATCAGAACATCGTAGAGACACGGGAGTTGGATCGTTTTACTTTTGGCTTGGAGTATAATCATATATGTTACCCAGAATTTTGCCACGGCAAGCACCACTCACATTTTCTTCAGGAAATGTACCTATCTAGTTATATCTTATTCTTATGTCTGCACACTTTTTCGGCGCGTAACTCGTCCCGCACGGTTTGCCGTAGTCCCATGAAAGCGGGCTCAAATCGACCGGTTTATTGAGGAGAGGTGTGCTATGACTTTTATAAGCGATCGGGTGCAGGATTTCCGATAGGGGGGCGAAAAACCACCCGAAAAATCCCATTGACTTAACATTGCGCCCAACTTTGACGAGTCATAGCTCCGCTCGAGGATTTTGTAGAAACATGTGGGTTACAACATTTGAAGAGGGTGGTAGGCTCTGTAAGAACATACATCACATTGGGGTGTAAGTTGTACCCCTGGGGTGTAAGAGGCACCCAAAAGTGCCCCATTGACTTATAATGGGGCAGGAAACATGCCCGTATAAGGAAATAAAAAAGTCCCAGCTGGAATATCTTCGCTTTACAATGTCCTACAGACAAGTGGGTGGGCTCATTTCACTCGGGCATCCAATCAGTCTCTCAGGATCATCTCAGAGCTATTAAGCCACGCCCCTAGCAACAATTTTGGGCACCCTAGCAACATCTCCCATAGACTGCCATTATAAATTGCCCAGATGTATATCTTTGCATCAAACTGTCATAGAGACATGGGGGTGGGCTCATTTTACTCAGGCATCCAATCAGTCTCTCAGGATCCTTACATAGGTATTAAGCCACGCCCCTAGCAACCACTTTTGAGAACCCTAGCAACATAAAATTCAAACAGTTATATCTCGGCATCCGAACATCGTAGAGACACGGGGGTTGGACCATTTGACTCGTGACTTAGAGTGTAATCATTATGGGATGCCAATTTTTTCCCTAGCAACCAAATACAGTACCCTAGCAACAGAGTAAACAAAGCCTTATATCTCCGCATCAGAACATCGTAGAGACACGGGGTTTGGACCGTTTGACTTGTGACTCGGAGTGTAATCATTATGGGATGCCAATTTTTTCCCTAGCAACCAAATACATTACCCTAGCAACAGAGTAAACAAAGCCTTATATCTCCGCAGCAGAACATCGTAGAGACACGGGGGGTGGACCGTGTGACTCGTGACTCGGAGTGTAATCATTATGGGATGCCGATTTTTTCCCTAGCAACCAAATACAGCACCCTAGCAACAGAGTAAACAAAGCCTTATATCTCCGCATCAGAACATCGTAGAGACACGGGGGTTGGACCGTTTGACTCGTGACTCGGAGGTTAATCACTAGTGGATGCCAATTTTTTCCCTAGCAACCAAATACAGTACCCTAGCAACAGAGTAAACAAAGCCTTATATCTCCACATCAGAACATCGTAGAGACACGGGGGTTGGACCGTTTTACTTGTGACTCGGAGTGTAATCATTATGGGATGCCATTTTTTCCCCTAGCAACCAAATACATTACCCTAGCAACAGAGTAAACAAAGCCTTATATCTCCGCATCAGAACATCGTAGAGACACAGGGGTTGGACCGTTTGACTCGTGACTCGGAGGGTAATCACTAGTGGATGCCATTTTTTTCCCTAGCAACCAAATACAGTACCCTAGCAACAGAGTAAACAAAGCCTTATATCTCCGCATCAGAACATCGTAGAGACACGGGGGTTGGACCGTTTGACTTGTGACTCGGCGGGTAATCACTAGTGGATGCCAATTTTTTCCCTAGCAACCAAATACAGTACCCTAGCAACAGAGTAAACAAAGCCTTATATCTCCGCATCAGAACATTGTACAGACACGGGGGTTGGACCGTTTGACTCGTGACTCGGAGGGTAATCACTAGTGGATGTCAATTTTTTCCCTAGCAACCAAATACAGTACCCTAGCAACCAGATAAACATAGCCTTATATCTCAGCATCAGAACATCGTAGAGGCACGGGAGTTGGATCGTTTTACTTTTGGCTTGGAGTATAATCATATATGTTACCCAGAAATTTGCCACGGCAAGCACCACTCACATTTTCTTCAGGAAATGTACCTATCTAGTTATGTTGGCTTGACAAAGCCAACATACTGTTATTGCTTTTA
The DNA here is from genome assembly GCF_027580225.2 of Misgurnus anguillicaudatus. Classification (NCBI taxonomy): domain Eukaryota; kingdom Metazoa; phylum Chordata; class Actinopteri; order Cypriniformes; family Cobitidae; genus Misgurnus; species Misgurnus anguillicaudatus. The sequence continues at coordinate 20,697,667 of NC_073357.2, read as the reverse complement.
AACTTATTATTATTATTATTATTATGTTGGCTTGACAAAGCCAACATACTGATATTGTATTTAAACTTATTATTATTATTCTTCTTCTTCTTCTTCTTCTTCTTCTTCTTCTTCTTCTGAGACTAAAATTTCTGCGGCTAACTCGTCCGACAGCTTTCAAGCTACATCCACGAAATTTTCCACGGACATTCTGACTGGTCTAAAGAAGTGTGCTATATCTTTTTGACGGGATCCGACTTACAGAATTCCTAAAACGGGACATAAAACTTCCGAAAAGTCCCATTTACTTAACATTGCGACAAACTTTGACAGGTCATAGCTCCGAGTGAGAAATTTGTAGAAACTTGTGGCTTACCATATTTAAGGAGGCTGACAGGCACTGTGAGAACATACCTCACATTGGGGTGTAAGTTTCACCCCTGGGGTGTAGGAGGCCCCCAAAATTCCCCATTGACTTATAACGGGGCAGGAAACACGCCCATATAAGGGAATAAAAACGTTCCAGATGGAATATCTTCGCTTTACAGTGTCATAGAGACATGGGGGTGGGCTCATTTTACTCAGGCATCCAATCAGTCTCTCTGGATCATCCCATAGCAATTAAGCCACGCCCCTAGCAACCATTTTTGGGCACCCTAGCAACATCTCCCATAGACTGCCATTATAAAATGCCCAGATGGATATCTTTGCAGCACAGTGTCACAGAGACATGGGGGTGGGCTCATTTTACTCAGGCATCCAATCAGTCTCTAAGGATTCTTATTGAGCTATTAAGCCACGCCCCTAGCAACCAAATATGAGCACCCTAGCAACATAATAAACAAAGCCTTATATCTCTGGATCCGAACATCATAGAGACATGGGGGTTGGGTCTTTTGGTCATGTTAGCTTCATGCTAGCTTCAAGCTAAGTCATACTAGCTTCATGCTAGTTTCATGCTAGCTTTATGCTAATTTCATAATAAATCTTGCTAACTTCATGCTTATTCATGTTAGCATCATGCTAGCTTCATGCTAATTCATGTTAGCATCATGTTAGCTTCAAGCTAATTCATGTTAACATCATGCTAGCTTAATGCTAATTCATGTTAGCATCATGTTAGCTTCATGCTAATTAATGTTAGCATCATGCTAGCTTCATGCTAATTAATGTTAGCATCATGCTAGCTTCATGGTAATTAATGTTAGCATCATGCTAACTTCATGCTAATTAATGTTAGCATCATGCTAGCTTTATGCTAATTCATGTTAGCTTCATGCTAGCTTCATGCTAATTCATGTTAGCATCATGCTAGCTTAATGCTAATTCATGTTAACATCATGCTAGCTTCATGCTAATTCATGTTAGCATTATGCTAGCTTAATGCTAATTCATGTTAACATCATGCTAGCTTCATGCTAATTCATGTTAGCATCATGCTAGCTTCATGCTAATTCATGTTAGCATCATGCTAGCTTCATGCTAACTTCATGCTAATTCATGTTAGCATCATGCTAGCTTCATGCTAATTCATGTTAGCATCATGCTAGCTTCATGCTAATTCATGTTAGCATCATGCTAGCTTCATGCTAATCATGCTAACTTGATGTTAGCTTCATGCTAATCATGTTAGCTTCATGCTAGCTTCATGCTAATTCATGTTAGCATCATGCTAGCTTCATGCTATTTCATGTTAGCATGCTAATTCATGTTAGCATCATTCTAGCTTCATGCTAATTCATGTTAGCATCATGCTAGCTTCATGCTAATTCATGTTAGCATCATGCTAACTTCATGCTAATTCATGTTAGCATCATGCTAGCTTCATGCTAATCATGCTAACTTGATGCTAGCTTCATGCTAATTCATGTTAGCATCATGCTAACTTCATGCTAACTTCATGCTAATTCATGTTAGCATCATGCTAGCTTCATGCTAATTCATGTAAGCATCATGCTAGCTTAATGCTAATTCATGTTAGCATCATGCTAGCTTCATGCTAATTCATGTTAGCATCATGCTAGCTTCATGCTAACTTCATGCTAACTTGATGCTAGCTTCATGCTAATCATGTTAGCTTCATGCTAGCTTCATGCTAATTCATGTTAGCATCATGCTAGCTTCATGCTATTTCATGTTAGCATCATGCTAGCTTCATGCTAATTCGTGTTAGCATCATGCTAGCTTCATGCTAATTCGTGTTAGCATCATGCTAGCTTCATGCTAATTCATGTTAGCATCATGTTAACTTCATGCTAATTCATGTTAGCATCATGCTAGCTTCATGCTAATTCATGTTAGCATCATGCTAATTCATGTTAGCATCATGCTAATTCATGTTAGCATCATGCTAGCTTCATGTTAATTCATGTTAGCATCATGCTAACTTCATGCTAATTCATGTTAGCATCATGCTAGCTTCATGCTAATCATGCTAACTTGATGCTAGCTTCATGCTAATCATGTTAGCTTCATGCTAGCTTCATGCTAATTCATGTTAGCATCATGCTAGCTTCATGCTATTTCATGTTAACATCATGCTAGCTTCATGCTAATCATGCTAACTTGATGCTAGCTTCATGCTAATCATGTTAGCTTCATGCTAGCTTCAGGCTAATCATGCTAGCTTCATGCTAAATCAGACTAGCTTCATACTTAAACATACTAACAGCCAGATAGCCTACTAAACTAAACTTCTGTCAAACCGTTTTCAACGTTCAGGCCAGGCTTTGTCAAGCCAACATAAAGTTTGTCAACAAACTTTTCTATCTAGTTATTATTTTTCTTCTGAGACTAAATTTCTGCAATTAATGCGGCCTACAGCTTTCAAGCTACATCCACCAAATTTTCCACGGACATTCTGACTAGTCTGAAGAAGTGTGCTATGACTTTTTGAAGGAATCCGACTTACAGAATTCCTAAAACGGGACATTAAAATTCCGAAAGTCCCATTGACTTAACATTGGACAAACTTTGACGGGTCATAGCTGCAAGCGAGAAATTTGTAAAAACTTGTGGGTTACCACATTTGAAGAGGCTGGCAGGCTGTGTAAGAACATACATCACATTGGGGTATAAGTTTCACCCCTGGGGTGTAAGAGGCACCCAAATTTCCCCATTGACTTATAATGGGGCAGGGAACATGCCCATATAAGGGAATAAAAGCGTCCCAGACGGAATATCTTTGCTTTACAATGTCGTAGAGACATGGGGGTGGGCTCATTTTACTCAGGCATCCAATCAGTCTCTCAGGATCGTCCCATATCTATTAAGCCACACCCCTAGCAACCATTTTTGGGCACCCTAGCAACATATCCCATAGACTGCCATTATAAAATGCCCAGATGGATATCTTTGCAGCACAGTGTCACAGAGACATAGGGGTGGGCTCATTTTACTCAGGCATCCAATCAGTCTCTGAGGATTCTTATCAAGGTATTAAGCCACGCCCCTAGCAACCAAATATGAGCAACCTAGCAACATAATAAACAAAGCCTTATATCTCTGGATCCGAACATCATAGAGACATGGGGGTTGGGTCTTTTGGTCATGTTAGCTTCATGCTAGCTTCAAGCTAAGTCATACTAGCTTCATGCTAGTTTCATGCTAGCTTTATGCTAATTTCATAATCAATCTTGCTAACTTCATGCTTATTCATGTTAGCATCATGCTAGCTTCATGTTAATTCATGTTAACATCATGCTAGCTTCATGCTAATTCATGTTAGCATCATGCTAGCTTCATGCTAATTCATGTTAGCATCATGCTAGCTTCATGCTAATTCATGTTAGCATCATGCTAGCTTCATGCTAATTCATGTTAGCATCATGCTAGCTTCATGCTAATTCATGTTAGCATCATGCTAGCTTCATGCTAATTCATGTTAGCATCATGCTAGCTTCATGCTAATTCATGTTAGCATCATGCTAGCTTCATGCTAATTCATGTTAGCATCATGCTAGCTTCATGCTAACTTCATGCTAATTCATGTTAGCATCATGCTAGCTTCATGCTAATCATGCTAACTTGATGCTAGCTTCATGCTAATCATGTTAGCTTCATGCTAGCTTCATGCTAATTCATATTAGCATCATGCTAGCTTCATGCTATTTCATGTTAGCATCATGCTAACTTCATGCTAATTCATGTTAGCATCATGCTAGCTTCATGCTAATTCATGTTAGCATCATGCTAGCTTCATGTTAATTCATGTTAGCATCATGCTAGCTTCATGCTAATTCATGTTAGCATCATGCTAATTCATGTAAGCATCATGCTAACTTCATGCTAATTCATGTTAGCATCATGCTAGCTTCATGCTAATCATGCTAACTTGATGCTAGCTTCATGCTAATCATGTTAGCTTCATGCTAGCTTCATGCTAATTCATGTTAGCATCATGCTAGCTTCATGCTATTTCATGTTAGCATCATGCTAGCTTCATGCTAATCATGCTAACTTTATGCTAGCTTCATGCTAATCATGTTAGCGTCATGCTAGCTTCAGGCTAATCTTGCTAGCTTCATGCTAAATCAGGCTAGCTTCATACTTAAACATACTAACAGCCAGATAGCCTACTAAACTAAACTTCTGTCAAACCGTTTTCAACGTTCAGGCCAGGCTTTGTCAAGCCAACATAAAGTTTGTCAACAAACTTTTCTATCTAGTTATTATTCTTCTTTTTCTGGACACTTTTTCGGCGCGTAACTCGTCTCGCACGGTTTGCCGTAGTGCCATGAAAGAGGGCTCAAATCGACCGGATTATTGAGGAGAGGTGTGCTATGACTTTTATAAGCGATCGGGTGCAGGATTTCCGAAAGGGGCGCGAAAAACCTCCCGAAAACGTCCCATTGACTTTACATTGCGTCGAACTTTGACGGGTCATAGCTCCACTCGAGGATTTAGTAGAAACATGTGGGTTACAGCATTTGAAGAGGGTGGTAGGCTCTGTAAGAACATACATCACATTGGGGTGTAAGTTGTACCCCTGGGGTGTAAGAGGTGCCCAAAAGTGCCCTAATGGAAAGTCAATGGGGCGAAAATCCCATAGACTAACATTACGAAAAAAATTTGACGGGTCACAGGTCCAAGTGAGGATTTCATAGAAACATGTGGGTTACTAAAATTGAAGAGGGTGCTAGACTCTGTCAGGACGTCCCCCACAATGGGGTGTAAGGTTACCCTAGCAACCGTTTTGGGCACCCTAGCAACATCTCCCATAGACTGCCATTATAAAATGCCCAGATGGATATCTTTGCACCACAGTGTCATAGAGACATGGGGATGGGCTCATTTTACTCAGGCATCCAATCGGTTTCTCAGGATCTTTAAAGACTTACTAAGCCACGCCCCTAGCAACCACTTTTGAGCACCCTAGCAACATAAAATTCAAACAGTTATATCTCGGCATCAGAACATCGTAGAGACACGGGGGTTGGACCGTTTTACTTGTGACTAGGGGTGTAACAATTGGGCACATAATTGGCCACTCCCAAGCCACGCCCCTAGCAACCAAATTTGAGCACCCTAGCAACCGAATAAACAAAGCCTTATATCTCCGCATCAGAACATCGTAGAGACACGGGGGTTGGACCGTTTGACTCGTGACTCGAAGTGAAATCACTATGGGATGCCAATTTTTTCCCTAGCAACCAAATACAGTACCCTAGCAACAGAGTAAACAAAGCCTTATATCTCGGCATCAGAAAATCGTAGAGACACGGGGGTTGGACCGTTTGACTCATGACTCGGCGTGTAATCACTATGGGATGCAAATTTTTTCCCTAGCAACCAAATACAGTACCCTAGCAACAGAGTAAACAAAGCCTTATATCTCCGCATCAGAACATTGTAGAGACACGGGGGTTGGACCGTTTGACTTGTGACTCGGCGTGTAATCACTATGGGATGCCAATTTTTTCCCTAGCAACCAAACACAGTACCCTAGCAACAGAGTAAACAATGCCTTATATCTCCGCATCAGAACATCGTAGAGACATGGGGGTTGGACCGTTTGACTCGTGACCCAGAGTGTAATCACTATTGGATGTCAAATTTTTCCCTAGCAACCAAATACAGTACCCTAGCAACAGAGTAAACAAAGCCTTAAATCTCCGCATCAGAACATCGTAGAGACACGGGGGTTGGACCGTTTGACTCATGACTCGGAGGGTAATCACTAGTGGTTGCCATTTTTTTCCCTAGCAACCAAATACAGTACCCTAGCAACCGAATAAACAAAGCCTTATATCTGCGCATCAGAACATCGTAGAGACACGGGGTTTGGATTGTTTTACTCGTGACTGGAAGTATAATCATATACTGTCCCCAGAAATTTGCCACGGCAAGCACCACTCACATTTTCTTCAGGAAATGTACCTATCTTTATTATTATATCTTATTCTTATGTCTGCACGTTTTTTCGGCGCGTAACTCGTCCCGCACGGTTTGCCGTAGTCCCATGAAAGCGGGCTCATATCGACCGGTTTATTGAGGAGAGGTGTGCTATGACTTTTATAAGCGATTGGGTGCAGGATTTCCGAAAGGGGGGCGAAAAACCACCCGAAAAATCCCATTGACTTAACATTGCGCCCAACTTTGACGAGTCATAGCTCCGCTCGAGGATTTTGTACAAACATGTGGGTTACAACATTTGAAGAGGGTGGTAGGCTCTGTAAGAACATGGATCGCAATGGGGTGTAAGTTGTACCCCTGGGGTGTAAGAGGTGCCCAAAAATGCCCAATGAAAAGTCAATGGGGCAAAATCCCATAGACTTAACATTGCAAAAATTTTGACGGGTCATAGGTCAGAGCGAGGATTTCATAGAAACATCAGGGTTACTAAATTTAAAGAGGGTGGTAGGCTATGTAAGAACATACATGACATTGGGGTTTAAGTTGTACCCCTGGGGTGTAAGAGGCACCCGAAAATTCCCATTGAGGAAACATGCCCATATAAGGGAATAAAACAGTTCCAGATGGGATATCTTTGCTTTACAGTGTCGTAGAGATAAGTGGGTGGGCTCATTTCACTCAGGCATCCAATCAGTCTCTCAGGATCATCCCAGAGCTATTAAGCCACGCCCCTAGCAACCACTTCTGGGCACCCTAGCAACATCTTCCATAGACTGCCATTATAAAATGCCCAGATGGATATCTTTGCACCACAGTGTCATAGAGACATGGGGGTGGGCTCATTTTACTCAGGCATCCAATCAGTCTCTCAGGATCCTTACATAGGTATTAAGCCACGCCCCTAGCAACCACTTTTGAGAACCCTAGCAACATAAAATTCAAACAGTTATATCTCGGCATCCGAACATCGTAGAGACACAGGGGTTGGACCGTTTGACTTGTGACTCAGCGTGTAATCATTATGGGATGCCAAATTTTTCCCTAGCAACCAAATACATTACCCTAGCAACAGAGTAAACAAAGCCTTATATCTCCGCATCAGAACATCGTAAAGACATGGGGGTTGGACCGTTTGATTCTAGACTCAGCTTGTAATCATTATGGGATGCCGATTTTTTCCCTAGCAACCAAATACAGTACCCTAGCAACAGAGTAAACAAAGCCTTATATCTCCGCATCAGACATCGTAGAGACACGGGGGTTGGACCGTTTGACTCGTGACTCGGAGGGTAATCACTAGTGGATGCCATTTTTTCCCTAGCAACCAAATACAGTACCCTAGCAACAGAGTAAACAAAGCCTTATATCTCCGCATCAGAACATCGTAGAGACACAGGGGTTGGACCGTTTGACTAGTGACTCGGCGGGTAATCACTAGTGGATGCCAATTTTTTCCCTAGCAACCAAATACAGTACCCTAGCAACAGAGTAAACAAAGCCTTATATCTCCGCATCAGAACATCGTAGAGACACGGGGGTTGAACCGTTTGACCCCTGACTCGGAGGGTAATCACTAGTGGATGCCATTTTTTTCCCTAGCAACCAAATACAGTACCCTAGCAACAGAGTAAGCAAAGCCTTATATCTCCGCATCAGAACATCGTAGAGACACAGGGTTTGGACCGTTTGACTCGTGACTCGGAGGGTAATCAGTAGTGGATGCCAAATTTTTCCCTAGCAACCAAATACAGTTCCCTAGCAACAGAGTAAACAAAGCCTTATATCTGCGCATCAGAACATTGTACAGACAGGGGGGTTGGACCGTTTGACTCGTGACTCGGAGGGTAATCACTAGTGGATGGCAATTTTTTCCCTAGCAACCAAATACAATACCCTAGCAACCAGATAAACATAGCCTTATATCTCAGCATCAGAACATCGTAGAGACACGGGAGTTGGATCGTTTTACTTTTGGCTCGGAGTATAATCATATATGGTCCCCAGAATTTTGCCACGGCAAGCACCACTCACATTTTCTTCAGGAAATGTACCTATCTAGTTATGTTGGCTTGACAAAGCCAACATACTGATATTGTATTTAAACTTATTATTATTATTCTTCTTCTTCTTCTTCTTCTTCTTCTGAGACTAAAATTTCTGCGGCTAACTCGTCCGACAGCTTTCAAGCTACATCCACGAAATTTTCCACGGACATTCTGACTGGTCTAAAGAAGTGTGCTATATCTTTTTGACGGGATCCGACTTACAGAATTCCTAAAACGGGACATAAAACTTCCGAAAAGTCCCATTTACTTAACATTGCGACAAACTTTGACAGGTCATAGCTCCGAGTGAGAAATTTGTAGAAACTTGTGGCTTACCATATTTAAGGAGGCTGACAGGCACTGTGAGAACATACCTCACATTGGGGTGTAAGTTTCACCCCTGGGGTGTAGGAGGCCCCCAAAATTCCCCATTGACTTATAACGGGGCAGGAAACACGCCCATATAAGGGAATAAAAACGTTCCAGATGGAATATCTTCGCTTTACAGTATCATAGAGACATGGGGGTGGGCTCATTTTACTCAGGCATCCAATCAGTCTCTCTGGATCATCCCATAGCAATTAAGTCACGCCCCTAGCAACCATTTTTGGGCACCCTAGCAACATCTCCCATAGACTGCCATTATAAAATGCCCAGATGGATATCTTTGCAGGACAGTGTCACAGAGACATGGGGGTGGGCTCATTTTACTCAGGCATCCAATCAGTCTCTAAGGATTCTTATTGAGCTATTAAGCCACGCCCCTAGCAACCAAATATGAGCACCCTAGCAACATAATAAACAAAGCCTTATATCTCTGGATCCAAACATAATAGAGACATGGGGGTTGGGTCTTTTGGTCATGTTAGCTTCATGCTAGCTTCAAGCTAAGTCATACTAGCTTCATGCTAGTTTCATGCTAGCTTTATGCTAAATTCATAATAAATCTTGCTAAATTCATGCTTATTCATGTTAGCATCATGCTAGCTTCATGCTAATTCATGTTAGCATCATGCTAGCTTCCAGCTAATTCATGTTAGCATCATGCTAGCTTCATGCTAATTCATGTTAGCATCATGCTAGCTTCATGCTAATTCTTGTTAGCTTCCTGCTAGCTTCATGCTAATTCATGTTAGCATCATGCTAGCTTCATGCTAATTCATGTTAGCATCATGCTAATTCATGCTAATTCATGTTAGCATCATGCTAGCTTCATGCTAATTCATGTTAGCATCATGCTAGCTTCATGCTAATTCATGTTAGCATCATGCTAGCTTCATGCTAACTTCATGCTAATTCATGTTAGCATCATGCTAGCTTCATGCTAATTCATGTTAGCATCATGCTAGCTTCATGTTAATTCATGTTAGCATCATGCTAGCTTCATGCTAATTCATGTTAACATCATGCTAGCTTCATGTTAATTCATGTTAGCATCATGCTAGCTTCATGCTAATTCATGTTAGCATCATGCTAGCTTCATGCTAATTCATGTTAGCTTAATGCTAGCTTCATGCTAATTTATGTTAGCATCATGCTAGCTTCATGCTAATTCATGTTAGCATCATGCTAGCTTCATGCTAATTCATGTTAGCATCATGCTAGCTTCATTATAATTCATGTTAGCATCATACTAGCTTCATGCTAATTCATGTTAGCATCATGCTAGCTTCATGCTAACTTCATGCTAATTCATGTTATCATCATGCTAGCTTCATGCTAATTCATGTTAGCATCATGCTAGCTTCATGCTAATTCATGTTAGCATCATGCTAGCTTCATGCTAACTTCATGCTAATTCATGTTAACATCATGCTAGCTTCATGCTAATCATGCTAACTTGATGCTAGCTTCATGCTAATCATGTTAGCTTCATGCTAGCTTCATGCTAGCTTCATGCTAATTCATGTTAGCATCATGTTAGCTTCATGCTATTTCATGTTAGCATCATGCTAGCTTCATGCTAATCATGTTAACTTCATGCTAATCATGTTAGCTTCATGCTAGCTTCAGGCTAATCATGCTAACTTTATGTTAAATCAGGCTAGCTTCATACTTAAACATACTAACAGCCAGATAGCCTACTAAACTAAACTTCTGTCAAACCGTTTTTAACGTTCAGGCCAGGCTTTGTCAAGCCAACATAAAGTTTGTCAACAAACTTTTCTATCTAGTTTATAATTATTATTCTTCTTTTTCTGGACACTTTTTCGGCGCGTAACTCGTCCCGCACGGTTTAACGTAGTCCCACAAAAGAGGGCTCAAATCGACCGGATTATTGAGGAGAGGTGTGCTATGACTTTTATAAGGGATCGGGTGCAGGGTTTCTGAAAGGGGGGCGAAAAACCACCCGAAAAATCCCATTGACTTAACATTGCGCCCAACTTTGGCGGGTCATAGCTCCGCTCGAGGATTTTGTAGAAACATGTGGGTTACAACATTTGAAGAGGGTGGTAGGCTCTGTATGAACATAGATCACAATGGGGTGTAAGTTGTACCCCTGGGGTGTAAGAGGCACCCGAAAATTCCCATTGACTTATAATGGGGCAGGAAACATGCCCATATAAGGGAATAAAACAGTTCCAGATGGGATATCTTTGCTTTACAGTGTCGTAGAGATAAGTGGGTGGGCTCATTTTACTCGGGCATCCAATCAGTCTCTCAGGATCATCCCAGAGCTATTAAGCCACGCCCCTAGCAACAATTTTGGGCACCCTAGCAACATCTCCCATAGACTGCCATTATAAAATGCCCAGATGGATATCTTTGCAGCACAGTGTCATAGAGACATGGGGGTGGGCTCATTTTACCCAGACATCCAATCAGTCTCTCAGGATCCTTATTGAGGTATTAAGCCACGCCCCTAGCAACCACTTTTGAGCACCCTAGCAACATAACATTTAAACAGTTATATCTCGACATCAGAACATCGTAGAGACACGGGGGTTGGACCGTTTTACTTGTGACTCGGAGTGTAATAACTGGCCAGATCATTGGCCACTCCCAAGCCACGCCCCTAGCAACCAAATATGAGCACCCTAGCAACCGAATAAACAAAGCCTTATATCTCCGCATCAGAACATCGTAGAGACACGGGGGTTGGACCATTTTACTTGTGACTCAGAGTGTAATAATTGGCCACATTGTTGGCCACTCCCAAGCCACGCCCCTAACAACCAAATATGAGCACCCTAGCAACATAATAAACAAAGCCTTATATCTCTGGATCTGAACATCATAGAGACATGGGGGTTGGGTCTTTGGGTCATGTTAGCTTCATGCTAGCTTAATGCTAAGTCATACTAGCTTCATGCTAGTTTCATGCTAGCTTAATGCTAATTTCATAATAAATCTTGCTAAGTTCACGTTAAATCATGCTAGCTTCATGCTAACTTCATGTTAACTTCTTGCTAATCATGCTAACATCATGCTAGCTTCATGCTAATCATGCTAACATCATGTTATCTTTATGCTAATCATTCTAACATCATGCTAACTTCATGCTAATCATGATAGCTTCATGCTAATCATGTTAACATCATGCTAGCTTCATGCTAATCATGTTAACATCATGCTAGCTTCATGTTAGCTTCATGCTAACTTCATGCTAATCATGCTAACATCATGATAATCATGCTAACATCATGCTAACATCATGCTAGCTTCATGCTAATCATGCTAGCTTCATGCTAATTATGTTAGCTTCATGCTAGCTTCATGCTAATCATGCTAGCTTCATGCTAACGTCATGATAATCATGCTAACATCATGCTAATCATGCTAACTTCATGCTAATCATGCTAGCTTCATGCTAATCATGTTAGCTTCATGCTAATCATGCTAGCTTAATGCTAACTTCATGATAACTTCATGCTAATCATGTTAGCTTCATGCTAGCTTCATGCTAATCATGCTAACATCATGTTAATCATGCTAACATCATGCTAACATCATGCTAGCTTCATGCTAATCATGCTAGCTTCATGCTAATCATGTTAGCTTCATGCTAACTTCATGCTAATCATGCTAACTTCATGCTAATCATGCTAGCTTCATGCTAGCTTCATGCTAACTTCATGCTAATCATGCTAACATCATGCTAATCATGCTTACATCATGCTAATCATGCTAACTTCATGCTAATCATGCTAGCTTCATGCTAATCATGTTAGCTTCATGCTAGCTTCATGCTAATCATGCTAGCTTAATGCTAGCTTCATGCTAACTTCATGCTAATCATGTTAGCTTCATGCTAGCTTCATGCTAATCATGTTAACATCATGCTAGCTTCATGTTAACTTCATGCTAACTTCATGCTAATCATGCTAACATCATGCCAACTTCCTGATAATCATGCTAACATCATGCTAACTTCATGCTAATCATATTAACATCATGTTAACTTCATGCTAATGATGTTCGCTTTATGCTAACTTCATGCTAATCATGTTAACATCATACTACCTTCACGTTATTTATGCTAACATCATGCTAGCTTCATGGTAATCATACTACCTTCAATAAACAAAGCCTTATATCTCCACATCAGAACATCGTAGAGACACGGGGGTTGGACCGTTTGACTCGTGACTTGGAGTATAATCATACATTGCCCCCAGAATTTTGCCACGGCAAGCACCACTTCACATTTTCTTCAGGAAATGTACCTATCTAGTTATTATTCTTATGCTCCCCCACTTTTACCAATTGTAACTCCTCCTAGAGCTTTCAAGCTACACCCACAAAACTTTACAAAACTTTTAAGACTGGTCCGTAGATTTATGCTATGACTTTTCTAACTGATGGGACCTTCCGAATTCCTAAACGGGGCGCTCAAACACCCCAAAATTTCCATTGACTTAACACTACGACCAACTTTGACGGGTCATAGCTGCGAACGAGAAATTTGTAGAAACTTGTGGGTTATCACAGTTGAGAAGGCTGACAGGCTCTGTAAGAACATACATCACAATGGGGTGTAAGCTGTACCCCTGGGGTGTAAGAGGCCCCCAAAATTTCCCATTGACTTATAATGGGGGAGGAAGCACGCCCATATAAGGGAATAAAAGCGTCCCGGATGGAATATCTTCACTTAAGAGTGTCGCAGAGACATGGGGGTGGGCTCATTTTACTCAGGCATCCAATCAGACTCTCAGGATTCTTACAGAGTTATTAAGCCACGCCCCTAGCAACCAAATATGAGCACCCTAGCAACAGAACAAACAAAGCCTTATATCTCCGCTTCAGAACATCATAGAGACACGGGGGTTGGACCATTTTACTTGTGGCTTGAAGGGTGATCATTATGGGATGCCAATTTTCTCCCTAGCAACCAAACTTAGTACCCTAGCAACGGAATAAACAAAGCCTTATATCTCCGCTTCAGAACATCATAGAGACACGGGGGTTGGACCGTTTTACTTGTGGCTTGAAGGGTGATCATTATGGGATGCCAATTTTCTCCCTAGCAACCAAACTTAGTACCCTAGCAACGGAATAAACAAAGCCTTATATCTCCGCTTCAGAACATCATAGAGATACGGGGGATGGACCGCTTTACTTGTGGCTTGAAGGGTAATCATTATGGGATGCCAATTTTCTCCCTAGCAACCAAACTTAGTACCCTAGCAACGGAATAAACAAAGCCTTATATCTCCGCTTCAGAACATCATAGAGACACGGGGGTTGGACCGTTTTACTTGTGGCTTGAAGGGTGATCATTATGGGATGCCAATTTTCTCCCTAGCAACCAAACTTAGTACCCTAGCAACGGAATAAACAAAGCCTTATATCTCCGCTTCAGAACATCATAGAGACACGGGGGTTGGACCGTTTTACTTGTGGCTTGAAGGGTGATCATTATGGGATGCCAATTTTCTCCCTAGCAACCAAACTTAGTACCCTAGCAACGGAATAAACAAAGCCTTATATCTCCGCTTCAGAACATCATAGAGACACGGGGGTTGGACCGTTTTACTTGTGGCTTAAAGGGTAATCATTATGGGATGCCAATTTTCTCCCTAGCAACCAAACTTAGTACCCTAGCAACGGAATAAACAAAGCCTTATATCTCTGCTTCAGAACATCAGAGAGACACGGGGGTGGGACCGTTTTTCTTGTGGCTTGAAGGGTGATCATTATGGGATACCAATTTTCTCCTTAGCAACCAAACTTAGTACCCTAGCAACGGAATAAACAAAGCCTTATATCTCCGCTTCAGAACATCTTAGAGACACGGGGGTTGGACCGTTTTACTTGTGGCTTGAAGGTTAATCATTATGGGATGCCAATTTTCTCCCTAGCAACCAAACTTAGTACCCTAGCAACGGAATAAACAAAGCCTTATATCTCTGCTTCAGAACATCATAGAGACACGAGGGTTGGACCGTTTTACTTGTGGCTTGAAGGGTGATCATTATGGGATGCCAATTTTTTCCTTAGCAACCAAACTTAGTACCCTAGCAACGGAATAAACAAAGCCTAATATCTCTGCTTTAGAACATCATAGAGACACGGGGTGGGACCGTTTTACTTGTGATTTGAAGGGTGATCATTATGGGATACCAATTTTCTCCTTAGCAACCAAACTTAGTACCCTAGCAACAGAATAAATGTTAGCTTCATGCTAATCATGTTAGCTTCATGCTAGCTTTGTGCTAATCATGCTAACATCATGCTAATCATGCTAGCATCATGCTAGCTTCATGCTAATCATGCTAGCATCATGCTAGCTTCATGCTAATCATGCTTACATCATGCTAGCTTCATGCTAATCATGCTAACATCATACTTAAACATACTAACAGCCGGATAGCCTACTAAACTAAACTTCTGTCAAACCGTTTTAAACTTTCCGGCTACACTTTTTCAAGCCAACATAAAGTTTGTCCTCAAACTTTAATATCTAGTTAGTGGTGCTTGCATTTATGCAAAGCATCACTATTACTATTGCTCAGGGATATTATTAGTGGTGCTTGCATTTATGCAAGGCATCACTATTATTATTGCTCAGGGATATTATTAGTGGTGCTTGCATTTATGCAAGGCATCACTATTACTATTGCTCAGGGATATTATTATTATTATTATGTTGGCTTGACAAAGCCAACATACTGTTCTTCGATCTAAGCTTATTAGTGGTGCTTGCATTTATGCAAGGCATCACTATTATTATTGCTCAGGGATATTATTATTATTATTCTTATGTCTGCACGTTTTTTCGGCGCGTAACTCGTCCCGCACGGTTTGCCGTAGTCCCATGAATGAGGGCTCAAATCGACCGGTTTATTGAGGAGATGGTGGCTATGACTTTTATAAGCGGTCGGGTGCAGAATTTCCGAAAGGGGGGCGAAAAACCACCCGAAAAATCCCATTGACTTAACATTGCGCCCAACTTTGACGAGTCATAGCTCCGCTCGAGGATTTTGTAGAAACATGTGGGTTACAACATTTGAAGAGGGTGGTAGGCTCTGTAAGAACATGGATCACAATGGGGCGTAAGTTGTACCCCTGGGGTGTAAGAGGTGCCCAAAAATGCCCAATGAAAAGTCAATGGGGCAAAATCCCATAGACTTACCATTGCAAAAATTTTGACGGGTCATAGGTCCGAGTGAGGATTTCATAGAAACATGTGGGTTACTAAATTTGAAGAGGGTGCTAGACTCTGTCAGGACGTCCCCCACAAGGGGGTGTAAGGTTACGCTAGCAACCATTTTGGGCACCCTAGCAACCTATCCCATAGACTGCCATTATAAAATGCCTAGATGGATATCTTTGCATCACAGTGTCACAGAGACATGGGGGTGGGCTCATTTTACTCAGGCATCCAATCAGTCTCTCAGGATCCTTAAATACTTACTAAGCCACGCCCCTAGCAACCACTTTTGAGCACCCTAGCAACATAAAATTCAAACAGTTATATCTCGGCATCAGAACATCGTAGAGACACGGGGGTTGGACCATTTTACTTGTGATTAGGGGTGTAACAATTGGGCACATCATTGGCCACTCCCAAGCCACGCCCCTAGCAACCAAATTTAAGCACCCTAACAACCGAATAAACAAAGCCTTATATCTCGGCATCAGAACATCGTAGAGACACCGGGGTTGGACCGTTTTACTCATGACTCGGCATGTAATCACTAGTGGATGCCAATTTTTTCCCTAGCAACCAAATACAGTACCCTAGCAACAGTGTAAACAAAGCCTTATATCTCCGCATCAGAACATCGTAGAGACACGGGGGTTGGACCGTTGTACTTGTGACTCGGCATGTAATCACTAGTGGATGCCAATTTTTTCCCTAGCAACCAAATACAGTACCCTAGCAACAGTGTAAACAAAGCCTTATATCTCCGCATCAGAACATCGTAGAGACACGGGGGTTGGACCGTTGTACTTGTGACTCGGCATGTAATCACTAGTGGATGCCAATTTTTTCCCTAGCAACCAAATATAGTACCCTAGCAACAGTGTAAACAAAGCCTTATATCTCCGCATCAGAACATTGTAGAGACACGGGGGTTGGACCGTTTTACTCGTGACTCGGCATGTAATCACTAGTGGATGCCAATTTTTTTCCTAGCAACCAAATACAGTACCCTAGCAACAGAGTAAACAAAGCCTTATATCTCCGCATCAGAACATCGTAGAGACACGGGGGTTGGACCGTTTTACTCATGACTCGGCATGTAATCACTAGTGGATGCCAATTTTTTCCCTAGCAACCAAATACAGTACCCTAGCAACAGCGTAAACAAAGCCTTATATCTCTGCATCAGAACATCGTAGAGACACGGGGGTTGGCCCGTTTGACTCGTGACTCAGAGGGTAATCACTAGTGGATGCCATTTTTCTCCCTAGCAACCAAATACAGCTCCCTAGCAACAGAGTAAACAAAGCCTTATATCTCTGCATCAGAACATTGTAGAAACACGGGGTTGGACCGTTTGACTCTTGACTCGGAGGGTAATCACTAGTGGATGCCATTTTTTTCCCTAGCAACCAAATACAGTACCCTAGCAACAGAGTAAACAAAGCCTTATATCTCCGCATCAGAACATTGTACAGACACAGGGGTTGGACCGTTTGACTCGTGACTCGGAGGGTAATCACTAGTGGATGGCAATTTTTTCCCTAGCAGCCAAATACAGTACCATAGCAACCGGATAAACACAGCCTTATATCTCCACATCAGAACATCGTAGAGACACGGGAGTTGGATCGTTTTACTTTTGGCTTGGAGTATAATCATATATGGTTCCCAGAATTTTGCCACAGCAAGCACCACTCACATTTTCTTCAGGAAATGTACCTATCTAGTTATTATTATTATTCTTCTTCTGTTCATACTTTTTACCAATTGTAACTCCTCCTAGAGCTTTCAAGCTACACCCACAAAACTTTACAAAACTTTTAAGACTGGTCCGTAGATAGGTGCTAGGCCTTTTCTAACTGATGGGACCTACCGAATTCCTAAACGGGGCGCTCAAACACCCCAAATTTTCCATTGACTTAACATTGCGACAAACTTTGACGGGTCATAGCTGCAAGCGAGAAATTTGTACAAACTTGTGGGTTACCACATTTGCAGAGGCTGGCAGGCTCTGTAAGAACATACATCACATTGGGGTGTAAGTTTCACCCCTGGGGTGTAGGAGGCCCCCAAAATTCCCCATTGACTTATAACGGGGCAGGAAACACGCCCATATAAGGGAATAAAAACGTTCCAGATGGAATATCTTCGCTTTAGAGTGTCATAGAGACATGGGGGTGGGCTCATTTTACTCAGGCATCCAATCAGTCTCTCTGGATCATCCCATAGCAATTAAGCCACGCCCCTAGCAACCATTTTTGGGCACCCTAGCAACATCTCCCATAGACTTCCATTATAAAATGCCCAGATGGATATCTTTGCAGCACAGTGTCACAGAGACATGGGGGTGGGCTCATTTTACTCAGGCATCCAATCAGTCTCTAAGGATTCTTATTGAGCTATTAAGCCACGCCCCTAGCAACCAAATATGAGCACCCTAGCAACATAATAAACAAAGCCTTATATCTCTGGATCCGAACATCATAGAGACATAGGGGTTGGGTCTTTTGGTCATGTTAGCTTCATGATAGCTTCAAGCTAAGTCATACTAGCTTCATGCTAGTTTCATGCTAGCTTTATGCTAATTTCATAATAAATCTTGCTAACTTCATGCTTTTTCATTTTAGCATCATGCTAGCTTCATGCTAATTCATGTTAACATCATGCTAGCTTCAAGCTATTTCATGTTAACATCATGCTAGCTTCATGCTAATTCATGTTAGCATCATGCTAGCTTCATGCTAATTCATGATAGCATCATGCTAGCTTCATGCTAATTCATGTTAGCATCATGCTAGCTTCATACTAACTTCATGCTAATTCATGTTAGCATCATGCTAATTCATGTTAGCATCATGCTAATTCATGTTAGCATCATGCTAATTCATGTTAGCATCATGCTAATTCATGTTAGCATCATGCTAGCTTCATGTTAATTCATGTTAGCATCATGCTAGCTTCATGCTAATTCATGTTAACATCATGCTAGCTTCATGTTAATTCATGTTAGCATCATGCTAATTCATGTTAGCATCATGCTAGCTTCATGCTAATTCATGTTAGCATCATGCTAGCTTCATGTTAATTCATGTTAGCATCATGCTAGCTTCATGCTAATTCATGTTAGCATCATGCTAGCTTCATGCTAATTCATGTTAGCATCATGCTAACTTCATGCTAATTCATGTTAGCATCATGCTAGCTTCATGCTAATCATGCTAACTTGATGCTAGCTTCATGCTAATTCATGTTAGCATCATGCTAGCTTCATGCTAATTCATGTTAGCATCATGCTAGCTTCATGTTAATTCATGTTAGCATCATGCTAGCGTCATGCTAATTCATGTTAGCATCATGCTAGCTTCATGCTAATTCATGTTAGCATCATGCTAGCTTCATGCTAATTCATGTTAGCATCATGCTAGCTTCATGCTAATTCGTGTTAGCATCATGCTAACTTCATGCTAATTCATGTTAGCATCATGCTAGCTTTATGCTAATCATGCTAACTTGATGCTAGCTTCATGCTAATCATGTTAGCTTCATGCTAGCTTCATGCTAATTTATGTTAGCATTATGCTAGCTTCATGCTATTTCATGTTAGCATCATGCTAACTTCATGCTATTTCATGTTAGCATCATGCTAGATTCATGCTAATCATGCTAACTTGATGCTAGCTTCATGCTAATCATGTTAGCTTCATGCTAGCTTCAGGCTAATCATGCTAGCTTCATGCTAAATCAGGCAAGCTTCATACTTAAACATACTAAGAGCCAGATAGCCTACTAAACTAAACTTCTGTCAAACAGTTTTTAACGTTCAGGCCAGGCTTTGTCAAGCCAACATAAAGTTTGTCAACAAACTTTTCTATCTAGTTATATTTTATTCTTACATCTGCACGTTTTTTCGGCACCTAACTCGTCCCGCACGGTTTGTCGTAGACCCATGAAAGAGGGCTCAAATCAACGGGCTTATTAAGGACACGACTGCTATGACTTTTATAAGCGATCGGGTGCAGGATTTTCGAAAGGGGGGCGAAAAACCACCCGAAAAATCCCATTGACTTAACATTGAGCCCAACTTTGACGAGTCATAGCTCCACTCGAGGATTTTGTAGAAACATGTAGGTTACAACATTTGGAGAGGGTGGTAGACTCTGTAAGAACATGGATCACAATGGGGTGTAAGTTGTACCCCCGGGGTGTAAGAGGCGCCCAAAAGTGCCCCAATGAAAAGTCAATGGGGGAAAATCCCATAGACTTAACATTGCAAAAACTTTGACGGGTCAGAGGTACGAGCGAGGATTTTGTAGAAACATGTAGGTTACAACATTTGGAGAGGGTGGTAGACTCTGTAAGAACATGGATCACAATGGGGTGTAAGTTGTACCCCCGGGGTGTAAGAGGCGCCCAAAAGTGCCCCAATGAAAAGTCAATGGGGGAAAATCCCATAGACTTAACATTGCAAAAACTTTGACGGGTCAGAGGTACGAGCGAGGATTTTGTAGAAACATGTGGGTTACATTATTTGAAGAGGGTGGTAGACTCTGTAAGAACATGGATCACATTGGGGTGTAAGTTGTACCCCTGGGATGTAAGAGGCACCCGAAATTTCCCATTGACTTATAATGGAGCAGGAAACATGCCCATATAAGGGAATAAAAAAGTTCCAAATGGGATATCTTTGCTTTACAATGTCGTAAAGACAAGGGGGTGGGCTCATTTTACTCAGACATCCAATCAGTCTATCAGGATATTCCCAAAGCTTTTAAGCCACGCCCCTAGCAACCACTTTTGAGCACCCTAGCAACATAAAATTTAAACAGTTATATCTCTGCATCAGAACATCATAGAGACACGGGGGTTGGACCGGTTTACTTGTGACTCGGAGTGTAATCATTATGGGATGCCAATTTTTTCCGTAGCAACCAAATACAGTACCCTAGCAACAGAGTAAACAAAGCCTTATATCTCCGTATCAGAACATCGTAGAGACACGGGGGTTGGACCGTTTGACTCGTGACTCGGAGTGTAATCATTATGGGATGCCAATTTTTTCCCTAGCAACCAAATACAGTACCCTAGCAACAGAGTAAACAAAGCCTTATATCTCCGCATCAGAACATCGTAGAGACACCGGGGTTGGACCGTTTGACTCGTGACTCAGAGTGTAATCATTATGGGATGCCAATTTTTTCCCTAGCAACCAAATACAGTACCCTAGCAACAGAGTAAACAAAGCCTTATATCTCCGCATCAGAACATCGTAGAGACACGGGGGTTGGACCGTTTGACTCGTGACTCGGAGTGTAATCACTAGTGGATGCCAATTTTTTCCCTAGCAACCAAATACAGTACCCTAGCAACAGAGTAAACAAAGCCTTATATCTTTGCATCAGAACATCGTAGAGACACGGGGGTTGGACCGTTTGACTCGTGACTCGGAGGGTAATCACTAGCGGATGCCATTTTTTCCCCTAGCAACCAAATACAGTACCCTAGCAACTGAGTAAACAAAGCCTTATATCTCCGCATCAGAACATCGTAGAGACACGGGGGTTGGACCGTTTGACTCGTGTCTTGGAGGGTAATCACTAGTGGATGCCATTTTTTCCCCTAGCAACCAAATACAGTACCCTAGCAACAGTGTAAACAAAGCCTTATATCTCCGCATCAGAACATCATAGAGACACCGGGGTTGGACCGTTTGACTCGTGACTCGGAGGGTAATCACTAGTGGATGCCATTTTTTTCCCTAGCAACCAAATACAGTACCCTAGCAACAGAGTAAACAAAGCCTTATAACTCCGCATCAGAACATCGTAGAGACACGGGGGTTGGACCGTTTTACTTTTGGCTCGGAGTTTAATCATATATGGTCCCCAGAATTTTGCCACGGCAAGCACCACTCACATTTTCTTCAGGAAATGTACCTATCTAGTTATTATTATTCTTATGTCTGCACACTTTTTCGGCGCGTAACTCGTCCCGCACGGTTTGCCGTAGTCCCATGAAAGAGGGCTCAAATTGACCGCATTATTGAGGAGATGGTGGCTATGACTTTTATAAGCGATCGGGTGCAGGATTTTCGAAAGGGGGGCGAAAAACCACCCGAAAAATCCCATTGACTTAACATTACGCCAAACTTTGACGGGTCATAGCTCCGCTCGAGGATTTTGTAGAAACATGTGGGTTACAACATTTGAAGAGGGTGGTAGGCTCTGTAAGAACATACATCACATTGGGGTGTAAGTTGTACCCCTGGGGTGTAAGAGGCACCCAAATGTGCCCCATTGACTTATAATGGGGCAGGAAACATGCCCATATAAGGAAATAAAAAAGTTCCAGATGGGATATCTTCACTTTACAATGTCATAGAGACAAGGGGGTGGGCTCATTTTATTCAGACATCCAATCAGTCTATCAGGATAGTATCAGAGCTATTAAGCCACGCCCCTAGCAACAATTTTGGGCACCCTAGCAACATCTCCCATAGACTGCCATTATAAAATGCCCAGGTGGATATCTTTGCACCAAAGTGTCATAGAGACATGGGGGTGGGCTCATTTTACTCAGACATCCAATCAGTCTCTCAGGATCCTTACATAGGTTTTAAGCCACGCCCCTAGCAACCACTTTTGAGCACCCTAGCAACATAAAATTCAAACAGTTATATCTCCGCATCCGAACATCGTAGAGACACGGGGGTTGGACCGTTTGACTCGTGACTCAGAGTGTAATCATTATGGGATGCCATTTTTTTCCCTAGCAACCAAATACAGTACCCTAGCAACAGAGTAAACAAAGCCTTATATCTCCGCATCAGAACATCGTAGAGACACGGGGGTTGGACCGTTTGACTCATGACTCGGCGTGTAATCATTATGGTATGCCAATTTTTTCCCTAGCAACCAAATACAGTACCCTAGCAACAGAGTAAACAAAGCCTTATATCTCGGCATCCGAACATCGTAGAGACACGGGGGTTGGACCGTTTGACTCGTGACTCGGCGTGTAATCAGTATGGGATGCCAATTTTTCCCCTAGCAACCAAATACAGTACCCTAGCAACAGAGTAAACAAAGCCTTATATCTCCGCATCAGAACATCTTAGAGACACGGGGGGTGGACCGTTTGACTCGTGACTCGGCGTGTAATCACTATGGGATGCCAATTTTTTCCCTAGCAACGAAATACAGTACCCTAGAAACAGAGTAAACAAAGCCTTATATCTCTGCATTAGAACCTCGTAGAGACCCGGGGGTTGGACCGTTGGACTCTTGACTTGGAGGGTAATCACTAGTGGATGCCATTTTTTCCCTAGCAACCAAATACAGCTCCCTAGCAACAGAGTAAACAAAGCCTTATATCTCCGCATCAGAACATCGTAGAGACACGGGGGTTGGACCGTTTGACTTGTGACTCGGCGGGTAATCACCAGTGGATGCCAATTTTCCCCCTAGCAACCAAATACAGTACCCTAGCAACAGTGTAAACAAAGCCTTATATCTCCGCAGCAGAACATCGTAGAGACACAGGGGTTGGACCAATTTACTTGTGACTCGGCATGTAATCACTAGTGGATGCCAATTTTTTCCCTAGCAACCAAATACAGTACCCTAGCAACCGAATAAACAAAGCCTTATATCTCCGCATCAGAACATCGTAGAGACACGGGAGTTGGATCTTTTTACTTTTCGCTTGGAGTATAATCATATATGTTCCCCAGAATTTTGCCACGGCAAGCACCACTCACATTTTCTTCAGGAAATGTACCTATCTAGTTATTATTATTATTATTATTATTATTATTCTTATGTCTGCACGTTTTTTCGGCGC
Source organism: Misgurnus anguillicaudatus (assembly GCF_027580225.2). Classification (NCBI taxonomy): domain Eukaryota; kingdom Metazoa; phylum Chordata; class Actinopteri; order Cypriniformes; family Cobitidae; genus Misgurnus; species Misgurnus anguillicaudatus. The sequence goes on along the minus strand of NC_073357.2, from coordinate 20,673,856 downwards.
GTAACTCGTCCCGCACGGTTTGCCGTAGTCCCATGAAAGAGGGCTCAAATCGACCGGTTTATTGAAGAGATGGTGGCTATGACTTTTATAAGCGGTCGGGTGCAGAATTTCCGAAAGGGGGGCGAAAAACCACCCGAAAAATCCCATTGACTTAACATTGCGCCCAACTTTGACGGGTCATAGCTCCGCTCGAGGATTTTGTAGAAACATGTGGGTTACAACATTTGAAGAGGGTGGTAGGCTCTGTAAGAACATGGATCACAATGGGGTGTAAGTTGTACCCCTGGGGTGTAAGAGGTGCCCAAAAATGCCCAATGAAACGTCAATGGGGCAAAATCCCATAGACTTACCATTGCAAAAATTTTGACGGGTCATAGGTACGAGTGAGGATTTTGTAGAAACATGTGGGTTACTAAATTTAAAGAGGGTGGTAGGCTATGTAAGAACATACATGACATTGGGGTTTAAGTTGTACCCCTGGGGTGTAAGAGGCACCCGAAAATTCCCATTGAGGAAACATGCCCATATAAGGGAATAAAACAGTTCCAGATGGGATATCTTTGCTTTACAGTGTCGTAGAGATAAGTGGGTGGGCTCATTTCACTCAGGCATCCAATCAGTCTCTCAGGATCATCCCAGAGCTATTAAGCCACGCCCCTAGCAACCACTTTTGGGCACCCTAGCAACATCTTCCATAGACTGCCATTATAAAATGCCCAGATGGATATCTTTGCACCACAGTGTCATAGAGACATGGGGGTGGGCTCATTTTACTCAGGCATCCAATAAGTCTCTCAGGATCCTTACATAGGTATTAAGCCACGCCCCTAGCAACCACTTTTGAGAACCCTAGCAACATAAAATTCAAACAGTTATATCTCGGCATCCGAACATCGTAGAGACACGGGGGTTGGACCATTTGACTCGTGACTTAGAGTGTAATCATTATGGGATGCCAATTTTTTACATAGCAACCAAATACAGTACCCAAGCAACAGAGTAAACAAAGCCTTATATCTCCGCATCAGAACATCGTAGAGACACGGGGTTTGGACCGTTTGACTTGTGACTCGGAGTGTAATCATTATGGGATGCCAATTTTTTCCCTAGCAACCAAATACATTACCCTAGCAACAGAGTAAACAAAGCCTTATATCTCCGCATCAGAACATCGTAGAGACACGGGGGTTGGACGGTTTGCCTTGTGACTAGGAGTGTAATCATTATGGGACTCCGATTTTTTCCCTAGCAACCAAATACAGTACCCTAGCAACAGAGTAAACAAAGCCTTATATCTCCGCATCAGAACATCGTAGAGACACGGGGGTTGGACCGTTTGACTCGTGACTCGGAGTGTAATCATTATGGGATGCCAATTTTTTCCCTAGCAACCAAATACATTACCCTAGCAACAGAGTAAACAAAGCCTTATATCTCCGCATCAGAACATCGTAGAGACACGGGGGTTGGACCGTTTGACTCGTGACTCGGAGGGTAATCACTAGTGGATGCCATTTTTTCCCTAGCAACCAAATACAGTACCCTAGCAACAGAGTAAACAAAGCCTTATATCTCCGCATCAGAACATCGTAGAGACACGGGGGTTGGACCGTTTGACTTGTGACTCGGCGGGTAATCACTAGTGGATGCCAATTTTTTCCCTAGCAACCAAATACAGTACCCTAGCAACAGAGTAAACAAAGCCTTATATCTCCGCATCAGAACATTGTACAGACACGGGGGTTGGACCGTTTTACTTTTGGCTTGGAGTATAATCATATATGGTCCCCAGAATTTTGCCACGGCAAGCACCACTCACATTTTCTTCAGGAAATGTACCTATCTAGTATTTTTAATACTATTCGTTTAAATATGCATCATTCAGAAAAAAACAACTATAGAAAGTTTATTATTTCCATGTGTGTCTAAACCTTGCAAATGACATGGGGGCTGGATCGTTTTACTTTTGGCTTGGAGTATAATCATATATGGTCCCCGGAATTTTGCCACGGCAAGCACCACTTCACATTTTCTTCAGGAAATGTACCTATCTAGTTATTATTATTCTTATGTCTGCACGTTTTTTCGGCGCGTAACTCGTCCCGCACGGTTTGCCGTAGTTCCATGAAGGAGGGCTCAAATCGACCGGTATATTGAAGAGATGGTGGCTATGACTTTTATAAGGGATCGGGTGCAGGATTTCTGAAAGGGGGGCGAAAAACCACCCGAAAAATCCCATTGACTTAACATTGCGCCCAACTTTGACGAGTCATAGCTCCGCTCGAGGATTTTATAGAAACATGTGGGTTACAACATTTGAAGAGGGTGGTAGGCTCTGTAAGAACATGGATAACAATGAGGTGTAAGTTGTACCCCTGGGGTGTAAGAGGTGCCCAAAAATGCCCAATGAAAAGTCAATGGGGCAAAATCCCATAGACTTACCATTGCAAAAATTTTGACGGGTCATAGGTCCGCTCGAGGATTTTGTAGAAACATGTGGGTTACTAAATTTAAAGAGGGTGGTAGGCTATGTAAGAACATACATGACATTGGGGTTTAAGTTGTACCCCTGGGGTGTAAGAGGCACCCGAAAATTCCCATTGAGGAAACATGCCCATATAAGGGAATAAAACAGTTCCAGATGGGATATCTTTGCTTTACAGTGTCGTAGAGATAAGTGGGTGGGCTCATTTCACTCAGGCATCCAATCAGTCTTTCAGGATCATCCCAGAGCTATTAAGCCACGCCCCTAGCAACCACTTTTGGGCACCCTAGCAACATCTTCCATAGACTGCCATTATAAAATGCCCAGATGGATATCTTTGCACCACAGTGTCATAGAGACATGGGGGTGGGCTCATTTTACTCAGGCATCCAATCAGTCTCTCAGGATCCTTACATAGGTATTAAGCCACGCCCCTAGCAACCACTTTTGAGAACCCTAGCAACATAAAATTCAAACAGTTATATCTCGGCATCCGAACATCGTAGAGACACAGGGGTTGGACCATTTGACTCGTTACTCAGAGTGTAATCATTATGGGATGCCAATTTTTTCCCTAGCAACCAAATACAGTACCCTAGCAACAGAGTAAACAAAGCCTTATATCTCCGCATCAGAACATCGTAGAGACACGGGGGTTGGACCGTTTGACTTGTGACTCGGAGTGTAATCATTATGGGATGCCAATTTTTTCCCTAGCAACCAAATACATTACCCTAGCAACAGAGTAAACAAAGCCTTATATCTCCGCATCAGAACATCGTAGAGACACGGGGGTTGGACCGTTTGACTCTTGACTCGGAGTGTAATCATTATGGGATGCCAATTTTTTCCCTAGCAACCAAATACAGTACCCTAGCAACAGAGTAAACAAAGCCTTATATCTCCGCACCAGAACATCGTAGAGACACGGGGGTTGGACCGTTTGACTCGTGACTCAGAGTGTAATCATTATGGGATGCCAATTTTTCCCCTAGCAACCAAATACAGTACCCTAGCAACAGAGTAAACAAAGCCTTATATCTCCGCATCAGAACATCGTAGAGACACGGGGGTTGGACCGTTTGACTTGTGACTCGGAGTGTAATCATTATGGGATGCCAATTTTTTCCCTAGCAACCAAATACATTACCCTAGCAACAGAGTAAACAAAGCCTTATATCTCCGCATCAGAACATCGTAGAGACACGGGGGTTGGACCGTTTGACTTGTGACTCGGAGTGTAATCATTATGGGATGCCAATTTTTTCCCTAGCAACCAAATACAGTACCCTAGCAACAGAGTAAACAAAGCCTTATATCTCCGCACCAGAACATCGTAGAGACACGGGGGTTGGACCGTTTGACTCGTGACTCAGAGTGTAATCATTATGGGATGCCAATTTTTTCCCTAGCAACCAAATACAGTACCCTAGCAACAGAGTAAACAAAGCCTTATATCTCCGCATCAGAACATCGTAGAGACACGGGGGTTGGACCGTTTGACTTGTGACTCGGAGTGTAATCATTATGGGATGCCAATTTTTTCCCTAGCAACCAAATACATTACCCTAGCAACAGAGTAAACAAAGCCTTATATCTCCGCACCAGAACATCGTAGAGACACGGGGGTTGGACCGTTTGACTCGTGACTCAGAGTGTAATCATTATGGGATGCCAATTTTTTCCCTAGCAACCAAATACAGTACCCTAGCAACAGAGTAAACAAAGCCTTATATCTCCGCATCAGAACATCGTAGAGACACGGGGGTTGGACCGTATGACTCGTGACTTGGAATGTAATTACTTGTGGATGCCAATTTTTTCCCTAGCAACCAAATCCAGTACCCTAGCAACCGAATAAACAAAGCCTTATATCTCTGCATCAGAACATCGTAGAGACATGGCAGTTGGATGGTTTAAATTGTGGCTTAGAGTATAATCATATGCTCCCCGAAATTTGCCACGGCAAGCACCACTTCACATTTTCTTCAGGAAATGTACCTATCTAGTTAGTGGTGCTTGCATTTATGCAAGGCATCACTATTATTATTGCTCAAAGATATTATTAGTGGTGCTTGCATTTATGCAAAGCATCACTATTATTATTGCTCAGGGATATTATTAGTGGTGCTTGCATTTATGCAAAGCATCACTATTACTATTGCTCAGGGATATTATTATTAGTGGTGCTTGCATTTATGCAAAGCATCACTATTACTATTCCTCAGGGATATTATTATTATTAGTGGTGCTTGCATTTATGCAAAGCATCACTATTACTATTCCTCAGGGATATTATTATTATTATTATTATTCTTATGTCTGCACGTTTTTTCGGCGCGTAACTCGTCCCGCACGGTTTGCCGTAGTCCCATGAAAGAGGGCTCAAATCGACCGGTTTTTTGAAGAGATGGTGGCTATGACTTTTATAAGCGATCGGGTGCAGGATTTCCGAAAGGGGGGCGAAAAACCACCCGAAAAATCCCATTGACTTAACATTGCGCCCAACTTTGAAGGGTCATAGCTCTGCTCGAGGATTTTGTAGAAACATGTGTGTTACAACATTTGAAGAGTGTGGTAGGCTCTTTAAGAACATACATCACCATGGGGTATACCTTGTACCCCTGGGGTGTAAGAGGCACCCAAAAATGCCCAATGATAAGTCAATGGGCGAAAATCCCATAGACTTAACATTGCGAAAAATTTTGACGGGTCATAGGTCCGAGCAAGGATTTCGTAGAACCATGTGGGTCACAACATTTGAAGAGGGTGCTAGACTCTTTCACGACGTCCCCCACAATGGGGTGTAAGGTTACCCTAGCAACCATTTTGGGCACCCTAGCAACCTATCCCATAGACTGCCATTATAAAATGCCCAGATGGATATCTTTGCACCACAGTGTCATAGAGACATGGGGGTGGGCTCATTTTACTCAGGCATCCAATCAGTCTCTCAGGATCCTTAAAGACTTACTAAGCCACGCCCCTAGCAACCACTTTTGAGCACCCTAGCAACATACAATTCAAACAGTTATATCTCGGCATCAGAACATCGTAGAGACACGGGGGTTGGACCGTTTTACTTGTGACTAGGGGTGTAACAATTGGGCACATAATTGGCCACTCCCAAGCCACGCCCCTAGCAACCAAATTTGACCACCCTAGCAACCGAATAAACAAAGCCTTATATCTCCGCATCAGAACATCGTAGAGACACGGGGGTTGGACCGTTTGACTCGTGACTCGGAGGGTAATCAGTAGTGGATGCCAATTTTTTCCCTAGCAACCAAATACAGTACCCTAGCAACAGAGTAAACAAAGCCTTATATCTCCGCATCAGAACATCGTAGAGACATGGGGTTTGGACCGTTTGACTCGTGACTCGGAGGGCAATCACTAGTGGATGCCAATTTTTTCCCTAGCAACCAAATACAGTACCCTAGCAACAGAGTAAACAAAGCCTTATATCTCCGCATCAGAACATCGTAGAGACACGGGGGTTGGACCGTTTGACTCGTGAATCGGAGGGTAATCACTAGTGGATGCCATTTTTCCCCTAGCAACCAAATACAGTACCCTAGCAACAGAGTAAACAAAGCCTTATATCTTTGCATCAGAACATCGTAGAGACACGGGGGTTGGACCGTTTGACTCGTGACTCGGAGGGTAATCACTAGTGGATGCCATTTTTTCCCCTAGCAACCAAATACAGTACCCTAGCAACAGAGTAAACAAAGCCTTATATCTCCGCATCAGAACATCATAGAGACACGGGGGTTGGACCGTTTGACTTGTGACTTGGAGTGTAATCACCAGTGGATGCCCTTTTTTTCCCCTAGCAACCAAATACAGTACCCTAGCAACAGAGTAAACAAAGCCTTATATCTCCGCATCAGAACATCGTAGAGACACGGGGGTTGGACCGTTTTACTTTTGGCTTGGAGTATAATCATATATGGTCCCCAGAATTTTGCCACAGCAAACACCACTCACATTTTCTTCAGGAAATGTACCTATCTAGTTATTAGTGGTGCTTGCATTTATGCAAGGCATCACTATTATTATTCCCCATACTTATTATTAGTGGTGCTTGCATTTATGCAAGGCATCACTATTACTATTCCTCAGGGATATTATTATTTTTATATCTTTATTCTTATGTCGCATAAATTTCGGCGCGTAACTCGTCCCACACGGTTTGTCGTAGACCCATAAAAGAGGGCCCAAATTGACCGGTTTATTGAGGAATGGTGTGCTATATCTTTTTTAAGGGATCGGGTGCAGGATTTTCGAAAGGGGGGCGAAAAACCACCCGAAAAATCCCATTGACTTAACATTGCGCCCAACTTTGACCAGTCATAGCTCCACTCGAGGATTTTGTAGAAACATGTGGGTTACAACATTTGAAGAGGGTGGTAGGCTCAGTATGAACATACACCACAATGGGGTGTAAGTTGTACCCCTGGGGTGTAAGAGTCACCCGAAATTTCCAATTGACTTATAATGGGGCAGGAAACATGCCCATATAAGGGAATAAAAAAGTTCCAGATGAGATATCTTTGCTTTACAATGTCGTAGAGACAAGGGGGTAGGCTCATTTTACTCAGAGATCCAATCAATCTATCAGGATAGTCCCAGAGCTATTAAGCCACGCCCCTAGCAACCATTTTGGGCACCCTAGCAACATCTCCCATAGACTGCCATTATAAAATGCCCAGATGGATATCTTTGCAGCACAGTGTCATAGAGACATGGGGGTGGGCTCATTTTACTCAGGCATCCAATCAGTCTCACAGGATCCTTACATAGGTATTAAGCCACGCCCCTAGCAACCACTTTTGAGCACCCTAGCAACATAAAATTCAAACAGTTATATCTCCGCATCAGAACATCGTAGAGACACGGGGGTTGGACCGTTTGACTTGTGACTCGGCGTGTAACCACTATGGGATGCCAATTTTTTCCCTAGCAACCAAATACAGTACCCTAGCAACAGAGTAAACAAAGCCTTATATCTCCGCATCAGAACATCGTAGAGAAACGGGGGTTGGACCGTTTGACTTGTGACTCGGCGTGTAATCACTATGGGATGCCAATTTTTTCCCTAGCAACCAAATACAGTACCCTAGCAACAGAGTAAACAAAGCCTTATATCTCCGCATCAGAACATCGTAGAGACACGGGAGTTGGACCGTTTGACTCGTGACTCGGCGTGTAATCACTATGGGATGCCAATTTTTTCCCTAGCAACCAAATACAGTACCCTAGCAACAGAGTAAACAAAGCCTTATATCTCCGCATCAGAACATCGTAGAGAAACGGGGGTTGGACCGTTTGACTCGTGACTCGGCGGGTAATCACTATGGGATGACAATTTTTTCCCTAGCAACCAAATACAGTACCCTAGCAACAGAGTAAACAAAGCCTTATATCTCAGCATCAGAACATCGTAGAGACACGGGGGTTGGACCGTTTGACTCTTGACTCAGAGTGTAATCACTAGTGGATGCCATTTTTTTCCCTAGCAACCAAATACAGTACCCTAGCAACAGAGTAAACAAAGCCTTATATCTCTGCATCAGAACATTGTACAGACAGGGGGGTTGGACCGTTTGACTCGTGACTTGGAGGGTAATCACTAGTGGATGGCAATTTTTTCCCTAGCAACCAAATACAGTACCCTAGCAACCGGATAAACATAGCCTTATATCTCCGCATCAGAACATCGTAGAGACACGGGGGTTGGACCGTTTGACTCTTGACTCAGAGTGTAATCACTATGGGATGCCATTTTTTCCCCTAGCAACCAAATACAGTACCCTAGCAACAGAGTAAACAAAGCCTTATATCTCAGCATCAGAACATCGTAGAGACACGGGGGTTGGACCGTTTAACTCGTGACTCGGAGTGTAATCATTATGGGATGCCAATTTTTTCCCTAGCAACCAAATACAGTACCCTAGCAACAGAGGAAACAAAGCCTTATATCTCCGCATCAGAACATCGTAGAGACACGGGGGTTGGACCGTTTGACTCGTGACTCAGAGTGTAATCATTATGGGATGCCAATTTTTTCCCTAGCAACCAAATACAGTACCCTAGCAACAGAGTAAACAAAGCCTTATATCTCCGCATCAGAACATCGTAGAGACACGGGGGTTGGATCGTTTGACTTGTGACTCGGAGTGTAATCATTATGGGATGCCAATTTTTTCCCTAGCAACCAAATACAGTACCCTAGCAACAGAGTAAACAAAGCCTTATATCTCCGCATCAGAACATCGTAGAGAAACAGGGGTTGGACCGTTTGACTCGTGACTCGGAGTGTAATCATTATGGGATGCCAATTTTTCCCTAGCAACCAAATACAGTACCCTAGCAACAGAGTAAACAATGCCTTAATCTGCGCATCAGAACATCGTAGAGACACGGGGGTTGGACCGTTTGACTCGTGAGTCGGAGTGTAGTCATTATGGGATGCCATTTTTTTCCCTAGCAACCAAATACAGTACCCTAGCAACAGAGTAAACAAAGCCTTATATATCCGCATCAGAACATCGTAGAGACACGGGGGTTGGACCGTTTGACTCGTGACTCGGCGGGTAATCATTATGGGATGCCAATTTTTTCCCTACCAACCAAATACAGTACCCTAGCAACAGAGTAAACAAAGCCTTATATCTCCGCATCAGAACATCGTAGAGACATGGGGATTGGACCGTTTGACTCGTGACCCGGAGTGTAATCAATATTGGATGTCAAATTTTCCCTAGCAACCAAATACAGTACCCTAGCAACCAAATAAACAAAGCCTTATATCTCCCCATCAGAACATCGTAAAGACATGGGGGTTTGACCATTTGACTTTTGGCTTGGAGTATAATCATATATGGTCCCCCGAAATTTGCCACGGCAAGCACCACTTCACATTTTCTTCAGGAAATGTACCTATCTAGTTATTATTCTTCTTTTTCTGGACACTTTTTCGGCGCGTAACTCGTCCCGCACGGTTTAACGTAGTCCCATGAAAGAGGGCTCAAATCGACCGGATTATTGAGGAGAGGTGTGCTATGACTTTTATAAGCGATCGGGTGCAGGATTTCTGAAAGGGGGGCGAAAAACCACCCGAAAAATCCCATTGACTTAACATTGCGCCCAACTTTGACGAGTCATAGCTCCGCTCGAGGATTTTATAGAAACATGTGGGTTACAACATTTGAAGAGGGTGGTAGGCTCTGTAAGAACATACATCACATTGGGGTGTAAGTTGTACCCCTGGGGTGTAAGAGGTGCCCAAAAATGCCCAATGAAAAGTCAATGGGGCAAAATCCCATAGACTTACCATTGCAAAAATTTTGACGGGTCATAGGTACGAGTGAGGATTCCTTAGAAACATGTGGGTTACTACATTTGAAGAGGTTGGTAGGCTCTCTAAGAACATACATCATAATGGGGTGTAAGTTGTACCCCTGGGGTGTAAGAGGCACCCGAAAATTTCCATTGACTTATAATGGGGCAGGAAACATGTCCATATAAGGGAATACAAACATTTCCAGATGGGATATCTTTGCTTTACAGTGTCGTAGAGATACGTGGGTGGGCTCATTTTACTTGGGCATCCAATCAGCCTCTCAGGATCCTCCCAGAGCTATTAAGCCACGCCCCTAGCAACAATTTTGGGCACCCTAGCAACATCTCCCATAGACTGCCATTATAAAATGCCAGGATGGATATCTTTGCAGCACAGGGTCATAGAGACTTGGGGGTGGGCTCATTTTACCCAGACATCCAATCAGTCTCTCAGGATCCTTATTGAGGTATTAAGCCACGCCCCTAGCAACCACTTTTGAGCACCCTAGCAACATAACATTGAAACAGTTATATCTTGGCATCAGAACATCGTAGAGACACGGGGGTTGGACCGTTTTACTTGTGACTCGGAGTGTAATCACTGGCCACATCATTGGCCACGCCCAAGCCACGCCCCTAACAACCAAATATGAGCACCCTAGCAACATAATAAACAAAGCCTTATATCTCTGGATCCGAACATCATAGAGACATGGGGGTTGGGTCTTTGGGTCATGTTAGCTTCATGCTAGCTTAATGCTAAGTCATACTAGCTTCATGCTAGTTTCATGCTAGCTTAATGCTAATTTCATAATAAATCTTGCTAACTTCACGTTAAATCATGCTAGCTTCATGCTATCTTCATGCTAACTTCATGTTAACTTCTTGCTAATCATGCTAACATCATGCTAGCTTCATGCTAATCATGCTAACATCATGTTATCTTTATGCTAGTCATTCTAACATCGTGCTAACTTCATGCTAATCATGCTAACATCATGCTAACTTCATGCTAATCATGCTAGCATCATGCTATTCATGCTAACATCATGCTAGCTTCATGCTAACATCATGCTAATCATGCTAACATCATGCTAGCTTCATGCTAATCATGGTAGCTTCATGATAATCATGCTAACATCATGCTAGCTTCATGCTAATCATGCTAGCTTCATGCTAGCTTCATGCTAATCATGCTAACTTCATGCTAACTTCATGCTAACTTCATGCTAACTTCATGCTAACTTCATGCTAACTTCATGCTAATCATGTTAGCTTCATGCTAGCTTCATGCTAATCATGTTAACATCATGCTAGCTTCATGCTAATCATGGTAGCTTCATGCTAATCATGCTAACATCATGCTAGCTTCATGCTAATCATGCTAGCTTCATGCTAATCATGTTAGCTTCATGCTAGCTTCAGGCTAATCATGCAAACTTCATGCTAGCTTCATGTTAACTTCATGCTAATCATGCTTACATCATGCTAACATCATGCTAACTTCATGCTGATCATATTAGCATCATGTTAGCTTCATGCTAATTATGTTAGCTTTGTGCTAGCTTCATGCTAATGATGTTAGCTTTATGCTACCTTCATGCTAATCATGCTAACTTCATGTTAATCATGTTAACATCATACTACCTTCACGTTAATTGTGCTAACATCATGCTAGCTTCATGCTAATCATGCTACCTTCAATAAACAAAGCCTTATATCTCCACATCAGAACATCGTAGAGACACGGGGGTTGGACCGTTTGACTCGTGACTCGGATTGTAATCACAAGTGGATGCCAATTTTCTCCCTAGCAACCAAATACAGTACCCTAGCAACCGAATAAACAAAGCCTTAAATCTCCGCATCAGAACATCGTAGAGACACGGGGTTTGGATCGTTTTACTCGTGACTGTAGGTATAATCATATACTGTCCCCAAAAATTTGCCACGGCAAGCACCACTTCACATTTTCTTCAGGAAATGTACCTATCTAGTTATTATTATTCTTATGTCTGCACGTTTTTTCGGCGCGTAACTCGTCCCGCACGGTTTGCCGTAGTCCCATGAAAGAGGGCTCAAATCGACCGGTTTTTTGAAGAGATGGTGGCTATGACTTTTATAAGCGATCGGGTGCAGGATTTCCGAAAGGGGGGCGAAAAACCACCCGAAAAATCCCATTGACTTAACATTGCGCCCAACTTTGAAGGGTCATAGCTCTGCTCGAGGATTTTGTAGAAACATGTGTGTTACAACATTTGAAGAGTGTGGTAGGCTCTTTAAGAACATACATCACCATGGGGTATACCTTGTACCCCTGGGGTGTAAGAGGCACCCAAAAATGCCCAATGATAAGTCAATGGGCGAAAATCCCATAGACTTAACATTGCGAAAAATTTTGACGGGTCATAGGTCCGAGCAAGGATTTCGTAGAACCATGTGGGTCACAACATTTGAAGAGGGTGCTAGACTCTTTCACGACGTCCCCCACAATGGGGTGTAAGGTTACCCTAGCAACCATTTTGGGCACCCTAGCAACCTATCCCATAGACTGCCATTATAAAATGCCCAGATGGATATCTTTGCACCACAGTGTCATAGAGACATGGGGGTGGGCTCATTTTACTCAGGCATCCAATCAGTCTCTCAGGATCCTTAAAGACTTACTAAGCCACGCCCCTAGCAACCACTTTTGAGCACCCTAGCAACATACAATTCAAACAGTTATATCTCGGCATCAGAACATCGTAGAGACACGGGGGTTGGACCGTTTTACTTGTGACTAGGGGTGTAACAATTGGGCACATAATTGGCCACTCCCAAGCCACGCCCCTAGCAACCAAATTTGACCACCCTAGCAACCGAATAAACAAAGCCTTATATCTCCGCATCAGAACATCGTAGAGACACGGGGGTTGGACCGTTTGACTCGTGACTCGGAGGGTAATCAGTAGTGGATGCCAATTTTTTCCCTAGCAACCAAATACAGTACCCTAGCAACAGAGTAAACAAAGCCTTATATCTCCGCATCAGAACATCGTAGAGACATGGGGTTTGGACCGTTTGACTCGTGACTCGGAGGGCAATCACTAGTGGATGCCAATTTTTTCCCTAGCAACCAAATACAGTACCCTAGCAACAGAGTAAACAAAGCCTTATATCTCCGCATCAGAACATCGTAGAGACACGGGGGTTGGACCGTTTGACTCGTGAATCGGAGGGTAATCACTAGTGGATGCCATTTTTCCCCTAGCAACCAAATACAGTACCCTAGCAACAGAGTAAACAAAGCCTTATATCTTTGCATCAGAACATCGTAGAGACACGGGGGTTGGACCGTTTGACTCGTGACTCGGAGGGTAATCACTAGTGGATGCCATTTTTTCCCCTAGCAACCAAATACAGTACCCTAGCAACAGAGTAAACAAAGCCTTATATCTCCGCATCAGAACATCATAGAGACACGGGGGTTGGACCGTTTGACTTGTGACTTGGAGTGTAATCACCAGTGGATGCCCTTTTTTTCCCCTAGCAACCAAATACAGTACCCTAGCAACAGAGTAAACAAAGCCTTATATCTCCGCATCAGAACATCGTAGAGACACGGGGGTTGGACCGTTTTACTTTTGGCTTGGAGTATAATCATATATGGTCCCCAGAATTTTGCCACAGCAAACACCACTCACATTTTCTTCAGGAAATGTACCTATCTAGTTATTAGTGGTGCTTGCATTTATGCAAGGCATCACTATTATTATTCCCCATACTTATTATTATTATTCTTCTTTTTCTGGACACTTTTTCGGCGCGTAACTCGTCCCGCACGGTTTAACGTAGTCCCATGAAAGAGGGCTCAAATCGACCGGATTATTGAGGAGAGGTGTGCTATGACTTTTATAAGCGATCGGGTGCAGGATTTCTGAAAGGGGGGCGAAAAACCACCCGAAAAATCCCATTGACTTAACATTGCGCCCAACTTTGACGAGTCATAGCTCCGCTCGAGGATTTTATAGAAACATGTGGGTTACAACATTTGAAGAGGGTGGTAGGCTCTGTAAGAACATACATCACATTGGGGTGTAAGTTGTACCCCTGGGGTGTAAGAGGTGCCCAAAAATGCCCAATGAAAAGTCAATGGGGCAAAATCCCATAGACTTACCATTGCAAAAATTTTGACGGGTCATAGGTACGAGTGAGGATTCCTTAGAAACATGTGGGTTACTACATTTGAAGAGGTTGGTAGGCTCTCTAAGAACATACATCATAATGGGGTGTAAGTTGTACCCCTGGGGTATAAGAGGCACCCGAAAATTCCCATTGACTTATAATGGGGCAGGAAACATGCCCATATAAGGGAATAAAACAGTTCCAGATGGGATATCTTTGCTTTACAGTGTCGTAGAGATACGTGGGTGGGCTCATTTTACTTGGGCATCCAATCAGCCTCTCAGGATCCTCCCAGAGCTATTAAGCCACGCCCCTAGCAACAATTTTGGGCACCCTAGCAACATCTCCCATAGACTGCCATTATAAAATGCCAGGATGGATATCTTTGCAGCACAGGGTCATAGAGACTTGGGGGTGGGCTCATTTTACCCAGACATCCAATCAGTCTCTCAGGATCCTTATTGAGGTATTAAGCCACGCCCCTAGCAACCACTTTTGAGCACCCTAGCAACATAACATTGAAACAGTTATATCTTGGCATCAGAACATCGTAGAGACACGGGGGTTGGACCGTTTTACTTGTGACTCGGAGTGTAATCACTGGCCACATCATTGGCCACGCCCAAGCCACGCCCCTAACAACCAAATATGAGCACCCTAGCAACATAATAAACAAAGCCTTATATCTCTGGATCCGAACATCATAGAGACATGGGGGTTGGGTCTTTGGGTCATGTTAGCTTCATGCTAGCTTAATGCTAAGTCATACTAGCTTCATGCTAGTTTCATGCTAGCTTAATGCTAATTTCATAATAAATCTTGCTAACTTCACGTTAAATCATGCTAGCTTCATGCTATCTTCATGCTAACTTCATGTTAACTTCTTGCTAATCATGCTAACATCATGCTAGCTTCATGCTAATCATGCTAACATCATGTTATCTTTATGCTAGTCATTCTAACATCGTGCTAACTTCATGCTAATCATGCTAACATCATGCTAACTTCATGCTAATCATGCTAACATCATGCTAGCTTCATGCTAATCATGGTAGCTTCATGATAACATCATGCTAATCATGCTAACATCATGCTAGCTTCATGCTAATCATGGTAGCTTCATGATAATCATGCTCACATCATGCTAGCTTCATGCTCATCATGCTAGCTTCATGCTGGCTTCATGCTAACTTTATGCTAACTTCATGCTAACTTCATGCTAACTTCATGCTAACTTCATGCTAACTTCATGCTAACTTCATGCTAATCATGTTAGCATCATGCTGGCTTCATGTTAATCATGTTAGCATCATGCTAGCTTCATGCTAATCATGGTAGCTTCATGCTAATCATGCTAACATCATGCTAGCTTCATGCTAATCATGCTAGCTTCATGCTAATCATGTTAGCTTCATGCTAGCTTCAGGCTAATCATGCAAACTTCATGCTAGCTTCATGTTAACTTCATGCTAATCATGCTTACATCATGCTAACCTCATGCTAACTTCATGCTGATCATATTAGCATCATGTTAGCTTCATGCTAATTATGTTAGCTTTGTGCTAGCTTCATGCTAATGATGTTAGCTTTATGCTACCTTCATGCTAATCATGCTAACTTCATGTTAATCATGTTAACATCATACTACCTTCACGTTAATTGTGCTAACATCATGCTAGCTTCATGCTAATCATGCTACCTTCAATAAACAAAGCCTTATATCTCCACATCAGAACATCGTAGAGACACGGGGGTTGGACCGTTTGACTCGTGACTCGGATTGTAATCACAAGTGGATGCCAATTTTCTCCCTAGCAACCAAATACAGTACCCTAGCAACCGAATAAACAAAGCCTTATATCTCCGCATCAGAACATCGTAGAGACACGGGGTTTGGATCGTTTTACTCGTGACTGTAGGTATAATCATATACTGTCCCCAGAAATTTGCCACGGCAAGCACCACTTCACATTTTCTTCAGGAAATGTACCTATCTAGTTAGTGGTGCTTGCATTTATGCAAAGCATCACTATTATTATTGCTCAAAGATATTATTATTAGTGGTGCTTGCATTTATGCAAAGCATCACTATTACTATTCCTCAGGGATATTATTATATTTTATTCTTACATCTGCACGTTTTTTCGGCACCTAACTCGTCCCGCACGGTTTGTCGTAGACCCATGAAAGAGGGCTCAAATCGACCGGCTTATTGAGGAGAGGTGTGCTATGACTTTTATAAGCGATCGGGTGCAGGATTTCCGAAAGGGGGGCGAAAAACCACCCGAAAAATCCCATTGACTTAACATTGCGCCCAACTTTGACGAGTCATAGCTCCGCTCGAGGATTTTGTAGAAACATGTGGGTTACAACATTTGAAGAGGGTGGTAGACTCTGTAAGAACATACATCACATTGGGGTGTAAGTTGTACCCCTGGGGTGTAAGAGGCGCCCAAAAGTGCCCCAATGAAAAGTCAATGGGGGGAAATCCCATAGACTTAACATTGCAAAAACTTTGACGGGTCATAGGTACGAGCGAGGATCTTGTAGAAACATGTGGGTTACATTATTTGAAGAGGGTGGTAGACTCTGTAAGAACATGGATCACAATGGGGTGTAAGTTGTACCCCTGGGGTGTAAGAGGCACCCGAATTTTCCCATTGACTTATAATGGGGCAGGAAACATGCCCATATAAGGGAATAAAAAAGTTCCAGATGGGATATCTTTGCTTTACAGTGTCCTAAAGACAAGGGGGTGGGCTCATTTTACTCAGACATCCAATCAGTCTATCAGGATATTCCCAAAGCTTTTAAGCCACGCCCCTAGCAACCACTTTTTAGCACCCTAGCAACATAAAATTCAAACAGTTATATCTCTGCATCAGAACATCATAGAGACACGGGGGTTTGACCGTTTGACTAGTGACTCGGAGTGTAATCATTATGGGATGCCATTTTTTTCCCTAGCAACCAAATACAGTACCCTAGCAACAGAGTAAACAAAGCCTTATATCTCCGCATCAGAACATCGTAGAGACACGGGGGTTGGACCGTTTGACTCGTGACTCGGAGTGTAATCATTATGGGATGCCAATTTTTTCCCTAGCAACCAAATACAGTACCCTAGCAACAGAGTAAACAAAGCCTTATATCTCCGCACCAGAACATCGTAGAGACACGGGGGTTGGACCGTTTGACTCGTGACTCGGCGTGTAATCATTATGGGATGCCAATTTTTTCCCTAGCAACCAAATACAGTACCCTAGCAACAGAGTAAACAAAGCCTTATATCTCCGCATCAGAACATCGTAGAGACACAGGGGTTGGACCGTTTGACTCGTGACTCGGAGTGTAATCATTATGGGATGCCATTTTTCCCCTAGCAACCAAATACAGTACCCTAGCAACAGAGTAAACAAAGCCTTATATCTCCGCATCAGAACATCGTAGAGACATGGGGGTTGGACCGTTTGACTCGTGACTCGGAGTGTAATCATTATGGGATGCCATTTTTTTCCCTAGCAACCAAATACAGTACCCTAGCAACAGAGTAAACAAAGCCTTATATCTCCGCATCAGAACATCGTAGAGACACGGGGGTTGGACCGTTTGACTCGTGACTCGGAGTGTAATCATTATGGGATGCCAATTTTTTCCCTAGCAACCAAATACAGTACCCTAGCAACAGAGTAAACAAAGCCTTATATCTCCGCATCAGAACATCGTAGAGACACGGGGGTTGGACCGTTTGACTCGTGGTTTGGTGTATAATCATATATGTTCCCCAGAATTTTGCCACGGCAAGCACCACTTCACATTTTCTTCAGGAAATGTACCTATCTAGTTATTATTATTATATTTTATTCTTACATCTGCACGTTTTTTCGGCACCTAACTCGTCCCGCACGGTTTGTCGTAGACCCATGAAAGAGGGCTCAAATCAACGGGCTTATTAAGGACACGACTGCTATGACTTTTATAAGCGATCGGGTGCAGGATTTTCGAAAGGGGGGCGAAAAACCACCCGAAAAATCCCATTGACTTAACATTGAGCCCAACTTTGACGAGTCATAGCTCCACTCGAGGATTTTGTAGAAACATGTAGGTTACAACATTTGGAGAGGGTGGTAGACTTTGTAAGAACATATATCACAATGGGGTGTAAGTTGTACCCCTGGGGTGTAAGAGGCGCCCAAAAGTGCCCCAATGAAAAGTCAATGGGGGATTATCCCATAGACTTAACATTGCAAAAACTTTGACGGGTCAGAGGTACGAGCGAGGATTTTGTAGAAAAATATGGGTTACATTATTTGAAGAGGGTGGTAGACTCTGTAAGAACATGGATCACATTGGGGTGTAAGTTGTACCCCTGGGGTGTAAGAGGCACCCGAAATTTCCCATTGACTTATAATGGAGCAGGAAACATGCCCATATAAGGGAATAAAAAAGTTCCAGATGGGATATCTTTGCTTTACAATGTCGTAAAGACAAGGGGGTGGGCTCATTTTACTCAGACATCCAATCAGTCTATCAGGATATTCCCAAAGCTTTTAAGCCACGCCCCTAGCAACCACTTTTGAGCACCCTAGCAACATAAAATTCAAACAGTTATATCTCTGCATCAGAACATCATAGAGACACGGGGGTTGGACCGTTTGACTCGTGACTCGGAGTGTAATCATTATGGGATGCCAATTTTTCCCTAGCAACCAAATACAGTACCCTAGCAACAGAGTAAACAAAGCCTTATATCTCCGCATCAGAACATCGTAGAGACACGGGGGTTGGACCGTTTGACTCGTGACTCGGAGTGTAATCATTATGGGATGCCAATTTTTTCCCTAGCAACCAAATACAGTACCCTAGCAACAGAGTAAACAAAGCCTTATATCTCCGCATCCGAACATCGTAGAGACACAGGGGTTGGACCGTTTGACTCGTGACTCAGAGTGTAATCATTATGGGATGCCAATTTTTTCCCTAGCAACCAAATACAGTACCCTAGCAACAGAGTAAACAAAGCCTTATATCTCCGCATCAGAACATCGTAGAGACACGGGGTTTGGACCGCTTGACTCGTGACTTGGAGGGTAATCACTAGTGGATGCCAATTTTTTCCCTAGCAACCAAATACAGTACCCTAGCAACAGAGTAAACAAAGCCTTATATCTTTGCATCAGAACATCGTAAAGACACGGGGGTTGGACCATTTGACTCGTGACTCGGAGGGTAATCACTAGCGGATGCCATTTTTTCCCCTAGCAACCAAATACAGTACCCTAGCAACAGAGTAAACAAAGCCTTATATCTCCGCATCAGAACATCGTAGAGACACGGGGGTTGGACCGTTTGACTCGTGTCTCAGAGGGTAATCACTAGTGGATGCCATTTTTTTCCCTAGCAACCAAATACAGTACCCTAGCAACAGAGTAAACAAAGCCTTATATCTCCGCATCAAAACATCATAGAGACACGGGGGTTGGACCATTTGACTCGTGTCTCAGAGGGTAATCACTAGTGGATGCCATTTTTTCCCTAGCAACCAAATACAGTACCCTAGCAACAGAGTAAACAAAGCCTTATATCTCCGCATCAGAACATCGTAGAGACACGGGGGTTGGACCGTTTGACTTGTGACTCGGCGGGTAATCACTAGTGGATGCCAATTTTTTCCCTAGCAACCAAATACAGTACCCTAGCAACAGAGTAAAAAAAGCCTTATATCTCCGCATCAGAACATTGTACAGACACTGGGGTTGAACCTTTTGACTCGTGACTCGGAGGGTAATCACTAGTGGATGGCAATTTTTTCCCTAGCAACCAAATACAGTACCCTAGCAACCGGATAAACATAGCCTTATATCTCCACATCAGAACATCGTAGAGACACGGGAGTTGGATCATTTTACTTTTGGCTTGGAGTATAATCATAAATGTTACCCAGAAATTTGCCACGGCAAGCACCACTCACATTTTCTTCAGGAAATGTACCTATCTAGTTATTATTCTTCTTTTTCTGGACACTTTTTCGGCGCGTAACTCGTCTCGCACGGTTTGCCGTAGTGCCATGAAAGAGGGCTCAAATCGACCGGATTATTGAGGAGAGGTGTGCTATGACTTTTATAAGCGATCGGGTGCAGGATTTCCGAAAGGGGCGCGAAAAACCTCCCGAAAACGTCCCATTGACTTTACATTGCGTCGAACTTTGGAAGGTCATAGCTCCACTCAAGGATTTTGTAGAAACATGTGGGTTACAGCATTTGAAGAGGGTGGTAGGCTCTGTAAGAACATACATCACGTTGGGGTGTAAGTTGTACCCCTGGGGTGTAAGAGGTCCCCAAAAGTGCCCTAATGGAAAGTCAATGGGGCGAAAATCCCATAGACTAACATTGCGAAAAAAATTTGACGGGTCACAGGTCCGAGTGAGGATTTCATAGAAACATGTGGGTTACTAAAATTGAAGAGGGTGCTAGACTCTGTCAGGACGTCCCCCACGATGGGGTGTAAGGTTACCCTAGCAACAGTTTTGGGCACCCTAGCAACATCTCCCATAGACTGCCATTATAAAATGCCCAGGTGGATATCTTTGCAGCACAGTGTCATAGAGACATGGGGGTGGGCTCATTTTACTCAGGTATCCAATCAGTCTCTCAGCATCCGTAAAGAGTTAGTATGCCACGCCCCTAGCAACCACTTTTGAGCACCCTAGCAACATAACATTTAAACAGTTATATCTCGACATCAGAACATCGTAGAGACACGGGGGTTGGACCGTTTTACTTGTGACTTGGAGTGTAATAACTGGCCACATCATTGGCCACTCCCAAGCCACGCCCCTAGCAACCAAATGTGAACACCCTAGCAACCGAATAAACAAAGCCTTATATCTCAGCATCAGAACATCGTAGAGACACGGGGGTTGGACCATTTTACTTGTGACTCAGAGTGTAATAACTGGCCACATTGTTGGCCACTCCCAAGCCACGCCCCTAACAACCAAATATGAGCACCCTAGCAACATAATAAACAAAGCCTTATATCTCTGGATCCGAACATCATAGAGACATGGGGGTTGGGTCTTTGGGTCATGTTAGCTTCATGCTAGCTTAATGCTAAGTCATACTAGCTTCATGCTAGTTTCATGCTAGCTTAATGCTAATTTCATAATAAATCTTGCTAACTTCACGTTAAATCATGCTAGCTTCATGCTAACTTCATGTTAACTTCTTGCTAATCATGCTAACATCATGCTAACTTCATGCCAATCATGCTAACATCATGCTAGCTTCATGCTAACTTCATGTTAACTTCTTGCTAATCATGCTAACATCATGCTAACTTCATGCCAATCATGCTAACATCATGCTATCTTTATGCTAATCATTCTAACATCATGCTAACTTCATGGTAATCATGCTAACATCATGCTAATCATGCTAACATCAGGCTAACTTCATGCTAATCATGCTAACATAATGCTAATCATGCTAACATCATGTTAACATCATGCTAAATTCATGCTAACATCATGCTAGCTTCATGTTATCATCATGCTAATCATGCTAACATCATGCTAATCATTCTAACATCATGTTAGCTTCATGCTAATCATGTTAGCTTCATGCAAACATCATGCTAGCTTCATGCTAATCATGCTAGCTTCATGCTAATCATGCTAGCTTCATGCTAACTTCATGCTAATCATGTTAGCTTCATGCTAATCATGTTAACATCATGCTAAAATCATGCTAGCTTGATGCTAATCATGCTAGCTTCATGCTAATCATGCTAGCCTCATGCTAATCATGTTAGCTTCATGCTAGCTTCATGCTAGCTTCATGCTAATCATGCTAGCTTCATGCTAGCTTCATGCTAGCTTCATGCTAGCTTCATGTTAATCATGCTAACATCATGTTAATCATGCTAACATCGTGCTAACATCATGCTAGCTTCATGTTAATCATGCTAGCTTCATGCTAATCATGTTAGCTTCATGCTAGCTTCATGCTAATCATGCTAGCTTCATGCTAATCATGCTAGCTTCATGCTAGCTTCATGCTAATCATGCTAGCTTCATGCTAGCTTCATGCTAACTTCATGCTAATCATGCTAACATCATGCTAATCATGCTAACATCATGCTAATCATGCTAGCTTCATGCTAATCATGCTAGCTTCATGCTAATCATGTTAGCTTCATGCTAGCTTCATGCTAATCATGCTAGCTTAATGCTAGCTTCATTCTAACTTCATGCTAATCATGTTAGCTTCATGCTAGCTTCATGCTAATCATGTTAACATCATGCTAGCTTCATGTTAACCTCATGCTAACTTCATGCTAATCATGCTAGCATCATGCCAACTTCTTGATAATCATGCTAACATCATGCTAACTTCATGCTAATCATATTAACATCATATTAGCTTCATGCTAATGATGTTCGCTTTATGCTAGCTTCATGCTAATCATGTTAACATCATACTACCTTCACGTTATTTATGCTAACATCATGCTAGCTTCATGGTAATCATACTACCTTCAATAAACAAAGCCTTATATCTCTACATCAGAACATCGTAGAGACACGGGGGTTGGACCGTTTGACTCGTGACTTGGAGTATAATTATACATTGCCCCAAGAATTTTGCCACGGCAAGCACCACTTCACATTTTCTTCAGGAAATGTACCTATCTAGTTATTATTATTATTATTCTTATGTCTGCACGTTTTTTTCGGCGCGTAACTCGTCCCGCACGGTTTGCCGTAGTCCCATGAAAGAGGGCTCAAATCGACCGGTTTATTGAAGAGATGGTGGCTATGACTTTTATAAGCGGTCGGGTGCAGAGTTTCCGAAAGGGGGGCGAAAAACCACCCGAAAAATCCCATTGACTTAACATTGCGCCCAACTTTGACGGGTCATAGCTCCGCTCGAGGATTTTGTAGAAACATGTGGGTTACAACATTTGAAGAGGGTGGTAGGCTCTGTAAGAACATACATCACATTGGGGTGTAAGTTGTACCCCTGGGGTGTAAGAGGCGCCCAAAAATGCCCAATGAAAAGTCAATGGGGCAAAATCCCATAGACTTACCATTGCAAAAACTTTGACGGGTCATAGGTACGAGTGAGGATTTTGTAGAAACATGTGGGTTACTAAATTTGAAGAGGGTGGTAGGCTATGTAAGAACATACATGACATTGGGGTTTAAGTTGTACCCCTGGGGTGTAAGAGGCACCCGAAAATTCCCATTGAGGAAACATGCCCATATAAGGGAATAAAACAGTTCCAGATGGGATATCTTTGCTTTACAGTGTCGTAGAGATAAGTGGGTGGGCTCATTTCACTCAGGCATCCAATCAGTCTCTCAGGATCATCCCAGAGCTATTAAGCCACGCCCCTAGCAACCACTTTTGAGCACCCTAGCAACATCCCCTAGCAACCACTTTTGAGAACCCTAGCAACATAAAATTCAAACAGTTATATCTCGGCATCCGAACATCGTAGAGACACAGGGGTTGGACCATTTGACTCGTTACTCAGAGTGTAATCATTATGGGATGCCAATTTTTTCCCTAGCAACCAAATACAGTACCCTAGCAACAGAGTAAACAAAGCCTAATATCTCCGCATCAGAACATCGTAGAGACACGGGGGTTGGACCGTTTGACTTGTGACTCGGAGTGTAATCATTATGGGATGCCAATTTTTTCCCTAGCAACCAAATACATTACCCTAGCAACAGAGTAAACAAAGCCTTATATCTCCGCATCAGAACATCGTAGAGACACGGGGGTTGGACCGTTTGACTCTTGACTCGGAGTGTAATCATTATGGGATGCCAATTTTTTCCCTAGCAACCAAATACAGTACCCTAGCAACAGAGTTAACAAAGCCTTATATCTCCGCACCAGAACATCGTAGAGACACGGGGGTTGGACCGTTTGACTCGTGACTCAGAGTGTAATCATTATGGGATGCCAATTTTTCCCCTAGCAACCAAATACAGTACCCTAGCAACAGAGTAAACAAAGCCTTATATCTCCGCATCAGAACATCGTAGAGACACGGGGGTTGGACCGTTTGACTTGTGACTCGGAGTGTAATCATTATGGGATGCCAATTTTTTCCCTAGCAACCAAATACATTACCCTAGCAACAGAGTAAACAAAGCCTTATATCTCCGCATCAGAACATCGTAGAGACACGGGGGTTGGACCGTTTGACTTGTGACTCGGAGTGTAATCATTATGGGATGCCAATTTTTTCCCTAGCAACCAAATACAGTACCCTAGCAACAGAGTAAACAAAGCCTTATATCTCCGCACCAGAACATCGTAGAGACACGGGGGTTGGACCGTTTGACTCGTGACTCGGAGTGTAATCATTATGGGATGCCAATTTTTTCCCTAGCAACCAAATACAGTACCCTAGCAACAGAGTAAACAAAGCCTTATATCTCCGCATCAGAACATCGTAGAGACACGGGGGTTGGAC
The DNA here is from genome assembly GCF_027580225.2 of Misgurnus anguillicaudatus. NCBI lineage: Eukaryota > Metazoa > Chordata > Actinopteri > Cypriniformes > Cobitidae > Misgurnus > Misgurnus anguillicaudatus. The sequence continues at coordinate 20,649,360 of NC_073357.2, read as the reverse complement.
CGTTTGACTTGTGACTCGGAGTGTAATCATTATGGGATGCCAATTTTTTCCCTAGCAACCAAATACAGTACCCTAGCAACAGAGTAAACAAAGCCTTATATCTCCGCATCAGAACATCGTAGAGACACGGGGGTTGGACCGTTTGACTTGTGACTCGGAGTGTAATCATTATGGGATGCCAATTTTTTCCCTAGCAACCAAATACAGTACCCTAGCAACAGAGTAAACAAAGCCTTATATCTCCGCACCAGAACATCGTAGAGACACGGGGGTTGGACCGTTTGACTCGTGACTCAGAGTGTAATCATTATGGGATGCCAATTTTTTCCCTAGCAACCAAATACAGTACCCTAGCAACAGAGTAAACAAAGCCTTATATCTCCGCATCAGAACATCGTAGAGACACGGGGGTTGGACCGTATGACTCGTGACTTGGAATGTAATTACTTGTGGATGCCAATTTTTTCCCTAGCAACCAAATCCAGTACCCTAGCAACCGAATAAACAAAGCCTTATATCTCTGCATCAGAACATCGTAGAGACATGGCAGTTGGATGGTTTAAATTGTGGCTTAGAGTATAATCATATGCTCCCCGAAATTTGCCACGGCAAGCACCACTCACATTTTCTTCAGGAAATGTACCTATCTAGTTAGTGGTGCTTGCATTTATGCAAGGCATCACTATTATTATTGCTCAAAGATATTATTAGTGGTGCTTGCATTTATGCAAAGCATCACTATTACTATTCCTCAGGGATATTATTCTTATTATTATTATATTTTATTCTTATGTCTGCACGTTTTTTCGGCACGTAACTCGTCCCGCACGGTTTGCCGTAGTCCCATGAAAGATGGCTCAAATCGACCGGTTTATTGAGGAGAGGTGTGCTATGACTTTTATAAGGGATCGGGTGCAGGATTTCCGAAAGGGGGGCGAAAAACCACCCGAAAAATCCCATTGACTTAACATTGCGCCCAACTTTGTTGGGTCATAGCTCCGCTCGAGAATTTTGTAGAACCATGTGGGTTACAACATTTGAAGAGGGTGGTAGGCTCTGTAAGAACATGGATCACAATGGGGTGTAAGTTGTACCCCTGGGGTGTAAGAGGTGCCCAAAAGTGCCCCATTGACTTATAATGGGGCAGGAAACATGCCCATATAAGGGAATAAAACCGTTCCAGATGGGATATCTTTGCTTTACAGGGTCGTAGAGATACGTGGGTGGGCTCATTTTACTTGGGCATCCAATCAGTCTCTTAGGATCCTCCCAGAGTTATTAAGCCACGCCCCTAGCAACAATTTTGGACACCCTAGCAACATCTCCCATAGACTGCCATTATAAAATGCCAGGATGGATATCTTTGCAGCACAGTGTCATAGAGACTTGGGGGTGGGCTCATTTTACCCAGACATCCAATCAGTCTCTCAGGATCCTTATTGAGGTATTAAGCCACGCCCCTAGCAACCACTTTTGAGCACCCTAGCAACATAACATTGAAACAGTTATATCTCGGCATCAGAACATCGTAGAGACACGGGGGTTGGACCGTTTTACTTGTGACTCGGAATGTAATCACTGGCCACATCATTGGCCACTCCCAAGCCACGCCCCTAGCAACCAAATATGAGCACCCTAGCAACCCAATAAACAAAGCCTTATATCTTCGCATCAGAACATCGTAGAGACACGGGGGTTGGACCATTTTACTTGTGACTCAGAGTGTAATAACTGGCCACATTATTGGCCACTCCCAAGCCACGCCCCTAACAACCAAATAAGAGCACCCTAGCAACATAATAAACAAAGCCTTATATCTCTGGATCCGAACATCATAGAGACATGGGGGTTGGGTCTTTGGGTCATGTTAGCTTCATGCTAGCTTAATGCTAAGTCATACTAGCTTCATGCTAGTTTCATGCTAGCTTAATGCTAATTTCATAATAAATCTTGCTAACTTCACGTTAAATCATGCTAGCTTCATGCTAACTTCATGTTAACTTCTTGCTAATCATGCTAACATCATGCTAGCTTCATGCTAATCATGCTAACATCATGCTATCTTTATGCTAATCATTCTAACATCATGCTAACTTCATGCTAATCATGCTAACATCATGCTAGCTTGATGCTAATCATGCTAGCCTCATGCTAATCATGTTAGCTTCATGCTAGCTTCATGCTAATCATGCTAGCTTCATGCTAGCTTCATGTTAGCTTAATGCTAACATCATGTCAATCATGCTAACATCATGCTAACATCATGCTAGCTTCATGCTAATCATGCTAACTTCATGCTAATCATGTTAGCTTCATGCTAGCTTCATGCTAATCATGCTAACTTCATGCTAATCATGCTAACATCATGCTAATCATGCTAATCATGCTAACATCATGCTAATCATGCTAGCTTCATGCTAATCATGCTAGCTTCTTGCTAGCTTCATGCTAATCATGCTAGCTTAATGCTAGCTTCATGCTAACTTCATGGTAATCATGCTAGCTTCATGCTAGCTTCATGCTAATCATGTTAACATCATGCTAGCTTCATGCTAACTTCATGCTAACCATGCTAACATCATGCCAACTTCCTGATAATCATGCTAACATCATGCTAACTTCATGCTAATCATGTTAGCTTCATGCTAGCTTCATGCTAATCATGCTAGCCTCATGCTAGCTTCATGCTAACTTCATGCTAATCATGCTAACATCATGCTAACATCATGCTTGCTTCATGCTAATCATGCTAACTTTATGCTAACCATGTTAGCTTCATGCTAGCTTCATGCTAATCATGTTAACATCATGCTAGCTTCATGCTAACTTCATGCTAATCATGCTAAAATCATGCTAATCATGCTAACTTCATGCTAATCATGCTAGCTTCATGCTAATCATGCTAGCTTAATGCTAGCTTCATGCTAACTTCATGCTAATCATGTTAGCTTCATGCTAGCTTCATGCTACTCATGTTAACATCATGCTAGCTTCATGCTAACTTCATGCTAACTTCATGCTAATCATGCTATCATCATGCCAACTTCCTGATAATCATGTTAACATCATGCTAACTTCATGCTAATCATATTAACATCATGTTAGCTTCATGCTAATGATGTTCGCTTTATGCTAGCTTCATGCTAATCATGTTAACATCATACTACCTTCACGTTAATTATGCTATTATCATGCTAATCATACTACCTTCAATAAACAAAGCCTTATATCTCCACATCAGAACATCGTAGAGACACGGGGGTTGGACCGTTTGACTCGTGACTCGGAGTATAATCATACATTGCCCCCAGAATTTTGCCACGGCAAGCACCACTTCACATTTTCTTCAGGAAATGTACCTATCTAGTTATTAGTGGTGCTTGCATTTATGCAAAGCATCACTATTACTATTCCTCAGGGATATTATTAGTGGTGCTTGCATTTATGCAAGGCATCACTATTACTATTGCTCATACTTATTCTTATTATTCTTATTCTGGACACTTTTTTCGGCGCGTAACTCGTCCCGCACGGTTTGTCATAGACCCATGAAAGATGGCTCAAAATGACCGGTTTATTGAGGAGAGGTGTGCTATGACTTTTATAAGGGATCGGGTGCAGGATTTTCGAAAGGGGGACGAAAAACCACCCGAAAAATCCCATTGACTTAACATTGCGCCCAACTTTGACGGGTCATAGCTCAGCCCGAGGATTTGGTAGAAACTTGTGGGTTACAACATTTGAAGAGGGTGGTAGACTCTGTAAGAACATACATCACAATGGGGTGAAAGTTGTACCCCTGGGGTGTAGGAGGCGCCCAAAAGTGCCCCATTGACTTATAATTGGTCAGGGAACATGCCCATATAAGGGAATAAGAATTTTCCTGATGGGATATCTTCGAATTACAGTGTCGTAGAATCAAGGGGGTGGGCTTATTTTACTCAGGCATCCAATCAGTCTCTCAGGAGAGTCCCAGAGCTATTAAGCCACGCCCCTAGCAACCATTTTGGGCACCCTAGCAACATCTCCCATAGACTGCCATTATAAAATGCCCAGATGGATATCTTTGCAGCACAGTGTCATAGAGACATGGGGGTGGGCTCATTTTACTCAGGCATCCAATCAGTCTCTCAGGATCCTTAAAGACTTACTAAGCCACGCCCCTAGCAACCACTTTTGAGCACCCTAGCAACATAAAATTCAAACAGTTATATCTCGGCATCAGAACATCGTAGAGACACGGGGGTTGGACCGTTTTACTTGTGACTAGGGGTGTCACAATTGGGCACATCATTGGCCACTCCCAAGCCACGCCCCTAGCAACCAAATACAGTACCCTAGCAACAGAGTAAACAAAGCCTTATATCTCCGCATCAGAACATCGTAGAGACACGGGGGTTGGACCGTTTGACTAGTGACTCGGCGTGTAATCATTATGGGATGCCAATTTTTTCCCTAGCAACCAAAAACAGTACCCTAGCAACAGAGTAAACAAAGGCTTATATCTCCGGACCAGAACATCGTAGAGACACGGGGGTTGGACCGTTTGACTCGTGACTCGGCGTGTAATCATTATGGGATGCCAATTTTTTCCCTAGCAACCAAATACAGTACCCTAGCAACAGAGTAAACAAAGCCTTATATCTCCGCATCAGAACATCGTACAGGCACGGGGGCTGGACCGTTTGACTTGTGACTCGGCGTGTAATCATTATGGGATGCCAATTTTTTCCCTAGCAACCAACTACAGTACCCTAGCAACAGAGTAAACAAAGCCTTATATCTCGGCATCAGAACATCGAAGGGACACGGGGGTTGGACCGTTTGACTCGTGACTCGGCGTGTAATCACTATGGGATGCCAATTTTTTCCCTAGCAACCAAATACAGTACCCTAGCAACAGAGTAAACAAAGCCTTATATCTCCGCATCAGAACATCGTAGAGACACGGGGGTTGGACCGTTTGACTCGTGACTCAGAGTGTAATTATTATGGGATGCCAATTTTTTCCCTAGCAACCAAAAACAGTACCCTAGCAACAGAGTAAACAAAGGCTTATATCTCCGGACCAGAACATCGTAGAGACACGGGGGTTGGACCGTTTGACTCGTGACTCGGCGTGTAATCATTATGGGATGCCAATTTTTTCCCTAGCAACCAAATACAGTACCCTAGCAACAGAGTAAACAAAGCCTTATATCTCCGCATCAGAACATCGTACAGGCACGGGGGCTGGACCGTTTGACTTGTGACTCGGCGTGTAATCGTTATGGGATGCCAATTTTTTCCCTAGCAACCAAATACAGTACCCTAGCAACAGAGTAAATAAAGCCTTATATCTTAGCATCAGAACATCGTAGAGACACGGGGGTTGGACCGTTTGACTCGTGACTCAGAGTGTAATCATTATGGGATGCCAATTTTTTCCCTAGCAACCAAATACAGTACCCTAGCAACAGAGTAAACAAAGCCTTATATCTCGGCATCAGAACATCGAAGGGACACGGGGGTTGGACCGTTTGACTCGTGACTCGGCGTGTAATCACTATGGGATGCCAATTTTTTCCCTAGCAACCAAATACAGTACCCTAGCAACAGAGTAAACAAAGCCTTATATCTCCGCATCAGAACATCGTAGAGACACGGGGGTTGGACCGTTTGACTCGTGACTCAGAGTGTAATTATTATGGGATGCCAATTTTTTCCCTAGCAACCAAATACAGTACCCTAGCAACAGAGTAAACAAAGCCTTATATCTCCGCATCAGAACATCGTAGAGACACGGGGGTTGGACCGTTTGACTCGTGACTCGGAGTGTAATTATTATGGGATGCCAATTTTTTCCCTAGCAACCAAATACAGTACCCTAGCAACAGAGTAAACAAAGCCTTATATCTCCGCATCAGAACATCGTAGAGACACGGGGGTTGGACCGTTTGACTTGTGACTCGGCGTGTAATCGTTATGGGATGCCAATTTTTTCCCTAGCAACCAAATACAGTACCCTAGCAACAGAGTAAACAAAGCCTTATATCTTAGCATCAGAACATCGTAGAGACACGGGGGTTGGACCGTTTGACTAGTGACTCAGAGTGTAATCATTATGGGATGCCATTTTTTCCCTAGCAACCAAATACAGTACCCTAGCAACAGAGTAAACAAAGCCTTATATCTCGGCATCAGAACATCGAAGGGACACGGGGGTTGGACCGTTTGACTCGTGACTCGGCGTGTAATCACTATGGGATGCCATTTTTTTCCCTAGCAACCAAATACAGTACCCTAGCAACAGAGTAAACAAAGCCTTATATCTCCGCATCAGAACATCGTAGAGACACGGGGGTTGGACCGTTTGACTCTTGACTCAGAGTGTAATTATTATGGGATGCCAATTTTTTCCCTAGCAACCAAATACAGTACCCTAGCAACAGAGTAAACAAAGCCTTATATCTCCGCATCAGAACATCGTAGAGACACGGGGGTTGGACCGTTTGACTCGTGACTCGGAGTGTAATTATTATGGGATGCCAATTTTTTCCCTAGCAACCAAATACAGTACCCTAGCAACAGAGTAAACAAAGCCTTATATCTCCGCATCAGAACATCGTAGAGACACGGGGGTTGGACCGTTTGACTCGTGACTCGGAGTGTAATCATTATGGGATGCCAATTTTTTCCCTAGCAACCAAATACAGTACCCTAGCAACAGAGTAAACAAAGCCTTATATCTCCGCATCAGAACATAGTAGAGACACGGGGGTTGGACCGTTTAACTCGTGACTCGGAGTGTAATCACTAGTGGATGCCATTTTTTCCCCTAGCAACCAAATACAGTACCCTAGCAACAGAGTAAACAAAGCCTTATATCTCCGCATCAGAACATCGTAGAGACACGGGAGTTGGATTGTTTTACTTTTGGCTTGGAGTATAATCATATATGGTCCCCAGAATTTTGCCACGGCAAGCACCACTCACATTTTCTTCAGGAAATGTACCTATCTAGTTCTTATTATTATTATGTTGGCTTGACAAAGCCAACATACTGTTCTTCGATCTAAGCTTATTATTATTATTATTATTATTATTATTATTCTTCTGGTACAAACTTTTTCTCACAGTAACTCCTCCTAGAGCTTTCAAGCTACACCCACAAAACTTTACAAAACTTTTAAGACTGGTACGTAGATTGTTGCTATGACTTTTCTAACTGATGGGACCTACCGAATTCCTAAACGGGGTGCTCAAAGACCCCAAATTTTCCATTGACTTAACATTGCAACAAACTTTGACGGGTCATAGCTGCAAGCGAGAAATTTGTAGAAACTTGTGGGTTATCACAGTTGAAGAGGCTGGCAGGCTCTGTAAGAACATACATCACATTGGGGTGTAAGTTTCACCCCTGGGGTGTAAGAGGCACCCAAATTTCCCCATTGACTTATAATGGGGCAGGAAACATGCCCATATAAGGGAATAAAAGCGTCCCAGATTGAATATCTTCACTTTAGAGTGTCATAGAGATATGGGGGTGGGCTCATTTTACTCAGGCATCCAATCAGTCTCTGAGGATTCTTATTGAGGTATTAAGCCACGCCCCTAGCAACCAAATATGAGCACCCTAGCAACATAATAAACAAAGCCTTATATCTCTGGATCCGAAAATCATAGAGACATGGTCGTTGGGTCTTTTGGTCATGTTAGCCTTATGCTAGCTTCATGCTAAGTCATACTAGCTTCATGCTAGTTTCTTGCTAGCTTTATGCTAATTTCATAATAAATCTTGCTAACTTCATGCTAAATCATGTTAGCATCATGCTAGCTTCGTGCTAATTCATGTTAGCATCATGCTAGCTTCGTGCTAATTCATGTTAGCATCATGCTAACTTCATGCTAATTCATGTTAGCATCATTCTAGCTTCATGCTAATACATTTTAGCATCATACTAGCTTCATGCTAATTCATGTTAGCATCATGCTAGCTTCATGCTAATTCATGTTAACATCATGCTAGCTTCATGCTAATTCATGTTAGCATCATGCTAGCTTCATGCTAATTCATGTTAGCATCATGCTAGCTTCATGCTAATTCATGTTAGCATCATGCTAGCTTCATGCTAATTCATGTTAGCATCATGCTAGCTTCATGCTAATTCATGTTAGCAACATGCTAGCTTCATGCTAATTCATGTTAGCATCATGCTAGCTTCATGCTAATTCATGTTAGCATCATGCTAGCTTCATGCTAATTCATGTTAGCATCATGCTAGCTTCATGCTAATTCATGTTAGCATCATGCTAGCTTCATGCTAATTCATGTTAGCATCATGCTAGCTTCATGCTAATTCATGTTAGCATCATGCTAATTCATGTTAGCATAATGCTAATTCATGTTAGCATCATGCTAGCTTCATGCTAATTCATGTTAGCTTCATGCTAATTCATGTTAGCATCATGCTAGGTTCATGCTAATTCATGTTAGCATCATGCTAATTCATGTTAGCATCATGCTAATTCATGTTAGCATCATGCTAATTCATGTTAGCATCATGCTAGCTTCATGCTAATTCATGTTAGCATCATGCTAGCTTCATGCTAATTCATGTTAGCATCATGCTAGCTTCATGCTAATTCATGTTAGCATCACGCTAGCTTCATGCTAATTCATGTTAGCATCACGCTAGCTTCATGCTAATTCATGTTAGCATCACGCTAGCTTCATGCTAATTCATGTTAGCATCATGCTAGCTTCATGCTAATTCATGTTAGCATCATGCTAGCTTCATGCTAATTCATCTTAGCATCATGTTTACTCATGCTTATTCATGTTAACATCATGCTAACTTAGTGCTAAATCATGTTAACATGCTAAGTTTATGTTAAATCATGTTTACGGAAAGTTAGACTACTAAACTAAACTTGTTTTAAGTTTCTCCAAAACTTTTTTAAACGTTCAGGCCAGGTTTTGTCAAGCCAACATAAAGTTTGTCTTCAAACTTTTCTATCTAGTTATTATTATTATTATTATTATTATTATTATTATTATTATTATTCTTCTGGTACAAACTTTTTCTCACAGTAACTCCTCCTAGAGCTTTCAAGCTACACCCACAAAACTTTACAAAACTTTTAAGACTGGTACGTAGATTGTTGCTATGCCTTTTCTAACTGATGGGACCTACCGAATTCCTAAACGGGGCGCTCAAACACCCCAAATTTTCCATTGACTTAACATTGCGACAAACTTTGACGGGTCATAGCTGCACGCGAGAAATTTGTAGAAACTTGTGGGTTATCACAGTTGAAGAGGCTGGCAGGCTCTGTAAGAACATACATCACATTGGGGTGTAAGTTTCACCCCTGGGGTGTAAGAGGCACCCAAATTTCCCCATTGACTTATAATGGGGCAGGAAACATGCCCATATAAGGGAATAAAAGCGTCCCAGATTGAATATCTTCACTTTAGAGTGTCATAGAGATATGGGGGTGGGCTCATTTTACTCAGGCATCCAATCAGTCTCTGAGGATTCTTATTGAGGTATTAAGCCACGCCCCTAGCAACCAAATATGAGCACCCTAGCAACATAATAAACAAAGCCTTATATCTCTGGATCCGAAAATCATAGAGACATGGTCGTTGGGTCTTTTGGTCATGTTAGCCTTATGCTAGCTTCATGCTAAGTCATACTAGCTTCATGCTAGTTTCTTGCTAGCTTTATGCTAATTTCATAATAAATCTTGCTAACTTCATGCTAAATCATGTTAGCATCATGCTAGCTTCGTGCTAATTCATGTTAGCATCATGCTAGCTTCGTGCTAATTCATGTTAGCATCATGCTAACTTCATGCTAATTCATGTTAGCATCATTCTAGCTTCATGCTAATACATTTTAGCATCATACTAGCTTCATGCTAATTCATGTTAGCATCATGCTAGCTTCATGTTAATTCATGTTAACATCATGCTAGCTTCATGCTAATTCATGTTAGCATCATGCTAGCTTCATGCTAATTCATGTTAGCATCATGCTAGCTTCATGCTAATTCATGTTAGCATCATGCTAGCTTCATGCTAATTCATGTTAGCATCATGCTAGCTTCATGCTAATTCATGTTAGCAACATGCTAGCTTCATGCTAATTCATGTTAGCATCATGCTAGCTTCATGCTAATTCATGTTAGCATCATGCTAGCTTCATGCTAATTCATGTTAGCATCATGCTAGCTTCATGCTAATTCATGTTAGCATCATGCTAGCTTCATGCTAATTCATGTTAGCATCATGCTAGCTTCATGCTAATTCATGTTAACATCATGCTAATTCATGTTAGCATCATGCTAATTCATGTTAGCATCATGCTAGCTTCATGCTAATTCATGTTAGCATCATGCTAGCTTCATGCTAATTCATGTTAGCATCATGCTAGCTTCATGCTAATTCATGTTAGCATCATGCTAGCTTCATGCTAATTCATGTTAGCATCATGCTAATTCATGTTAACATCATGCTAATTCATGTTAGCATCATGCTAATTCATGTTAGCATCATGCTAGCTTCATGCTAATTCATGTTAGCATCATGCTAGCTTCATGCTAATTCATGTTAGCATCATGCTAGCTTCATGCTAATTCATGTTAGCATCACGCTAGCTTCATGCTAATTCATGTTAGCATCACGCTAGCTTCATGCTAATTCATGTTAGCATCACGCTAGCTTCATGCTAATTCATGTTAGCATCATGCTAGCTTCATGCTAATTCATGTTAGCATCATGCTAGCTTCATGCTAATTCATCTTAGCATCATGTTTACTCATGCTTATTCATGTTAACATCATGCTAACTTAGTGCTAAATCATGTTAACATGCTAAGTTTATGTTAAATCATGTTTACGGAAAGTTAGACTACTAAACTAAACTTGTTTTAAGTTTCTCCAAAACTTTTTTAAACGTTCAGGCCAGGTTTTGTCAAGCCAACATAAAGTTTGTCTTCAAACTTTTCTATCTAGTTATATTTTATTCTTATGTCTGCACGTTTTTTCGGCACGTAACTCGTCCCGCACGGTTTGCCGTAGTCCCATGAAAGATGGCTCAAATCGACCGGTTTATTGAGGAGAGGTGTGCTATGACTTTTATAAGGGATCGGGTGCAGGATTTCCGAAAGGGGGGCGAAAAACCACCCGAAAAATCCCATTGACTTAACATTGCGCCCAACTTTGTTGGGTCATAGCTCCGCTCGAGAATTTTGTAGAACCATGTGGGTTACAACATTTGAAGAGGGTGGTAGGCTCTGTAAGAACATGCATCACAATGGGGTGTAAGTTGTACCCCTGGGGTGTAAGAGGTGCCCAAAAGTGCCCCATTGACTTATAATGGGCCAGGAAACACGCCCATATAAGGGAATAAAACCGTTCCAGATGGGATATCTTTGCTTTACAGTGTCGTAGAGATACGTGGGTGGGCTCATTTTACTTGGGCATCCAATCAGTCTCTCAGGATCCTCCCAGAGTTATTAAGCCACGCCCCTAGCAACAATTTTGGGCACCCTAGCAACATCTCCCATAGACTGCCATTATAAAATGCCAGGATGGATATCTTTGCAGCACAGTGTCATAGAGACTTGGGGGTGGGCTCATTTTACCCAGACATCCAATCAGTCTCTCAGGATCCTTATTGAGGTATTAAGCCACGCCCCTAGCAACCACTTTTGAGCACCCTAGCAACATAACATTGAAACAGTTATATCTCGGCATCAGAACATCGTAGAGACACGGGGGTTGGACCGTTTTACTTGTGACTCGGAATGTAATCACTGGCCACAGTATTGGCCACTCCCAAGCCACGCCCCTAGCAACCAAATATGAGCACCCTAGCAACCCAATAAACAAAGCCTTATATCTTCGCATCAGAACATCGTAGAGACACGGGGGTTGGACCATTTTACTTGTGACTCAGAGTGTAATAACTGGCCACATTATTGGCCACTCCCAAGCCACGCCCCTAACAACCAAATAAGAGCACCCTAGCAACATAATTAACAAAGCCTTATATCTCTGGATCCGAACATCATAGAGACATGGGGGTTGGGTCTTTGGGTCATGTTAGCTTCATGCTAGCTTAATGCTAAGTCATACTAGCTTCATGCTAGTTTCATGCTAGCTTAATGCTAATTTCATAATAAATCTTGCTAACTTCACGTTAAATCATGCTAGCTTCATGCTAACTTCATGTTAACTTCTTGCTAATCATGCTAACATCATGCTAGCTTCATGCTAATCATGCTAACATCATGCTATCTTTATGCTAATCATTCTAACATCATGCTAACTTCATGCTAATCATGCTAACATCATGCTAGCTTGATGCTAATCATGCTAGCCTCATGCTAATCATGTTAGCTTCATGCTAGCTTCATGCTAATCATGCTAGCTTCATGCTATCTTCATGTTAGCTTAATGCTAACATCATGTTAATCATGCTAACATCATGCTAACATCATGCTAACTTCATGCTAATCATGTTAGCTTCATGCTAGCTTCATGCTAATCATGCTAGCTTCATGCTAGCTTCATGCTAACTTCATGCTAACATCATGCTAATCATGCTAACATCATGCTAATCATGCTAGCTTCATGCTAATCATGCTAGCTTCCTGCTAGCTTCATGCTAACTTCATGCTAATCATGCTAACATCATGCTAATCATGCTAGCTTCATGCTAATCATGCTAGCTTAATGCTAGCTTCATGCTAATCATGCTAGCTTAATGCTAGCTTCATGCTAACTTCATGGTAATCATGCTAGCTTCATGCTAGCTTCATGCTAATCATGTTAACATCATGCTAGCTTCATGCTAACTTCATGCTAATCATGCTAACATCATGCCAACTTCCTAATAATCATGCTAACATCATGCTAACTTCATGCTAATCATGTTAGCTTCATGCTAGCTTCATGCTAATCATGCTAGCCTCATGCTAGCTTCATGCTAACTTCATGCTAATCATGCTAACATCATGCTAGCTTCATGCTAATCATGCTAACTTTATGCTAATCATGTTAGCTTCATGCTAGCTTCATTATAATCATGTTAACATCATGCTAGCTTCATGCTAACTTAATGCTAATCATGCTAACATCTTGCTAATCATGCTAGCTTCATGCTAATCATTCTAGCTTCATGCTAATCATGCTAGCTTAATGCTAGCTTCATGCTAACTTCATGCTAATCATGTTAGCTTCATGCTAGCTTCATGCTACTCATGTTAACATCATGTTAGCTTCATGCTAACTTCATGCTAACTTCATGCTAATCATGCTATCATCATGCCAACTTCCTGATAATCATGTTAACATCATGCTAACTTCATGCTAATCATATTAACATCATGTTAGCTTCATGCTAATGATGTTCGCTTTATGCTAGCTTCATGCTAATCATGTTAACATCATACTACCTTCACGTTAATTATGCTAACATCATGCTAATCATACTACCTTCAATAAACAAAGCCTTATATCTCCACATCAGAACATCGTAGAGACACGGGGGTTGGACCGTTTGACTCGTGACTCGGAGTATAATCATACATTGCCCCCAGAATTTTGCCACGGCAAGCACCACTTCACATTTTCTTCAGGAAATGTACCTATCTAGTTAGTGGTGCTTGCATTTATGCAAGGCATCACTATTACTATTGCTCATACTTATTATTATTAGTGGTGCTTGCATTTATGCAAGGCATCACTATTACTATTCCTCAGGGATATTATTATTTTTATATCTTTATTCTTATGTCGCATAAATTTCGGCGCGTAACTCGTCCCACACGGTTTGTCGTAGACCCATAAATGAGGGCCCAAATTGACCGGTTTATTGAGGAATGGTGTGCTATATCTTTTTTAAGGGATCGGGTGCAGGATTTTCGAAAGGGGGGCGAAAAACCACCCGAAAAATCCCATTGACTTAACATTGCGCCCAACTTTGACCAGTCATAGCTCCACTCGAGGATTTTGTAGAAACATGTGGGTAACAACATTTGAAGAGGGTGGTAGGCTCAGTATGAACATACACCACAATGGGGTGTAAGTTGTACCCCTGGGGTGTAAGAGGCACCCGAAATTTCCCATTGACTTATAATGGGGCAGGAAACATGCCCATATAAGGGAATAAAAAAGTTCCAGATGAGATATCTTTGCTTTACAATGTCGTAGAGACAAGGGGGTGGGCTCATTTTACTCAGAGATCCAATCAATCTATCAGGATAGTCCCAGAGCTATTAAGCCACGCCCCTAGCAACCATTTTGGGCACCCTAGCAACATCTCCCATAGACTGCCATTATAAAATGCCCAGATGGATATCTTTACAGCACAGTGTCATAGAGACATGGGGGTGGGCTCATTTTACTCAGGCATCCAATCAGTCTCACAGGATCCTTACATAGGTATTAAGCCACGCCCCTAGCAACCACTTTTGAGCACCCTAGCAACATAAAATTCAAACAGTTATATCTCCGCATCAGAACATCGTAGAGACATGGGGGTTGGACCGTTTGACTCGTGACTCAGAGTGTAATCACTATGGGATGCCAATTTTTTCCCTAGCAACCAAATACAGTACCCTAGCAACAGAGTAAACAAAGCCTTATATCTCCGCATCAGAACATCGTAGAGACACTGGGGTTGGACCATTTGACTCGTGACTCGGCGGGTAATCACTATCGGATGCCAATTTTTTCCCTAGCAACCAAATACAGTACCCTAGCAACAGAGTAAACAAAGCCTTATATCTCAGCATCAGAACATCGTAGAGACACGGGGGTTGGACCATTTGACTCTTGACTCAGAGTGTAATCACTATGGGATGCCATTTTTTCCCCTAGCAACCAAATACAGTACCCTAGCAACAGAGTAAACAAAGCCTTATATCTCAGCATCAGAACATCGTAGAGACACGGGGGTTGGACCGTTTGACTCGTGACTCAGAGTGTAATCATTATGGGATGCCAATTTTTTCCCCTAGCAACCAAATACAGTACCCTAGCAACAGAGTAAACAAAGCCTTATATCTCCGCATCAGAACATTGTAGAGACACGGGGGTTGGACCGTTTGACTCGTGACTCTGAGGGTAATCACTAGTGGATGCCATTTTTTCCCCTAGCAACCAAATACAGTATCCTAGCAACAGAGTAAACAAAGCCTTATATCTCCGCATCAGAACATCGTAGAGACACGGGGGTTGGACCGTTTGACTCGTGACTCGGAGGGTAATCACCAGTGGATGGCAATTTTTTCCCTAGCAACCAAATACAGTACCCTAGCAACCGAATAAACATAGCCTTATATCTCCGCATCAGAACATCGTAGAGACACGGGGGTTGGACCGTTTGACTCATGCCTCGGCGGGTAATCACTAGTGGATGGCAATTTTTTCCCTAGCAACCAAATACAGTACCCTAGCAACCGAATAAACATAGCCTTATATCTCCGCATCAGAACATCGTAGAGACACGGGAGTTGGATCGTTTTACTTTTGGCTTGGAGTATAATCATATATGTTACCCAGAATTTTGCCACGGCAAGCACCACTCACATTTTCTTCAGGAAATGTACCTATCTAGTTATATCTTATTCTTATGTCTGCACACTTTTTCGGCGCGTAACTCGTCCCGCACGGTTTGCCGTAGTCCCATGAAAGCGGGCTCAAATCGACCGGTTTATTGAGGAGAGGTGTGCTATGACTTTTATAAGCGATCGGGTGCAGGATTTCCGATAGGGGGGCGAAAAACCACCCGAAAAATCCCATTGACTTAACATTGCGCCCAACTTTGACGAGTCATAGCTCCGCTCGAGGATTTTGTAGAAACATGTGGGTTACAACATTTGAAGAGGGTGGTAGGCTCTGTAAGAACATACATCACATTGGGGTGTAAGTTGTACCCCTGGGGTGTAAGAGGCACCCAAAAGTGCCCCATTGACTTATAATGGGGCAGGAAACATGCCCGTATAAGGAAATAAAAAAGTCCCAGCTGGAATATCTTCGCTTTACAATGTCCTACAGACAAGTGGGTGGGCTCATTTCACTCGGGCATCCAATCAGTCTCTCAGGATCATCTCAGAGCTATTAAGCCACGCCCCTAGCAACAATTTTGGGCACCCTAGCAACATCTCCCATAGACTGCCATTATAAAATGCCCAGATGTATATCTTTGCATCAAACTGTCATAGAGACATGGGGGTGGGCTCATTTTACTCAGGCATCCAATCAGTCTCTCAGGATCCTTACATAGGTATTAAGCCACGCCCCTAGCAACCACTTTTGAGAACCCTAGCAACATAAAATTCAAACAGTTATATCTCGGCATCCGAACATCGTAGAGACACGGGGGTTGGACCGTTTGACTTGTGACTCGGCGTGTAACCACTATGGGATGCCAATTTTTTCCCTAGCAACCAAATACATTACCCTAGCAACAGAGTAAACAAAGCCTTATATCTCCGCATCAGAACATCGTAAAGACATGGGGGTTGGACCGTTTGATTCTTGACTCAGCTTGTAATCATTATGGGATGCCGATTTTTTCCCTAGCAACCAAATACATTACCCTAGCAACAGAGTAAACAAAGCCTTATATCTCCGCATCAGAACATCGTAGAGACACGGGGGTTGGACCGTTTGACTTGTGACTCGGAGTGTAATCATTATGGGATGCCGATTTTTTCCCTAGCAACCAAATACAGCACCCTAGCAACAGAGTAAACAAAGCCTTATATCTCCGCATCAGAACATCGTAGAGACACGGGGGTTGGACCGTTTGACTCGTGACTCGGAGGTTAATCACTAGTGGATGCCAATTTTTTCCCTAGCAACCAAATACAGTACCCTAGCAACAGAGTAAACAAAGCCTTATATCTCCGCATCAGAACATCGTAGAGACACGGGGGTTGGACCGTTTTACTTGTGACTCGGAGTGTAATCATTATGGGATGCCAATTTTTTCCCTAGCAACCAAATACATTACCCTAGCAACAGAGTAAACAAAGCCTTATATCTCCGCATCAGAACATCGTAGAGACACAGGGGTTGGACCGTTTGACTCGTGACTCGGAGGGTAATCACTAGTGGATGCCATTTTTTTCCCTAGCAACCAAATACAGTACCCTAGCAACAGAGTAAACAAAGCCTTATATCTCCGCATCAGAACATCGTAGAGACACGGGGGTTGGACCGTTTGACTTGTGACTCGGCGGGTAATCACTAGTGGATGCCAATTTTTTCCCTAGCAACCAAATACAGTACCCTAGCAACAGAGTAAACAAAGCCTTATATCTCCGCATCAGAACATTGTACAGACACGGGGGTTGGACCGTTTGACTCGTGACTCGGAGGGTAATCACTAGTGGATGTCAATTTTTTCCCTAGCAACCAAATACAGTACCCTAGCAACCAGATAAACATAGCCTTATATCTCAGCATCAGAACATCGTAGAGGCACGGGAGTTGGATCGTTTTACTTTTGGCTTGGAGTATAATCATATATGTTACCCAGAAATTTGCCACGGCAAGCACCACTCACATTTTCTTCAGGAAATGTACCTATCTAGTTATGTTGGCTTGACAAAGCCAACATACTGTTATTGCTTTTAAACTTATTATTATTATTATTATTATTATTTTTCTTCTGAGACTAAATTTCTGCAATTAATGCGGCCTACAGCTTTCAAGCTACATCCACCAAATTTTCCACGGACATTCTGACTAGTCTGAAGAAGTGTGCTATGACTTTTTGAAGGAATCCGACTTACAGAATTCCTAAAACGGGACATTAAAATTCCGAAAGTCCCATTGACTTAACATTGGACAAACTTTGACGGGTCATAGCTGCAAGCGAGAAATTTGTAAAAACTTGTGGGTTACCACATTTGAAGAGGCTGGCAGGCTGTGTAAGAACATACATCACATTGGGGTATAAGTTTCACCCCTGGGGTGTAAGAGGCACCCAAATTTCCCCATTGACTTATAATGGGGCAGGGAACATGCCCATATAAGGGAATAAAAGCGTCCCAGACGGAATATCTTTGCTTTACAATGTCGTAGAGACATGGGGGTGGGCTCATTTTACTCAGGCATCCAATCAGTCTCTCAGGATCGTCCCATATCTATTAAGCCACACCCCTAGCAACCATTTTTGGGCACCCTAGCAACATATCCCATAGACTGCCATTATAAAATGCCCAGATGGATATCTTTGCAGCACAGTGTCACAGAGACATAGGGGTGGGCTCATTTTACTCAGGCATCCAATCAGTCTCTGAGGATTCTTATCAAGGTATTAAGCCACGCCCCTAGCAACCAAATATGAGCAACCTAGCAACATAATAAACAAAGCCTTATATCTCTGGATCCGAACATCATAGAGACATGGGGGTTGGGTCTTTTGGTCATGTTAGCTTCATGCTAGCTTCAAGCTAAGTCATACTAGCTTCATGCTAGTTTCATGCTAGCTTTATGCTAATTTCATAATCAATCTTGCTAACTTCATGCTTATTCATGTTAGCATCATGCTAGCTTCATGTTAATTCATGTTAACATCATGCTAGCTTCATGCTAATTCATGTTAGCATCATGCTAGCTTCATGCTAATTCATGTTAGCATCATGTTAGCTTCATGCTAATTCATGTTAGCATCATGCTAGCTTCATGCTAATTCATGTTAGCATCATGCTAGCTTCATGCTAATTCATGTTAGCATCATGCTAGCTTCATGCTAATTCATGTTAGCATCATGCTAGCTTCATGCTAATTCATGTTAGCATCATGCTAGCTTCATGCTAATTCATGTTAGCATCATGCTAGCTTCATGCTAACTTCATGCTAATTCATGTTAGCATCATGCTAGCTTCATGCTAATCATGCTAACTTGATGCTAGCTTCATTTTAATCATGTTAGCTTCATGCTAGCTTCATGCTAATTCATATTAGCATCATGCTAGCTTCATGCTATTTCATGTTAGCATCATGCTAACTTCATGCTAATTCATGTTAGCATCATGCTAGCTTCATGCTAATTCATGTTAGCATCATGCTAGCTTCATGTTAATTCATGTTAGCATCATGCTAGCTTCATGCTAATTCATGTTAGCATCATGCTAATTCATGTAAGCATCATGCTAACTTCATGCTAATTCATGTTAGCATCATGCTAGCTTCATGCTAATCATGCTAACTTGATGCTAGCTTCATGCTAATCATGTTAGCTTCATGCTAGCTTCATGCTAATTCATGTTAGCATCATGCTAGCTTCATGCTATTTCATGTTAGCATCATGCTAGCTTCATGCTAATCATGCTAACTTTATGCTAGCTTCATGCTAATCATGTTAGCGTCATGCTAGCTTCAGGCTAATCTTGCTAGCTTCATGCTAAATCAGGCTAGCTTCATACTTAAACATACTAACAGCCAGATAGCCTACTAAACTAAACTTCTGTCAAACCGTTTTCAACGTTCAGGCCAGGCTTTGTCAAGCCAACATAAAGTTTGTCAACAAACTTTTCTATCTAGTTATTATTCTTCTTTTTCTGGACACTTTTTCGGCGCGTAACTCGTCTCGCACGGTTTGCCGTAGTGCCATGAAAGAGGGCTCAAATCGACCGGATTATTGAGGAGAGGTGTGCTATGACTTTTATAAGCGATCGGGTGCAGGATTTCCGAAAGGGGCGCGAAAAACCTCCCGAAAACGTCCCATTGACTTTACATTGCGTCGAACTTTGACGGGTCATAGCTCCACTCGAGGATTTAGTAGAAACATGTGGGTTACAGCATTTGAAGAGGGTGGTAGGCTCTGTAAGAACATACATCACATTGGGGTGTAAGTTGTACCCCTGGGGTGTAAGAGGTGCCCAAAAGTGCCCTAATGGAAAGTCAATGGGGCGAAAATCCCATAGACTAACATTACGAAAAAAATTTGACGGGTCACAGGTCCAAGTGAGGATTTCATAGAAACATGTGGGTTACTAAAATTGAAGAGGGTGCTAGACTCTGTCAGGACGTCCCCCACAATGGGGTGTAAGGTTACCCTAGCAACCGTTTTGGGCACCCTAGCAACATCTCCCATAGACTGCCATTATAAAATGCCCAGATGGATATCTTTGCACCACAGTGTCATAGAGACATGGGGATGGGCTCATTTTACTCAGGCATCCAATCGGTTTCTCAGGATCCTTAAAGACTTACTAAGCCACGCCCCTAGCAACCACTTTTGAGCACCCTAGCAACATAAAATTCAAACAGTTATATCTCGGCATCAGAACATCGTAGAGACACGGGGGTTGGACCGTTTTACTTGTGACTAGGGGTGTAACAATTGGGCACATAATTGGCCACTCCCAAGCCACGCCCCTAGCAACCAAATTTGAGCACCCTAGCAACCGAATAAACAAAGCCTTATATCTCCGCATCAGAACATCGTAGAGACACGGGGGTTGGACCGTTTGACTCGTGACTCGAAGTGAAATCACTATGGGATGCCAATTTTTTCCCTAGCAACCAAATACAGTACCCTAGCAACAGAGTAAACAAAGCCTTATATCTCGGCATCAGAAAATCGTAGAGACACGGGGGTTGGACCGTTTGACTCATGACTCGGCGTGTAATCACTATGGGATGCAAATTTTTTCCCTAGCAACCAAATACAGTACCCTAGCAACAGAGTAAACAAAGCCTTATATCTCCGCATCAGAACATTGTAGAGACACGGGGGTTGGACCGTTTGACTTGTGACTCGGCGTGTAATCACTATGGGATGCCAATTTTTTCCCTAGCAACCAAACACAGTACCCTAGCAACAGAGTAAACAATGCCTTATATCTCCGCATCAGAACATCGTAGAGACATGGGGGTTGGACCGTTTGACTCGTGACCCAGAGTGTAATCACTATTGGATGTCAAATTTTTCCCTAGCAACCAAATACAGTACCCTAGCAACAGAGTAAACAAAGCCTTATATCTCCGCATCAGAACATCGTAGAGACACGGGGGTTGGACCGTTTGACTCATGACTCGGAGGGTAATCACTAGTGGATGCCATTTTTTTCCCTAGCAACCAAATACAGTACCCTAGCAACCGGATAAACAAAGCCTTATATCTCCGCATCAGAACATCGTAAAGACACGGGGTTTGGATTGTTTTACTCGTGACTGGAAGTATAATCATATACTGTCCCCAGAAATTTGCCACGGCAAGCACCACTCACATTTTCTTCAGGAAATGTACCTATCTTTATTATTATATCTTATTCTTATGTCTGCACGTTTTTTCGGCGCGTAACTCGTCCCGCACGGTTTGCCGTAGTCCCATGAAAGCGGGCTCATATCGACCGGTTTATTGAGGAGAGGTGTGCTATGACTTTTATAAGCGATTGGGTGCAGGATTTCCGAAAGGGGGGCGAAAAACCACCCGAAAAATCCCATTGACTTAACATTGCGCCCAACTTTGACGAGTCATAGCTCCGCTCGAGGATTTTGTACAAACATGTGGGTTACAACATTTGAAGAGGGTGGTAGGCTCTGTAAGAACATGGATCGCAATGGGGTGTAAGTTGT
Organism: Misgurnus anguillicaudatus; assembly: GCF_027580225.2. Classification (NCBI taxonomy): domain Eukaryota; kingdom Metazoa; phylum Chordata; class Actinopteri; order Cypriniformes; family Cobitidae; genus Misgurnus; species Misgurnus anguillicaudatus. Next base: position 20,627,766 of record NC_073357.2, on the reverse strand, counting down.
ACCCCTGGGGTGTAAGAGGTGCCCAAAAATGCCCAATGAAAAGTCAATGGGGCAAAATCCCATAGACTTAACATTGCAAAAATTTTGACGGGTCATAGGTCAGAGCGAGGATTTCATAGAAACATCAGGGTTACTAAATTTAAAGAGGGTGGTAGGCTATGTAAGAACATACATGACATTGGGGTTTAAGTTGTACCCCTGGGGTGTAAGAGGCACCCGAAAATTCCCATTGAGGAAACATGCCCATATAAGGGAATAAAACAGTTCCAGATGGGATATCTTTGCTTTACAGTGTCGTAGAGATAAGTGGGTGGGCTCATTTCACTCAGGCATCCAATCAGTCTCTCAGGATCATCCCAGAGCTATTAAGCCACGCCCCTAGCAACCACTTCTGGGCACCCTAGCAACATCTTCCATAGACTGCCATTATAAAATGCCCAGATGGATATCTTTGCACCACAGTGTCATAGAGACATGGGGGTGGGCTCATTTTACTCAGGCATCCAATCAGTCTCTCAGGATCCTTACATAGGTATTAAGCCACGCCCCTAGCAACCACTTTTGAGAACCCTAGCAACATAAAATTCAAACAGTTATATCTCGGCATCCGAACATCGTAGAGACACAGGGGTTGGACCGTTTGACTTGTGACTCAGCGTGTAATCATTATGGGATGCCAAATTTTTCCCTAGCAACCAAATACATTACCCTAGCAACAGAGTAAACAAAGCCTTATATCTCCGCATCAGAACATCGTAAAGACATGGGGGTTGGACCGTTTGATTCTTGACTCAGCTTGTAATCATTATGGGATGCCGATTTTTTCCCTAGCAACCAAATACAGTACCCTAGCAACAGAGTAAACAAAGCCTTATATCTCCGCATCAGACATCGTAGAGACACGGGGGTTGGACCGTTTGACTCGTGACTCGGAGGGTAATCACTAGTGGATGCCATTTTTTCCCTAGCAACCAAATACAGTACCCTAGCAACAGAGTAAACAAAGCCTTATATCTCCGCATCAGAACATCGTAGAGACACAGGGGTTGGACCGTTTGACTAGTGACTCGGCGGGTAATCACTAGTGGATGCCAATTTTTTCCCTAGCAACCAAATACAGTACCCTAGCAACAGAGTAAACAAAGCCTTATATCTCCGCATCAGAACATCGTAGAGACACGGGGGTTGAACCGTTTGACCCCTGACTCGGAGGGTAATCACTAGTGGATGCCATTTTTTTCCCTAGCAACCAAATACAGTACCCTAGCAACAGAGTAAGCAAAGCCTTATATCTCCGCATCAGAACATCGTAGAGACACAGGGTTTGGACCGTTTGACTCGTGACTCGGAGGGTAATCAGTAGTGGATGCCAAATTTTTCCCTAGCAACCAAATACAGTTCCCTAGCAACAGAGTAAACAAAGCCTTATATCTGCGCATCAGAACATTGTACAGACAGGGGGGTTGGACCGTTTGACTCGTGACTCGGAGGGTAATCACTAGTGGATGGCAATTTTTTCCCTAGCAACCAAATACAATACCCTAGCAACCAGATAAACATAGCCTTATATCTCAGCATCAGAACATCGTAGAGACACGGGAGTTGGATCGTTTTACTTTTGGCTCGGAGTATAATCATATATGGTCCCCAGAATTTTGCCACGGCAAGCACCACTCACATTTTCTTCAGGAAATGTACCTATCTAGTTATGTTGGCTTGACAAAGCCAACATACTGATATTGTATTTAAACTTATTATTATTCTTCTTCTTCTTCTTCTTCTTCTTCTTCTGAGACTAAAATTTCTGCGGCTAACTCGTCCGACAGCTTTCAAGCTACATCCACGAAATTTTCCACGGACATTCTGACTGGTCTAAAGAAGTGTGCTATATCTTTTTGACGGGATCCGACTTACAGAATTCCTAAAACGGGACATAAAACTTCCGAAAAGTCCCATTTACTTAACATTGCGACAAACTTTGACAGGTCATAGCTCCGAGTGAGAAATTTGTAGAAACTTGTGGCTTACCATATTTAAGGAGGCTGACAGGCACTGTGAGAACATACCTCACATTGGGGTGTAAGTTTCACCCCTGGGGTGTAGGAGGCCCCCAAAATTCCCCATTGACTTATAACGGCGCAGGAAACACGCCCATATAAGGGAATAAAAACGTTCCAGATGGAATATCTTCGCTTTACAGTATCATAGAGACATGGGGGTGGGCTCATTTTACTCAGGCATCCAATCAGTCTCTCTGGATCATCCCATAGCAATTAAGTCACGCCCCTAGCAACCATTTTTGGGCACCCTAGCAACATCTCCCATAGACTGCCATTATAAAATGCCCAGATGGATATCTTTGCAGGACAGTGTCACAGAGACATGGGGGTGGGCTCATTTTACTCAGGCATCCAATCAGTCTCTAAGGATTCTTATTGAGGTATTAAGCCACGCCCCTAGCAACCAAATATGAGCACCCTAGCAACATAATAAACAAAGCCTTATATCTCTGGATCCAAACATAATAGAGACATGGGGGTTGGGTCTTTTGGTCATGTTAGCTTCATGCTAGCTTCAAGCTAAGTCATACTAGCTTCATGCTAGTTTCATGCTAGCTTTATGCTAATTTCATAATAAATCTTGCTAACTTCATGCTTATTCATGTTAGCATCATGCTAGCTTCATGCTAATTCATGTTAGCATCATGCTAGCTTCATGCTAATTCATGTTAGCATCATGCTAGCTTCATGCTAATTCATGTTAGCATCATGCTAGCTTCATGCTAATTCATGTTAGCTTCATGCTAGCTTCATGCTAATTCATGTTAGCATCATGCTAGCTTCATGCTAATTCATGTTAGCATCATGCTAATTCATGCTAATTCATGTTAGCATCATGCTAGCTTCATGCTAATTCATGTTAGCATCATGCTAGCTTCATGCTAATTCATGTTAGCATCATGCTAGCTTCATGCTAACTTCATGCTAATTCATGTTAGCATCATGCTAGCTTCATGCTAATTCATGTTAGCATCATGCTAGCTTCATGTTAATTCATGTTAGCATCATGCTAGCTTCATGCTAATTCATGTTAACATCATGCTAGCTTCATGTTAATTCATGTTAGCATCATGCTAGCTTCATGCTAATTCATGTTAGCATCATGCTAGCTTCATGCTAATTCATGTTAGCTTAATGCTAGCTTCATGCTAATTTATGTTAGCATCATGCTAGCTTCATGCTAATTCATGTTAGCATCATGCTAGCTTCATGCTAATTCATGTTAGCATCATGCTAGCTTCATTATAATTCATGTTAGCATCATACTAGCTTCATGCTAATTCATGTTAGCATCATGCTAGCTTCATGCTAACTTCATGCTAATTCATGTTATCATCATGCTAGCTTCATGCTAATTCATGTTAGCATCATGCTAGCTTCATGCTAATTCATGTTAGCATCATGCTAGCTTCATGCTAACTTCATGCTAATTCATGTTAACATCATGCTAGCTTCATGCTAATCATGCTAACTTGATGCTAGCTTCATGCTAATCATGTTAGCTTCATGCTAGCTTCATGCTAGCTTCATGCTAATTCATGTTAGCATCATGTTAGCTTCATGCTATTTCATGTTAGCATCATGCTAGCTTCATGCTAATCATGTTAACTTCATGCTAATCATGTTAGCTTCATGCTAGCTTCAGGCTAATCATGCTAACTTTATGTTAAATCAGGCTAGCTTCATACTTAAACATACTAACAGCCAGATAGCCTACTAAACTAAACTTCTGTCAAACCGTTTTTAACGTTCAGGCCAGGCTTTGTCAAGCCAACATAAAGTTTGTCAACAAACTTTTCTATCTAGTTTATAATTATGTTGGCTTTGAAAAAGCCAATATATTGTTATTGCTATTAAACTTATTATTATTATTCTTTTTCTCCCCCCAAAATTTCGGCAACTAACTCGTCCTAGGGCTTTCAAGCTACATGCACCAAATTTTCCACAGACCTTCAGACTGGTCTGACTTAGTGTGCTATATCTTTTCTAACTGATGGGACCTTCCGAATTCCTAAACGGGGGTCTCGAACACCCCAAAATTTCCATTGACTTAACATTGAGACAAACTTTGACGGGTCATAGCTGCGAGTGAGAAACTTGTAGAAACTTGTGGCTTACCACATTTAAGGTGGCTGACAGGCTCTGTAAGAACATACATCACAATGGGGTGTAAGCTGTACCCCTGGGGTGTAAGAGGCCCCCAAAATTTCCCATTGACTTATAATGGGGCAGGAAGCATGCCCATATAAGGGAATAAACGCGTCCCAGATGGAATATCTTTACTTTAGAGTGTCGTAGAGACATGGGGGTGGGCTCATTTTACTCAGTCATCCAATCAGTCTCTTAGGATCGCCCCAAAGCTATTTAGCCACGCCCCTAGCAACAATTTTGGGTACCCTAGCAACATCTCCCATAGACTACCATTATAAAAAGCCCAGATGGATATCTTTACACCAGAGTGTCATAGAGACATAGGGGTGGGCTCATTTTACTCAGGCATCCAATCAGTCTTAATAGGATTCTTATTGAGGCATTAAGCCACGCCCCTAGCAACCAAATTTGAGCACCCTAGCAACATAATAAACAAAGCCTTATATCTCTTGGTCTGAACATCATAGAGACATGGGGGTTGGGTCTTTGGGTCATGCTAACTTCATGCTAGCTCCATGCTAAGTCATACTAGCTTCATGCTAGTTTCATGCTAGCTTTATGCTAATTTCATAATAAATCTTGCTAACTTCAGGCTAAATCATGCTAACTTCATGTTAAATCTTGTTAGCTGCACGCTAAATAGTGCTAGCGTCATGCTAATCATGTTAGCATCATGCTAATCATGCTAGCTTCACGTTAAATCATGCTAGCTTCATGCTAATCATGCTAACCTCATGCTTACTTCATGCTAATCATGCTAGCCTCATGCTACCTTCATGCTAATCATGCTAACATCATGCTAGCTTCATGCTAATCATGCTAGAATCATGCTAGCTTCATGCTAATCATGCTAGAATCATGCTAGCTTCATGCTAATCATGCTAGAATCATGCTAGTTTCATGCTAACATCATGCTAGCTTCATGCTAATCATATTAACATCATGCTAGCTTCATGCTAATCATACTAGCATCATGCTAGCTTCATGCTAATCATGCTAGCATCATGCTAGCTTCATGCTAATCATGCTAGCATCATGCTAGCTTCATGCTAATCATGCTAGCATCATGCTAGCTTCATGCTAATCATGCTAGCATCATGCTAGCTTCATGCTAATCATGCTAGCATCATGCTAGCATCATGCTAGCTTCATGCTAATCATGCTAGCATCATGCTAGCTTCATGCTAATCATGCTAGCATCATGCTAGCTTTATGCTAATCATGCTAGCATCATGCTAGCTTCATGCTAATCATGCTAGCATCATGCTAATCATGCTAGCATCATGCTAATCATGCTAGCATCATGTTAGCTTCATGCTAATCATGCTAGCATCATGCTAGCTTCATGCTAATCATGCTAGCATCATGCTAGCTTCATGCTAATCATGCTAGCATTATGCTAGCTTCATGCTAATCATGCTAGCTTCATGCTAATCATGCTAACATCATGTTAGCTTCATGCTAATCATGCTAGCATCATGCTAGCTTCATGCTAATCATGCTAACATCATGCTAGCTTCATGCTAATCATGCTAGCATCATGCTAATCATGCTAGCATCATGCTAGCTTCATGCTAATCATGCTAGCATCATGCTAGCTTCATGCTAATCATGCTAACATCATGCTAGCTTCATGCTAATCATGCTAGCTTCATGCTAATCATGCTATCATCATGCTATCTTCATACTAGCATCATGCTAGCTTCATGCTAATCATGCTAGCATAATGCTAACTTCATGCTAATCATGCTAGCATCATGCTAGCTTCATGTTAATCATGCTAGCATCATGTTAGCTTCATGCTAATCATGCTAACATCAGGCTAACTTCATGCTAATCATGCTACCTTCATACTTAAACATTCTAACAGCCAGATAGCCTACTAAACTAAACTTCTGTCAAACCGTTTTAAACGTTCAAGCTACGCTTTTTCAAGCCAACATAAAGTTTGTCTTCAAACTTTAATATCTAGTTATTATTCTTCTTTTTCTGGACACTTTTTCGGCGCGTAACTCGTCCCGCACGGTTTAACGTAGTCCCACAAAAGAGGGCTCAAATCGACCGGATTATTGAGGAGAGGTGTGCTATGACTTTTATAAGGGATCGGGTGCAGGGTTTCTGAAAGGGGGGCGAAAAACCACCCGAAAAATCCCATTGACTTAACATTGCGCCCAACTTTGGCGGGTCATAGCTCCGCTCGAGGATTTTGTAGAAACATGTGGGTTACAACATTTGAAGAGGGTGGTAGGCTCTGTATGAACATAGATCACAATGGGGTGTAAGTTGTACCCCTGGGGTGTAAGAGGCACCCGAAAATTCCCATTGACTTATAATGGGGCAGGAAACATGCCCATATAAGGGAATAAAACAGTTCCAGATGGGATATCTTTGCTTTACAGTGTCGTAGAGATAAGTGGGTGGGCTCATTTTACTCGGGCATCCAATCAGTCTCTCAGGATCATCCCAGAGCTATTAAGCCACGCCCCTAGCAACAATTTTGGGCACCCTAGCAACATCTCCCATAGACTGCCATTATAAAATGCCCAGATGGATATCTTTGCAGCACAGTGTCATAGAGACATGGGGGTGGGCTCATTTTACCCAGACATCCAATCAGTCTCTCAGGATCCTTATTGAGGTATTAAGCCACGCCCCTAGCAACCACTTTTGAGCACCCTAGCAACATAACATTTAAACAGTTATATCTCGACATCAGAACATCGTAGAGACACGGGGGTTGGACCGTTTTACTTGTGACTCGGAGTGTAATAACTGGCCAGATCATTGGCCACTCCCAAGCCACGCCCCTAGCAACCAAATATGAGCACCCTAGCAACCGAATAAACAAAGCCTTATATCTCCGCATCAGAACATCGTAGAGACACGGGGGTTGGACCATTTTACTTGTGACTCAGAGTGTAATAACTGGCCACATTGTTGGCCACTCCCAAGCCACGCCCCTAACAACCAAATATGAGCACCCTAGCAACATAATAAACAAAGCCTTATATCTCTGGATCTGAACATCATAGAGACATGGGGGTTGGGTCTTTGGGTCATGTTAGCTTCATGCTAGCTTAATGCTAAGTCATACTAGCTTCATGCTAGTTTCATGCTAGCTTAATGCTAATTTCATAATAAATCTTGCTAAGTTCACGTTAAATCATGCTAGCTTCATGCTAACTTCATGTTAACTTCTTGCTAATCATGCTAACATCATGCTAGCTTCATGCTAATCATGCTAACATCATGTTATCTTTATGCTAATCATTCTAACATCATGCTAACTTCATGCTAATCATGATAGCTTCATGCTAATCATGTTAACATCATGCTAGCTTCATGCTAATCATGTTAACATCATGCTAGCTTCATGTTAGCTTCATGCTAACTTCATGCTAATCATGCTAACATCATGATAATCATGCTAACATCATGCTAACATCATGCTAGCTTCATGCTAATCATGCTAGCTTCATGCTAATTATGTTAGCTTCATGCTAGCTTCATGCTAATCATGCTAGCTTCATGCTAACGTCATGATAATCATGCTAACATCATGCTAATCATGCTAACTTCATGCTAATCATGCTAGCTTCATGCTAATCATGTTAGCTTCATGCTAATCATGCTAGCTTAATGCTAACTTCATGATAACTTCATGCTAATCATGTTAGCTTCATGCTAGCTTCATGCTAATCATGCTAACATCATGTTAATCATGCTAACATCATGCTAACATCATGCTAGCTTCATGCTAATCATGCTAGCTTCATGCTAATCATGTTAGCTTCATGCTAACTTCATGCTAATCATGCTAACTTCATGCTAATCATGCTAGCTTCATGCTAGCTTCATGCTAACTTCATGCTAATCATGCTAACATCATGCTAATCATGCTTACATCATGCTAATCATGCTAACTTCATGCTAATCATGCTAGCTTCATGCTAATCATGTTAGCTTCATGCTAGCTTCATGCTAATCATGCTAGCTTAATGCTAGCTTCATGCTAACTTCATGCTAATCATGTTAGCTTCATGCTAGCTTCATGCTAATCATGTTAACATCATGCTAGCTTCATGTTAACTTCATGCTAACTTCATGCTAATCATGCTAACATCATGCCAACTTCCTGATAATCATGCTAACATCATGCTAACTTCATGCTAATCATATTAACATCATGTTAACTTCATGCTAATGATGTTCGCTTTATGCTAACTTCATGCTAATCATGTTAACATCATACTACCTTCACGTTATTTATGCTAACATCATGCTAGCTTCATGGTAATCATACTACCTTCAATAAACAAAGCCTTATATCTCCACATCAGAACATCGTAGAGACACGGGGGTTGGACCGTTTGACTCGTGACTTGGAGTATAATCATACATTGCCCCCAGAATTTTGCCACGGCAAGCACCACTTCACATTTTCTTCAGGAAATGTACCTATCTAGTTATTATTCTTCTTTTTCTGGACACTTTTTCGGCGCGTAACTCGTCTCGCACGGTTTGCCGTAGTGCCATGAAAGAGGACTCAAATCGACCGGATTATTGAGGAGAGGTGTGCTATGACTTTTATAAGCGATCGGGTGCAGGATTTCCGAAAGGGGCGCGAAAAACCTCCCGAAAACGTCCCATTGACTTTGCATTGCGTCGAACTTTGACGGGTCATAGCTCCACTCGAGGATTTAGTAGAAACATGTGGGTTACAGCATTTGAAGAGGGTGGTAGGCTCTGTAAGAACATACATCACATTGGGGTGTAAGTTGTACCCCTGGGGTGTAAGAGGTGCCCAAAAGTGCCCTAATGGAAAGTCAATGGGGCGAAAATCCCATAGACTAACATTACGAAAAAAATTTGACGGGTCACAGGTCCAAGTGAGGATTTCATAGAAACATGTGGGTTACTAAAATTGAAGAGGGTGCTAGACTCTGTCAGGACGTCCCCCACAATGGGGTGTAAGGTTACCCTAGCAACCGTTTTGGGCACCCTAGCAACATCTCCCATAGACTGCCATTATAAAATGCCCAGATGGATATCTTTGCACCACAGTGTCATAGAGACATGGGGATGGGCTCATTTTACTCAGGCATCCAATCGGTTTCTCAGGATCCTTAAAGACTTACTAAGCCACGCCCCTAGCAACCACTTTTGAGCACCCTAGCAACATAAAATTCAAACAGTTATATCTCAGCATCAGAACATCGTAGAGACACGGGGGTTGGACCGTTTTACTTGTGACTAGGGGTGTAACAATTGGGCACATAATTGGCCACTCCCAAGCCACGCCCCTAGCAACCAAATTAGAGCACCCTAGCAACCGAATAAACAAAGCCTTATATCTCCGCATCAGAACATCGTAGAGACACGGGGGTTGGACCGTTTGACTCGTGACTCGAAGTGTAATTATTATGGGATGCCAATTTTTTCCCTAGCAACCAAATACAGTACCCTAGCAACAGAGTAAACAAAGCCTTATATCTCCGCATCAGAACATCGTAGAGACACGGGGGTTGGACCGTTTGACTCGTGACTCGAAGTGTAATCATTATGGCATGCCAATTTTTTCCCTAGCAACCAAATACAATACCCTAGCAACAGGGTAAACAAAGCCTTATATCTCTGCATCAGAACATCTTAGAGACACGGGGGTTGGACCGTTTGACTCGTGACTGAGAGTGTGATCACTATGGGATGCCAATTTTTTCCCTAGCAACCAAATTCAGTACCCTAGCAACATAGTAAACAAAGCCTTATATCTCCGCATCAGAACATCGTAGAGACACGGGGGTTGGACCGCTTGACTCGTGACTCGAAGTGTAATCATTATGGGATGCCAATTTTTTCCCTAGCAACCAAATACAATACCCTAGCAACAGGGTAAACAAAGCCTTATATCTCTGCATCAGAACATCTTAGAGACACGGGGGTTGGACCGTTTGACTCGTGACTGAGAGTGTGATCACTATGGGATGCCAATTTTTTCCCTAGCAACCAAATACAGTACCCTAGCAACAGAGTAAACAAAGCCTTATATCTCCGCATCAGAACATCGTAGAGACACGGGGGTTGGACCGTTTGACTCGTGACTCGGCGGGTAATCACTAGTGGATGCCATTTTTTCCCTAGCAACCAAATACAGTACCCTAGCAACAGAGTAAACAAAGTCTTATATCTCCGCATCAGAACATCGTAGGGACACGGGGGTTGGACCGTTTGACTCGTAGGGTAATCACTAGTGGATGCCATTTTTTCCCCTAGCAACCAAATACAGCTCCCTAGCAACAGAGTAAACAAAGCCTTATATCTCTGCAGCAGAACATCGTAGAGACACAGGGGTTGGACCATTTTACTTGTGACTCTGCATGTAATCACTCGTGGATGGCAATTTTTTCCCTAGCAACCAAATACAGTACCCTAGCAACTGGATAAACACAGCCTTATATCTCCGCATCAGAACATTGTAGAGACACGGGAGTTGGATCGTTTTATTTTTGGCTTGGAGTATAATCATATATGTTACCCAGGATTTTGCCACGGCAAGCACCACTCACATTTTCTTCAGGAAATGTACCTATCTAGTTATTATTAGGGCCCGAGCACCGAGGAGCAGGCCAGAATGGCCTGCACCGTGGGTGCAAAGCCCTATTGTTTTTGCTCAGTTTATTATGATTATTATTATTATTATTCCGTTTCTTCTCCAAAGTGAATCGCAATTTTTAGGGCCTAAACATACTCGAAAACTCATGAAATTCTTCACACACGTCAGAAGTGGCGAAAATTTACATTTGGCATAGGCGCCAGAAGTAGGCGTGTAGAAATGGCTCAATAGCGCCACCTGCAAAATTTCAAAAGAACAGCCCCCCCACTACGAAAAACGTACCGATACGAAATTTGGTAGGATCATGTATCACCCCAAGACCTACAAAAAAGTCTCTTGGAGCGAAGCTCTAAACCCCACAGGAAGTCGGCCATTTTGATTTTTCACTGTGATTTCTGTGCAAATTTGGTCATTTCCAGCCTTCGTACTTTAACGAACTCCTCCTAGAGATTTTATCAGATCGTCATCATATTTGGTCAATCTCATCTAAAGGCCTTTGCAATGTTAAATTGCGGAGCTTTTGACTTTTTGTTGGAGGGTGTGTCCGTGGCGGCCTGACAAAGTTCAGCGTTTTCGCCATGAAACAGGAAGTTGTTATAACTAAGGCATACAATGTCCAGTCTGCCACACACTTCACACGTTTGATGCGAGTCTTGGCCTGAACACATTTCAATGCCAATATTCAGCTTCAGTCATAGCGCCACCTAGAGGTAGCAGGAAATGCCATGTTTTACACTGTGATTTACTGCTCTTAGAGATTTAATAAAATCATCATCATATTTGGTCAGACTGATCTTAAGCCCTTTGCAATGATAAATTGCGAAGATCTTAACTTTTCGTTGAAGGGCGTGTCTGTGGCAGCCTGGCAAAGTGTGATGTTTCACCATGAAACAGGAAGCTGTTGTAATTCAGGCATACATTGTTTGATCTGCTCCAGACTTCACACGTTTGATAAGGGTCCCGGCCTGAACACGTCAATATAACAATAATCAGGTACCGTCATAGCGCCGCCTGCTGCACACAGGCGGTGTGGAACATCAGTTTCCCTTTGCATATCCACCTGTATTTACCCACTTTAATTCATACCCCCCTGGTTTACTGCTTTACTAATGCCATAGGGTGGCGGTGCACATGCGTGCGAGGGCCCTTCCATCGCTGCTTGCAGCTTTAATTATTATTATTATTCTCCGAAATGGATCGCATTTTTGAGGGGCTAAACATACTCGAAAACTCATGAAAATTTGCACACGCGTCAGAAGTGGCGAAAATTTACATGTAGTATAGGCGTCAGAAGTGGGCGTCTAAAAATGGCTCGATAGCGCCACCTGCAAAATTTCAAGAGAACAGCCCCCCCACTACGAAAAACATACAGATACGAAATTTGGTAGGATCATCTATCACCCCAAAACGTACAAAAAAGTCTCTTGAAGCTAAACTCTAAACCCCACAGGAAGTCGGCCATTTTGAATTTTTGCTGTGATTTCTGTGCAAATTTTGTCATTTTCAGGCTTCGTACTTTAACGAACTCCTCCTACAGATTTTATCAGATCGTCATCATATTTGGTCAATCTCATCTAAAGGCCTTTGCGATGTTAAATTGCGGAGCTTTTGACTTTTCGTTGGAGGGTGTGTCCGTGGCGGCCTGACAAAGTTCAGCATTTTCGCCATGAAACAGGAAGTTGTTATAACTAAGGCATACAATGTCCAATCTGCCCCACACTTCACATGTTTGATAAGAGTCTTGGCCTGAACACATTTCAATGCCAATATTCAGCTTCAGTCCTAGCGCCACCTAGAGGTAGCAGGAAATGCCTTGTTTTACGCTGTGATTTACTGCTCTTAAAGATTTAATAAAATCATCATCATATCTGGTCAGACTGATCTTAAGCCCTTTGCGATGATAATTAGCGAAGATCTTGACTTTTCGTTGAAGGGCGTGTCCGTGGCAGCCTGGCAAAGTGTGATGTTTCGCCATGAAACAGGAAGCTGTTGTAATTCATACATACATGGTCCGATCTGCCCCTGACTTCACACGTTTCATAAGGGTCCCGGCCTGAACATGTCAATATAACAATAATCAGGTACAGTCACAGCACCACCTACTGCACAGAGGTGTTGTGGCACATCAAATTTCCTTTGAATATCCACCTATATTTACCCACTTTAATTCTTATCCCCCTGGTTCACTGCTTTACTAATGCCATAGGGTAGCGGTGCACATGCGTGCGAGGGCCCTTCCATCGCTGCTTGCAGCTTTAATTAGGGCCCGAGCACCGAGGAGCAGGCCAGAATGGCCTGCACCGAAAGGTGCGAAGCCCTATTGTTTTTGCTCGAATTTATTATTATTATTATTATTTATTTTTTTTTTAACACTTTTGGGCATTTTGGGTGCCTTAACATACTCGAAAACTCTTGAAATTTGGCACAGACATTAAAGTCGTCCGTCATTGCGAACAGACAAAGGCTGGAACACAGGCGTGGCACAGGGGCTCTGTAGCGCCCCCTGTAATGAAAAAAAACATTGATGCACAGATCGTGCAAACATGTACGCACATGTACAAGAGTTGGTACACATATAGATCTCATCGACCCGAACAACTTTCGCCCTCTAACATTTTGGCTCCGCCCAACAGGAAGTCCGCCATTTTGGATTGTTTAAAAAATGCATGCAGTGAACTTTTGAATACTCCTCCTAGGGGATTCATGCAAATGACACCAAACGTGGTGATCATGATGTCAAGACAGTGGACTTGCTAAATTGCGAAGGGATTTTTGATATCTCGAACAGTTTTGCCATGGCGAAGCGGCAAAGTCATGGCGAAATCAGAGAAACAGGAAGTGTCTAATATCTAAGGCAAAAAATGTCTTATAGTGATGACACGCGAGGTGTTTGTTCGTCTGAAGATTCCGATCGCATCGATGTGCCTATTGTGAGTCTCGGGTATAGCGCCACCACCAGGCGCCAGGAAGTGTTGCAGTCTCAAAGGTTGATTTTTTGACAGTTCCATGTGATGTTCTTTTAAATACTCCTCCTAGAATGTTTATGCGATTGACACCAAAAGTGGTCAACATGATGCCAAGACATAGTAGATGATAAATTGCGAAGGGATTTTTGATATCTCGAACGTTGTTCCCATGGCAACGCGTCAAACTTTACTTTAATTTTAAAGGCATATTTAAGCCCTTCAGTTGCATGCAGTGAACTTTTCAATACTCCTTCTAGGATATTCATGCGATTGACACCAAACGTGGTCAACATGGTGCTGAGACATTGTAGATGATAAATTGCGAAGGGATTTTTGACATCTCGAACGCTGTTGCCATGGCAATGCATCAAAGTTTACTATTATTTCAGGAATATTTAAGCCTCTTGGCATGCTTAGATTAACTTCAAATTTGGCACACACATCAGAGTTGTCAACTGTTAAGTGTTGACAAACAGGTCAGACATAGGTGTGCCTCTTAAGTTGCTCACTAGTGCCCCCGTTTGTCCAAAATGTGGGGTTTCTTTTACTTACAGTCCCTAATTGGGTAAGTAACAACATAAATAGTCCACCGATATTTACCCACTTGATGCACTTGCCCACCGTGCATCGTTTTCTCGGAGGCACCGTGTAGCGGTAAAAAAACGTGCGAGGGCCCGCCATCGCTGCTTGCAGCTATATTTTATTATTATTTTAATTTTTTTAAACACTTTTGGCCACTTTGGGTGCCTTCACATACTCGAAAACTCTTGAAATTTGGCCATCGTCGGCCATCAGGTCCGGGCAAAGGCTGGACCACGGGCGTGGCAAGAAAGCTCTGTAGCGCCCCCTGTAATGCAAAAACAAACATTGGGGCACAGATCGGGCAAAAATGTACACACATGTACGAAAGTTGGTACACATATAGATCTCATCGACCCGAACAACTTTCGCGCTCTAACATTTAAGCTCCGCCCAACAGGAAGGCGGCTATTTTGGATTGTTTAAAAAACGCATGCATTGAACTTTTAAATACTCCTTCTAGGGGATTCATGGGATTGACACCAAACGTGGTGATCATGATCTCAAGACATTGGACTTGCTAAATTGCGAAGGGATTTTTGATATCTCGAACGGTTCTGTCATGGCGAGGCGGCAAAATCATGGCGAAATCAGAGAAACAGGAAGTGTCTAATATCTAAGGAAAAAAATGTCTCATTGTGATGACACGCGGGGGGTTTGTTCGTCTGAAGATTCCGATCGCATCGATGTGCCTATTGTGACTCCCGGGTATAGCGCCACCACCAGGCGCCAGGAAGTGTGTCAGTCACAAAGGTGGATTTTTTTTGACAGTTCTATGTGATGTTCTTTTAAATACTCCTTCTAGAAAAATCATGCAATTGACACCAAAAGTGGTCAACAAGATGCCAAGACGAAGGGATTTTTGATATCTCGAACGGTGTTGCCATGGCGAGCCGTCAAATTTATGGCGAATTCAGAGAAACAGGAAGTGACTAATATCTAGAGCAAAAAATGTCTTTTCGGGATGAAACGCAGTGTGTATGTTCGGCCAAGGATTCCGATCGCATCGATGTGCCTATTGTGAGTCTCCGGTATAGCGCCACCAACAGGCACCAGGAAGTGTTGCAGTCACAAAAGGTGGATTTTTTGACAGTTGCATGTGGTGAACTTTTAAATACTCCTCCTAGGATTTTCATGCGATTGACACCAAAAGTGGTCAACACGATGCTGAGACATTGGAGATGATAAATTGCTTAGGGATTTTTGACAACTCGAACGCTGTTGCCATGGCAACGCACCAATGTTTACTATAATTTCAAGCATATTTAAGGATCTTGGTCTGCTTAGATTAACTTCAAATTTGGCACACACATCAGAGTTGTCGACCGTTAAGTGTGGACAAACAGTCCCTCTTAAGTCGCTCACTAGCGCCCCCGTTTGTCTAAAATGTGAGGTTTGTTTTACCTACAGTACCCAAATGGGTCAGTAGCAACATTAAATAGCCCACTGAGATTTACCCACTTGATGCCCTTGCCCACCGTGCATCGTTTTCTCGGAGGCATCGTATAGCGGTAAAAAAAACGTGCGAGGGCCCGCCATCGCTGCTTGCAGCTATATTTATTATTATTATTCACAGTTCACACAAATATACGATGTAAACAAAAACCTTTATTCTGCAATAGATTAATCATGATTAATTGTTATGCAACCCTACTATACACGCCAAGACCAGTGAATGGAAATATATATATACACATACACACATATATATATATATATATATATATATATATATACATACATAAAAAGGAATGTTCATATTGACTGTTTTGTTTAACCGTTAACCGAAGCTAAGAATTTAATTAACTGATATGAACATCCCTTATATATATCATAATTACACAGAGAACGAGGCGCTCCACATAAAAACGTTGTTTTTCATTGCTTTATTCTGCAAATGTATGTTAATGGACTACAGTATGATACACATTAGCGTGACTCTCTCTAAAGTTTACACATCAAGAGTTCTGGGGCCTCATGTAAACTGTGCGGATCCTTACTAAAAGTCTACGTACGCACAAAAGCCAAAAATGGCATACACCAAAAATTATGAAGACTTCTAAAACAAAGCAATGTTCCCTTTATAAATAAAAGATCACCTGCAAGTGTACGTGCATGAATTCTCCTAAATTTAGCCCCATTTTGTGTGTACGCAGGCTTTATACATAAGGCCCCAGATCTTTGAAGGGCATACTGTGATTATCACGTCTGGACCGGACATATTCAACCGCATGTGCCTCTGTGCGTACAAACATGCGTACAAGCACGTGCAGGTCGTGGATTCTGTAAGCGTCATCACAACATTTCGGCCGTATTGTTTCGGTGATAAAAGACGTTCGGCCGAAAATGCTCTTTTGGGCCATTTGGGAAATTTTTCAGTGGTCGGTATTCGGGGCATCCCTAATTCAATTTTAAATTTGCGTATTAATCCGCGAATCACATGCGAGCCGAACCATGGGTCGGATCAACTGCTATGCTACTACCAACTAACATTTTGTTCCACTTAATTTTCTTCCACAGAACACTATGCTTGTAAATATTATTAACGTTAATTGCATTCAATAAAAATTGCGTCTAGTCTGGCTAATTGCCAAGCTGCAACGTACAGCCCAGCTAGTCAATGCTAGCTTCGTTCGCGCCATAAAAGTTGGAGCCACTTTCATATTACACAAAATTTGAACTACTTTACTCAGACATGATCATTTTTTTTTGTTGTCCTAATTAATAATTCTTAAATTAATTATGAATTCTTTATTTTTGTTTCATCTGGAAAAATGTACATGAACATGTCAAAGAAACATAAACAAATCAATAATAATCAACATGTAATTAGCAACCGTTAGAAATATGTAGAGTTGATATAGGATGTGACGGGAACTCGATTGAAACTATGCTCAGCGTGAATGCTTTTTAAGGAAACTGAACATAAAGAGACTTACCTCAAGTTCAATGTATGGCGTAGGATCGAAAAGGTATGGAGCCCTTCGGGCGTTGAGTTTTATCTCATCCGCTGTGCACACGCCCCTTCAGTGATGAGCTGACCGTGCTGCTGACGCTTTCTGCAGTTACCGTTGAAATCGGCTTCGTACTGGCAAAACGGTCTGAGCCGAGCACCCAGATTAACTCAACGTATGAGATTCATATTAAAATGATTTTTTTAAGTTTATCAGCTTACCCCATGGCCATCCAAGATGTATGTGATTTTGTTTCTTCAGTACAACACAAATGTTGATTTTTAACTCCAACCAGTTTCAGTCTGTCAGTTGTATGCATGTGGATGGTAACAAAATCTTAGACAGTAAAAAAAACATGCACAGACAAATCCAAATTAAACCCTGCCGCTCGTGACGACACATTGATATCATAAGAAACAAAATGATCGGTTTGTGCGAGAAACCGAACAGTATTTATTTCATTTTTACCTCTAATACAGTACTATGCCCAGTCAAATGAGCCCATGCACGGTGTGGTGTAATCTATAATCAACCCAACACAACACACGGCACCTTCTTCTTTTGAGTTTTAATGACGGGTTGCGCAGCAACTTCATAGGTGCATACCGCCACCTACTGTTGGTGGCCCTGTATAGCCCTCAAGCTGTGCACCCGATACAGTAGATGGCAGTATGCAACTATGAAGTTGCTTCGCAACCCGCCATTAAAACTCAAAAAAAGAAGGCGGCGCTGTATTAGAGGTATACATTATATAATACAGTTCGGTTTATCGCACAAACCGATCGTTTCGTGTCTTATGACATCAACGAGCAGCAGGGTTTAATTTGGATTTGTCTGTGCATGTTTTGTTTTCTAATGTCTGAGATTTTGTTACGGACAGACAAAAACGGTTGGAGTTAAAAATCTACATTTGTGTTAAAGAAAGTCACCTACATTGTATGGCCTCCATTAAAACCATCCTTGATTTAAAATAAGCCAATCATTTCCAGAAGTGGTCCAGATCATACAGCCAGAGATAGGTTACCAGGGGCCCGTACCATGAAAATGGTTAAACAAACTCAGGGTTACAGGATTAGTTTCAGGTTGACAAAACCAAGCCAATGTGCAAGCCTTGTTGGTAAAAGCTATTTTCATGGTACCCAAAACCCAGGATTTGCACAAACTAATCCTAAACAAAGCTGGCTAACCAACTAAACCAGCTTCATGGTATAGGCCCCAGTTACGGTGAACACGAATCGGCCCAGTGCTTATAGCCATAACAAAAATGCATGTGCCAGAGCGAGCTGCGGGGCACAATCGCCCCGGTTAAGACACGCCGATGCCGAGTCTTAGCCGCAGGTGCCGCAGGGCAGCCGAGCTCGGGCCGATTATACATGCTAGCTGGGATAGTTAAATAGATAATATCAGATTTAAGTTTAACCAGATAGAACTAAAATATTTGATTCTTGCGTGACTTTAAAGAAGCTCTTGACAAAACAAATGTTTATATTAAACAGTATTTGTCATAAAATACACGCTGCCACTTCACCTAAAGTCTAAAATAATACTTTATTTTTGTCAGAGCAGACAATATAAGATTCGTTGTATAATATACACATATTCACCCATGGTTTAAAGTATCAATTAAATAAAAACAAAACCCAGAAGATTAGATGACAAGGTCTTTAATCGTATAAAGGTTCTTAACGGGATATTCAATTCAATTCAATTCAATTTTATTTATATAGCGCTTTTCACAAGTGTTAATTGTTGCAAAGCAGCTTTACATGAGAAGATGTAGAGGAGAACACAGATAATCAATAGATAATATAAGAAGTAGAGAAAGCGGTTAAACCGTACAAGCGATCATATTAATAATGTAACGTATACTGTTGGGAATTGCCCCACTGAGTGCTAGTTTTAAAGGCTGTTAACCACTTCAGTACTCTGATTAGGGAGGAGTCATCAGATTTCGTTTCCACTTTTATTTATGCAAGTTTCAACCTTGTACACATGTCAGTATACAACTGAGGTAGTGTGACGAGACTGACAGGTTAGGTTCCATTTGCAACTCTTTATTGATGTTAACAAATAGCAAACAACAGTAATCAATGGGCACATCCAAGTAATCATAAACGTTTAACAGACCAGGGTCGAGGCAGGCGGCAATCAGTAATAAACGTAATCAGTACAAGATCGGGGCACGCAGAAAGAAGTCGTAGTCGTAAACCAGTCCAAGTTCAGGGCAGGCGGAAAGAATCAGAAAACCAAGAGACAGTCCAAACTAACACCAGGAAATCAAACACGGGTACACACAGGGAAAACGCTCAGAAATGCTGCTAGGGCAAACAAGACTTCGCAAAGTTCAGGTGGCAGAGTCCCAGGTTAAATAGGCCCGCTGATACGCTGCAGCTGGTGTGTAATCAGCGGGTCACAGTGCATGATGGGGAATGTAGTCAATATTCAGGTGAATGAGAAGTACCGGGAGCGTTGGCGCTGACATCCGTCACAGAGCCCCCCCCCTGCGAGCGGCTCCAGACGCGGGCAGTGTTCTTTCGAGGACGACCACGGGGACGAGGGGCAGATTTATCCGGGGGTAGTCTGTGAAATTCATTGATGAGGTTGGGATCCAAGATGTCATTAGCGTTCTCCCACGACCTCTCCTCGGGACCATACCCCTCCCAGTTGACGAGGTACTGCAGGTTGGAGCCCTGACGTCTGGAGTCCAGCAGCTCGCTGACCAGATAGGCCTCTTCTCCGTCCACCATGATGGGAGGGGGCCCTGATCCTCCAGAATCTACAGCCGCTCCCGGATCCTCGGCAGGTTTTAACAGGGAAACATGGAAAGTGGGAGAGATACGGTAATTAGGGGGGAGATCAAGACGGTAGGAGACAGGATTAACTTGTTTCAAAATTTTAAAAGGACCAACATACCTGGGACTCAATTTTTTGCACGGGAGACGAAGTTTCAGGTCTCTGGACGAGAGCCAAACCAACTGACCAGGTTCGTAGTGGGGTTCTGGGGTTCTATGGCGATCTGCTTTTTCCTTGACCTTCTTGATGGCTCGAGACAGATGAACGTGAGCTTCTTGCCAGGTTTCTTGACTTCGAGTGAACCATGCATCAATGGCCGGTATGTCTGCGAGTTCCTCGTCCCAGGGAAAGATGGGCGGCTGGTATCCCAGGACGCATTGGAATGGAGTGAGACCCGTGGAAGTTTTCTTAAGGGAATTCTGTGCATATTCCGCCCAAGGTAGGAAGCGACACCAGTCATGCTGATTCTTGTGACAGTAAACTCTGAGAAACTTAGTTAATTCTTGATTAAGACGTTCAACTTGACCATTGGACTGTGGGTGATAACCGGATGTAAGACTGATGTTGATGTTTAGAGCTTTGAAGAATGCTTTCCATACCTTGGACGTGAATTGCGGTCCCCGGTCAGATACGATGTCCTCAGGAAGTCCGTAATACCTGAACACACAATGCAGCAGCTGTTCAGCGGTTTCCATGGCGGATGGCAGCTTGGGCAGAGGGATAAAACGACATGCTTTAGAGAAACGATCAATGACAGAAAGTACCACTGTGTTACCATCAGACCTGGGCAGATCCGTCACAAAATCCACCGCTATGTGAGACCATGGTCTCTGTGGGATCACAAGGGGTTGGAGGAGACCAGCTGGGTTCTGATGTGGGGTTTTACTGGCTGCGCAAGCCGTACAGGCGTTCACCACCGCGCTGACATCAGGTAACATGGATTGCCACCAAAACTTGTTCTTCAGCATCACCAAAGTAGAGTTAATGCCCGGGTGCCCAGAAGAGAGAGATGTGTGTACCCATTGAATGACCTGCTTCCTGTGAGAAGGGGGAACGTAAGTACGGTCTGCAGGGCATTCCGCTGGTGGTGGGTTAGCATTGTTGAGCTGGTTTATTTCTTGCATAACGTTCCACTGAACGGGAGCTACAATGAGGGAGGGTGGGATGATGGGCTCGGAACAAACAGGCTGGGGTGAAGAATCAAAAATACGTGATAATGCATCTGCTTTGGTGTTTTTGGATCCAGGTCGGTATGTGATAGTAAATTGAAATCTAGTGAAGAACAGAGCCCACCTTGCTTGCCGGGTATTGAGACGTTTGGCAGATTGTAAATATTCCAGGTTGCGATGGTCTGTGAGAATCAAGAAAGGGTGTTTGGCGCCCTCTAGCCAATGCCGCCATTCTTCCAAGGCCGCCTTCATAGCCAAAAGCTCCCGGTTACCCACATCATAATTTCTCTCAGCAGGATTCAGTTTTCTAGAATAGAAAGCACAAGGGTAAACTTTGCCTGGGTTACCTTGTTTCTGTGATAATACCGCGCCCACTCCAGAATTCGAGGCATCCACCTCGACTATGAAAGGCTTCTCAGGATCTGGATGATGCAGAATGGGAGCTGAAGTAAAACGGGTCTTGAGGTCACTGAAGGCAGCTTCGGCTTCCGGGTTCCATGAGAGCTTGTGATTGGACTTGTGCACAAGTGAAGTTAAAGGGCCAGCAACAATACTGAAATTCTTGATAAATCTTCTATAGAAATTAGCGAATCCCAGAAATCTTTGGAGTTCCTTTACCGTAGTTGGTTTGGGCCACTGTAGAACTGACTCCACCTTCTTTTCATCCATAGCCACCCCGTCTGGACTTATGATATACCCCAGGAAGGACGTAGAGGACTGGTGAAACTCACATTTTTCTGCTCTCACGTAGAGCTGGTGTTCAATGAGGCGTTGGAGGACAGTTCTGACATGTACCACATGCTGTTCTAGGGAATCAGAATAAATGAGTATGTCATCTATGTAAACAATCACAAATCGGTTAAGCATGTCCCGGAGAACATCATTAATAAAGGACTGGAACACGGACGGACTGTTAGATAGACCGAAGGGCATCACCAAGTATTCATAGTGACCATCACTAGTGGAGAATGCTGTTTTCCATTCATCCCCTTCTCGAATACGAATCAGGTTGTAAGCACTACGAAGGTCCAACTTGCTGTAGATCTTAGCACTGCGTAGTTGTTCCAACGCAGCTGTTACTAGGGGTAATGGATAGCGGAATTTTACTGTGATGTCATTCAGGCCCCGATAATCAATACATGGTCTAAGACTGCCATCTTTCTTGCCCACGAAGAAAAACCCTGCAGAGGCTGGTGACGTAGAATGACGTATGAAGCCCTTCTCAAGTTCTTCTGCGATGTATTTCTTCATGGCTTGTTGTTCTGGTTCTGATAGAGGAAAGATGCGTCCTCTTGGTGGCACAGCATCGGGTAATAGTTCAATAGCACAATCACTGGTACGATGAGGTGGTAACTGTGTGGCTTTGATTTTGCTGAATGCAATGGCAAGATCTGAATACTCGTGGGGAACATTATCAGGTAAACTGGGTACTGGATTAATTTGTGACGTGCATACAAAAAGATCAGGTGACTCACTCAAACAGGATTTCATACACTTTTCACTCCATTTCAGAATGCTCTTTTCCTTCCAGGAAACGAGTGGGTTGTGTAAATGCAACCAGGGGTATCCCAAAATGACTGGATTGTGAGGAGATGAAATGACGTAAAAGACAATCTCTTCAGTGTGGTCGTGTTCGGTAACAAGGGTAATGCTCTGAGTGATGTGCGTGACGTGACCGGTGCCCAATGGTCGTCCGTCTAACGCTGCGATAGAGAGAGGGGGTACACAAGGGGTTACTGAGATTCCATGAGACTTCACTAATCCCGCATCAATAAAGTTTCCCGCAGCCCCGGAATCAAGTAATGCTTTGGTATAAACTTTACTTTGTTGCCATGACAATGAGACAGAAACTTCCATACATTCAAATGTAGTAGATGGAATAGATGCACTCACCCGACCTAAGCGTGTCTGAGCTGGTCGTGAGGGGCAGACAGCCAGGACATGGCCAGCTTCACCACAATACAGGCATAAACGTTGACGAAAGCGGCGTTCTCTTTCATCCGCCGTGAGTCGTGCTCTGCCCACTTGCATGGGTTCACTCGTGTCAGGTGACGGTACTGAATGAGTTGTGTAAGTCTCAAATACACGGACTGGTCTGCGACTGCGTATTAAATTATCCACTCGTATAGCCAGCTTGACGAATTCATCAAAACTCCTCCCTTCGTCACGGCAAGCTAACTCGGACTGTAGTTCTTGACTTAAACCTTGACGAAACAATGTCTTCAATGTATCTTCAACCCAGTTGGTCTGTGCGGCGAGTGTGCGGAAGGTCAGAGCGAATTCGGCCGCTGAGCGGCGCCCCTGTCTAAGTGAGAGTAGTTGTTCACCTGGGTCTCGACCTCCTGCTGGGTGTTCAAACACAGCTCGCATGGTGCTCTTAAACTCATCAAAGGTACTTTGGTTAAAGTTGCCAGCTGCCCACAATGCCGTAGCCCACTCTAATGCTTTCCCAGTAAGCAAAGAACAAATCAATGAGATTTTACTAACCTCCGTGGTGTAAATGTTGAGTTGCTGGGCGATGAAAAGCTCACACTGCATGAGAAAGCCTTTACATCGATCTGGGGTGCCATCAAACTTTTCAGGGAATGCCAGACGGGGTGTCACTGAAGCCGGAGGCGTGGCTATGGGTCGAGGTGGAGGAGGCGTGGGAGCTGGTGAAGCGGCGTTGTTAGCCGATGTAGCTAAGCTCTGCACAGAGCGAGCTAATTCCTCCGTGAGAGATGTCAGTCGGACTAACTGATGTTGATGAGCCGCCAGGATGTTTGCTTGTGTGGACAGCTCGCCTGTAAGCTGTGCCACGGTTGCTGGAGCCTGTGGTGGCGAAGTCTTCTGTGACGAGACTGACAGGTTAGGTTCCATTTGCAACTCTTTATTGATGTTAACAAATAGCAAACAACAGTAATCAATGGGCACATCCAAGTAATCATAAACGTTTAACAGACCAGGGTCGAGGCAGGCGGCAATCAATCATAAACGTAATCAGTCCAAGATCGGGGCAGGCAGAAAGCAGTCGTAGTCGTAATCCAGTCCAAGTTCAGGGCAGGCGGCAAGAATCAGTAAACCAAGAGACAGTCCAAAATAACACCAGTAAATCAAACACGGGTACACACAGGGAAAACGCTCAGAAATGCTGCTAGGGCAAACAAGACTTCGCAAAGTTCAGGTGGCAGAGTCCCAGGTTAAATAGGCCCGCTGATAAGCTGCAGCTGGTGTGTAATCAGCGGGTCACAGTGCATGATGGGAAATGTAGTCAATATTCAGGTGAATGAGAAGTACCGGGAGCGTTGGCGCTGACATCCGTCACAGGTAGTTTCTGTAATAAACAAATAAGACATAATAAATAACCTGTCTATATACGGATTCAACCGTATTACAAATGAAACATCATGAACTCTCATATATACACTAAGCAAGGATATAAACTACAGAAAGAAATATAATAGCATAAATCACGTTATGCAGCCTTATTAGAGCAACTGATAACAAACTATAAAATACAGGATTATGCCCATAATGAGAAGAACTAAACATATATTGCAGGTATTAGTGTTATAAGCACCCGTGCTAGCGCACGTGTTAGCGCGATTACACCGATAATTATAGCGATCACGAAACAGCGGCAAAACTGGCGTAGTGCCAGAAATAGTTACAGTGCACACAAACATTAATCATTAAACATGGTATAATGATATGAACTTACTGTGTCATAAACTTTAACTTGCACTGAAGGATGCTGCACACGAGTGAAAAGCTTGCGAACTCTACGTCAACTCCAGCTAGTATACTTTCGTAACAGAGAATACCACACTTACGCTAGAAACGTATATGCTTTACACAATGCACTGCGCATTTCACGTAACCCAACACATTAACCAGATAAGTTACATACAATAATAGATAAACCATAAAGAATTCGCAACAGCCGCCCCCACATTTGAGCAGTAAATGTGCAAGTAAGAGAATTCTTTAAGAGTCTTTAGTATCATCCTCAAAGGCTGGCAACAGAATCAGACGGGCAACTGGCCTGGTGTACACTTTGCCCCTGACAAGGACATCTGCTATTCTCACACATCCATCCTTACTGACCACAGTCTTAACCACTTTACCAATAGGCCACTGAGCTCGGGGAAGTTGTGGATCAACTATCAGAACTACTGAGTCTACTGCCAGATTGTCCGATGGTTTGTGCCATTTCTGACGTACCTGGAGCCCAAGTAAGTAGTTCCTTGTAAATTGATACCAAAACTGGTCCACAAGATTTTGACAATGGCGCCATCTGCGCCGCCCCATTTCTCCTGAGGCATATGTCACCTGCGGAAGTGATGCATCCCGCCGCCCCATGAGGAGAAGGTTCGGTGTAATGGGATCAAGGTCTGCAACATCTGCTGAGACGTATCCAAGGGGTTTGAATTCAAAATGCCCTCTACCTCTACTAAAACTGTAGACAGGACATCTTCAGAGACAGACTGGCTTCCAACTGCTACCTGAAGAGCAGCTTTAATGGAGCGGATCTCTCGCTCCCAAACACCACCAAAATGAGGAGCATTAGGCGGATTAAACTTGAAGAGGATCTGATAATCGGCTAATTGCTCTTTTAATTGGGATTCCATAGCTGCAAAGGTTTCTCGCAGTTCTCGTTCGGCACCACGAAAGTTTGTGCCACAATCTGACCTGATTTCCTTTGGTCTGCCACGTCTGGCTATGAATCGCCGAAGAGCAAGCAGGAAAGCGTCCACATCCATGGAGTTGAGAAGCTCTATGTGGACAGCTCTTGTGGTGAGGCATTTGAAAATGACACCCCACCTTTTCTCAACCCTTCTGCCTATTTTGACATGATACGGGCCGAAACAGTCCACTCCTGTAGAATAAAATGGGGGGCAGAGAAGCCTGAGCCGTTCAGGTGGCAAATCTGCCATTGGTGGTACCTTGGGCTGAGCTCGCCATCGTTGACAGGATGCACAGTTAAGCTGATGGTGTTTAACAGCTTGTCGTCCCCTTAAGATCCAATATTGCCTCCGTATTTCTGCATACACCCGTTCTGTACCTTGGTGCAACAAGCGCTCGTCAAAGTCTTTAATGAGAAGCTTTGTTGCTGGATGCTGCGGATCCAGCACTATCGGATGAATTTGTTCTACACTTGGGCTGTCCAGTCTCCGTAATCGCCCTCCGACTCTGATTACATTAGTTTCTGGATCCCACTCTGGGGCAAGACACGTTAGTCGACTGTGGCTTGGTATGAGTTTGTTTGTTTTAAGAGCTGCTATTTCCTCAGGAAAGCTCTGAGCTTGACACTCTCTCAGTAGGACCAATTGTGCTTCACGGTGATCCATGAGCTGGGTGTTATCAGAATCATCTGTCACCTTTCGACATGTCTGTCGAGTTGCCTCCACTAAATCTTTCCATGTACTGAACTGAGCAGCATCTGGGAGGGTTTGATCTGGTACCGTAATGGTTAGGCAGCATACAGTGAAACCTTTCAGTTCAGGTAGCCCATCTGACGTTGCCTGTTCAGGTCTCTTTGGCCAATGCTCAGAATCCAGTTTTAAAAATGATGGTCCCTGACTCCAACGACCAGGCTCGGTAAAACTGAAGAGTGATTTACCTCTTGTAATATCGTCTGCTGGGTTCTGCTGCGTGTCCACGTAGCGCCAAGCACTGGGCTCTGTCAACTCCTGTATTTCTGAGACTCGCGTTCCAACAAAGACTTTGAACCTACAAGAGTCAGACTGAAGCCACGCTAACACAGTTGTAGAATCTGTCCAAAGAATTGTCTGCTGGATAGTGAGAGTGATTTCATCATTCAGAAGCTTTGCTAGCTGTGCTCCCGCTAATGCTGCGCATAGTTCCAAGCGAGGCATGGACTGTTGCCTCTTGGGAGCCACTCGCGATCTGGCCATAACAAAAGAAGTATGAGTAACATCTTTGGTGGACTCTACTAAGTAAGCTACTGCCCCATATGCCCTCTCGGATGCGTCACAAAACACATGGAGGTCATACTTTTGAAGATCATCTTTGGGACCTGATGAGTAACAACGAGGAATAGTTATGGCACTAAGATGCTGTAACTCACTTTCCCAGGTGCTCCAGGCCGCACGAAGATCAGGCGGCAAGTTTGGATCATCCCATCCTCTTTGTTTGGACCATAACTGTTGAATGAGCACTTTCGCTCAGGTAGTGAAAGGCACAATGAAGCCCAAGGGATCATACTGCGTGGCCAGGACTTGGTAAGCTGTTCTCATTGTTAATGCGGCATATTCAATGGGACGATAGTGGTATCCTAAGGTATCAGCAGCACAATTCCATCGGAGACCCAATGTTGGCTCCATGGGATCAGTCTTAATCTGCCCCAACCACTCTTCTGCAGCCAAGGACCTTGCTTCCGTAGGTAGATGTGATATCACTGATGGTTGGTTGCTAGCCCATTGTCTAAGGTCAAATCCACCCTCAGACATAAGACTGCGCAGTTGATCAACTGTTTCCTTGACCTCAGATGTGGTTGGAAAGCTTGCCAGGTAGTTGTCCACATAAAAACTTTGCTGCACTGTTTGTAGAGCACATGGGTAATTTTCTTGGTTACTCCGAGCATGTTGTTGCACAGCGAAAATGGCACAACATGGGCTGCTAGTCGTACCAAACGGCAAAACCTGCCATTCATAGACGTCTGGACAGTTCTCACAATGTAAATCTCGCCATATAAAGCGGAGTAAAGGTCTGTCCTCAGGCAACAGACGGACTTGATGGAACATTCCGCGGATGTCCGCACTCACAGCCACCTGGTGTTGTCTGAATCGCAAAAGGACCCCCAACAATGATGGGCCAAGAGCAGGCCCTGGCAGAAGTTGATCATTCAGAGAAAGACCTTGATACTTAAATGAGCAGTTGAAGACCACTCTTGGTTTATCATTGTGGTACACAAGGTGGTGGGGAATGTACCATGCCTCCTCTGACTTAGCAACTTCTTCAGGTTGGAGCTTGGTAACATAGCCTGCTTTAATGAGCTTATTAATCTCACCAGAGTAGACAACAGCTTTATCTGGGTCTCTCTGAAGTTTCCTCTCTGTGCTCCTCAGACTAGGCATAACCGATTGAATTGTACTCATGAGTTTTGGAGCTCCAGGTCTGCGAAGGCGGGGTGTGGCATACCGTTGGATTTCTTCAACTTCAATCCTCTGCGTTCGGCTTTCGAGAAGTTTAATTGCTTCTTGATCTTCCTTTGATCGAACCACCAGTTTTTCATTCCGGTATGGCAGAATGTCAAGTTGCCATAGCTTCTCAACATTACGACAGAGCAAGTCATTTGGACAGTCAGTTGAAACAAAAAGACACTGCTGCACTGATTCGTGGCTTGGCATGCAATCCTCTGCCCCTTGTAGGGCCCATCCCAGGGCTGTGTGCATTGCAACCGGACCACCTTTTAATCCTCGACGGACCGGCCTATCTGCTGTGATAAGATGGACGTGGTCTGATCCGATCAGCACCAATGGACGCACATTGTGAAATGACTGTAACGGAAGCTCTCTGAGGTGAGCATATCGTCTCTGAAGTCTCTGCACTGGATACGATTGCTCTACTAAGTCCAGACCTGAAGCTGTGAAGGCCCCACGTATCTGGAAGCGCCTCCCTGGTTCACTTTTAGAGGAAATTTCCAAGTTAATCTTGAGCCCGGACAGATGGGTGACATCGGAGCGTACTGTACGTAGAGCCAGTGTTTCAGGTTCACCCTCCAACTGAAGCTTGTGGACGGCTATTGGTAAGATCATGGTTCTCTGTGCTCCATCATCCAGTATAGCATAAGTCTCCACAGATCTGAACCCACTGTGTAGCAACACTGGTACCACTTTGAGAAACACTCTGCTGGTCGCGCTAGCAGGGGTAAGGTAAATTCGACTCTCTGATGTGCTTGATGTACAGTTTGTTGGATCATCACGTGCTATACGATGAAGCACCTGCAGATGTATTCCACCACAGTCACAACATGGCTTTTTGAGGTTGCATATTTCGGGCACATGTAATCGTGCACATCGCCAGCATCTCTTTCCATCAGAAATCCACTTCTGCAGGTCAGCAACCGATTGCTCTTTGACGTTATCACAACGAGTAATGTAGTGTTCCTTACTGTTGCAAAAGAGGCAGTGTACCTTGAATGGTTTCTTCGGTTTGAGCTCTTTGGGACGAGTAGGGAGCGCAGTCTCGGCTTGAGATGCACCATGATAAACAATTAAACTCGAACCCTTTGTTTTAGCTTGGGTTTTCTCTTTACTGACCCCAGGAGGTCTCTCATGCTGGTAACGCTGTACTAATCGAATGGACAGTCTCTGCTGCTGCGCCTTTACCTGCAGCCATCCAGCGAAGTCCTGTAGATTATAGGGATTAAGACTAATAGAGTTAAGCTTTCCCTGCTGTTGAAGGAACTCAATGAAGCCATCTCGTAGGTACTTTGGCAGCTTGCTAAGTAGGCGGTCTACATGTGAGCAACAATTAAGCTCCATCCCTCTAGGTCCCTCTAGGGACAGCTGACTAGGAGATGAACTCGCAAAGCAAAGCTCTGAAAGCTGTGGCTATCATTGGGCTTGACATCTGGTGATGTGAGGATGGCTGCAATCTCACCTTGTGCCAACTGATGAGGCTGGCCGTACTGTAATTGAAGTGCTTGCATAGCCGCTGAATACGGATATGGGTGATGTCGGCAGGACTGTGCTATCACATGATACATGATATTTATACTTCTCTGTTAGTTCCGGGTAAGGCTCAAGCAAATTGTCCAATGCCAGCTTCATATTCGCAAATTCTCTTTCACTGTCACTGGTGAAGTCTGGAATTTTAGGTTTAGGGGGGCTATACAATGTCCGCGGAGCTGCTGTCTGGGCTGGTAACAACTGTGGATGAGCGACTGCAGCAGGGCTCATGGAGGGAAGTAAGCCGGGTATCATGTCTTGAGAGGGTAATGTTGATGGCATCTGATAAGGAGGGACATAACTGAATGAAGAAAATGCATTCACTGGCTGTATCTGTGAATGTGATGTTGCAAGATAGCCGTGAGGTGTCATGGGATGCTGACAGACCGGTATTGGTGACATCAGCTTCTGCTCATGAGGCTGAAATGATCGTTCTGCTTCATTGACTACAATTCGTTCTTGAAGAGGCAGAAATCTGGCAGAATGAGATAGAATAGGCTCAGATGGTAGTGGTTGATGTGAGACTGGAGATGCTGTGCCAGAGGAGATTGGAGAATACAGTAAACCTGCAGTCTTTGATTGCTGTGGATGGATTGGAGTGAATCCAAAATTGCGACTCTCTACCTCTGCTTTAGCAATAGCATCTGTCTTACGTGACTGTTCTTCATTGCTCACTGGGATGCATACAGAAGCCTGTGTGCTGACATGTGACACTGTGTCAGGTGGGTGTATGGGCAGAGGATTTAATGTACTAGACGGTGTTGGAGATGGCGGTGATGATGCATTAGCTTGTACTGGTTCATCGTCATCATGTTCCTCCTCTTCCCTCAAGAAAGATTTAATGTGTTCCATCATTTCGTTACGGCGGTGCTTACGTTTCTTAAGTCGGTCTAGCTTCCTTAGAAGATTGTCCATTTCAACTGTCTCTTCTTCTTCCCTCGCGTTCATGGATTCCATGAGTTTAGACAATGAGTCCATACTCAGTACGTCTGCTTGACTTGGACTGGGCGTGTTTCGTTGTCTACCTTGGCTAAAGGCTGCATCTGCTTGACTACTATACACTGCGGCTGCTGCTCCTCTCTGCTCCTCTGAGTCCCTCTGAACAGGACTGGAGGAAAGGGCAGGTCGGTGATGGAAGTCAAGGATGTAATCTTCAAGGCGCTTGGGGGTCTGACATTGCCGTGATGGTCTTACTCGTGCATCAGCATGGAGAAGTGACGTTGGTTTGTCATCTGATGACATTCTGAAGCAGTCAACATCCGGCTCGAAGGACCATTTGTTGGGAATTGCCCCACTGAGTGCTAGTTTTAAAGGCTGTTAACCACTTCAGTACTCTGATTAGGGAGGAGTCATCAGATTTCGTTTCCACTTTTATTTATGCAAGTTTCAACCTTGTACACATGTCAGTATACAACTGAGGTAGTTTCTGTAATAAACAAATAAGACATAATAAATAACCTGTCTATATACGGATTCAACCGTATTACAAATGAAACATCATGAACTCTCATATATACACTAAGCAAGGATATAAACTACAGAAAGAAATATAATAGCATAAATCACGTTATGCAGCCTTATTAGAGCAACTGATAACAAACTATAAAATACAGGATTATGCCCATAATGAGAAGAACTAAACATATATTGCAGGTATTAGTGTTATAAGCACCCGTGCTAGCGCACGTGTTAGCGCGATTACACCGATAATTATAGCGATCACGAAACAACGGCAAAACTGGCGTAGTGCCAGAAATAGTTACAGTGCACACAAACATTAATCATTAAACATGGTATAATGATATGAACTTACTGTGTCATAAACTTTAACTTGCACTGAAGGATGCTGCACACGAGTGAAAAGCTTGCGAACTCTACGTCAACTCCAGCTAGTATACTTTCGTAACAGAGAATACCACACTTACGCTAGAAACGTATATGCTTTACACAATGCACTGCGCATTTCACGTAACCCAACACATTAACCAGATAAGTTACATACAATAATAGATAAACCATAAAGAATTCGCAACATATACTGTAAAGTGCTAAGTTAAGCCAAAGTTGGCTGACTCTCCCTGGGATTAAAAACCCTCTAGGAAAAAAAAACCCAATGGGAAAAAGTCCTAGAAGGACAAAAACCCTTGGGAGGAATTAATATATATTTATATATATATAGAAACGGTAGGGATAGGAGGCGGGTAGGCGAATTAAACTGGTTTAGCCGGTGGTCGTTGGTCGGGCATCGGCTGGTCATCACGTTGAAGGACAGCCAGTGGATCAGTGATGCAATGATCTTCACAGCAACCGGAACTGGGTCTGTTTGTCTCATGGTCCTCGTGGTTGAGGACGAGACAGGGAGAGAAAAACAGAATTCTATTAGCGTAGGGGCCGTTCGCATGCAATGCAAGTGTCAAACATTATAGTGGTTCAAGTCGGCTCGGTTCCAGACAGGCTAACTATTGCGGCAATAGTATATTACCCATATGTGGTATGTGAGTGCTTTGTTCTAGACAAACTAACTACTGCGGGAAATGTACATTTACTGGACATTTTATGTGAATGCTTTGTTAAAGAAGAATGTCTTAAGTTTAGATTTAAATTGATCGACTGTGTCTGATACTCGAACATTATTTGGTAAATCATTCCAGAGCTTAGGGGCTAAGTAGGAAAAGGATCTACCACCTTTAGACACTTTTGATATTCTAGGGATAATTAAGTGACCAGAATTTTGTGAGCGCAGTTTACGTGATGGATTGTATTCTGATAGTAGTTCTTTAATATACGAAGGCGCTAGGCCATTTAAGGCTTTGTAGGTGATTAGTAATATTTTAAATTGTATGCGATATTTAACTGGTAGCCAGTGTAAAGATGCTAGAATTGGACTGATGTGGTCATACTTTTTAGATCGAGTAAGCACTCTTGCGGCGGCGTTTTGAACCAGCTGTAGCTTGTTTACCTGATTTGAATGGCATCCCCCGAGTAACGAGTTACAATAGTCTATTCTAGAGGTCATAAAAGCATGGATAAGCTTTTCTGCATCTGATGCAGACAGCATATGGCGTATTTTTGAGATATTTCTAAGATGGAAGAATGCTGTGCGGCAGATGTTGGCGATATGACTATCAAAAGATAGATTGCTGTCGAACATTACGCCTAAATTCTTAACCGTGGAAGATGGCACCACCGTGCAGCCATCTATGGGCAACTTGTAATCTGACATATTATGTTTGTAGCGATTCGGTTCAATAATAAGTATCTCTGTTTTATTGGAGTTTAGCATAAGAAAGTTTTGTGCCATCCAGTCCCTAATATCACTAATGCAGTCTGTTAGCTTAGAAAACTGGTGGGTTTCGCTAGGATGCGACGAGATGTAAAGCTGGGTATCATCCGCATAGCAGTGAAAACTTATGTTATGTTTCCTGATAATGTCTCCTAGAGGTAACATATATAACGAGAATAGGATAGGGCCTAGAACTGATCCCTGAGGTATGCCGTATTTAACGGGGGAGTGATATGACTCTTCCTCATTTACATAAACAAAGTGATATCGATTGGTTAGATACGATCTGAACCAGGCTAACGCCTGACCACTGATGCCAACATAGTTTTCTAGTCTATTGAGTAAGATTCTGTGATCTATTGTGTCAAAGGCTGCACTAAGGTCTAGTAATATAAGGATTGAGATTTCACCACGATCGGATGTTAATAGGAGGTCATTTGTAACTCTAAGCAGCGCTGTCTCTGTGCTATGGTGGGGCCTGAATCCTGATTGGAACTTTTCATATGTATTATTATTTTCTACGAATGTGCGTAGCTGGCTTGCCACTACTTTTTCTAATATTTTAGAAAGAAAAGGTAGATTTGAGATTGGTCTAAAGTTATTAAGATCTCCCTGGTCAAGGTTTTGCTTTTTAATGAGCGGTCTAACAACTGCTAGTTTGAAAGCTGTTGGAACGTATCCTAATTCTAGAGATGAGTTAAAGATATTAAGTACCATGTCTGACACTACATGAAATACCTCTTTTAGTAATTTTGTGGGAACGGGGTCTAGTATACAGGACGATGATTTGGATGACGTTACAAGTTTAGAGAGCTCTTCTATTGTAGTAGGATTAAATGACTCAAGATGTTCGTTTGGTAATCTAGTGGAAAATGTACTATTGGGTAGAGTGATGGCTGCTTGCGTAGTTTCTATGTTTTCCCTAATAAACATAATTTTGTTAGTAAAAAAGTTCATGAAGTCATCACTATTGTGTTGGAGTTTACTATTGGTTTCTGTTTGTTCTTTGTTTCTAGTCAGTTTCGCAACTGTGCTAAATAGAAAACGAGGGTTGTTATGATTTTCTTTAATAAGCGTACTGAGATAGGTAGATCTGGCAGTTTTAATAGCCTGTCTGTAGTGTTGAACACTCTCTTTCCATGCTGAACGCCATACCTCTAACTTTGTGCTTCGGTAGTTTCTTTCCATTTTTCTAGCTAATTTTTTAAGGGCTGCAGTATGATGGTCATACCATGGAGCTGGCGGTTTTTCTTTGATTCTCTTTTTTCGAATGGGAGCAACGGCATCCAACGTGCTAGAGCAGATGTTGTTCAGGTTTTCTATTATAATATCTAGATCTTCACGATTATCTGCTACATGTTTCATTTGAGACAGGTCTGGAAGAGTGCTAATAAAGCTATCTTTAGTGGTGGAAATTATTGTTCTGGCTAATCTGTAGCATGTTGTAGACTGAGCGGTCCTATCTAGAAGTATTGTGCATGACACAAGGCAATGGTCTGAAACGGCATCGCTCTGGGGTGATATTTCGATGTCATTAATATTGAGTCCGAGTGACAGAATTAAGTCTAGTGTGTGATTACGAGTATGCGTGGGCCCTGACACGTTTTGTTTAATGCCGAGAGAATTTAGAACATCCATAAACGCACGTCCTAATGCATCATTTGGATTATCCACATGGATATTAAAATCACCAACGATAAGAGCTTTATCTACAGTGACTGTAAGCTCAGATAGGAAGTCTGCTATTTCTTTTAGAAAATCTGTGTGGTGGCCTGGAGGCCTATATATGGTAGCTAAAATGAACGAAAGTCGTTTGTTGTTGCGATCAGTTATTTCCATATTTAACACTATTATTTCAAACGAATTAAATTTTAGGTTGGATTTATGGTTTACTTTGAATATTTTATTGTATATTGTAGCTACACCACCCCCTCTCCCTGTTAGACGAGGAACATGTTTATAGTAATAGTCTTGTGGGGTGGATTCGTTTAAACTGGTGTAATCGTCTGCTTTAAGCCAGGTTTCTGTTAAACAGAGTGCATCTAAGTTTTGGTCAGTAATTATTTCATTGATAATTGGTTCTTTGTTGGTAAGTGATCTAATGTTAAGAAGGCCAAATTTTAACATTTGAGTTTCATCTGTTAATGTATTATGTTCTAGTTTTATGTTAATAAGATTTGTACGAGACGAGGTAAACGGTGCTCTGTATTTATTTGTTCGAGGAACAGACACAGTCGAGATGTGTTGGTACTCTGTTAAAAAAGGCTCTATGTGCTGGGATATATGTGATCTTGACATGTCAAGGCAGCTAACAGACTGATGGGTAAGCCGATCTGTCTGTTTCCTGACCTGGGCCCTGGATAGTCAGACAATATCAAAAGTAAGACTATTGGTCAGATTTCTAGAGAGTATAGCACTTCCTTCCGGAGACGGATGGAGGCCATCTCTCTTTAGCAGGTCAGGTCTTCCCCGGAAATGCTTCCAATTGTCTATAAACCCTACGTTATGCTGAGGGCACCACTTTGACATCCAGCCATGAAGAGACACTAATCTACTGTAAGTTTCATCCCCCCGGTAGGCGGGGAGGGGACCAGAGCAAATTACATTGTCTGACATTGTTTTTGCAATTTCACACACCTCTTTAATAGTATCTTGTGTGATCTCCGACTGGCGGAGTCGGGTGTCATTCGTGCCGGCGTGAATAACAATCTTAGAAAACTTACGGTTAGCATTAGCCAGCACTTTAAGTTTGGATCTAATGTCAGACGCTCTGGCTCCCGGTATACAATCGACTATGGTGGCTGGTGCCTCAATGCCAACGTTCCTGAGTATAGAATCTCCAATAACCAGGGCACCTTTAACAGATGTCTCAGCCGGTGTATTGCTGAGTGGAGAAAATCTGTTTGATATTAAAACAGGAACGTGATTTGGATGCCGAATGCGACTAGGCCGCCTGACAGTCACCCAGTTAGTCAGCCGCCTTGACTCTGAAGTCGGAACCGAGCCAAGTGTATTACGCTTAACACTAGGCGCACCCGAAACAGTGTTTGTAACATTAACATTAGCGGTCTTACTGTCCTCAACTAGCGTTCGGATGCGCGCTTCTAGTTCTGCAACCTTCTCCGTCAGCCTTACTACTTCAATACACTTAGCACATGTAAACCCCTCTATGCTGACGGAAGAAGCTAAACTGTACATGTGGCAAGCAGTGCAGGTTACAATGACAAGCGGAGTCTTACCGTTTTCATGCTGGGCGATGGCGTCTCCGTTCGCCAGACCGCGGTCCGTGAAGCTGCATCGAGATGGGTGCTCGCTCGTTGCGTGCCTCGGTCGTCTCCGGGTGTACCGCCTGGTGCTAATGCCGGGACACAACTCCTCCACAGCTTCCCGCTCTGGTGAGGAAAGGTCTGAAAAACATACATCGGATGAGTCCGCCATTAGATCGAAAAAGAAGGCAGATTTACAGTAAACAGACAGTGAGCAAGTGCACGTTTGTTTATGCTAGTGGGCTATATGCTAGCACTAGGTGTTTACTAGTGATAGATCGTTTTACTTATTAATACTGTTCAAAAATCATCACGGTAAAGTATTCCTAAGATAAACTAGTACGTTATATTATATAGATAGGAACGAGATAGTAAGAAAATAGGATTTAGATTATGAACTCGACGGAGCTCCAATGCACGGAGCAGCGTTTCCTCGTTTGCTAATGCTACCGGGCTATATGCTAATACTGGGTGTTTACCAGTGATAAATTGTTTCACTTATTGAAACTGTTGAATAATCGTCACGGTAAGGCATTCCTAAGATGAACTAGTAAGTTATATTATATAGATAGGAACAAGATAGTAAGAAAGTAAGATTTAGATGATGAACTGGGCGGAGCTCCGATAACAGTGTTTCCACTAGGGGTGGGCGGATCGATCTAAATATCGATAGTATCGATGCCAACACTGGTATTGGTATCAGATCGATACAATTGTAATTGAATCGATACTTCAATTTAAATATCTCTCCTCTACGTTCATTATACTTTGCTCGTGTCTTCTACCCATATGAACGTGCACCCGGCGCATTCTCTGTCACCGCCGGTGAGCGAGCTTTAATGTGCGTGAACAGGTCGTGAAAAGATTCACGGATCTCGTGAACCGGTTAAAAATTTTATTTAGTTTAGACTTTAGTCTAAAGATTGTAGTATTGATGGCGCCGAAGGTTATGGCTTAGGGCATTGCTTAAACTATACACGTATACAGAATATTTAAATAAATAACTTGTGATGTTACAAACTTTTAGATCCTGCAGTGTTTGCCATGAAATAGGCGCTGGTGCTCCACCTAAAATCTAAAATAAACCTTTTACTTTTTGTCAGAGTGGACAGTATTACGTTTTACCATCACGGTTTTAAAAGACTCTAACTATTTTACAATCTGCCCCTGCTGTGAATTATCTCATGCACAAACGGGTAGGACACACACAGAGCAGCTTGTGAAACATTGTGTCTGATCAGATACTAAAGAAATAGACAACGCTTTAGATTACAGCCCGGAAAGTACTGTGTAAGTACAGCGAATTTACAGCGTATGTTTCTGTAATTATAGTATACTTATGAAGTACGTACGTGTAATAATAAGGGAACAATTTATAATATTTGGGGAATAAAGGGGTAACAACCAGGAAAAATATAAATAATATATGCAGTAAAGTACTGTGTAAGTACAGGGAATTTACAGCGTATGTTTCTGTAATTATAGTATACTTATGAAGTACGTATGTGTAATTATAAGGGAAAATATTTGTAAGTATTTTATAACTAAGGGCTAACTATTTTAATATTACATGGTATGTATGACTTATATGCTAAAAATGTGGGAAATTACAAATTATTAATACAGTAAGAAATTCATAACTTCAGACTAACGATTCAAATATTAGGCCTACGTGATATGGCGTAGGCTACATGCAAAACAATCTTATGTTTGAGAGTAATTTAGCGAGAACACACACATTCACTGAATTGGCTTGATCACACTCCTCTCCACATATAGCTGGTGCGTGGTGATCGCACTGGCGTTATACCATGGCTGCTTTCACATGGATTCTGCAAACTGTGGGTCTTCATTCAATCATACACCACATATGTTTTTGGAATAATATAGGTAGGCTATTAAAATATATTTAGGCATAGGCTAAGTATTTTTTAACCACGGGGGGTACATATTTTATTATTTCATGATGCATGATGATGGAGATTACTAAACAACAAAACTTGAAATTCAGTTTTCAATTGTGTTTATGCTATTTATTAGTACTATACAATTTATTTAGAATTTTCAATAAAGATTACTTACCTTAAGAAAAAAAAAGAGTACAGGAATTTGTTGGGTCATCAAGCAAAATAATAAATAGACAAGGCAACTATGGTGAAAACAAAGCAAGCAAAACTAGAACTATTTTCTGTTTTGTGTTGTTACAGTCTAAGTCAATTTTTTTTACCCCCTTGTTTCACGTAGTTACAGAGTAAGTATAGAATCTGCAGGCTGTAAATTAAAGTGGCACTTGTTACCCCCTTGTTTCATGTAGTTACAGAGTAAATACAACATTTGCGGGCTGTAAATTAAAGTGGCACTTGTTACCCCCTTGTTTCACGTAGTTAAAGAGTAAATACAACATCTGCGGCTGTAAATTAAAGTGGCACTTGTTAACCCCTTAGTTCCCAAAATATTATAAATTGTTTCCTTAAAATTACACTATGAACTTTATAAGTACACTATAATTACAAAAATTTATGCTGTAAATTCACTGTACTTACGCAGTACTTTACTGCATATATAATTTGTATTTTTCCTGGTTGTTACCCCTTTATTCCCCAAATATTATAAATTGTTCCCTTTATAATTACACGTACGTACTTCATAAGTAAACTATAATTACAGAAACATACGCTGTAAATTCGCTGTACTTACGCAGTACTTTCCGGGCTGTAATCTAAAGTGTTACCCTTTATTTTTGTCAGAGCAGACAATATAATATTCGTTATATAATATACACATATTGACAGATGGTTTTAAGTAGACATTAATAAAAGCAAACCCTGAAGATGGGATGAAAACGTCTTAAAACTTTTAAAAGTTTATTGAGGTCAGATATAAGTTCTCTGTAGCCGTCGGTGCGCGCATTCACATGTTTTAATCAGAGACTTGGTTCAAGAAATCCCCAAATCTAAAATAAACCTTTACTTTTTGTCAACGTGGACGGCATTACATTTATTACGTTTATTTTACTGTGCATGAAAAGTTTCACGGATCACGTGAAGCGAATCAACTTTTATTTAGTTTAAAATAAATAGCATTAGTCTAAAGAATTGTTGGCCTCCGGTGGTTTTGGTGCACTTCATTGCTATACACGTACTGAATATTTCATTAAATAAGTTTGTGATTACAAACTTTTAGATCCTGCAGTGTTTGCCATAAAATCTAAAATAAACCTTTTACTTTTTGTCAGAGTGGACCATGTTACATTTTACCAACACGGTTTTAAAAGACTCTAACTACTTTACAATCCGTCCCCTGCTGTGAATTCTCTCACTCCCACAGACCAGCTTGTGGAAGTTTGTGTTTGATCAGAAAAACTAAAGAAATAGATAGATAGAAAATATCAGATTTAGGTTTAACCAGCAACAACTAATATAAATGATTCTTGATTGACTATAAAGAAAACTTTTGACAAAACAACCGTTTATATCAAACTGTATTTTTCATAAAAATACACGCTGCCGCTTCACCTAAAATCTAAAATCATACTTTTGTCAGAGCAGACAATATAAGATTGGTTGTATAATAATATACACATATTCACACATGGTTTTAAAGGCGGAGTCCACGATGTTTGAAAAACGCGTTGGAAAAGGAGACGGGCCGACTACCAAAACACACTTATAGCCAATCAAATCAAATCAAATGCCGGGTTGCGTACGTGTGGGGCGGGTCTATCAACAGAAGGTCCAGATTCTATTGGGGTAGGGGCGTGTTTGTTTAGGTGATTTCAAATATCAACATTGGCTTTCAAACATCATGGACTCCGCCTTTAAGTAGTCAATAATAAAAAACAAACCCCAAAGATGAGATGAAAACGTCTTTAATCGTTTAAGTTTCTTAACGTCAAATTTAAAGCTCCAGTGTGTACTTTTTTTAGTTAATTCTTAGCAAAAACCCATGTTTTCTTCCAAAAGTATGTGCTCATTCATGTGTAATTACTTCCACCCCACTAATCAAAGTATTCTCGTAAGTGTAGAATCTGCTATTTAAAATACATACCGCTGTAGCGCTCTCTGGCTGAATCCATGTTGTGCCTCCATCTTTGAAATACATTCGCCGACGAGGGACATTCCTGAAATTCAAGCTCCGCCTTTCGCGCTTTCAGGACATTAAAACAAGTCGCCAAGGAAGTGAAACAGGGATTTTAAACGACAACGCGACAGGAAAACATCAAGACCAAAGTCAAAATTGGAGTTAGTTTTCCAAGATGGGGCTCATTGGACTCAAGTTACTTTCTATTGTAAGGACCCACCTACTGGCCCAACACCGGAATCCAATAGCGTGGAATTAGGATCGCGTGTTCTGAATCTCCTCCTTTAAGAATAAAACCATTCATTCAAAATTTAGTCTTTTAATCTTATTTGACTCTGTGTGTTTCCCAATCTGACTCCATATTATATCATTAAAGGTAATACATTATTAATATTCAGTTAAATGATTGATTATTTATAAATTCCCATAATCTTAGTTATTCGTTCATTAGGGACCCGATATCGCACAGAGTATACGTCGGCAGTTGCGTATATCTCACGGAAACAAAATTGCCAGTCTGACCTTCGTCAGAGGTTGCCGGGTAAACTAATATTTTATGTCTGGCCGCCCCATGCTTGCTCCGATCATAAAATAGTTACTTTAGTCACGATCATGCAACTTGCTAAGTCAGGTGATAGACATAAATCTGAGAGTCCTGGTGAACGTGCCCCATGCTCCATCCAACATCAAAACTCCAGTGTGATCAATATCCTGGCATACTTATTTTGCGGTAATATCAGACTCCTTCTAATCTACTGGAAATAATAATTTCTGAAAGAATTAAAATAAATCAATACAATTTGGAAGAATTTAAAATGAATCAATAATAACAATTTATTATGCCAGGCAGGTTACACTTAAATCAATAATTTAGTTTTCAAATTCATGGATCAAAATATCAACATTCACATCCAAAATGTAAAACTTAAAACAGTAGTAAATGAAATAAAAATCACAAAGTCAAATCATACCTGGCAATTATAACGACACACCGTAGTGCGGGAAGTCTGAATACAGATGCTTCCTTGAATCCTTTTCCAATGCCCCTTAAATACTGACCAGAACAAAAGCATCATAAAAACTACAAAAAATCCAGTTTGCCCTGTATCAAGTGATACTAAGGGACACCTGGAGAAAAACCCAGTTTGACCTGTACTAAATGATACTAAAAAACACCTGGTGAAAAACTAGCCAGTAGTATCAAAGCAACTGGTCAAACTAGCCAGAAGTATCCTGGCAAAAAACCCCACCTTTAAGAGAAATGCATTTTCTATAAGTTCTAAAACCTTGATCCATCTTACCTTAGACTTTATAGAAATGAGACCTTTTTACCCATCGCACCATGACCTTTTAAAATAATACTAAACATGAATATAAAATACAATTGCAATCTTAGAAAAACATAATATGTACATTACATGATACATTTCAGCAGATACCCAATGATGTAAGCCTAAAGGCTAACAGTACAAAGTCTTTGTGATGAAGAGATTATGACATCAAAGAGTTTCATAGCTAGAAACAGTTTCACCTACGGGTCAACTTTGGGTTACCAATACCACCTGAGGTTTAATTGTTTTATCTTGTCTTTTCATTAATAAACTTAAAGTTTATCATATCCCAGCTGTGAGGACTCTGCCATAATCTTGTTGGTAATTATATCTAGTTTTGTATGGCAGGGTCCTAACAGTAAATGTTTTGTGTGGGAGAACGTGGTTTTGGTATTGTCATATCAGACCACGCTTTTCTCGTGTCTTGTGACTTTTCCCCGCTCCCTTGTATTCTCTTGTCATTGTGACTTTATCCCCGCTCCCTTGCATTTTCCAGTCTTTGTTTTTATGTCTTGTTTAGTCTAGTGTTCTGTTTTCATGTGTATATATATTTGTATATGTTTATATATATATATATATATATATATATATATATATATATATATATATATATATATATATATATTTATGGTTTTGTCTTGTTGGTACTGTGGTTGTCTTTTGTATGTGTTTTTCAAGTTCACGTGTGCTTCCCTCACAGGTGTTCCTGTTCAGTGTGATTACCTCCTCATGTCTTCCTCACCTGTTGCTTGTTATCCCGTCATCTTGTCTGTGTATTTAATCCCTGTGTGTTTAGAGTGTCTTTGCAAGTTCGTTTGTCATAACTTGTCTAAGATTGTCAAAAGAAACCCCTAAATCTAAAATAAACCTTTACTTTTTGTCAGAGTGGACAGCATTACATTTATTAAGTTTATTTAAAAACTGCAGATATGACCACACACCCAGGCACGTTCTCAGCCACCACCGGTGAGCGAGTTTTAATGCACATGAACATAGAGAGTGGGTGGTGAAAAGACTCACGGACTAAAATTTTATTTAGTTTAAAATAAACAGGTTTTCGTCTAAAGAAGCACACAGGTCCGCTGAACACCGGACCCCGCTGTGAGACACGCAGTGGGGGGCGAGAAGCGCGGCCGGGAGAGCACACAGGACGGAGAAACTCCTGTCATAAAACCTGGCAGAAACTGGACAGTCTAAACAATAACCTTTTTTTGACAGCAATAAACATGACAAGATTCGCTTGACAAAAAACACACACGCTCAGAGGAGAAACAACGCGTTGATTGACACGTCATAAAACACGCACAGTCCGGACACCCGCTGTCTAAAAGCCATAAATTACGATTCTCAAAACTAGACACCATGTACACCGTTTGATTGATAGTCCCTCCCACTTGACAGGGGGTCATAAATCGATCATATTTTGACAGATGATGGGCCGATACTTACTACTTACAACAAAACCATGCTGACTCCACTGGGACAGTGCATGTTGCAGGCTTTTCCATGCAATGGAAAAGAATACAGGCTTAAATTCATTGTGACAGAGAACAATACATACAGACCAATCCTGGGTAGCAAAGCCTGCCAAGAAATGCAGCTGATCAATGTAGTACATCACATTATCATGGCTATAGAGACAAGCCCGGAGCCACAACAGTGGTCTGTGGAGCAAATAAAACAGGAATACGCTGATGTTTTTGAAGGGGATGGATAAATTAGAAATAGATGAGCAAGTAGAACCAGTGAAACTACCCAAAAGGAGGATTCCCACAGCTCTGCATGAACCTCTAAATAAAGAACTAATAGACCTGCAAAGGCGAGGCATTTTAGCAACCTTG
This sequence comes from Misgurnus anguillicaudatus, assembly GCF_027580225.2. Lineage (NCBI taxonomy): Eukaryota > Metazoa > Chordata > Actinopteri > Cypriniformes > Cobitidae > Misgurnus > Misgurnus anguillicaudatus. The sequence goes on along the minus strand of NC_073357.2, from coordinate 20,584,005 downwards.
GAACAAAGTACAGACTGGATCAGCAGCATGATCGTAGTGCAGAAACCCTCAGGAAAGCTGCGTGTGTGTATTGATCCAAAGCCGCTTAACAAAGCTCTAAAAAAGACACCATTATCCATTACCAACAATCTAGGATGTACTACCAGATCTGAACGGAGCTTGAGTTTTTTCAGTCTGCGATGTGAAAAAATGGATTTGGCACATACAACTGGAGGAAAAACCGAGCCTCCTAACAACATTTGCCACACCAATGGGACGTTATCGATGGCTTCGGATGCCAATGGGTATTAGCCCGGAACCAGAAATTTTCCAAAGAAAATTGAACCAAGTGATGGAAGGAATACCTGGTGTTAAAATCATTGCAGATGACATACTGGTGATAGGAAAAGGAGACAACGATGAGGATGCAATTAAAGATCATGACAACAATTTGAGCATCCTGCTGGACAGGTGCAGGACACGGCATGTAAAACTGATCCCAGCAAAAATGCGCCTGAGATTAAAGGAGGCCCTTTATATAGGACTCCTACTCACATCAGATGGAGTTAAAGTAGACCCAGGAAAAGTCTCAGCCATTACACAGATGCCACGGCCTACTGACACAAAAGGGGTGCAGCGTTTGCTAGGCATGATTAATTACATTGCCAAATTTTGTAGCCATGCCTCTGATCTCACAGAACCTCTGCGACAATTGACCCAGAAGGATGCGGTATGGGAGTGGTCAGACAGTCAGGAACAGGCTTTTGAGAAGATCAAGAAAGTTCTCTCACAGACCCCAGTGCTCAGATATTATGACCCCTCAGAGCAGCTTGTGTTGCAATGTGATGCATCAGAAAGTGGATTAGGGGTGGCACTCATGCAAGGAGGACAGCCCATTGCATACGCCAGCAGAGCTTTAATGGAAACTGAGAAAGGCTACGCACAAATAGAAAAAGAATTGCTGGCAGTGCTGTATGGGATGGAAAGATTTCATCACATTACATACAGACAGAGTGCGGATGTGCAATCAGACCACAAACCACTGGAGAGTATCATGAGCAAGCCACTTCTAAGTGCACCAAAAAGATTACAATGCATGCTCATGCGTCTTCAGTGGTATCAAGTGAGACTTCAGTACTGTCCAGGCAAACACCTACTGCTAGCTGATATTTTAAGCAGAGCCTATTGCAGAGACCAGTAGAGAGGCAGAGTAGAGTCTGAAGTGGAGTCTATCAACATGGTGACCTATCTGCCTGTATCTAAGGAAAGAACATTGGCCATACAGAGAGCCACAGAATTAGACACAGAGCTCTAGTCTTTGGAAAACATGATACTACAGGGCTGGCCTGAGGGGAAGGAACACCTGTCAATGGATGTGACCAAGTACTTCCATATAAGAGATGAACTAAGTGTGCAGAATGGGATTATCTTTAGAGGGGAGTGAGTCATTGTACCATCAGCATTGAGATGGGAAGAATCCACTCCTCTCACCTTGGAATTGAAGGGTGTTTTAGAAAAGCCCGTAAGTGTGTATATTGGCCAGGCATGAATGCACAATTGAAAACATTTATGAAACAGTGCAGCACTTGCTCTGCATGGGGTGTAAAGCAACAGAAAGAGACCCTCAGGCCACATGAAGAACCAACTCAGCCCTGGGAAAAGATTGGGACAGACTTTTGAGACAGTGGATTATTTGTCTAATTTTTGGGAGGTGGATCATTTGGAAAATACAGAGTCAAAGACTGTCACACAGAAATTAAAAGCACATTTAGCAAGATATGGAATTCCAGACAATGGCCCTCATTTATCAAAAGTGCGTACACCAAAATTCCAGCGTACACCTGGCGTACACCCAAAACCACGGTGACTTTGAGATTTATCAATATGGACGTTGGCGTACAGTACGCTCAAATCCTACGCCTGCTCAGGAGGTGGTGTACGCAAGTTTTGAGTTAGTGCAGAAATGCGCAAACACTTCCTAACACCACAAAACGCACTGACAAACTAAAATATATGATATGTTATGACCCACTGTAAAAAAAACAACATAATAATTACAAACTTCAGTGTGTATTTTTATGCAACATGGACTTTAATGTTTAATTTGAGAGACTTTACCAAAGCATTTGATTTGTATGCATATGTATTCCTTCAGTTGAGAGCCTGGGCGCTTTACCTGACGTTTCAGGGCAAAGCAGGTGAGCGGAGCGGAGCGGAGCCTTGAGTGGTGCGGTAATATTACCATCAAAGCGCCTTTCTAAAAAGTCCGCTCGCACCGCTCGTTGAACCCAGAACGCCCTTTGCTAATTTGCTAGTTCGAGAATCTGTAAAAACGTCTAGCAATAAGTTGTGGAATTCAAGCCTTATACATAAATGTAAAGTAAAAATCAAAGTTAAGATTGGACAGGAAGAAAACATTAAAAGGAAGTGCGGAGAAACTGTAAAAGTTAGCAAATATTCATCCTGGAATCTGAAGCGGCACATTGCAAGAAAGCACAAGGATGTGCTACGAAAACATGGTAATAATGCATCAAAAGGTAAGCTAGTTACGTACCATTCGATGATAAATAAATACATATGAGGTAAAGTAAAATGTTTGTGTTGAATGGAGCCATAAATCCGATCATGACATGCGGACAAAATCATGGCCACGAATGATCTTTTATGCTACATTATGGACACTTCTTTTTCTTATTTAGTCTAAAGTATGGCCATAAATATAAAATTCGTTCCCAATATTCAACAGTTTGTTCCTTGGGATTAATTATTATAATATTTCGTCATTACTTTTACAATTATTATTACTTCAAATTACGAATTAGCCTAGTAAAACATGTGGATGTCGTGGAAACAAATTGTTAATTTGAATTATATCCGGAGCTCCGTATGAAACTGGATCTTAGCTAACAAACAACTGTATGTAAATACAGAAAAACACGCTATAAAAGTTACTACATCATTTTAAAATATTATTTAAAAAAAACTTAACCGAACCATTAAGCAGACATATAATTTAGATGTAGGCAACAGTAAATAATAATAATAATAATAATAATAATAATAAATAATAATTATTCTAAATATCAATTAAGTGTCATTAATAATAAAAATAATAATACAAATATTACAAAATGTCATGCAATTATTAATGTGTCTTTAATCCCGCTCTTTAAACTCCCAAATAAAACAATTTTGTTTCTTTCCACTTCCCCGGTTTGTCTTCTTTGCCGTCTTCCATGTGTCAATGTCGTAAAATGAGGGCGTGGGGGAGGTGGAGACTTGAATTTATATGGGCGTGTTATTCTAATGACGATCGTTTTCAGCCGCGGCATTTATGAAGGGCAGATATTGCGTACACCTGAATATCAACGGTACGCACAGTTTCATAAATCAGGCGGTGAGAGAAGTGTAAGCATAATCTTACGCCAACATATACACCCGTTTCTACGCAAGAATGATAAATGAGGGCCATTGTGTTTTCAGACAATGGACCCCAATATTCTTCAGAAGAGTTCAAGAAATTCAGCAAAGCCTGGGACTACATAAAACCTCCTCACCAGGATATCCGCAAAGTAACTGTAAGGTGGAGTCAGCTGTGAAAAATGCAAAGAGGCTAATGGCCAAAACGAAAAGAGCTGGGTCTGACCCCTACCTGGCAATGTTGGATCATCGGAATACACCAAGCCAGGGTGCAGATAGTAGGCGAGTAATGGCAATGATGGGTCGACACACTAAAACACTACACCCAATGTGCGAGAGTTTGCTTCGCCAAGGACTTATGTTTAAGGCAGGAAACTACAAAAATAGGCAACAGAGAGAGGGCAGACTACTATGATGAGACAGCAAAAGATCTAAAAGAGCTGCATTACAAAGATCAAGTGAGAGTCCAGCTGTTGACAGAACCAACACAATGGTGGCCAAAAGCAACAGTGATAAGGCCGGTCGACAGAGATGGGGACTCGAGTTTGAGACTCGGACTCGAGTGCGACTTAAGTCGCACACACAGTGACTTCAGACTCGACTTGAGACTCGACCCTCAAAGACTTCAGACTCGACTCGAGCCGCGCGACTCGTGAACAATGTTTATTTTTAGGAAACGTCTGATGAGCTCGCTGTCATAGCTCCCTCCGTTACCTACAACCTGCCCACGACGTAAACACGTGACGTATCTGCTCCGCGCGCGCGGCCGCAAACATATATGTCGACTGTACCTGCAGGCAGTCGCTGCTGTGGCATTCATCTGACGCTTTGGGTAGTGCTGTGACGGATCCGCGGTTCGGCTCGCATGCGATTTGCGGATTAATATGCAATTTAAATAGAGTACGTTTATCATTAACGTGTTTCTAAGGCTTGCAATTGTTTAAATGGTTAAACAATTTAACCGCAAAAAGGCGCTCAAGTGAGCAGATTTCTGTACGCACATGCGGTTCAGTGTATCCGGTCCAGCTCCAGTCAGGTCCAGAGTTGCGCTACTTTGTGTCATACTGTACTTGCCGAATTGCGCGATCCGATCGGCGTATGAAATCAAATTAATACTATAGCGGATCTAGAGTGACTGGGGAGCAGACTGCTGTGGCGCCACAAGAACCCACAGGCAAGTGACAACAAAGTACCGCGAGAACGATTTCAGTTATCACATGGAGATATCTGCTTTGAATCGCTCTCGCTGTACTTTGACATCACCAAGAGGTCTGCTTAGCGCCAAATGAACTCGAACCTGCAGTGTAGCTGCTCACGCGACACTGTAAACAAACAGGAATTGTCCATCTGGAGAAGTGAACGAGTGGAGCAGTGCTTCAACATGAAATCCGAGAGTTAACAACGCACATGTGAGTAAACAACATTTAAATCATCAGTCCAGTTTAATAGATAAGGTTTCAAGTGCATTAAAATAAGCCCGTGATTATATCCTGATGGTTTTTAGCTGCCTTCAGCATGCTTGTGCTTCACAGTGTTATCTACGTTCAAGATGTATATGATCTTAAACTTCTGTGAGGAAATTCATGTCTGCGTTGATGTTCAGTTCAGACTTGCAAATTAAAGATAATTTTCTTCACTTTGGTTTTGGTGTCTAATATTAGGCTACATGATGGTCTTGTAATAATAAAAGTAAAAGCCTATTTTCATTTTTAGACAATGCTTGTATTATATGCAAAAAATAAGCTTTTTATATCAATGACTATGCATATTAGAGTTAATTCATGGTAATCTTAAATGTGTATTAATTAAAAAACATTTACACCATTAAATTACACATGGTAATGTTATCAATAGTTGTCAGATAATAGCTATTGAAAGAGTGCATATTTTTTTTCTCCTTCAATGCATGTGTTAGCCACGGATTGAAGATTGTAAAGAGTTTATTTAATTTTAATTAACAGTTGAGTAAGTTTTGGCCACGAGTTAGATGTTGATTAACACTAAACCAGTCTAAAAATCAGTCCATTTTCCCCAGCTGTAAACCCATTGGCTGTTAAACTCTTTTTTCTTATAATAAACTGACATGTTGATAACACATTCAGTTTATGTGTTTATGAGTACACTTTCAGAATGCTCTGTTACATGAAGATCCATACTGTATGCATCTGTGAGTGTGGTGGTGCGTTGCGCTGGGACGAGTGAGCATAAGGGTGAGAGGGAAAAAATCACAGTATACTCACTACAAAAATCTAGACTACACCACTGACCTTACTTAATGTGCAACTTTGTTTTTTTTTTTATATAAATGTTTATAATTTCTTTTTGTTATTAGAGTTTTATTTGTTACACCGAGACTTGGATTCAAGCTCAAAGACTTCAGACTTGACTTGGATTTGAGGTCAAAGACTTCAGACTTGACTCGGACTCGAGCTCAGAGACTTGTGAACATCTCTGCCGGTCGAACAAAGATCATATGAAATTAGGATGGAAAAGGGACAAGTACTGAGAAGGAACAGAAAACATCTGCGATTAAGTAAAGATCTTTGTGAGGATCCACCAAAAAGGGATGAACAAGGAAAAGAGGCTGTGGAGACAGACAGATCTAATTTCCCTGGAGGGTCTGAGAATGACTGCAATACAGAGACTGTTGAAACAAGCCTGGAACCGTCTGCCATACTCCCTGTTCAAGAAATGGTAGGCCTATTAAAAGTCCTGCATACCTAAAAGACTTTGAATGAGAACATAAATGCATTTGACCAGTAACTCAGGGAAGTGTGGTAATTATTAATATATGTCTGATCAGACATATATTAATAATTACCACACTTCCCTGAGTTACTGGTTAATTTCACGAGTTATATCTCGCCTGGCTCGGCATCCTCATTAAAGAAGCCTATCCTGGCCACGAAACCGTGTAAAATAACTTCAGCTCTCGTGGGCAAAGCTTATCAAGCCGCAGGTCAGGCTGGTGCTGCGCTGCATACTATGGCAATATTACAGGCATACCAGGCTGATCTGTTAAAAAATTTGAGTGCAGGCGAGACAATAGACAAAGCGATATTTGACAAGTTGCGTATGACTACAAATCTGTCTCTCCGTGTCATTAAAGAAACGGCTCGTGCTATCGGCCGTTCTATGTCTGAGAAGCATAGATGGCTAAATCTGTCAGGCCAGATTTAGGCCAGGATCTCACTATGAAACAATATCAGAGGATATTGGGGCTAATGGCATCAGCATCCACGGTGATTCCCATATGACGCCGTTTCAGTTGTGACTCAGAGCCGGAGGGTTTCATCCAAGGGCCAACCCTCAAAGGCTAATAAAAGTTGACACACCGCGGGCTTCGTACACTTACTACGTGGATAAGACCCCGGTTTCTTGCCTTGGGTCCCACGCTTTGGGCAACTTGTCATCGCAGACTGCTATTGACAAACGCCTCCCTGACGGGCTGGGGTGCAGTCTTAGATGGTCGTCCAGCTCAAGGGGAATGGGAGGGTCATCAGCTCGGTTGGCACATCAATTGCCTAGAGCTGACGGCTGTATTTCTGGCCCTGAAATACTTTCTCCCCCAACTGAGAAGCTGTCATGTCCTAGTGCGGGTGGACAACACAGCAACAGTCTCATACATAAGTCACAAGATAGCAAGGCAGATTTTTCTCTGGGCTCAGGACAAGTCCCTGTCACTCACAACAGTGTACATCCCGGGAAACCTGTATGTAGGAGCAGATTTACTGTCCAGGCAGACATATCAACTGGGGAATAGAAATCCCACCCAGACATAGTGTCTCAGATATGGACCTGATTTTATAGAGAGGAGTGGACCTCTTGGCCTCTTTTCAGATAGTGCAATGTCTCCTTTACTTCTCTTTGAGTCCCCCAGCCCTCCCTGGGTCTGAACGTAATGGCGCACACATGGCTGGACAAGCGCTTCTATTTGTTTCCTCCAGTGGCGCTGCTCCCGGAGGTTCTAGCCAGTGTTAGCCAGCAAGGCTCTTGCCTCTTACTGATAGCACCGCGTTGGCCGAACAGAGTATGGTTCTCAGAGATAATATCTCTCTTCAACGGCTCGCTGTGGGCGAGTCCGGAGAGGAGGGACCTTCTGTCTCATATGATAATGCATCTCAGGCCCGTCCTGTGGAATCTCCATGTTTGGCTCCTGAAGGGTACCAACTGAGGGACACAGGTTTGTCGTCTGATGTTATTGACACTATTTTGAGTGCTAGGGCTCCTTCCACTAGAAAGAATTATGCCTTTAAATGGGGTGTCTTTGAAGCATGGTGCACGACACATAATGCAGATCCTGTTAACTGCCAGATTGCTACAGTTCTGAGTTTTCTGCAGGAAAAGCTGTCAGCAGGCTTATGCCCATCCACTCTCAGGGTTTATGTGGCCGCTCTTTCGGCTTGCCACGCTTTGGTGGATGAGGCGCCGCTCGGGAGGCATCCTCTTCTCGCTCGTTTTATTAGTGGGAGCAAAACGATTGAGGCCTCCAACAAGAACTAAGATTCTTTTATGGGACCTAGCTATGGTCCTTGAGGGTCTGGTTCAGACCCTCTTTGAACCAAGGTTATTATAGTTTTGCTTTTTTTAAATTAGTTTTTATTTTAGTATCGTTTTCAATTTTGCTTTAAATTTAAGTTTAGTTTTAGTTAGTTTCATGAATGGTTTTGTTAGTTTTAGTTTAGTTTTTATTTTGCAAACACATTTCTATTTAGTTTTTATTTTATTTAGTTTCAGTTATAGTTTTAGTAATTATATTTTAGCAGCTAACAGCAGCTAGACTGTCTGACATATTTATCAGTTAACTGAGGTTGCTGTCAGCCTCAGCTAACCTTACATGCATAAAGCGCCATCTACAAGTAAAGACTCCTTAAAAGTTTGTAAACATTGCAACGTCTCCGGGTGGGCGGGGATTAGTTGGAGGCAAAAAGACTTGAATATGTCAAGTTACTGACTCTGCGTGACAGCTATTTTTGTAAATTAACTCTGTAACAGTTAGTTCTTGTATCTTGTTCTCATTGGAAACATTTTAACCAGGTTTTGGATATTTCCTACATATGAAGTATTTTTAGCTGGTTTGGGGAATTTTGTCAAGGCTTATTGTCTAATGTAACCTATCGCTGGGCTAACTATGATTAGCAATGGGGATTATTTTAAGAGATCATTCAAAGGATGGCACACACATCTATCGCTGTATGTTTGTTTAACATGTAAGCTAGCTAGTGCACTGACGGTTGACTTTTGCGATCGTCTCCGTCCATTCAACCACAATTGTCTTCTTTATTTCTGAGAAGGAATGTCTGCCGGGATCCGGTAAAACTTTAGTTTTGAACCAAAAGTGCTGTTACTTCTATTTTGGCAGCCAAAAACACAAGACGACGACATTTTAAAGTCAAAACCGCACTTTTAGTGCGCCTGCTATGAGTTCTTATGTTTTGCATCCAGCTAGATCGGTGACGTCACAGTGAAGTATGCAATTAAGGGGTCTATTATAAAGCCTGTTCAGATAAAAAAAAGCCTGTTCAGATTTTCCGGCATGGGATGAGAGCTTATTAATTACGAAAACTAATACTTATTTTTGATAATTATTATTTTATTTCAGTTAGTTTTTCAAAAACTATTGCTCGTTTCGTTTAGTTTTTCATTTATTATGAATTTTTAATTTTATTTCAGTTAACGAAAATGTTTTTTAGCTGATAGTTTTAGTCTTAGTTTCAATTTTCGTTTACGAAAATAACCTTGCTTTGAACCTCTAGAGTCAGCATCTGATAGACCTCTGACACTAAAGATGTTTTTTCTAATGGCGATAACTAAATAAAAAATAAAAAGAATTGGGGATATGCAGGCTCTGGCGGTCTCGCCATCCTGTCTAGATTTTGCCCCAGGAATATTGAAAGTGCATCCTTATTCTGATTACCTGCCTAAGGTTCCCTTTTCGACTGCACATCCGGTCATTCTTGAGACTTTCTGCCCTCCGCCGTTCACCACGCCGGAGCAGGAGTTATACCACAGATTGTGTCCAGTCTGTGCTCTTCAGACTTATGTCCACCGCACTAGCCAGTGGCATAAGTCAGAGCGATTGTTTGTCTGTTTAGGGGGCCGCAACAGAGGTGCAACGCCCCCAGGCAGTCCATATCACATTGGGTTAGGGATGCCATTGCTCTTGCCTATGATGCGCGCGGTCAAGTCGCCCCAGCAGGTCTGAGAGCTCACTCCACCCGGGTAGTAGCCTCTTCTACTGCTTTAGTAAAAGGGGCCTCCTTGCAGAGCGTTTGTGATGCAGGTTGGTCCTCTCCACATACATTCGTAAGGTTTTATAGCTTGGATACTCATGTCACTCCAGGATCTCATGTCCTCGAGTCAACATCTCAAACTGCTGTCTAAACCATTTGTTCCAAGAGGGGGTATCCCCCGCTGCTACTATTAGTAAGGGGTGCCTCCTTACAGAGCGTTTGTAATGCGGCGGGCTGGTTCTTTCCGCATATGTTTACATGATTTTATAGCTTGGATGCTCATGTCACTCCAGGATCTCATGTCCTCGAGTCAACATCTGAAGTTCATGTCTATACCATTTGTCCATAAAGGGGAATCGCCCGCTATTTATTAGTAAGGGATGCCTTCTTATAGGTGTTTGTAAGGCGGCAGGAGCATCCTTCCGCACACATCCACTATTTTCACTATTTTCCTTGTGGTCCTTGTGCGCACACTTACACATCCGTAAGGGGTCCAGACATCTCCAAGCACGGCAGCGTGGGTATTGTTGTTCCCCATAGAGCTTAGCAGCGCAGCATCGAATATAGCTTTTGATAGGGAACGGAGGGGTTACTTGAGTGTAACCTTGTTCCCTGAAAAAGCGGAACGAGATGCTGCGCTGTCTTGCCATACAGTAACTGTCCTAGGACTGGTCTTCAAACAAAAGATCTGATGACACAGCTAGTGCTCATCTATTTTATAGCCTAGCCTCGCAATATACCATTGGGTCAATTCCATTGACGTGTTTGCACACTATATTCAGCTGGTCAACAATAAAAACGTTTCCCCATAGCGCTTAGCAGCGCAGCATCTCTTTCCGCTTTTTAAGGGAACAAGGTTACACTCAAGTAACCCCTCCGTTCATCAGACTGCTAATCTGCAAAGGAAAGTGTTTTATTTTTATATTATGTTTGATATTAAGTAGACTTTGAAAAAGTGTGTGTTTGTGGATACTCACCTGATAGTTATTTTCTCTGATCCTGTGCATTATGTTAACTCTTTTGCCGCCATCGTCAATTAAGAGAAAACGCTTCCCTGCCAATGACGAGAATTTCCGGCTTTCCACAATCCCGCTATTATCCACCACAACTTATACAACCCGGAAGTAGCGCCTCATGTGAAAGAGAAAGAACTACGTGTATGTTTTAAAGATCTCTCTGAATGGGGTCCCTTATCAAAAGTCCTTCACAAAAATTGAATTATTTGTTTTTGAAGAAACTTATATTTGAGAATGAGATAAAAAAGGAACTAATGAAGGTAGGATGAAATTTTTTTTGTTTGAAAGTACAGGGTCTGTTCTTTCATTTGATATATTGTGTGTTCATATATTTAAAGAAGAACATTTTCTGGAAGGCATTAAACTTTTGTGAAAATCATGAAAAATGCTGGCGCTGGCTGGCAACTTTTGTTTGAAAAGGCTGGCGGGGAAAGAGTTAATAAGCCAAACATGTTTATATTAACTCTGTCTCCTCTCACTCACTCTCTCTCTCCATCTCGCACTCGTGAGGTCTCTTCATGGTTGGATAGCGCTGCTGAAGGCACATGGGAGTTTTACTTACACAAACATGTTCTCAGGGCAGAAAGAAATATGATTGGTTCACAAAAATGACCAATGAAAATGCAGAGGAGGCGGGTTCAACATTAGAAAAAAAGCGCCTTTTTGAGTGAGCGATAGTTAGCACTGGAGTGAGAGGATTACATGATTATACATTCTTCAAAAGGTAAGATTTTTTTATTTATGTATTTGGTAACCTTGATTTGATATTCTGAGATAGCTTAAGTAAAAAATACATGAAAAGTAAGCTAACAGTCGGAAGCACGTTAGCATTATCTTATTTAGCACCAAAAAGACGTGTAAAAAGACATGATTACACATTCTGCAAAGGTACGATTTTTATTGATGTATTTGGTTACCTTGATTTGATATTTTGAGATAACTTAAGTAAAAAATACATAAATAGTAAGCTAACAGTCGGTAGCATGTTAGCATTATCTTATTTAGCACCTAAAACTAAAAAAGATCTAAAACTTTTAATCGATGTTTTTGTGTCAGAAAACTGACTAATATAGTGGTAGAAAAGAGACCGCACTCAGAGACTGAATCAAATACAAAAACTGTATTAAAGTACCGAATAGAGTTAACAGGCCATAACAAACACAAAATACATGATCTGTGTAGTGTTTTAAAGTAAGTTGCTGCAGAGCCACTATTTTGCTTGTATTAATCACAGCGTCTGTTGGTGGCGTTAGGCAGGGACTTCACTAGGATTGGAAGACAGGGGGGGCTCAGCCCACAGAGTATTTGTAACTTGTGTTTGCAAAATTTTTGCACTCACATCTAGGTCTAGGTCTGTTTGCTCCTCTCTCCCTGGATCAGTTTGGTCTCCCTCTCTCTCTATTTCCATTTGCTCAAGCTCCTCTGTCTCTGTACCCTCTTGCTCATCCTGCCTCAAGCAGCTTGCCTGTTGACCCTTTTCCTCCTCAGCCTCTTCTTCTGTCTTATCCTTTATTTAAGATAAAAAAAAACCTGATGCTAATTTCATGACTTTAGAAATGCAAATTGGTCACATGAAACATCCAAAATGTCCATAAACAGAGGTCAGACAGCTAAAAAGTTGCTAAGTTAAACAAATGAGAAAAAGCAGTACAAGAAATAGAAAAAAATTGGCATCACTGCATACTTTACCAGGTAAGCTATTGATACGGATCCTTTTTAAAGTGGCTACTGTATAAATACAATAACCTAATGGCGGAAGGAATAAAAGATTTGGAGTAATGATTACTGTATAATATGTACTGTATGACTGCTTTCATTTTTGTTTCACATGTGTATCTGTGGAGAGTGTGGGCATTTACTCATCTTTAGCCTACTTTTAGGTAACATCTACGTATTTAATATTTAATTTATCACATTAAATGATTAAAATAGTGTCAGGCCTATTTAGAATATAGCTAGCATATTAAATATAATAAAAAAAATGTAGTGTATGCTATGCATAGTGCCTAGACCTGCCAACAAATGCTTATTGTTATAAGAAATTCAAGAAAAGAAAAGAAAAACAATCCTTAGACCTATAGACCATTACTGACCTCAATCACACCGGGTCCGGCTCCCTCAGAATCAACTGGCCTGCCAATCTCCTGCAGCTGCTTCTCTTTCTCTCTCCTAAAATATTTTCTAATATCCATCTCATCTGCTCAATGAATTGAAGGATACAACAGTATTGCATTAACAGGGACCCTATGATGACATTTAGTTTTCAGTGACAACAACATTCTATGGGGATTAATACTGTTGAATATGCCTCTTTTAGAGGTATTTTATTTAAGAGATATTTTATTTTAAAGATTATTAGGCCTATATTGTTGGCAAAGAATAAAGAGTTGTGATTAGATTGCTAAGTTAACAATTTCTTGTATTTTGCTTGTGCAAGACTAAAGTTTTTCATGACATAGCAAACCAAAATATTCCCATTCCTTTACCTCAAGAAAACGTAGCTAAAGGTAAGCAGCCAGCAGGTAATTAAAAACAACTTACAATTTCACTCCTCCGTATCACGACACTTACCAATCTTTAATTCACCATTAGCGTGCGTACTAGCGTGTGTATCATGGCAGTTTGTGTGTGTGTGTGTGTATTGTGTAATAACAAGCTGCTTCTTCTTCTGGTGTTTAATGGCGGTTGGCAAACCAACTAAAGGTGCATTTTCCACCACCTACTGGATTGGAGTATGGAGCACAATTTGTAATAACAAGCAACCGCAAGCAATCGCCGTTTTCCGGTTTGGTCACTTGACGTTCGACATCTAGCTATTCTGTCCGACTTGTCAGATGTTTTTTTTGTAGCTGGATATATAACATTTGTTGAGTCTAAATATTAATGAGGATACGGTTTTTGATAAATCAAATTTTATTGTTGTTCTTATAATCATTTAGGGGGGCTTAGGAACATTTTGGGGTAGCTTCAGCCCCCCTAAAATAGGCCTAACAACGTCCCTGGTGTTAGGTTATGTTGCTGCTCTTAGGGCAGGCTGTATCAATCTGAATGTCTTGTGTCGGTGGCGTTAGGTTATGTTGCTGCTCTTAGGACAGGAAAACTGTGCTGTATCAATCTGAATGTCTGGTGTCGGTGGCGTTAGGTTATGTTGCTGCTCTTAGGGCAGGAAAACTGTGCTGTATCAATCTGAATGTCTGGTGTCGGTTAGGTTATGTTGCTGCTCTTAGGGCAGGAAAACTGCTGTATCAATCTGAATGTTTGGTGTCGGTGGCGTTAGGTTATGTTGCTGCTCTTAGGGCAGGAAAACTGTGCTGTATCAATCTGAATGTCTGGTGTCGGTGGCGTTAGGTTATGTTGCTGCTCTTAGGGCAGGAAAACTGTGCTGTATCAATCTGAATGTCTGGTGTCCGTGGTGTTAGGTTATGTTGCTGCTCTTAAATCAGGAAAACAGTGCTGTATTATCTCAGTGTCTGGTGTCGGTGGCGTTAGGTTATGTTGCTGCTCTTAGGGCAGGAAAACTGTGCTGTATTAATCTGAATGTCTGGTGTCGGTGGCGTTAGGTTATGTCGCTGCTCTTAGGGCAGGAAAACTGTGCTGTATTAATCTGAATGTCATGTGTTGGTGGTGTTAGGTTATGTTGCTGCTCTTAAATCAGGAAAAATGTGCTGTATCAATCTGAATGTCATGTGTCGGGGGCGTTAGGTTATGTTGCTGCTCTTAGGGCAGGAAAACTGTGCTGTATCAATCTGAATGTCTGGTGTAGGTGGCGTTAGGTTATGTTGCTGCTCTTAGGGCAGGAAAACAGTGCTGTATTATCTCAGTGTCTGGTGTCGGTGGCGTTAGGTTATGTTGCTGCTCTTAGGGCAGGAAAACTGTGCTGTATTAATCTGAATGTCTGGTGTCGGTGGCGTTAGGTTATGTCGCTGCTCTTAGGGCAGGAAAACTGTGCTGTATTAATCTGAATGTCTGGTGTCGGTGGCGTTAGGTTATGTCGCTGCTCTTAGGGCAGGAAAACTGTGCTGTATCAATCTGAATGTCTGGTGTCGGTGGCGTTAGGTTATTTTGCTGCTCTTAGGGCAGGAAAACTGTGCTGTATCAATCAGAATGTCTGGTGTCGGTGGCGTTAGGTTATGTTGCTGCTCTTAGGGCAGGAAAACTGTGCTGTATCAATCTGAATGCCTGGTGTCCGTGGCGTTAGGTTATGTTGCTGCTCTTAAGGCAGGAAAACTGTGCTGTATCAATCTGAATGTCTGGTGTAGGTGGCGTTAGGTTATGTTGCTGCTCTTAGGGCAGGAAAACTGTGCTGTATTATCTCAGTGTCTAATGTCGGTGGTGTTAGGTTATGTTGCTGCTCTTAGGGCAGGAAAACTGTGCTGTATTTATCTAATGTCTGGTGTTGGTGGCGTTAGGTTATGTTGCTGCTCTTAGGGCAGGAAAACTGTGCTGTATTAATCTGAATGTCTGGTGTCGGTGGTGTTAGATTATGTTGCTGCTCTTAGGGCAGGAAAACTGTGCTGTATTAATCTGAATATCTGGTGTCAGTGGCGTTAGGTTATGTTGCTGCTCTTAGGGCAGGAAAACTGTGCTGTATAATCGGAATGTCTGGTGTCGGTGGCGTTAGGTTATGTTGCTGCTCTTAGGGCAGAAAAACTGTGCTGTATCAATCGGAATGTCTGGTGTCGGTGGCGTTAGGTTATGTTGCTGCTCTTAGGGCAGGAAAACTGTGCTGTATCAATCTGAATGTCTGGTGTCGGTGGGGTTAGGTTATGTTGCTGCTCTTAGGGCAGGAAAACTGTGCTGTATCAATCTGAATGTCTGGTGTCGGTGGCGTTAGGTTATGTTGCTGCTCTTAGGGCAGGAAAACTGTGCTGTATCAATCTGAATGTCTGGTGTCGGTGGGAGGAATTCGGGAGCCCACATGCCGGTTTCTCCCGCCCCGATCGGTAGCCCGTGCTTTACTGTTTGACTGTGTCAGACGATGTTCGCGTGTCTTGCGGTTCGAGGTCCGCCTCGACCGGTCTTATTAAATGAGAAGTTGATCGAGGTTGTTTCTCGTAACTGCTAGTTTTAATATGTATGAACCAGCAGAAAAAAAAGAAAAAAAAACTATATCATCCAGCAAATTAGATGAGAGTTTTCTTACAAAATGAGGGCAATCTCAACACCAGAGGCTTCCTTTCTTTCCCGATCTCCATTATTATGCAAGTCATGGAAAGACCATTCTCTGACCATGTTTACACAAACACTTCAGCTAGCTTTTAAACATAATAGGCTATATTTAGAGGATGTTTTTTATGTTGCCATGAGTGGCTTCATCCCTAAAGCCTCCAACATTGTCAAATATATGTATAAAGGGTAAAGCCCTATCAGGGTATGCCCTCCTGGGGAGTGTGGGTTTTATCCACCATTTACGGGTCTCCACACTTTTCAGTACCCTCCTGTATTAACTGTGAACACTCTGCCTCTCGTAGTACAGAGCACAGTAAATCAGGTTTCCTTGGTAATGTGGGATTTGATTTTATTTTATTAGTCGTGCTGTTTATAATCTTAATTCATGTGTATTTTTAAAACAATGATTTCTGTGCTGAGTACAAGAGAGCTGTCTGTGTGTGGAGGGTTATTGGGGGGAGGTAGCTTGAGTGAAGGAATTTCCAGCTGGTGATGGCCGAGATAAGAGCAAAGCTTTAATGAGAAAACACACAGACAAAGAAGTGCATGCCTTTGATATTAGTTCACTGGCAATCATTCATTTCCAGATTGTTACATGTAGAGGTGTTTGGATTTATAAAATTACATGTTGTTATGAATATTAATGTGTTAAAATATATAAATGATTATGCCTTTGTGCCCATGAATAATGTAGAAGATTGCCCTGTAATAAGACATTGACATGTAGGGATGAAATGCTCGAGGGCACAAAGTGGCTGATGTGTGTGTGTGTGTGTGTGTGTGTGTGTGTGTGTGTGTGTGTGTGTGTGTGTGTGTGTGTGGGAGCCGGGGGGCTGTAAAAAGCCCTGGAGGGAAAACACCCAGAACAGATGGTTTCAATAAACAAGTTGCTTGCTTTATAACTGTGTTACATTTAGAGAAAGTGAAAATTAGTGTGTTTAACTAATGAATGCATTTAACCAATTTATGAACAATGGAGTATTGTTGTGTTGTTGAATAATTATGTTTTACAAAGTTACAAAGATGTCCAAATAAGGACATAATGCCCCAGGGAACAGAATGGTCTGTGTATGTCTTTCTGTCTGTTTGCTATGCAACCCCCCACAGGTATGTGGTGATGGAATCTGATAAGGAAAACAGCCATCTGGGGGAGGAGAATGTTGAAGAAAGAACGACGATAAATACCCATGTTTTTGTCCTGAGCTGGTTGTTGTTGGTCGAATCTTGCTGTTAAGACTTGAGACAACCCGGCGCTGTAAACTTTTTCATATCTGATCAATAAATATTCAATTTAGATATTTGTGTCTTTCCTCCAATTATGAACATGCAGATGGACGCCTTAAAGTCCAACAATTGGTGATCCCCGACGTTGTTGGAGGGAAAAGAAGATTAAGAGAAGTTTCGAATTGCTTAGGATTGAGTAAGGGAGGGCTCCATTTCAACACAAAAAGACCGGTCTTCTAAAACAAAGGTAAGCAGAAGCCTGTTTTATCAAATTCTGCTATTGGACATATACCAAATTAATTGTGTTGATAAGGAGATCCAAACTGAAAGTAATAAATAATTGAATAAAAGATCAGATTGAAAAACTTTAAAAAAAAATAAGGTTAATAGAAAGAGAGAGATGGGTTGAATGGTCCCTCGGGTTTTAGTCCCGTAAAGGTAAATTGTGGTTGGAGTCCATTAATGTGTTAGACATTATAAAGTACCAATAGGGTTGAATGGTCCCTTGGGTGAAATCCCCATAAAGGTAAATTGTGGTTGGAGTCCATTAATGTATTAGACATTATAAAGTACCAATAGGGTTGAATGGTCCCTTGGGTGAAAATCCCATAAAGGTAAAATTGTGGTTGGAGTCCATTAATGTATTAGACATTATAAAGTACCAATAGGGTTGAATGGTCCCTTGGGTGAAATCCCCATAAAGGTAAATTGTGGTTGGAGTCCATTAATGTATTAGACATTATAAAGTACCAATAGGGTTGAATGGTCCCTTGGGTGAAATCCCCATAAAGGTAAATTGTGGTTGGAGTCCATTAATGTATTAGACATTATAAAGTACCAATAGGGTTGAATGGTCCCTTGGGTGAAATCCCCATAAAGGTAAATTGTGGTTGGAGTCCATTAATGTATTAGACATTATAAAGTACCAAAGTGTGTTAAAGTCCCTCAGATGAAAGTTCCGTAAATAGTGAATTGGTGTGTCCGGATATTTTTTAATTGTTTTAAGTTTTGCTAATACTCGGGTCAGTAGTCGCGTGGGTGCAAGTCCTGAAAACTACTGGTGTACATATTGTTAATCGCTTTTAATTTTTGTTAAAAAGACGGGTCAGTAGTCGCGTGGGTGAAACTCCTGAAAACTACTGGTGTATATATCCTTTTGTTAGATAAGAGTGACGTTTTGTGCTTTTTTGAAATTTTGAATGCTTGTAAATTGTGTGAAAATGGCTAAATAAAAAATTTGATGAGTATGGTTGCCTAACAGTGTATGTGCAATGGAAAAAAGGCAAGTAGTTTGGAAAGGGACCAACTGTAAAAGACTTAGAAACAGATTTGAGAAAGGGGACGAGAATCGCTTTTGTTGCAGCTGAAGTCGAGACGATTACAAAGAGAAAAGGGGAAGTTGACAGTTGTGCTGTGAGCAGGCAAAAGGAAAAACAGTCAGCCAGACTCAAGTGTGACAACTACGGCTCCTCCTCCAGTTCCACCCCCAGTGAAATCGATCTACCCCTCCTTGCACACACCTCCTCCTTATGAGGAAGCCAAAGCCCCAATGCAACAGCCTGTTTTTCAAATCAATAGCGGTGAATTGAATACAGATGTAGATTTTATTTGTGTGAAAATGTAGTGTGTCTGTGATATAATGAGTCTGTTAAAACCATAAATGGGATTAAGCAAAATCTAGCAGTAAGGCAGAAGCGAAGCTTTGAAAGAAAAAACAACAAATTAGAGAAAAAGAGTAGAAACCAAGTTATTAAAGGTGGAAATAAAGACAAAAAAAAAAAAATTAAAGAAAAAGGACAGAAAAATTATTAAACAGTGAATGACACAGATAAATTATATAAAGAAAAAGGATTTAACAAAATGAAGAGGAGTCTTCATCTGATGATTGAAGGTGGTCACAAGATAAATTTTATTTTAAATTGAAAGGCAATATTTTGCAATGGGTTAACTTAAACTTTGAAAGGCTGAAAGCTCTGATCCTTTGACATTCAAGAAAGTGAATAAAAACTGGCAAGAAACAGACAATGAAAAACTGTGTGTGACATCAAAGTGTTGGAGTTGCAAAGAGAGGATTAACTCATAAACTGGACTGTGGACACATCCTACATGAATGGGATTATAGGAAGCAGTGATGGGGGCACTGCACAATGTTCTGAAAAAAGACTGAGTGGAGTCCAGAAAGAATAACAAAGACAATAATGTTCTTGGAGGCATAAGAAACTGGAAAACACTTCACTGGACACTGAACTTTTTCATCTTCATATGAGCCTTTGAGTGAAAAAGGGGAAAGAGTAAACAGCCGTTCAATGTTTAAGTAAAGACCTTGATATTATAGGGACACAGACAATCTTTATGAGAAAATCAGCTAGACAAATTTAAAAGCTGATCAGTTAGGTGTGACTACCTGTTCTGAAATCAAATCAGACTCCTATTAATCTGACAGGAAGAAATGAATGATTGAACTTACAGAGGAAGTTAGAACTCCAATGATGGTACTAAGCTAAAAAGCAAATACAAATGGCATAGAATAGCTATGGCAGAAAGGAAATTAAAATAGATAAAAAATAAAAAAAATAAAAACAAACAAAGAGAACACTATTGAACACTATAAAAGGTAAACAAGAAAAGCTGTGAGAATAGAAAAATAACTGATTATTGTAACAAACTTTGTATTTGAGGAAATTGCCAGCCCAGACATCATATATGTGCATGAAGGTGTTCACATGGCTGATCTTATCACTGAGGGTGAGCCACATGATTGCATATCATTGACTGAAAAAGTAAACAAATTGAGAGATGGTTTGTTCCGGTACCACTGACAACTCCCCCACCGGTAATCACACTGTTTACAGATGGTTGTTGTTTCAGAGCAGTAGATGGCAAATTGAAGGCAGGTTTTGCAGTTGTTGAACAGGTTGAGGGTGATTTTGTGACTAGAGTAAGTGGTAAATTGGAGGGTAAGCAGTCAGCACAGATAGCTGAAATGATAGCTGTTATCAAAGCCTTGCACTACACTGGTGAAGAGAGGGTGATTATTTATAGTGACTCTGCATATGTGATTGGTGCAGTATATATGGAACTGCCATATGGCAGAAAGGTGGGTTTGAAACCAGGAAAGGCCGGCCTATAATAAATGCTAGCGAAGCCTGACAAATAATAAAGGCTGTGAAGGTACCTAATGAAGTGGCGGTTGTCAACTGCCTAATAAGCCACTTATATCCCCAACCATGGTTTCCCAAGACAAAGTTAGATCTGACAAAATTGACAAACATGCACTGGAATTGACATATAGTTTCGGGGCTGCTTATCACCCCAATGCCAGAGCAAAGCTGAAATAATGAACCTGACATTGACATTAAAACTTGACTTGACAAAATCTGTGCACAGACAAAAATAACATGGCTTGACGCATTGCCAATTGCATTAATGTCTATTCGCTCTTCTGTTAACAGGATTTCTGATTTCACACCCTTTGAATTGCTTACAGATCGACAGTTTCCAGGCCCACGGAACGCCTTGGTGTAGGATCCAATCCTGCCACTAACTCATAATGTTTATTTTTACAAACTAACTGCTATGATTAAACATTTTTCCTGACAGGCTACACGACACCGGGACAAAGACCAAGCTGTTACAAATGATGATTGAATAAAAGTGAAGGTGTTCAGACGGTGCTGGGCCGAACCGAGACGGTCCAGGCTACCCAGAGTAAAAGCAAAAACCTAACATTGTGTCCAGCTACAGGTCAAAGGCGACACCTGGTTCCATCTCTTCTTGTGTTACATGTGATTCTCCCAGCAGGTCTCTCACAGAAATCGGTGTGGACCTGAGGACTCAGGTCCAAGAGAGGGAGAGTGTTGAAAGTGAAAGTGAAAAAATCAGCTGGAATACAGAGAGAACAAACAGGAAGTGAAACATATCAGTGGTAACACTCACACAACACCAACAACAAAGTCAACAAACACTCTGTAAAATTGTGCATAAAAAAGGTGACATTTTTTTCCTAGCCCAGCAACAGAACCTTTAGCACACTGCACAGATTGTGCCTACGGAGCAGGTATAGCCGTACAATTCAAAGCGAAGTACGGTACACAAAAGGTTGTAAGACAGAACAAACACACAGGTGAATGTGCAGTTACATTAGGACGACGGCAGATTGATTTTTCATTTGATAACAAAACAAAACCCTACAGATTTACCAACATATGAGAATTTTACCAACAGCATTAGATGCATGAGAGATTGGTGTAAAAAAAAAAAAAAGGAATAACAAGTGTATCTACGCCCCGACTGGGGTGTGGGTTAGATAAATTGGATTTCCATAAGGTGGAGATCCTGACAGAAGTGATTGTAAACGTCATATAAGTGTATGTTTTTCCATCGTTTTACTTCTTTTACTGTACTCTTACTTGTTATTAAGTTTCAATTTAAGAGTGTTTTTTGAATTAAGCCAATAAGCATAAGTGTATTTTTTCCACAGAGATGAAGCTATATGGAGATTGGAAGGTTCTGTGGACCCTAAGGGTTATAACTGCAATTATAATCACCATAATATTTAGCATAAACAATGGAGGTAATCTGAAAATTGACATAAGGTCCAAGACAACACCACAAGATCAGTGCTTAAAGAAATTTGGGGAATTGAATTGAATCACACAAAAAAATTCAACGACGTCATACACCTTTGATTTATGCAGTATGATAGATTGTGGAGGGCAATAGTAACCTCCATAGTAGTGTCCATTGGTGTATTCGTGGCTATCCTGGTGACCTGTGGATGTTGTTGCATTCCCTGTCTTAGATCCCTGTGCAACAGATTAATCGTATCTGCAATAGAGAAAAAAGAGAACAATCCACCCCCATGTAGCATGCCCCTATTAGGCCTACAGAACCTGGATGAGGAGGAATAAGAAAATGTGTGACCTCTTTCAGAGGTCAAGAGAGGGAATTGTGGGATTTGATTTTGTTTTATTAATCGTGCTGTTTATAATCTTAATTCATGTGTATTTTTAAAACAATGAATTCTGTGCTGAGTACAAGAGAGCTGTCTGTGTGTGGAGGGTTATTGGGGGGAGGTAGCTTGAGTGAAGGAATTTCCAGCTGGTGATGGCCGAGATAAGAGCAAAGCTTTAATGAGAAAACACACAGACAAAGAAGTGCATGCTTTTGATATTAGTTCACTGGCAATCATTCATTTCCAGATTGTTACATGTAGAGGTGTTTGGATTTATAAAATTACATGTTGTTATGAATATTAATGTGTTAAAATATATAAATGATTATGCCTTTGTGCCCATGAATAATGTAGAAGATTGCCCTGTAATAAGACATTGACATGTAGGGATGAAATGCTCGAGGGCACAAAGTGGCTGATGTGTGTGTGTGTGTGTGTGTGTGTGTGTGTGTGTGTGTGTGTGTGTGTGTGTGTGTGTGTGTGTGTGGGAGCCGGGGGGCTGTAAAAAGCCCTGGAGGGAAAACACCCAGAACAGATGGTTTCAATAAACAAGTTGCTTGCTTTATAACTGTGTTACATTTAGAGAAAGTGAAAATTAGTGTGTTTAACTAATGAATGCATTTAACCAATTTATGAACAATGGAGTATTGTTGTGTTGTTGAATAATTATGTTTTACAAAGTTACAAAGATGTCCAAATAAGGACATAATGCCCCAGGGAACAGAATGGTCTGTGTATGTCTTTCTGTCTGTTTGCTATGCAACCCCCCACAGGTATGTGGTGATGGAATCTGATAAGGAAAACAGCCATCTGGGGGAGGAGAATGTTGAAGAAAGAACGACGATAAATACCCATGTTTTTGTCCTGAGCTGGTTGTTGTTGGTCGAATCTTGCTGTTAAGACTTGAGACAACCCGGCGCTGTAAACTTTTTCATATCTGATCAATAAATATTCAATTTAGATATTTGTGTCTTTCCTCCAATTATGAACATGCAGATGGACGCCTTAAAGTCCAACAGTAAATATTATGATATTATGGAAAAACATTCCAAACAGATCTCAATGGGTGTTATGCACAGAAAATAGGCTACATTCCTAATTTTAGAGCAGGAATTGGAATTCCTTTTATTCAAAGACTACACATTACTGTCACAAAATTATGGTTCATGATGTTGACAGTCACTCAAATTAATCTCAAATCAGGTCCGAGGACTGGTTTTTGTTAATGGGTTTTTTCTGCTCACAGAATCTCAGGTTTGCCTTTGGGGGCATGGCATACCAATATCAGCCTTCCCTTCGGCCTAGCTCTATCCCTTCACACATTTACAAAATGTGTAAATGCTGCCCTGGCGCCATTGCATCTTTAGGGCATTTGCATACTATATATATTGACGATTGGCTAATATTAGTACAGTCAGCACAGATGGCAGCACAGCATCGAGATGTTGTGTTTGCACATCTAGATACCTAGCGTTGAGACTGAACACCAAGAAAAGTATGTTAGTCCCAACACAGGTGATCACATTTTGGGGATAATATGGAACTCAACAATGATGCAGGCACAGATGTCTCCTGCTCGTGTCATGTCCATTTTTCACATAAGTGAATGAGTTGAAGCTAGGTCAATCGCACACCAAGTGGTGGTTTTAAAATCAGGGTTTTTCCCTCGAGGGGCAACCCTTTTTGCATGTTCAGGGTTACGCGCACATGTCTTCGTACTCTAGAATATGTAAAGATTTTGGGTTTCTGTCTCAAAGCCCGAGGTGAGGTGTGGTCTGTCGCTGCATGACATTAATGACAGATGCATCTCTCTTAAGCTAAGGATCAGCTATGGAAGGCCAATAGGGCAAAAATGTCCAATCAGCTAAAACGCCAGGAAAAGTGTGCTTCTCCAGTACAGAGGACCTCTTTTCTGGGTGTAGTATGGATTTCTAAGATAGCAGGCACTGTTGTCTCCTGCTCGTATAGAATCCATCCTTTAACCATGGGGTTCCTTGAGGGGCAACCCGTTTCTCATGATCAAGGTCACACGCAGATGCTTTGTGCCTTAGTATTATGGAAGAAACAATGGTTCCTTTCGGCCAGTATTGGCCTTTTTACCATGTTCAGGGTTACTCGCGCATGTCTTCGTGCCTAAGAATATGGAAAAATGCTGGGTTTCTGTCTAAGGCACGGGGTGAGGTGCGGACTGTTGTCGCATGACATTAATGACAGATGCATTTCTGTTAAGCTGAGGATCAGCTATGGAAAGCCAAAAGGACAAAATGTCCAATCAGCTAAACGCCAGGAAAATTGTGCTTCTCCAGTACAGAGGACCTCTTTTCTGGGCGTAGTATGGATTTCAACGACTGCAGGCACGGTTGTCTCCTGCTCGTGTAGAATCCATCCTTTAACCATGGGGTTCCCTGAGGGGCAACCTGTTTTGCATAATCAAGGTCACACGCGAATGCTTTGTGCCTTAGTATTATGGCAGAAACTATGGTTCCTTTCTCAAAAAAGGCCAGTGTTGGCTTTTTCACATGTTCAGGGTTACGCGCATATGTCTTCGTCCCCTAAGAATATGGGAAAAAAATTTGGGTATGTGTTTACAGGCCCCAAGTTAGGTGCGGTCTGTCGCTGCATAACATTAATGACAGACGCATCCCTTTCTAGCTGTGATCAGTTATGGAAAGCCAAAAAGGGACAAAAATGTCCCATCAACTAAATGCCAGGAAAAGTATGCTTCTCCAGCACAGAGGACCTCTTTTCTGGGTGTGGTATGGATTTCAACGACTGCAGGCACGGTTGTCTCCTGCTCGTAAAGAATCCATCCTTTAACCATGGGGTTCCCTGAGGGGCAACCCGTTTCTCATGATCAAGGTCACAAGCAGATGCTTTGTGCCTTAGTATTATGGAAGAAACCATGGTTCCTTTCCCATGAAGGCCAATATTGGGGGCTCACGGTCGTCACATTAAGCTTACGACCGATGCATCCCTCTAAGGCCGGGAAGTGGCTATAGAAGACCATAAGGTCAAAATCTATGTAAGTCCACATGGAGCAGACGTTCTGCTGAGGCAGGCGTTGAGCTTGGGGAATGAAGACTCCACCCACATGTGGGGGAGCAAATTTGGCTCAGGTTCGGCCAAGCGAAAGCTGACCTGTTTGCAATTCAGGAGAATTCACATTGTACTCTTTGGTTTTCTCTCTTTCACCCAGTCCCACTCGGACTGGTTGCCATGACACAGGAAGGGTCTGAGGGCCTCCTGTGTGTTTTTCCCCAATTGCTCAGCTCCCGGGAGTTCTGGAGAGAGTCCGGCAGCACAGGCACAGCTGTTGCTCGTAGCCCCGTGTTGGCTGACCCGAGTGTGGTTTTCGAACCTGGTCTCCCTCCTAGACGGCTCCCCATTTCAGGGGCCGATCTGGAGGGATCGGTAGTCTCAGGCAAGGGGCACTGTGTTTTACCCCTGCCTAGAGTTTTTGGGTCTGGCCTCTGAGGAAGACAGACTCATAGAAACGGGTCTCTCAACTGAGGTTGTGCAGACTATTTTATTTCCAGAGCTCCCTCCACCAGGAAATTATACGCATTTGAAGAAAGACTTTAATAACGTGGTGCCAAGAGCACTTATATGACCCAGTTAACTGCCCCTTGGTACAGTTCTGGAGTTTTTACAGGAGCAGTTTGCAGCAGGGTTGCCTCCTTTAACCATTAACCCCCTGGGGTCCAAAAACGCGGGGCCGCGTTTTGACGCATTTTTTCCTGTTTCCTGTGACATCCACTTAAAATACTCTGTCATTCATAATCATACACATACATGTAATACATCATTCGAAACTGTGAAGTCTCTACTTTAATGTGAGTGCCTTCATAATAACAACAAAACCGTGTTCTTTTGGCAAATAAAGAAAATAAACAGGGAGTGCATTCAGACATCTCTGTCTCATTGACCATCTTCCTCAAACACGTTACAAACATGAACTGATAACTCCGCCAATACTTGTCACACGAACATGATACATATGTCTAAAGAAAGCCTGAAATGTCTACTTTTACATGATGTAATTAAAATCTGAAGAAATCATTGTCTGTTTGTGTAATCAACATGTAAGTAAAGAGAGGTACAGTTTTTCTGGCTCGACCTCATTAGCGCTAATGTAATCCCACCTACCTTGTGCGCGCCATTCATATGGAAATTACCTGATGCGGGCTATGCAAACAAGGTCAACGCCCCCAAACAATGCTTTAAGAACCAGCGAGTTTTGACAGTTTCATTCACTTATCAACGCGCTGGGAAGATGACACGCTTTACAGGTGAGGAAGCTCTACAGATGCTCCTGGCAGCGAGGAAGAGTTCACTGTTTCTTCAGACAAAGAGCAGGACTCCGACGATGAACGTTTGTATTTTGAAGAGCGACTTGATCCAGCTGAGGATATAATTTCTGAAGAGTAAGTTTTACATACATTTGTTGAAATGTTGTGTGATGTAAACTTGTTTATATACTGTATACTGACTATTTGCACGCAGATATTCATAATGACTTTATAGAAACGTCTCGTAAATGGCAACTTGTATTTAGGCTACATTAAAATGATAGTTCTTACATTAAACAGTATGCTGATTAGTGTAATGTGAATATGTTATAAAGCAATATCACTAATATAACTAGTGTTCATGCCGATTTATCAATTACACGATTATTTGCTCGGGTGTAACATTGTACTGTAAATGAGCCCGGAGATATCATGCGTTAAACGGTATGATTGTATGGTGTAATGTAAATATACAATATATCATAAAACAATATCACTATTTAGAATATATTTTGACTAGTGTTTATGCCTCAACAAGTCTTGTTTACGCGACTATCTGTTCGGGTGTAAATGTATCGATGTAGTATCGATGTGCTGTAAATGTGTCCGGAGATATGTAATGTGTTAATGTTTAGCCATAAATATGTCCGGTAATGGCCCATTAACAAAGATATACAGCGCATCTCTGTGCCAAATTATGTTATCTCAACTATGCTTTCCTTTGTATTGCTTTATAAGTTTGTTACTGTGGAGAATACATGATATTAATTATTAAAAACTTTTGTAGGAATGCTGCATCATTGTCCTCTTCAGCGGGCATCTGCAGAAATGCGACGGACATTCATACAGGGTAAGTCACATTTGCGGGATTTTCTGTTTCATTAGTAGACTATTACTGATGTTTTGCTTAGTATTTTGGAAAGTACAAGATGGTAATAATGTTTTATGTATATATATAAAGTAATCATATCTGTATTTTTTCGAAAATACATGATACAAATAATGTTTTTTTTTTTAGTAATGTGGCTTCGCCGTCATTTACTCGCACGGGGCATCCAGAAACGAACCCGAAATTCATAAAGTGCAAGTTACATTTACCGGCTTTTGTGTTCTCAATATTAGTATTACTGATGTGTTGCTTGATTTTTTTTATGCATAAAACTATGATTGATTTTTTTAGGAATGTTGCTGCATCACTTTCACCTTCGTTTGATACTCGCATTGGGAGGGCACACAGAAGCGCAATTGAGAACAAGAAAGGGTACGTCCACATGTAACCTTTTTTTTTTGTTTTATGCATTCAAAATATTTTTATTAATTACATTTTGCTTATATGATAACAGTAAATGTTCATCATGCGCAAATATGCATGTATCTGTTCGGGTGTAAATGTTTCGATGTAGCCTAGTATTGATGTGCTGTAAATATGCCCGGAGATATGTAATGTGTTAATGTTTAGCCATAAATATGTCCGGTAATGGCCCGTTAACAAACATATACAGCGCATCTCTGTACCCAATCTTATCTCAGCTCTTTACTGCCTTAGTTATTGCTTTTGTTACTGTGCAGAATACATTATTAAAAAAAGTTCTCAATATTAGTAATACTGATGTGTTGCTTTGTACTTTGAAAATACATTATATTAATTAAGATATGTTTTCAGGAATGTGTCTGCAACACCAACTTCGTCTGGTACTCGCACGAGGGCACGCAGCTGCGCAACTGGG
Source organism: Misgurnus anguillicaudatus (assembly GCF_027580225.2). Classification (NCBI taxonomy): domain Eukaryota; kingdom Metazoa; phylum Chordata; class Actinopteri; order Cypriniformes; family Cobitidae; genus Misgurnus; species Misgurnus anguillicaudatus. Next base: position 20,555,994 of record NC_073357.2, on the reverse strand, counting down.
AACAATAAAGAGTACGTCAACATGTACCCATTTTTCTGTTATGCCTGCACTATATTACTATTACTGATTTGTTGCTTAGTACTTTGGAAAATACACGATGATACTAATTATGATGATTTTTTTTTTTTTTTTTAGGAATATGGCTGCAACACTTTCGCTTTCATTTCCTCGCACGAGATCACACAGCAACGCGACCGATATTCATCCAATGTAAGCCACATTTACCAATGTTTCTGTTATGCGTGTACTATATTAGTATTAGTAATGTGCTGCTTTAGTGCTTTGGAAAATACATGATGATGATTTGTTTTGTTTTTTTTAGGAATGTTGCTGCATCACTTTCACTTTTACCCGGTACTCATAAACGCCATAGGTCTGCTTCAGTTCTCAAAGCAACTGAGACTAATGTGTAAGTACAGTTTATTAAAGTGTCACTACTACAGTAAAATACTGAGTAATATTTTTATTTTATATTTTGTTTTAAATTTTAAATTTTTCTAACCCAAACCATTTATTTATTTATTTACAGATCTAACACTGACAGTGATAAGGCCCCTGTTGCAAAGAGAGTCAAGACCAACATCCAGGTCCGTTCTGTCATGGAAAACAGAGACTGATATTGATGTGGTTCCACACACTTTGCGTTTCTTTCCTGCACGGGAACCTGGACCACAGCTGAGTCCTGCAGACGCACACACACCCCTGAGTCTCTTCAAAATGTTTTTTCCTGAGGATGCAGTTTCAACTCTCATAACACATAGAGCAGAACCAAAACAGACAATGAGTACCCATGTGCCAGTTCCAGTAGCTCAGCTGACCTCAGATGTAAGCAATACTGCCACTGTTGGTCGCCGGAACTGTGTGCGCTGCAAGACAGTGCATGGTAAAAGACAGGACACACCTTGGAAATGCAAAACATGTAATGTTCCATTGTGTGTTCAGTTAAATAGGAACTGTTTTGAACAATGGCACGACAACATTTAACTCCATTCTCAAAGATTTACAGATGGTTTACAAATTTATATCTTATTTTTTATATTGTTATATTGTATTTTTATATAAGTATTTTTAGAAGCACACCAAACTGTACATTCACAGCTGACATTTAGAATAATTTTCTTTTAATTAGAGGCATATTGTACTGGTCATATAAAATATTGTTATATGTATACATATTGTTACTTTATTGTTTATAATTACAATGAAGCTTCTTTTATTTATAATTACAATAAAGCTTCTTAACTCTATTGTATTGTTCATGTTTTTAGCATTTTTTGCAACCCTATAAGACTCTTATATTACTAATTTCAGATAAAAATAAAGTCTTAAGTTTTTTGTATTTTATTGTAACCGTTTTTTTTAACTACAAGCAAAAGATTTTCTCTTTAAGTCTCCCCACAGTCACAGTTCTTTTGTCCCAACATTCCTCACTGAGCCATTAGGGGGTTGGGTCTCCTCAGGTGTAAAACACATCAATATTCATGACCATTGACCCTCCCTTGCATATTGCCTTTACACAGCAAAAAGTGTCTTACAAAAGTTAAATCAATGTATTTTTTCATGTGAATGAGTGGGTTAAATGGTTTTTTACATCTTTTTGTAGCAAATTCTCTACTCTACAAGGTTCTCTACAAGATCACTTTTTTGCTTGTTCACAAATGTTTAGGATGTGTTCCTTGGCCTTATTTCAGCAACTTTTTGTTTTGATTTTTTTACTAACCACGCATAAACATCATTAACTTAAAAATACAAACATGTACCTATATTTAACTTACATATTATTATAGCACAGTTTGTGCTGAATACAGTGTTATGTGATATTAGCCATTAATGTGTTTTGAAGCCACTGAAAAAAGACCAAATGTGAGAGCATGTCAGAACCTCTGACAGTGTCCAAAAAGGGTCTGACCCCAGAGGGTTAAGGCTTATGTGGCTTATCTGTCTTTCATACCTTAGTGGTCAATCCCTCATTAAGTAGAGACCATCTATTCATGCATTTCCTGTGTGGCACTCGGAGGCTGAGGCCTGCAAGTCATTTTAGGATCCCTGCGTGGGATCTGTCTGTGGTTCTGGAGGACTTATCAGGGGTACCATTTGAGCTATTGATACCATTTCAGAAAGATTCTTACTCTGGAAACTATATTTCTCCTAGCTATTACCTCCCTTTAGAGGGTAGGAATTTTTATTGGCTCTCTCTGCTTCACTCACTTGCCTCGGGTTCGCTCCAGGCATGGTGAAGGCTTTCTACCCTAGGTCGGATTATGAGTCTAAGGTTCGGAATAATATTCCATGCCCCATAATATTGCAGGCTTTCAGCCCTCCACCTTTTAAGGATTTAGCCAGAGGGCGGTGAACAGAGCAGTAATTTTAATGCTTTGGTTCGGCCCGGACTGGGTTCCCGGCCACCAAGCAGCTTTTAGTTAGATGGATAGCCGAGGCTATCCCATGTGCTTATGAAGCCTCTTGACGGCCCTTTCCTTTAACCGTCAGAGCGCATTCAACTTAAGGTATGGCAGCATATAGGGCCCTGTGGGCAGGGGCCTCGATCCAGGGTATCTGTGATGCGGCAGGCAGGTCCTCACCGCTCATTTCTGTACACTTTTGAGTTGGATCTCAACTCTATTCCTGGTGATCGTGTGCTTTGGTCTTAGTTGTGCTTTGGTCTCAGTTGTGCTTTCTACACACAGACAGGCACTTGTAGTCTGGCGGATTGGGTATAGCATTCCCAAAGCGTCTCTATGGCGACGCAGTGCGAGTTCCCTCGAAGGGGAACGTCTCGGGTTACGTATGTAACCCTTGTTCCCTGAGAAGGGAACGAGACGCTGCGTCTTCCTGGCCATACTTCCGGCGTGCCTCAATACCTGCTTCGGCTTATGCGAGATAAAGTGGGCGTTCCTTTCTGCCGTATTTATGCTCTCTGGCTTCCGTCTATGACGTCACGCCCAACCATTGGTCGGATTTGATATACATACTCAGACGCCTTCACGCTGTAGGCGTTCCCAAAGTGTCTCTATGGCGACGCAGCGTCTCGTTCCCTTCTCAGGGAACAAGGGTAACATACGTAACCCGAGACGTTTTCCTGCCCTAAGAGCAGCAACATAACCTAATATTGAAGTTATGTCCACTGTGCTTCAGCTTTTTGTGCACAACAGCACCTGTAAATACAGCATCCTTGATTATCTTGAAAGACACATAAAGACATAATAAAGACAAGAGTTTGCTCTGGTTTGGGTTGGTTGTCCTGTGCTGCTTCCGGTTGTTTGATCTCTCACATGAATAATAATAGTAGTCTTTGTGTGTACTTACAGGCAATTTAAAATAGTTCTGCATTTCATTTTCCAATTTCTTGACATAAGACTCCATGAAGTTGTCCTTCTTGAATGACATCAGGGTCTGTAACCTTCTTCAGCTTTCTTTTAACACCTTTAATCCAAATGTTTTCCATTGCTTCGTATCTTAAAGAACAAGATAACAGTATTAAAAGCAATCTTTTCATATCTTAATCTAATTATGCCTTAATGGAAGTCCCAAGAGCAGAAACATAACCTAACACCATTGACACTAGATGTTAAGATTTCAGGCTTGTTCGACTTCATGCGGCGCCACAAGAACAGACAGCCGGATGACGCCAAAGTACCGCGAGGTGAAATTAGACTTTGTATTATTTCTCTAATCGTTCTCGTGGTACTTTGACGTCACCCGGCTGTCAGTTCTTAGGCGCTGCATGAAGTCGAACAAGCCTTAATACAGCACAGTTTTCTTGCCCTAAGAACAGCAACATAACCTAATGCCATGAACACTAGACATTCAGATTAATACAGCACAGATTTCCTTCCCTAAGAGCAGCAACATAACCTAACGCCACGAACACCAGACATTCAGATTAATACAGCACAGTTTTCCTGCCCTAAGAGCAGCAACACAAACTAACACCACCAGATGTTCAGATTAATACTGCACAGTTTCCTTCCCTAAGAGCAGCAACATAACCTAACGCCACCGACACCAGACATTCAGATTAAAACAGCACAGTTTTCCTTCCCTAAGTGCAGCAACATAACCTAACGCCACCGACACCAGACATTCAGATTAATACAGCACAGTTTTCCTGCCCTAAGAGCAGCAACATAACCTAATGCCACCATGAGATGCTGTGATTAATACAGCACAGTTTTCCTCCCCTAAGAGCAGCAACATAACCTAACGCCACTGACACCAGACATTCAGATTAATACAGCACAGTGTTCCTGCCCTAAGAGCAGCAACATAACCTAACGCCACGAACACCAGACATTCAGATTAATACAGCACAGTTTTCCTGCCCTAAGAGCAGCAACATAACCTAACGCCACCGGAAACAGAAATTCAGATTAATACCGCAGTTTTCCTGCCCTAAGAGCAGCAACATAACCTAACGCCATGAACACCAGACATTCAGATTAATACAGCACAGTTTTCCTGCCCTAAGAGCAGCAACATAACCTAATGCCACCATGAGATGCTGTGATTAATACAGCACAGTTTTCCTCCCCTAAGAGCAGCAACATAACCTAATGCCACCGACACCAGACATTCAGATTAAAACAGCACAGTTTTCCTTCCCTAAGAGCAGCAACATAACCTAACGCCACCGACACCAGACATTCAGATTAATACAGCACAGTTTTCCTCCCCTAAGAGCAGCAACATAACCTAACGCCACTGACACCAGACATTCAGATTAATACAGCACAGTTTTCCTGCCCTAAGAGCAGCAACATAACCTAACGCCACGAACACCAGACATTCAGATTAATACAGCACAGTTTTCCTGCCCTAAGAGCAGCAACATAACCTAACGCCACCAGAAACAGAAATTCAGATTAATAGCGCAGTTTTCCTGCCCTAAGAGCAGCAACATAACCTAACGCCATGAACACCAGACATTCAGATTAATACAGCACAGTTTTCCTGCCCTAAGAGCAGCAACACAACCTAACGCCACCAGATGTTCAGATTAATACTGCACAGTTTTCCTTCCCTAAGAGCAGCAACATAACCTAACGCCACCGACACCAGACATTCAGATTAATACAGCACAGTTTTCCTTCCCTAAGTGCAGCAACATAACCTAACGCCACCGACACCAGACATTCAGATAAATGCAGCACAGTTTTCCTGCCCTAAGAGCAGCAACATAACCTAACGCCACGAACACCAGACATTCAGATTGATACAGCACAGTTTTCCTTCCCTAAGAGCAGCAACATAACCTAACGCCACCGACACCAGACATTCAGATTGATACAGCACAGTTTTCCTGCCCTAGGAGCAGCAACATAACCTAACGCCACCGACACCAGACATTCAGATTAATACAGCACAGTTTTCCTGCCCTAAGAGCAGCAAAATAACTTAACGCCACCTACACCAGACATTCAGATTGATACAGCACAGTTTTCCTGCCCTAAGAGCAGCAACATAACCTAACGCCACCGGCAACAGACATTCAGATTAATACCCCAGTTTTCCTGCCCTAAGAGCAGCAACATAACCTAACGCCACCGACACCAGACATTCAGATTAATACCGCACAGTTTTCCTGCCCTAAGAGCAGCAACATAACCTAACGCCACGGACACTAGACATTCAGATTAATACAGCACAGTTTTCCTGCCCTAAGAGCAGCAACATAACCTAACGCCACGAACACCAGACATTCAGATTAATACAGCACAGTTTTCCTGCCCTAAGAGCAGCAACATAACCTAACGCCACCGGAAACAGAAATTCAGATTAATTTCGCAGTTTTCCTGCCCTAAGAGCAGCAACATAACCTAACGCCATGAACACCAGACATTCAGATTAATACAGCACAGTTTTCCTGCCCTAAGAGCAGCAACACAACCTAACGCCACCAGATGTTCAGATTAATACTGCACAGTTTTCCTTCCCTAAGAGCAGCAACATAACCTAACGCCACAGACACCAGACATTCAGATTAATACAGCACAGTTTTCCTTCCCTAAGTGCAGCAACATAACCTAACGCCACCGACACCAGACATTCAGATAAATGCAGCACAGTTTTCCTGCCCTAAGAGCAGCAACATAACCTAACGCCACGAACACCAGACATTCAGATTGATACAGCACAGTTTTCCTTCCCTAAGAGCAGCAACATAACCTAACGCCACCGACACCAGACATTCAGATTGATACAGCACAGTTTTCCTGCCCTAGGAGCAGCAACATAACCTAACGCCACCGACACCAGACATTCAGATTAATACAGCACAGTTTTCCTGCCCTAAGAGCAGCAACATAACTTAACGCCACCTACACCAGACATTCAGATTGATACAGCACAGTTTTCCTGCCCTAAGAGCAGCAACATAACCTAACGCCACCGGCAACAGACATTCAGATTAATACCCCAGTTTTCCTGCCCTAAGAGCAGCAACATAACCTAACGCCACCGACACCAGACATTCAGATTAATACCGCACAGTTTTCCTGCCCTAAGAGCAGCAACATAACCTAACGCCACCGACACAAGACATTCAGATTAATACAGCACAGTTTTCCTGCCCTAAGAGCAGCAACATAACCTAACGCCACAGACACCAGACTTTCAGATTGATACAGCACAGTTTTCCTGCCCTAAGAGCAGCAACATCACCTAACGCCACCACCAGACGCTGTGATCAATACAAGCAAAATAGTGGCTCTGCAGCAACTTACTTTAAAACACCCCACAGATCATGTATTTAGTCAGTTTTCTTACACAAAAACATCGATTAAAAGTTTTAGATCATTTTTAGTTTTAGGTGCTAAATAAGATAATGCTAACATGCTAACGACTGTTACCTTACTATTAATGTATTTTTTACTTAAATTATCTCAAAATTTCAAACCAAGGGTACCAAATACATGATTAAAAAAATCGTACCTTTGAAGAATGTGCAATCACATCTGTTTACACGTCTTTTTGGTGTTAAATAAGATAATGATAAAATCAGAATGACCTATATATTCACCTTACCAAAACAAAGTTACAGGGTTGCTATTTTTCATGTTTTCTGGGTTGGTAGAAGCACTGGGGACCCGAGTATAGCGCTTAAACAGGGAAAAGTTTTGTTAAACATGGGTAACGTGTGACATGAGGTAACTCAGCTACCTGAGCTGCTACACAGATCGTGCATTGGAGCTCCGTTGAGTTCCTCACCTAAATCATTTTTTCTTACTATCTTGTTCCTATTTATATAATATAACTTATTAGTTTATCCTAGGAATACTTTACCGTGACGATTATTGAGCAGTCTTACCACATGAAACGATTTATCACTAACAAACACCCAGTGTTAGCATATGATGTTTTATATAAACAAGGTTTGGGAGGAGCTGATCAGTCAATGAACTCGGCTGGCTTTCAATCATTAATCAATGAACATGGCTGGCTCTTAATCACTAATCAATGAACTTGGCTGGCTCTCAATCACTAATCAATGAACATGGCTGGCTCTCGATGATTAAGCAATGAACACGGCTGGTTATCAATCACTAATCAACACAACAACTTAGTACCAGCTCTATAAATAATCCTTACCCTCAATTCTCTGGGACATTATTGCAAGATGTCCAGTCAAACAAACCCAGCACAGGAAATTCACCATACCACACAGGATTATCTCGGGCCTTCCGACAGCGGTCGGGATGTTTCAATCAAGCCCGAGGCCTCCCCACAGGCCGGGCGATCTTCCCGCATTGCTACACGAATCCCGAGGAGAAAAGGACCGTCTCCTCGCACCCCGCAGAGGCGCTCCCCACCATCACCGGCATCTTCATACGCTTCTGCTTCTCCAGGAATCCCCGACATCAAGAAATGGTCCATCCTAGGCCTCGAACTAGCTCTTGAAAATGCAGATATTCCATTCTCACGTAAACAAACAAAGGCGCAACTGTTCAGCCTACTCCGCGATAGCCGGAGGGCTACTCAACCCCCGCAAACAGCCGTGACAGCAAGCTCTGACTCCTCGTCTCTGCAAGCACGGAGTACACCGTACACCCGAAAGACACCAGGGAAAACACGGAGGTCTCAAAGACACCGCATGAAGCCATCAGCTAGCCTGGGTTGCCCGCCGATGTCTCCAGCAGCCAGCTCACAAGCGAGTCAGCTAGCAAGCCAGCCAGACAGCGCGAACATGCTTCCGCTCACGGCAAAGGCTTCGCTCCTCCCACTGCCGCTTCTTTCTCCCGGCCAATGGCCTGCTGCCCCTCCGTCTCTATCACACGGGGTTGCGTTCAGCAGCAGCGCCGGCCGCATCTATTTTTCCTTCTCACATTTCTCCCATTTTTTCCGCAGGAGCTGACACGAGCGCGGCAACGGCTTCGCTCCTCCCACTGCAGCTTCCTTCTCCCGGCCAATGGCCTGCTGCCCCTCCGTCTCTCTATCACACGGGGTTGCGTTCAGCAGCAGCGCCGGCCACATCTATTTTTCTTTCTCACATTTCTCCCACTTTTTCCGCAGGAGCCGACACGAGCTCGGCAAAGGCTTCACTCATCCCACTGCCGCTTCCTTCTCCCGGCCAAGGGCCGGCTGCCCCTCCGTCTCTCCATCACCCGGGGTTGCGTCCAGCAGGAGCGCCGGCCACATCGATCTTACCTGCTCACATTCCTCCCATTTTTTCCGCAGGAGCCAACACGAGCTTGGTAACGGCTTTGCTCATCCCACTGCCGCTTCCTTCTCCCGGCCAATGGCCTGCTGCCTCTCCGTCTCTCTATCACACGGGGTTGCGTTCAGCAGCAGCGCCGGCCACATCTATTTTTCCTTCTCACATTTCTCACACTTTTGCAGCAGGAGCCGACTCGAGCGTGAGGATGCCTCCGCTAACGAGTCAGGCCCCGGTTTTCGCTGCAGGAGCCGACACGAGCGTGAGGATGCCTCCGCTAACGAGTCAGGCCCCGGTTTTTGCCGCAGGAGCCGACACGAGCATGAGGATGCCTCCGCTAACGAGTCAGGCCCCGGCACCCTCTATGACTTTTCAACCTGATATTTTCGCCCACGGATCGACCCAAAGCGTGAGGCTGCCTCCGCAAGCGGCTCCAGCGGCTTCTTTTTCTGTTGATTCTGTTCCCCAGACCCGTCAGCCTTTCACGCTGGCTACCGCAGCACCAATGCCCATCCCACCCAACGCATTGGCCTTGGAACCTCCCCCTGTCATCAATTCCATCAGGCAACAGATCCTCGCAGAAATTGAGGCAGCCGGCATCAGAAGCGAATCTTCCCCCAACACTAGTGCCTCCCTATTCAACTATAATATTCCTTTAAATCATCCACTCAAAGACCTTCTCCTAAGACCTACCGCCTCTCTAGATACTATACTCCAAGCAGTCTCAATGGGAACTCTTCAAACCTATCTGACAGCTTGGAGAAGCTTCAGAACTTTCCATCATTTACACCAGATCCCTTTAGCCAACTTCTCTCTACTTACCATAACATCATTCATATCGTACCTGCATAAAGTCAAACACCTTCGAATCAGCACAATTAAAGGGTATATGGGCGGAATCCAATTTTTTCACAAACTAATGTTAGGTTCACCCTCAACTGCTATCACTAATCCCCAGACCGCCATGCTTTTAAAAGGTATTGAAAAAACCCAACCCAAGAGTCCAGATCCCAGGTTACCCATAACCATAGAAATCCTTTCAAAATGTCTAGCCACTCTTCGCAAAGGCTACTCCTCAGTACATACTGCCCGAACCCTAGACGCCATGTTCGTGTTAGCCTTTTTTGGTTTCCTCTGCTGTTCAGAATTCACTGTTTCAGCCACCTTTGACCCAAACCTACACCCAACCATCTCTGATCTAGCCATAATAGATGACGAAACCACCTCATTTTTTATCAAACACAGCAAGACGGACCAAATGAGAAAAGGACACCACACATACATTTTCAAAATTCAAACTCCCATCCAACCATATCAAGTTCTCAAAGCTTACACTTCCTACCGTTGCCACCAGATTAAATCCTCTTCCGACCCACTTTTTGGGGATGAATTCAACCGCCCAGTAACCCGCTTTTGGTTTCAGAAGCACCTAAAACAAGTTTTGCTAACATCTGGCTTCCCCCCATGAATTTTCAAGTCATTCCTTCCGCATTGGAGCAGCCACAACAGCTGCTCAAAACGGACTCCCAGACTCCCAGATACAAACCCTAGGCCGCTGGTCTTCGGAAGTTTTCAAAAAATTACATCAGGGCAGATCGTGCTTCCATCAAAGAAGCCCACCAAACACTCACGGCCCAGCAAACGGACATAAGATCACACCGTCACACATAAACCCATCATCACCCTCGATCCACTTCCCTGCCTCCGCAGAAGCTAGTACCGGCAACTCAAGCTGACACCCTCATCAAAATCTTACACAGCCCTACCACAACAGATTCCTTCTCAGATAACAACAACTGTCGCAGCGCGACCGCTCTTGCAGAAGCCCAAGCTTTTATTTCACTCTCTGCCACAGCAGATGCCTTTTTTAAGCCAGTATCGCAGCAGCGACCGCCCCCACAGGGGCCCATGCTTCTTCCACTTCCTCTGTCAATAAAACCTTCCCTTTCCAACTCAGGCCAGTATCGCAGCAGCGACCGCCCCCGCAGGGGCCCGTGCCTTTTCCTCGATCAGCCGCAGCAGTCGACTTCTGAAGCCAGTATCGCAGCTGCGACCGCCCCCGCAGGGGCCCGTGCTTCTTTCACATGCTCTGCCAATAAAACCTTCCCTTTCCAACTCAGGCCAGTATCGCAGCAGCGACCGCCCCCGCAGGGGCCCGTGCCTTTTCCTCGATCTGCCGCAGCAGTCGACTTCTGAAGCCAGTATCGCCGCTGCGACCGCCCCCGCAGGGGCCCGTGCTTCTTTCACATGCTCTGCCAATAAAACCTTCCCTTTCCAACTCAGGCCAGTATCGCAGCAGCGACCGCCCCCGCAGGGGCCCGTGCCTTTTCCTCGATCTGCCGCCCCATCTCAGGGCACAAACTGCTTCCTTCGTTCCCTTGGAGTCCTACCTTGCTCCTTACAGCACTACCTCACCTATTACCTTTAAAAACTCCCCGCTCTTCTTCAGAGTACAATTTTCTCCCTTCCCTACATATTGGCAGCAGCAGATTTTGCTCCCCCGGAGCCCCCTATATTCTTCAAACTACAGCCTTTGGGTCCAGGCCTCTGCCCCACCTCATACTATCCTTCACAACCTCTTCACAGCACTTCTCAACAGTGCCCGCTCTCCAGAGCTGCCTTTTTCAATTCTACCCTCTACTTCAGCATTTTCCCCAATGAGGGCCAGCACCTCGCCTTCTCAAGCCAGCCTTCTTTGGGGAATTGTTGTTCAGGCGGCTGTCCTGCACCACCTGCTCTTTTTGGGCATAACCCGGGTCAGGGCACGCCCCAGGCCGGGGCTCCTTCCCCGGTCAAGGGATGAACGTTCCGAACTCGGGGGGTATTTCCCGAGCTCGGAACCTTCGCCCCGGGACAGCACGCCACTCACGCATATTAGCAGTCCCACTTTATTGTCAGTGAGGCGAACTTGTAAAATGATGTTTTATATAAACAAGGTTTGGGAGGAGCTGAACTCGGCTGGCTTTCAATCATTAATCAATGAACATGGCTGGCTCTTAATCACTAATCAATGAACTTGGCTGGCTCTCAATCACTAATCAATGAACATGGCTGACTCTCGATGATTAAGCAATGAACACGGCTGGTTATCAATCACTAATCAACACAACAACTTAGTACCAGCTCTATAAATAATCATAGAGTCCTTACCCTCAATTCTCTGGGACATTATTGCAAACCCACCTCCACCCCTTCGCCTCACTATGTACATTTAGCTCAGCACTGGGGATAACCCGGGTCAGGGCACGCCTCAGGCCCGGGGCTCCTTCCCCGGTCAAGGGACGAACGTTCCGAACTCAGGGGGTATTTCCCGAGCTCGGAACCTTCGAGCTATGCGCCACTCACGCATATTAGCAGTCCCACTTTATTGTCAGTGAGGCGAACTCGTAAAATAGCCCGCTAGCATCAACAAACGGTGCCGGCTGAAGTTAGCATTTTCCGATCTAATGGCGGATTCATCTGATATATGCTTTTCTGACCTGTCCTCACCTGAGCGGGAAGCTGTGGAGGAGTTGATACCCGGTTTTAGCAGATCCAACGCGAGATACAGCACCCACTTCACCCTGGTTCCGGACGTCCACAAGCGACCGAGGCGTGCAACAAGTGAGCACCCTACGCGATGCAGCTTCACGGACCGTAAACGGGTGAACGGAGACGCCATCGCCCAGCATGAAAGTGGTAGGACTCCGCTTGTTATTGTAACATGTACTACTTGCCACATGTATAGTTTAGCTTCTGCCATTAGCATAGAGGGTTTTACATGCACTAAGTGTATTGAAGTAGTAAAGTTGACTGAGAAGGTTGCTGAACTAGAATCACGCATCCGAACGCTAGTTGAGGATAGCAAAACCGCTAATGTTACTGTTGCAAATACTGTATCGAGCGCACATAGTGCTAAGCGAAAGACTAATGGTTCGGATCCGACATCAGATGCTAATGTAAATATTACAAATACTGTATCGAGTGCGCATAGTGTTTATCAAAAAAATTATATTAAAATTCGGCCTTCTTTACATTAGATCGCTTACCAATAAAGAACCTATTGTCAATGAAATAATTAATGACCAAAACATAGATGCACTCTGTTTAACAGAAATCTGGCTTAAAGCACACGACTACATTAGTTTAAACGAATCCACCCCACAAGACTATTATTATAAACACGAACCTCGATTAAAGGGGAGAGGGGGTGGTGTAGCTACAATATACAACAAAATTTTTAAAGTAAGCCAAAAATCTGAACTAAAATTTAAATCATTTGAACTAATGTTGTTAAAGGAATAGTCTACTCATTTTCAATAGTAAAATATGTTATTACCTTAACTAAGAACTGTTGATACATCCCTCTATCATCTGTGTGTGTGCACTATTTAAGACGAGTAGTTATACAAGCAAGTTTGGTGGTACAAAATAAAACGTAGCGCTTTTCTAAGCGGATTTAAAAGAGGAACTATATTTTATGGCTTAATAGTACTTTTGGGAGTACTTCGACTCGCCTGAAAAGTCCGCTCCCCTTCTCCCTCTCAGAATGGGAGAGGGAGGGTGTTACTGCGCCGAGTCGAAGTACTCCCAAAAGTGCTAATAAGCCATAAAATATAGTTCCTCTTTTAAATCCGCTTAGAAAAGCGCTACGTTTTATTTTGTACCACCAAACTTGCTCGTATAACTACTCGTCTTAAATAGGAAAAACGTTGATGCGTCTGGTCACCTCCAACTTCACCTCCAAATGGCAGAACCGAATGAATGGGGCCAAGCCAAACGCCATCAAAGCGTCGCAGCGCGCCCCAGCGCCCACGTGCACGCACACAGACGACAGAGGGATGCATCAAAAGTTCTTAGTTAAGGTAATAACATATTTTAATATTGAAAATGAGTAGACTATTCCTTTAAATATGGAAATTACGGATCGTAACAACAAACAGCTTTCTTTTGCCTTAGCTACAATCTATAGACCTCCGGGCCACCATCCAGATTTCCTTAAAGAAATAGCAGATTTCTTGTCTGAGCTTGTAGTCACTGTAGATAAAGCTTTTATCGTTGGTGATTTTAATATCCATGTGGATAACCCAAAAGATGCATTAGGACGTGCGTTTTTGAATGTTCTGAAATCTGTCAATATTAGACAAAACATGACAGCACCCACGCATACTCGTAAGCACACATTAGACTTAATTCTGTCACTCGGACTCAATATTAATGACATCGAAATATCACCTCAGAGTGATGCAGTTTCTGACCATTACCTTGTGTCATACACTGTACTTCTAGATAGGATCACTAAATCCACAACATGCTACCGACTAGCCAGAGCAATAATTTCCACCACTAAAGTTAGCTTTATTAGCACTCTTCCAGACCTGTCCCAAATGAAACATGTAGAAGATAACTGTGACGATCTAGATATTGTAATAGAAAACCTGAACAATGTCTGTTCTAACACATTGGATGCCGTTGCTCCCATTTGAAAAACTAGAATAAAAAACCCAGCCAGCTCCTATAGTAGTTTTTGTTGGTAGTTTTTGTTGGGTATATTACTGATCATATGCTGTATTAATATTATATTAGGCCTAAGGCCTGTTGTTTCTACACAAGGCTATAAGACACCCAGTTAAACTTTCGTTTTCTCAGTTAACTTTCGTTACCTAATTAAAAGAGTCCAGGTGCGATCCTGCGACTATACCCCGATTGTTCTCGCCATGATTATCTTGAGAAGCAAGGTCGAAACAACTGATAAACAAGAGTATGTCATTTTAGATTAGAGAATCCGTCCAGCTGTACTTCGCTACATTAATAATAAGGTATCTGTGCAAAGTTAGGCCAAGGCCATGAGAACCAATAAGCAGAATATGTCATTTTAGATATGAGTAAGGATTCAGCTGCACTTCTGCTACATCAAACAAATAAAATTAATTGTGGTAGACCGAGACCAATGAGAAGAGTATACGTCATCTCAGATGAGAAGTGTTTGATCTTACTGTATAAAAAATGGAGTCAGATGTTGGGAGGGCAGACGATCTTTGAGCACCTCTTTGAGGGGTATTGGTTGTCTCACTTTGTTGGCTCCAGCAAATAAAGTAATTTTTGTTTGGCACCTGGAACCTTTGTCTCCTGAGTATTTTTCTTATGAAGATTCAAGCTAAGTCTTTTTGCCACAACATAACTTGGTGACCCCGCGACGTGATTGGACAGAGGCTACGGAGTGGAGGGCTGCAGACGGGCAGAGGTCGGCCAGGTCACACAAGGGCGCGCCGCTATAGGGGTGAGCATAAATTTACTTGCTTATTCTGTATAGTGCTTGTGTGGTCTGCCGAAGGTAAGCCCTGAGCGGTGTTGATACTCCAAGTCTCTCCAAATTGAACACAGCGATTTGATACTTATACTACTAATTAATTTGCTTCTATTAAGATAAAGATAAAATATTGAATTGCAAAAGCAAGAAAGGGTTCCAGATTTCAAACAGGTGTGTGAGTGCGGGTGTATTTTGGAACACACAAGAGTGTTCGACCTGAGTGTTACAGTGCCTTGGGGTCTTAAAAAAGATCTGAGTGTTACGGCATTTTGGGGTCCTACGAGAAACCTGAGTGTGACGGCACCTTGGGGTCTTGATAAAGATCTGAGTGTTACGGTGTCTTGGGGTTTCAGAACTTGAGTGAAATTGCAATGGTGTGAGTGTAACCACGTCTTAGGCAAGGCGTGTTGGCACCCAGTGTTGGACCTGAGTGTTACAGTGCCTTGGGGTCTTAAAAAAGATCTGAGTGTTACAGCATTTTGGGGTCCCACGAGAAACCTGAGTGTGACGGCACCTTGGGGTCTTGAGAAAGATCTGAGTGTTACCGTGTCTTGGGGTTTCAAAACTTGAGTGAAATTGCAAGGGTGTGAGTGTTACCACGTCTTAGGCAAGGCGTGTTGGCACCCAGTGTTAGACCTGAGTGTTACAGTGCCTTGGGGTCTTAAAAAAGATCTGAGTGTTACTGCATTTTGGGGTCCCACGAGAAACCTGAGTGTGAGGGCACCTTGGGGTCTTGATAAAGATCTGAGTGTTACGGTGTCTTGGGGTTTCAGAACTTGAGTGAAATTGCAAGGGTGTGAGTGTAACCACGTCTTAGGCAAGGCGTGTTGGCACCCAGTGTTAGACCTGAGTGTTACAGTGCCTTGGGGTCTTAAAAAAGATCTGAGTGTTACAGCATTTTGGGGTCCCACGAGAAACCTGAGTGTGACGGCACCTTGGGGTCTTGATAAAGATCTGAGTGTTACGGTGTCTTGGGGTTTCAGAACCTGAGTGAAACTGCATTTTAGGTAAAACTTATTGGGGTTCCAGGACGTGAGTAAGACCACGGTTTAGATAAATTGTGTTGGCGTCCAGAGCGAAGAGCGCTCATAAATCCTGTAGGCCAGGTGGCCGTAGGTACGGTCTATATTATTTTGTTGCTTTGTACATTGCTTTTGTCAATCATTGTAATAATTTGTAATAATCTTTAACTGCCAAAAATAAGTAATATAAGAAGTTTGAGTATTTGTGTGAAGGCCCGGGCCGATGAGAGAGTGTTTTGCATGTCTGTGTCTTATTCAGCGTGGGAAAATGTTTGCCTGCTAGAACTTTGTGTGTGAAGAGATAAGAGCTCAGAGAGCAGAGAAAGGAGGGGCTCATTGTGTATGAGACACAAAGTGAGAGATTTTTGTGAATGAAAAACTGCTTTGAGTGAAAATGTATGAGAGATCTCTGTGCCTGTGAGAGATTAATTGTATGTGTGTCTATATTTGTGTGTTAGTAAAGAGAAAGTGAGGCCTCTGTAAATATAAACTGTAAATATGAGTAATTTTATCTTTAAAAACATAGCTTTTGATCTTATTTTTCATTTGCAAATAAAAATTTTTCCTTATTAGAATTAATGAAGTAATTGTGGATGATAATAACTTAAAATATAAGAGACGTGTATTTAAAGCAGCAGAAAGAGTGTGAAACCTAGATTATAACTGAAACAAGAGATATTAACAATCACTTTTGGAAAGACATTTGGCAGTAATACAATACGATAATACAATATTAATAGACTGGTATTTAAAGGTATAACGGAAGATTTTCGTTTTCCGGGTGGATCACCACTGTTATTGGTCATCCCAGATGTCAATCATTCTGATTAAATGTTGACGTATAACCGTCGTACATGCTCGCCTCTACGTACGCTTTTTGCACATGCGCACTTTCACGTGTATGTGTGTTGTGCTACGGTTTCAACCATTCATTGAAGGTGGCGTTCTCACTGTTTTTTTTTCAAAATGTCTGAGGGTCGCAAGAGGAAAAGTGTCTACGAATTGTATGACAAGAAGAGAAAGGACTATAAAGAAAGAAACAAGACCAGAATGTTTATGGGAGACTATTTCACACACTGGCATGAGCTTAAAGGACAGGTTGGGCTTCCCACGCGAAGTTTCTACTGGAAAGGTACATTTTGTCATGCTATTTGGAGAAATCCATTTAAAATCACTGCTAGTAAAAGTTGATGTAATTTATGATTAGCGATGCTAGCCCTGGCACAAGTCACGAACCGCACAGAAACTTGTAAACAGAGCGAAAGAAGAACTGAGCTCCTGCATGCTCTCTCTCTCTGTCTCTGTCTCGTGCACGCGTTTAACAGGCGTTCCCTCTCGGGAGGAGGGAGAGTGTTAAGTGTTATTTTTTTTTAAAATATCGAGGGGCGGTTCTTTTAAATAATTCAGGAAAATCCGCTATACCTTTAAGATAAGTAGTGAAAGTAAAAAATAAACAAATAAATAATAATAATAATAATAAATAAATAATACCAGAAGTTGAGAAAAAGCATCCATACGTAACCTGACAAGTAATAATTAGAATTCTTTGTGGAGTGCCAGTGTTGACAGGATATTTAGAAGAAGTTTGTGTCAGGACTAAGAGAGGGAGACTGAAACAGGATCCAATAGCAGGAAAACAATGTTTATTTTTTAAGAGTCAAAAAGAGATAGAGAGAGATCCGCAGTGCTTGACTGGGTGAGAGTAGCCGCTGTGCGTAGACAGGGAGAGAGTTGCCGCTGTGCGTAGACAGGGAGAGAGTTGCCGCTGTGCGTAGACAGGGAGAGAGTGCCGCTGTGCGTAGACAGGGAGAGAGTTGCCGCTGTGCGTAGACAGGGAGAGAGTGCCGCTGTGCGTAGACAGGGAGAGAGTTCCAATGGACGGGGGCCAACTGAGAAATCCACTGCTGAGTGAATGATGGAACTGCCACGGAGAAATTACCCAGACGAGCCGGGCCGCGACTACGGACCCTGCGATGGTACGCTGGACAGCGCCTCTGGCAGCCAAGCAGACGAAGCTGCAGCGGATAGTGAGACAACAACCACTCAGAGATAGCAGAGCTGAGGCAACCTGGCAGATGGTGACAGCAGAGACCACAGGTAAAAAGCGGAAAAACTAAGTAATAAAAATAGACTCAACTTATGAAAAAATGATAGACTATGAAAAAATAACAAAATAAACAGATAATCAGAATCTCACAATACTAGGAACAAGACCGACTAGACAAGACTAGAGATATGGCAAGGCACATACAATGACGAACTCGCAGAGAACAAAGGGCTAAGGGCACTAATATAACAACCAAACGAGGGGTAAATAATTTATGAAGAAGTTTTATTTTAATCCCAATCTACATTAATATGATGAATATGAGTTTACCATTATAATCACACGCAATTTGTTTACTGTGAAGTTATGCAGGTCATGTGTTATGTTGTGTGGATCAGGAGTTTGTTTGCCATGGGATTGCTATTGGAAACCAGCTGGGTGTATTCAGGTTTCAAGGTAGTTTAAAGAGCCATCTGGACAGGCAGGCACAAAGGGTTTTAGTATTAGCAAACAGCCAAGGGTCAAATAGGTCATGGGACCAAGACACTGGTCTGGTCTGGGGACTGTCATGTGATTCTTCAAGTTACAAGCCTGAAACATATTGTTAAAGCATATGGAGGGGAGGGACAAAGACCATATATATTTACCAAGCCTGGCTGAGAGCTTCAGACTGATTTGGAGAATGTCCCCAGAACTTCACTCGGGTTCTGGGGAGATTCATCAGGCAGGCTCGGCTTCTTATTTTGTCCGGAAAATAAAAGTCTATCTCTTGAAATCGGAACCTAAGACTGAAGATTGTTTTATTTGAGGAAAAGGAAAACCACAACATTTGGTGCCGAAACCCGGGATAGAAAAGAGCTGGACAGTCACACCACCTGAGCGAACCTGACGAGCAACACAAACAACGTATGGCCATATACAAGGTAAGCACTTTTTCGCTTATTAATTGTGTTGTTTGCCAGAATTTGCTCCAGGTGGTGAGAAATTTAAGCTCTTCTAAATTTAAGAACCATAGATGTGAACTGGGTTTTGATTTCAAGGGTACAATCTAATTAAGGCATGCATGCATGAATCTGTGTTAATTACTTTGGCTTTGATGATCATGGTGAATTGAAACAGATTTAAGTTAAGAGAACGCGTAAGAGTTTTGTATGCAAGGTTGCATATGCTGCGTCTATCGGGGACAAGGATGACGTAGAGGTTTAAGTAAAAAAGGAACGCGTAAGAGTTTGGTATGCAAGGTTGCATATGCTGCGTCTATCGGGGAAAAGGATGACTTAGAGGTTTAAGTAAAAAAGGAACGCGTAAGAGTTTTGTATGCAAGGTTGCATATGCTGCGTCTATCGGGGAAAAGGATGACGTAGAGGTTTAAGTAAAAAAGGAACGCGTAAGAGTTTTGTATGCAAGGTTGCATATGCTGCGTCTATCGGGGAAAAGGATGACGTAGAGGTTTAAGTAAAAAAGGAACGCGTAAGAGTTTTGTATGCAAGGTTGCATATGCTGCGTCTATCGGGGAAAAGGATGACGTAGAGGTTTAAGTAAAAAAGGAACGCGTAAGAGTTTTGTATGCAAGGTTGCATATGCTGCGTCTATCGGGGAAAAGGATGACGTAGAGGTTTAAGTAAAAAAGGAACGCGTAAGAGTTTTGTATGCAAGGTTGCATATGCTGCGTCTATCGGGGAAAAGGATGACGTAGAGGTTTAAGTAAAGAGAAACCGGAAGAGTTTTGTATGCAAGGTTGCATATGCTGCGTCTATCGGGAAAAAGGATGACGTAGAGGTTTAAATAAAAGAGAACGCGTAAGAGTTTTGTATGCAAGGTTGCATATGCTGCGTCTATCGGGAAAAAGGATGACGTAGAGGTTTAAATAAAAGAGAACGCGTAAGAGTTTTGTATGCAAGGTTGCATATGCTGCGTCTATCGGGGAAAAGGATGACGTAGAGAGTTAAGTTAAGAGAACGGATAAAAGTTTAAATCGTTATGTGAATTAACGATTGGTTATTTGTTGAATGATTTGTGTTTGAGTGTGTATGTATGCAGCTGCAAAATGTTTGATAGTGAGAGAAATGTGAACGTGCATCTGGCAGGCCGGGAGAAAGTTTCCCTTAGGCAGTCTCTGCGGCCTGTTAAGGGGGGTATATCCTTTGAGTATAGGGTAAATTACTGTGTTAGAGTGTGGAAGAATGAGCCCTAAAAATAAATAAATAAATGCTAATTGGTTATTACTGAAAAATGGTTGGGTTAACAATTTGGTTTATAGGTTATCAAACATACATTTGAAAATTAAGGTTTGGTAAAAACAATTGACACCAGATGGGACATCAAAAGGAGCACAGAACCTGAGACCACAGCTGGCTTTCTCAATGGACAATGCAATTAGGTGGCCACCTACAGAGATGAGCAGTTTTGATTGTTAAAAGATTGTATTGTTCACCTGAGATGGCTCGGGGTGGTCAAATCACAAGTGCTGGTCAACTCACAAATGCTCTTACAAATTTTAGAATAAAAAGGGGAAATTAAAGATTACGAGATTAAATTATAAGAATAAAGGGTTTCATTTTCAAAAGGAATGTGTGCTAGGACAGATGATGGTTTGTTGTGTGAATGAGTTTCATTGTTTTATTTTTGTCGTTGAGTGGCTTGGATAAAGAGTTAATGTTAAGTTGAGAAAATGCCTAAGAAGTTTCGCGAACCTGAGTGTTACCGTGTCGGGGCAGACACGTTGGGGTTCGGAGAGAAGAGTTATTAAAGTCCTGCAGGTCAGGTACGGTCTATGTGTTATTTGTCTTGTTGTTTTGGAAGGCCCGGGCTGATAAGAGATATTGTTTTTGTTTTATTTGTCATGTCGGATTGGTAAATTGTGTAAGTGAATTTTTTCCACGTTGATGGAGGTGTAGTGGAAAGATGAATTTGGCCAGGTAGTCTAGATAGAGTTGTTTTATTTTATTTGTGTGAGAATGCAATGTGTCTGTGATATACAGAGTCTGTGTGTGTGTGTGAAGGTCTGAGATGGAAAGAGTGGGGGCTGAGTGAGCAGTGGGTGTGTCTTTCTCCTGTGGCTCTAAAGAGCCCACAGAGAGGTGTTGTGTTACAGGAGTGAAGATTGTTCAAAACTATAAAAAAGGGGATAAAGTTTGAAAGTATGTGAATAAGACTAAGAATATGATTATGGATAAGAGGCAGTTATAAATGCTGGGTATTAAAGATTAGAGTTGAAGACATTGTGGTTCTGAGGTATTGTAGTCAAAAACCTTTTTAATTATTACAGTGAAATATACAGCTAATTCTAGAAATTAAATAATTCGTTTAAATGATTGATTAAAATAAAAAAAAATGTGTGCTCAATAGGAAAAGATTGCTAGTCCAAAAAAGGACAGATGTTGGTGAAGGTATTTGATTCTATTTGAAGAAACACTACAAAATATTATAAAGGAAATTTTATTTTAAAGACACATTGGAAATCTAAGTAATTATTTGGAGAATATATAAATTGGATAAATAAAAACAATAAGTTTGTGAAGTGGTTAAATGAGAAATAACTATAAAATATAAGGTGTGTTATATTGCAAAGGAAAGATTATGGCAGTCACATTAATGGAAAAATAAGGATTAAACAACTGTTGTGTGGAGAATTAGAAAATATAATAATTGGATGTACAAATGAGGAAACATTTGATGAGTCATTTTGTGAGGAGAAGTACAACTAAATAAAAATATAAAATAATTAAAGATAATATGATATAATTAACAGACAAAGAAATTCTAAAATGGAGAAAGAGAGAGAGAGAGAGAGAGAGAGAGAGAGAGAGAGAGAGAGAGAGAGAGAGAGAGAGAGAAAGGGAGGGGGAAAGCCATAGCTCGAGGGAATTGTGAGATTAAAATCTAGCAGGAAGACAGAAGTAAAGCTTTGAAAAGAAAAAACAACAAATTAGAGAAAAAAGTAGAGACCAAGTTATTAAAGGTGGAAATAAAGAGAAAAATAAAAAGGACAGGAAAATTATTAAAAGGTGAATGACACAGATAAATTATACAAAGATAAATTATTACAAAATGAAGAGGAGTCTTCATCTGATGATGGAAGGTGGTCACAAAATAAATTTTATTTTAAATCAAAAGGCAATATTTTGCATGGGTCAAGCTAAAACCTTGTGGGCTGATCATTCTGATCCTTTGACATTCAAGAAAGTGAACAAAAGCTGGCGATGAAAAGACAATGGCAAAAACTGTGTGACATCAAAGTGTTGGAGTTGCAAAGAGAGTAGTAACTCATAAACTGGACTGAGAACACATCCTACAGGAATGGGACTAAAACTGAGCTCAAGCAGTGATGGGGGCACTGCACAATGTTCTGAAACATGTTCAGAAAAAAGACTGAGTGGAGTCCAGAAAGACCCACAGAGACAATAATGTTCTTGGAGGCAAGAAAAACTGGACTATACTTTTTCATTTTCATACGAGCCTTTGAGTGAAAGAGGGGAAAGAGTGAAACAGCTGTTCAATGTTTAGCAAAGGACTTTATAACTGTAGGGACACATACAATCTTTAGGTGAAAATCAGCTAGACAAATTTAAAGGCTGATCAAGAACTTATGTTGTTAGGTGTGACTACCTTTTCTGAAATCAAATCAGACTCCTATTAATCTGACAGGAAGAAATGCATAATGAAAATTGGGGGGGTTTGAATTTGGTATTCTAACAAGGAAGTTAGAACTCCAATGAGGGTACTAAGCTAAAAAGCAAATATAAATGGCATAGAACAGCTATGGCAGAAAGGAAAATAAAATAGATAAAAGAAATAAATTGAAAAAACACCATAGGATACTATAAAAGGTAAACAAGAAAAAGCTGTGAGAATAGAAAAAAGAAATAACTAATTATTGTAACAAACATACGATTTAAGGAAATAAATCTAAATTGTATCTAGTCACGATTTAAGAGCAATTAATGACAAGAAAAGATTGATGATCCAAAAATGTACATACTTTGCTTACAAGTGTTTCTTCATTTGATAAACATTTTTACTGTGAATTATGATTTGCATAAGAAGTAGATGCATTTACGTATTTAATTATAAGGGAAAATATTATACAGGTTTAGAATGGATGAACTACTATTCCAACATGCGGAAAGTTAATTTGGTTGATTAATGCTAAAAAGTTGATAAAATGATTGGTTGTCATTGAGTTATAGGCACACAGGAGAACAGTTGATTTGCCAGCATGGGCAAACAGATGTGGAAGCTAAAAAGGGTCTCAGAGTGTCAGGAGATCTTTTTAGATTGTATAAGAAGTGAGAAATCTCAGTCATAAATATTATTATCATAGATGTACATGGGCAAATAAGTGGAATGAGAATAAATCATTTGATTCATGAGAAGAATAAAGATTTTGAGTTGAGATAAGAAGGGAAAAATTGAAGTGACGGATAAGAGTGAAGAAAAATTTGACTATTATCTACATTCACAAGGGATGGTAGATAAAGATGTATAGAAAAGGAATAATCATCAAAGCCATACTTAACAAAATGTGTAAAAATACTAATCATAACAGAACTTATGTTTTACGTAAACTAACAACCGTACACCTTTAACACTGCATGAAATATTCGCCGATAGACCTATGCGTATTGTAAAAACATCTGGAATTAAGTGTTATATGAACAAACTAATTGTCTATGTATTGAGTTATTTGTGTACAGAAAAAGCTGAAAGGAGTGGAGGAGGAGATGAGAAACATGACTCCTTGTGCGAGATGATCTAGCTTATCTGAGGTTCGAGAGGTCGGAGGAGGCCAAACACGGCCACAGGGCGCCTAAATGGGGGAGACAAGATGAGACCAGCTCCAGAATGTCCAAGTGGGAGGAGCAGCCACTGTATAGCAGAGCTCGTAGGAAGGAGAGAAGGAGAAAGAATGCCAATGATATGAAAGAAGAAACATCAAAACCAAATCAAAGTTAAAGCAATTCAAGTATACCGACGGATGGAGAGCAAAGTTTTGAACACCGAGAGGAAAAAGTGAAAAAGAGAAATTGTCAAAAGAAATTGAATTGAAAAAAAACCGAAACTGATTACTACAGAAGATTTGCATTGCTACAGTCAATTAAAAAATGAAGCTGATTACTACAGAAGATTTGCATTGCTACAGTCAATTAAACTTCCTGGCGATGGACTTTTGCCTTAAACGAGGCCCAGTGAAATATCTGCAATAATTTCAAAGGAACAGACTCTGAAAGAAAGACTGAAAACATAGAGACATTGAACAGAGAACTTAAGGTGGACATTTTATGGGAAACATCCCAAAGATAACAATGATACAAATGGGGAATATTTACAGTTAAGGAAATATATTTGCAAAACCAGATTTCAATAATGCAATAACATTTTCAAGTCCACATACTTTGGGGTGATAAATTCAACAAGAATTCTTATGGATTACGAGAAAAAGTTTAAGGTCAACTTATCTGGATAATATTTAGGTCTTTTGGGAAATTCTGAGTTTAAAAATACATCTGGTAGGCCAAAATTTGGGACTTTGGGTCAATGGACGTAGATAACAAAACACTAAAAATAAAAAATGAATGAGAGATATATCAGAATGGTACAGTAAAAATTCTGAATGGTACAGTGAGATTACAATCAAGAAAATATAAGCCTTATGGAATTATAGACTTAAGGAAATTAAATAGGAAATGTTTTATAACAAGAATTTTCAATGAATCAACTAAGAAACCTCTAGATCTATTATGAAGACATCAAAAAGTATAACTTAAGGTGTAAAAGTGAGAAGAGAAATGCTATTAGAAGAATAATATAATCAAATCAGAGCAACATATACAATGAACGTATTGGAAGATCAAATAATATCGATTGGAGAATTATTTTGGATTGGTAGAAAAAGAAAATGCTTGACCTCATTAGGAGGGAGAGAAAAAGTACTTAAATAGGATGGAGACAAGAAATCACTACAAAAGAAGGGTATTTAGAATCCTTATAAAATGATGAACACAACAATTAATCATCAATTATATGTAGATTCTGTTGATCAACCAAATGGATACCAAATTAGATTAAGGCATGGGATTAAGCTAAATAAGGAATTTAATAAAGTTTTGTCAGAATAAGAATACAGAATAAATAAATTATGTACAGTACTACAATCAAAAAGTAGATTATTAAGTTTACAAATAAGGCATTAATTATCTTAGGATAACAACTAGATGCAGCCATTAAAAAATACATAATAACATATACTGAATCAATTTTAATTAGAGGTTAGTGGGTAAATGAGGCATTGGTGTCTGGTTAAAGAACCAAATGAAATTTAAGATATGATTGAAAAATTTACTTGAAATCAACAAGAATGTTATCAGGAATTACGTACAAGACAGTAATGAATTTACAAATAGTAAACGAGAATTCAAGCACCTCTGATGAGGATGGAAAAAATTAATTTAAATTGTGAACAAGAATTATTATGGATGATTTACTTAGTTGTATTATGGGTTATTTCCATTTACTAGTTTTATTTGAATTAATTACATTTATGCGTGTAATATGCAATCTTTAATTAGTTTATTATTGGTTATTTACATTTAATTGTTTTATTTGGAGTAATTTTACTTTCATTTGTGTTGCAATCTTTACTTAGTATATTAGTGGTTCACATTTTATTGTGTTATTCGAGTTAATCTACATTTATTTGTGTTTTTGATGCCATCTTTACCTAGTTTTATTATTGGTTATTGCTCTTTACTTTGTTTATTTGAATTAACTTACATTTATACTTGTTTATTATACTTAATTTTTGAGTTTTTATGCTTCAATTCAGTATCAATTAGTTATATTTACTCGTTTTGAATTTGAACATTAATCTTTAACATTTATTTTGTGTTTATTATGCATACTTTACTTGTGTTTTTATTATTTTTTACTTTAACATTTATTTTGTGTTTATTATGCATACTTTACTTGTGTTTTTATTATTTTTTACTTGGATTTATTAACGTTGACTTTACATTTACGATGCTTTATCATATACTCTACATAGCTAAAACGATAACTGTAAGCGTAGAACCAATTGCGCACAAACTGTTTAGGGCTTAAGTACTTTTACTTTTACATTCAAGTCAAAATGAGAATGGAAAGATGTTTGTCTTAATGTCCATAGTTCGAAGTGCTGTGGCATAATTGGGTAATTGGTAATGTATAGTGGCTTTCTTTAGCCACAAGATAGTAATAAGAAGACGCTGAATTATGAAACTGCACTCCGGATTAAAATAAACAGGAAAGGTGAGGCTAAATTAAGCCTCAGAGCGGGGATTATGAAGAAGTTTTATTTTAATCCCAATCTACATTAATATGATGAATATGAGTTTACCATTATAATCACACGCAATTTGTTTACTGTGAAGTTATGCAGGTCATGTGTTATGTTGTGTGGATCAGGAGTTTGTTTGCCATGGGATTGCTATTGGAAACCAGCTGGGTGTATTCAGGTTTCAAGGTAGTTTAAAGAGCCATCTGGACAGGCAGGCACAAAGGGTTTTAGTATTAGCAAACAGCCAAGGGTCAAATAGGTCATGGGACCAAGACACTGATCTGGTCTGGGGACTGTCATGTGATTCTTCAAGTTACAAGCCTGAAACATATTGTTAAAGCATATGGAGGGGAGGGACAAAGACCATATATATTTACCAAGCCTGGCTGAGAGCTTCAGACTGATTTGGAGAATGTCCCCAGAACTTCACTCGGGTTCTGGGGAGATTCATCAGGCAGGCTCGGCTTCTTATTTTGTCCGGAAAATAAAAGTCTATCTCTTGAAATCAGAACCTAAGACTGAAGATTGTTTTATTTGAGGAAAAGGAAAACCACAACATAAACAGGTGTGGTGACGCAGGTGTAGGAAATCACGCTGATGAAGAACCCAAATGACAGACGCGCATGAGCAGAGCTGTAAAACATAAACACAGACAATGAAAACACAGAAACAAAGCAACCAATCAAACCGACGTCCTAACAGTATCCCCCCTCCCAAAACCGCCACCGGGCGGTCCCAGAAGGGGCTCACCTTGTCGCCGACGGAGATCGTTAATCAACTCAGGGTCCAAAATGTCCCGGGCCGGTACCCAACACCTCTCCTCCGGACCGTAGCCCTCCCAGTCCACGAGATACTGAAAACCTCTGCCCCGCCGACGTGAATCTAATAACCGCTTAACTGAATAAGCAGGAGAACCGTCCACTAGATGAGGGGTGGGAGGGGTGGGAGCAGAGGGGACAGGATTAATACGGGGAAAAAAAACAGGTTTGATCTTGGAAACATGAAAAACCGGGTGAATCCGACCGAATGCTAAAGGCAATCTGAGCTGGACCGCAACCGGACTAATGACCTTAACTATACTGTATGGACCAAGGAAGCGAGGAGCCAGTTTACGTGAAGGCTCTCGGAGAGGCAGATCCTTGGAAGAGAGCCATACTTTCTGCCCACAAATATAGCGAGGGGCGGGTCGCCGGTGCCGGTCGGCCGCGACTTGGGTTCGTCTGGAAGTCTGAATTAAAGCGTTTCTGGCCCTATTCCAAATGCGTTTGCAGCGTTGGACGAAGGCCAGAGCAGACGGAACCGCCGCATCGGATTCCTGCGAGGGAAATAAAGGAGGCTGAAAACCCATCGAGGCTTCGAAAGGGGACATGTTAGTGGATGATACAGGCAGGGAATTATGTGCATATTCTACCCACGGAAGCTGTTGGCACCAAGAGTTCGGAAATTGAGACGTCAGACAGCGGAGCGTACGACCAAGATCCTGATTAGCCCGTTCACATTGCCCATTGGTCTGAGGGTGATAACCTGAAGACAGGCTGGCAGTGGCACCGATCTGCTTACAGAATTCCTGCCAAAATCGAGAGATAAATTGGGGACCCCTGTCGGATACCACGTCTGTGGGTAAACCATGGAGACGGAAGACGTGTTCCACTAATATCTGAGACATCGCTTTGGCAGAGGGAAGCTTAGGTAGGGGAATAAAATGAACCGCTTTGGAGAAACGATCCACCACCGTGAGGATGACGGTGTTACCCTTAGAAGCTGGTAAGCCGGTGACAAAATCAATGGCTATGTGTGACCAAGGAC
This sequence comes from Misgurnus anguillicaudatus, assembly GCF_027580225.2. NCBI lineage: Eukaryota > Metazoa > Chordata > Actinopteri > Cypriniformes > Cobitidae > Misgurnus > Misgurnus anguillicaudatus. The sequence goes on along the minus strand of NC_073357.2, from coordinate 20,527,866 downwards.
GGGTGGGTATGGGGAGAGATTTAAGCAGACCAATGGGAGGCTGATGAGACGCTTTATTACGAGCGCATACATGACAGGCTAAAACGAACTGTCTGACGTCGAAGCCCATAGCAGGCCACCAAAAACGTTGACGGACGGTAGCCAACGTTCTCCGAACTCCTGGATGGCCGAAAAACTTGGACTCGTGACCCCACCGGATGACCTCAGAGCGAAGCGCTGCCGGAACCCAAAGCCGACCCGCCGGGCACCCCTCTGGCACTTCACTCTCTCGTCCGGCCTCCCTCACTCGCTGCTCGATGCCCCATTAGAGGGCACCCACCACCCGCCCCTCAGGGAGGATGGTTTCTTCCCTCTCAACGTCAGGATTACCAAACAAGCGAGAGAGGGCATCAGGCTTAGTATTCTTTGAACCTGGCCGGTACGAGAGAGTAAAGTTAAAACAGTCAAAGAAGAGTGCCCAACGAGCCTGCCGCGATGTCACCCTCTTGGCTGAACGGACATATTCCAAATTTTTGTGGTCCGTCCAAACCAAGAAGGGCTCCGAGGTCCCCTCTAACCAGTGACGCCACTCACCCAAAGCCAATCGAACCGCCAGCAGCTCCCGGTTACCAATGTCGTAGTTTCGTTCAGCAGGGCTCAACCGGTGAGAAAAGAAAGCGCAAGGATGCACCTTTCCGTCCTTCGCAGACCGCTGAGAAAGCACGGCGCCTACCCCGACATCAGAAGCATCTACCTCCACAATAAACTGAGCCTCCGGATCTGGAATAGAAAGAACAGGAGCAGAGATAAACCGGAACTTTAAATTATCAAAGGCCTCCTGAGCGTCATTATTCCAACGGAAACATTCTTTAGTGGAAGTGAGAGCAGTAAGAGGTTTAGCAATCTGACCAAAGTTCCTAATGAATCGCCGATAAAAATTGGCAAAACCCAGAAACCATTGCAACTCTTTACGAGTGTCGGGGACTGGCCACTCGGCTACCGCCTTAATCTTAGAAGGGTCTGGACGGATCTCGCCCGCGGCAATAATGAAACCAAGGAACGAAACCGAATCCCTATGAAACTCGCACTTCTCCGCCTTAACAAAGAGCTGATTTTCAAGAAGACGCCGGAGAACTCTGCGAACGTGCTGAGTGTGTACCTGCATAGACGGAGAAAAGATGAGAATATCATCAATGTACACAAACACGAATTTATTGATCATGTCTCTCAGCACGTCATTGACCAGAGTCTGGAAGACAGACGGAGCGTTACAAAGCCCGAACGGTAAAACGGAATATTCAAAGTGTCCGGAAGGTGTATTAAAAGCTGTCTTCCACTCATCTCCCTCCCTAATGCGCACCAGATGGTAAGCATTGCGCAGATCTAATTTGGTGAAGACGCGCGCTCCCTGCAATAATTCAAAGGCCGACGACATTAAAGGCAGGGGATACCAATTCTTAATGGTAATGTCATTGAGACCTCTGTAATCAATGCATGGACGTAGGGAGCCGTCTTTCTTTTTAACAAAAAAGAAACCTGCCCCCGCAGGGGAAGTGGAGGGACGGATGAGACCGGCACGAAGGGAATCATTAATATAACGATCCATAGCCTCTCTCTCGGGACCGGACAAAGAAAAAAGTCTACCTTTAGGCGGAGAAGTGCCTGGGAGGAGATCGATAGTGCAATCATACGGCCGGTGGGGAGGAAGGGAGGTGGCCCGGGCTTTATTGAACACCTGATGAAGATCTCCATACTCTGCCGGGACCCCGGTCAGATCGGCTGCAGAAACCTGAGAGACAGAAGAAACAGAACCAGAAGAAGCAGCACCAAGACAAGACACATGACATGACGATGACCAAGATAAAATAACACTATTACGCCAATCCACGTGAGGATTGTGCTGTGCCAACCAGGCATGACCCAAAATGATGGGCGAAAGAGAAGAGCCTAGAAGGTACAGCACAATCTCCTCACGGTGGTTGCCGGAAACAAAAAGACTAACCAGGGGTGTACAGTGAGTGACCTGCGCTGTCTGCTGCCCTTTGAGAGTCCAAACCACGAGAGGAATCTTGAGGGGAACAGCGGGAATGCCCAACGAGCGAGCCAGCTCCTCGTCCAAGAAATTACCCTCAACACCGGAGTCGAGAAGAGCCGAGGTGGGATGATCCATGCCCCCAAAGGACAGAATAACCGACAGATGTGAGCTAGAGACACGGGAGATTTCTTCAGTAGCCACGCCCACCAGGACTCCCGGTCTCACCGGCGGGCTGGATCTTTTAACGGACACCCTTTAGCGAAATGCCCCGGCTTGCCACAGTAAAGGCAGAGACAATTTAGTAGACATCGCTCTCTCTCCTTCTGAGAGAGACGCATGTGACCGAGCTGCATGGGTTCAGCCTCAGTGAGCGAAGACAATGAGGTGGGCGTGGTAGAACTGGCCGACTCATTCTGAAGAACCCGGTGGCGCAGCGTGCGGCGGTGCTGGCGAAGAAGCATCCGAGCCTCAACCTTGAGCGCAAGCTCGATGATCTCATCGAGTGAACGAGGCAAATCGTGGGTAGCGATTTCATCCTGGATCTCATCATTGAGGCCGTCTACAAACTGAGCACGTAGAGCTGAGTCATTCCAACCGCACGCTGTGGCCAGAGTCTTGAACTTTATAGAATAGTCCGTGACTGAGTGCTTGTCTTGAACCAAACGCACCAAACGGGCGGCAGCGGCATCCCCCTGCACCGACCAGTCAAACAACTTCTCCATCTCGCGCCGAAAGGCATCGAAAGACTGACAGCAGGGTGCGCGGGCATCCCAGACCGCAGTGCCCCACTCACACGCTTGCCCGGTGAGCAGGGTAATACAGAAAGCTACCCGGGTCTGTTCTGTAGCATATCTTCGAGGCTGAAGAGCAAACACTAAGGAACACTGGGAAAGGAATGCCCGGCAGGAGTTGGGATTGCCATCATACGGCGGAGGGCTGGTGGCATGGGGTTCCGCTTCCAGAGGCTGGCGGGGTTGGCTGACCTCTCGTCGGATCTGATCGAGCTGAGTGCTGAGCTCAGTGAAGCGAGACGAAAGATCCTCGACCTCACGGGACGCTGATGATATATGATATCTGTGCCGTGTGCTGACCCAACCAGGCTCCCTGCTGGGCGATGGCAGTACGCACTGACTCGGCATCTGCTGGATCCATTAGATGGCGAGTTCGTCTGTCAGGACTAAGAGAGGGAGACTGAAACAGGATCCAATTGCAGAAAACCAATGTTTATTTTTTAAGAGTCAAAAAGAGATAGAGAGAGATCCGCAGTGCTTGACTGGGTGAGAGTAGCCGCTGTGCGTAGACAGGGAGAGAGTTGCCGCTGTGCGTAGACAGGGAGAGAGTTGCCGCTGTGCGTAGACAGGGAGAGAGTGCCGCTGTGCGTAGACAGGGAGAGAGTTGCCGCTGTGCGTAGACAGGGAGAGAGTGCCGCTGTGCGTAGACAGGGAAAGAGTTCCAATGGACGGGGGCCAACTGAGAAATCCACTGCTGGGTGAATGATGGAACTGCCACGGAGAAATTACCCGGACGAGCCGGACCGCGACTACGGACCCTGCGATGGTACGCTGGACAGCGCCTCTGGCAGCCAAGCAGACAAAGCTGCAGCGGAGAGTGAGACAACAACCACTCAGAGATAGCAGAGCTGAGGCAACCTGGCAGATGGTGACAGCAGAGACCACAGGTAAAAAGCGGAAAAACTAAGTAATAAAAATAGACTCAACTTATGAAAAAATGATAGACTATGAAAAAATAACAAAATAAACAGATAATCAGAATCTCACAATACTAGGAACAAGACCGACTAGACAAGACTAGAGATATGGCAAGGCACATACAATGACGAACTCGCGGAGAACAAAGGGCTAAGGGCACTAATACAGTGGTTCTCAACTCCAGTCCTCGGGACCCACTGCTCTGCATATTGTGCATGTCTCCCTTATTTAACACACCTGATTCAGATCATCAGCTCGTTAGGATAGATTCCATGAACTGAACTGAGTGTGTCAGATATGAGAGACATCCAAAATGTGCAGAGCAGTGGGTCCCGAGGACTGGAGTTGAGAACCACTGCACTAATATAACAACCAAACGAGGGGTAAATAATAAACAGGTGTGGTGACGCAGGTGTAGGAAATCACGCTGATGAAGAACCCAAATGACAGACGCGCATGAGCAGAGCTGTAAAACATAAACACAGACAATGAAAACACAGAAACAAAGCAACCAATCAAACCGACGTCCTAACAGTTTGCTTATACAACTTTCAGATATCGAGTAGCTCATGTTCACCTGAAACTATCTTGGACATTTTATTGTTGAATGCAAAGCTGCTTATTTATTATTTTGTATCGGAAAACATATGAGTTATCACATAATAATAATTATAATAATAAGTAACAATAATAATATCAAATAAATAATATGTGCTTCAGTGATAAGAGTATATGCATAAATGAGCCCGGGACATTGTGAACGTAGGCCTGACAGAGAGAGTGTAATAAGAGTATTTGTGGGAGAATTTAAGGGAGGAACCTTGAAGAAATAAATTTTCCAAATTGACCTATGTAATTAATTCTAATAATGGTGAAGTGTGTTTACAGACATGGCATCCATATCATTGGAAAGGCTGAAGTCCAGGCATCCTATCAGAAGGGATTTGATTACAAGAACTTCCAAACAAATGGACCAAACGTACCAAACACTTGAGGACAAAATGGCTAGAGGATGGGACATTTGAGGTAACAGTGTGTGAGGACATGAAAAATTTGTAGAAATTACAAACCCTAAGAGTAAAATATGAGAAGAGATGAGAAAATAATAATAATAATAATGATAATGATAATAATAAAAAATAATTGTTTTTAATTTATAAAAAAGGAGGGACTTAACTTTTTAAAATTTAGAGTAAATAGATTTAGAATAAAGAGATTCTAAAAGAAGATGATAAAAAGTAGCAGACAAAGAAAAACGACCTCCTCTAGGGATGAGGGATCTGAAAACCAATTACCAATAATTACAGGTGACATACAATGTGAGGACAGAATAGATGTAGAGCCAGACCAATCGTAGGCTAGAGCACAACCCCTTTTACAAACCCCTACACCCTATTAAAAAAAATCACAGACAGCAAATTAAGGCCACAACCCAGTTCTAAACACATAGGCTGATGCAACCAAAGCATTAGGAAAGATTTTAACACCCCCTGAGATACATAAGACATATGATAGTGTAGCCACAGCCCTACATCAGATAACACCCCTAGACGTATGCAGAACAGAAAGGCTTAAGTTAAGGATGGACAAATTTAGGAATGCCATTAAAAAAATTAAAAAAATTAAAAAGTAAATGATACAACACTGGCAGGAAGTGTAGAGTAGGGACCAGGCAGGCTGGAGACACCAGACCAGTAAAAAACTACAAACAAGAGGAAAATTCAAGCAAGCAGCCGGTATCTCAAGGATGGAGAGAGAGGGTGCAAGGATTTAAAGTTTGAGACTGGACGCTGGGTAAACGTTGGACAAGAACAGCAAGCTGCATGGATTTATGCCAAGAGACAGTTTTTATGTTGAAGAACCCAGAAATACATCAATGTGCCTGATTTTGATAAAGGGACAACAAGGACAATATATACACTGAGCCACGCAGGATTTTGATGGACTAGCTGCACGCCTTCCATAAATACATGAATGAGACAGAAAATGGATACAAATTTTTGAGCAAAAGACAGCAGGGTGTGTCTTAGCCATAGGAGATATCAAGGCCCTTTTGGCAAAGTGTGTCAGTGGAACAAAGTTGAATGAACTTTTGAATGATGCTGGACTGAGAATTGCAATTGACAACATCAGAAGAGATCAAATGACCTTTTCCCCCTTCAGGAAGAACATGTGGACAACAATACACAGCAAATACCCCATGCAGATTGACCCGAAGATGCTGAGAGGTGATCCGATTGGTGAAACAGAGAATCCAACAGCATATATACAAGAACAGCTGAAACGGTGGTGTGGAGAACTGAAAAAAGACCCGGAAGAAGACTTTGTTTTAGCTGCACTGTTCAGAAATGTAATAGTGGAAGCTATGCCACCACCGGTTGAAACCAAACTCAAAGATGTGGTTGGACTGAACTCCAAAACACAGAAGGAGTTCTGTCATCATGTTTCACATACAGTCAAGCAGCACCGAAAGAATAAGCTGAAGGCAACAACAGCAGAGAGAGAGAGAGATGCGGAGGGGGCTGGCACAGTTACAGCGGGACGACTTTGTAAGCAAAACAAAACAAAAAGCACAAGCTGTTCTGAAGGAGAAACAACCAGCTTTAATGGCGCTCATCAACAAACCTGCCCCCATTATCCGGCAAACACAGACAGCAACACCAGCCCAACCCACTCCGGGAAATGCTCAACAGCAAGCCATTATCATTATTATCTGTGCAAAAGCAAAACAGCAAAACAGCAGGAAATGACAAAAACAGCATAGAGGCAAAGGACAAGGCGGAACATAAAGATCACGTGATAGATGCTGGGGCTGTAAAGATGCTGGGGCAGCATGGACACTTCAGAAGTGAATTTCCGAATAACCCATGGTCTAATTAAGATCAACAAAACTGACAGCAGAATCAACAAGGCGGACAGTTGAACCAACAATGCTGGCAGCCAAACCAGAGACAGTAAGGCCCACCCTAGCAGCAGCAGCAATCACAACGACAACAACAATCACAGTGTGGCCCAGTGGATCTGTTGCATGGGGCAGACCAAAGCTACTAAGGTTGCCCAGAGGATCCTAAGGGGAGAGGTCAACATCTAATGATAACTGACAATGCTGACAAGAGATTATTGAATCTGCGGGTTGAAGTTGAAGGCAAGTCAACCTATGATGACTGACACTGGAGCAACTTACACATGCGTAAGTCCAAATTATATCACACACGTCCACCTGTTTGAAAAATTTTGAAAACAAGCAGGATTTTAAGGAAACTCCCAGCTGACACCTCTGACTGCTCCAGTCTGTCTGTAAGCAAAAGCAAAACAAATGACTTTAGCAACATTAGCTTCTGAGCACACCCATTAATTATTAGAAATAGATGCCCTATGTAGAGTAAAATAGCAGATATCTTGTTCCCTGATGGAATTTATATTAACAGTGAGGTAGTTAGAAAAATTACAACGATGACACCACGAGTAAATGTATATAGGATAGGAAAATTTAGAATAGAATATATACATGATAATTACAAAATGGAAAAATTTTGTGAAAGAGCAAATTAATGAACATAGAAGGTGCAGTCTAAATTTTTACTGTATTATGATCTATGACCCCTTATGCAGAACAGATGTAGAAAAAGAGTGAATAAATGAGAAGGAAGGATAGAAAGTTCCCCTGATTTCCCCACATATAGAATAGGGCCCCAAGTTACAGCTTCACAGATAGACACTTGATTTAATAAAAAAATGGATTTTTGACTCTACAGCACATGTAACTATTTTGCAGGCAAATAATTTTAGTATTAAGATCTTAGCCATATGATGAAAAATAAAGTAGGGAACGCAGTAAAATTCTATACTGCTCATTTTGGAAGAGAGGAGAAACAAGAAAGTTTTGTACACCATGGTTCTGGCAGTAGTTGCAACTGATAAGATTGAGATGCTTTGGCAGTCATCCCAGAAACACACACAGCAAAAATTTTCGTTGTGAATTCACAGTAAATAAATGGATACATTTTGCATGACTTTCACAGCAAGGATTACATATACTGTGAAAATACTCACAGCAATTTACTGTGATGTTATATCTGTTATATTACAATGCATTGATGTAAAAGCACAACTGTATACTGTAACTTCACAGCTTCAATGGCAAAGCAATTACTGTGATATTACAATACATTACTGGGGAATTACAATCTTTTGCTGTTCATCATTACAACAAGGCCATGTACTATTACAGTGTGTACTGTGAAAGTACATGTTGACAATAATTTACTGTGAAAAGAAACGTTTGATTAGTAAATTAATTAGGTGATGATTTTTTACCATTATGTACCAACCACCACAGAATTACAATATTAACTTTATGTTAATGTTCATAACAAATGTGGTGTATTAACACGAAGTTAACACAACCAGGGAAAAAACTACCAAGCAAAGAGTCAAGGGTCCAACTAAAACAACCACTAATCACAAAAATGGTGACTTAAAATGAAACAAAACATCAACATCTAAACCTAATAAGTGAATTGTGTTTTCTACAGCAATATATTTACTGAACATTCATGTTTTATAAAATAATAAAATGCAATGTTTCCCTATCATTTACATAACAATCAAACAATTCAATATAATAAACAGTTGTTGTTTTAAACATTGTGTGAACATTAAAACATGACATTGTCATAACGTTTAAAAATGGTAAAATGTAACATTCCTTTAACGTTCAGACAACACAAAATGTTCTTAGAACGTCAAGAAAACTGGACACTTTTTACGTTGGCAAAACGTTTTTGAGAACCTTGGGAACTTTCAGGGAACGTTCTTAGAACTTTTTTCTATTAGCTGGGTTCATCTACATCAACGTGCCATATTTTTTAAAATAAATTTATATTTTTCTGATTCCATATTTATTTTAATAAGTCAGACTACGTCCATGTTTTTATACAGTCTATGGTTCAAAACAGTTCGATTATGTCATGTGACTTCCCAGTGCATATTTCAATACAATATTTCACTGTAATAATACAGTTTAATGCTGTGAAATCCTTAATTTTTTTACTGTGTTGCTGTGATATTACAGACCTTTTTGTGATATAACAGCAGGTTTTAGATTGCAAGATTTTACTGTAAAATAAGAGTTAAATGCTGTAAAATCCAAGGATACTATAGTTTTCACAGGTATTCATTGGGATATTACAGGGAAACTTAATTACAACAAGTAATGGTAAAATAACACTGTTAATGATTGTAAAATGCTGGTAATTTCTAACAGTGCAGGCAGGCCTAACATCAGAAATAGAGCAGCTGATTCGAACTAATTTCTGGAAAAGCTAAAACATATGTGAGTTTAACAAAAATTAGCAAAATCCATAAGAATTAAAATAGAAAACAAGAGTACCCATTGTGACAGGAAACAATAAAATGTTAGAAGCACTATTGAGTCATTAGGAGTTTTTAGTAGAAACAACAAGCTATTGTAAAACACCAATATTTTCTATAGCTAAACCTTTATTTTTGTACATGATTGGACAAATATAAATTATGTATTTGAAGATTGGCCATCACACAGTAAGTTCCAGATCCACACACACTGTTAACTAGTATCCCTCCTGAAGTAAAATATTTCAATGAAATTTACTTATGCTCTGCTTTCTTTAGTATTTAACTGGACGAGAAATGCAGAAACTTTGCATTTACCTACGAAGGTAAACAGCTCACTTATTCTAGATTACTGCAAAATTTCCTCATTTACTTTGTATTTTCAATTAATTAATTATTAAAACAGATTTGTAAAGATTTAGTGCTGGACAATGCCCTGTTCCAATATGTGGATGACCTATTAATTTACTATCCCACACTTGACCCATGCTGTAGAGATTATAAAAGTATTAAATAAATTAGCTGAGGGGGGAGGAGCAAAGCCTCTAGAGCTAAGTTACAACATTGTTAAACATAGGTTAAATATTTGATAAGATTGCATATAAGACTGAGAAATTATAGCCTAGCAAATTAGAAGGCATAAGCAAGGCACTTACGCCACAAAGGAAAAAACATGACAGAGTTTAGCTTTGATTGGATAGAGGATCATGTAACAAAAATTGCATATCCATAAAATCATTAATAATTCAGTGAAGCAAAAAAAGTGCCTTACTTTCACTTTAAAGCATTCATAATATTAAAATGAGACATATTTGTAGCCCCAACTGTGTATGATGTAGATTCATCACTAGAGGATAATGTCTCAACAGAACTAATAGAACTAAGGGAATAAATGTGGGGAAAATTCCATAATTATTGCATCACAATTTGACATTTGGATAAATATATATGTTTGGCAAAATTGATATGTTAGAAGAACTTGGTTTAATCTGTGAGCTACAACAACAGTCACAGACAATTTCACAATAGTACATTTAACTTGGAAGACCTGTAAAAAACAGACTATAACTTTTTCCTGTTACAAACAAGAAAAACCTTGTTGTAGCTGAATGTTTTTGGATATGTGGAAGAAATGTCTTAAGATACACACTCCCAAGATACTGAAAATGCTTGTGTGCTAGTTAACTTAGCCCAGGCCATTCGTATTTAAATTTGAAAATTATATATTATATATAATTATTTTTGTGTAGTTTGTGTTTTTTCTCTCTCCCTGTAGTAGTTGTCCATTTGGAAGAGGGCGGAAACCAATTATCTATGGCACCTGAGGTATAACTATTTACAGTAAGAGCTGTTGTCCCCCCCCCACAGAGGATAGCTACCCATTTGTTTGAAAACCTTTCGTATGTTGGCATTTCTTTTGGTATCAAACAGTGAGTTTGAATTTGTATAGTTAAACTAGCTCAGAGAAAGTGTGGGTAAGTGAGCTGATCCAGAAGACTTTTTCCTGTGTTTGTTATTTTCTTTCTCTGAAGTTAGAAAAGTTTTAACTCAGGAGATCTTGTAGTTCAGACTAGCTAGCTCACTGTCCTGGCCTTATCTAAGTATTTAGCTTTGACTTTAGTGACATTATATTTTCCATTAGTTTGATTCGGTTACATTTTTATTTTGGGGAAAAAAGTGATTGATTATCTTTTGCTTCGCCATAATGATTTGTTTTCTGTTTTTTGATTAGCTTAATATGTTGGTACCTCAATTGGGTGGTAACAAACCTGATGAGCATGTTGAGCCCTGACCACTTTATGATAGAATAAAAAGAGAATATCAAATTGCCAATTCTTTTATGATTGGATAGATTATATTGATCAGCCAAGAGGAATACCAAATGGTATCTGAATTCTAAATTTGGATTGATTTAAATTCACACTGGTTTGGATCTGAATGGATTAATCATCTCTATTACAATTAGAATAAATTTATTTACTATAGTGATGATAAAATGAAGCTTAATGATGGTACTTATTTGAAAATTGATAACTGGTTTGCTTTTTTCCTGGGGAGCTTGGCTAACCAAAACTGCTATTTCATGTGCCCTTGCACTTGTTGTTTTTTCTTTTGCTCTTCTGTTGTGTTCTACCTATCCTCAGGTCTGTGGTGTGCAAAGCTGCTGCAAAGATGAAGGTGCAAACAGAACTAAGTCTGTGCCAAAGTACCGACGGCCTAATGCTAAAACATACAAACTGCACCATTAGCTGACACTAACCACCACCCACTATGCTTATGAAACTATGAATTAAAAAAGTCACAACACTTTGTTTTTACTTTACAACCTTTTTTGTGATGTTTTTGGTAAGTGAGGGAGCTAGATTGTAATTGTATTTCTTTTATTGTTTTCCAATATGTGACCAGTCACGGAAAGTAGGGACACAAGTCGGATCTGGGGCATTTTGAGTTATTCGCATATTCTGAAAGTGCAGTTTCTAAGCTTTCCAACGATGTGTAACACATGGAAATCTGATAAGATTTGGAGAAGTTGTGGCCATTTGAATATAGGAACTCAGAAATACTCAAACCGAGAAAATCGAGACGAAAGGGACTCTTCTTTCCAACTTGGGGAGACAATAGGGCTCATTTACATCTCATTTAGCTAAGCCATACCCCCTGTAAAGCTGTTTTGAGATACAGATGTTCTAGCATGATATGTAGTATTTTATGACCAAATAACAACATGCAAAAATAAACATGAATCTTTTTACCTTTGTGGGGATCACAAGTCGAATCCAGTCTGTTTCAGATTATCCAATGACCATTTTTGTCCACAAATGCGTATAATCCGTGAAATATAGATTGTTTACATCAGATTTCGCATGAATGTCTGGTAATACAATATAATATACAATCGGAAGACTATTTACAACGTAACATGTAAAGGTATATGAGATTACGCTCCGTAAAACACATGAACCCGCCTTCAAAGTTTGTATTTACAATACGGAGGTAGTATCACAGATCATCCAAACAGCGCCGTCGAAAACGTGACGTCATTTAGAGATGTTACCAATCGCTTGCTCGTTCCTCCATCAGCCAATAACTTAATGGAAAATATTGATAGACAAAGCATGTAGGCAATTATATAAAGAATATACAACGGTCTCTGTGTAACTTCTGTGGGTTTGGACTCATGCTGCGCTGCAAGAACTGACATAGAGATGACGTCAAAGTACCGCGAGAGCGAGTCGAAATTAAACTACTCAAGATTTCTTGAAGAGCTCTCGCGGTACTTTGACGTCATCCGACTGCGGCGCCGCATAAAGTCAGTGACGCGGCTTACGTACGATGAGGCTGACTGTTATTTGTTCCGCCCCAGCTTCTTTTATTTTTCTTTTGTTTTGTGCGCCCAAGCTTTACAGTCTGGGGAGATGCACGCTATAAGTTTAAAAAAAAAAAAAAAAAACTTAGCAAACATGTCTGAGGAACAGGGCAACCACGTCACTACAGTCACGTGACTTCACGCTCGAGCCGGAAGAGAAGACAATGCTGAATAAAGTCGTAATTCTGCTATTTTTGGACCAAACTGTATTTCCGATGCTTCAACACAATATTACTGACCCACTGATGTCACATGGACTACTTTGATGATGTTTTTATTACCTTTCTGGACATGGAAACCATACATAGATTTTCAATGAAGGAGATAGAAAGCTCTCGGACTAAATCTAACGATAAAACATCTTAAACTGTGTTCCGAAGATGAATGAAGGTCTTCCGAGTTTAGAACGACATAAGGGTAAGTCATTAATTACATTATTTTCATTTTTGGGCGAACTATCCTTATTTAGTAGTCATGCTGTTCCCTTTGGGGGCGGAGGCGAAAACACAAGCTTATACAGTATGTAAATATACACAGACAATGACGCCCCCCGCTGCACGCTAGAATCTCCGGAAAAACAAGCCTATTTTAACTGCAAAATGTACGCTTTTAAATATACAAAAACTGCTATCTCAAACATGGAGAGGCTTCTTCTGGATCTCAACTAACAGATTCTGCAATAAAACGAAAATCACAAATTTTGAAAAAAAAAATTGTTTCTCATTTTCTCGAAACTTGTGTTGCCGACTTGTGTCCCTGGTTTCCGTGACGGGTCACATATAAGTTACAAATCACTAGTCCTGAGTAGGCAGGAAGTTAGAGAAATTTTGTTTTTATCTTTGTTTTCATCTTTAATTTCCCCTCTTGTGTGGTGACTGTAGGTCCTGGTGTCTTTTTTAAATATAAAATCCAGGGGACAAATTGTCTAGCTGGGGACAATGTAAAGATGTGAAATATACCATATAATACACATAGACACATATTACGAAATACAGATATGAGAGCAAAACTTCACCTCAACGACTACACTAAAGAGTGTCTCAGATAGCGCCCCTGGTGACCGGAAAAGCTAGGGGTTCCTCTGAGAACGAAGCAGCCACTGGAATTATAATCTTTGCACTAAAGTTACACACATCACCATTATATTATTAAACGTAGACTGTCTAGATATTTTGACTACTGATATACTACACTACTGAATTGTTACTGCTGTATTACACTACAGTTGTATCTCTCTACCTGTACTGAATCTTAATCTTTATTTAATCAATATATTTACTACTGATCATTAATGGACTTATTTTGATTGATTTTCTTTCTTACTTCTTTAGGAATGATAAGTTTTACACCTTTTAAAGCAACACTATGTAGTTTTTTACCTTTAAATAATGTCTCTAAAATTATTTCAGTGATAGAACAACTTTTAACTAGCCAAATTGTACTGTTGCTGCAACCTGAGCAGCCTCCTAGCTGCTACAAGCACACTCTGAAAGTGGCGGTGGAGGGTAGAAAACACAGCCCCACCCCTCCCCCTGCCTGCAGAAGAGTGTCTGATACCAGGCACTGTTGTGCTTTTCAACCACATGCGGGAGCTGTAAGTCATTTTTACATGGAAACTACATAGTGTTGCTTTAAAGTTACTAAATTTGATTTCACATGTGTCTTTCTTTTTCTTAATTACAAATAATGAGATATTAATTGTTTTTGAACATTTTCATATTTACGTTCTTTTAGTATACACAGGGTCCAAGAATCTTTTTTCCTTCCTTTAAGTTAATATAATCACTTAAACAAACAAGAATGGTGCCATTTTGGGAAGGTTTTTGGTTCTTGTTCCCTTAAGGGCGTGAGTGCTGCATCTTAACTGCGTCTGTGTTAGGATCTGCATGGAACCTTTATCCATGAACGCTCTTAGCTAGTATAACATCATGTGCGACGACGTTCTGCTGCAGCACTCTCATTATGTGATGGTTTTCTTAAAAGTACCCCCTCATGTTTGATGGACTTGGAAGTCCATGAGGGGGGAAATATATAGTAGTTTTTGTTGGGTATATTACTGATCATATGCTGTATTAATATTACATTAGGCCTAAGGCCTGTTGGACTAGGCTATAAGACACCCAGTTAAACTTTCGTTTTCTCAGTAAACTTTCGTTTCCTAATTAAAAGAGTCCAGGTGCGATCCTGCGACTATACCCCGATTGTTCTCGCAACGATTATTTTGAGAAGCAAGGTCGAAACAACCGATAAACAAGAGTACGTCATTTTAGATTAGAGAATCCGTCCAGCTGTACTTCGCTACATTAATAATAAGGTATCTGTGCAAGCTAGGCCAAGGCCATGAGAACCAATAAGCAGAATATGTCATTTTAGATATGAGTAAGGATTCAGCTGCACTTCTGCTACATCAAACAAATAAAATAAATTGTGGTAGACCGAGACCAATGAGAAGAGTATACGTCATCTCAGATAAGAAGTGTTTGATCTTACTGTATAAAAAATGGAGTCAGATGTTGGGAGGGCAGATGATCTTTGAGCACCTCTTTGAGGGGTATTGATTGTCTCACTTTGTTGGCTCGAGCGAATAAGGTAATTTTTGTTTGGCACCTGGAACCTTTGTCTCCTGAGTATTTTTCTTATGAAGATTCAAGCTAAGTCTTTTTGCCACAACACGCCATGGTATGACCATCACACCGCAGCCCTTAAAAAGGCAGCTAGAAAAATGGAAAGAAATTATAGAACCACAAAGTTAGATGTATGGCGTGCAGCATGGAAAGAGAGTGTTAAACACTACGGACAGGCTATTAAAACCGCCAGATCTACCTATCTCAGCAAGCTTATAAATGAGAAATATAATAACCCTCGTTTCCTCTTTAGCACAGTTGCGAAACTGACTAGAAACAAAGAACAAACAGAAACCAATAGTAAACTTCAACACAATAGTAACGATTTCATGAACTTCTTTTCTAACAAAATTATGGCTATTAGGGAAAACATCGTAGCTACCCAAGCAGCCACCACTCTACCCATTAGTTCACCTAACACTAGATTATCATACGAACATCTTGATTCATTTAAACCTACTACAATAGATGAGCTCTCTAAACTAGTAACATCATCCAAATCATTGTCCTGTATATTAGACCCCGTTCCCACGAAACTACTTAAAGAGGTATTCCCTGTAGTGTCAACCCCGGAACTAAATATCTTTAACTCATCACTAGAAATAGGATATGCTCCAACAGCTTTCAAACTAGCAGTTATTAAACTGCTGATTAAAAAACCACAGCTTGATCAGGGAGAGCTTAATAACTTTAGACCAATCTCAAATCTCCATTTTCTTTCGAAAATATTAGAAAAGGTAGTGGCAAGCCAGTTGCGCACATTCTTGACAAATAATAGTACAGTATTTGTTCAAAATAATAGCAGTACAATGTGACTAACCAGAATAATCAAGGTTTTTAGTATATTTTTTATTGCTACCTGGCAAACAAGTTACCTGAGGGCTATTTCATAAAACTCGCTTGGAAAAGCGAGGATTAAAGTTACAAACTCGACTTGAATTAACCTAACAAATGAGGCGAGGCTAAAGCGGTTTCAAAAAAGGCAAATGAACCTTACGCAATCCAACTAATATGATCCAGATTTCCCTAGTCAAGATAATTGCGCGTGCACGCTATTCTTGAGCAGCCCTAGAGGTCGAGCATGGATCAAATCGATCAAAGTTAAAGAGA
The DNA here is from genome assembly GCF_027580225.2 of Misgurnus anguillicaudatus. Lineage (NCBI taxonomy): Eukaryota > Metazoa > Chordata > Actinopteri > Cypriniformes > Cobitidae > Misgurnus > Misgurnus anguillicaudatus. The sequence continues at coordinate 20,511,669 of NC_073357.2, read as the reverse complement.
AAGCGGTAATTTTTGATAAAAATTTATGAAAAATGTACTACTGACTGAAAATTATAATACTGCTGCAATAAACAAACCCATAAAATAGTTGGAAAGTCCTTATGGATCAAATCCTTGCATGCAGAAACTAAATTTAAATATATTGTCTTATTTTAGATCACATTAAAGCATGAAATACTGTCAGAAATGATGGCCTAGTGGTTAGTGCTCTCAGGAGCGCATGCTGGGATCCGGGTTCGATCCCCGTCAATGCTCTTGTGGCTTTGCTTTGCTGATTTTTATATAGTATACTTTTTAAAAATAACACAAATCTTAACTTTTAAAACACAATTTGTAGTTTACTAAGTAACCTATATAATACATATTTAGCAGATGAATGGTTTTAATACATTTACAGTAACTTTAAATGTAACTTAAATTTTTTTTATTTGGGGGTACATTTCAAAAGCAGCAACTTGAGTGGACAATAAAGTAACAGGTGAAAATAAAACATAAATATATTGTTCATAAGAAGTGTAGTTGATCTAAGCATAATCATAGAAGTGTCTAATCTCATAATGTTACGTGCCAAAGATGTTGACTGGCAATGAGGAGCACACTGTCATCTATCAGCAGCGCAGCTTTACCGCTGCAGATGGACTGTTCTTGAAAGAAAAAAATGGGGTCACTGAGAGCATGGTGGGTGAACAGCATATGCATTTCTGAATTTACAGTAGTGCAAGAAATTTTGTAAAATCATATATGTTTCACATATTCTTGACCAATCATTATTACTTGACATGTTACTCAAAACATTTTTGAAAGCAAATTATGTGTGCGTTATAGAGCCACAAGTCATCATGTTAAACCCTGGGAGTATGAGAGATTTAAAACCAATGGTTTATTATCACACTGTTAAAAAAATTAGCTGTAGTTATGCAGCTGTTTGCCAGTAACTTATGTAGATTTAAAGGTTTATTATTTACTGGCAACAGTTTGTTCAAAGTTAAATCAACATTAAACATTAACAAGTCTATGATTTTACAGCATAAAACTATAAAATAACAGCCTCATGCAGGGACGTACTGGGACTGAAATTCAGCCCGGGACTTTAAGATGTAGAGGCCTTTTACGCGAGTGCCCTTGGTGCACGAGCAGGATTTTTTGCAGTTATTTTAATTCTAGTAGTGTTTTTATGGTATGAACTTGAAGGAATCAGATTATGCTGAAGACCTAAAAGAAACTTTAGGATAACACCTGCCTCCTCAGGTTGTATAAGCAAGTCACCACTGCACTAAACACAACCAGGTCAGCAAAACCTAATCTCGAACACATAAGTCACAGTATACTGCTAACTACCAGCATGTCATGTGTACAGTCAGTTGGAGTGATAAAATTGTTACAATTACTCACACATACCCACTCAGATAATCAAAAACTACAATACAGTCCTATAAAATAGAGATTGTGTGTGTACGTACTCACTTTCAACTCTCCCAGGCTCCACTTCCCCTGTGCTGGACCCTTCCTCTGCTTACTGATTGTACAGCTACATATGCATGAGAAGAACATCAGTAAAAAATATGACTAAGAATAATTCCTTTTTTTAATTCAATCTGTGCTTTAGTAAGGTTATAATCTAGTAAGTGGACTATTGCATTTTATCCTATATGTAAATATGTAATCTTGTGCTGTATTTTTTCTATTTGTGTGACCTTAATAAAGCTTTGATTGATTGATATGCCTACCCTGCTGAAAAAAAAAACAGCATCAACCAGCATGGGAATTATGCTGGTCTATGCTGGTTTGATGCTGGATTAGCTGGTGGTCACCAGCATACCAGCACCAAAACACAACATATGCTGGTCTTGCTGGTATGCTGGTTTTTCCAGCAGGGTAATATGATTGCCTACCCAGCCCTGCACACTGACCCATCACTGTTTTTGTAATGGTTCCATTCTCCTCCTCCTCTTGTTCTGCTTTCCTTCCTCCTCCTCATCAATATGACTGCAAGAGTCATCATCAACCTGTCTCTCTCCATCAGTGACCTTAACAGCTAATAAACAGACATACAGGGATTCCTTAGACCATTTTACTGTTTGAACACAATGATGACGTTGAAACGTATGTACGCGCATGTTGGCAATGGAAGTATGGCAAGAATCAGTAGTGAAGCAACACAGACAGAGAAATATATATTTAAAAGTTGACTTTATCAAGTTTTTCAACACAGCTACCAGATCCGTGTACTATAGTGGAGTGAATAGAAGACGTTAGCAGATGGCCAAATATAAAGTGACCATATATACGTATTAGTATATTATTAGTGCAACCAAACGCAATTACCAGACATTTTGATGCTGGGAAACTGTTTTGATAAACTTACTGAGTTGCTAACACGTTAAAACCACTGGGGAACAACACCACTTCTGTTGCCAAAATACGCACGCAGGCTATTTCATCAATTTCATAAGCGGGATAATGTAGAGCGAGGCGGTTCTTATAGCGAATACAACCAAGCTCCGCTTTGCGTGGGGTCCTGATAAGCCTGTCGGGGTTGAATTCGCTATAACAACCGCCTCGCTCTACATTATCCCTTATATATGCCTATATTTAAATGCAAATATAAATGATTTCAGTGTATAATAGATGCATCACTAATTGTGCACCTGTCCTGTCCATGCTGCTGGTCCTTCCTCATCTGCACCTCCTGCCACAGCGTCCTTTTGACTGCGAAAAAGGTCTGTTAATTTGGCGCATTTAGCTGCCTCTTGTGCCAACATTTTTATGTTTTAGGCCCCACCCATTTCTTTCTCTTCTTTTCGCAATTTTTACCGTCTTGTCTATGTTGCATTCACACGAATCCAAACCTGACCAAAAGTAAACTCTTTTGATCGGCGCCTTTGAGCCAATCGGATGTGAGGAAAACCGAGGATCAGTCCAAGTTGGGAGGGGCCGCTCTTATCTCCCCTCAAGATTTGAAGAATTGGTTGGGCCCGGCCTGAACCAGACACAGAGCGTACCGCTGCAGCAAAGCGCCTGGTCAGGCATTAAAAAAAAAAACTTTTTGACCTCCGGCCGGTTCGGCCTGAAATGGACCGGCCGTTCGGGATTGCTCCCGGAACTCCCGATGGCCAGTCCGCCCCTGGCCTCATGCAAACCATTTTGTGAACCAGAAATCCTCATCAACCTTTTTCTGTTGTTTCCTTCATATTTTGGTTCCCAGAATGCTTTGCATAAGGCTGTTATTTGATGGTTTTATTCTGTAAATAAAAAGACTTGTTGATGTTTAGTGTTCATTTAACTTTGAACAAACTGTTGCCAGTAAATAACATACATATAAATCTACACTAAGTTACTGGCAAACAGCTGACAGTAATACTGTAAGTTCTACATAATTTTTTTACAGTGTAGTGTTAGGTGTTGATAGATAAACAGAGTTTTATGAATGTTTTCACGGTGAGGATCAGTTGAAGAAAAGCCTGAGGTATAAGCACATTATACTGTAAGTCTACAGTACAAGCCTTGTGAGCTGAAAAATTATTGTATGCAGGACACTAACAATCTTCTCTGTGATAAAAAAAAGAATTTTAACTCATTACAACAAAATGCCAAGAGCATACCATCACATAATTATATTGTATTCCTTCAGCCATGCAGACACCATCATTTTTTTTAAATTTCAATAAAAATGTAACAACTAGAGAAAGATACAAATACTGTAGATCTTTCAAATAATGTGCATTTTTATGCACACCAAGCATAAAAAATTAAATGACTGTACTTGACTTTTGTGTGTTGTATATTTAAATTAAATTTCCTCTTTGTGTGACAGACAATCTAAAAAATATATATATATATATATTTCATCAATACATTGCAATTATATGAATTAAGATACATCTTAAATTTGTTAATAAACTATTATCCTTATATTGGGGTAGTTAAGATTATCATTTATATTCAACATTTGATAGGCCTATAATATACCAGATTATGAAACACATGTCTATATTTTATTAATTATTATTGTAACAAAATTTATCAAATTTAATATATAAGTTGATTTTCTTTAATTGTTAGCTTAATAGTGGTTAACATAGTCAAATAAAATGTCAAAGAGTCAGCTGTAATATTTATTGCATTTACATTTCAGTGTCAGTGGAAGTCTAGTTAAGCAACAACTGAGGCTTAGCCTGACAGTTAGCCTACTCCCGACCAGGCTAGTTTGCAAGCATAAGTTTCCATAGTAACCGGGGTTGAACTAGTTCAAGTTTGTTTTATGAAACGAAATCCACCGGCAATAAGCCATACTTAACAAAATAAGCCTGGCTTATTCTGTAATCTAGTTTTATGAAATAGCCCTCAGTAGGTTGCAAGAAAACAAACAAGACCCAGCATTCATGATATGCACGCTCTTAAGGCTGTGCAATTGGGCAATTAGTTGAAAGGGGTGTGTTAAAAAAATAGCAGTGTCTACCTTTGACTATACAAACTCAAAACTATTTTGTACAAACATTTTTTTTCCATTTCAAGGGCATGTCCTCTTCAGCATAGGGCAACATGACCTCTTCAAGTATTTTAACATATGCAAACTGATCCATGATCCCTGGTATGCGATAAATAGGCCCAACACCATAGTAGGAGAAACATGCCCATATCATGATGCTTGCACCTCCATGCTTCACTGTCTTCACTGTGTACTGTGGCTTGAATTCAGAGTTTGGGGGTCGTCTCACAAACTGCCTGTGGCCCTTGGACCCAAAAAGAACAATTTTACTCTCATCAGTCCACAAAATGTTCCTCCATTTCTCTTTAGGCCAGTTGATGTGTTCTTTGGCAAATTGTAACCTCTTCTGCACATGCCTTTTTTTTAACAGAGGGACTTTGCGGGGGATTCTTGAAAATAGAATAGCTTCACACAGACGTCTTCTAACTGTCACAGTACTTACAGGTAACTCCAGACTGTCTTTGATCATCCTGGAGGTGATCATTGGCTGAGCCTTTGCCATTCTGGTTATTCTTATGTATGGCATTATGTTATCACTTGCTCGGCCCTTCTCCTGAGGTTTCTGAGTCGAGTAGGGGAGTACTGAGAAGCCCAGACAGGCATCAGGGAGATGGCTGGCGCAGTCACGTCCCCGTCTCCCCTTTACCCCCTTTACTCCCTTGCTCGTCCGGATTTCAATAAAGCACGATGGGTATAGATTTGTGGTGTTAAGCCCACTAGTCGGGGGCGGGACTTCAGTCCTTAAAAGGGTGTCACTGCACCCATTTCCAAAACATTCGCCGTCCCGTGCATTTTTCTCATTCCCCTAAACCAAACTGTGCAGAGTCTTTCACTAGGATGACGTTGTATCTTCAATACGTATATGTACATGTGTGTGTATGTATGTGTATATGTGTGTATGTGTGTATGTACAGTCTTGTTCAAAATAATAGCAGTACAATGTGACTAACCAGAATAATCAAGGTTTTTAGTATATTTTTTATTGCTACGTGGCAAACAAGTTACCAGTAGGTTCAGTAGATTCTCAGAAAACAAACAAGACCCAGCATTCATGATATGCACGCTCTTAGGCTGTGCAATTGGGCAATTAGTTGAAAGGGGTGTGTTCAAAAAATAGCAGTGTGGCATTCAATCACTGAGGTCATCAATTTTGTGAAGAAACAGGTGTGAATCAGGTGGCCCCTATTTAAGGATGAAGCAACACTTGTTGAACATGCATTTGAAAGCTGAGAAAATGGGTCGTTCAAGACATTGTTCAGAAGAACAGCGTACTTTGATTAAAAAAGTTGATTGGAGAGGGGAAAACCTATAAAGAGGTGCAAAAAATAATAGGCTGTTCAGCTAAAATGATCTCCAATGCCTTAAAATGGAGAGCAAAACCAGAGAGACGTGGAAAGAAACGGAAGACAACCATCAAAATGGATAGAAGAATAACCAGAATGGCAAAGGCTCAGCCAATGATCACCTCCAGGATGATCAAAGACAGTCTGGAGTTACCTGTAAGTACTGTGACAGTTAGAAGACGTCTGTGTGACGCTAATCTATTTTCAAGAATCCCCCGCAAAGTCCCTCTGTTAAAAAAAGGCATGTGCAGAAGAGGTTACAATTTGCCAACTGGCCTAAAGAGAAATGGAGGAACATTTTGTGGACTGATGAAAGTAAAATTGTTCTTTTTGGGTCCAAGGGCCACAGGCAGTTTGTGAGACGACCCCCAAACCCTGAATTCAAGCCACAGTACACAGTGAAGACAGTGAAGCATGGAGGTGCAAGCATCATGATATTGGCATGTTTCTCCTACTATGGTGTTGGGCCTATTTATCGCATACCAGGGATCATGGATCAGTTTGCATATGCTAAAATACTTGAAGAGGTCATGTTGCCCTATGCTGAAGAGGACATGCCCTTGAAATGGTTGTTTCAACAAGACAATGACCAAAACACACTAGTAAACGGGCAAAGTCTTGGTTCCAAACCAACAAAATTAATGTTATGGAGTGGCCAGCCCAATCTCCAGACCTTAATCCAATTGAGAACTTGTGGGGTGATATCAAAAATGCTGTAAAACCAAGAAATGTGAATGAATTGTGGAATGTTGTTAAAGAATCATGGAGTGAATAACAGCTGAGAGGTACCACAAGTTGGTTGACTCCATGCCACACAGATGTCAAGCAGTTTTAAAAAAAACTGTGGTCATACAACTAAATATTAGTTTAGTGATTCACAGGATTGCTAAATCCCAGAAAAAAAAATTGTTTGTACAAAATAGTTTTGAGTTTGTACAGTCAAAGGTAGACACTGCTATTTTTTTGAACACACCCCTTTCAACTAATTGCCCAATTGCACAGCCTTAAGAGCGTGCATATCATGAATGCTGGGTCTTGTTTGTTTTCTGAGAATCTACTGAACCTACTGGTAACTTGTTTGCCACGTAGCAATAAAAAATATACTAAAAACCTTGATTATTCTGGTTAGTCACATTGTACTGCTATTATTTTGAACAAGACTGTATATATATGTATATATATGTATATGTGTATATATATGTGTATGTGTGTGTATGTGTATGTATATATATATGTGTATATATGTATATATAGATATGTTTGGATATATATGGATATATGTTTGTGTATGTACAGGTGTATACATATGAATGGCCCCTACGCTAATTGGGTTTTGTTTTTCTTTCTTTATGTCTCGTCCTCCTCTCCGAGGACAATGAGACAAACAGACCCAGTTCCGGTAAATGTGAAAGTCGGCACACCTCTGACCCACCGGCAGACCTTCAACGTGATGCCCAGCTGATGCATGACCAACGACCACCGGCAGAAGGCAGCCCTCTTGGGCTTAACTTAGCACCCTCTTCTTTACGTTACATTAGCAATACGCACGCTTATAATGTTGATTCATAGCCGCATCAAATTTAGCTGCTTGTGCTATCGTGTATTATGTTGTGCTATCTGTCGTTTTTCTGTGCTTTCCACTGCTTCTATTAATGTAAAGCTGCTTTGAAACAATCACCAATTGTGAAAAGCGCTATATAAATAAAAAAAAATTGAATTGAATTCTTCTATCCATTTTGATGGTTGTCTTCCGTTTTCTTCCACGTCTCTCTGGTTTTGCTCTCCATTTTAAGGCATTGGAGATCATTTTAGCTGAACAGTCTATCATTTTTTGCACCTCTTTATAGGTTTTCCCCTCTCCAATCAACTTTTTAATCAAAGTACGCTGTTCTTCTGAACAATGTCTTGAACGACCCATTTTCCTCAGCTTTCAAATGCATGTTCAACAAGTGTTGGCTTCATCCTTAAATAGGGGCCACCTGATTCACCTGTTTCTTCACAAAATTGATGACCTCAGTGATTGAATGCCACACTGCTATTTTTTTGAACACACCCCTTTCAACTAATTTAACTAATTGTCCAATTGCACAGCCTTAAGAGCGTGCATATCATGAATGCTGGGTCTCATTTGTTTTCTGAGAATCTACTGAACCTACTGGTAACTTGTTTGCCACGTAGCAATAAAAAAATATACTAAAAACCTTGATTATTCTGGTTAGTCACATTGTACTGGTATTATTTTGAACAATACTGTACATATGAAAAGTTCCAATCAGGATTCAGGCCCCACCATAGCACAGAGACAGCACTGCTTAGAGTTACAAATGACCTCCTATTAACATCCGATCGTGGTGAAATCTCAATCCTCATATTACTAGACCTTAGTGCAGCCTTTGACAAAATAGATCACACAATCTTACTCAATAGACTAGAAAACCACCGTGTTTTCGCTAAACTTGGAATAGCATTGAAACTAAAGGAATACACATCTGAACTGTATTGATTGTATTGAGAGTGAGGAGTCACGTGTCGATTTGGGCGGGGTCTGAGCCGGTCAGCCATGACGGTAGGAAACGCTATCAGTTGCCAGGGGCAACTTCACAGAGGCGCGACTTCCAGAGCTCTTTAGTTTATTATTTGGCAGGACAGAGACGATTCACAAATACGACAAAGAAAAGGAATAAAGCAATGCTAAAAGATAAGGCGAAAGAAAGGGACCTTACAGGAACAAGCTCACAAACAGCGTTGTACTGGCAAAGGTAACTTAAGTTTCTTCACATGCATTTAGTGTACTGTAATTACATTGCATTTAGCAGACACTTCTTGACCAAAATGACAAAGTAATTAACTGTGATGGTTTCTAAACACTAGATTGTATCGAGATGTTCATTGTACACAAACGTTTCCAACATGTTTTGATGTAGAATATTTAGGTATTTATTTGTAATTTGATTTTAGCCAAATGACACATACTGTTGTAACTTTACAAGGTTTTTGTGTTGGGGGCTGCAAAGTGGACAAACCAGTTCTGGGTTGGCTATGGTAGTTATATGTGTGATTGCAAGATATAAAAGATTAAAGCCATTAACAGTGTGGGTAACACTTTACTTGAAGGGGTATGCCTAAGACTGACGTAAAACCTTTATAATTATGACATGACACATGTCATGAATATAAAGGAGGTTTTATGCATCTTTATGACAATTGTAAGTGTCATTCGTTCAATTATGACATTTTTAATGCAAATATGCCATTGTTTGAGATGTCTTTGTTATGCATAATGGTCTCCATTTCGGTAACTTAAAAAACTGTATTCCATTGTTCGTATATCTTCCATATGTATCGCGTGAGGTACTGGAACAGTTTTTTACCGCAGCAGTAACTGCGAGGCATGGTAAAACAGAGCAGAATTGCGAAAAAACTACTCTACTACCGAGCTAAGAACACACATAAACAATCATGTTCTGCCGCCGGAATCCTGCCAACATGGCGGAAAGGGGGAGGAGCTCTGTACCATGACGACAGCTCCTCACTCTCAATTGGGTTGTCTGAATTAATACTGAGTATAAATATTCAGTGTCCTCAAATTGAATGAAATGTGTTACGTTACTATTATAGTATATATTGTGGTTTTACATGACTGGACAAAGTGCGTGTGTAAGTGCGTGTGTGTGACTCTGTCTGTGTGTCTGCGCGCGTGTGTATCTGTGTGTGCATGTAATTTAGGGAGAATGCATATCTTTTTTTAGGGACCATGTATATTTTTTAGGTAGAGCGGGCCTGATGCTTATTTTATGTGAGATTATCTTTTGTGAAAAAGCCACGGTCAGTTTTTTTGACATTAAGAATAAAATAAAATACGTGTTTTCTATAACAACCATTAAATCTGTCTCTGTATTGCATATTCAAACCTTAATACCATTCCATGACAGACTAAAAAATTTAAGACTAGACTAAGACTAAAACTCTTATGATATTTCGTCAACTAAAAGTAGACTAAGACTAAAATATTTCAGATGACTAAAATAAGACTAAAACTAAATGGCGTGTAATTCAAAAGACTAAGACTAAATCAGAATTTGCTGCCAAAATTAACACTGATATACTGTCTACATCTGACGCAGAGAAGCTTATCCATGCTTTTATGACCTCTAGAATAGACTATTGTAACTCGGTACTCGGGGGATGCCATGCAAATCAGGTAAACAAGCTTCAGCTAGTTCAAAACCTTCTGCAAGGGTACTTACTCGATCTAAGAAGTATTACCAAATAAGCCCAATTCTGGCATCTTTATACTGGCTACCAGTTAAATATCGCATACAATTTAAAATATCACTAATCACCTACAAAGCTTTAAATGGCCTAGCACCCTCATATCTTAGAGAATTACTATCAGAAAACAATCCATCACGCACACTACGGTCGCAAAATTCTGGTCTATTGATTATCCCTAGACTATCAAAAGTGTCTAAAAGTGGAAGATCCATTTCCTACTTAGCCCCTAAGCTCTGGAATGATTTACCAACCGATGGCACTTTCGTGTGTCTTGTGAATAGTATGCCATACAGACCCGTTTGCCACTGAACCTGCATTAACGACGACAGTGGGGCTTCTGGCCTTGGTCAAACTGGTTGGCCAACATGATCTCACAAAGTTCCGTGGGATAGTCACGGAATTTTGTGCTCATTTTTCCGTGGCATTCTCACGGATCTCCGCATTTTCCGTGGCCCTGCTACGGACTGTCTTTTTCTGTGGCATTCTCACGGATTGGTTACTCAACTGCTTTTTCCTATTTTCAAACCATTTTTCCTTCGGTTTAGGGTTAGATTTGGTGTTTGCGTTAGTATGTCACTTTAACTATTGGTTTATACTATTTTTTCTGATTTATTCTTTTATATTTTCTAAACTTTAAACAATTGTTGCCTGGCGTTGGGGTTAGAGTTGGGTTTGGGTAGGGATGTCATTTCATGTAAATCTAACCCTAAACCGAAGCAAAAATGGTAAGAAAATAGGACAAAACAGTTGAGTAACCAATCCGTGAGAATGCCACGGAAAAAGACAGTCCGTAGCAGGCCCACGGAAAAATGCGGAGATCCGTGAGAATTCCACGGAAAAATGAGCGATTTTGGCGCTTTTGTGTGTCTTGTGAATAGTTTGCCATACAGACCAGTTTACCACTGAACCTGCATTAACGACGACAGTGGGGCCCTCCAGCCTTAGTCAAACGGGTTGGCACGTATGGTCTGGTTGCAATTTTGGCGCTTTCTTGTATCTTGCGAATAGTATGCCATACAGACCCGTTTGCCACTGAACCTGCATTAACGACGACAGTGGGGCTTCCGGCCTTAGTCAAACGGGTTGGCACGTATGGTCGGGTTGCGATTTTGGCCCTTTCGTGTGTCTTGTGAATAGTATGCCATACAGACCCGTTTGCCACTGAACCTGCATTAATGACTACAGTGGGGCCTCCAGCCTTAGTCAAACAGGTTGACACGTATGGTCAGGTTGCGATGTTGGCATTTTCTCGTGGTCTTGTAAAAAGTATGCAATATAGACCCGTTTGCCACTGAACGTGCATTAACGACGACAGTGGGGCTTCAGGCCTTAGTCAAAACGGGTCGGCAGGTTTCATTTTCTCTTAAAGATCGGAAGGTGACCCTTAGTTACCATATATACCTTCGCATTGGGCCCCCAATTTGCTAAATCCTCAACTGTGGATAATATAATTATGCTGCAATAGTTAGCCTGTCTGGAACTAAGCTGATTTAAACCACATCACTGTGTGACACTTGCATTACATGGGAACGGCCCCTACGCTAATATGCTTTTGTTTTTCACTCTCTGTCTCGTCCTCGACCCCGAGTTCCGGTAAATGTGAAAGTCGGCACACCTCTGATCTACTGGCCATCCTTCAACGTGATGCCCAGCTGATGCCTGACCAACGATCACCGGCAGAACCCGCTTAATCTCTGCTTAATCTCCTTATCCGTTTATATGTGTGTGTATATATATATATATATATATATATATATATATATATATATATATATATATATATATCCCAAGGGTTTTTTCCTCCTCGTGTTTTCTATAACAACCATTAAATCTCTAGGACTTTTTTCCCCGGCTAAAAGCCTGGGTTTTTTTCTCCTAGGGGTTTTTTAACCAGGGGAGGCAGCCCTCTTGGGCTTAACTTAGCTTCCTCTTCTAGACGTTACATTAATAATACGCTCGCTTATAATGTTGAGTCATAGCCGCAGCAAATTTAAGTGCTTATGCTATTGTGTATAATGTTGTGCTATCTGTCGTTTTTCTGTGCTTTTTACTGCTTCTGTTAATGTAAAGCTGCTTTGAAACAATTAACTATTGTGAAAAGTGCTATAAATAAAATTGAATTGAATTGTCTATATACCCCTGACAAGAGTATATTTCAAAGTGTACTTGCATAAACTTAAAAAACAAGTTGGTAGACCAAGTAGCAGTGCTTCGCCTTCTGAGAATATAGTTCCCAGTATGTATAAGACGGCTGTGTCTCATATGACCTTGTTATTGTACACGTTGTGACTATACAAATCACAACATATACATGGGAAAATATTGGTGTTATTTTGTCACTTATTGGGAGCATTAATTCCTCCCAAGGGTTTTTGTCCTTCTAGGAGTTTTGCCCATTGGTTTTTTTTTCCTAGGGGTTTTTTTCGGCCCAGGGAGAGTCAGCCAACTTTGGCTTAACTTAGCACTTTACTGTATACGTTACATTATTAATATGCTCGCTTGTACGGTTTAACCGCTATCTCTACTTCTTATATTATCTATTGATTTTCTGTGTTCTCCTCTACATCTTCTCATGTAAAGCTGCTTTGCAACAATTAACACTTGTGAAAAGCGCTATATAAATAAAATTGAATTGAATTGAATTGAAGCAGTATGCTAGCTGGAGCCATTTACTTCCAGTCTTTGTGCTAAGCTAGGCTAGCGGTGGGTGTGTCAGACAGAGATGAAAAAGGTATGTATGGACTTCTCTAACTCTGGGGGATACGATGAATAAGCTAAAGTCCCAAAAAGTCGGTGTGTTCCTTTAAGGCAGAATCTCAAACTTTTTCTTCCATTCCTCACTTATAGGGAAGGGTTCCGAGCCCCACCTGTCCCTAATCGCTCCAAGAAAATGGTAATCAAGTAGGCTTTAAGTTTAGCTGTTGAAATGTATTTAATAACATCATGTTTTAAAACATAATACATTTTCTTTTGTCTCTTTGTCACCATTGTTAACGTTTATACCCGCTACTAGAGCCCTGCGTAGGACTGTTTTTTTAAACCCACACCCGCCTGCACCCGCCGAATTTGTGACCAGTCCCGCCCGCAACCTGCGTGTTTCACTCTAGCCCGCACCTGCAATATTTGTGTCCACTCCTGCCCGCTCCCACAAATTTTCTCAGAGCTTGTGAAAACTTGTAAGGTACCACCCACAAGCCCAACGACAGATACAAGTGGAGTGGGTGAAGGGGACTCGTGTTCGTTCCTTCCTCAGCGCTTCTAGAAGAATAATTCCATATCATGATTAAATTAATTTCTTTGATCTCTGTGTTGAAATTATAATCTGACTCCAATTTAATATATTAAGAATTTAGTGCATTATTCCAATTATCTGTTGATCATAATTTAGATGTTTGATTATTTATAAATTCCCATAGTCTTAATTATTCGTTCATTAGGGACCCGATATCGCACAGGATATACGCCGGCCGTTTGCGTACATCTCACGGACACAGAATTGCCAGTTCTGATCTTAGTCAGAGGTTGCCGGGTAAACTAATATTTTTATGTCTGGCCGCCCCATGCTTGCTCCGATCATAAAAATAGTTACTTTAGTCACGATCATGCAACTTGCTAAGGCAGGTGATAAACATAAATCTGAGAGTCCTGGTGAATGTGCTACCTGCTCCATCCAACATCAAAACACCAGTGTGATAATATCCTGACATACTTATTCTGCGGTAATATCAGACTCCTTCTAATCTACTGGAAATAATAATTTCTGAAAGAATTAAAATAAATCAATACAATTCCTGAAGAATTCAGATGAATCAAATATAACAATTTATTATACCAGGCAGGTTTCAGCTTCAAACATGCATTAAACAATATCATACAGAATTTGATTCAATTCCAATTAATTAAAATGATCAACAGTTGCAAAAGTTACAAAGTCATACCTGGCAATAGACACTCTGGCTACAGAGTACTTCCATCATGAATATAATATACCCAAAATGGTGTAAGAAGATTCTGTTAAAGATTTCTCCCATAATATTTGAATACACACACAAAGTGTGGGGAAGTTTCTTGCTAAAGAATACTTCCATAATGTCTGAATACACACACCCAAAGTGTGGGGAAGATTCTTACTAAAGAATACTTCCCAGAGTCTCTTGCCAAGCCACCTTATATACACAGAATGAGACAAAGAATAATAAAATCTCAAAACAGGATTTGGTTGGTCGGTTCTCGTGACCTGAAGGAGCACCAAATGGGACTGTTAACCATCTGTAATCTAGATCTCCTCATGAGTTGACACCCATCACAGAAGTACAGATTATGTCTTAAGTTTTAAACTTTGATATACTTTCTCTTAGCATTATAGAAATTAGACCTTTTTAACCATCGCACCATGACCTTTAAAACAACACCAAACATGAAGATGAAACCTTTGTAGCATCACAACATATGATATATCCAAAGTTACATGTGTTTAGTATATTTCCAGTAACCAAAACCTTAAAGGAGAAGAGAGAGGGGGTGAAATACAGATCAGTTCCTGTGTATCCGTGACCCCTGTGGAGAGAGACAACAGTTCTCTCAAAAATAGAGACAGTATGTGTTTTTTATTGTTTTATGGTCCAGCTCCAAAAACAAAACTTGTCCACCTGTCCTACATCTCCTCCCCTGACCATTGGGAAACTGTCATAGTACCCAAGGGGTCATTTTGGGTGGACTTCTTGGGTCTCCATACGTCCTTTGTAAATGTAACAGTCTTTTCAAGATGAACACCTGTAATGTTAAACAATGCCTGCAGATATCAAAGCAGGAACTTAACTGTGCTGAACAGGTGTCTGTGATGGACAGAATCTCTGTGGTTCTCGTAGTTAGATAATCTCTCAAATGGATCTGGTTGAAATTTGTTGTACAAAGTCCATTGTGTCAGCCAAACGCATGTGCTCTGTTCATGGAACCTGTCTCCTCTCAACATTTAGAAGCATCTGTCTCTAATGGGGTCCTCCCCTGGATATTTTCCTGACCTTTTGAACAGTCCTCTGTTACCTATTGGCAGAAGGTGTTTTTTAATAGAAAAGTCAGACCTCCGTAGGTGAAGGAATTCCTCACACTGAGAATGCACCACTGTATGAGAGGGAATTGGAATATAATACACATGACCATGAAATGACTGAACACTGATGAACTTGACTTTCCTTGGAAGGAAATAGTTGTGAATGATTACAATAACACGTGACATTATTAGATGTTTCATGATATTGGTGCGAATGGTAAATAAGGTCTCCTTTCCTTTTTCAAAATAATTTGTCCCAAAAGGTGATCCCATTACCAAACTCTTCACTACTATGCATATTGAACATAGAGTGGAATTTTGATATAATCTGTGTACTTTAAAGGGAGAGTGGCAAAAGTTATTTTAACTAGCATATTTACCAGTGGTATACATCATTAAAGCATATTATAACAATACCATTCAAATATAATACAAATAAATGTAAATTATATGTATATAAAATACAGATATTTATACTAAAGTATATATAATATGATATATTTATAATTTTAATAATAATAGAATTATTCAAAACCTTGAAATGCAAGTTAACCATGTATATCTAAGAATTCAATTAAGTACTTAAAACATACCTAGACAACTTAAACTTAAATCAAGATTTCAATGAAGTAACTTAAAACATACCCAGACAACTTAAACTTAAATCAAATAATTTCTGAATTTCTTATTTATCCATTGTCAATAATTCTTTGCATGTTGTCAAATAATTCTGTACATATATGTTGGTTTAGTCACATTCAATGGTAAGGTGTCTGATTTATGTGATTGATCATTAGAAGTGCCAGCACTTCAAATATAACCATTTTGTAAAGTTTGAAATGTTTAGACATGTCTGCAGCCATGCTAGCCATTTCATTCTTCACTTACTTATTTTAATCTGAAATAGGTCTTATGTAATCAATTAATAGTTCTTATTTTACCTGTATTTGTACAATCAGAGACAAAACAATTGATGTGTGACTATAACCATACATATGTTCCATGCACACTTAAATATTTCATGTAGTTCAAGAGAAAATTGACCCAATAGTTTATATTACCATGAAATTAAAATCATAAGTTGACCTTTAATTTTCTCTCCTATGTGTGAGATGCTAAATGGGTTTGCATGTATGACAAACTCTAGAGTTTGGATTCTAAGTCATTTATCATACATATGTGTGATGGTTTAAGCCTGGATAGTTTTAAAACTTATACCAGGTCGCAGTGTTATGTTGTTGCAATGGTGAAAATATGTGCATTACATGTTCATGCCTGGAAGTGGGTGGATTCTAACCTAAAGTAATCTGTGTTGCAAAATTTTAGTTCCGATGCTACATCGGGAGGTCATATAATGAATATAGTAGTTTATTACTGTGAGATGTGTATGACCCCTCAAAGCATTATCACACCCACCTCCTGCATTTTAGGTTTGTGCCTGTATTTGGGCTCAGACACGTCTCTAGTGTCAGGACTCTTAAGGAGTCATAGTAATCCACCTGAAAGGAAAAAAGTTAAGATAACAGACAAAGAAACATTAATTTCTAAAATTTTGGGCAATTTGCATTAAGATATGGCATCATCTTTAGTTTAAAATGATGTCACTATCACACAGCTATCAATGACAGCAATGCATTAGGGTGTAAATTCTTCCTGGTAAGAAGATTTGTATCATTACTTTCTGCAAATTAATTTCAGAGGCCAGATTAAGTTGGGAATTTTCTGTTATATTTGACTATGTTGTTTCAGTATAGTCTGAGTGTGTATAGCACCATAAACTGCACTTGCATTTAAACTGTGAGCATAAGAAGTCCCAGTTTTGCTGGGGAAATTTTTGGATTAACTTTTTAATCTTAAACTTAAATGGCTTTACTCTGAGTTGTTCTCAGTACCGTCAGCTCACATGTTTAACTGCTGTGCTGTCTGTTTATGGTACACACTATTAAACTTTTCAATCTCTATGACCTGTAGGACTGTAATTTCTGATGATTTAACATTTCCCACAGTTTTAACCAACTATAAAAGTACATTGACTGATCAGATTCAGTTTAAATTGATGTTTCAAATTTATAAAAGAGTTGTTTTGTTTGCTATCTTGTGCCATGATATTATCAGTGTTCCTGCAAAGCAAAAAACAAAACCAAACAACAACAAACAAACAACAATAAACAACAACAAACAAAAATAAACAACAAAAACAAAACAAACAAAACGAACCACAAGCAAAATCATACACATACCCCCGTTTTGGCACGAGATAATGGACCAAATAAATCTGAATCTAAATATTCCCTGGGCCTTTTTGTGGGTTTTAATCATGTAAGTTTGAAATGCATGAAATGCATCATTTTTCACCATATTAGGCCTGTCTGGCCATTATAATATAATATATATTATAATGTAATTATAATATAAATTACATTATATTAAAAATAATATTAATTAAAATAAATGTTATAACTGGTCTCAAGGGCTTCTAGAATGATGGTACTTTTGCAAAATTGAGAACACATTTCTGTGAATTGACCCTGCAATAGCAGCTGCATTAACAGGTTTACTAACAGCAACAACTCTTTGTTGTTTTTAGGATGCAATGCACCGCAGCACGTACAGGGCTTAACTCATTGCTCATCTGGGGTTTTTTGTGACCCTCTGGAATTGGGCACAATTTTCGCATGTTTTTAGCTGAGGTCTCATTAAGTCTTATTTAGATGTTATTCTATTTGGATATGAAAAGTAATCAATGAATAGGACGTAAGGCACAAATTTTGTTATAGATTTTAAAGTCATAAACTTTTAGCCTGAAGACATACAGAAGTCCAAAAACACTTTTACTAGCTCCCACTGATTCACTTTAAACAGGAATTCTGTATTCCTGCTGTGATGTCAGGACTCAGCTATAAGCTCTATTTTTATGACTTTCACAATCTTTAGACAATTAGACAACAAATTGCTCTTTAACAATTACCACAATCTCATAGAGAAACAAAGACTCAGCTTCAACAATCTCTAGACAAGTGGACTAAATTGTTTATTTGACAATTCCCATAACCTCATAAAGAAAGGACTAAGCCTAGAACTTTTAACACCGCTGTACTGTATATCATGTTGTTAATCATCGCCTTAAATCACTTTGATTGATTCACAGAAAATAATGATGTATGTTATTTGTTACAATCAAGCTAAAATATTTACCTTGAAACAAGGAGAAACAGCAGATCTTTTCTGAGAGGGTCTCAGTGGTGAAACTTTCTCAGTCAGATAAGATCACATGTGTTTTATTGATCATTTTAGCAGTTTCATCATTATCTTGCTGTGCATAAGTCAAAGATTTAGCTCAATTTACCTTATTTACACAATGAGAAATTCTGCATTAATTAAGGAATTGTAACAAAACTTCCTAGTTCCATTTTATCTACACTTATCCAGTTCTGAGTGTTCTTTAACAAAATCACTCCTAATCAATCCATATCAATCGATTTGTTACAAATCTCTATCTCCCTACTTGCTTAATATCCAACATTTAGTTCCACTCTGCATGCACTGAACCTCTAACCCCAACAATGCTGCCTTCAATCATTTATACACTTCCATCTTTCCTTCATTCTCCATAATTACAATTATCTCCTTAACTCATCATGTATATTATGTAAACTGTATAGTTTACTGCATTTACTGATCCTATAAAGATTAATACAAACATTTGCTCTTGTCATATCAATCATGTAAACCCGAAACTCACTTCTCAAATGCAAGCACCTTAATGTACACTGTAGTATAAACAACATCCCTTTAATTAAGTTAATTCTTGCTTAGAATGAGTTTGTTTCTTTAAATGTTGCACATGTACTGTGAACAACATAAAATCTCATACAGGGAGTTCAAATGTAGTTATTACTGTATTAATTCAATGTTTACCCTTATTTGAGAACCAGAATAAAATTTGGAAGATGTTAATCCATTTTAAATTTATCTTTTGTTGTTTTAACAAACAAAAGATCTTTAATTTGCTAACAAATGGAATTTATTCTCATCTACACTGCTGTTGTCATGCTGTGTATTTCCATTAACAGAGTTAATATCGCCTGTTTTGCGCAGGTTTGTTTACATACATGGACGCATTGACTTGGGTACGGAGTTTTGTCATCCGACTGGATTTTTATTAATCACGGATATTCGCTAATACTTTATGGTTTTCCGATATAATTGCGAGATCGTTCCACGAAGCAAATAGATAATCGCCACGGCGATGTTTCCACTTTTAGACTCAAATTTACGACTTTGCGTAATGTACCACGATAACATTTAGTCATTAGTCCATGTAATATTCACTCCTACTGAGTGTAAACACAGGAGATGATGTTTGAATCGAAGCGCGAGGAAATATATTATTTCCCTATCCGCAATGTTATTATTTCTCTGACAGCTGTGTTGTTATTCTAATTTTTCATGCCTAACCGGATTTCTCCGGACTTTCAATGGGAGTTTACCGTCCCATTCTACAGCATACGGGTGCGTTTATGCTCACCCTCAATATTTCTAATAGGCAAATAAAATCAACTTACCAACACAGCTGCAGACATAAAAGTAGACGTTTAAACCTCCTATTTTGCGATGAATGGAATACTCTGTTATGGTTGAAATGTCGCGCTGGAAAGCTTCCTGGAGTACCACGTCACTTGTTCGGGTGTACTACGTCATCACGTTCCGTGGTATACGTCATCACGTCGGGATCACCAAGCTGTAAGGTACCACCCACAAGCCCAACGACAGATACAAGTGGAGTGGGTGAAGGGGACTCGTGTTCGTTCCTTCCTCAGCGCTTCTAGAAGAATAATTCCATATCATGATTAAATTAATTTCTTTGATCTCTGTGTTGAAATTATAATCTGACTCCAATTTAATATATTAAGAATTTAGTGCATTATTCCAATTATCTGTTGATCATAATTTAGATGTTTGATTATTTATAAATTCCCATAGTCTTAATTATTCGTTCATTAGGGACCCGATATCGCACAGGATATACGCCGGCCGTTTGCGTACATCTCACGGACACAGAATTGCCAGTTCTGATCTTAGTCAGAGGTTGCCGGGTAAACTAATATTTTTATGTCTGGCCGCCCCATGCTTGCTCCGATCATAAAAATAGTTACTTTAGTCACGATCATGCAACTTGCTAAGGCAGGTGATAAACATAAATCTGAGAGTCCTGGTGAATGTGCTACCTGCTCCATCCAACATCAAAACACCAGTGTGATAATATCCTGACATACTTATTCTGCGGTAATATCAGACTCCTTCTAATCTACTGGAAATAATAATTTCTGAAAGAATTAAAATAAATCAATACAATTCCTGAAGAATTCAGATGAATCAAATATAACAATTTATTATACCAGGCAGGTTTCAGCTTCAAACATGCATTAAACAATATCATACAGAATTTGATTCAATTCCAATTAATTAAAATGATCAACAGTTGCAAAAGTTACAAAGTCATACCTGGCAATAGACACTCTGGCTACAGAGTACTTCCATCATGAATATAATATACCCAAAATGGTGTAAGAAGATTCTGTTAAAGATTTCTCCCATAATATTTGAATACACACACAAAGTGTGGGGAAGTTTCTTGCTAAAGAATACTTCCATAATGTCTGAATACACACACCCAAAGTGTGGGGAAGATTCTTACTAAAGAATACTTCCCAGAGTCTCTTGCCAAGCCACCTTATATACACAGAATGAGACAAAGAATAATAAAATCTCAAAACAGGATTTGGTTGGTCGGTTCTCGTGACCTGAAGGAGCACCAAATGGGACTGTTAACCATCTGTAATCTAGATCTCCTCATGAGTTGACACCCATCACAGAAGTACAGATTATGTCTTAAGTTTTAAACTTTGATATACTTTCTCTTAGCATTATAGACATTAGACCTTTTTAACCATCGCACCATGACCTTTAAAACAACACCAAACATGAAGATGAAACCTTTGTAGCATCACAACATATGATATATCCAATGTTACATGTGTTTAGTATATTTCCAGTAACCAAAACCTTAAAGGAGAAGAGAGAGGGGGTGAAATACAGATCAGTTCCTGGGTATCTGTGACCCCTGTGGAGAGAGACAACAGTTCTCTCAAAAATAGACACAGAATGTGTTTTTTATTGTTTTATGGTCCAGCTCCAAAAACAAACTTGTCCACCTGTCCTACAAACTGTACACAAATGCATGCTCAGACTAAACATTTGTTCAGATTAACATCCAGACTAACAGACATTCAACACCATTGCATTTAAAATTAGGGATGTGCACTTGGTTAAATATTCGATCTGCAATAATAATTCTAATGAAAAAATGCTATTGGAATGTTTGTTTGTTTTTAATGCGCCACCGCAGGTGTCACGGTAGGATAAGTCCATCGTGACTTTCTGTGTTGTGTTTGTCTGTATGACTGAAGTGTGCGTGTGCGTGTCTGATCACTAATGATCTGAGTGAGTGCAGGTGTGCGTATTGCTTTGCTCCAGCTGGTGGTAGTTACTCAGACGGCATATATACTCACTCATTCCCTCTTCTCACTGCCAGATGATTATGTTACGTGTCTTACCAGTGTTCTCGTGTTCGTGTGTTCCTGTGGTCTCGTCTTCGCGTGGAGTTCTGCCTGTTTGTGTATCCGGTTTTACCCGTCAACCAAACTTCATCCACGAGCACCAGGATTTGTCACCGCAGCCTTTGTCTGTCCAACCATTTCTGCCATATCATCTGTATCATCTGTTTAATAAACCCTTGTTCATTTCATCCTGCATTTGCTTCCTGTTCTTGTCATCTAGTCATTACAGAATCATCTGGCCACCATGGAAGCAGCAGGTAAAGGATCCCCGGCTCGGTTTGAAGAATTCATCACCGCTGCCATTCATCGCTTCACCACTCAGGATAGTCGTATCGAGGAACTGAGCCGGGGAATGAAGGACATGACAGACAAAGTGTCCGAGCTCACCCAGGCGATCCAACAGCTGACGCTACCCACTGCGCCACCCGCACCGTCTGTTCCTACCACACCACCCGCAAGCGCCTCCCGTCAGGAACCTAAACTATCCACGCCAGAGAAATACGCAGGTGATCCAGAAGGTTGTAGATCATTTCTATCTCAATGCTCTCTTCATTTCTTCCTTCAGCCCCAGACCTACACCTCGGAAGAAAGTAAGGTGGGATTCGTGTTGTCTCTGCTGACGGGAAAGGCGGCGCGTTGGGGAACAGTGGTGTGGGAGAATCGCGACCCGTGTACCCAGAATTTCGAGGCGCTTTCTGCGATGATGAGGAAGGTGTTCGATCGATCTGCAGTAGGAAGAGACGCTGCCAGGAAGATGGCCGATCTGCGTCAGGGTACACGGTCGGTTTCTGATTACGCATTGACTTTCGGACGTTTGCAGCGGACACGCATTGGAACGAAGAGGCGCAGTGGGATATTTTCCTGCATGGGTTAACCGGCCGCATTCAACGTGAACTTCAACACGAAGAAATTCCAGCCTCTCTGAATGGTCTTATTGATGTAGCCATCCGTGCGGATATTCGATTGAGGACTATTTCTGCTTACGACGATGAAGTTGTGTCTCATGCTGGTGTGGAGAGAACGCCCCCGTCGAGAGAGTCTGCGGCTGGTTCATCCCTGTCCGATCCGGAGCCCATGCAGGTGGGTCGAGCTCGGCTTTCCCGGGAGGAGAGGATTCGTCGTCGATCACTGGGTCTTTGCCTGTATTGCGGAGAGGCCGGGCACCTCCTCCATCGGTGTCCGGTAAAAGGCAGCGTCCGAGAGTAGTTCTGGGGTTACTTGCGGGCGGGATCTCTTCAGCAAAGACCCCGTTAACATCTACCCTCCTCCTGGCGAAGCTGCAGTGGTGTAACACACATCTCACCTGTGACGCACTACTGGACTCGGGAGCCGAGGGGAATTTAATCGATCACCACTTTGCACGTAAGCTCCAGGTTCCGTTGACAGCTCTGTCCAAACCCATTTCACCCTTCGCACTCAATGGTAGTGAGTTGTCTGTCATCACTCACATCACGGACCCTGTCACCATCTGTATTTCTGGCAACCATTCTGAGACTGCAGTTTTATGTCACCATTTCCCCTCTGGCTCCCATTGTACTTGGACATCCTTGGCTGCTTAAACACAACCCATCTGTCAACTGGAGATTAGGGACTATCACCGGTTGGAGTGAAGCTTGTCATAAGTCTTGTCTTGTCTCTGCTTATATACCTGTCTCTGCGTCTGTGTTTCAGGAGGAGACGGTGGACTTAACTAACGTGCCCGCGGAGTATCTCGACCTGAAGGGAGTGTTCAGTAAGTCTCGGGCCGCTTCTCTACCTCCACACCGTCCCTATGACTGTGCCATAGAGTTACTGCCAGGTACGTCTCCGCCTAAGGGCAAACTTTACTCTCTTTCTGTTCCTGAGATGAAGGCCATGGAGAAATACATTTCTGATTCTCTAGCAACCGGGTTCATCCGCCCTTCTTCATCTCCAGCGGGGGCGGGGTTCTTTTTTGTTAGTAAGAAGGATGGATCTTTGCGACCTTGTATTGACTACCGAGGGCTGAATAACATTACGGTAAAGAATACTTATCCTTTGCCGTTAATGTCTTCAGCTTTCGAGAGGTTGCAAGGAGCCTCCGTTTTCACAAAATTGGATTTACGCAATGCTTATAATTTGGTCCGCATAAGGGAGGGGGACGAATGGAAAACTGCATTTAACACCCCTAGAGGCCATTTTGAGTACTGCGTGATGCCTTTCGGGCTATCTAACTCGCCGACAGTTTTCCAAGCACTCGTTAATGACGTGTTGCGAGACATGGTAGACCAGTTTCTGTATGTTTACCTGGATGACATACTGATTTTTTCTTCGTCTCTCCAGGAACATGTGCAACACGTACGACGAGTGCTTCTTAGGTTGCTAGAGAATGGGCTTTTTGTCAAGGCGGAGAAATGCGAATTTCATGCACAGTCTGTTTCTTTTCTAGGGCACATCATTTCGACTGAGGGTGTCCGTATGGATCCGGAGAAGGTTAAGGCTGTGGTTGATTGGCCATCCCCAGAGTCTCGCAAGGCCCTGCAGAGATTTCTGGGGTTCGCCAATTTTTACCGGCGTTTTATTCGCAATTTCAGCCAACTAGCCGCACCTCTGACTGCCTTGACCTCCGCTAGTACTGCGTTCAGGTGGTCGGAGGCAGCCCAGACTGCTTTTACCAAACTGAAAGGCTGCTTTGTTTCAGCCCCTATTCTTGTGGCACCTGATCGTAAACGCCAGTTCATAGTGGAGATCGATGCGTCAGATGTGGGGGTAGGAGCCGTGTTATCTCAACGCACATCCTCAGACGGAAAGGTGCATCCCTGCGCGTTTTATTCCCATCGTTTATCACCTGCCGAACGTAATTATGACATTGGTAATCGGGAGTTGTTGGCTGTTAAACTAGCACTGGAAGAATGGCGTCATTGGCTTGAGGGGTCGGGTGTGCCTTTCGTAGTTTACACTGATCACAAGAATCTCGAATACATCAAATCTGCTAAACGTTTGAACTCTAGGCAGGCTCGGTGGGCTTTATTTTTCGGTCATTTCGATTTCACTTTGTCCTACCGTCCAGGTTCTAAAAACACCAAACCTGATGCTTTGTCCCGCATTTTTGAGCGTTCCGATCGTGCCTCCTCTCCCGAGCCCATTTTACCAGAGACTATATTCATCTCCGCGCTCTCATGGGAGATCGAATCGAAGGTAACCAAAGCCTTAGAAGGGGTAACGCCCCCAGCCCGTTGCCCACCGAACCGGTTATTTGTGCCAGAGGGACTGAGATCAGAGGTACTTAAATGGAGCCATAATTCCAGTATAGCTTGCCATCCAGGGGTCAGTCGAACCAAGTTTTTGGTTAAGCAACGATTTTGGTGGCCAGGGATGGCTCGTGACACACACGATTTTGTATTGGCTCGTTCGGTTTGTGCTGTGGGTAAGTCGTCTAATCGTCCTCCTGACGGATTACTTAGACCACTGCCGGTCCCTTCGAGACCCTGGTCCCATATTTCGCTCAATTTCATTACCGCCCTCCCAGGGTAATACGGTGATTTTAACCGTAGTGGACCGATTCTCGAAGGCGGCTCATTTTATTCCCTTGCCCAAATTGCCTTCAGCCAAGGAGACAGCGGTCGTTATCGTTGATCACGTATTCCGGTTACATGGCCTTCCGACAGACGTGGTCTCCGATAGGGGTCCCAAATTTATATCTAAATTTTGGCGAGAGTTCTGCAGATTGCTAGGGGCTACGGTTAGTCTGTCTTCGGGGTTTCATCCTCAGACCAATGGTCAAACCGAACAAGCCAATCAGGATGTGAAAAGAGTGTTGCGATGTTTGGTCTCCAAGAATCCTTCCTCCTGGAGCCAACAACTCTCTATGGTGGAGTACACGCACAATTCATTACCAGTGTCAGCTACGGGCCTATCTCCGTTTAAGTGTAGTTTAGGGTACCAACCACCATTATTTCCCAGTCTGGAGTCCGAGGTTGCAGTCCCCTCCGCGCACGCTTTCGTCCAGAGGTGTCGTCGCACTTGGAGTAGGGCACGTGAGGTCATACTCCAAGTGAGACAACGCACCAAGGCTAAGGCCGATCGCCACTGGTCGAAGCCTCCCGTTTACGTCGTGGGTCAAAAAGTGTGGCTTTCTACTCAGAATATTCCGATGCGTTCCGTCTCGAATAAGTTGACTCCCAAATTTATAGGTCCATTTTCTGTTGCTAAAATCATTAATCCAGTAACTGTCCGCCTTAATCTCCCTCCTGTGTACAGAAGAATTCATCCGGTTTTCAACATTTCCAAAATCAAACCCGTGTTTAAATCTCGTCTTAATCCGCCTGTCCCGGTCCCCCCCCCCGCCTCGTATCGTAGATGGGGAACCAACTTATTCGATTAATCGTATTCTGGACTCAAGACGGAGGGAACGCGGATTTCAGTACTTGGTGGATTGGGAAGGTTACGG
Organism: Misgurnus anguillicaudatus; assembly: GCF_027580225.2. Classification (NCBI taxonomy): domain Eukaryota; kingdom Metazoa; phylum Chordata; class Actinopteri; order Cypriniformes; family Cobitidae; genus Misgurnus; species Misgurnus anguillicaudatus. The sequence goes on along the minus strand of NC_073357.2, from coordinate 20,485,484 downwards.
TCCGGAGGAGAGAAGTTGGGTTCCTGCCCGTGACATATTGGATCATTCCCTTATTGATGATTTCCATCACAGGTCAAGGAGCCCGAGTACGTCAGGTGACGTCCGTGGGGGAGGGGGTACTGTCACGGTAGGATAAGTCCATCGTGACTTTCTGTGTTGTGTTTGTCTGTATGACTGAAGTGTGCGTGTGCGTGTCTGATCACTAATGATCTGAGTGAGTGCAGGTGTGCGTGATAGCTTTGCTCCAGCTGGTGGTAGTTACTCAGACGGCATATATACTCACTCATTCCCTCTTCTCACTGCCAGATGATTATGTTACGTGTCTTACCAGTGTTCTCGTGTTCGTGTGTTCCTGTGGTCTCGTCTTCGCGTGGAGTTCTGCCTGTTTGTGTATCCGGTTTCAACCGTCAACCAAACTTCATCCACGAGCACCAGGATTTGTCACCGCAGCCTTTGTCTGTCCAACCATTTCTGCCATATCATCTGTGTCATCTGTTTAATAAACCCTTTTTCATTTCATCCTGCATTTGCTTCCTGTTCTTGTCATCCAGTCATTACAGCAGGGTTAAGGCTACTGCTCATTTAATGCTTCACTTCATGCATTGTCTTTTACAGACTTTAATGTAAAATATGCATTCAATTTATTTTGTATACCTTTCTAATTGTTTTGGCAATTCAGATAGCAGACTAATTTAATTATTTAGAGTTTTAACACCGGGTTGTCTGTTTTTGTCCTCCAGCTCAGCTGTTATTTAGACGTGCTTCTCCGCCATATCAGCACGCATCATGAGAGATTTGTTAGCTTCCTGTTATGGCCTTTTTTTTCGGTTAATACAGCTAAATAAGACAGACACGAAAATGACACAGAGAACATTTATTATATGCGGGGCTCTATGGAAAATGAAGCGGATAACTGCAAATGCCTGTTAAACAGCAAATAGTTAGCTCCATCTTTAAAAAGTGTTGTTATATTAAGCTCATAACTTTGCACAGTCACCGATAAGGTATCTGTCATGATTTCGGTCTTACCGGCCGCCTTGTCTTTGTTTCCTTATTTGTTGTGTTTTGTTTTGTAAGAGCGCTGTCCAACATCAGAGCGCTGTCCAGCATCTCCACCAGCTGAAGGCATTGTCTGCTTAATCTCTCTCTCTCTGTGCCCCGCCAGGATTTCATCTCAGTGACTTTCGGATATTGTAGATGTCCTACAGCCTCGCTGTGTTTCCCACTACAGTTTCCCGCTACCGCTGTGGCCCGCCTCTTTAGTGTTTTCTCCTCATCTCATCCTTCACACACAGACACTGAGTGTTATCTCTTCTACATACCAAAGGACTTCTAGTGTTTTCTCCATTTTCTACTGATTACATTGAGTGTTTGTCTTTTATACATATTGTGAATAAACACCTCTGCACGTGGATTCCTGTGTTCTGTCGTACCTAACAGGATCAAGTCGTTATTTATAAAAATAATGTTAAATTCAGATATTCTTGATATATCCATTTTCTGTGCTGCACTAAACGCCTAATCCGCGCCGAGGGACCTCCAGGCGCATGTCAACGTGTCTTCACATTTACTTATCATTAAAATCACTTGCGCTTGCCGCCTCTACCACAGCTGGTGTAAACGCAGCATTACTCAAACATGTTCTCAGGGCAGAAAGAAATATGATTGGTTCACAAAAACTACCAATCAAAATGTTCTTTACTGATTTAAGCCCTCAACGGAGCCTTCAAGGCAGCTTCTGCAGTGAAGCAGTTCGAGCTCAGATTAGCGCAGATATGGTAAGATAGGAATGTGACCATTCAGCTCAAAAAGTTTGGAGCATTTAAGTGACCTGTTTCCGCGTTTTCACATGTCAGTGGCACGACTTTCTTTTTCGTGCCAGTTTCACGTATTGGTTACTCAAATTTTTTCCCTTTTTTCAAACCATAGTCGCATTTTATTTATTGGACAGTAATAGGGCTGTCACTTTTAATTCGATATTCGAATATGCATTCGAACATGATGTGAAATATCTGTATTCGAACTATAAATAAACCATTCGGTTTTTAAATGTAAATTTTTTACAGCAACACCTCGTAATAGGAAGGAGGCTGAGAGTGAGACCAACGATGACAACTGTGCGCAAGAGAGAGAATGAAATTGGACCAACATGAACCTGTGCATGTCAAGATACAATAGTTTGTATATAAAATTACATATTGTTTATAGTGTTAAATATTATAGCAGAATAAAAAGCTTATTACATTCGCATTATGAAATTAGCATGTATGAACGCGATGTAAACTTTATATTAAACAACAACAGCATTTGTCTTGTAAACGGATTTGAAATGATCATGTGCTGACTGTTGCGCGTCACATAGACGACAGAGTCAAGTGAGATCTGCTTAACTCAGCGGTAAGTTTAATTTCATCTCAAATATCAAATGGTTTGTGCTGTCTATCATTAAAAACGGTCAATCAAACAGCACGTGCAGGGTTAATGTACTTGTCAGTGACGGCTCACATAGCGCGGGATAGGCTATGTATGTGTGCTTGTTGTCAATGCGATTACTTCTCACAAATGCGCTCAAGCGCGGGATATGTGTGCTTGTCAATGCCGAAATCTGCGGGCGTGAATTCCGTTTGGGACGCCTATATGTCTTACTCCTTCTGGTGTTTAAGTTTTCACGTTATTGTTTGTAACTGTTCTAATTCGTTTTATATATATTTTTATATAAGTTTGTTATTCATAAGTTGATAACCTGCTGTTTCAAACATTAAGTAAAAAAAGTAATCCAGACAGCCCTGTTTATGACTGTCACTGTTAATAAATTTGTGATTTAATCTCCATTATGGTGTTTTTTTTGTTGTTTTTTTTTTGATGCGCGCAGGGGACACCTAGATATTTGAATATATTCGGATACATTGCATGATTTTCGAAATCTCGAATTAGATTTTTCTCAAATGTGACAGCCCTAGACAGTAATATCACTTTTTTGTATGAAGGCTAAACATGAATTTAATGTGAACATTCATATATTTACACCTTTTTTATTTTAAATATGATAGTTTTATAAGAGGAAGTTTCATAGACTTGGCAAATTCATTGGCTGATAAAGTACAAGAAAGATAAGCACTAGTAAAAAGAAACTCCACCTCTTAGGCTTGCCTTGAGAGGAAGTTAGAAAAGTTAATAACACACAGGGACACAAGGCAGCACAGATTGTAAACACTGACAGACAAAGACAGCCTACAATGATAAAGACAACAACAATTTCATTCACACCGGTGGAACTAAAGCTAATATAACAAATTAAGGCGAACGTATAAAGATCCTGACAGTGAAAGCTGGAGCTTGTTTCAACAGCTTAAAGTCTTGAAAGGTAAGTGTTTTTACCTCTAGTACACATTCCAATCATATGTTTCAATGTAGCCAGTAGTGTGAAGTTTATAGTTAATTATTACCAATAATTAAATGTTTGACTGCTAAATATAGAAGGTAATAAGAATGTAAAGTCCGGTTTAAGAATAGACATTTTATTGTTTGATATGATAAGTAAACTTTTAAACAGAGAAGACCCCTTTAGAAAGTTGGCAACCCTGTCGATGCTGCTTTTTTAAGTATGTTCACCAGGTGCAAAGGGTTTGTCTGCTTACTGTGCGTTTGGCAATCCACTAATGTTGACACATCTCCAGATGTATATGTGTCACACGTCTGTGGACGTCACTAGAATATTTAAGCATGTCTTTTCAAAGCCTGAAAGACACAGCCTCTGCTCTACTAACCATGTACTGTAGCCTCAAATTTTAGATTAGGTGAAAAGTTAGCAATGTTTATACACTGTCTGCACTTTTTAAACACTGAATGAGACACACAGATGTGTTTGTTTGTTTGTGTCTTATAAGGATCAACTGATTTTCATTCAAACAGTAGATCTTTGTACAATTTTAATGTCTGCAGTCATGTATACAGGTGTTATGATAAATGTATTACTTTGTTGTGCTGTCACCTAGGACATGTTTGCATTTGTTGGTGGGTGTAAGCAGGTTTTCGTGTCTGTCTGAGGCGTTTGTCTCACCTTTTGTCAGACACTAGACAAAGACTTAATACAATCCAAACAGTGGCCACATCGGAATGTCAGTCCGAGCGTGTTGAACATTAAGAAGTAAATCTCATTATTATGCAGCCATTCACACATCCAATCCTATATTTAAAAGGGTTTGGATAAATGTAGAGTTGTGAAAGTTTTCCTATTGAACAATTCTGTTTGCGCAGTTCATGTCTGATCTTGCCATAGTGGAGTGAGTTCTATGTGGAAAAACTTGCTACAGCTGAAAAATTACTTGTACTTACTTGGTCTGCCTTTCCTAAGAACAACCCCCCAAGCCATGGTGTACCAGCTGAGCTACAGGAACAAGTAGTATCCACATTATGCCTCTAAACAGGGCCGGAGTGGGGATCATTTTCAGCCCTGGAGTTTCATGCTTTAGACCAGGGGTGTCAAACATACGGCCCGCGGGCCGCATACGGCCCACAAAGGTGTCCAATCCGGCCCGCATGATGATTTATTAAATATGAAATACATATTTTAAAAACCCTTTCAGGCGGGTGTCTAGTTCGTTTTTAATATGAGAGACTTGCGGAAAGCAGCAAAATGCGGAACATAGACTAAACACGGTGCCCAAAAATCTTGCTGTTGTATTGTTACTGCTCCGCTAAAGATCCACTTATTCCGGTGATCCACTTCTTGTTTTTCCGACCGCTCCGCACTCCGCAGCATCTCTGTGTCCACTCTCTGCCTGGAGAGCGAAGACGACAGTTTCCGAAGTTCGTTGCATTAACAGGTAGATTAATTACATTAAATCAGTTGTTAAACAACAGAATTAGTAATTTGGAAGTTTGTTTATGTATTTCTTCCGGTAATAATTTGCTGTCGGTGTTTTAAAAGTGCTAACAAGTGCTAGCAAGCAAACAACAACAACAAAATAGCCACATTCTTATTAACGTTACAATACATGTCTAATCGATTAAATGTTCCCGATCAGATCTAAGTTAATATAAACACTCAATTTGCTGTTGTTGGCACACTTTGTAGACAAAAAATACAAAAAACACCAATGCCTTCACAAAATAACAACAGAGAACGGAAAGGGAGGCTGCTAAAGGCAGTTCAACATTGCAAACATGGATTTAAAGCTCCATCAAGCCAACAGGTAAATCATATTGAATATTTAGCAGATTGTCACATTTTAATTCCTGTTATTATATTTCCCATTATAATCACATGCTAGTAATATAACACATCATAATATTTTATTAAAACCCCCTTAGTGCCCTTTTTGGTTTGGGCCACTGCCCCATCTAGCATTTTCATTTTTTAAATGACTGTTCTCATTACAAATATATTCCAAAGAAAAGTGAATGATTTATAAATAATTTTGGCATTAAGGAATAATTCAAAAGAAGTTAAATTAAGGCTTTTCAACCTAAGGCCAGTGGATTTTGAACAGATGTAAATTATTTGTGTGTATAATATGTACAGTATAAGTGTGACCTTATGAAATGTAGTTTTCACAGAGCTGTGTGTTTCTCTAGTTTTCTTGCTGAACAAACGAATTAATTGGTTTGTTTAGTTAATATAAACACACATTATCAGCACACTAAAGTTTAAAAAAAATATCCGGCCCTCACATCATGGCGTTATTTACCATCCGGCCCTCAGCCTAAAATGAGTTTGACACCCCTGCCTTAGACGGACCACTTAAGTTCATGACTGACTAAATAATATCATTAAATCCTCAGTACCACAAGTCTGCAATAGTGCACTGTTCTCTGCATCCTTGCAATTCATTGTAGTTTTTTTAAATAGAAAATTTCAAAATCAATGCAAATACAGTAAACAATTATGATTTTTGCTATATTCTTGCAGCCCTACAATAAGGTATTTTAATATTATTCAATTAAACATGTTCAAAAGCTACTAAAAGGGAACCAATGTGTTTGTTGGGTTGAAAAAGTTTAGAAACTCCTGATATACAATACACAAGCAAGATTTATCAAGTATGCAGATGAAACGGGGGAAAAATAAAAAAATCGTTATCTTAATTTTATCTACATTGCCAAATACCTTGTGTCATAAAATAACAAATATTTAATGGACTTGTTTTACTTAAGAAAACATTATATTCATATGAAACGTTTTAAATAAACTGATGAGTTTTGCCTCAAATAGTTTTTTGTTATGAAAAAACGATGAATAATAATGACTATTCATAGACCATTCATTATTGCATCTATGACTTAGATTTTTAAAAATTACGAATTGTCTCATTTTCCTGTGGCCGTTCGTATCAGGTCATGCATCTAGAAGCCCGGCAAGCGCACTCAAATATAGACGCATCTGAATTTAAACTCGTGTTAACAAGCGAGCGCTTTGAAAAGCAGAAGAAACCCGTGCGTCTTGCGCTATCATTTTTAAAGCCGGCAAATTACGCAAGTGGGGCTGAATAAGTGCTGGCAGCAGCAACCTTCAACCTGGTGGCATGACAACTCCGGCCCTCGTGGCCAAAAAAAAGAATGGCCCACCGGGAATCCTCCCAGTCCTCCTATGGCCAATCCAGGCCTGCCTCTAAAGAAGACAACTGCACATTGTTTTATTATAGAACTTTAAAAAAAACAGATACATTGACCTGGGTGAGAAATCAATTGAATGAATTCATTCAAATTTTTTGACGCAGGCGATTTAAAAAAATAAGTAAATCAAGTTTTTGTGTAATGGCGCATTTTTGGGTCACGTGGCCTCTGTAGCGTTAATTTCACATAGCAGTATAGCAAGCGACAACAACATCATAGCACACACAAAACAGCAACAGCAAGTGACAACATGGCTACCGGTGAGAGTGGGAAGTTTGTTCCCAAGAAAGGAATAAAATCATCTGTTGTTTGGAACTGGTATGGGTTTGCTGCAACAGTTGTGGAGCAAGAGACCCCACGCTGCAACATTTGCCTAAAGCCCATCACAGTCAAAGGCAGCAGCACCACAAACCTATTCCAACACCTGAAACAGAGACATCCAGCCGAATATGAAAAAAGCCAGTCTCTCCGAGACGAACAAAATCGCAGTGACCAACAAACCTTAGTTAAAAAACAGCTAACTGTAGCTGAATCCTTTGCAAAAGGCACTGCACATGACAGGAAAGGGGCACCGGGAAGTATAATCAGTATTTCCATCCAAACGTCATACTTTCCCGAGGACCACACCAGTGAACTTGTTGCCAATGGACTGAGAGACGCTCTCAACTCCTGGAACCTGTCTGAGAATCATCTATGCTGCATGACAACTGACAGCAGCACCAACATGATTAAGCCCTGAGAGTAAACGGATGGCCAAACCTCCAGTACTTTGGACACAAACTACACAACGCTATTGGTAAGTCTAACAATAACTAAAATAAAATATTCCATTTTGACAGGGCTGTGCAAAAAAATCGCCTGCAATTCTCGTGCATGTTTCATCAATGAAGCCAGTTCCGTGATTTGTATTATTATTACAAAATTTTGACTAGCTTCTCTGTGAACTACGGCTCTGTGTAGTAAATGCCGCTCCATCTGAAAGCAGCTGGTGGCGATTTAATCACGGAACCAGCTTTACTGATGAAACACGTATGAGAATCACAGGCAATTTATTGCACAGCTCTACAACAGAGCACATATTATCCTCATCCAAACCACAGTCAAGCTAGATGATGCTCGTCTTTTCGTAATACTACTACTCCTACTACTACTACTACTGTCATTTAGCAGACACTTTTTCCAAAGCGACTTACATCTAGGAGAACAACACAAGCAAGAATCAAATAGGAGAGTCCAGCATGGATAAGTGCTGGTCAGATTGCTGTGAGTCCCATCGGACACAGGTAAAGGATTTTTTTCTTCTTTTTTTCAGTCAACTAACCCAAAATTTAGTCAACCTGACTCGACTATGAAAAGACGAGTAACAACTACTTGACTGCGGTTCATCCACTGTTTAAAAAGTTTAAGTGCTATATGTGATGATTTATTAATTAACTAGCAAAAAAAAACTGTAAAAATGTTTCAATATGGCCATTTCATCTGTGTTTGATTCTTAAAGACACTCAAATGGATTATTTTATAAAATTTCTCCACAAACTGCAGATATGCCTGTAGTAAACAAAAATTATTTTTGTGTATTTACAGTGTCTGAGTTTTGGAATGACAAAGTTTTGAAATACAAAAGAAAATAAATAATTTTTAGATGGATGTAGACTGATATTTATTAAAGTCCTTAATAGTGATGTATGTCTTTGTGTTTTATTCTTTATCATAGAGAATAGTGTTAAGGATCCCTGGATAGATTGTGCCATTGGAGTTTGCAAGAAGATAGTCGCTGCTTTTTACTACATCTGGAAGAAAAGAACAGAGCTGGGTGTAGCTCAGTCAGAGCTTGGCCTTCCCCCTCATCAGCTAACAACAGAATCTCCAACCAGATGGGGCTCGTGCCAAAAGATGATCGAGCGATTCCTGGAACAGGAGAAGACTATAGCCTGTGTCCTGGGGTCTGATGTTAAAAGCCACCATCTTGTGTCCTCTTGGCAAAATATCATATGAATATTTTGGATTCAGTAAACAAGGCAGTTAAACCTCCCAAGACTTTATGGATCAGAGGAAATGTATGTCAGTGTCTCATTCGTCTTTTGCAGCCTGAGGACAACGACACAGAGCTTACCAAAACAATAAAAAGGAACATACTGGGATACCTTGTTGACAAATACAGTGATCCTGTCAAGGATGAGCTCTTGGACATGGCCTCTCTGATGGATCCAAGGTTCTGGACATTCTACATCGACACAGACAAGGTGGAGAAAGTCAAAAGAAGAGCTGTCAGTGAACATGCACAGACCGCTGGTAGGCAGTATCCACGCGTGTAACCACAGTAGCAGCGCGACCGTCAAAGAAGAAGAAGCTTGGCAAGTTAACCCACAAACAAAGAAGAAACAGCAACTTCTTGTGTATGATTTGAAAAGACCAGCAATGATGGAAGTATATAAACAGCGACTTTTGTTGTGTTGTGGTTTTCCTTTTCCTCAAATGAAACAATCTTCAGTCTTAGGTTCTGATTTCAAGAGATAGACTTTTATTTTCCGGACAAAATAAAAAGCCGAGCCTGCCTGATGAATCTCCCAGGACCAGTCAGGCCGGCCTGGGAACAATCTTCAAACCAGTCTGAAGTCTGTGAGCCCGGCTTGGTAAATATATATGGTCTTTGTTCCTCCCCTCCATATGCTTAAACAATATGTTTCTGTTCAGGCTTGTAACTTGAAGAATCACATGACAGTCCTCAGACCAGTGTCCTGTTCCCATGACCCATTTGCCCCTTGGCCGAAAACCCCCCGTGCCTGTCCAGATGGCTCCCCAAACTACCATGAAACCTGATTACACACAGCTGTTCCCAAATCCACCTTCAAATGGCCTCTAAACTTCTAACACACAAGACACCACACAGATGGATTATACACTCATAACACATGACCCGCATAACTTCATAGTAAACAAATTGCGTGTGATTATAATGGTAAACTCATATTCATCATATTAATGTAGATTGGGATTAAAATAAAACTTCTTCATAATCCCCGCTCTGAGGCTTAATTTAGCCTCACCTTTCCTGTTTATTTTAATCCGGAGTGCAGTTTCATAATTCAGCGTTTCAATTATTAATATCTTGTGGCTAAAGAAAGCCACTATACCTTACCAATTACTAAATTATGCCACTGCACTTCGAACTATGGACAATAAGACAAACATCTTTCCATTCTCATTTTGACTTGAATGTAAAAGTAAAAGTACTTAAGCCCTAAACAGTTTGTGCGCAATTGGTTCTACGCTTACAGTTATCGTTTTAGCTATGTAGAGTATATGATAAAGCATCGTAAATGTAAAGTCAACGTTAATGAATCCAAGTAAAAAATAATAAAACAAAAGTAAAGTATGCATAATAAACAAAAATTAAATGTTATAGATTCAATGTTCAAATTCAAAACAAGTAAATATAACTAATTGATACTGAATTGAAGCATAAAAACTCAAAAATTAAGTATAATAAACAAGTATAAATGTAAGTTAATTCAAATAAACAAAGTAAAGAGCAATAACCAATAATAAAACTAGGTAAAGAAAGATTTCAACACAAATGAAAGTAAATTACTCCAAATAAAACAATTAAATGTAAATAACCAATAATAAACTAATTAAAGATTGCATTTTACACGCATAAATGTAATTAATTCAAATAAAACTAGTAAATGGAAATAACCCATAATATAACTAAGTAAATCATCCATAATAATTCTTGATCACAATTTAAATAATTTTTTTCCATCCTTATCAGAGTTGCTTGAATTCTCGTTTACTATTTGTAAATTCATTACTGTCTTGTAACGTAATTCCTGATAACATTCTTGTTGATTTCAAGTAAATTTTTCCATCATATTTTAACTTTCATTTGGTTCTCTAACCAGACACCAATGCCTCATTTACCCACTAACCTCTAATTAAAATTGATTCAGTATATGTTATCATGTATTTCTAATGGCTGCATCTAGTTGTTATCCTAAGATATAAATTAATGCCTTATTTGTAAACTTAATAATCTACTTTTTGATTGTAGTACTGTACATAATTTATTTGTTCTGTATTCTTATTCTGACAAAACTTTATTAAGTTCCTTATTTAGCTTAATCCCATGCCTTAATCTAATTTGGTATCCATTTGGTTGATCAACAGAATCTACATATAATTGATGATTAATTGTTGTGTTCATCCTTTTATAAGGATTCTAAATACCCTTCTTTTGTAGTGATTTCTTGTCTCCATCATATTTAAGTACTTTTTCTCTCCCTCCTAATGAGGTCAAGCATTTTCTTTTTCTACCAATCCAAAATAATTCTCCAATCGATATTATTTGATCTTCCAATACCTTCATTGTATATGTTGCTCTGATTTGATTATATTATTCTTCTAATAGCATTTCTCTTCTCACTTTTACATCTTAAGTTATACTTTTTGATGTTTTCACAATAGATTTAGAGGTTTCTTAGTTGATTCATTCAAAATTCTTGTTATAAAACATTTCCTATTTAATTTTCTTAAGTCTATAATTCCATAAGGCTTATATTATCTTGATTGTAATCTTACTGTACCATTCAGAATTTTACTGTACCATTCTGAAATATCTATCCTTCCTTTTTTATTTTTAGTGTTATTTACTACCATTGACACAAATTTCCAAATTGTGGCCTATAAGATGTATTTTTAAACTCAGAATTTCCCAAAAGACCTAAATATTATCCAGATAAGTTGACCTTAAACTTTTTCTCGTAACCCATAAGAATTCTTGTTGAATTTATCACCCTATTTATGTGGACTTTAAATTGTTATTACCTTATTAAAAGCTGGTTTAGTTTAAAGCATAAAAAGCAACTTTGTGAGCATATTTCCTTAACTTTAAATATTCCCCATTTGTATCATTGTTATCTTTGGGATGTTTCCCATAAAATGTCCACCTTATGTTCTCTGTTCAATGTCTCTATGTTTTCAGTCTTTCTTTCAGAGTCTGTTCCTTTGAAATTATTGCAGATCTTTCACTGTGCCTCGTTTAAGGCAAAAGTCCATCGCCAGGAAGTTTAATTGACTGTAGCAATGCAAATCTTCTGTAGTAATCAGTTTCGTTTTTTTTTTCAATTCAATTTCTTTTGACAATTTCTCTTTTTCACTTTTTCCTCTCGGTGTTCAAAACTTTGCTCTCCATCCGTCGGTATACTTGAATTGCTTTAACTTTGATTTGGTTTTGATGTTTCTTCTTTCATATCATTGGCATTCTTTCTCCTTCTCTCCTTCCTACGAGCTCTGCTATACATTGGCTGCTCCTCCCACTTGGACATTCTGGAGCTGGTCTCATCTTGTCTCCCCCAGTTAGGCGCCCTGTGGCCGTGTTTGGCCTCCTCCGACCTCTCGAACCTCAGATAAGCTAGATCATCTCGCACAAGGAGTCATGTTTCTCATCTCCTCCTCCACTCCTTTCAGCTTTTTCTGTACACAAATAACTCAATACATAGACAATTAGTTTGTTCATATAACACTTAATTCCAGATGTTTTTACAATACGCTTAGGTCTATCGGCGAATATTTCATGCAGTGTTAAAGGTGTACGGTTGTTAGTTTAGGTAAAACATAAGTTCTGTTATGATTAGTATTTTCACACATTTTGTTAAGTATGGCTTTGATGATTATTCCTTTTCTATACCTTTTTATCCACCATCCTTTGTGATTATAGATGATAGTCAAATTTTTCTTCTCTCTTATCCGTCACATCAATTTTTCCCTTCTTATCTCAACTCAAAATCCTTATTCTTCTCATGAATCAAATAATTTATTTTCATTCCACTTATTTGCCCCATGTACATCTATGATAATAATATTTATGACTGAGATTTCTCACTTCTATACAATCTAAAAAGATCTCCTGACACTCTGAGACCCTTTTTAGCTTCCACATCTGTTTGCCCATGCTGGCAAATCAACTGTTCTCCTGTGTCCCTATAACTCAATAACAACCAATCATTTTATCAACTTTTAGCATTAATCAACCAAATTAACTTTCCGCATGTTGTAATAGTAGTTCATCCATTCTAAACCTGTATAATATTTTCCCTTATAATTAAATACGTAAATGCAAGTATCTACTTCTTATGCAAATCCTAATTCACAGTAAAAATGTTTATCAAATGGAGAAACACTTGTAAGCAAAGTATGTAATTTTTTGGATCATCAATCTTTTCTTGTCATTAATTGCTCTTAAATCGTGACTAGATACAATTTAGATTTATTTACTTAAATTGTATGTTTGTTACAATAATTAGTTATTTCTTTTTTCTATTCTCACAGCTTTTTCTTGTTTACCTATTATAGTATCCTATGGTGTTTTTTTTTTCAATTTATTTCTTTTATCTATTTTATTTTCCTTTCTGCCATAGCTGTTCGATGCCATTTATATTTGCTTTTTAGCTTAGTACCATCATTGGAGTTCTAACTTCCTCTGTAGAATACCAAATTCAAACCCCCCAATTTTCATTATGCATTTCTTCCTGTCAGATTAATAGGAGTCTGATTTGATTTCAGAAAAGGTAGTCACACCTAACAGCATAAGTTCTTGATCAGCCTTTAAATTTGTCTAGCTGATTTTCTCATAAAGATTTTATGTGTCCCTATAAGGTCCTAGCTAAACATTGAACGGCTGTTTCACTCTTTCCCCTCTTTCACTCAAAGGCTCGTATGAAAATGAAAAAGTATAGTCCAGTTTTTCTCTTGTCTCCAAGAACAATATTGTCTTTGTGGGTCTCTCTGGACTCCACTCAGTCTTTTTTTTTAATTGTCATTGTGCAGTGCCCCATTCACTGCTTCATATAATCCCCTTCATGTAGGATGTGTCCACTGTTTAGTTTGAGTTCTCCTCTCTTTGCAGCTCCAACACTTTGATGTCACACAGTTTTTGCCATTGTCTTTTCATCGCCAGCTTTTGTTCACTTTCTTGAATGTCAAAGGACATGATCAGCCCACAAGGTTTTAGCTTGACCCATGCAAAATATTGCCTTTTGATTTAAAATAAAATTTATTTTGTGACCACCTTCCATCATCAGACGAAGACTCCTCTTCATTTTGTAATAATTTATCTTTGTATAATTTATCTGTGTCATTCACCTTTTAATAATTTTCCTGTCCTTTTTATTTTTCTCTTTATTTCCACCTTTAATAACTTGGTCTCTACTTTTTTCTCTAATTTGTTGTTTTTTCTTTTCAAGGCTTTACTTCTGTCTTCCTGCTAGATTTTAATCTCACAATTCCCTTGAGCTATGGCTTTCCCCCTCCCTTTCTCTCTCTCTCTCTCTCTCTCTCTCTCTCTCTTTCTCCCTTTGAGCATTTCTTTGTCTGTTAATTATCTCCTCTTATCTTTCATTAGTTTATATTTTTATTTAGTTGTACTTCTCCTCACACAATGCCACATCAAATGTTTCCTCATTTGAACATCCAATTATTCTATTTTCTAATTCTCCACACAACAGTTGTTTAATCCTTATTTTTCCATTAATGTGACTGCCATAATCTTTCCTTTGCAATATAACACACCTTATATTTTATAGTTATTTCTCATTTAACCACTTCACAAACTTATTGTTTTTATTTATCCAATTTATATATTCTCCTAAAAATAACTAAAAAAAATTTTTTTTTTGACTACAATACCTCAGAACCACAATGTCTTCAACTCTAATCTTTAATACCCAGCATTTATAACTGCCTCTTATCCATAATCATATTCTTAGTCTTATTCACATACTTTCAAACTTTATCCCCTTTTTTATAGTTTTGAACAATCTTCACTCCTGTAACACAACAACTCTCTGTGCTCTCTACAGAGCAGCAGAAGAAAGACACACCCACTGCTCACTCAGCCCCCACTCTTTCCATCTCATACATTCACACACACAGACTCTTTCTAGCACAGACACATTGCATTCTCACACAAATAAAATAAAACAACTCTATCTAGACTACCTGTCCAAATTCATCTTTCCACTACACTTCAGTCGACATGGAAAAGATTCACTTACACAATTTACCAATCCGACATGACAAATAAAACAAAAACAATATCTTTCATCAGCCCGGGCCTTCCAAAACCACAAAACAAATAACACATAGACCGTACCTGACCTGCAGGACTTTAATAACTCTTCTCTCCGAACCCCAACGTGTCTGCCCCGACACGGTAACACTCAGGTTCGCGAAACTTCTTAGGCATTTTCTCAACTTAACATTAAATCTTTATCCAAGCCACTCAACGACAAAAATAAAACAATAAAACTCATTCACACAACAAACCATCATCTGTCCTAGCACACATTCCTTTTGAAAATGAAACCCTTTATTCTTATAATTTAATCTCGTAATCTTTAATTTCCCCTTTTTATTCTTAAATTTGGAAGAGCATTTGTGATTTGACCCCGACGTGACGACTTTTGCGTGTTCTTTTTTGTTTACATTGACCAATTAAACAATCATTACTGCACCTCCATCAACGTAATGATTTAAAATTTTAACTTCAAATTAAACCAAATTAAACCTCTACGTTATACACTTCCTCGACAAACGTAGCATATGCAACCTTGCATACAAACTCTTACGCGTTCCCTTAACTTAAATCTGTTTCAATTCACCATGATCATCAAAGCCAAAGTAATTAACACAGATTCATGCATGCATGCCTTAATTAGATTGTACCCTTGAAATCAAAACCCAGTTCACATCTATGGTTCTTAAATTTAGAAGAGCTTAAATTTCTCACCACGTTGAGCAAAGTCTGCCAAACAACACAAACCTAATTTAATAAGCAAAAAGTGCTTACCTTATGGCCATACGTTGTTTGTGTTGCTCGTCAGGTTCGCCCAGGTGGTGTGACTGTCCAGCTCTTTTCTATCCCGGGTTTCGGCACCAAATGTTGTGGTTTTCCTTTTCCTCAAATGAAACAATCTTCAGTCTTAGGTTCTGATATCAAGAGATATACTTTTATTTTGCGGACAAACTAAAAAGCCGAGCCTGCCTGATGAATCTCCCAGGACCAGTCAGGCCGGCCTGGGAACAATCTTCAAACCAGTCTGAAGTCTGTGAGCCCGGCTTGGTAAATATATATGGTCTTTGTTCCTCCCCTCCATATGCTTAAACAATATGTTTCTGTTCAGGCTTGTAACTTGAAGAATCACATGACAGTCCTCAGACCAGTGTCCTGTTCCCATGACCCATTTGCCCCTTGGCCGAAAACCCCCCGTGCTTGTCCAGATGGCTCCCCAAACTACCATGAAACCTGATTACACACAGCTGTTCCCAAATCCACCTTCAAATGGCCTCTAAACTTCTAACACACAAGACACCACACAGATGGATTATACACTCATAACACATGACCCGCATAACTTCATAGTAAACAAATTGCATGTGATTATAATGGTAAACTCATATTCATCATATTAATGTAGATTGGGATTAAAATAAAACTTCTTCAGTTGCAGTTTGAGTTAAATCACTCCAACTTGGCTCAACTTGGAAATACATATGATGCAGTGTTTTTACCTGACGGGAGGGGTTGTGGTGGAGCGAACACAGCGCTTGCGGTCCGCATAGAACTGATGCACTGTTAAAATTTTTGCCAGGTGCACGTCAGGCTACGGATAACCTACGCCATAGAGCTTACGCACGACTATAAATCGGGCTTTAGCCAGACCCCAAGAGGAAAAAGACCTTAGCAACCTTCTTTAAGAAGAGTGTTGTTGTGCCAACCTCTGACCAGTTGGAAGAAGCTAAAATAGAAACTGAGCTAGCAACCTATTTGCTCTTGCCAACGGCAGACCCTGACACTGATCCACTGCAGTGGTGGAAGAGCAACAAATCCAACTTCTCAAGGCTCAGTCAGCTGGCCAAGAAATACCTCAGTATCCCTGCAACAAGTGCCCCATCTGAGAGGCTTTTCAGTGTGGGGGGGGGGAGTTCTCACATGCAGCAGAGCTTGCCTCAAGCCAGAGGCAGTGGACAGGCTGATTTTCCTTGCAAATTTTTTTTTTAATATTATTGACAGCAACTTAAGCACATATCTCATCTTCTGCCCCTCAACAAAATGTGATTTTTCTTTCCTGTTAATACATTCAGGGACACAAATGGCTTATTTTTTTAAAGCAAAGTTTGCACTTTATCAATTTCAGTTGGAGTTGATGTATTATTTATTTTGCACATTTTGTACTTTGCAAAATTTTTGTTTACATTAGTATTTTACTCAAGACAGAGGTGTTGCCTCTTTACGTTGTTATTTTAAATTCTATGCAAAGTTCTATTAAACACAGATTATTTTTTTCTGTTTTTGGTTAGAAAAATTAAATTCAGCTAAAAGTAAGATGAGTTCATGTTCATGCCATGTATCCCTGTATGTTGTTAGATTGTTTGGGCTAGATACAATGAAAAATGTAACTGTGAATGTATTGTTAATGCTTTAGAAAATGGTGCTACTCTCAATGTGAATGTTTTGTCTCCTTTTAGTCTAGACTAAAAAGTGTGACTGAAAACACAGCTGGGACTTTGATTAAAAGAGATTGTTCATTTAATCATTATTCATCCCAGAAATGGGGGTTACATTTGTCTTGCTTTTGATTAAATAAAAACAAAATTTGCTTTAAGTTGTCTGCCGTTTGTTATTATTGCTTTTACAGGGGCGCAACTACCCAGTGCCAAAGGGGTATGCGGCAACAATTTAGCCCCCCCCCCCACAAAAAATACATTCAAATTTTCGATTTTAAAAAGTACAAATATGGCACACACAAACACACATTAATTAATAAAGCTACCAAACACTAACCAGTCTGTTAACATTAATATTTGCCCAGCCTCTAAGTTTGATAGCAAATCTATTCATGATTCCATGGTAAACCATAGATATTGCATTAGTTGTTTTTCAAATTATTGTCATTTATTGTACATGGCATGCTACCTTTCAGCTCAGCAACCTCGGTTTTGCATAACAAGCTTGCCTTAATTTAAATCCCTATTTGGCTGCTATTAGTGATGCACCGATATAAAAAATTCTGGTCTGAACCCGAAAATGTAGGATTCACTTGGCCGAAAAACGAAACAGAAGCCGAAAATGGCTTCTTTTGAAAACTTTAAAATGTTTAACGTTTCTCTGTATATCTGCTTGAGTTTAATGAATCTGAATTCTGAAACCCAGAATGGCAGTGCATGGGGCTATATATTTTGCAGTTGCATGTAAATATATTTTTCTTTGCTGTGTAAAAAACAGTGTAAAACCAGCAGTAGAACTTAATCCAAACTCAAACTGTGAAAATGTAGCCTATTTAGTTAAACACATGTGCAGTGCTATGCACATTGTAATGTAATTAAACGCTTTTTATACCATCGCCTTGGCTCTCCCCTGGTGCTCCGCAAATTCCGCAGATTTAATGCCCGCATACCCACTTTTTGCGCCACTGTTGCTTTACTTAATAAGGAAAATCAGAAAAAACGTAAAACGAAAAAATTATAATAATAAAATCAAAGATTTTATTTTAGGGGCCATATCTCCTAGGCAGCCCTACAGATACATAAGAAAAAGTGTATAGCCACTTACAAAATGCTGAATCATTAACTAAGATTTCAAATAATACAACACCAAGATGAATAATAATTTTGCCACTGTCCCCTTTAGTTTGTTCACTGTGTTTACCATAAACATTCATAAAAATATGCAAAAATACCTTATTAAAATA
This sequence comes from Misgurnus anguillicaudatus, assembly GCF_027580225.2. Classification (NCBI taxonomy): domain Eukaryota; kingdom Metazoa; phylum Chordata; class Actinopteri; order Cypriniformes; family Cobitidae; genus Misgurnus; species Misgurnus anguillicaudatus. The sequence goes on along the minus strand of NC_073357.2, from coordinate 20,467,119 downwards.
TGCACATATTAAAACCCTACCGGTTTGTAAATGTTAACAGGAAGTGATTTTTTTCTATGGTTTAAAATCATGCTGTCCCTAACCTCTAGCCCTGGATCGATACATTATAAAAAATTAAGATGATGAATCACATCATTTGATTTCACTCACAAGCTGTTTATAAAAAAGACTAAAGTTTGCAAACACTTAGATAAAAATTCTTTGATGATCAAGTTAAGATGGATTTCACCTAAACACCATTGTAATTTTTACCATCTTTGTCACTTTCACCTTTGGCTTGCTCACTGCTAACTTTGTTAATATTATGTTTTTTTGTCAAGAAAGTTCAGGAGTCGGAGTCTCAAATGCGAGATCAAGAAGTTTATTTATAATAACACACTGAGTCTGAAGGGATACGCTTGAAGACGAAGCACCCGACAATATCAGATTGACAGAGTAAATATAGATCCACACGAGTCCACAATCCACAGGGGGAAAAAGTCTCACACACTGCACCGCCGAAGAAGTCCAATAGTGACGAGGAGGTCTACCCACTTCCGATGACGTCACACAATAGGAAGCCGAAGACAGCTGGTATACGCTTGAAGACGAAGCAACCAACTGCGCGAGAACTCAGGAAACTAGACACACTGACAGTAATCCACTGACCAAACACACAGGATCGAGAATCCTGGACAGAGACAAGAGTCCGGATGTCGGCGATTGAACCTGGGGCGAGAGCAGAGATGGTGAGACAAATAACAGCGGGCAGCTCTACATGGACAGGGAGCGAGACAGTAACCAACCGGGAAACAATGAGCGCGTGACAAAGGACAAAACGCAAGACTATAAAAAGACCAAAAGGAATAGGACATGTCTGGGAAACAATCAGAGAAACGAATGGGAGGAGCGAGTGCACACGTGAGGAACCAACACCAAAGGTAAACAAACAGACACACAAACACTGCCGATCACCCAGGTGCCATGACAGTACCCCCCCCCAGGGCCGGCACTGGACGGACCTGGAGGAGGCTCACCTCGTCGCCGACGGAAATCCTTGATCAGACCAGGATCCAGCACATCCCGAGCCGGAACCCAACACCTCTCCTCCGGACCGTAGCCCTCCCAGTCCACTAAATACTGAAAACCTCTGCCCCTGCGATGAACATCTAGTAATCTCCTAACCGTATAGGCAGGAGCACCATCCACTAGACGGGGGGCGGGAGGGTTGGGGGCAGAGACAGGGGAAAAATTACTGGCAAAAATCACAGGTTTAACCTTGGATACATGAAAAACAGGGTGAACCCGACCAAGAGTAAGTGGTAACTTGAGCTTCACTGCTACCGGACTAATGACCTTAACAATACTGTATGGCCCAATGAAACGCGCAGCCAGCTTTCGAGAAGGCTCACGGAGAGGCAAATCTTTGGTAGAAAGCCATACCTTTGGTCCACACATAACGAGGTGGAGGTTGTCGGTGGCGGTCAGCCGCGACTTTGGTCCGTCTGGAGAATTGTAATAAAAGGTCTTTAGCTCTTTTCCAAGTGCGTTTGCACCTACGGACAAAAGCTAATGCAGACGGAACCGCTGCATCGGGTTCCTGTGATGGGAAAAGGGGGGGTTGATAACCGATGGATAGTTCAAACGGGGACATATTAGTAGAAGCGACAGGAAGAGAATTATGTGAGTACTCAACCCACGGGAGCTGTTGGCACCAAGAATTCGGATATTGTGACGACAGACAGCGAAGCGTTTGACCGAGATCCTGATTAGCCCGTTCACATTGCCCATTGGTCTGTGGATGATAACCAGAAGACAAGCTGGCAGTGGCGCCGATCTGTCTACAAAACTCCTGCCAGAACCGGGAAATAAACTGAGGACCCCTATCTGAAACCACATCAGTCGGAAGACCATGTAAACGAAAAACGTGGTTGATCAGAACCTGAGCCATCTCCTTGGCAGAAGGAAGTTTAGGTAAGGGAATAAAATGAACCGCTTTGGAGAAACGATCCACCACAGTCAAAACGACAGTGTTACCATCAGATGCCGGTAAGCCGGTGACAAAATCAAGGGCTATGTGAGACCAGGGGCGGGAAGGGATGGGCAAAGAATTGAGCAGACCAGCGGGAGGCTGATTAGATGCTTTGCTACGAGCACACGTAGAACAGGCTAATACAAACTGTCTGATGTCTGTAGCCATAGAAGGCCACCAAAAACGTTGGCGGACGGCAGCCAACGTTCTCCGAATACCTGGATGGCCGACAAATCTGGATTCATGGCCCCACCGGATGACATCGGAACGTAAATACTCAGGAACCCACAGACACCCCGCTGGACACCCATCTGGCCTTTCCTCCTCTCGTCCGGCCTCTCTCACCCGCTGCTCGATCACCCAAACGAGGGCACCGACCACCCTGCCCTTAGGAAGAATGGTTTCGGTCCGCTCAGACTCGGAATGACCGAACAGACGGGAGAGAGCATCAGGTTTAGTATTCTTGGAGCCAGGCCGGTACGAGAGAGTGAAATTAAAACGGTCAAAGAAAAGTGCCCAACGAGCCTGCCTAGATGTTAACCTTCTGGCCGAACGGATATATTCTAAGTTCTTATGATCCGTCCAGACCAGAAAGGGCTCCGAGGTTCCCTCCAACCAGTGACGCCACTCACCCAGCGCGAGTCTAACCGCCAGCAGCTCCCTATTACCTATGTCATAATTTCGTTCCGCTGGGTTTAACCGGTGAGAGAAAAAAGCACCCGGATGTACTTTCCCGTCAATGGACGACCGCTGTGATAAAACGGCAACTACCCCAACATCAGAAGCATCTACCTCCACTATAAATTGTTTAGCCGGGTCAGGAAGAGAGAGGACAGGAGCAGAAATGAAACAGGACTTTAATTCATCAAAGGACTCCTGAGCCTCCTTATTCCAGCGGAAACACACTTTAGAGGAGGTGAGAGCAGTAATAGGTCTAGCGATCTGACCAAAGTTTCTGATGAAACGCCGGTAAAAATTGGCGAACCCCAGAAAACGCTGAAGCTCTTTACGAGTGTCGGGCACTGGCCATTTGGCGACCGCTTTAACTTTAGCGGGATCGGGGCGAATCTCTCCCTCAGCAATAACGAAACCCAGAAACGAAACTGACACCCTGTGGAACTCGCACTTCTCCGCCTTAACAAAAAGTTGGTTCTCTAAAAGCCGTTGTAAAACTTGGCGAACATGCTGAGTGTGTATCTGCATGAAGGGAGAAAAGATGAGAATGTCATCAAGATACACAAAGACAAAATTATTAATCATGTCTCCCAGCACTTCATTTACCATAGTTTGGAAAACAGCCGGTGCGTTACAAAGACCAAATGGTAAAACGCAGTATTCCCAGTGTCCTGATGGTGTATTAAAGGCTGTCTTCCACTCATCACCCTCTTTGATGCGTACCAAATGATAAGCATTGCGCAGATCCAACTTGGTAAACACGCGTGCTCCCTGTAATAACTCGAAAGCCGAAGACATTAACGGTAAGGGGTACTTATTCTTAACAGTAATGTCATTAAGCCCTCTATAGTCAATGCACGGACGAAGAGACCCATCTTTCTTTTTAACAAAGAAAAATCCAGCACCGGCTGGAGATGAGGAGCGGCGAATGAGACCGGCATTAAGCGCTTCATTAATGTACTTATCCATAGCCTCTCTTTCAGGTTTAGAAAGGGAAAAAACACGACCCTTAGGCGGAAAAGTACCTGGGAGAAGATCGATAGAACAATCGTACGACCGGTGAGGTGGTAAAGAGGTGGCCCGAGCCTTACTGAACACCTGCCGCAGATCGGAATACTCCGCCGGGACCCCCGAGAGATCGGCAGCAGGAATCTGAAAAGTAGAACAAACAGAAGCAGAAGGAGCAGGACCAAGACACGAAACATGACACGAAGACTTCCAAGACAAGACAATATTGTTCTGCCAATCAACGTGAGGGTTATGTTTAGTTAACCAGTCATGCCCCAAAATAATGGGTGAAAGACATGACTGTAACAGATAGAATTCAATGACCTCACGATGATTGCCAGAAACATACAGACCTACAGGGGGAGTGCGATGGGTGATTACTGCCATATGCTGACCCTTTAACGTCCAGGCAGAGAGAGAAGAGGATAAAGGGATAGCAGGAATACCCCAAGATTCAGCCAACCTGGCATCCAAGAAACTTGCCTCCGCACCAGAATCCAGCAATGCCTGTGAATTAAAATCAGAGTGGTTATATTTCAAAATTACAGGCAATAAGGTGCGGTTTACGGGAGAATCAAAGGATGAAACGCCCACCGACACTCCCGGGTTTATCGGCGGGCACCCCCTTTTACTGGACACGCAGCGACTAAATGCCCCGCCTTACCCCAGTAGAGGCACAATCCATTATTCAAGCGACGTTGTCGTTCACTGCCGGTAAGGCGGAGCCTACCCAATTGCATAGGTTCCTCGAGTTCAGACGGTGAAACAGGTGTAACAGGTGAAACCGAAGACTCAGATGCCACAGTAAAGCGACGAAATGACTGGCGAAGGTCTCGTTGACGCTGACGAGTCTCTATGCGTAATGCCATGTCAATCGCAGCTTCCAATGACGTAGGTGGGTCCCGTGCAGCGACTTCATCCTGGATGTGCGGGTTGAGACCCTCAAGGAACTGAGCTCGGAGAGCAGCATCATTCCATCCACAAGTGACAGCCAAGGTCTAAAAAGTGATAGCGTAGTCTGTGACGGAAGAATCTCGTTGTAATAATCGCACTTATTCAGCTGCTGCCATGTCACCTTGTAGAGATCGATCGAAAAGTCTCAGCATTTCGTCCTTGAGGGCCTCGAACGAAGCCGTGCACGGGGCCTGGACCTCCCAAACAGCCATTCCCCAGTCTCTCGCCCTCCCCGTGAGCAGTGTGAGAACAAACGCTTGAAGACGAAGCACCCGACAATATCAGATTGACAGAGTAAATATAGATCCACACGAGTCCACAATCCACAGGGGGAAAAAGTCTCACACACTGCACCGCTGAAGAAGTCCAATAGTAACGAGGAGGTCCACCCACTTCCGATGACGTCACACAATAGGAAGCCGAAGACAGCTGGTATACGCTTGAAGACGAAGCAACCAACTGCGCGAGAACTCAGGAAACTAGACACACTGACAGTAATCCACTGACCAAACACACAGGATCGAGAATCCTGGACAGAGACAAGAGTCCGGATGTCGGCGATTGAACCTGGGGCGAGAGCAGAGATGGTGAGACAAATAACAGCGGGCAGCTCTACCTGGACAGGGAGCGAGACAGTAACCAACCGGGAAACAATGAGCGCGTGACAAAGGACAAAACGCAAGACTATAAAAAGACCAAAAGGAATAGGACACATCTGGGAAACAATTAGAGAAACGAATGGGAGGAGCGAGTGCACACGTGAGGAACCAACACCAAAGGTAAACAAACAGACACACAAACACTGCCGATCACTCAGGTGCCATGACAGTTTTGGGTCAGGGTTGGGTCAAGATGTTATTTACATTTGATGGTATTTTATTTACCTGTCATAAACTGTAAAACGTAAAAGCGGCTCTACTTAAAAACTTACTTCAATTGGTAACACCTAATATTTAAACATTTTTTTACTTTAACTATTTCACTTAAACGAAGAAAATTTAAGTTGATAAAATACCAAATTTTTAGGCATTATCAATAATTTGATCCAACTTTAACTTTTTACAGTGTATATTATGCAAATGTATATACCATTTATGCTGTACAGTATGCTTAATAATCTTAATAATCCCATAAAAAATCTTGGTACTGTGCAAGCACTTGAATAAGTTTCACTAATATACATCTTTCCATCCATTTTATACTGTATATTATATTGTGTAATATAATATACATTGTATAAAAAACCCTATACTCTTTATATTTCATAATGTTATATTAATTTCTATCTACTTTCTGTGTACTACTAACATGTATTTACTGTAAATTTGCTGCTCTGCAACAATGCAATAAGAAATTTGTCAAAAGGGCTATAGAAATACATTTGAATTAAAGTAATTCTAACAGATTCTTTGTTGTAAAGTGTATGATCTCCACCTCTCTGCTGCCCTCTTGTTACTCTTAACTAGGTTAGGAGACCTCTCCAGCTCTCTTAAATAATTTAGGAGCTGAGACCTACTCTTACCACTTATGGTGCGTTTACACCAACCGCGGTAGAGGCGTGAAGCGCGAGTGATTTCAATGTTAAGTCAATGTGCAGACGCGTTGACGCGCGTCAGTAGGTCCCGCGGCGCGGAAGAGGCGTTCGGCACGGAGCGGAATACGCGTTTCACGCGCGAAAGGCGTTTGACGCCCAAAATGCGTTTGGTGTAAACTCAGCATTAGGAGGCTTTATAATCAAACTTATTCATAAGTCTAGGAATAAGAGTAAAATGACGTCATTCTTAGAATTTTGACACACTTAAGACTCTGAGCGGCTTTATACATACGGGCGCAGGGATCGTATGTATAAAGCCGCTCAGAGTCTTAAGTGTGTCAAAATTCTCAGAAAGACGTCATGTTACTCTTAAACATCTCAGAAATGCTCTTAAGAATAGTCTTAGGGGCCAGTCACACCAAAAGCGTTTATGGCAGTTGCAGGCTCCTTTTTTGAATGATATTCTATGGGCAGGGCTCATTTGCGCGCTGTTTATGCGCGCCAAGTGCCTTGCGGTTTTTGCCGCCTTCCGCGCACGCGTTTTTGAATGAGCGCTGAGAGCGGAGAAGCGCCCAACGTCATTCGTGTCTTTCCATTATCCAATCGAATGAGGAGAGAGGCGGGCCTTAGGTTGTGGTGAGGGAAGTTTACAGGTGCTTTGAAGAACCGGACACCACTCGCTCACTCTCTCCTGCGTGTTTGTGCACCTCTCACCCTCTTTTTAAAGTTTCTGCTAATATGACAGTTAACAGCAAAAGAGGGCTCACGCTTCAATATTTGATTGACAAGACAGCTGACTCGGCGGTTGCTTAGCAATACAGAAAGCCGCGTCGCACTGCTCTTTTTTAAAAAAAAAATGCAGTGCGTCGCGCCTTGCACTTGCAAGCATTTAAAGCGCTTTTGGTGTGACTGGCCACTTAAGCTATGATTCTTAGTAAGGAGTAGGACCAGTCTGAGAGTAGGAGACGTTTATAAAGAGGCTGAAAGCAACTTTCAATAAAGTGTAAGACTCATTCTTAAGTGCTGACCAGGGCAGCCTTAACCTAATGTGAGGCCCCGGGGCTAAGAGGTTTTGTAGGCCCCCCTTCCCCTCGATTTATAGTCTCTTTTTTTAAGCGTAATATCTAGGTAATCTACATCACAAAATGCATTAGTTTCTTTTGAGACATACAACAGTGAGTTTTCCCTCTTTGAGCCAGAAAACACCATAATATTGTTATTAATATATCAATGAGCCCACTTGAGCATAAACACAAGACACTTTATTTCAGTGGTCGCCGGTCCTGGTCCTGGAGGGCCGTTGTTTCTGCGGAGTTTGGCTCCAACCCTAGTAAAGCACACCTGGAGTAGCTAATTAGTAGGGATGGGCGAGTACAGCATTATCTGTATCTGTATCTGTAAACCATCCGTGTGTCTCAACCAGCTCCCTTGTTCAGTAGTCAGGGCACTGATCAGGGAGTCGGCCATTTTAAGGGCTGTCTCAATCGCAAAATCCGTCCAGTGCACTGAAACATTTGTTCCCTAAAAACTCCCACAATGCAACCCAAAAACCAGTGAGCATCGATGGTCCCTATGTTCCCTTACCGGAAATCACGTGACCTTTCTGAAGCTCGTCAACCGAAAATCAAGTAATCCAACTCAATTAAATTTATGAAATGTGACAGAACTTTTATAAAGACAAACGTTTGTTTTAGTTGTAAATATAAACACGCATTGCTACACAGTAAGGAACCACAATCTACTCAATATTTAAAATAATAATATTTATTTAAAATTGTAAATATATTTATTACATTTAAAATGTAATTATATGCCTCCAATTTTAAGCACAGATATGTAAGAGAATAGTGACAGCATTTTTCACAATGTACTGTTTTTAAAATTAAGTCAGAGAGATGTTGGTTTTGCCGGTTGTTGATGAGTAACAGCTGTGAGTGATTACAACGCGCTTAAGCAGCCACGTGACAGAAAAATAAGTGAACATTGTCCCAATGTGAAGTGAGCTAGGGTCCTTACCAGTGCCCGAACCTGTGTACACGATATACTGATTCACGACCTCGGGAGCTAGGGAACGAATTAAGACACACGGCATATGAATTATCTGTATCTGTATCTGTACTCGGAGTGGGTGTGGCCTAACCCGGAAGTAGGTGGGGTTTGTCTTGAAATGGGCGGGGCTTTAACCGGTATGTTATTTTAAGCATGCAATTAATATATGGGTTGATCAGAAATTGTTATATTTCTGTATCACTGATCATAAGAGGGAGAGAGAGAGTGTTTGTTTGTGTGTGTAGCTTAGTAATATTTATAAAACTAACTTTAACTTACTACCTTTATTTTTTATGAAATACAGCAAAGACGTGCCAGACACTCAGTGTCTGGTTACTGGTTAGAGACACCTGAAGTTTTAAAAAAGAAAAAAATTCTCCGACAGGCAGAGACGCGATGCAAGTGGCATTCACGTCTGAACGAACCCACGTTTACCAGAACTCTGCTGGTTAGTACATATTAACGTTACAACCCGAAGTAAAAAGCTGAAGAAACCCTCAACGTTAATGGAAAAGAACCGTGAACCTGAGTGACTGAGGGAGAGAGACAGAAAGCTGTTCTGTGTATGAGTGTGCAGAGCGGGACACAGTGGTTAGAGAAAGCTCCCAGCTGAAGGTTTAAAAAAGAAAAAAAATCTCCGACAGGCAGAGACGCGATGCGCGTCGCATTCACGTCTGAACGAACCCACGTTTACCAGAACTCTGCTGGTTAGTACATATTTGAACGTTACAACCCGAAGTAAAAAGCTAAAGAAACCCTAAACTTTAACGGAAAAGAACCGTGAACCCGAGTGACTGGTGGAGAGAGACAGAGAGCTTTTTTGTGTGTGAATGAGCAAAGCGCAGCTGCGGGACACACAGCAACACAATACATCTGTATTTGTGTAGGGGCGGGGCGGCGTTGTTACTACTAGCCTATCTCACGCTGACACAATCAGCTACCCAATGATGGTTTTCATTTAATCCGAGCACAGATATGACTCGTATTACTCGTATAATACTCGTACTCGGCAGAAGTGCTTTATCCGTACCGGCTCATCTCTACTAATTAAGGTGTTTCAGGTCTGTTTGATTAGGGTTGGAGCTAAACTCTGCAGAGACACCGGCCCTCCAGGACCAGGATTGTTGACCACTGCTTTATTTAACAACCACACACAGCAACTTGTGGTGATAATAAAACCAAAATGTGTGAAAGTTTATATGTTTAAGCTTTATGTTTATATAGTTTTTGGAATATACAAATTTGCCAAAAATTGCTACTCACTAACTAAATGCTCACCACTTAGTATTTATGCATACATAAGCATGTAAAACGACCAAGTATGAATATGCACAAGACAGACAGGGAACATACCTGTATATAAGATCTTTAGATAGTGAGATTATAATGGTGCTATCAGGGGATGATCATTTGAGATGGTCTAGTCGCTCTTTACTTTCTTAGACTTGCACCTTTACCGTTGCGTCTCTTTCTCGTCTTTCTAAACCAACAGATGTGTGTACTGTGAGCTAACGTCGTGTCAAACTACATCGTTCCAGCTGCGCACGCGTCACTGATATAAACCCGAGTAAACTTAAACTTTATAACAACTAACAGCATTATGTGCGTAAACGCCTTTCTTAATTTAGCGGCACAGTTTCTTGTGCACGGTTATATTATTCATATAATTTATATACATTTAAGTATACCATTGCTGTCTTGATAATCGCATTAATATTCTTGGTACTGTGCAAGCACTTGAATAAGTTTCACTAATATACATCTTATACTGTATATTATATTGTGTAATATAATAAACATTGTATAAAAAACCCTATACTCTTTATATTTCATGTTATATTAATTCCTATCTACTGTCTATATACTACAAATTTTTATAATAAAATATATTTATTGTACATTTTCTGCTCTACAACAATGCAACAATATTTTTTTTCAAAAGTGCTTTAGAAATACATTTGAATTAAAGTAATTCTAGCACATTCTTTGTTGTAAAGTGCATGATCCTTCGCCTCTCTGCTGCCCTCTTGTTACTCTTAACTAGGTTAAATAATTTAGGAGCTGAGACCTAGCCTTAACACTTAGGAGGATTTATAAATCAAATTTATTCTTAAGTCTAGGAATAAGAGTAAAATGACGCCATTCTTAGAATTTTGACACACTTAAGACTAAAATTTTACTCTGAGCGGCTTTATACATACGGGCCCTGTTGTTTTCTTAAAGCTGACTTTTACCTTACTTACAAGAAATACATTTAGTAATTCTCCAAAATTGCTTGGATTTATACTGACATGTAAGATTAGCTTCGTCACATTAGATATAAGGGATAGTTCACCCAAAAATGAAAATAATGTCATTAATGTCGTTCCAAACTCGTAAGACCTCTATTCATCTTCGGAAAACAGTTTAAGATGTTTTATATTTAGTCTGAGAGCTTGATCCTTAATTGAAAATGTACGTACTGTATACTGTCCATCTCCATAAAGGTAATAAAAACATCATTAAAGTAGTCCATGTGACATCAGTGGGTCAGTTAGAATGTATTGAAGCATCGAAAAATACATTTTGGTCCAAAAACAAAAGAAAAATGACAACGATATTCAGGATTGTCTTCTCTCGTCTGTTGTGAAGTGCATGTGCGAGACTAACGTCATGTGACTGCAGTGACTCAGATGACGTACAACGTGGCTGATGTGTTATCTGGTGCGCCCCAGCTGTTTCTTTTTTTGTGCACCGGGGCTTTGTTTACAGTCTGAGGGAGACACATTTCATTTCACATGCTGTAAGTTTGAAAAAAAAACTGATAATAATCTGAGGATAACACGTCATCTGCGTCACTGCAGTCGCGTGGCGTTGGTCTCGCTCATGCCCTTCGCAGCAGACGTGGAAGAGGACAATGCTGAATGAGGGGCCAGTCACACCAAAAGCACTTTAAACGCTTGCAAACGCAAGGCGCGACGCACTGCCTTTTTTTAAAAAAAGAGCAGTGCGACGTGGCTTTTCATATTGCTAAGCAACCACCGAGTCAGCTGTCTTGTCAATCAAATATTGAAGCGTGAGCGCTCTTTTGCTGTTAACTGTCATAGTAGCAGAAACTTTAAAAAGAGGAGGCTTGCTCTGACCTTGTTTGAGGATGAGAGGTGCACAAACACACAGGAGAGAGTGAGCGTGTGGAGTGCAGTTCTTCAAAGCAACTGTAAACTTCCCTCACCACAACGTAAGGCCCGCCTCTCCCCTCATTCGATTGGACAATGGAAAGACGTGAATGACGTCGGGCGCTTCTTCGCTCTCAGCGCTCCTTCAAAAACGCGTGCGCCTGCAACTGCCATAAACGCTTTTGGTGTGACTGGCCCCTAAAGTTGTAATAATTGTTATTTTTTGACTGAATGTAGTTTCGATGCTTCAACACATTCTAACTAGTGCTCGACCGATATATCGGCTGGCCGATACATCGGGCCGATTTTAGCAGGTTTTAGGCGTATCGTCATTGGCCGATTCGCGGCTTGCGTTCGCCGATAGTTTTTCCCCGGTATTAATTACAGACAGGCGCCCACAGGCAGCTCTGTGTTGCTGGAGGCTGCCTGCAGCTCGTGCATTGCCCCTCCCCCCACTAGCAAAGCGGAGCGCTCCAAGCCTGCTCTGGTAAGCTTTAAACTTCAAAGCATCTTTTAACTGTTTGACTGAAATATTGCCATATACTTTGAAAGTGTAAACACGTTGGTCTATATGTGCGTGCAGCCATAGCTAAGAGAGTTTGGTGGTCCTAATGGAAAACGCGAATGCCTATAAAACTGCTTGCCATTGTATTTAGGGAGCTTCAAATAGCTTTTAGGCTAACCGTATGCATACGACAGCTGTTACAAACACTGGTCATAGGATTAAATAATGCTGACGTTGTTCCGTGATTTCGTGGTATTTGTAAGAGTTTTATTCAGCGACCACCAGTCTGATGTTTGGACGTGACGCGTGCTCATAATGCCGCAAGCGAACGCAGGTCATGTGATCAGCCAAACAGCTGATCATAGCTGGACAGGGTGGGTTTTTAATTCTCATCTCCATAAATATATGTAGTAGTAAAAGGCTAAAATATCCCTCTTTGAGCCATCCCTCTATCAATATCCATTGCTGATAGTTTCTCGTCATTGTGGAGAGCGCAGTTCATGGTTGCATACGTTTATGTTTGTTGACGCTGTAAGGGTTTTTGTGTTTCATTCATTTCTGTTCATTGTTGATCATCTTGTTTAGTTAACTTGTTACTTCATTATTAGTTTCACCTGTGCTTAATTATAGTTAAGTTACTTACACCTGTGTTTGCTTATCACTTGCCTGTATATAGTTTGCCCCTGTGTGTGTGTTCTTTGTCGGTGATCGTCAATGTATGTTGTGGATTTGCTATGCTCCTCATCGTTGTATCATTAAAGTTCTAGTTTATTGTTTATCCAGTGTCTCCTCATCGTTGTGTGTGAATAATACGTGACAGAATCACCGACCGAACTGTTTACGGTGGCGTTAAGTGTTCCCTCCTGTTTCCAGCTAGTTTTTTTGTTTTTGCGTTTCACAGTCTCGGTTTTCAGTTTAGTTTATCATGGATATCCCGGCTGTGAAAATTCTATGTCTGGAGCAGGGACATCGTCCGCTGGAAGTTCACATCAAGGACCTTTTAGACCTGGCCTGCCTGACTCACTACCCTGATAGCGCGCTCTGTGTCTTTCTTTTGACCAGCCTGAGCGCGCAGTCAAAGGCACGCCTTCCAGCAGGCGGTCCGGATGACAACTTCGCCACTTATGTGGAGTGGGTGCTGTTCCACAACAACTCCCCATTCACCGTCGGTCCCGCCGATGGGGAGTTTGTCGCCAGCCCCACTTCACCCCCAGAGACCGACACGCCAACACCCTCCACGGACCTCGAGCCCACCACGGGCGGAGAACCCGGCAATGCGACCAGCGAGCCAGAGCGAACCCCTGAGCCCAGTGTCGCTTAGATCCCGGAATCCTCCCCCGACCAGGTGCGAGAGCCAAGTTGTCTGGGATTCGCCGCGGGAGCTGCTGAGGATGTCAAGGAAGACATCCACCTCCACGCCGCTGAGGGTGAGCATATTACGTCTCTTGTGGAAATTTTTTCGGACTGTGCGTGGACATTTCCTTTTCTTCGTCGGCTCCGCTGGTTCTGTCCAGCTCCTCCCCAACACAAGTGGACCCTCCCAACCTCCCACTCCTGCCTCCTCTGCCTACCTCAGCCAGTCTGAAGCAGCTGCAGCCACCACAGCGACACGCCCCTGCTCATCCTCAGCACGCCAATGCCGCTGGTTTGACTGATCCGGGGCGTGCCTCTCTGCTAGCTGCTTTCGGGGAGCTCTCCAGTTCTCCGCCTCCGCTCCCTGAGACCAAGAGGTCGCCTCGGCCCGTCGGACCAGTGGCATTGCTTCAGGTCTCTCCTCCCTCCCCTTCGTCGGCTCACGTCTCTACAGCGACGTCACCAGGCATCGTCACCACTCCGGCTCCGCCCTGGTCGGTCGTCGTCCCGTCCTCGCCTTCGGGTTTTCCTCGCTCCTCAAGTGTCCCTCACTCCACCCTTCCAGCTCGTTGGGCTCCTCCCTCCTACGGGCGTTCACCTTGTGACTCCTCTGCTCTGGCTCCGCCTCGTAGCTCCGGTCCACCTCCTTCATCTCGGTCGGGAGACCCACCAGTTCTGCCCCGCCCCTCCGGTTCCTTGCCTCCCCCCAGGTTCTCTGCTCGCACGGCTCCACCCTGGATCCTCCAAGTGCCGTCATCGCCGTTGTCTGTCCCCAGGGTGGGTAGTAAGAACAATACTCCACCCTGGCTCCTCCCACCAGCGACTCCACCCTGGGGCTTCATCCCATTCGGTCTCTGGGGCCTGCTCCAGACCCCTGCCTAATGCCTCCGCTTCACCTTTGGACTTATTGTTTTTTACTCCCTCCCTCCCTCCACTTCGGTGTTGTTTTAGTTACGGCGCGGGACGCGCCTTGGGAGGGGGGGGGCATACTGTAAGGGTTTTTGTGTTTCATTCATTTCTGTTCATTGTTGTTCATCTTGTTTAGTAAACTTGTTACCTCATTATTAGTTTCACCTGTGCTTAATTATAGTTAAGTTCTTACACCTGTGTTTGCTTATCACTTGCCTGTATATAGTTTGCCACTGTGTGTGTGTTCTTTGTCGGTGATCGTCAATGTATGTTGTGGATTTGCTATGCTCCTCATCGTTGTATCATTAAAGTTCTAGTTTATTGTTTATCCAGTGTCTCCTCATCGTTGTGTGTGAATAATACGTGACAAACGCTGAGTTTCGCTGAATTTTCGTCAGCGAAAAAAATTAAGAAATTTGACCCTAAGCACTTAGTTCCAAACAGTTCCCACATGACTTGTATGTGACCGGAAAAGTGTTTTTTGTAAGTTTTGTCAACATTTCCGTTCACTGGGAGCGCAAAGATACATGCACTCTCTCATCCATGGCTGTTTCTCAATTCCAAGAACGCAAAGAACGGACTTGCGTCCTCGTGGAGATCAAATTTGCCAGGCGACCTCGGAAGAACGAACTCAGAAGGTTGCGAGAACACAGCGGCAACGGGCATGTTATTTCATCCGACCTTCATGTGTCAATGGCGGGGAAAGAGTTAACTAAAGGGGGCATCACTGTAAAAGTCCACTTAGGGCACCCATTTAACCAGCAGTGGCCCTGCGTGTGTTCCTGCTTAGACTACTTTTGTTTTGATTATTTAGACTTTTATGTCGACTCTTTTACAAACAGTCAAGTCACTTACTCAGAGGTTAGTAAGATTAATATCTTGTAAATTCAAATCAGAGCATATTTCATGTCTGGAATGGATCTTGAGTCTATAAGGTAACAATAATATATCAAGATAACTTTGTTTGAAATGGGTTTGGCTAAAAGAAAATGTTGGTTTCGTCTATACTACTACTAGATACTTATACTATATTGACTGGGTTAAATAGAATGTAATTTCTAAAAAGAGACTTGAATAAAATTTTCATTGACTAAAACTAGACTAAATGTCATCAGTTTTCATCGACTAAAACTAGACAAAAATAATTGGATCATGGATCATTTTGACTAAAATAAGACTAAAATGGCCAGACTTTATGTCTAATTAGCATTATCATAAATATTGAAGCATACATGTTGGCACAACAGAGATAGAACAGAATTTTACACAGTGCCACGCCAAAAATCCTAACTAAAATGGGACTAAAATTAAAACAGACATGTATGAGGCATTTCTGGAAGGTTTTAGGACATACCATAAGTTAGGGTTAGGGTTAGGGTTATGTGACTTAATCAGATGACCTGAAAATACAAATATACTTCCATTGCAGTTTTCAGAAATACTCCAAATAACCAAAAAAAACTACCTAAAAAATTAACGTGTTTCAATTGCCTATATTGGTTATGGAAATGCTGCTACTGATGTTGGGAGCTTTTGTTTTGTACTAATAGACTTACTAATTTATAATTACTGCCTGCCACTGTGAAAAGGATTTCTGCTAGTGACACTTTGGTAAATCTTTTCTGACTAAATGTCCTTTTATTTGCCTTTTTCAGATTGCTTGGATGGCCAACAACCACAGTGACCTCCATGTCTTCTCCCCTCTCCTACATATCACTCCATCTCCCCTTCCTGTTGCCTTTGTACTAGGCTCTTCTCTAAGTCCATCCTTTAACATTTTAATGAACACCACTACTGGAAACAGAAGTGTTACAGACTCCATCATGAGCAACGGCAGTGGAGCAATCGCTGGCTCTATGATCCTTGCCCTTGTCTTCCTCCTTGGTGTCCCTGGCAACCTCTTCATTATCTGGAGCATCCTGGCTAGAGCTCGTCGGCGTTCCATTACCACCCTCCTAATCCTAAACCTTGCCTATGCTGATGGTTTCCTCATGTTGCTGACACCTTTCTTCATTGTTTATTTAATTAAACGCAGCTGGATTTTTGGCGTGGCACTATGTAAAATTCTGTTCTATCTCTGTTGTGCCAACATGTATGCTTCAATATTTATAATAATGCTAATGAGTCTTCATAGGCTGGTTGCTGTAGTGTGGCCAAAACGTGTTGGTGCCTTAAGCAACCGGGGTACAGTCCTGAGGATGCTAATAGGATTGTGGATTCTTGCTCTGGGACTCTCTGTGCCCCCTTTGATTTTCAGGATGGAAAGTGACACAGTGCCAGAAATTATAGTGTGTGAATGTAAACACCCAAAACCACGATATGTAAGTTTAAATCTTTGCCAAATTATTATTTGAAATGTTTGAGTATAATAATTACAGATGGCTTAAATGTGTTTTTTATAACACTGTATTTGACTTTCTTGACCAGTACCTTGTGATGCAAAATGTTCCTACCACCCTTATTTAACTTATTGACTTATCAGTGAGAACCCTTTAGGTCAGTGGTTCTCAAACTGGGGGGCCCTGAGATGGTGCAAGGGGGTCCCAGTATAATTACATTTTATAAAAAAAAAACATTAATTTATTATAAATTCTGTGTAATTAAACCTCATAAAAATAAGGCTACTAACTAACAGCACTACATTGTTTAATATGTTTTGTTTAATTCAAATTTTAAGTTTTGTAATATTTTATGTCATACATTTTCTTTGGGGGGCCATGACGGGTTGCATCATACAAAAGGGGGGCTGCCTGCTGAAATAGTTTGAGAACCACTGCTTTAGGTGTCTTTAACATATAATATTTCTTTTAAATACTTAGAGCGAACAACAGTCATGTTACTTAAATTAAGTGATTAAAATTCTAATTTAATAAACAGTTTGTAGTTGTAACGTTACAAAACAATCTAAGGGTACTGTGTTACATTTATCTCTAACTAGTATATGCTAAAATTAAATACCTGCAAGACTATGGGTTTACTGTTACATGTTTTGGGCAAAGGGTTGGGTTATGCTTAAAGTCGCCATGAAACGGAAGTATCAATTGCCTAATTTTCCCTGTGGTGACATGTATCCGAGTAAAACCGGCCTCTGAAATGAAATAAGGCAGGGCTGGATTTGAATTTGTCCATCGAGATCTGATTGGATCATTTGAAGTTGGGTCGTGTTGGTAATTGCTAATCGCAGCGATACTCTCCCGGACCCTGCCCACCTGCCATACATTATGACTGGAAGTAAAGAGAGATCGTTTTAGGAGGGGAGGAGATTGGCATTTTTGATTAAAGATTATGAGGGCACATGAATTTTTAAAAATTAATGAAGCTCACAGAAAAATCATTTGTAAAAAATACCACAATATTACAAAATTCAATTCAATTCAATTTTATTTATATAGCGCTTTTCACCAATGTTAATTGTTGCAAAGCAGCTTTACATGAGTAGATGTAAAGGAGAACACAGAAAATCAATAGATAATATAAGCAGTAGAACATAGCGGCTAAGGTTAAACCGTACAAGCAAGCGTATTAATAGTGTTACATATACAGTAAAGTGCTAAGCTAAGCCAAAGTTGGCTGACTCTCCCTGGGACTAAAAACCCCCTAGGAAAAAAACCCGGTGGGAAAAATCCTAGAAGGACAAAAACCCTTGGGAGAGATTAATATGTATATATATATATATATATATATATATGAAGAGTTTGGTTCCAAAACGCAATAAATCCATTTTGACAAATTTCGGTAAAAACGTGTTTTCTATACCAAGAAAGTGACAAGATGAAAACCAGTATTTTCTGTTACAAACTTTCACATAGCATCTTTAGGTTATAAAAACATAAAAAATTCAAATCCATAACTTGATTTTCAAAGATTTATTATAAAAACTAATTCTTTTTTCCACAAAATGCAATAAATCCATGACAGTTTTTTATTTCAAAATGCTATAAATCTATTAAATCAATGTATAAATGTGCATTCATCTTTACCATTTTATATTTATTTAGTTGACTAGTGGTATACAATGATTAAAAAATAAACATTAATGGCATTAACCAAAACACTTACTTTGTTATATTAAGAACACAATGTTTTAGCATGAGAAGCTTGATGCTGTCTGGAGAACAAGCAACCGAGTGCCTCTCGCGGAAATTATTAGATGTTGATGGCGTACGTTTCTTTCCCGTCACAGAAAACCATCACAGGTTTGGCAATGCTATTAAAGTATTATTTTGTTTTGTTTGTTGATCACGTAGTACAAAGTAGATGAGGAAAATTAGGATTCCGTGTACTCAGCGCGCCGCCATGTTTGTTTACATTGCGTGAATGGTCCGCTGTAATATCAGAAATGGATTTATTGCATTATGTAAAAAAGGAGGAGTGGCGTTTGTCGCATTTTGGGAAAAAAGGGAGAAAAGATGACAGAATAACACGGCGGGTATTGGATTTTGCGTAAAATTAATTATTTACTTTTAACTACTGACCTGATACAATACTGATTTTGGCAGTAACTCATTTTTTTCAAAAATGGCGTTTATTGCGTTTTGGAACCAAACTCTTCATATATATATATATATATATATATATATATATATATATATACGGTAGGGATAGGAAGCGGGTAAGCGGATTAAACTGGTTCAGCCGGTGGTCGTTGGTCGAGCATCGGCTAGGCATCACGTTCAAGGACAGCCAGTAGATCAGTGGTGCGATGACCTTCACAGCAACAGGAACTGGGTCTGTTTGTGTCATTGTCCTCGGTACCGAGGACGAGACAGGGAGACAAAAACAGAGTTCTATTAGCATGGGGCCGTTCGCATGTAAAGCAAGTGTCATACATTATGGTTGTTTAAGTCAGCTCGGTTCCAGACAGGCTAACTATTGCGGCAATAGTGTATTACCCATATGAGGTGTGTGAGTGCTTTGTTCTAGACAAAATAACTACTGCGGGAAAAGTACATTTACTGGACATATTTTATGTGTATGCTTTGTTAAAGAAGAATGTCTTAAGTTTAGATTTAAATTGATCGACTGTGTCTGATACTCGAACATTATTTGGTAAATCATTCCAGAGCTTAGGGGCTAAGTAGGAAAATGATCTACCACCTTTAGACACTTTTGATATTCTAGGGATAACTAAGAGACCCGAATTTTGTGAGCGCAGTTTACGTGGTGGATTTAGGATTGCCACCTGTCCCGGTTTTACCGGGATTGTCCTTCTTTTTAATAACCTGTCCCGGGAAATGTATCAACTCTCCCGGGACACTGAATGTCCCGGTTTTCGAAAAGCTATGTTAATATATGAAATTTAGCGCGCGCACGGCAGAGAGGGAGACATTGCGTCTGTGTGTGTGTTTGCCTCATTTAGCGCATGTAAGACAGAGAGCATCCTGATTGGCCTGTTTCAGGACATCAACCAATCAATTGTCAGTGTGGGCGGGCTTTTATCTCTTCTCCCGAACCAAACTACTCAGTGTATCTAGAAACAGGAACGCCATGGCAGAGGGAGAGTGCCCCAAAAGCGAAAATATAAGACACATTTTACACCAGACTACACGAAAGTGTATCCCTGTCTTAAAAGAGTTAAAATCTTGCATGGTGTAGAGTTTGTAACAGTGACTTCAGCTTTTCCCATGGCAGGTTAAATGATTGTAAAATACATGTTGAGGTGAGTTCAACAAGTTTAATTTCATGTGCATATTTGCTAGTTGCTATTTAGACCTGTTTAAAGTTGCAATGGAATATAAATAAAAACAGTTTACATAAATAGTATAAGCAGCTTTGATAAATTGTAATCCTGATTTACATATTTTAACATAATGAACAAATAATTGGGTAACACTTTACAATAAGGTTCATTAGTTAACATATGAACTAATAATAAACTGCACTTATAGCATAAAGCAATTTTGTATCTTTGTTAATGTTAATAATACATTTATTTAAATCTTGTTAACATTAGTTAATGCACTGTGAACTAACATGACTAAACCATGAACAGCTGTATTTTTATTTACTAACGTTATCAAAGATTAACAAATGCAATTCAATTCAATTCAATTTTATTTATATAGCGCTTTTCACAATTTGTGATTGTTTCAAAGCAGCTTTACAATAATAGAAGCAGTGAAAAGCATAGAAAAACAACAGATAGCACAACATAATACACGATAGCAAAAGCAGCTAAATTTGCTGCGGCTATGAATCAACATTATAAGCATGCGTATTGCTAATGTAACGTAAAGAAGAGGGTGGTAAGTTAAGCCCAAGAAGGCTGCCTCCCCGGGTTGAAAAACCCCCTAGGAGAAAAAAAAACCCCAGGCTCAGCCGGGGAAGTAAAAAAAAGTCTTAGGAGGGAAAAACCCTTGGGAGATATATTTATATATACATTATATATACATTAGATTAGGCGGAGGTAAAGTGGGTTCTGCTGGTGGTCGTTGGTCATGTATCAGCTGGGCATCACGTTGACGGTCTGCCCAATTAGCGTAGGGGCCATTCATATGTATACACATGTACATATACACAAACAAACATACATATATATATATATATATATATATATATATATATATATACACACACATACACACACATGTACATATACGTATTGAAGATACAACGTCATCCCAGTGACAGACTCTGCACAGTTTGGTTTAGGGAGAACGAGAAAAATGCACGGGACGGCGAATGTTTTAGGAAATGGATGCAGTGACACCCTTTTAAGGACTGAAGTCCCGCCCCCGACTAGTGGGCTTAACACCACAAATCTATACCCACCGAGCTTTATTGAAATCCGGACGAGCAAGGGAGTAAAGGGGAGACGGGGATGTGACTGCGCCAGCCATCTCCCTGATGCCTGTCTGGGCTTCACAGTACTCCCCTACTCGACTCAGAAACCTCAGGTGGAGGGCCGAGCAAGTGATAACATAATGCCATACATAATTTTCAATCACTCCTCTGCGCTTGGCAATTAATGGCCCGATTCTGGGTTTTATAGGTCAAGTGTTGAAGTTTTGGCCTTGTATTGTGGTTTGTATGTGCACAAAGTAGCGTTTCTTTTCCTTATATGTAGCCTTTTCTATTTTATACGTGACATTTGTTTTTGAAAGTTTATGCCTCGGCTCATGGTTTGCTGCACATATGTAAACAAGTAAGGAGAGATTAAACATTTTCTTAAGTTTATTAATAGCATTTACCATGCTTTGAAATGTTGACGAAAATGAGGATTTAGTTTATTTATTTATCAGGTTGTACAAGCTATCTATTGTGAGATGAGTACCATTACTAAAACAGTTATGTGAATGCCTTGTTAAAGAGAAAAGTTTTAAGTCTAGATTTAAAGGTATCTAGTGTGTCTGATTCTCGGACAACGGTTGGTAAATCATTCCAGAGCTTAGGGGCTAAGTAGGAAAAGGATCTTCCACCTTTAGACACTTTTGATATTTTAGGGATAACTAAGATACCAGAGTTTTGCGAACGCAGTGCACGTGATGGATTGTATTCTGATAGTAATTCTCTAAGATATGAGGGTGCTAGGCCATTTAAGGCTTTGTAGGTGGTAAGTGATATTTTAAATTGTATGCGATAATTAACTGGTAGCCAGTGTAAAGATGCTAGAATTGGACTTATGAGGTCATACTTCTTAGATCGAGTAAGCACTCTTGCAGAAGCGTTTTGAACTAGCTGCAGCTTGTTTACCTGATTTGCATGGCATCCCCCAAGTAGCGAGTTACAATAGTCTATTCTAGAGGTCATAAAAGCATGGATAAGCTTCTCTGCGTCAGATGTAGACAGTATATGGCGTATTTTTGAGATATTTCTAAGATGGAAGAATGCTGTGCGGCAGACGTTGCCGATATGACTATCGAAGGATAAATTGCTGTCGAACATCACACCTAAGTTCCTAACCGAGGAAGATGGTACCACAGTGCAGCCATCTACGTGCAACTTGTAATCTGACATATTATGTTTGTAGCGATTCGGTTCAATAATAAGCATCTCTGTCTTATTGGAGTTGAGCTTAAGAAAGTTATGTGCCATCCAGTCACTAACATCGCTAATGCAGTCTGTTAGCTTAGAAAACGTGTGTGTTTCGCTGGGATGTGAGGAGATGTAAAGCTGGGTATCATCCGCATAGCAGTGAAAACTTATGTTATGTTTCCTGATAATGTCTCCTAGAGGTAACATATATAATGAGAACAGGATAGGACCTAAAACTGATCCCTGCGGTACACCATATTTAACCAGGGAGTGATATGACTCTTCCTCATTTACATAAACAAAGTGATAGCGATTGGTTAGATACGACCTAAACCAGGCTAACGCCTGACCACTGATACCAACATAGTTTTCTAGTCTATTGAGTAAGATTGTGTGGTCTATTGTGTCAAAGGCTGCGCTAAGGTCTAGTAATATAAGGATTGAGATTTCACCACGATCGGATGTTAACAGGAGGTAATTTGTAACTCTAAGCAGCGCTGTCTCTGTGCTATGGTGGGGCCTGAATCCTGATTGGAACTTTTCATACGTACTATTATTTGTCAAGAATGTGCGTAACTGGCTTGCCACTACTTTTTCTAATATTTTCGAAAGAAAAGGGAGATTTGAGATTGGTCTAAAGTTATTAAGCTCTCCCTGATCAAGCTGTAGTTTTTTAATCAGCGGTTTAATAACTGCTAGCTTGAAAGCTGTTGGAACGTATCCTATTTTTAGCGATGAGTTAAAGATATTTAGAACCGGGGTTGACACTACAGGGAATACTTCTTTAAAATAAATAAATTTAATTAAGTAGTTTTGTGGGAACGGGGTCTAATATACAGGACGATGATTTGGATGATGTGACTAGTTTAGAGAGCTCATCTATTGTAGTAGGTTTAAATGAATCAAGATGTTCATATGGTAATCTAGTGTTTAGTGAACTAATGGGTAGAGTGATGGCTGCTTGGGTAGTTACGATGTTTTCCCTAATAGCCGTAATTTTGTTAGAAAAGAAGTTCATGTTTGTTCTTTGTTTCTTGTCAGTTTTGCAACTGTGCTAAAGAGGAAACGAGGGTTATTATGATTTTCTTTAATAAGCGTACTGAGATAGGTAGATCTGGCCGTTTTTATAGCCTGTCTGTAGTGTTTAACACTCTCTTTCCATGCTACACGCCATACCTCTAAGTTTGTGCTTCTATAATTTCTTTCCATTTTTCTAGCTGCCTTTTTAAGAGCTGCGGTGTGATGATCATACCATGGAGCTGGCGGTTTTTCTTTGATTTTCTTTTTTCGAATGGGAGCAACGGCATCCAGTGTGTTAGAACAGACATTGTTCAGGTTTTCTATTACAGTATCTAGATCGTCACAGTTATCTGCTACATGTTTCATTTGGGACAGGTCTGATAAAGCTATCTTTAGTGGTGGAAATTATAGTTCTGGCTAGTCGGTAGCATGTTGTGGGTTGAGTAATCCTATCTAGAAGTACAGTGTATGACACAAGGTAATGGTCAGAAACTGCATCACTCTGAGGTGATATTTTGATGTCATTAATATTGAGTCCGAGTGACAGAATTAAGTCTAATGTGTGCTTACGAGTATGCGTGGGCCCTGACACGTTTTGTTTAATACCGAGAGAATTTAGAACATCCATAAATGCATGTCCTAATGCATCTTTTGAGTTATCCACATGAATATTAAAATCACCAACGATAAGAGCTTTATCTACAGTGACTACAAGCTCAGACAGGAAATTTGCTATTTCTTTAAGGAAATCTGCATGGTGGCCCGGAGGTCTATAGATTGTAGCTAAGCCAAAAGAAAGCTGTTTGTTGTTACGATCAGTTATTTCCATATTTAATAACATTAGTTCAAATGAGTTAAATTTTAGTTCAGATTTCTGGTTAACTTTAAAAATGTTGTTGTATATTGTAGCTACACCACCCCCTCTCCCCTTTAATCGAGGTTCGTGTTTATAATAATAATCTTGTGGGGTGGATTCGTTTAAACAATTGGCTGGGTCATCGATATGTCCAGGTTTTTTATCAGACATGGGTGGCAACCCTAGGTGGATTGTATTCTGATAGTAGTTCTTTAATATACGAAGGCGCTAGGCTATTTAAGGCTTTGTAGGTAGTTAGTAATATTTTTAATTGTATGCGATATTTAACTGGTAGCCAATGTAAAGATGCCAGAATTGGACTAATGTGGTCATACTTTTTAGATCAAGTAAGCACTCTTGCGGCGGCGTTTTGAACCAGCTGTAGCTTGTTTACCTGATTTGCATGGCATCCCCCGTGTAACGAGTTACAATAGTCTATTCTAGAGGTCATAAAAGCATGGATAAGCTTTTCTGCATCTGATGCAGACAGCATATGGCGTATTTTTGAGATATTTCTAAGATGGAAGAATGCTGTGCGGCAGACGCTGGAGATATGACTATCGAAAGATAGATTGCTGTCGGACATTACGCCTAAATTCTTAACCGTGGAAGATGGCACCACCGTGCAGCCATCTATGGACAACTTGTAATCTGATATACTATGTTTGTAGCGATTTGGTTCAATAATAAGTATCTCAGTCTTATTGGAGTTTAGCATAAGAAAGTTATGTGCCATCCAGTCCCTAATATCATTAATGCAGTCTGTTAGCTTAGCAAACTGGTGGGTTTCGCTAGGATGTGACGAGATGTAAAGCTGGGTATCATCCGCATAGCAGTGAAAACTTATGTTATGTTTCCTGATAATGTCTCCTAGAGGTAACATATATAACAAGAATAGGATAGGGCCCAAAACTGATCCCTGTGGTACGCCGAATTTAACCGGGGAGTGATATGACTCTTCCTCATTTACATAAACAAAGTCATAGCGATTGGTTAGATACGATCTAAACCAGGCTAACGGCTGACCACTGATGCCAACATAGTTTTCTAGTCTACTGAGTAAGATTCTGTGATCTATTGTGTCAAAGGCTGCCCTTACGTCTAGTAATATGAGGATTGAGATTTCACCACGATGGGATGTTAATAGGAGGTCATTTGTAACTCTAAGCAGCGCTGTCTCTGTGCTATGGTGGGGCCTGAATCCTGATTGGAACTTTTCATATGTCTTATTATTCGCTATGAATGTGCATAACTGGCTTGGCACTACTTTTTCTAATATTTTAGAGAGAAAAGGTAGGTTTGAGATAGGTCTAAAGTTATTAAGATCTCCCTGGTCAAGGTTTGGTTTTTTAATGAGCGGTCTAATAACTGCTACTTTGAAAGCTGTTGGAACGTGTCCTAATTCTAGAGATGAGTTAAAGATATTTAGTACCGTGTCTGACACTACATGAAATACCTCTTTTAGTAATTTTGTGGGAATGGGGTCTAGTATACAGGACGATGATTTGGATGACATTACTAATTTAGAGAGCTCTTCTATTGTAGTAGGTTTAAATGACTCAAGGTGTTCGTATGGTAATCTAGAGGTAAATGTACTATTGGGTGTAGTGGTGGCCGCTTGCGTAGTTTCAATGTTTTCCCTAATAAACATAATTTTGTTAGTAAAGAAGTTCATGAAGTCATTACTATTGTGTTGGAGTTTACTATTTGTTTCTGTTTGTTCTTTGTTTCTAGTCAGTTTCGCAACTGTGCTAGAATAGGAAACGAGGGTTGTTATGATTTTCTTTAATAAGTGTACTGAGATAGGTAGATCTGGCGGTTTAATAGCCTGTCTGTAGTGTTGAACACTCTCTTTCCATGCCGAACGCCATACCTCTAACTTTGTGCTTCGGTAGTTTCTTTCCATTTTTCTGGCTACTTTTTTAAGGGCTGCAGTACGATGATCATACCATGGAGCTGGCGTTTTTTCTTTGATTCTCTTTTTTCGAATGGGAGCAACGGCATCCAATGTGCTAGTGCAAACGTTGTTCAGGCCCTGATACATTTTGTTTAATACCGAGAGAATTAAGAACATCCATAAACGCACGTCCTAATGCATCTTTTGGGTTATCCACATGAATATTAAAATCACCAACGATAAGAGCTTTATCTACATTGACTGTGAGTTCAGATAGGAAGTCGGCTATAAGAAAATCTGTGTGGAGGCCATCTCTCTTTAGCAGGTCAGGTCTTCCCCAGAAATGTTTCCAATTGTCTATAAACCCTACGTTATGCTGAGGGCACCACTTTGACATCCAGCCATGAAGAGACACTAATCTACTGTAAGTTTCATCCCCCCGGTAGGCGGGGAGGGGACCAGAGCAAATTACATTGTTTGACATTGTTTTTGCAATTTCACACACCTCTTTAAATGTATCTTTGGTAATCTCCGACTGGCGGAGTCTGGTGTCATTCGTGCCAGCGTGAATAACAATCTTAGAAAACTTACGTTTAGCATTAGCCAGCACTTTAAGTTTGGATCTAATGTCAGACGCTCTGGCTCCCGGTATACAATCGACTATGGTGGCTTGTGCCTCAATGTCAACGTTCCTGAGTATAGAATCTCCAATAACCAGGGCACCTTTAACGTCTCAGCCGGTGTATTGCTGAGTGGAGAAAATCTGTTTGATATTAAAACAGGAACGTTATTTGTATGCCGAATGTGACTAGGCCGCCTGACAGTCACCCAGTTAGTCAGCCGCCTTGACTCTGAGGTCGGAACCGAGCCATGTGTATTACGCGTAACACTAGGCGCACCCGAACCAGTGTTTGTAACATTAACATTAGCGGTCTTACTGTCCTCAACTAGCGTTCGGATGCGCGCTTCTAGTTCTGCAACCTTCTCCGTCAGCCTTACTACTACAATACACTTAGAACATGTAAACCCCTCTATGCTGACCGAAGAAGCTAAACTGTACATGTGGCAAGTAGTGCAGGTTACAATGACAAGCTGAGTCTTACCGTTGTCATGCTGGGTGATGGGGTCTCCGTTCGCCCGAACGCTGTCCGTGAAGCTGCATCGAGACGGGTGTTCGCTCGCAACACGCCTCGGCCGCCTACGACGGTCTGTGGTCAGGGTGATGTTAGGCACACTGACTCTGCGAAGGCCGGGTATCAGCTCATTCACAGCTTCCCGATCTGGTGTGGACAGATCAGAAAAGCATACATCGCATGAATCCGCCATTAGATCGCCAACGAATGAAGGTTTAAGTAAACAGACGGTAAGAAAAGCTAGATTTAGCCGGCACCTGCTGGTTATGCTAGCGGGCTATATGCTAGCGGGCTATATGCTAATACTGGGTGTTACGAGTGATAAAATCGTATCGCTTAGTAATACAATTCAGTAATCGTCAAGGTAAAGTATTCCTAAGATAAACTAATAAGTTATATTATATAGATAGTAATAAGATAGTGAAAAAATAGGATTTAGCTAATAATCTCAACGGAGCTCCAAACTTGCGACTCCTCGTCTCTCTCTCTCAGCGTCTCTCGCTGTTTTTTGTTTTTTGTTTTTTATTAACAAATTACAGTTTTTTTTTACTTTTCATTGCGACTTTAAGTAAAATTACACACAGTGGCGGTTGGTGCTAAAAACAATTTGGGGGGCGCAAACAAACTCAAAATCAAACTTTTACTGTAGTAATGCGGGACTGTAAATAGCCATTTATCAGGTGATAGATATAATTGGTGCTTAGCTAAAATGCTGAAAATGTTACAGTTGAAGTGAACTGTTATAGCACAAAATAAATGTACTATGAATCTGTAATGAACTAACCAATGTAATCACAAACACACACCAGACGATAGACTTTTACAATCTCCGTAATTTTTTTATGAACAGCATTGTAAAGAGTCTGTCACAGTCAGTTATTATTATCTGCCATTTCATGTTTTAATTGTTTTTGTTCACATGTCCATTTCTAATCATAAACTTACAAAACGAGCATACAAGGCAAAATGTGTTTATTTATTTGTGAAGAGAACAGATACTGTGCATCCCTTTACACGTTCATGAAGCAGATGAATGAATGTTTTTTCTCTCACCGTGACAGCAGATGCAATAAAACACACAAGCTTTATGCTGAACAGGCAAATATGAACAAATCAAATAACAAAATACTGCGGTGATAAAATATCAATAAACGTGTAAAAACCGGAATTGACATTAGATTTTGTGTCTTTACCTTAGACAGGCGTCTTGTTGGAGCGCTCCTGTAGTGTTTAACTTCAGCAGCGATGCGCAGACCAATCAGTGTATGACATCAAAATATTGCGAGAATGTTTAGAACCCAGGGCGTCATTTGAGCAACACACTGCCACCAACTGGACATGACTAAGAATTACATTTAGGCAAGTTCTATGGGCAATCTGCCAAAATGGCATTCAGACTTTTACTTTTTCCTTCTTAAAACTTTTCTGTCAAACACTTTTCGGTTAACGTGACTGAACAAACACAAAAAGAGACACTAAAGTTGCTTAATCACAGGTTTCTTTTTGCTTTTATAGCAATAGCACAAGCACATTTTATCCCTCACAACGGACTAACTTACATTCAGTCCAAAAGCTCATTCTGCACGCTTCTTGAAGTTATCTTAAACACAGTGGTTTTCTCGTGGGTGCTTTTTAAAACTCTATAACAATAAAACTCTACCAACAAACTTGACCAAGCCACATAAAATACCGGATTATATGAGCTCTCGCTCTCATTATGTCCACGCAACACAAGCTCAAATGCGCCACAAAATTTCGTGCAGTCTATAACGCATTCAGACTTTAAAACAGCAAACAGGGAAAAAATAAAACTCAGGACTTACATGATATTCACCTAGTCAATTCGGTTTGCCATAAGAAGTGGTGGAGCACACTTCATTTGACTTCATTGATCAATCTGGTCCAAGCTTCTTAATCCTTTATTTATTATACATGCCTTGTAAAGGGTGATTTTGTATAAATAAAATTGTAAAATTTTCCTTCATCTCAAGATATTTCACTTGCTTTCAGCATACTGTAGCTAACACACCAATCTGCAACGCGGTTATGAGACTCTGAGAATGATCCAATCACATGAGGTCAAAGACATAAAAAACAATATTGATTCGCTTACAACATAAGTGGGAGGGTTTGGGGCGCACAGTCCTATGCCCCAGGGTGGATCTGAAACCAGCCAATTAGAGCTCAGCCTCAGGTCACATGTTTGTACCCTTTTTACTGATCTAAATAGACACTCAGTAGGGGTGCGTTCCAGACACACAAACATGACACACACATACGAACTCAGTTTTGAGTTTTAATTTTTTTAAATATGAGTACAGCTAAATGCTTTTATTTTTTATTAATTTGCACTATATATGTAACTTTTTGGTAACATGTTAAAGTAGCTTTCCTCTCTGGCCAACTTTAAGGGGGCACGCCCCCTACTGACCAGTGGCCACTGATTACACTTATTAATTAAGTGCCAGTACTTTAAATGTAATTACAATGCACCAACATGTAATCACATAATAAGTAAATTGTATACATAGAAGTACATCGAAGTTAAGGCCACTTAATATAAGGTATGAACAAAATTACATATTGTGCCTTAAACGATAATTTTTTAAAATAAATTAATATATAATTTACAAAATTATTTATTTATTAATTCATTCATTTTAGGTGGTGTTGCAGTACTGCATGGAAACTGTGCTGGGCTTCTTGATGCCATATGGGGTGATCATATGTAGTTATGTGTGTATCCTGCGCAGAATTCGCAAGACCCGTTTTCGAAGACGCATTCGCAGTGAGAAACTAATCCTGGTGATTGTCATCTCCTTCGGTCTTTTCTGGCTACCATACCACATTATAAATATGGTGCAGGTATGTGTGTCACATAATAATAACTTAAGATGGGAAAAAACGCCTAAACAGAATATTTCTGGCAACATCACTTTTGAAAAATATAAACTTGTTTACTGATGAAAATACATAAAGATAAAGATAAAAACAAGTACATAAACATAAAGATACAATTATACATTTTGTAAAGATATTTGCTGTAATCCAATTCAAGGGAATGTTTTGCTTGCACAGGTCACTGCTGCTTTATTTCCAGATGCTTCCCCTGCAAAAGTAAGGTGAGCAACTTAAACAGTCACACAAACACAACAAAAAATATAGTGGTTTATTTTAGAGTGTTTAATACGAGTTTCCTCAGATAAAGTGTCACTATGTGGTACTGATGTGCAGATTGCGGGAATATCCACAGACCAATTACAGCTAATATTTAGGGATTTTTATTCAAAATTGGGCGTTTCCATTACTCATTTTTGATGCCGAACTTTAAAAGGCGCATAAAATCATGGTGATGGAAAATGGCCTGTAATGCAAATATTAACTGCTCTATACTCTATATCAGGGGTCTCCAACCTTTTTATGAGCAAGGGCTACCACAATGGATAAAACAATCTGAAGGGCTACTTTTTGATATAGTCTACTTAAAACTTTTTTGTTTTATTTTATTTTATTTGACTTGTTTATATGTTTTAGTATTGTTTAAAATTGTAACATACGTAAACCAAGCCAAGCTAATATAAAAAAATATGTAATGAATAAATATTACAGTTGAGACTATTAATAGAATGTGCTTTGGCGGGCACCTCACAGACTCTGTGCGGGCTACCTGGTGTCCGCGGGCACCACGTTGGTGACCCCTGCTCTATATGAATGTGTTTGAAATGTATTTTTCAACAGACAAAATATTTTGCAGACAAAACAATATGTGCATCACGGGGGTCCGTTTCTTAAAGCAGAAATAATAGAGGTGAAATTGATTCAAGATGAAATTGAAAAGGGATCATTAAAAAGCAAACAAAAGGAAAGAAAAGTACTGGCCATGAATCAAGTGCAGTGTATGTAGATGCAATGGCTGTATGTTTAGGAAGTTGCAGTGACAGAAACTGTGACATTTCAGTTATGCTATTAAGAAAATTTAGCAAATCTTCTGCAGGTCGGGTGATAAAAAAATACTTATTTTGATTAATTGCAGGTGGGGCGAGGGTGGATGAGATAAATTATCAGTAGCTGGGTTTCCATCCGAAAGTGAAGCGAATCTTTTCATATTCGCAAAAAAAGAAAAACAAATGCGAATTAGGAGCGTTTCCATCAAATTGTTGGAGCAAATGATGTGGTATTCGTAACTTAGTAACCAACAGTAAACAAAACAAGACACGCTTGTTAAATGGAGACAGGACTGCATGTAGTAACAAAGGGGCAAATTATTAATTTATTAGCAGTGAATTTCAGAAAAGCAACCGTTACATTTCAAGGTAAGAATGAAACTACAATGATTGTATGTTCAATTTTTCAATTCAATTGAAATTGAATTGAATTGAATTGAAATGATTGTATGTCTAAAAAGAAATAAATCTTAATTTTCTAATGTACTTAACTGACATGTGAGAACCTCGATGACGTATGCGGTCGAGCAACGCGACTTGCGGAGAATGCACCCGAAAACATGCTCCACTTATTCAGCAACCACGATTCCGGGCTTCCGAAAAAAAGCTGTCAACGACCGCTAATTATATCCATCTCGTCATGCACGCCGAGTTGCATCGCTGTGATACGCATTTCAGTTGCGACCAACTTTTGCCGAATCCCGTAGGAAGGACGGCAAAAACATCAACAAATGCGTTTCTCTGTTCCTCTTTTAAAATCAATGCTCTGTCGATATCTTTAAGAACAGACTCAATGTCAGAATCCACACATCTGAATTCTACAGCAGCAGCCATTTAGTTGTAAACAGATTCAACACACGTGCTCTTTGGTGACGTGGTTCATTACGTTACTGTTGATTATCTGTCCATCATCGTATAAAGCCCGCCCTGACAATTTGATTGGTTCGACCAGCTTTGGGTCTAGCATAGTAGCTCCTCAACGCAGAAACCCCAGACCGATCTTCCCATTCTCAAAATCTTGTGGGCGGGGCTAAGATCGGCTGGCACCCAGGCTAAGGATTCATGGTCTCGAGTACGAAATTGCAGACCGGATTTAACCGCTCATTTGCACGACGCGTTTTTAATACAATGCGCATTATCCTCCGAAGTCTAGCAGCTTCGCGTCAAGTCAAACACAACTTCAGAACGTCCTCGAGAATGCGCAGGTCATTAGACATGAGAGATAGAGAGAGAGAGAGAGAGAGAGAGAGAGAGAGAGAAGAATAAAGGTCTGACATCAGGTACCCAGGTCAGGGAAGCTAGAAGACAATAAACGTGTCAAAAGTATGACATGGCACTCATCTCATTATATGCTCATTTAAACTAGATATATAGTTTAATAAAATAATGTATGTTACCAGCAATACATCAATTACAACCCTACTATAGTGATTGTATTTACAAGCTGCTGACCACCTTCAAAAGTGCATAACTCACATGTAAAATCATTAAATAATTCCATAAATGTTTCTTAGTTTAAAAAGGCTTTTTATTTTATTAACTTTTTGTTATTGCACTTTAATTGTAAAGATGTTCCTACAATTAAAAACAACTAGCTTGAGATTTATATTCCCTTGTCATTTTTGAACTATACTAGAATCCTCCACCTCTCCCCGCTGTAAAAAAAGTAAATGATTTACTTTTTACTTTTACTTGAGTAGATTCTTAGACCAGTAACTTTACTTTTACTTAAGTAAAATATTATTAACTCTTTCCCCGCCAGCATTTTTTATGATTTTCACAAAATTTTAATGCCTTCCAGAAAATGCTCCTTTTTAAATATATAAATATACAATATTAGAAATAAAAGAACAGACCCTCTGCTTTCAAACAAAAAAATCTGTTTCATCCTACCTTCATGTGTTCTGTTTTTATCATCTCTCAAATATGTGTAGGTTTCATCAAAAACACAAAATTTGGAGCAAAAAGCTGAGATAATTCAATTTTTCTGAAGGACTTTTGATAGAGATCAGATGCAGAGCGATCTTTAAAACATACACAGATATACAGCTGTTTGCCCTAGGGCAATACTTCCGGGTTTTATAAGTTGCGGAATAGCGCAACCTGGTGGATAATAGCAGTATTGCAGATTGACGAGATAACTCGTCAATGGCGGGGAAAGGGTTAAAGTAACTTTACTTTTACTTGAGTACAATATTTTAGTACTTTTTCCACCTCTGCCCTAAACTCAATACTGAGCACAGAAGAAGGAATGTAGCATTTTTTAAGCAGGCACTAACAGCAAAGACATTAGACGTTGAGCCCCATATATAGAAAATACAACTTTAGCGGAAAAAGGTATATGAATGTGTTTTAAATGTATTTTTTAACAGACAAAATATTTTGTAGACAAAAAAATATGTTTTGTTTAATAAATAAATGTTCATTTAAAAGCAGCATACTGTATGTTCAGTGTATTATGTAACATGCAGATTAGCTCTAAAGCCACCAAATCTGCTTTTGGAAATAAACTAGAAATGATCTATTAATTGTATCATCTATTAATCTATTGATTGTATCATAAGGCTTAAAACTAAGAATAAGAATAGTTGTAATGTGATAATCAGGTACGGGTCGAGTGTGGGTATCTAAATCTGAGAAAATGATGGTGAGGGTGGGGTGTATTATATATTTGAAGCAGCGGATTCGGGTGACAATTGAGGGATCTGTGCATCTTAACTATTTGGACATGGCTATTTTTTGTCTTATTAAACAAGTCAATTTACTTTTTCTCTGACAGACTGGATAAAATCTGGACATCATTCCGGGCCCTTGCCTCTACTGTGGCATTTGTCAGTAGCTGCATTAACCCTGTCCTTTACACCTTTGCCGGAAAGTCTTACATTCAACGTGAGGGTCTAGCCTTTATGGCACGGCTGTTTGAGGGCGCAGGGCTGGAGTCAACATTGAGGATACGGCGGAGCAATCAGAACAGTCAGGATCGAGAGAAGGAGACAGATGAGAGAGAAAGTTTTAAAGACAAAAACTCAGATTCCAGCGCTACCGTTAATGCCAACTTAAATATTAAAGTTGTGCAACTTAAAACTGAGAATGAAAATAAATAAATTGCTGTAAGGGTTTTGTCTTGTGTTTGTTTTGTTGTCAGGTCTATTATTTTGATATCCTGTTCTGTTTTCAGTCTTTTATTTTGAAATATGGTCATGCCACAATTCCCTTTGTACTTCCTGTTTGTTCAATATAAATCTGGTTCACTAGTATCATATCACTGCGAAGTATTGAATGTGTCAAGCTGCATTACCAAGCATTCTTTGTTTATTGCCTTAATTCCTGATTTGTTTCTTGTTCTTGTTCTGGATTTTGACCTGTTGGCTGTTATGTGGATTACGATATTGGATTGCCCTATTTTGGATGTGTTTGCTAGCCTATGTGGAATTAATAATAAACCTCCTTGCGCATGGATTCATCTCTCTCTCTTGCTTTGTGTAAGCAGCCCAAGTTACAGAATACTTCGGCGTACCAGAATCCAGCGGAGGTTTGTGAATTCCTGCCGGCAACATGAATCCAGCGTTTGCACTGTTTGAGCTACGCCAGGACAACCGCCCGATTGAGAATTACGTTGAAGACTTCCTGAAATTAAGTGATAAGGTAGGATTTATTGATGTGGCGCTCAAGGATGTATTTTGTAATGGCCTTAATGAGTATTTAAGCCAGCGTATGCCACATAATGCCTCAACCTGGAATTTGGAGTGATACATAGACTTTGCTTTACTTATGAGTGGATCTCCCTTCACTGTGGGTGTTGTGGATGAGAAAACAAAGACTGTTCACAGTGCGCCAACCCATGTTATGCCTGTTTTGCCAAAATCGGCTAAAGTCATGCCTGTCTCTAAGATGGCCACCACCATGCCTATCTCTAAGATGGCCGCCACCATGCCTGTCTCTAAGAGGCTATTACGTTACCTGCACCTGTTTATAAGATGGCTACCACCTTACCTGCACCTGTTACCAAAAGAACCATCGCCACCACCACACCTGCCTTGAAGGGGCTGTTGTTACCCCTGCACCTGCTATCAAGATGGCCTCATACCTGCACCCGAGCCACTTCACAAGATGGCTGTCACACCTACCTCTCCAGTTCACCCCTTAACTCGACGAGTGAGGTCAAGTCTGCTGGATACCCAGATGGTGTCAGTACGGACATCCAGGATCTCACATCAAGTTTCATCCTGTTCTGTGGTTCCTACGGCAACTGAGGTATGTCCTGTAAACTCTGTGCTTCCTGCATTTGCCATGGCCCTGTGGTGTGTGTGGTCTGCTTTCTGCTCTTCTGTTTTCTGTGTTCCTCAAGCCCTTGTGTCTGAATCATCTGATGCACCTCCTGTCATGGCTAGAAGGTTCAAACCTGTGTCGCCTGAATCGCCTGGCTTACCTGAATCGCCTGGCTTACCTGAATCGCCTGGCTTACCTGAACCGCCTGAATTGAATCGCCTGACTTACCTGAACCGCCTGGCTTAACTGAACCGCCTGAATCGCCTGGCTTACCTGAACCGCCTGGTTTACCTAAGTCGCCTGTTTCACCTGAGTTGCCTGTTTCACCTGAGTCGCCTGTTTCACCTAGTTCACCTGAGTCGCATGTTTCGTCTAATTCACCTGAGTCACCTGTTTCATCTGATTCACCTGAGTCGTCTGATTCACCTGATTCGTCTGAGTCGTCTGGTTCACCTGAGTTTGATTCACCTGAGTCGTCTGGTTCACCAGAGTCTAATTCACCTGAGTCGTCTGGTTCACCTGAGTCGTCTGCTGCACATGAGTCACCTGCACTTCATGTTTCAGTTGGAAGTTCCGAATCTGAGTCCCCGGAGCTTATTGACCCGACCACGTCTGCTGAGCCTACGTTTCCTGAGGTTTCTGTCACAACCATAGGGCCTGTTTCTGAGTTTACTGTTTCCAAGGTACCTGTTTGTCATGTAGAGGCCAAGATGGTTACTCCTGACTTCCCTGTGTCCTGTAGGTCAGCTAGTGTGGTCACTCCCAAATTCCATGGACTCTCTGCCCTTGCCAAAATGACTGTGTATTACTCTGAACTCCTTGCCCTGAACTCTCCGTACTCTCTGCCTGGATCAATATGAACTATTGAACTCTTTGTATACTCTTCTCTTGCCAACCTGTGTCTTGATAACCTGTCTGTGCCAGCCTCTCTTTCCACTATCTCTGTCTGCAGGTCTAGAGCGCCTCCAGCACCATCCTAGTGTCCAATGTCACCAGTACTCTGTTCGGCAGAAGCTCCCCCAAGTTTTTTTTTGGGGGGTAGTACCCGGACGCATGGAGGAGGCAGAGGACACCGAGGAGGAAGCCGAGGTGTTCAATGGTCCATGCCTGCCCCATGACCCAGGTCCACGTCTGCGTCACGACCCAGGTCCACGTCTGCCTCACGATCCAGATTCACGTCTGCCTCATGACCCAGATCCACGTCTGCCTCATGACCTAGGTCCACGTCTGCCCCATGAACCTGAACTGTCCTGGCCACACGACCCAGGACCACCTCTGTCCTCTAGACTAACCCTGCCTTTACCACAAGGTCCTGGCCCACCCACCCATGGACTCTGTATATGTTTATGTTTTGTTGGGCTCCTGGAGTTGCCCTTTAGAGGGGGGGTTCTGTAAGGGTTTTGTCTTGTGTTTTGTCTTGGGTCTTTTATTTTGATATCCTGTTCTGTTTTCAGTCTTTTATTTTGAAATATGGTCATGTCACACTTCCCTTTGTACTTCCTGTTTGTACAATATAAATCTTGTTCACTAGTATCACTGATAAGTATTGTATGTGTCAAGCTGCATTACCAAGCGTTCTCTGTTTATTGCCTTGTTTCCTGTTCTGTTCTTGTTCTGGATTTTGACCTGTTCCCTGTTATTTGGATTACGATATTGGATTGCCATATATTTTGGATGTGTTTGCTAGCCTACGTGGAATTTATAATAAACCTCCTTGCACATGGATTCATCTCTCTCTTGCTTTGTGTAAGCAGCCCACGTTACAATTGCTGAGGGCTGTTGGTAAGAAAATTTAACCTACAGTGATAGTGTTGAACCAGATTCTAGTTTGCATTGTTTTGAATGTCTTTTATAAATTCAGAGACTTATAAAATGTATTTTGGGTAAACTGAACAATGCTGTTATGTGGGTGTAACACGGGAACAGAAGGGTAAGTACTCAATATATTGTAATCAACAAATGTTTAAGTAAAGCCTAGGTTCGGCTCTAGGAGGATTTTAGAATAATAAAAGAATTGGGATAAAGTATATTCAATTAATTAACAGCCGGCAATTTTATTACAAATACAAATTTTAAATGAACAATTCCCACAATGTAAATGAAATCACAATGGTCTCAATTCACAATGGATTCATACTCAACACAAAGAACAAACTTGATATTGAACCCAAAAATTGTCCAGAGTAAAGTCTCAATAGTCCTCCTTTATGTGTGTGTGTATGGGTGTAATGTTCAAATGTGGATGTGTAAAGGCCTTTTTGTGTTACTTTTTCTACCCAGGTAGTGTTTGTGTGCTTATCTCAAGTTCAACAGATCCGCATGGAATCGCGATGGCTCTTTGAATCAAAGATCAGGCACTGGCTCGCCGTTCAACCGTAGATCAACAGAATCGACATTCAAAAAAACCAATCTGCACAAAATAAGTCATATTAAACATTTCTTGCTGTTAACAATATATACTTTGACATCTTATATCAGGTGCACAGAATGTCCATGAGTTCAATTGTTAATCCAACAATGTTAACATAGGCACACTTAACCACATAAAAGTGCCTGAATATATTATCTTACTGCACAACATCTTATTTTTCCTTTTCTGTTCTCATTTACATAAAAATGATGATGCAAACATTCAATTTAAACAGATTAATTAATGTTGTACATAAATTAATAATATTTAAATCTCTCACACATATAAAAATACAGTTTTTATCATCATAAACAACTCTGATTGTTTTTTTTATGACAACAACTAGTGAAAGATAATGTCAATTAGGCCCAAAGTAATGCATGAATCAGCAAAACTCACCAGAGTTCTCAAAAACAAAAGCACTCACAATGAAGCATTGACTGTTTCAGAGATGAGATGCAACATCAACCTGAGCAATCAACAAGAGTCTTAGTAAACATCACAGCATGAAAAGAGGTGTATCCGTACTAGGAAACTCCTGTAAACACTACTGATTTTCGGAAGTATCTACTAGTTCCACTGAGGGTAAACTACTAATTCCACCAAGTTAGGAAACTCCCGTAATGATACCAAAACCCCATTCACACAGACCTCTGGTCCCAGAAAATACCCGTAAAATTGCCAGACAAGCGTCTGTGTGAACAAAAACTTGTTCCGTTAATCATCTGGGATCGTTGCCGGAAAGAGGACCTAGTAAGATACGCGGGTAACCCTCTGTGTGAACAAGAAGCCGCAAGAATGCCGTAATGGGCGTGTCGAAGATCACACCACAAGTTATGGTTCAACTCCTAACAACGAGAGATAACATGCATATAAACATTCACCACGAGAAATGTTGCAAACAAGATTGAAGCAGTTATCAGGAAATGATAAATGAGACGCATAAACAATGACGCACGTGCCGTAGTGAGGACGCGCGTGTCATGGCAACATGAAGTTGGTTCAACTCTTTAAAATGAGGGATTTACAACATTCACGACGAGAAATGGCAGCAAACTGGACTGAAGCAGATATCAGGTAAGTTAGCTCGTTACTTACTGCGTTGAAACGGAGATCATTCAGCAGCATAAAAGAATATCGCGTCACGTGCTCATTTGAGCTATAATAAACGAAAATACCCGCACGTCAACCCAACAAGATAATATCGTTCAGCTCCTCAAAATGCGGGTTTTAAATGCATATAAACAATCACGATGAGAAATGTCTGAAAACTGTATCAAAGCAGAAATCAGGGAGCTCGTCAAATATCCACTCTGAAGCTGAGATCATTCACCAGAATAGAACTGTGCGTTCACGCGCTCCTTTGTAATAATAATAAATAATATGCAAACTTCAGACGCTGCGTAGAAGAGAGGGCGGGACTTTCAACCGGTCACGTGTCTTTCCGGGACCATCACATATGCCGGGTTAACTTGGCAGTGTGAATGAATAAAATATCAAGCGGTCCCGTAAAATTCCAGGATGCCTGTGCCGTGTATCTTACGGAATATGTGTGTGAAAAGGGCTCAATTCGGATGTATCTTGCTGAGGGGGATATCCCCGTGGTATATGCAGCCATTTGTTGGCAAAATAATCCCATTGAAGATTTTGTCAGGGGACATTTTCACACCTACAGAGGTACTGGAATTTCACACCTTTGCACAATTCTAGTGTCCCCATTGGTGTTTAATCTCAACACTGATTGGTTGCTTTTAAAACCCCCTCCCAAAACTCTGACAACTATTGGGACAGTACTTTGAAATTTTGCAGTTGAGATGATTTGATTGGTTCACTTTGTATTAAGCCCAACCCAGGCCCTCATAGCTTAGTGACTTGATTGGTTATTTGCCTGCTCTGCAGATAGACTACACCCCCCCCCCCACTATATACTTAAAAAAAAAACCTTAAAAAAATAAAAACTTGAATTGAGTTTGAAATGTTTATTTAATAAAAAAACTGAACAATCCACAATTGTCACAATCACAAAATAATATTATACACAAATATTAAAAGTTGCATTCATAAACAACACTATTTAAACTCATAAATATACAGACAGAGAAAGCAATATTAGAGTAAAATAAAACAAAATAAAAGCAACAATTAAAACTACATTCAAAGCAGTACAATGTAATGTAGCAGTGGCGGCTCGTGACTGCTCATCCGAGGGTTGCAAATTCAAAATAAGTGTTCGGAGTGTCATGTGTGTTGCTTGTTTTTAAAATGTGTGTTTGTTGCTTCATGTAAACCACGTGCATCACGTGTTTAGTCAAAACACGTGATGCACATACACGCGCTCGACACGCAGAACACATATTTTGAAATTGGGAACCACACAAATGACGGGCTATATACATGTTCTGACAAACTTCGCATCGAGTGCTCACAAAAAAAGAAGTCACCAGCTGCCACTGTAATGTAGTAAATATCTAAATAAAATGAACAACAACTGTATTGATCTTGCTTTAAGAAACCTGTTAACCCTCTTTCCATTTTCTGAACCCCCCCACAAAAACTGTCATAGCCAAACTAAAATAGATACAGTTTATGAAGTCTTTGCACTAAAAGCATAAGTTTGGTCTCATTTGAAAGCAGACACTTGGAAGTTTATTAAAAGGTGAACATTAGTTACTGTCATAATGAAAAAAGTTGTTATAGAGAGCTTAAATTATACTTTTTTATAAACTCCACCAAACATGTATGAAATATTGTTATGAAAATCTCAATGAAACTGGCCTTGGAGCAATCTAGAAATGCTCTGCAGATAAAGCCACAGGTCTGACCATGTTCTGTTTTAAATCTGAATAGCCTACGATACCTCTAAAACTCTGTATTTTATGAAATGTTTTTTAGACCCATGTCATGTAAATTTATTTAGAGAAAACAGCAAAAATGCTAAGCTAATGTTTGTTTATTTATATCTCACAACATCCTTTCAGTTTATTGGCCTATTGCTCCGTGTTTTAAACAGACTCATTAAATAAGCATCCGGATGAGTCATTAACAACTTTTAATCCTGAATATGGCTGTCTAAATGTTTATTTTATTATTATTATTAATAATTACTCATACATTCTATTTAGTGTTTTATTTCCCCCTTTTGTCTCAATTCACTTTCTTTTTATTAAATTCCTTTCTTACAAAAAGAAACTTACCTTAAAGAAGCTTTACCAGTCGAAATTATTCCTAGAAACATATATCTCATATCTCCAGACAGCAGATGTTTACAGAACAGCTAGTACGTTAGCTTAGCATACCATCAAAACACGACAAATAAAAGCATTTATAATAAAACTCACTTTATAACATCAAAAGTCGAGTGCTTAAACAATCATGCGTGATCTGATGTGGCTTTGGATCATAAAATAAGACCGAAAATAAACAATTTTATGCTATTTATGCTGTTAGCTTAGCATAGCATTATAATATATAGTACTGTTATGAAAATACCAGACATAGCGTTAAAAATACAGACAAACCATATTTAATCTTAATCGTGTTTATTGTCTCCATGTTTCAAAACATCAAAACATCTTTATTTGCATGTTATTATAAAAACAGCGATCGCTCGTTGCAGGTACAAACTGAGTGTGAATGACTGCAGACTCAAACTTGCTCATATCGCCATGTTTGGAATAAAAATGGGTGAAATATTACCCCCCAGCAGAAATTTGAAGTAAACATATAAAATTGAAGTAATATTTCTCCAAATATGCATACTTTGAATTAAAAGCCCCGATGGATGTTGTTTTATCGAGTGCTTTCATGACGATCACGGAGGAGTGTTTTATCAATGAGTGCGGCTGAGGGTTGTATTTCAAATTAAAGGTATGTACCGTTTTTTATTTTATTTTTAACTCCTGACAAAAATGAAGAAATTACTGTCACTCGGATTTTCAGATTAAAATAAAGGTCAAAAACTAAATCTTAAGTCAAAACACCTTTTAATGATGTATAGTTGTTTAATGTAAGTACATTTAAACTAACAGTAATTTAAATTATGTAAATAAATAGCTCTTCAGTACACCCATGCCCTCGCGCAGGTTATCAAGTTAAGAAATCAGTCCTACACTGCAAAAAATGACTTTCTTACTTAGTATTTTTGTCTTGTTTTCAGTAGAAATATTATTTAAATTAAAATGCTTTTTCTTGATGAACAAAATGACCCAAGAAAATAAGTCTAGTTTTAGACTAAATAAATAAATAAAATACACACACACAATTTAAGTGAATTTGTGCTTAAAACAAGCAAAAATATCTGCCAATGGTGTGAGAAAAAAAATCTTAAGTTTTCTTTTTTCTTAAAAACTTAATTAAAACACAATTTTCTCACCCCATTGTTAGATATTTTTGTTTGTTTAGGCACAAATTATCTTAAACTGTAT
This sequence comes from Misgurnus anguillicaudatus, assembly GCF_027580225.2. Lineage (NCBI taxonomy): Eukaryota > Metazoa > Chordata > Actinopteri > Cypriniformes > Cobitidae > Misgurnus > Misgurnus anguillicaudatus. The sequence continues at coordinate 20,425,039 of NC_073357.2, read as the reverse complement.
ATTTTGTCTAAAAACTAGACATTTTCTTAGGTAATTTTGCTCATCAAGAAAATACATCTTGATTTAAGAATGTTTAGTTTTTCCTACTAAAAACAAGATAAAAATCCTAAGTTAGAAAGTGATTTTTTTCATTTGATTCTGTAGAATCAATTACAGAGCTCTGTCTTGGAATTACTCAAACATTTCTCACTGTAACACTGTAATTTCTCACATTTAAGAAAGTCTTGTGCAATTATGCACTTATATTTAGGTAATGTGAACTTAAATATAAGTGCATAACTGCATGTGACTCAATGGGCCCTATTTTAACGATCTGAAACGCAAGTCCAAAGCGCAAAGCGCAAGTGACTTTGTGGGCGGATCTTGGGCGCTGTTGCTATTTTCCCGGCCGGAGAAATAAGTCTTGCGCCGGGCGCAAATCAATAAGGGGTTGGTCTGAAGTAGGTTCATTATTCATAGGTGTGGTTTGGGCGTAACATCAAATAAACCAATCAGAACGCTATCCAACATTCCCTTTAAACGCAAGGGCGCAATGTCCATGGCGGGTTGCTATTATTATGACGGATTTACCAGGCGCATGCCAGGAGCAGTTCACAGCCGAGGAGACCCACGTTCTTGTAAGAGCAGTCAAAGACAGAGAAGTTGTTTTGTATGAGGATGGGAGAAACCCGCCCGAATCAGCGTCGGTTAAACAGAGAGGAAATATCCGCAATTGTCTCATCAGCTGCGCCAAGCACTACAATGATGTTAGGAGACGGGGGGATTCCAAGCTTTTCAGCATAATACGGGCATGCCGGGCACACAGGAGGACATCGCTGCGTCCACCCTCACCGCTGAAAGGGTTTGGGGGCTTTGAAATCGGACCCAAGAAACGCAAGCAAGGTCCAACCCCAAAGTACACTTACAAATCAAGTTCATATACATGAAGGTTTCTTATGAAAACATTTTAATTATTATTTAGATAAAATAAACATAATACAGCCATACAACAAAATTATGAAAATATTTTAATCGTTATTTGCATGATAATTGTTTAACGCTGCCACCCAAAATAAATAAAAACTATCACCACAATGCTCACCACAATGATTTCCCTTATCTCATGTATTAATAGTTTTTATTGTAACAATTTATGATTTAATGATTTCCCTTATCTCATGTATTAATATTTTTATTGTAACAATTTATGATTTAATGATTTCCCTTATCTCATGTAGCTATTAATATTTTTTATTGTAACAATTTATGATTTGCAAAAATAACTGTTGCATCTGTGTTGATTAAATAAGCAATGCGCGTTGTGCACGCTATACATTATGGTCAAGCATGCGCCCTTAAAATAGCATAATGAACCACGCGCAACGCGCCACTGACTTTAGACTAGTTTTTTTTTGGTTAGTAGCGCAATTGTTTTTTGAAACTGCAAAATAGCATAAGAGATGGTTTGCGCCGGATCACGCCTCCTTTTTTGCGCTGAACTGCCCAGGGAGCGCAAGTTCATTCCCTAGTTTGCCGACGTGCGTCTGTGAAGGGAAAAACCCGCTGTGCGCCAGTGCAAAATACGAAATGATACATGCGTCACTGACAAAGTCAATTGCGCTGGGTGCAAGATAGGGCCCAATTTGTTTAAGTTCACACTACCCAAATATGTGACCCATCACGGAAGCCAGGGACACAAGTCGGCAGCACAAGTTCCAAGAAAATGAGAAACAAAGTTTTTTTTTCAAAATTTGTGATTTTCGTTTTATTGCAGAATCTGTTAGTTGATATCACGAAGAAGCCTCTCCTTGTTTGAGATAGCAGTTTTTGTATATTTAAAAGCGTACATTTTGCGGTTAAAATAGGCTTGTTTTTCCAGAGATTCTAGCGTGCAGCGGGGGGCGTCATTGTCTGTGTGTATATTTACATACTGGATAAGCTTGTGTTTTCGCCTCCGCCCCCAAAGGGAACAGCATGACTACTAAATAAGGATAGTTCGCCCAAAAATGAAAATAATGTAATTAATGACTTACCCTAATGTCGTTCTAAACTCAGAAGACCTCCATTCATCTTCGGAACACAGTTTAAGATGTTTTAACGTTAGATTTAGTCCGAGAGCTTTTTGTCCCCTTCATTGAAAATCTATGTATCGTTTCCATGTCCAGAAAGGTAATAAAAACATCATCAAAGTAGTCCATGTGACATCAGTGGGTCAGTAAGACTGTGTTGAAGCATCGGAAATACAGTTTGGTCCAAAAATAGCAGAATTACGACTTTATTCAGCATTGTGTTCTCTTCCGGCTCGAGCGTGAAGTCACGTGACTGTAGTGATGCGGCTGTTCCTCAGATATGTTTGCTAAGTTTTTTTTTTTCAAGCTTATAGCGTGCATCTCCCCAGACTGTAAAGCTTGGGCGCACAGAACAAAAGAAAAATAAAAGAAGCTGGGGCGGAACAAATAACAGTCAGCCGCATCGTACGTCAGCCTGACTTTATGCGGCGCCGCAGTCGGATGACGTCAAAGTACCGCGAGAACTCTTCAAGAAATCTTACGGAGTAGTTTAATTTCGACTCGCTCTCGCTATACTTTGTTGTCATCTCTTTGTCTGTTCTTGCAGCGCAGCATGAGTCCAAACACACAGAAGTTACACGGAGATCGTTGTATTCTTCATATAATTGGCTACATGCTTTGTCTATCAATATTTTCCATGAAGTCATTGGCTGATGGAGGAACGAGCGAGCGATTGGTAACATCTCTAAAGGACGTCACGTTTTCGACGGCGCTGTTTGGATGATCTATTATACTACCTTCCTATTTTAAATACAAACTTTGAAGGCGGGTTCATGTGTTTAACGGAGTGTTATCATATACCCTTACATGTTACGATGTAAATAGTCCTCAGATTGTATATGATGTTGTATTACCAGACATTCATGCGAAATCTGATGTAAACAATAGACTATATATATTTCACGGATTATACGCATTTGTGGACAAAATGGTCATTGGATAATCTGAAACAGACTGGATTCGATTCAACACAAAGGTAAAAAGTCATGTTTATTTTTGCATGTTGTCATTTGGACTTCTGTCATAAAATACTACATATGATGCTAGAACATCTGTCTCTCAAAACGGCTTTACAGGGGGTATGGCTTAGCTTAATGAGATGTAAATGAGCCCTATTGTCTCCCCCAGTTGGTAAGAAGAGTCCCTTTCGTCTCGATTTTCTCGGTTTGAGTATTTCTGAGTTCCTATATTCAAATGGCCACAACTTCTCCATATCTTATCAGATTTCAATGTGTTACACATCGTTGGAAAGCTTAGAAACTGCACTTTCAGAATATGTGAATAACTCAAAATGGCCCAGATCCGACTTGTGTCCCTGCTTTCCGTGACTGGTCACATATAAGTGCATAATTGCGCAAGACTTAAGTTCACAGTACTCAAATGTATGTTTTTTAAAACTTAATGGTTTAAGGCAACCTATTTCCTTAAATGGTTTGAGTTAAGTTAACTGTTAGGTTTTACACTGTAAAGCATATACTTGTCAGCAAAGGTAACGTTGATGCACCCTCATCTTGACAGACATCTCTTTGGAGCCCTTTGGAAATACAAAAGTACATATAAGTATTTGGCATAATACTAATACACATATACAGATACACACACACGACAAATTAAAAATGACATAATTAAAGTTGTACATTTTAGAAAGTTTACATTTAACAGTACAAAGATACAACAATATATGATCAAAGAACTTCATAATGTACATCTTCTTCTTACTTCATTTTCTGTGTTGATGTCCTCAGAGTCTCTGTGTTGTTCTGCAGCTTCATTACAGTAGGCTACTTCAATATAGTTGTCTATCAAACAATAAAAAATAGAATCACATACATCATAACACATCCATTTACTATTTAACCTCTTTGATTTAATAATTTCATTATTAAAATTACATAATTTTGGCCAGATTGCAAAGACCTCAATTTCTTCAGTGTCTGGATCAGTCTGATGTTTTAGCTTCCACTGTTACTTCATTATTTCTCTGTCAAACACAGAATTAAAAATCAAAATCACATACATCATAACACATCTGTTTACTATTTAACCTGTTTGATTTTTAAAATTGAATGAATAAACTTACATCATCTTTACCCAGAGAAACCTCTTCAGCGTCCACAAAGTTGACCACAGTGTACATGACCTCTGTAAACACAAACATGGATAGACTTCCTATTTAAAGAGATGAAGAACAGCAAACATATTACGTTAAAATATATTATGACTCCAAGCTTCTTTACAATTAGCATCTAGGTTCTCTCAAAGTGAAGCTGGCTTTGTTACAAATCAATATAAAGCTATTAAAACCGTCTTGAAAAATAAGCAGCATCTACCAGCACTAAAGCAATGACCTTTTAAACAACAAAAGATCGTCTGTATCATTTAAAATAGCAGAGAGACACTTGCTAGCTGCTAACATTTCCAACACACAAGATACCATTGTTTTGTTTGTTTTAAGCAAAGAATCTTGGCTTCTTTAAAGTATTGTTTTTAAAAATGTTAACATCGAATTGATTCTTTTAACAGCCCCGTTTGAATGTTACTTCGCGTATTTTTAACCTCGTGTTTACCGCTGTGTACCACGTATAACCTTAATGTTTTACTATTTGTGCTTTAAATTCAAACAGTTCTAGAATAAAGACAAAAACGAATCATAGTAAATAACATAATATGAACAAATAGGCAACCGATCAGCGCGATGCAGACAAATTAATTAAATCAAACTTACCTTACTGTTGATGAGAAAACAACCCTTACAAAAATAACCTACAGGAATCCTGCAGGATTTTCATTTTTTCTGCAGGCATCCTGCAGGAATTATAAAATCCTGCAGGATTTTTCACTTGTACTGCACATCAGTCCTGCAGGACTTATAAAATCCTGTTGGATTTTTTTTTTTAAATCTGCAGGAATTATAAAGTCCTGCAGGATTTTTCACTTGTACTGCACATCAGTCCTGCAGGGATTATAAAATCCTGCTGGATTTTTTTTAAAATCTGCAGGAATTATAAAGTCCTGCAGGATTATTCACTTGTACTGCACATCAGTCCTGCAGGAATTATAAAATCCTGCTGGATTTTTTTTTTAAATCTGCAGGAATGATAAAGTCCTGCAGGATTTTTCACTTGTACTGCACAGCTGTCCTGCAGGAATTATAAAATCCTGCAGGATTTTTTAAAAAATCTGCAGGAATTATAAAATCCTGCAGGATTTTTCACTTGTACTGCACAGCAGTGCTGTAGGAATTATAAAGTCCTGCAGGACTGCCGTGCACCTCACGCAGAAACAAAATGTTTGCTTACAGGAGTTTTCCCTGTAAATGAAAAATAAATAAGTCAAAAAATAAATATAAAAAACCTACAGGTTTTGTCTAGACTAGAGAATAAAACTCGATAGTTACTGTAGTTTAATTCATACAATTTTTATTTAATTAGATTCAAGTACATTTCATGGAACTATTTTTTGATATATTATGCTCTGGCTGTTGGCAGCAATGAGACAAAACAATGAGTCTTAACAAGTAAATTAAAAAAATTAAGAGTAAGAATAAATAGGCAATTATAAAAAAAATTCTAAATCATTTCAAAATGATACATTTATGCAAACATCCACGACATGTCAACATTCAAGAGATATGAGTCTGTATACTGTACATGTTTACCTTTTATAACATGAAGATGCAGCTATTTTGTTTTTAATCCAACTCCCATTTATTTGGTTGGATGCAAAAAAAATTATTTGCAAGACCTGGTAGGTCCTTGAGGTAGACACAGGTTGAATGTATGTCTGTGCATTTGATAAGTTCAACTGAGTCAATCCCTCTTTCTTTTAAAATGCTTGTTGCTGTTATCCCTGATTCTCTGTCTTTGCTGATGTCATTACTTGTTGTTTTCATAACATCAATGAAGGCATGACCCTCTCCTTGCGCATTGCCTACGTCTATAAATGATCGTACTAATGCTATAGACCCATGTTTGGTTTGAACTGCATGGTTGATTCTTTTAGATAAAGATTTTGCTCCTTTTGAATGAATTCGCCTGCCATTAACCACAGCCCTAGAATAAAAACTGAACGCTTTATTTGCACTTAAACCTGACTCTTGAAGGATATGAGACTCTCTTGGGGTTGGCTGTCGTACATGTGGGCATCCAAGAAACATCACGCTAGAACTACCAGTACACTTTCTCACAATATTGGTGCCTCCCAACATTTTTTCAACAAAGCTTTTGCTTTGCTGTGTTTGTTCATCATTGAATACAGCAGCAATGAGTCGTGGAACATGTTGGTAAAGGTTAAACATGTTAACAATTTGTTCTGGTACAGCTTGTGTGCCATGAAAGAGTTTCTGAAGGTGTCCATTCTGGGACTCATATAAGAATGCACTGTGACTCCATAAAGGACCCCAATTTTTCACAGATGCTGCTGCATGTACAAGTATGTGGACATTATAAGACACATGACACTTTCCATACTGAGACTCAAAACGGTCCACAAATGCTTTTAAAAGGCCATCAGCTTTGTCAATGTCGTGGGAGGAAATTTAATCTTGAAGGAGAATGTATGTAGCCTGCACTAGAAGTAGTAAATGGTCAAGATATTGTCTGGGTAAAATGCCGAACAAACAGGGAAGGCTGTAAAATAAAGTGTCTGTATTCCGAAGCTTTCCAATATTTGCGCAAAGAAATTGAACGGGGTGGTCTTGTTATACTTGAAGGTGGTTTAATGGCAAGTAACCTTGTTTCAATTTGCTCGATTTCTCTTCCAATGTACCAAGGCTCTGTATGGTATTTGGAGTCAAACCATAGGGTAGTCAGCTGGCGACAAACACCAAGTAATATGCCATGCATGTAATCATATGCAAATCCAGAAAGCATATTAAAAAACATCAGCAGCATTAGAGGAGATGGACCTTTTACACCATTTATGCATGTTCCAGAATCAACAGCTTGCTGAGCATCTTTAGTGTGTTTTTTGTGTGATCTCAGCTCTGGCTCTGTTGACTGCAAAGGGTACACCCTTGTAAACCCGTTACCCTTTTCTACAACTTCACCCTTTTGATAACACCAGTTACAACCATGCTCTCCATTAAATTGCTTGACATTCTGTACAGCACAACGAGCCACTGAATCACAAATGCAAAGCAAACTGTATACATGGACTACTGATTTTTCACCTTTTCACTGACAAGGTAACCCTTGGTTTTCAAGGCTTCCCATTTCATTAACAAATGATTGCAGAAACGAGTTCATTTCTGGCTTTTTTGGCCCAAACCACAAATTGCCAAGAATGACATGCTTTGCCCTCAGATTAGGGGGGAGCTCGTTGATTGTGACTTGAAGTGGCCAGATATGAAAAGGAGAAGATTTGAAAATTGGAACACCATCAACATTCCAGGACACTGAAATGTTCGCCAATTTTGGGTCATTTAGTTCATCAATCGATTTGTACATAGTACCATCAAATATGTCTTCAACATTTTGTTAGTTGTGCTTTGTCCTTGACCATTTGTAATTCAAAGACTCACAAAAATCTGCATCTTGAAATTTACCTCTTAACTGATCTGAAATAGATAACTTAATAAAGACAGAGCTAGATTTGATTAGGTTTTCCATGTCACCTGGGGTACAATTGCATGAAGCACAGTGGGTGGGGATTTCATTACCAAAGAAAAATTGGCAGGATGGGCAAATATACTGGACTTCAAAAGTGTCACAGTGAAAGGATTTCATGAACTTGTATAAGCTATCTGGAACACCATTGGTTGAATCAGGACAGTGGAGATTGATAAGATCTAACAAGTCACTCAAAGCCACTTTGGATGTTGTATGCCTGAGGCTGTAGGCAAGTATACACAGCAGAGATTCTTCAGTGATTTTGGCATTTGGATATATTTTTTCCTCACTGGCACACTCCTCTCTTTCTTCTGTGCTTCCCTCACTAACTGGACTGTGGTTTCTGACAATCTAGAAAGTAAATATTGCACTAATTACAGGCTGACACATAAAGAAGTGTGTGCTTTAAAAAAAGCATGAGGCTATAGACTTAGATACATATTCTAAACTTTATTCTCACATGAGTCTGTGGAAAGTTCTCATCAGCTGTGCTAAAAACATCACCCTCGTCATCAGCAGAAAAGCCTTCCTGTTAGAAATTGTGCATTTATTGCACATTAAAACAAAATCCATATGAACACTGATATTTACAAATGTATGTAAAAAACATTGGATTAAAAAAATATCAGAAATTCATTCTCACATCAGCATCTGAAAAGTTTCCATCAGCATCGCTGACGACCTCATTCTCTTCATCAGTAGAAAAGTTTCCCTGTGAGACATGTACAGGTACTTGGACCACTAGTTTTATGCATGTACTTAAATTTTGTAAATGTTCTGGGCTGGCTGATAAAGGATCAAAGAATTGCCAACCTTATGACAACAAGGAAGCACAATTCTAAAGAAGATTAACTTTGAAAAATAAAAAAAATAAAAAAGCCTATTCTCACATGAGCATCATCGGGGCAGTTCCTGTCAAATTTGCTGATATTGTAACCACTGTCATTATTGGAAATGTTTTCCTATAAGTATGAAATTGTAAACATACAGGAGCATGTTAGACATGGTTTCTTGATGGCCATGAATTTATCACTGAAAATGTTTTTAGGCCAACATTAAAACCTGAATTACTTCAACTATATCGGGAATAAGCCATGTCTTGTATGATCTTCTCTTTTTTGCTCTTGACGAAGAAAAAAGCAGATTTCTTGCTTATTTGATTAATGTAAGTCAATATGTAACTGTACAATAAGAAAAAATTGCCTAAAATACAGTTATTTGCATTCAGCAACCTATTATATTTTGTGTCCATCGCCTTTTTGTAGCTGCGGGAACAGGTGCCTCTTCATTTAAGTACACTTTATACTCCATATCCTTCAAAAAGAAACATGATAGTGTTATTTCTTTGTAAATATAATAAGGAATATATTTTTGCATTACCCGAATAGCTTAATCCAAATAAGAACATTTCCTAAAAATGCCTACAATAATGAATCTGGGTATTTGACAAAATTGACTTAGTTAATTGGAAGACATATTTTATTTTAGAAGGCTATTTCTTGAAAAAAACCCTGAAAAAGACGCTCGTGTAATTTACATAAAGAATCGGTAATTAATCTTTTATTTTAAAAAGAATAGTTTGGTCGTGAAAAACTCCGTGTTTTAAAGAGTAACTAAACCCTAAACCAACTTTTTATAGTTAATGGTCTGTAAGAATGATGCTTTATTAGTGCTGTTCATTGATTTTAGTAAGTTTTTTGACATTTGGATATAAAGTGTTTCGATACTATAATATATGGAGGGCTGCCCTCTTCAGGTTGAACGGTGGCTATTGCAGTTGAATTTTCCTATTGGATGTTGGGCCCCAAAAAAAAACTCGTGACGTAAGAAGTTTCAAGCTCACCATGCCCTTGTTACGATCTCATCACACACTTGGTAGGTGTGACGGATGTCAGCGCCAACGCTCCCGGTACTTCCCATTCACCCGAATATTGACTACATTCCCCATCATGCACTGTGACCCGCTGATTACACATCAGCTGCAGCGTATCAGCGGGTCTATTTAACCTGGGACTCTGCCACTTGTACTTTGCGAAGTCTTGTTTGCCCTAGCAGCATTTCTGAGCGTTTTCCCTGTGTATACCCGTGTTTGATTTCCCAGTGTTACTTTGGACTGTCTCCTGGTGTTTTGATTCTTGCCGCCTGCCCCGAACTTGGACTGGATTACGATTACGACTGCTTTCTGCCTGCCCCGATCTTGGACTGATTCCCGTTTATGATTGATAGCCGCCTGCCCCGAACCTGGTCTGTTTAACGTTTATGATTACTTGGATGTGCCCTTTGTTTATTCCTGTTTGCTGTTTACTTACATCAATAAAGAGTTGCAAATGGAACCTAACCTGTCAGTCTCATCACAGAAGACTTCGCCACCACAGGCTCCAGCAACCGTGGCACAGCTTTCAGGCGAGCTGTCCACACAAGCAAACATCCTGGCGGCTAATCAACATCAGTTAGTCCGGCTAACATCTCTCACGGAGGAATTAGTTCGCTCTGTGCAGAGCTTAGCAACATCGGCTAACACTGCCGCTACACCAGATCCCACTTCTCCTCCACCTCGACCCATAGCCACGCCTCCGGCTTCAGTTACACCCCGTCTGGCATTCCCTGAAAAGTTTGATGGCACCCCAGATCGATGTAAAGGCTTTCTCATGCAGTGTGAGCTCTTCATCGCCCAACAACTCCACATTTACAACACGGAGGTTAGTAAAATCTCATTGATTTGTTCTTTGCTTACTGGGAAAGCATTGGAGTGGGCTACGGCATTATGGGCAGCTGGCAACTTTAACCAATGTACCTTTGATGAGTTTAAGAGCACCATGAGAGCTGTGTTTGAACACCCAGCAGGAGGTCGAGACCCAGGTGAACAATTACTCACCCTTAGACAGGGGCGCCGCTCAGCGGCTGAATACGCCCTGACCTTCCGCACACACGCTGCACAGACTAACTGGGTTGAGGATACATTGAAGACGTTGTTTCGCCAAGGTCTAAGTCAAGAGTTACAGTCCGAGTTAGCCTGCCGTGATGAAGGGAGGAGTTTTGATGAATTCGTCAAGCTGTCCATTCGAGTGGATAATTTAGTACGCAGTCGCAGACCAGTCCGAGTATTTGAGACTCACACAACTCACACTATACCTTCACCAGATACGAGTGAACCCATGCAAGTGGGTAGAGCACGTCTCACGGCGGATGAGAGAGAACGCCGCTTTCGTCAACGTTTATGCCTATATTGTGGTGAAGCTGGTCATGTTCTTGCTGTCTGTCCCTCACGACCAGCCCAGACACGCCTTGGACGGGTGAGTGCATCTATACCATCCGCTACATTTGAATGTATGGAGGTTTCTGTCACGTTGTCATGGCAACAATGTAACTTCACTACCAAAGCACTACTTGATTCAGGGGCTGCGGGAAACTTTATTGATGTGAGTTTAGTGAAGTCTCATGGTGTCTCAGTAACCCCTTGTGTACCCCCTCTTTCCATCGCAGCGTTAGACGGACGACCGTTGGGCACCGGTCACGTCACGCATATCACTCAAAGTATCACACTTGTCACCGAACACAACCATACTGAAGAGATTGTTTTCTACGTCATTTCATCTCCTCACAACCTTGTCATCTTGGGCTTCCCCTGGCTGCATCTACACAATCCGCTCGTTTCTTGGAAGAAGAAGAGTATTCTAAAGTGGAGTGATGAATGTATGAAATCCTGTTTAAGTAGGTCACCTGAATTATCTGTGTGTACATCACAAATTAACCCAGTACCCAGTTTACCTGACAATGTTCCCCACGAGTATTCTGATCTAGCCATCGCTTTCAGTAAAACCAAAGCCACACAATTACCACCTCATCGATCCAGTGATTGTGCCATAGACCTGTTACCTGACACTGTACCATCTAGGGGGCGCATCTTTCCTCTATCTGAACCTGAACAACAGGCTATGAAGAAATACATCGCAGAGGAGCTTGAGAAGGGCTTCATACGCCATTCTACATCACCAGCATCTGCAGGGTTTTTCTTCGTGGGCAAGAAAGATGGCAGTCTAAGACCCTGTATTGATTATTGTGGCCTGAATGACATCACGGTGAAGTTTCGCTATCCGTTACCTCTGGTGCCAGCTGCTTTGGAACAACTACGCAGTGCCAAGATCTACAGTAAGTTGGATCTCCGAAGTGCTTACAATTTGATTCGAATTCGTGAAGGGGATGAATGGAAGACAGCATTCTCCACTAGTGATGGTCACTATGAATATTTGGTGATGCCCTTCGGTCTATCTAACAGTCCGTCCGTGTTCCAGTCCTTTATTAATGATGTGCTCCGGGACATGCTTAACCGATTTGTTATTGTTTACATTGATGACATACTAATTTACTCTGATTCTCTAGAACAACACGTGGTACATGTCAGAACTGTCCTCCAACGCCTCATTGAACACCAACTCTACGTGAAAGCAGAAAAATGTGAGTTCCATCAGTCATCTACGTCCTTCCTGGGGTATATCATAAGTCCAGACGGGGTGGCTATGGATGAAAAGAAGGTGGAGTCAGTCCTGCAGTGGCCCAAACCCACGACGGTAAAAGAACACCAAAGATTTCTGGGATTTGCTAACTTTTACAGAAGATTTATCAAGAATTTCAGTATGATTGCAGCACCCTTAACTTCACTTGTGCACAAGTTTAATCACAAGCTCTCATGGAACCCGGAAGCCGAAGCAGCCTTCGGTGACCTTAAAACTCGCTTTACTTTAGCTCCAATCCTGCATCATCCAGATCCCGAGAAACCCTTCATAGTTGAGGTGGATGCCTCGAATTCTGGAGTGGGCGCGGTATTATCACAGAGGCAAGGTAACCCAGGCAAAGTTTACCCCTGTGCTTTCTATTCTAGAAAACTGAATTCTGCTGAGCGAAATTATGACGTGGGTAACCGAGAGCTTTTGGCCATGAAGGCGGCTTTGGAAGAGTGGCGGCATTGGCTAGAGGGCGGCAAGCATCCTTTTCTGATTCTCACAGACCATCGCAATCTGGAATATTTACAATCTGCTAAACGTCTCAATACCCGGCAGGCAAGGTGGGCTCTGTTTTTCAAAAGATTTCAATTCACCATCACATATCGACCTGGGTCCAAGAACACCAAAGCAGATGCATTGTCACGTATTTTTGATTCTTCACCCCAGCCTGTTTGTTCCGAGCCCATTATCCCACCCTCCCTCATTGTAGCTCCTGTTCAATGGAACGTGATGCAAGAGATAAACCAGCTCAACAATGCTAACCCACCACCAGCGGAATGCCCTGCAGACCGTACTTACGTTCCTCCATCTCACAGGAAGCAGGTCATCCAATGGGTACACACATCTCTCTCTTCTGGACACCCGGGCATTAACTCGACATTGGTGATGCTGAAGAACAAGTTTTGGTGGCAGTCCATGTTACCTGATGTCAGCGCGGTGGTGAATGCTTGTACGGTTTGTGCAGCCAGTAAAACTCCACATCAGAACCCAGCTGGTCTCCTCCAACCCCTTGTAATCCCACAGAGACCATGGTCTCACATAGCGGTGGATTTTGTGACGGATCTGCCTAGGTCTGATGGTAACACAGTGGTACTTTCTGTCATAGATCGTTTTTCTAAAGCATGTCGTTTTATCCCTCTGCCCAAGCTGCCATCCGCCATGGAAACTGCTGAACAGCTACTTCACTGTGTGTTCCGGTATTACGGTCTGCCTGAGGACATCGTATCGGACCGGGGTCCACAATTCACGTCCAAGGTATGGAAAGCATTCTTCAAAGCATTAAACATTAACATCAGTCTCACATCCGGTTATCATCCACAATCCAATGGGCAAGTTGAACGTCTTAATCAAGAATTAACCAAGTTTCTCAGAATTTACTGTCATAAGAATCAGCATGACTGGTGTCGCTTCCTACCTTGGGCGGAATATGCACAGAACTCCCTGAAGAAAACCTCCACGGGTCTCACGCCTTTCCAATGTGTCCTTGGATATCAGCCGCCCATCTTCCCCTGGGATGAGGAACTCGCAGACATCCCGGCCATTGACGCTTGGTTCACCCGAAGTCAGGAGGCTTGGCAACAAGCTCATGTTCATCTGTCTCGAGCCATTAGAAAGGTTAAAGAAAAAGCGGATCGCCATAGAACCCCAGAACCCCACTACGAACCTGGTCAGTTGGTTTGGCTCTCGTCCAGAGACCTGAAACTTCGTCTCCCCTGCAAAAAGTTGAGTCCCAGGTATGTTGGTCCTTTTAAAATTGTTAAACAAGTTAATCCTGTCTTCTACCGTCTTGATCTCCCCCCTAATTACCGTATCTCTCCCACTTTCCATGTTTCCCTGCTAAAACCTGCTGAGGACCCGGGAGCGGCTGTAGATTCTGGAGGATCAGGGCCCCCTCCCATCATGGTGGACGGAGAAGAGGCCTATCTGGTCAGCGAGCTGCTGGACTCCAGACGACAGGGTATGGTCCCGAGGAGAGGTCGTGGGAGAACGCAAGCAACATCTTGGATCCCAACCTCATCCATGAATTTCACAGACTACACCCGGATAAACCTGCCCCTCGTCCCAGAGGTCGCCCTCGAAAGAACACTTCCCGCGTCTGGAGCCGCTCGCAGGGGGGGGGGGGGGCTCTGTGACGGTTTTCCGCGCCAACGCGCCCGGTCCTTCCCATTCACCCGAATATTGCATCCATTCCCCAGCAGGCACTGTGACCCGGTGTGTACACATCAGCTGCAGCGTATCAGCGGGTCTATTTAACCTGGGACTCTGCCACTTGTACTTTGCGAAGTCTTGTTTGCCCTAGCAGCATTTCTGAGCGTTTTCCCTGTGTATACCCGTGTTTGATTTCCCAGTGTTACTTTGGACTGTCTCCTGGTGTTTTGATTCTTGCCGCCTGCCCCGAACTTGGACTGGATTACGATTACGACTGCTTTCTGCCTGCCCCGATCTTGGACTGATTCCCGTTTATGATTGATAGCCGCCTGCCCCGAACCTGGTCTGTTTAACGTTTATGATTACTTGGATGTGCCCTTTGTTTATTCCTGTTTGCTGTTTACTTACATCAATAAAGAGTTGCAAATGGAACCTAACCTGTCAGTCTCGTCACAGAAGGAGCTTAGTTCGTCCAGGGGTTTAGTTACGCTTTAATAAGAGATCTTTCACCCTGAAAAAGAAGCACGTGTAACTTACATAAAGAACCGGTAAATTAATCTTTTCACTGAGGTGACGTGTTTCATTAAGCTTGTTTGACTTCATGTGGCGCCGCAAGAACCGACGGCCGGATGACGTCAAAGTTCCGCGAGAGCAAGTTAAAGCAAATTCCTCCGTATTATTTGGTGAATCGATCTCGCGGTACTTTGACGTCATCCGGCGGTCGATTCTTGCAGCGCCCACTTGCTTCGCGTAGCCGATTCACGTGACACCATTGCACGTCATTCATCAACCGTCACTTAGTATCGTGAAGGTAAGTCCTCCTTTTATTATATAATTATATCGTTATAATGCTTTAAATTACTGTTTTGTTATAAATTTCTAAATTAATGTGTATTTGTAAGACTAAAACATATGAAGATGTTTTTATTTTCTTTCTTTTTTTTGTTTGTTGTCGATGATACATTATAGGCCAATGTATTAGCCTATAATACCGCCTATATCAAAACTTTTTTTAATACATGACTATAAAAAGTAAGCTTTATCTATTGCTAACAAAAACCATTACTTTTTTTGCTAATAATTGATATCATTGTACCGTTTTGTTACCTTAGATTAGAATTATCTGCACTGGACGAGAGCCTGAGTCGCTGTTTGCGTTAAAGGTAACACTGTTGTCATGGATACAGCTGAAGGCAACAGATAAATGTGAATGATGAGACTTTAGAGTTTTGTACATCTTTGGGTTAATATATATATGTGTGTGTGTGTGTGTGTGTGTGTGTGTGTGTGTGTGTGTGTGTGTGTGTGTGTGTGTGTGTACAAATAATAATAATTATTAATGAATAAATGTATTCATGTTTGTTCAATTGTATGTATGTAAATATGTATGCATGTATTTATTTATTTATTTAGAAAATGAGCAAAACATGGGTTCTGGTGGAATGGAGGGAGGAGCCTCCCACCTATGATATTGTCCCTAAAAAGGACATACAAAAAAAAAGTTTGAACCTGGAGATGTGGATGTGGCTTATGAAGAGGAAAGTTCCCCAGCCACCATTATAGATTTGATGGTAAAAGTTCAGCAAACAACAAGACTTAATCATGATATAGAAGATATGTATTTCCTACTTAATTTTTGTCCCTTCAGAGAGCAAAGAAACCCTCAGGAGGAGGATGTTTAGGCTAGAGGGGAAAAGAAAAAATCAGCCACGTTTGCAAAATGATGTAAAAAGAGTAGCAAAGAAAAAAAAAGCATACACTCCAACTTAGTCCCCATCTCACTCCAAAACGTCCTCATCATCTGATCAAGAGCCTCCAGTCAAAAATCAAGTAATACCTACATCTTTTAAATGGCTACTCTTATTTTTCATTATGCTTATTTAAATCACAAATATTAATGACACCGAGATACTAATATTGTGTGTCCATCTTTAGGTCATCCACCGAAAGAACAGTATGTTGATGCAAGAGATTAACAGCATGGAGAGTCAAGCTGGAGAACATTCAAGCCGAGAAACTCAACTTGAGAGAGAAATTCTTAAATTAGAAAAAGAAAATGAGAATCTAAGAGCACTTAATATAGCTCTGCAACAAGGTATTCTTTTTTTCTTCATGTATTTCTGTCTATCTATATATTAATTTATAAGTCAGTGTGGTTGTCTGTTAGTAATCATTTACTTTGTATTTTTTAAGAAATTCTTCCAATGCTAAAGTGCAGCATGAACCAGGACACTCTTGTTGCTCAACAACCACAAGTTGCTCAACAACCACAAGATTCAAGCCAGAAGAATCCCCCTGAAAAGGTGAATACAAATATATTATATAGCCTATATTTATGTAAAGTGTTGTGCAGAAGTCGTAGAAGGCATGTTAACTTCTTCATGTTTCATTTTACTTTAGTAACAAAATACACATTTGGTATGTGTGATGAGGTTCAGTTCAGAAATAATAAGGAAGGAATAAGACAGGGGTCGGCTTGAGCTGGGACGCTCGTTTTATTCACGTTTCTCACAAACAAAACAAAAGCACGTTCACCGTGCATAAGCACAGCCACAAAACACAATTACTTAGAATATTCTCTCAATGACTCAGGTTCATAGCAGCACACACACGAGGTCCCAGCTCATCTCTTTTGCTGCGTCCGAAACCGCCTACTTCATACTATATAGTACGCGAAAAGCAGTAGGTGACGCGAGTAGTATGTCCGAATACATAGTATTCGAAAAACAGTATGTGAAAAGTACCCGGATGACCTACTACTTCCGGTTAGATTTTGCAGTGTGCATACGATGAACACTTCACTATCCCATGATGCCCCGGGAGAGGAGTTATCCAACGAAGAAGAAGAGGCATGCGGCTGTTTTCGCACTGAAATAACATGACCTGATGACGACGTATGTCACGTGATGTAGCAACATGGCGGATATAGTACGTCCTTATCTCATTCATTCTACCAGTATTCATATTATACAGTACCTACTGTTTTAACGCCAAATAAGTAGGTACTTCATCTAATTCAGTACCTACTATACAGTATGCGGTTTCGGACGCAGCCTCTCTCTCTCCCTCTCCCACTCCGGTTTATATCCGGTCTCTCCACGCCAATTACTGAAATCAGACACAGGTGTTCATCATCTGCACTTGATCTACTTACGCTCCGCTCTGTTCCGTCCTCTCTCTCCCGCTACAGACTCCGCAAAACCACGCCCCCCTCGCCACAGTATGATCACCCCCAGGGGCGGACTGGCCATCGGGAGTTCCCGGGAGCAATCCCGAACGGCCGGTCCATTTCAGGCCGAACCGGCCGGAGGTCAAAACGTTTTTTTTTTTATGCCTGACCAGGCGCTCAGCTGCAGCGGAACGCTGTGTCTGTTTCAGACCGGGCCAAACCAATTCTTCAAATCTTGAGGGGAGATAAGAGCGGCCCCTCCCAACTTGGACTGATCCTCGGTTTTCCTCACAACCGATTGGCTCAAAGGCGCCGATCAAAAGAGTTTACTTTTGGTCAGGTTTGGATTCGTGTGAATGCAACATAAGACGGTAAAAATTGCGAAAAGAAGAGAAAGAAATGGGTGGGGCCTAAAACATAAAAATGTTGGCACAAGAGGCAGCTAAATGCGCCAAATTAACAGACCTTTTTCGCACTCAAAAGGACGCTGTGGCAGGAGGTGCAGATGAGGAAGGACCAGCAGCATGGACAGGACAGGTGCACAATTAGTGATGCATCTATTATACACTGAAATCATTTATATTTGCATTTAAATAGGCATATATAAGGGATAATGTAGAGCGAGGCGGTTGTTATAGCGAATACAACCCCGACAGGCTTATCAGGACCCCACGCAAAGCGGAGCTTGGTTGTATTCGCTATAAGAACCGCCTCGCTCTACATTATCCCGCTTATGAAATTGATGAAATAGCCTGCGTGCGTATTTTGGCAACAGAAGTGGTGTTGTTCCCCGGTGGTTTTAACGTGTTAGCAACTCAGTAAGTTTATCAAAACAGTTTCCCAGCATCAAAATGTCTGGTAATTGTGTTTGGTTGCACTAATAATATACTAATACGTATATATGGTCACTTTATATTTGGCCATCTGCTAACGTCTTCTATTCACTCCACTATAGTACACGGATCTGGTAGCTGTGTTGAAAAACTTGATAAAGTCAACTTTTAAATATATATTTCTCTGTCTGTGTTGCTTCACTACTGATTCTTGTCTGTATATTAGCTGTTAAGGTCACTGATGGAGAGAGACAGGTTGATGATGACTCTTGCAGTCATATTGATGAGGAGGAGGAAGGAAAGCAGAACAAGAGGAGGAGGAGAATGGAACCAGTACAAAAACAGTGATGGGTCAGTGTGCAGGGCTGGGTAGGCAATCATATTACCCTGCTGGAAAAACCAGCATACCAGCAAGACCAGCATATGTTGTGTTTTGGTGCTGGTATGCTGGTGACCACCAGCTAAACCAGCATCAAACCAGCATAGACCAGCATAATTCCCATGCTGGTTTGATGCTGTTTTTTTCAGCAGGGTAGGCATATCAATCAATCAAGGCTTTATTAAGGACACACAAATAGAAAAATACAGCACAATATTACATATTTACATATAGGATAAAATGCAATAGTTCCACTTACTAGATTATAACCTGCCTAAAGCACAGATTGAATTAAAAAAATGAATTATTCTTAGTCATATTTATTACTGATGTTCTTCTCATGCATATGTAGCTGTACAATCAGTAAGCAGAGGCAGGGTCCAGCACAGGGGAAGTGGAGCCAGGGAGAGTTGAAAGTGAGTACGTACACACAATCTCTATTTTATGGGACTGTATTGTAGTTTTTGATTATCTGAGTGGGTATGTGTGAGTAATTGTAACAATTGTATCACTCCAACTGACTGTACACATGACATGCTGGTAGTTAGCAGTATACTGTGACTTATGTGTTCGAGATTAGGTTTTGCTGACCTGGTTGTGTTTAGTGCAGTTGTGACTTGCTTATACAACCTGAGGAGGCAGGTGTTATCCTAAAGTTTCTTTTAGGTCTTCAGCATAATCTGATTCTTTTCAAGTTAATACCATAAAAACACTACTAGAATTAAAATAACTGCAAAAAATCCTGCTCGTGCACCAAGGGCACTCGCATAAAAGGCCTCTCCATCTTAAAGTCCCGGGCTGAATTTCAGTCCCAGTACGTCCCTGATCACCCCCTTGACTATAAAACAGTTGGCACACTAAACTAAAATATATCACTTTTTTGTTGAAGAATCTAACAGGCCTAACACTTTTGCACAGTATGTAGTCAAAGTTATATGCTTTTAGATACAGTGTCCCTAACTTTTTTTCTTGACAGACACAGGGGCTAGGAATTAGTTCAGCTGTCCTGACAAGTTGTGGACAGGGGGGGGGGCACATCATGTTCTGCCATGGTGAAAGATCTGGCAGTGGCAGTGTTTGGGAGAGAGACGCTGGCCACACATGGGCTGTCTGGAAGGGCCGGCAATGCTAACAAAGGCGCTATGGCAAAGCCAGCTCTTGACCAGGACAAAGTTGTGCTGATCCTAGGTGAGAAAAATGTCCTGCTTTTTTTCTTTACGCAAACATGATGTTGCAGTTATAGTGCAAAATTGTAATAATGTTATCACATATGATAAGTGGAATTGCATTTACAGACACAGTACAAAAAAAGTTCCCTGATGTTCCAAAAAAGTTCATCAGGGCAGCACTAAGAGAGAAGTTAAATGATGAGCACAAGTTACGAGTAAGGTAATAATTTGTCATACAACACACACGCTCATGCTCTGTCTCTCTCTCTCTCCTCACACACACACACACACACACACACACACACACACACATGTTAAAGATCTCTCTTTCTCTCTCTATCTCTCTCTCTCACACACACACACACACGCTCATGCTCTCACTCACTCACTCACCCACACACAAACACACGCACTCACGCACAAACACACATGCTCATTCATTCACTCACTCACTCACTCACGCACAAACACACACGCTCACTCACTCACTCATGCACAAACACACTCACTCACGCACAAACACACACACTCACTCACTCACTCACTCGCTCACGCACACACACGCTCGCTCACTCACTCACTCACTCACGCACAAAAAAGATCTCTCTTTCTCTCTCTATCTCTCTCTCTCACACACACACACACACGCTCATGCTCTCACTCACTCACTCACCCACACACAAACACACGCACTCACGCACAAACACACATGCTCATTCATTCACTCACTCACTCACGCACAAACACACACGCTCACTCACTCACTCATGCACAAACACACTCACTCACGCACAAACACACACACTCACTCACTCACTCACTCGCTCACGCACACACGCTCGCTCACTCACTCACTCACTCACGCACAAACACAATACAAAAATACAACAAAAAATATACATTTTAGAAAATGTTTCATTAAAAATATGAACATCTGCGTCAATGACTTTTATTCTTTTTCCTTATCTAACGTGGCATGATGGGCCAAGATCTATTGTGGGCCAACTTTGGGCACCTCTGGATTAGAAGTACTGTAGCTGACAGGTATCTGCAGATATGTTTACCCGAGTTTATCAGTCTGTATCACCCAACATGTTTTGCATTCACATGTGAAAGACTGTCTTTTAGATTATGGACCTGTCTATTGATATTGTTGTTTCTATTTTAAAAGATTTCATGAAATGTTAGGGTAAAATTATAATAACAATAGAAACAGTGAACTTCAAATCATGAGACATCAGCAAAATCAAGCAGCTTTACATTTCACTGACTAATTTATCAACATCCTAGCTAGCAAAAATGTGTTACATGATGTCATTTGAACGGCTTCTTTTAAACGATGTGCAGCATTGAGACATACGTGCACACTATTCTAACATAGGGCAGTTGGAGACATGTTTTCTAAGTGTTGGAAATAAATATTCTGAAATAACATTTGTTGCATTTCTCTTGAGTCAGAGACATAATTTTCACACATTAAAATTGTAATTGTGTCCATTGAATTTTAGTTATTTTGAATGATGCTAAGTTTCTTAAATAGACTAATTAAATTAGGTTTCTGCAAAAACACCGCATTTTGAGCAAAAAGCAGAGATAATTCCATTTTTGTGATGGACTTTTCATACAGATCCCATTCAGAGCGATCTTTAAAACAGACACGGACATGCAGCAGCTTGCCATAGGGCAATACTTCTGGTTTTAAAAAGTTGCGGAAGGGTGCCACCTAGTGGATAATAGCGGTATTGTGGAAAGACGGAAATACTCGTCATTGGCGGGGAAGCGTTATGGCGGGGAAAGAGTTAAAAAGAAAAATAGAAGTAAAAAAAATCACATGCTTCATGTTCAAATAATTATGATCTCATTATTCAATTCAATTTTTCAATTCAATTTTATTTATATAGCGCTTTTCACAAGTGTTAATTGTTGCAAAGCAGCTTTACATGAGAAGATGTAGAGGAGAACACAGAAAATCAATAGATAATATAAGAAGTAGAGAAAACGGTTAAACCGTACAAGCGAGCATATTACAGTTTTTTTCGATTGCTAAACGACAGTGAGCGCAACTGGAGCTACATGTGCAAAACTCTAACTACAGTCTGCGCTACCAAAAGTCACCTGAGCACAACTCTAAACACATGACTCAAAACAGCTCAGTGCAGCCAAACACTAAACACAACCCTCACTACAATAACACACACTGTCACTCACAACACACTGAGAGGAAAAACACTAACATCAAACACCAATACAGAAAATACTAACTTTTTATCTTTACAGTTTTAACAATTTCAGTGACGTCACACAAATAATGTTTTCTTCAAAGAATGATTTATTTATTGATTTATCACATGACTTATTATTTTATTTAGAACATCATAATTCTTTAAGGTAAATGAAAATTAGCAGTTTGCTTCAGTAGTCTGTAGTAATTTGCGGAATTACAGTAATGAGAAAAAAGGTAGAAACTAAATGTACATGAATTTTATATATATGAAATATATATATGAAATTGGAATTTATATTTATATGAAATTGCAATCAGCAGTGTTTGAAAGCCACAAGGCTGAAATCAATTGTGTTTTGAATGTGTGGTTCCCAGTTTTGACAGCAGTGTGTTAGCATTTGAACAAAGTGCTGTAAATCCACAGTGTTGTGCAGGTTGTGGTTAAAGTCATGGGATAAGTGTGTAAAGTTTTGAAAACCGTGTTCAAGCAATGAAAAATGAACTAGAGTTTTGTCCACATGAACTGCTGCTGTGCAGACTGTAGTTAGAGTTCTGCACATGCGGCTCCAGTCGCGCCCACTGGCGCCTAGCAATCAAAAAAAAACTGTAATAATGTAACGTATACAGTAAAGTGCTAAGTTAAGCCAAAGTTGGCTGACTCCCCCTGGGACGAAAAAAACCCCTAGGAAAAAACCCAATGGGAAAAACTCCTAGAAGGACAAAAACCCTTGGGAGGAATTAAAATATATTTATATATATATAGAAACGGTAGGGATAGGAGGCGGGTAAGCGAATTAAACTGGTTTAGCCGGTGGTCGTTGGTCGGGCATCGGCTGGTCATCACGTTGAAGGACAGCCAGTGGATCAGTGGTAGGGCTGTGCGATTTAGGGGAAATATCTAATTGCGACTTTTTTGATAGACATTGCGATTGCGATTTGATTTGCGATTTTAATTTTGCCGTTTACAGAATTTTTTTTTTTTTGTTAAAATAACATAATAACCCATTAGCTTTTTCTTTAAAACCATTCCTGAAAAAATCATGTGTTTGGGGCATTATTCCAGTAGGATTTACTGGTGTTCTATTGGTTCCCATCTGCCAGATTACATCCCACCAATAAAATCCATTACATATTAGTAGACCGTAAACACCATCACCTCCACTACCTTTGAAAACAAGCAGACGCAGTATGCATTTCTTTCAAATGGATGATTCGTTTCTTGCTGTTAAAATTCAGTCAGTGCTGCCACAGTAAGTATGCATTCTTATTCAAGAAAAAGAAAATATATTAACTGATTTCAGCATTTATTGCAGAATTTCTTTTTAAACATCAAATAATTAAATAAACTAAACAGACTCACTTTTCTCTAGTAAGAACAAAAAAAAAATAGTTACATTTTTGTAAACATGCTCCTTTTGTAAACATCACAAACGTTTAGTGCACAAAAAATTCACCTTTTGTAAACATCACAAACACTTAGTGCACAAAAAATTCACAATCAACTTAAGACTGATAACTACCAGCATTTAAAATACTGCACAGCACACATTTAAGTACAAATATGAAACATATTTGAACATAATATTTTCTTTATAGAGTAAAGGCTGCCAGTAAGTTGCATTACAAAATAAAGTGCAGAACTGAACATATCTTGACTCCAACTGAAGTCTTACAAACACTTGGTCAAGTAGTACTTGGTCAAGTTGTACAGCCTTTACAAATTTTTGGCCAAAAACACTAACATGTCTACCTTTGCCGGTTTCAGACATGAGCGCTCACATGTCACAACGTTTCCACTAGTGCTAAAGAGTCTTTCCGATGGGGAACTTGTGGCAGGTATACATAGGTATTTGCGAGCCAGTTTGCTCAGCCTTGGAAAGTTAACCCTATGTACCTTCCACCAAGCCAAAGGATCTTCCTCTCCATCAATAGCAGGAGTCATGAGGTAGCCGTTTAGTTCAGCCTCTAAGGAGTCCTCCAACTGAACAGAGGAAGCATGGGGCACAGTGATGCCCTTGAGAAAGCTGCCCAGTGACTGCTTGTCCTTCTTCTTCACTGTGGATGTTGAAGGTTCTGCCTCAGCAGTGGCACTTTGAAGCTCGTCACCTGTTGTGCTGAGACGAGCCCTTTTTTCCTGAAAAACAGAGAACTATTTAATCTAATGTAATTTTAAGAAATTGGGCATTCTAATTTAAGCAATAAAAAAATTGCTTGTCAATGTAAAAATTAATAATATAGAAAATGGCATAGATTGCATGTATTATAATAACAAGCTATTATAGTGTATTTATATAGTGTAATTTACTAGAGCTATTTTAATGTTGACATCCGCTGCAATTTTGTTATTTTCTATTAAAACATTAATTATAATTATATTCTATTGCTATTGCACATAAAATTAAAACAAGTTACCTTTTGTGCTTCCTGTTCCATTTCTAACTTGACTCTGTCATGGTCCTGTCAGACATCCGTGCTAGATGTAGGTCTGAGTGCATCTGACAGGACCGTGGCAGTATCATGTTCTGTGTGGGGACATGTGGGATCACATTCTGTGTGTGGCTGCCACATGTCCCCGGTGTCTTGTTGCTGTCGTGATCTTGCCAGACCTTAGTGTAGATCAGGTCTATGTTCTGTGGGCAAGGTCAGGGCAGCAGTGTGTGTACGTGGGAACACGTGTGTTCACATCATATCTGTGTGACACGTGTTCCCAGTGTTTTGTGGCTGTCATGGTCTTGCCTGACCTTGGTTATTATCCAGAGGGCAGGACCAGGGCAGCATTGTTTTATGTGGGAATACGTGTGTATTCACATCATGTATGTGTTACACGTATTCCCAGTGTCTTGTCACTTTTACCCTACTCCCTTTTGTAATCATGTCTTAAGTGATTAATTATGTTCACCTGTTCCCCATTGATGTGGTGTCTTTATAATGCCCTTGTGTTCTCTGTGTGGTGTGCGTGCGTTGTTTGTAGTTGCTGTGTTTATGTGTCACCAGTTTTCATATCCGAGTTCTTCTCGTGTTCTGTTTATTTTGTGTTCCAACACAGTGTTTCTGTTTCTTTCTGTTTTTACCCCCTCGTGGGTGTTTTAGTTTCTGTTAATAAATAGTTATATTTTCATACATCTTGCGTTTGGGTTCATCTCTTATTATTTTCCATTATCCGGTTTAGACCAACCGTGACATAACGCACGCACCCAACAGAACCCAGCGAGATGTTTGCCGGTAGCCGCCTGGCGGTACGGGGAAGGGGCTCACGTCCCGCATACGAGTCGGGTTACGAATTCTATGACCCACTCGTATGCGGACCCGAAGTTTACGCCAGGCGGCGGCCAACCGGATCTGCTGGATCCCGCCAGACGCAGGCCAGCTTGAGGGCCATTAGGACCGGGGCTATCCGGCTGGAGGGATCGACTCCTGTCTCCCCGGTGTTGGAGACTACTCCCGGGAGTAGTCTCGGCTCTGCACTCCCTGCGTCCAGAGGGAGGAGGAGGAGGACGAGGAGGGCCTCGGAATCGGCGAAGCTGGAGACACGTCACCCGCCGGTGCAGCCGGAGACACGTCACCCGCCGGTGCAGCCGGAGACACGTCACCCGCCGGTGCAGCCGGAGACACGTCACCCGCCGGTGCAGCCGGAGACACGTCACCCGCCGGTGCAGCCGGAGACACGTCACCCGCCGGTGCAGCCGGAGACACGTCACCCGCCGGTGCAGCCGGGGACACGTCACCCGCCGGTGCAGCCGGGGACACGTCACCCGCCGGTGCAGCCGGGGACACGTCACCCGCCGGTGCATCCGGAGACACGTCATCCGCCGGTGCAGCCGGGGACACGTCATCCGCCGGTGCATCCAGAGACACGTCACCCGCCGATGCAGCCGGAGACACGTCACCAGCCGGCGCAGCCGGAGACACGTCACCAACCGGCGCAGCCGGAGACACGTCACCAGCCGGCGCAGCCGGAGACACGTCACCAGCCGGCGCAGCCGGAGACACGTCACCAGCCGGCGCAGCCGGAGACACGTCACCAGCCGGCGCAGCCGGAGACACGTCCCCCGCCGGCGCAGCCGGAGACACGTCACCCGCCGGCGCAGCCGGAGACACGTCACCCGCCGGCGCAGCCGGAGACACGTCACCCGCCGGCGCAGCCAGGGACACGTCACCGGTCGGCTTTTCAGCCGCGGGACCCTAGGACTTATGTGCCCCATGGACATTTTGTTTCCCCTGTTTTTTCCCCACCTCCCCTTCATCATTTATTATTTTTGTTAAATCATCCCAATCCTTTTGTTACCTATGTTTGTTTACCTCTGTTGTTCGTAGTAATGTTGTCGTGGTTGTCTTCTGTTGTGCAGTCTTTCGTTCCTCGTGTTTAATGTTTTTGTTTGTTTTTGTTTGTGACGTCTTGTATCCGTCTTTTAAGTGGGGGGTACTGTCATGGTCCTGTCGGACATCCGTGCTAGATGTAGGTCTGAGTGCATCTGACAGGACCGTGGCAGTATCATGTTCTGTGTGGGGACATGTGGGATCACATTCTGTGTGTGGCTGCCACATGTCCCCGGTGTCTTGTTGCTGTCGTGATCTTGCCAGACCTTAGTGTAGATCAGGTCTATGTTCTGTGGGCAAGGTCAGGGCAGCAGTGTGTGTACGTGGGAACACGTGTGTTCACATCATATCTGTGTGACACGTGTTCCCAGTGTTTTGTGGCTGTCATGGTCTTGCCTGACCTTGGTTATTATCCAGAGGGCAGGACCAGGGCAGCATTGTTTTATGTGGGAATACGTGTGTATTCACATCATGTATGTGTTACACGTATTCCCAGTGTCTTGTCACTTTTACCCTACTCCCTTTTGTAATCATGTCTTAAGTGATTAATTATGTTCACCTGTTCCCCATTGATGTGGTGTCTTTATAATGCCCTTGTGTTCTCTGTGTGGTGTGCGTGCGTTGTTTGTAGTTGCTGTGTTTATGTGTCACCAGTTTTCATATCCGAGTTCTTCTCGTGTTCTGTTTATTTTGTGTTCCAACACAGTGTTTCTGTTTCTTTCTGTTTTTACCCCCTCGTGGGTGTTTTAGTTTCTGTTAATAAATAGTTATATTTTCATACATCTTGCGTTTGGGTTCATCTCTTATTATTTTCCATTATCCGGTTTAGACCAACCGTGACAGACTCTTGATCTGATTTCTGGAATATTCTCTTGTCTCACGTAGTCCATTTTGAATCGTGGATCAAGGAATGAAGCTACATCAAGAAGTTCCTGTGTGGCTGGGTCACTATATTTGTCCTCCATATAGCTAAGGGCCCTTGACTTTATGGCCTTCGTTAGATCGGTGTCATCGTCTTTTTCAGCTAGGGTTGATGTTTTTAGAAGATGCAGGACTGGCTTCAGATAGGATACGCTGACATACAATTCACCAGATTGGGCATCTGTAAAGACCTGGAGAGGATGTAGGGCAGCATTGATAGACTCAAGGACCTCTGTGTCCTGCCAGGTGGGGACCAAGTGACGCGTCTTCCTGTCTTCAGACAGAACCTGAGACAAAGCTTTGCTCTGCTCCAAGACCCTCTCGATCATCTTCTGTCTAGAGCCCCATCTTGTTGGACACTCTGTGACTAAGGAATGCTCTGGCAGATTTAATTGTTTTTGCACTTCACTCAGTGCATTTTTCTTTTTCCAGCTGTGTGAGAAATGGGCAACCAGCTGCTTACAAAGTCCTGTTGCCCGATTTACCCTGGCATCATCCTTCAAAGCATTTTCTGAAAAAAGAAAGATAATTTTAAGATTATCTTTAAAAACCTTTTTAATAAAATATATATGCAAGTGTTAAAAGTAAACATAGGAAATGTTGTTTAAGCTGTGTATTTGTGCGCGTGTGTTTGTACGTGCGCAAAGTACTACTAATACTTTTTAAATAATAATTAAAAACTTGTATATTTTAAATAATAATAAATCATATTGTGTTGCTCGTCAATGAACTACGACGTGAAAGCAGATGATGGCGATTTGCTAATTACGACACCGGCTTTACTGGCGAGATGCCAGAATATAATTCATACATAATAAGACGTAAATGCTTACTTACCAATGGCAAGATGCAGCCTGTGGCCAAAACACTGAAGTCTGGTCCAGTCGTTTAACTCCGTAGCTTTAATGACATTTGCTGCATTATCAGTGGTTATGCAGGTTTGTCCCTCTTCGTTCAGATGCCAACTGGATAAACATTCCTTTAATCCTTGGGCAATATTCTGTCCCGTGTGGTCTGCAGGAAAGTATGCCGTTTGCAGACAGCGAGTCTTTAGCTCAAAGTCATCATTAATAAAGTGCACAGTGAGACTAAGATACGGCTCGGTCGTCCTGCTAGACCACAAGTCTGTTGTTGTGGCATAATATTCCACGTGCATCAATTCCGCCTCAGTTTTGTTCCTACATTCAACATACAACTGTGGGATGGCAACTTGGCTAAAATAGGTGCGAGAGGGAATTGTGTATCTTTTATCCAGCGTTTGGATGAGGTTTTTAAAACCCTCTTTAGTCACAACATTAAAAGGCACCGTGTCTTTAGCGAGGTAGTGGGTTATGGCGTTAGTTATCTCCCGATGCCTTCGCGAGGTCTTTTCATATGGTGTAACGGCTGCAAACAACTCTGAAATTGTACTCTGCTGATGCTTGCTACTAGATTGAGTGTCACTGGCAGCACTTTCTGTAGACTTTTTAGCAATGCACTCCTCAAAAATCCGCCTGTGATGTTTTTTTAAGTGTTGGTGGAGATTTGTTGTATTACCACGCGATGTGGCAACACTTCTACGACAAGTTTTGCAAAGTACCTTTTTTTGTTCTGTGTCTGTCACTTCGAATCCAAAATAATCCCAGATAACAGAGGTGCTGTTTTTCTTTGGTATTAAGGCACCTACAGCTTGATCTGGCTCGGAAGACGCCATTAGCAAACTCCGCGTGCTCCGCTTGTTATTGTTTTTTTAAGATGGGCGTTTACCTAGTTGACAATGGCAGTGCTGATTGGAGAGAGAACGCTCACTCGGCTGAAGGTGCGCTCACGCCATTGGTTAGTAAGACTGTCACACAGAAAGGAGAGTCACGCTTTTGCCATCAGACATACTTGCTGCATTCGTTTAACATCGCGCCCACATCGCGGCCTTCTGCGATTTGCTAATCGCAACGTTGTAAATCGCGATTGCGATTCGATTTCGATTAATCGTTCAGCCCTAATCAGTGGTGCGATGATCTTCACAGCAACAGGAACTGGGTCTGTTTGTCTCATTGTCCTCGTGGTCGAGGACAAGACAGGGAGAGAAAAACAGAATTCTATTAGCGTAGGGGCCGTTCAAAGTGTCAAACATTATAGTGGTTCAAGTCAGCTCGGTTCCAGATTCCATATGAGGTATGTGAGTGCTTTGTTCTAGACAAACTAACTACTGCGGGAAATGTACATTTACTGGACATTTTATGTGAATGCTTTTTGTTAAAGAAGAATGTCTTAAGTTTAGATTTAAATTGATCGACTGTGTCTGATACTCGAACATTATTTGGTAAATCATTCCATAGCTTAGGGGCTAAGTAGGAGAAGGATCTACCACCTTTAGACACTTTTGATATTCTAGGGATAATTAAGTGACCAGAATTTTGTGAGCGCAGTTTACGTGATGGATTGTATTCTGATAGTAGTTCTTTAATATACGAGGGCGCTAGGCCATTTAAGGCTTTGTAGGTGATTAGTAATATTTTAAATTGTATGCGATATTTAACTGGTAGCCAGTGTAAAGATGCCAAAATTGGACTAATGTGGTCATACTTTTTAGATCGAGTAAGCACTCTTGCGGCGGCGTTTTGAACCAGCTGTAGCTTGTTTACCTGATTTGCATGGCATCCCCCGAGTAACGAGTTACAATAGTCTATTCTAGAGGTCATAAAAGCATGGATAAGCTTTTCTGCGTCTGATGCAGACAGCATATGGCGTATTTTTGAGATATCCCTGAGGTACGCCGTATTTAACGGGGGAGTGATATGACTCTTCCTCATTTACATAAACAAAGTGATATCGATTTTTTTTTTATTTTATTATACCTTTATTTAACCAGGGAAGAAAATCACATTGAGATAGATATCTCATTTACAAGTGAGCCCTGGCCAAGGTAGCAGCACACAATAGACAACATAAAAACAACTTAAATACATCGAACAATAATCTCAACAATAAAATAAAATTAAGAACAAGTGCAGACAGTTTGGAATGTTTGGTTGAGGTACAGTTTAAACTCAGTCATTGACATAAATACACTCAATTTCAATGATCTTTGAATCTCATTCCAAGCAGTTGATGCACTATAGATAAAAGCAGTTTTCCCAAACTCTGTCTTCATTAAAGGAACATTTAAAAGAATATATCTACTTGAACGCAGATTATGCCCTTGACTACTGACAGTTAGTATACTATTCATATAAAAAGGAAGCTGTCCAAGTATGGCCTTATACACAAATATAAGCCAGTGCTTGTATCTTCTTAAATGAAGCGAAGGCCAACCTACCATTTCATAAAGTGCACAATGATGAGTGTAATTATTGCTACGAGTTATAAATCTTAAAACAGAGTGATAAACAGAGTCCAGTGAATGCAAAAGAGCCTTAGTGGTGTTTCTATAAAAAACATCTCCATAATCTAATACAGGTAAGAAAGTAGCTTCCACCAACTTTCTCTTTGCTGACTGAGAAAAACAAGCACTATTTCGAAAGTAAAACCCCAATTGTAACCTTAACTTAGACAACAAATGTTTAACATGTAACTTAAATGATAAATCCTCTTCCAACACAAAACCCAGATATTTATAGGAGGAGACTAGCTCTATAGACTTACCCTGTAGAGTGTAAAGAGATGGTAGAGAAGCTACACCCTTATGTTTCCTCGAGAAAACCATATATTTTGTTTTCTTATCATTCAGCACTAATTTTAAAGATATAAGATTATGCTGAACTATTGCAAATGCTTCCTGCAACTTTAAGATACAACTATTAATGGTAGGTGCAGAGCAATAAATTATGGTATCGTCAGCATATAAGTGAATGCTTGCATCTAATAAATTATCACCAAGATTGTTTATATATAATGTAAATAGCAGGGGACCCAAAACGGACCCCTGTGGCACACCAGATTCAATAGTAAGCTTGTCAGAGAGAAACCCCTTAATTTGCACCCTTTGACACCTGTTTTTTAAGTAGTTCCTAATCCAACCTAATGCGGTTTCAGAAAGACCGATACTATATAGACGTGATAAAAGAATACCATGATTGACAGTGTCAAAAGCTTTAGCTAAATCAATGAACACTGCAGCACATGATCTTCCACCATCTAGGGCACAAGTAATGTCATTTAGAACTTTCATAGTGGCAGTTACCGTACTATGATTCTTTCTGAACCCGGACTGATACCTAAAAAGAATACTGTTTCTTGATAAAAATTCCTTTAACTGTTCACTGACAATAGACTCTAAAATTTTAACTATCACTGATAACTTGGAAATCGGTCTATAATTATTTAAGATGGTTGGATCTCCACCTTTCAGCATGGGAACAACCAAAGCAGATTTCCAGACATCAGGAATAACATTCTGATCCAATGATAAATTAAAAATATAGGCTAATGGGCCAGCAATAATTTCAGCAGCTAATTTTAAAAAATATGGCTCAATTTCATCAGGTCCTGCTGACTTCTTAATATCCAGGTTTTTTAAATTTTTCAAAACTTCACTTCTTGAGATAGTTCTACTTTTAAATTTTCTACTATCTTCTCTCAGAGGAGGAGATGGATTTGGTATAACACTCAGAGGAATTTCACTAAAAATTAAACCCGAAGAAATAAAATGCTTATTAAAAACATTTACCATATCCGTCCTGCTAGTAAGAAGACTATCTTTTACTAAAATTTTATCAGGAAAATCATTATGTAACATGGAGGGTGAAAGTGATTTGATAGTCTTCCAAAATTTAATAGGGTTTTTGAGATTTTGTGAGGTTTCATTAAGATAATATTCAGATTTTGATTTACGTATAAGAGCTGTACACTTGTTTCTCAATATTCTAAACGCTACCCAATCTCTTTCTGTATCCGATTTCCTCGCTATGGCCCAAGCCAAATTTCTTTCATGAAGGAGTTCAGATAATTCATGTGAGAACCATGGGTTATCATGTCCTTTTACTCTAAAAGTCCTAACAGGTGCATGCCTGTTTACAATCTGCAGAAATAAAGTATGAAAATACTGCCATGCAGTGGACACATCAGGTATTAAAAACAATCTATCCCAATCAGATGCAAACAACTCATGCAGAAACCCTTGTTTATCAAACAGTTTAAAGCTCCTTTTTGTGATAAATCTAGGTTTTACTTTGGGAATTTTACAATCCCTTATAACGACCACAGTACAATGATCACTAACATCATCAGGAAAAACTCCTGTATGTGTATATTTATGGGGTTTATTTGTTAGTATAATATCTATTAAAGTGGACTTACTTGGATTCTTATAATTTGGTCGTGTAGGTGATTCAACAAGTTGAGTAAAATTCACAGAGTCACAATATGCTTTAAACTGATCTGAATGTGATGTTAACCAATTCCAATTCAAATCCCCCAGTATAACAAGGTCTTTTAGAAGCAGGTCAGATAAAACAGCTGATAGTGAGGTAAGAGCATCATTGATGGCTGCTGGTGGTCTATAGCAACCAACTATACATAAATGACAATCCTTTCCATATTCCAGATCAATAGACAAAAGCTCAAACTGTTTAGGGATAGAAACTGATTTAAGAACAGTAGCATGAAAATTTGATTTAATATACAATGCAACCCCACCCCCTTTACTTTTACGATCAGCTCGAAACACATTATACCCCTCTAGTGCAATGTCGTGGCTTGAAATTGATTTTTTTAGCCATGTCTCAGAGATGACCAATTACATCAGCTTTGGTCGTCTTGGCCCATACTTGTACTTGATCTAATTTTGGCAACAAGCTACGAACATTTAAGTGTACAATGCCAAGGCCTGATCTATTTGTGAAATCCAAAGGAGTTAGAACACTTTCAACTGGACCAGGATTTGGATTAATACCGGCCAGTAAAAGCAACAACATTATCAAATATCGTTGCCTTTGATTTTTCAGTGAAAAATTGCATTGTTCTTTACGAGAGTCTGGTAGAGAGATCTTAGGAATGAAAGTAAAGGTAGATGAGCTCTTTGTCCTTGTGTCCATTAACACAGAATTAAGAACAGCACGAAATATAAAAATACTGTCCGTACATTTTGTTGGCAGATACATATGGAAGCGCAACAAATGATTCATCTCATCTTCCGCCTTCGTCTGTATGTCCCATAAAGCGGGCATGAAGATAACCGCACAAAATAGGAGCACTTTCATGATATCAGCGTTGAAGTATCGTGTAAACAAGTTTCGAGACAAGCTCGCTCAACAGATGCAATTCCACGACCACAGTAAAGACCAAACAGCTGATCGACAAATGCAAAATGCAGGTTCCGTCCACGGGCGAATAGCAGCTGGAGAACTCAGACTAGGCACGAAAACATCACCAACCTTATCAGCAGATATCCCCGCCGCTACGGTGACATGTGAGCTCCAGTTGGCTTGATATTTGGGAGTTCTTAACTTTCCGTTCACCGATGTTGAACACAACCGCTTTCCAAAGCAGTCGTAACTTTCCGTTCACCGATGCTTGACGCAACCGCTTTCCAAAGCGAGTCCCGGGATAGTGCAACAGATAGCACACAGGTAGTACTACAGGTAGCACACTTCACCCAACTCGATCCGACTCCAATCCAGACTCAAATGCAAGACAGTCCGA
Organism: Misgurnus anguillicaudatus; assembly: GCF_027580225.2. NCBI lineage: Eukaryota > Metazoa > Chordata > Actinopteri > Cypriniformes > Cobitidae > Misgurnus > Misgurnus anguillicaudatus. Next base: position 20,391,102 of record NC_073357.2, on the reverse strand, counting down.
TTTTCAAAAACGGCTTCTTAGCATAAACACTCAACATTAAAAATACTAGATATACAGGGTTTGCCAAGTTTGCAAAAAATGTACAACATGTACATTAAAACAGCAGATTAACAAATGAGACAAGACAAACACAGACACAGTGCTGCCATCTTGGATTCTTTCATTTTACGATCTGAACCAGGCTAACGCCTGACCACTGATGCCAACATAGTTTTCTAGTCTATTGAGTAAGATTGTGTGATCTATTGTGTCAAAGGCTGCACTAAGGTCTAGTAATATAAGGATTGAGATTTCACCACGATCGGATGTTAATAGGAGGTAATTTGTAACTCTAAGCAGTGCTGTCTCTGTGCTATGGTGGGGCCTGAATCCTGATTGGAACTTTTCATATGTATTATTATTTTCTACGAATGTGCGTAGCTGGCTTGCCACTACTTTTTCTAATATTTTAGAAAGAAAAGGTAGATTTGAGATTGGTCTAAAGTTATTAAGATCTCCCTGGTCAAGGTTTGTTTTTTTAATGAGCGGTCTAATAACTGCTAGTTTGAAAGCTGTTGGAACGTATCCTAATTCTAGAGATGAGTTAAAGATATTAAGTACCGTGTCTGACACTACATGAAATACCTCTTTTAGTAATTTTGTGGGAATGGGGTCTAGTATACAGGACGATGATTTGGATGACGTTACTAGTTTAGAGAGCTCTTCTATTGTAGTAGGATTAAATGACTCAAGATGTTCGTTTGGTAATCTAGTGGAAAATGTTCTATTGGGTAGAGTGGTGGCTGCTTGCGTAGTTTCTATGTTTTCCCTAATAAACATAATTTTGTTAGTAAAGAAGTTCATGAAGTCATCACTATTGTGTTGGAGTTTACTATTTGTTTCTGTTTGTTCTTTGTTTCTAGTCAGTTTCGCAACTGTGCTAAATAGAAAACGAGGGTTGTTATGATTTTCTTTAATAAGCGTACTGAGATGGGTAGATCTGGCAGTTTTAATAGCCTGTCTGCAGTGTTGAACACTCTCTTTCCATGCTGAACGCCATACCTCTAACTTTGTGCTTCGGTAGTTTCTTTCCATTTTTCTAGATACTTTTTTAAGGGCTGCAGTATGATGGTCATACCATGGAGCTGGCGATTTTTCTTTGATTCTCTTTTTTCGAATGAGAGCAACGGCATCCAACGTGCTAGAGCAGACATTGTTCAGGTTTACTATTATAATATCTAGATCTTCACGGTTATCTGCTACATGTTTCATTTGAGACAGGTCTGGAAGAGTGCTAATAAAGCTATCTTTAGTGGTGGAAATTTTTGTTCTGGCTAATCTGTAGCATGTTGTAGACTGAGCGGTCCTATCTAGAAGTATTGTGTATGACAGAAGGCAATGGTCTGAAACGGCATCGCTCTGGGGTGATATTTCGATGTCATTAATATTGAGTCCGAGTGACAGAATTAAGTCTAGTGTGTGATTACGAGTATGCGTGGGCCCTGACACATTTTGTTTAATGCCGAGAGAATTTAGAACATCCATAAACGCACGTCCTAATGCATCTTTTGGATTATCCACATGGATATTAAAATCACCAACGATAAGAGCTTTATCTACAGTGACTGTAAGCTCAGATAGAAAGTCTGCTATTTCTTTAAGAAAATCTGTGTGGTGGCCTATATATGGTAGCTAAAATGAACGAAAGCCGTTTGTTGTTGCAATCAGTTATTTCCATATTTACCAGTATTATTTCAAACTAATTAAATTTTAGGTTGGATTTATGGTTTACTTTGAATATTTTATTGTATATTGTAGCTACACCACCCCCTCTCCCTTTTAGACGAGGAACATGTTTATAATAATAGTCTTGTGGGGTGGATTCGTTTAAACTGGTGTAATCGTTTGCTTTAAGCCAGGTTTCTGTTAAACAGAGTGCATCTAAGTTTTGGTCAGTAATTATTTCATTGATAATTGGTTCTTTGTTGGTAAGTGATTTAATGTTAAGAAGGCCGAATTTTAACATTTGAGTTCCATCTGTTAATGTATTGTGTTCTAATTTTATGTTAATAAGATTTGTACGAGACGAGGTAAATGGTGCTCTGTATTTATTTGTTCGAGGAACAGACACAGTCGAGATGTGTTGGTACTCTGTTAAAAAAGGCTCTATGTGCCGGGATATATGTGATCTTGACATGTCAAGGCAGCTAACAGACTGATGGGTAAGCCGATCCGTCTGTTTCCTGACCTGGGCCCTGGATAGTCAGACAATATCAAAAGTAAGACTATTGGTCAGATTTCTAGAGAGTATAGCACTTCCTTCCGGAGACGGATGGAGGCCATCTCTCTTTAGCAGGTCAGGTCGTCCCCGGAAATGCTTCCAATTGTCTATAAACCCTACGTTATGCTGAGGGCACCACTTTGACATCCAGCCATGAAGAGACACTAATCTACTGTAAGTTTCATCCCCCCAGTAGGCGGGAGGGGACCAGAGGAAATTACATTGTCTGACATTGTTTTTGCAATTTCACACACCTCTTTAATAGTATCTTTGGTGATCTCCGACTGGCGGAGTCTGGTGTCATTCGTGCCGGCGTGAATAACAATCTTAGAAAACTTACGGTTAGCATTAGCCAGCACTTTAAGTTTGGATCTAATGTCAGACGCTCTGGCTCCCGGTATACAATCGACTATGGTGGCTGGTGCCTCAATGCCAACGTTCCTGAGTATAGAATCTCCAGTAACCAGGGCACCTTTAACAGATGTCTCAGCCGGTGTATTGCTGAGTGGAGAAAATCTGTTTGATATTAAAACAGGAACGTGATTTGGATGCCAAATGTGACTAGGCCGCCTGACAGTCACCCAGTTAGTCAGCCGCCTTGACTCTGAAGTCGGAACCGAGCTATGTGTATTACGCTTAACACTAGGCGCACCCGAAACAGTGTTTGTAACATTAACATTAGCGGTCTTACTGTCCTCAACTAGCGTTCGGATGCGCGCTTCTAGTTCTGCAACCTTCTCCGTCAGCCTTACTACTTCAATACACTTAGCACATTGTAGCAAATGGCTCGGAGTCAGATTGAGGCCATTTGGCGTCTGGATCGTAAACAGCCCTAAAATTGTGACTTTAGATAACCCTGTGTCCTGATAACACAATCACCCAGATATCTACCACATATCAGGGGTGTAAAATGGGCAACAATTAAAACAAATGCAGTCTTCAAAGGAGGTTCAAAGGAATCCCACAATTCTGACCATCGCCAGAGACACAGCAGGGGGGCACAGACGATATGTCTCTGATGAAACCACGTTTAAAGATCACAATGAGCTGTTTAAATGTATATACATGTTATATCCCTTTACTGCATGATCATGTATATGTGATGTAACTGTGTGTTAACACTTTAGTTACATTTTGTTCACTGTAGCATGGTTCATATCTTAGGTATGAAATTATTATTCAACGTGATCTTAAACCCATGTCTTGTCTAGTATCAAATTAACCTACTCTTTATTTCCTAATCATTTCTATGTATCATATTACCATAAGCCGCATCAATGTCATTTAATATCGATTTGAAGAGTTATGGAAACAAACTTTTATCATTATACAATTACGCAAATGTGATGTCTGAAAGAACAAAGGCTTGTTTCCCCGCGCGATCGAACACTTCGCACATTGGTCATTCACCTAAAATGGGCTGGGCGCGTGAAAGGACAAAACGGCCTATCGCCCAAGCCATCATAGCTCATTGCTCAATTGCTCAATTTGCTCAATAGCTCAATTCGCTCAGTATCTCAGTCAGTGGCTTAGTTCACTCATGAGCGCCCAGTCGCCCGGTTACTCAGGTAACCCGTCAGCGCAGTTTGGAAACTCGCAGAGACTCACCCAGAGTCCCTCGGATTCATCATCTTTTCTCTGAGCCCTGTCTCTTCAGGACAGTCTTTCCTGGCTTTGCGCTAGAGTTCGGAAAACCCTGCGGACCAATCCGCCCTACGAAACAACTTAACGGACTTCCATCTTAAACGAACACACCTGGATTCTCTCTCTCTCTCTCTCCTTGCTCGCACCGCGAGCATAAGAAACTTCGCACCGCATCACAAAGGTCCAAACGCAAGTATAAACTCGTTTTACTCGCTGATGTTCAAACTTTACCCCTTATGAAAATTAAGGCGATCCTTAGAGATTATCCGATGGTTTGTGCAGATGTTAAGCAATAGTGCTATTGCCAATCTTTCACTCTCTCTAGTTATTTTTCAATCTTTTCTTTCTCATCTATGTTTTATGTTATTGTATGTGTGTATGTTTAGTTAGTCGTTATGTGTACTTCGTTTTATAGTTAATAAACCGGTTTTGCATTTTCATAATTGAATTGTTTCTGTGTTCAATGCTCATGAAAGTAAAGTCACTATTTCTGCCTTTTGATCCAGCTACACGCTGCGAATAGCACTGTAAATCAGTGAGAAGGTTAATTTTAAAGGCCATGAAATTAACAATTCTTAGACGTTAATATACGATTATGGATATATGTCTTCGGTGGACGAACATATTAATTAATTGTTATTATTAATTCTGCTACGCCAGGTAAAACCTGATAAACTTGTATAATTAATTACAGTTAATTATACATAATATTCCCTTTTGAGCTAAAAGCTAAGATTCCCTTGGGAATCCCCGTAGTGTTTCGGTCGGAGGTTCATAGTGTTTCAAATAACGTTATTTCCCTCCTCCCGCTAATTCGCTACAACATGTAAACCCCTCTATGCTGACGGAAGAAGCCAAACTGTACATGTGGCAAGTAGTGCAGGTTACATTGACAAGCGGAGTCTTACCGTTTTCATGCTGGGTGATGGCGTCTCCGTTCGCCCGAACGCGGTCCGTGAAGCTGCATCGAGATGTGGCTCGCTCGTTGCATGCCTCGGTCGTCTCCGGGTGTCTGGAGCCAGGGCGCTGTACCGCCTGGTGCTAATGCCGGGACACAACTCCTCCACAGCTTCCCGCTCTGGTGAGGAAAGGTCTGAAAAACATACATCGGATGAGTCCGCCATTAGATCGAAAAGGAAGGCAGATTTACAGTAAACAGACAGTGAGCAAGTGCTAACTTCAACCGGCACGTTTGTTGATGCTAGCGGGCTATATGCTAACACTAGGTGTTTACTAGTGATAGATCGTTTTACTTATTAATACTGTTCAATAATCATCACAGTAAAGTATTCATAAGATAAACTAGTACGTTATATTATATAGATAGGAACGAGATAGTAAGAAAATAGGATTTAGATGATGAACTCGACGGAGCTCCAATGCACGGAGCAGCGTTTCCTCGTTTGCTGATGCTAGCGGGCTATATGCTAATTCTGGGTGTTTACCAGTGATAAATCGTTTCACTTATTGAAACTGTTGAATAATCGTCACGGTAAGGTATTCCTAAGATGAACTAGTAAGTTATATTATATAGATAGGAACAAGATAGTTAGAAAATAAGATTTAGATGATGATCTAGACGGAGCTCCGATAACAGTGTTGCCACTCTCTTGCGTCTCTCTCTTGCGTCTCTCTCTTGCGTCTCTCCAGGATGTGGATCATTATTGACCTAAAATAATTGGTATTACAATTTTTGCCATAATCAAGCAGCCCTAATTACACTTTGATTCACTTTGATAATTTTTCCATAGCTTCTAGAGTGTGAGCAGCAAAATGCCCGGTTCTGCCCATGACGCCAACGCTCAGGCAGTCCGAGCTTTTCCAGAATGTCCACTCCTTCCCAAAGTTAGGCAATGCATGAAAACAGCATTTGAAATCTTATTTGTTTGTTAAATAAACTTGCGACAAAATTAAAATGTGTTATGACAATTCTGGACACTAATATTTATCTCTCAATTTCCATTTAGAGAGCAGTGCAGATTAAGGGGCAGGATGTGGATTTCTTCCTGCTGGGAGATCCTGCTTACCAGCTGACGCCCTGGTTAATGAAGGACTATCTGCAGTCTCCAAGACTGACAGCACAGGAGGAATCCTTCAATGTGTTTTTGAGTTCTGCTAGAACATGTATTGAGGTAGCATTTGGTCAACTGAAATCTCGTTTCTGTTCTGTTGAAGTGAAATGATTTCCATTTTACATTTACATCATACAGGGTAGTGACATTACACACAATTTTTGTGAGATTAAGAAGGAGCATCCCAGATGGACAGAGGAGGCAACATCTGCAGGAAGGCAGTTTCCACAGCCTGTGGCACAGGCCAATAGGGCCAATAACAGTGCAGCCACAGCCATCAGACTAACGGATTATGTTAAGAAGGGCTTTATACAACAATATATCTGTAGTATACTTTTCCAATCATCTCATTTATTGCATAAAGACAAGCTCTTAGCGCCCCCTAGCGGAATGTATACAACACACGAGGAAGTGCTGAAAAGTGCTAAAAGTTATCGGTAGGCAGTGATGCACGAGAAGTTCGCGTCAATGATGGAGATAGTTATAGTTTAACTGTGTGGGTGCATCTAAATTAGGTCACAGAGTTGACAAGGCCAATACGATCCTAACTTTGGCTGTTTATATAATTAATATTATATTTACTAAGATTGCATGGCTATTGATTCATTTAGTAGTTTTTAGAAGTAACTGATTTTTCCTATGCATGTTTTATATCTAGTTTAATAACGGTAGATTGCCGAACTGAAAATGCTTAGCCATTGTATGACGTCATTTATATTACCGACGTTATTTGAGCCCATATAGCCTATTATTCTATATTCATTTGAATACGAGTGGATAATATTACTAAAGCATATATTTGACTGTGTTTTCAGCTTAATTATGTTTTCAGCTTAATTATGCAAATGTTTATATGTATGCTATTGTTTATTGTTACTATCTTAAATTTAATACTGATTTTCCTTTATACTGTTTGTTTATAGAACCACACACTGATACATTAATGGAAATAAATCCATAAGAAGTAATGGGAATCTTCATTGTGTCCTAATCAGACCTGCCATAGTGATTAATTCATACCGAACCATATTGGTTATTACAGATTACTGTATCTTGCTGCACATGTCCCACTCCGCAGACGCTTATAGGAGGAGAACACGAGAGAGTAGGATGGATAGGGGTGATGGGAAAGAAGCGGATCTGAGCTAATAATTCGTTACTTGCATCTCATTGTTTTTCCTAAGGTCTTTAAATGTTTATTTGACCTCCGAAGTGTGAAATCAGCTTGAGCTCACTGCAAAAAATGACTTTCTTACTTAGTATTTTTGTCTTGTCTTTAGTAGAAATATCTAAAAATATTTAACTTGTCCTTATTTGCCCATTACTAAAAGACTTACCATAACATATGAATGACAGACTCAGAGTTTGAATACTTTATTTTAGGGCTGACTTTGTCACGGTCCTGTCAGACATCTGTGCTAGATGTAGGTCTGAGTGCATCTGACAGGACCGTGGCAGTATTATGTTCTGTGTGGGGGCATGTGGAATCACATTGTGTGTGTGGCTTCCACATGTTTCCGGTGTCTTGTTGCTGTCGTGATCTTGCCAGACCTTAGTATAGGTTCAGGTCTATGTTCTGAGGGCAAGGTCAGGGCAGCATTGTGTTTACGTGGGAACACGTGTGTTTCACATCATATCTGTGTGACACGTGTTCCCAGTGTTTTGTGGCTGTCATGGTCTTGCCTGACTTTGGTTATTATCCAGAGGGCAAGACCAGGGCAGCATTGTGTTTACGTGGGAACACGTGTGGGTTTCACATCATGTATGTGTGACACGTGTTCCCAGTGTCTTGTCACTTTTACCCTACTCCCTTATGTCCTCGTGTCTTAAGTGATTAATTATGTTCACCTGTTCCCCATTGATGTGCTGTCTATATAATGCCCTTGTGTTCTCTGTGTGGTGTGCGTGCGTTGTTGTATTTAGTGTTGATGTACTCAGTTACATGTTCCAGTCATTCTCTTGTTGTACTTTGTGTTCCACCACAGTGTTATTATTTCATGTTCTGTTTTACCCCCACGTGGGTTTGTTTTGGTCTGTTTTATTAAAATACATAGTTATATTTTCTTACATCTGGTCTGCGTTTGGGTTCTCCTTTTGTTTCCACAATCCGGTGTTAAACCGATCGTGACATAACGCACGCACCAAACTGAACCCAGCGGATCACTATGCAATGTGCATCGGACCCGGAGTGGTGGTCCTCCATTGCAGCGCAGACGCTCTCCGGGGGTAGCCCCTTCCCACCGCAGAGGGACCTTCCACTCCGGGACTATGCCTTGGCGGTGGAGTGCAGTAAGGGTTGTTACCCGGACGTTCTTGCCAGCGCTTACCTGGTGGCCGGGATGAACGACCCTCCGCCGATTCGGGAGCGAGCGGAGCTTCTTCATCTACCGTATTGGGACTTGGTTGACCGTCTCGACCGCCGACAGCAACCACCGAGATCGGCCGAGACGGTCGTATCCTTTGCTCCCTCATCCAACCCGAGAGGCATCATGACCGGGGCTGTCAGACTGGGGAGGTCGACTCCCGTCCCTCCGGTGCTGGAGACCTTTTCTTTGCCGACCTCACCCACTCCTGCGCTTGATCTCCGTCCCGCATCCTCCGCATCCAGACGGAGGAGGAGAAGGATGAAAGACGCTCCGGATCACCCGCCGGTGCAGCCGGGGACACGTCACCCGCCGGTGCAGCCGGGGACACGTCACCCGCCGGTGCAGCCGGGGACACGTTACCAGTCGGCTTTTCAGCCGCGGGACTTTAAAACTCATGTTCCCCATGGACATTTTGTTTCCCCTGTTTTTGCCCCACCTCCCCTTCATCATATATTGTTTTTGTTAAATCACCCTAATCCCTTTGTCACATATGTTTGTTTACCTTTGTTGTTTGTAGTAATGTTGTCGTGGTTGTCTTCTGTTGTGCAGTCTTTCGTTCCTCGTGTTTAATGTTTTTGTTTGTTCTTGTTGTGACGTCTTGTATCCGTCTTTTAAGAGGGGGGTACTGTCACGGTCCTGTCAGACATCTGTGCTAGATGTAGGTCTGAGTGCATCTGACAGGACCGTGGCAGTATTATGTTCTGTGTGGGGGCATGTGGAATCACATTGTGTGTGTGGCTTCCACATGTTTCCGGTGTCTTGTTGCTGTCGTGATCTTGCCAGACCTTAGTATAGGTTCAGGTCTATGTTCTGAGGGCAAGGTCAGGGCAGCATTGTGTTTACGTGGGAACACGTGTGTTTCACATCATATCTGTGTGACACGTGTTCCCAGTGTTTTGTGGCTGTCATGGTCTTGCCTGACTTTGGTTATTATCCAGAGGGCAAGACCAGGGCAGCATTGTGTTTACGTGGGAACACGTGTGGGTTTCACATCATGTATGTGTGACACGTGTTCCCAGTGTCTTGTCACTTTTACCCTACTCCCTTATGTCCTCGTGTCTTAAGTGATTAATTATGTTCACCTGTTCCCCATTGATGTGCTGTCTATATAATGCCCTTGTGTTCTCTGTGTGGTGTGCGTGCGTTGTTGTATTTAGTGTTGATGTACTCAGTTACATGTTCCAGTCATTCTCTTGTTCTACTTTGTGTTCCACCACAGTGTTATTATTTCATGTTCTGTTTTACCCCCACGTGGGTTTGTTTTGTTCTGTTTTATTAAAATACATAGTTATATTTTCTTACATCTGGTCTGCGTTTGGGTTCTCCTTTTGTTTCCACAATCCGGTGTTAAACCGATCGTGACAGACTTCTTATAGTCGAGGATTCTACGATTCGGTTAGGTCTGATTCGACAATGAACCTCAAGTGTTATGTAACCAATGAGCAGCAGCACTGAGAAGCTTACAGCATGGATGACAAGTAACCGCAACAACCGCACTTTTCACGTTAAATTCATATATAGCTATGCCCTTCTTATTTTTCACATCATATACAATAAAGGCAAAAAAGAGTTAAGAGAGTAACTTGTTTTTCGTACATTTCTATTCAAAATGTAATAATATGCAAACGCTTCACACTTCCTGTCTGTTTAGTATAAAGCCACTTCCTGTTCACTGCTGATTATTACATTTGTATGTCCAGCCTGTTATCTGTACCTGATATCTGTTTACCTGTTACCGGTTACCTGAATTCTGTTTTGATATCTGTTCCTGTTTTGACCCGTGGCTGTTTTTGGATTTTGCCTGTATTGCCGCCTGCCCTGATCATTTGCCTGTATTTGGTTTACATTTTGTGGATTTGCCCTCTGGATATGTTTGCTGGCCCTTTTGGCATTTACAATAATAAAACCTCATTGCACATGGATTCATCGCTCATTTGCTTTCTTTAAAGCAAACCCGTTACAGAATAATCAGCCCTACCAGAATCCAGCAAAGGATGTAATTTCCCACCAGCATCATGAAACCTGTTTTTGCCCTGCTTGAACTTCGCCAGAACCATCGTCCTATTGAGGATTACGTGAGTGATTTCTTGAAATTAAGTAATCAGGTAAATTTTGATGAGGACACATTGAAACCCATTTTTTATAATGCTCTGGATGAGCATTTACGTCTGTGCATGCCACGTGATATGTCTGTCTGGTCCCTGGAACGTTATATTGACTTTGCTCTGTTGTTGTGTGGCTCACCCTTCACAGTGGGTGTAGTGGATACACATCCAGAGTATTATAAAATGGCCACCACCATGCCTGTCCCTAAAATGGCCGCCACCATGCCTGTCCCTGAACCACCGGAATCCTCTGGCTTGCCTGAACCGCCCGATTTGCCGGGTTCACCTGAGTCGCCCGATTCGCCGGGTTTACCTGATTATCCTGATTAACCTGAACCACCGGAATCCTCTGGCTTGCCTGAACCGCCCGAATCGCCGGGTTTACCTGAGTCGCCCGATTCGCCGGGTTCATCTGATTATCCTGATTCACGTAATCCGTCTGATTCGCCTGACTCGCCTGATTCACCTGATTCGTTTGGTTCACCTGATTCGTCTGGGTCACCTGATTCACCTGGTTCACCTGAGTTGTCTGGTTCACCATCAGGACCAGCGCCACCCTGGTCAGTGGAAGCTTTTCCAAGTTTTTTTTTGATAATAGTTTCAATTCAATTCAATTCAATTGATTTATATAGCGCTTTTCACAATTGGTGATTGTTAAAATAATTATTAAGAGAGATAAAGTTCGGGATCTGATTGATGTTAAAAGAATAACTAAGAGTGACAATGTCAGGATTGCAGGAAGAACCCAAATGCAGATGGAGATGGAGGGGTTAACAAAAGACTTTAATAGTGAAACACAAGACAAAACAATAGCCCACGTGGGGCCAAAACCCATCAACAGGGGATATACACTTAACAGAGACTTTTCACTACACTTCACGAACAACTAGACAGATAAACTAGACTTGACAAACACAACTGGCAAACACACACGGTACAAAATGATCCTGCACAAAACAAAGGAAACAGTGACATTAAATAAGGAAACCAAACAAGATAACAAGGAGGGAACAGGTGATGGAAATTAACTAATGATTAACAATAAGCAGGAGAACGAGGGGGCGGGGACAAGAGACAAGACACTGGAGCACACAACCTAAACCACAGGGCATGAGCTACCACACCAAACATGGGAACTGCCACGATCCTGCCACATGAACTATGAATCACTATGACAGGAAGGCAGGACCATGACAGTACTCCCCCTTTAAAGGGACGCCCCCAGGCGTTCCTCCAGGGGGCACACAAAACAATGGACATAACAAGACTATGACACATGGAACAACAAATACATGCACAGAACAATAAAAATAAAGTCCACATAATGAGGGGCATAACAATAAACAGTGAAATTAAAGTTCATTAGACTGGAGTCCAGGGAGGCTTGGGCAGCAACCTACGCAGTGGCTGTGCAGGCTCGGGCTGTGGCTGCGCAGGCTCGGGTTGTGTCTGCGCCGGCTCGGGCTGTGGCTGCGCCGGCTTGGGCTGTGGCTGCGCCGGCTTGGGCTGTGGCTTCGCTGGCTGCGTTGGCTCGGGCTGTGGCTGCGCCGGCTCGGTCGACTGTGAGGGCTTGGGCTTGACCATCCTGTGAGCCAGCTCAAACCCGACGGCAGCCAATTCGAGAAACGGACAGATCAAGGCGACAGCCCTCCTGAAAACCGGATCGGGCATGGTGGTGGCTCTCCGAGCTCAGCAAAGAGTGCTGAGCGTTCTTGGTCCGTCAGCCAGGATGGAACAGGACCCACTACAATGGGCAGCAGAGCCAAAACAGGAGATTCAGAGGTAGGAACCAACTCCGTCGCTGGGTTCAGCTTTGGCAGGATCATTCTGTCAGGGTTTGAGATGGGTAACAATAGAACCCAAGCACAGGCGATATCGGGGAGTGAACATAGAACATTTATTAACTGCGACATGAAAACAAAAGCCCACGTGGGGGCAAAACTACATACAACATGATATAACAAACACTGATTTAAAGGGGACAGAAAATGAAAAACCATTTTTACCTTGTCTTTGTTGAATAATGGTAGTCTACCCACATTCACAAACATACAAAATGTACTAAACATGCTAAACATCTCAGTCTCATAGAAATTCCTCTTTTAGAAATGTCAGCCAGAAAACAGCCCAATCTGAAAAACTTATGCTTATGACATCACAGGCATCTAACTGCCCTTCCACTTTAAAATAATTGGCTACATTTTTGGAGTGGCAGCAAAGTCAGCCAATCAGTAATGAGATTGCAAGTTAAGCCAGTAGGGGGAGCCAAATAGGTTCAAAACCACTTGTTTAAAATCCCCCACCCTAATAGAGCTTTCTTAGAGAGGTTTTTAGGAAGCTTCTAAGGCATTACAGACCCAAACAAAAAAAATTTTGTCTACATGTCACAGCACAGAACAAGGATAAATACTCTGTTCAATTATTCTATGTCACCTTTAACATGATACACTTGACTCTACTGAAAACATTAAACTGAATGAACACTAGGACTGCATGACATGACACGTATGAACACAATGAACCAGCACAAGACAAGAGACAAGAGGAGCAACATGATCTCACAAAGTTCCGTGGGATAGTCACGGAATTTTTTGCTCATTTTTCCGTGACATTCTCACGGATCTCCGCATATTTCCGTGGCCCTGCCACGGACTTTCTTTTCAATGGCATTCTCACGGATTGGTTACTCAACTGCTTTTTCCTATTTTCAAACCATTGTCGCTTCGGTTTAGGGTTAGATTTGGTGCTTGCATTACATTGTCACTGTAAGTATTGGTTTATACAATTTTTTCTGATGTATTCTTTTATATTTTCTAAACTTTAATCAATTGTCACCTGGCATTGGGGTTAGAGTTGGGTTTGGGTAGGGATGTCATTTTATGTAAATCTAACCCTAAACCGAAGCAAAAATGGTAAGAAAATAGGACAAAACAGTTGAGTAACCAATCCGTGAGAATGCCACGGAAAAATGAGCAAAAAATTCCGTGACTATGCCACGGAAATTCGTGAGATCAGGTTGCTTAAAGGGGTAGTTAACTTAAAAAATGTAATTCAGTCATAGTTTACATAACAGTACCGTCCAAACCTCTGAGTTTCTTTATTGTGTGGAACACAAGTTATTTTGAAAAGTGTTAGTAACCAAACAGTGTCTGGTTCCCACTGCTCTCCATTGTATTTTTTGCTAGTCAGTGAAAAACAACATTTTTTAACGAAATCATGACGGTTTGGAACAATATGAGTAAATGATAACAGAATGTCATTTATGGGTGAACTATCACCCACTATTTAACAGGAATATCACTTTAACAGTGTTTGTGCAGACATGCTAAACTTCGGAGAATACAGTATTTAACATTAATAATATTATTAATCACCATGTATGGCAAATTTTGTTAAACATGATTTTGTTCACATTTATAATTATTTTTAAAGCAGATTATGGCTGGATGAGAAAAAAGTGAGTGCAATGTGCAGCATGTTACCTTGAAAGTTACCAAGAGGTGTGTGTGTGTGTGTGTGTGTGCAGGCGTTAAAAACCCGTGTTCTGTCCTTTCGGCCGATGCTACTGTACTCAAAAAAATTTTCCAAGGTTGGCAGGTCTGGGGTGCTAAGTTAAGCCCAAGAAGGCTGCCTCCCCGGGTTGAAAAACCCCCTAGGAGAAAAAAAACCCAGGCTTAGCCGGGGAAGTAAAAAAAAGTCCTAGGAGGGAAAAACCCTTGGGAGATATATTTATATATACATTGAAACGATTAAGGAGGAAAAAAGGAAACCAAGGCCGAAAAACCGAAACCGAAACACCGAAATAAATTATTATGCCAATTATTAGTACAATTGCATTTATGGCTATCACTGTGTCCTAACTTTACTAGGGGAGTGTGACGGGGGGAAAAACTCACAGTTCGGATCACATTACAGTTTTTGAGGCACAGATCAGATTATTTTTTGGATCAGCAAAAAGGTGGGAAAAATCTAATAAACAATAAAGAAATTGCAAACATTTATAAAAAAGAACGAAGTTGTACAAGGTCTGAAATTAGCATTTTAACACAACTGAATGCTATTTTCACATATTGTCTGTTCTGTTGTCAGACACATAGTGGCGTTTTCCCAGACAGGGATTAGACTAGTCCTAGACTAAAATAAATATAAGAGCTGTCCAAACTGAAAACATCTTGCACTGACATATCTTTAAATACATCAGTGCCTTTAGTTTGTCCTCAAAATGCACACAAGTAATGTTTTTAGTAAGGCATGTTTGTTTAAACTAATTATATTTCCTAATTAAACTAAGGTCTAGTTCTGGCTTAAGCTAATCTCTGTCCAGGAAACCACCCCAAAGACTATTAAAATAGTGACTAAACATGACCCAATAACCTTGTGTTTAATCAAACCAGCTGTTACTTTAACTACTAAGTTACTAAAATCTTGATTTATAAACGAGACATCGCAGACAATTCGGCGCAAATTACAAAATTGCCATTACACAGAGTTACTACAGAAGGCATGCGCGGGCATAGGAGAGAGAGAGCTCGCGCACAAGCACATAGAGAACCAGTGTGTGTGTGGGAAAACACTGCTAACCTTTCATAATAAACTCGAATCAGTTGTCTTCTCTGTCAGTAACATCTGACGTTTACGTGAAAATGCAAGTACACAGAGGAATCCGAATGGAAAACACATCCAACTTTTAATTCTTTCACTCAGTGTCATGTATGAGAGGCGCTGTCTAGAGGCTTCACGCAGAGAGAGAGAGAGAGAGAGAGCGTGCACAAGAGAGGCACCACCGAGCGCTCACAACAATAGATGAAGCGGTTTAAATGAAAATAAAAATGTAAATGTTGCGACCATTGTTGATTTTATGGCGCATACAAACAAAAAAAGTATGGATAACACTGCCAGGAGCAGAAGCCGCCATTACGCGAGATTAATGTAAACAGCGTGACGCATCGCGTAGTCGACGTAATGACGTTGACGCGTCGTTGCAGCACTATTGAGCACGAAGGGGAGGGGTGGGAGATGACTGATCACCATGAGTGAAACCCAAGGCCTAGCGCACAGATGGGAGGGGCGCGGTTGACATTCATTTTCGGTTTACATACAAATACACACACATGTACATATACGTATTGAAGATACAACGTCACCCCAGTGACAGACTCTGCACAGTTTGGTTTAGGGAGAACAAGAAAAATGCACGGGACGGCGAATGTTTTTGGAGATGGATGCAGTGACACCCTTTTAAGGACTGAAGTCCCGCCCCCGACTAGTGGGCTTAACACCACAAATCTATACCCACCAAGCTTTATTGAAATCCGGACAAGCAAGGGAGTAAAGGGGAGACGGGGACGTGACTGTGCCAGCCATCTCCCTGATGCCTGTCTGGGCTTCACAGTACTCCCCTACTCGACTCAGAAACCTCAGGAGGAGGGCCGAGCAAGTGATAACATAATGCCATACATAACTTTCAATCACTCCTCTGCGCTTGGCAATTAATGCCCCGATTCGGGGTTTTATTGGTCTAGTATCAGTAACTAGAGTGTAAAATGTGTATGGTTTACATATATTTCTCAGGTTCTTATAGGAGTAGTGTGAAAAATTCACATGTATGTTTTTTTGTGAAAAAAGGTGAAATGTTCATTGTTTTGTCATACAGAAAAAGAATGGCATTAGTGCATTAACAAAGACAAAGAAATATATTTTTGATAAAGCTTTATTGAATTACAATATGAAAAAAACATTGAATAAACAATTGCTGGGGATTATGCGCGACCCAGACACGTTTGCTCCTGTCTCCTCATTTCTTACTGTTTTTACAGGGACTTTTTTATCTGCTAACACAGCCTTCTGCACAGGGCCTGTAACAGATTTTTGGGGGCTCGTCTGGGATTGACTTCTGATGCCCAGGGAGGTCGATCCACCAAACCTGATCCTGAGGACAAAAGAGTGCGGATGCTGAGTAAGGTGGTGGTCCAATAGGCGAGGACGTCAGCTGGTGATTGTGTGAGTGGCTCGAGGGATTGTGGAAAAGAGTTCATCATGGCTGATCGAGTACGCAAAGGCCTGGTGTGGGACATCAGGAAAAGTCTACTCAACCTGTCTTCTGTTGAACTGTTCCAAGTTGCCAAAAGCATCGGCCCAATACCAGGGAAAGACTCCTCCGTACTTGATGTTGAGGATCAAGAGGGCTGTCTTGAATACATAAATGCCTTCATGTACAGCACTCACCTGTTAGAATCAGAGGACAGAGGTATGACTGAACTTTTGGTTTTACAGGGGACTGTAGAGGCTGTTATACTAGAGCATGGTGCAGCAGTCCTGGTCATGGTGAATTTGAGACTAATGTTAACGTCCTACCTGTTCCCACTTCACATATACACACCTCCACAGGTCACATGATCACTTCAGACACTGTGCATGTAGAATCGCTCAAAACTGCATCTGACTTAGTATTAGAGAGTTAGATACCAACCTTACTGTCACACACACAGATTTCGAAGAGCTGAGTAGGAAACTCATTCAGTATCTTACACCACATACACAGCACTCCACTCATAGCCCACCTGTAAGACACAATAGAGACATGCTAATAAATAAGAATCTTGAAAGCACCTCACAGGGGATCTCTGAGAAAGTATTCTCGCTACGAGACCTCTCCTGCCTGCAACATCGTGAATTTAAGATACAGAGGGGGCAAATTGGTGACTATGCATCCGACATTACATATGTGACCCGTCACGGAAACCAGGGACACAAGTCGGCAGCACAAGTTTCGAGAAAATGAGAAACAAAGTTTTTTTTTCAAAATTTGTGATTTTCGTTTTATTGCTGAATCTGTTAGTTGAGATCACAAAGAAGCCTCTCCATGTTTGAGATAGCAGTTTTTGTATATTTAAAAGCGTACATTTTGCGGTTAAAATAGGCTTGTTTTTCCAGAGATTCTAGCGTGCAGCGGGGGGCGTCATTGTCTGTGTATATTTACATACTGTATAAGCTTGTGTTTTTGCCTCCGCCCCCAAAGGGAACAGCGTGACTACTAAATAAGGATAGTTCGCCCAAAAATGAAAATAATGCAATTAATGACTTACCCTTATGTCGTTCTAAACTCGGAAGACCTCCGTTCATCTTCGGAACACAGTTTAAGATGTTCTATCGTTAGATTTAGTCCGAGAGCTTTCTATCTCCTTCATTGAAAATCTATGTATGGTTTCCATGTTCAGAAAGGTAACAAAAACATCATCAAAGTAGTCCATGTGACATCAGTGGGTCAGTTAGATTGTGTTGAAGCATCGGAAATACAGTTTGGTCAAAAATAGCAGAATTACGACTTTATTCAGCATTGTCTTCTCTTCCGGCTCGAGCGTAAAGTCACGTGACTGTAGTGACGCGGCTGCCCTGTCCCTCAGACATGTTTGCTAAGTTTTTTTTTCCAAACTTATAGCGTGCATCTACCCAGACTGTAAAGCTCTGGCGCACAAAAACAAAAGAAAAATAAAAGAAGCTGGGGCGGAACAAATAACAGTCAACCGCATCGTACGTCAGCCGCGTCACCGACTTTATGCGGCGCCGCAGTCGGATGACGTCAAAGTACCGCGAGAGCTCTTCAAGAAATCTTATGGAGTAATTTAATTTCGACTCGCTCTCGCGGTACTTTGACGTCATCTCTATGTCAGTTCTTGCAGCGCAGCATGAGTCCAAACACCCAGAAGTTACACAGAGATCGTTGTAGTGTTTATATAATTGGCTACATGCTTTGTCTATCAATATTTTCCATGAAGTTATTGGCTGATGGAGGAACGAGCGAGCGATTGGTTACATCCCTAAAGGACTTCACGTTTTCGACGGTGCTGTTTGGATGATCTATGATACTACCTCCCTCCCTATTTTAAATACAAACTTTGAAGGCGGGTTCATGTGTTTCACGGAGTGTAATCTCATATACCCTTACATGTTACGTTGTAAATAGTCTTCAGATTGCAACCCTATATCACGCAAATACGTGACTATTTCACGTATGGACCAACGTGAAAATGTCACGTTTTGCCGGGTCATGCGAAATCTGATGTAATCTATATTTCACGGATTATACGCATTTGTGGACAAAATGGTCATTGGATAATCTGAAACAGACTGGATTCGACTTGTGATCCCCACAAAGGTAAAAAGAGTCATGTTTATTTTTGCATGTTGTTATTTGGTTATAAAATACTACATATCATGCTATAACATCTGTATCTCAAAACGGCTTTACAGGGGGTATGGTTTAGCTAAATGAGATGTAAATGAGCCCTATTGTCTCCCTCAGTTGGAAAGAAGAGTCCCTTTCGTCTCGATTTTCTCGGTTTGAGTATTTCTGAGTTCCTATATTCAAATGGCCACAACTTCTCCAAATCTTATCAGATTTCCACGTGTTACACATCGTTGGAAAGCTTAGAAACTGCACTTTCAGAATCTGTGAATAACTCAAAATGCCCCAGATCCGACTTGTGTCCCTACTTTCCGTGACTGGTCACATATGCCAGTGTGTGTCGACAGATTGATGGTGGAGTTAAGGAAAATTTCAGTGAAGATGAACTAGTCAGGGGAATACTACATGCATTTAAACCAGGTAACTTCACAGAAAAGATTATGAATAAGGAAGATATGAGAATGGAAGAACTAGAGGTTCCTTCAGTCACACCTAGGGGACAAGAGCAGCACAGAGTTATTTCAGGAATTGATGTGCGCAAAACAGATGGAGACCGAAACACCCCAACAGTTCATGTACAGGGTAATAGGTCTTAAGCAGAAAATACTCTTTGCTATCAAGCAATCTAACACTGATGTGAGGTACAGCCCAGCCACAATTCAGGATGTGTTCCTTCACACTGTGTATCAGGGCCTGGGGCATAAGTATAAGGATGTCAGGAGTGAGCTCAAACCCCTGTTGGCTGACCACATTATCACAGATGAGGCAATTGTGAGAAATGTAATGAAACTCACCAATGATGAAAACGAGCGAGCACGAAGATTGGGTCCAATAACCCATCCCAAGCATAGTAATGCAAGCTCTGCCCAACTTGACAAACCTGACAAAGGAGTAAAAGAGCTACCTGTTCAGAAAATCAAAAATGATCCAATCATACAACTTACTGCTCGCAGATGCCATGCGCCAGTCAACACTGAGGCTACAACCTGAACATACCTGTCAATGCTTTGCAAGAGATCACACCCCACAGCGAGGAGCAAAACTTCGAGGTTGCCCCAGGTGTGTCTAAGCTGGACAACAGAACTGCACTCATTGTTTTCTCTGCGGCGAAGAGGGGCACCGGGCTCGAGGATGTCTCTGGAAGCAGAAACTGCAGGGAAACGGGAGACGGCCACTGCCAGGGGACGACCAGTGACCGAGCCTTGTATGTCCCAAAACCCCGAGGACTCCATTTTGGGGATCAAACCTGACTCTGTAAAATGTAAACACTCAACAGTATATCCCTGCTCTAAAGATCAAACCCTCTGTAAGAAAGAAAAGCAAATTGACAGTCCATCGCCACCTGGAACTAAGAAAGAAACTATAATTAAAACTCTGGGGTCGACTGCGGTGCGGGCGCCGCAAACTCTTTATTTTTCAATTACTCCGCAAAGAGACTTAGATTACTCTGCTGGTTTTGGACATTCAGATAGGATTTATACATAATTTAAAACTTTAAAGTGTCTAGTTTTTTTCTGTCCACTGCCAATAAAAACAGAATGTTGTGCTTTTCGCAATATTAAGAAAATAAACATGATGCGCGTTTTGTTCTCTCTCCCACAGTAAAGTCCTTTCAGAAACGCGTCAGAAAATTAACTGTAACTTAACGAATTCTTGTCATAGAAACAAAATATAAATGTCTACATAATGCTTGGAATGTCTCCTTTTAAATGCTGTAAGTGAGATCGAAAACAGATATTGTCATTCGGTGTAAACTGTATGAGAAGGAGGAGAGGAGAGGTACCGTCTTTCTCCTGTTACCTGTTTAACTGTAATGAGATGAGATCGCCACACCCCCGCGCCATTGAAGTGAACAAGCAGAAACATCCATATGCATAACTCGTGTCTCCTGCAATCAATGGATACGCAATCCACAACCCAGTCTCTCCATTCCTTGTTGTTTCATCCGATTGCACCAAACATGACATCTAAATCCTTATTTACTTGCGTATGTGTATCAGTATCTCCAGACACGAGTGTTTTCTACAGTTTCAAACAGTTCACGCAAGGGGAAACGCACATACACAAACACACGAGTCTGGAAATTCGACGCGGTTTTTAGAATTCTTATAAAATAGGCAATTGCAAACAGTACAATCCTTATTTAGTTGTGTCCAAGCATTTATCTCTGCACAGCAAGTTTATTAAACACAGGATCACTCCCATGTGCACACATTCATTTGTACTGCTTTCATGATCAACCCGTGAGGGAGAAATGGCGGTGGCTGCGGCTGTAAACAAACATTGATAAGTTTATCACGTGTGTCCCTTGTTGTGTTTCTACTATAATGATTACAAAAACACAAATAAGGGTCCAGACAACGATAGGCAATTCTTCTTTTGAGCTGTGTTTACTGCACAAAAGTAAACCTCTTGCTGGCCAACCAAACACTAACCCTGTGTTCATTTTTATGATAGCCAAACAGTACCTTCACCATGATTACTATGGTTTTTAAAGGTATACTTGTGGAATATATATATATATATATATATATATATATATATATATATATATATATATATATATATATATATATTGTGTGTTTACATTCTATTGAAATCCCAAGTAAACCTCATCATGGTTTTACTACAGAGAAAGTTACATTCCTGTTGAACATTCCTACAAGGCTCATTATGTGGCTCATTATTCAACTCTTGTGTTCCTCAGCTGTCAATCACTGATTATTCAGGAGCTTTCCCGCCTCCACGCATACAGCCTTTCCCAAGCAAAAGTGTCTTAGAAATTGTAAATCAATATATTGTTTTATGTGAATGAGCAGGCCAAATGGTTTTCCCATCATTTTAAAGAAAAAACTCTAGACTACTAGATCCTGTCTTGTAAAGTCTTGGGAAAGCATGTTTAAAATGAGTTTTGTGGACTTTTTGTGGATATCAGTGACTTAAAAATTTAACTTTTGCAAAAACCACGCATAAACATTTTTCTCTCAAAAATACAAACATGTACATAGATGTTGATCATATAATATTGTAGCCCAGTTTGTGCTGAACACAGTGTTATGAGACTTTTGCCATTAATATGCTTTTAAGCAACTGAAAAAGCACATATGTCAGTGGATGTCAAAACTTCCCCAGGGCCCTAAAACCCCCTTAGACCCCAGAGGGTTAAATTGATAGGAAAAAAAGCCCTGGCTCAGTGTAACTTCAATGGCCTCGCGGTAACTGCTCTGCTTGATACCGGGGCTCAAGTAAGCATGATCGACCGAATCTGGAAAGACAAATACTTACCCACTGTAGACGTGAGGCCTCTGGTGGAGCTAATGGGAATGACAGAGCATTTAGAAGTGTATGCCATCAATGGAGATCAAATACCCTTTGTTGGGTGGGCTGTTATTACAGTCAACTTGCAAGGAAACAACAACCCAGTCCTCTCAATTAATGCCCCTTTTCTGGTAAGCCAGATCCCAATCGAGAGGCCGTTGCTTGGCTTTAATGTAGTAGAGGAGCTAATTCAGGGCCAGCCAGAGCATTTAGTTCCTACCTTAGTTACATCGCTTTCCAGTACAATCGCAGTATCCAGTGAGGAAGCCAAGAATCTGATTAGTTTTGTACAAACCCCTGAGCAATGCGGACAGTGGGGGCGATTGAGAAAACAGAGATAGCGTGTTGATACCGGCAGGTCAGGCAGCATGGGTAAAGTGCAGAGTATCACCCAAAATGGATCAGTCTGGCACTGTAGCCCTTTTTGAGCAAGATGTAGACAATGTGCAGTTGGAGCAGCTGGATATGGGTGAGGGGCTTTTGGAGATCCAGAGTTCATGCGTTGCACTCCCTATCGGCAACCCCTCTACACGTGACATTACCCTGCCTCGAAACAGAATCCTAGGGTATGTCCACCCCATTGAGACAGTGTTGGAAACAGACATGCCCAATTAAACAAAGACTACTGGAAAGGTTCATGGTGCATCGGTGACAGCGGTGGATGGAAACTTGACCCTGTTGCATCCACCTGTTGATCTCAGTCATCTAAATAAGGATCAGCAAGCAGTGGTTAAGGAAATGTTGTATGAGGAGTCTGCATCCTTTGCCCGAGATGGAAGTGAGATTGGCTGCATCCCAAGTCTTAAAATGTCCATCAACCTTAAAGACGACATACCAGTGCAACGTGCCTATTCCTCAATACCCAAACCCTTGTTCAAGGAAGTAAAGGATTACATCCAAGACCTCCTAGCAAAAGGGTGGATTGTGAAATCTAAGCCCCCCTATTCAGAACCAGTAGTCTGTGTTCAGAAAAGGATGGTTCACTGCGTTTGTGTGTGGATTACCGCCTCCTTAATAAGAAGACCGTACCAGACAGACACCCTTTGCTGAGGATTTAAGACCTGATCGACACCCTGGGAGGGTATTCTTGGTTTAGCCTCCTCGACCAGGGAAAGGCTTACCACCAGGGCTTCATAGCCGAGAGTTCGAGACATGACCACCTTTATCACCACGTGGAGCCTATATGAGTGGGTAAGAATCCCTTTTGGCCTGTCCAATGCACCAGTGGCATTCCAGCGCAGTATGGAGGGGATGCTGGACAATCATAGGGATGAGTGCTGTGCTCCATACCTTGATGATGTGTTGTGTTACGCCAGGTCATTTGAGGAACATGTAGGAGTAATCAGAAAAGTCCTTCAGACTCTTAGG
Organism: Misgurnus anguillicaudatus; assembly: GCF_027580225.2. NCBI lineage: Eukaryota > Metazoa > Chordata > Actinopteri > Cypriniformes > Cobitidae > Misgurnus > Misgurnus anguillicaudatus. Next base: position 20,367,784 of record NC_073357.2, on the reverse strand, counting down.
CACCACCGAGTAAAATTAAGGCCTGAGAAGTGCAAACTATTTCACCAGAAAGTCCGGTATGTGGGTCGCCTGGTGTCGGCCAACGGAGTAAGGATTGACCCTCACGATCTTGAAGCGGTAATAGCACTGAAGAGTCACAGACCCCAGACAGTTGGAGAGGTGCAGAGGCTCCTTGGATTCCTTGGATATTATCGCCCATTCATACAAGAATTTTCACATGTGGCCAAGCCAATCTACGAACCACCCCAGACTCAGCCAGGGGCAGCAAAGAACCAGTACAGTCAAAGAAAGAGAAAAGGTCCTCTGATGCCTTTGCGTACGGCAGTGGAATGGACCAGTGAACACCAGGAAACCCTCGACCTGCTAATAGACATGCTGGTAAACCCTCCAGTCTTGGCGTACCCAGACTTCAACCTTCCATTTGTGCTACACACTGATGCATCAGAAAGGGGCCTCGGGCCATCCTATATCAGCACCAGGATTGGAGGTTGCGGGTCATCGCATATGGCTCCAGGACCCCCTCTCCAGCTGAAAAGGGTTACCGACTGCATAGTGGAAAGCTGGAATTTCTTGCTTTAAAGTGGGCGGTGTGCGAGAAGTTTAGGGATTATTTGTTTTACGCCCCTCATTTACCATCTTCACAGACAATAATCCCTTGACCTACATCATGAGCACGGCAAAATTGAATGCAGTAGGCCATCGATGGGTGGGAGAACAAGCAGATTTTCACTTTGATATCAAGCACCGACCTGGCAAAGCCAACATTGATGCTGACACCCTGTCACGCCTTCCTCTTGATATGGAGAAATATGTTGCAGAGTGCACAGAGGATCGCTCACTAGAGGTGATATGAGCAATCTGGGATGGAACTCATGCAGCTAGGAAGAAGGATGTGGCTTGGATTGCAGCACTGAATATGGCTAATGCAAACATGGACGAATCTTCCTCCACCCCCTTGTTGCCGCTTGTAATCAAGGATGAACTCGCCAAAGCTCAATGGGATGACCCACTGATCTTTAGGATAATGGAGATGAAAGAGACATATAAGATGCCGGATGAAGAAAGTAGAAGTGTGAGGGGTCCAGCCAGGAAACTCTTAAGAGAGTGGAGCAAGATGTCGTTGGCAGATGGGTGTCTGTATTGGCACATGGTCGGAAGAAAACAGCTTGTTCTTCCAACAAAGTACAGACAACTGGCTTTAGAACACCTGCATGATAGGATGGGGCATGTAGGCCAAGAAAGAGTAATCCACTTAACCCTCTGGGGTCGGACCCTTTTTGGACACAGTCAGAGGTTCTGACATGCTCTCACATTTGGTCAGTTGCTTTAAAACACATTAATGGCCAATATCACATAACACTGTATTCAGCACAAACTGTGCTATAATAATATGTAAGATAAATGTATGTACATGTTTGTATTTTTAAGTAAATGATGTTTATGCGTGGTTAGTAAAAACAAGAAAACAAAAAGTTGCTGAAATAAGGCCAAAGAACACATCCTAAACATTTGTTAACAAGCAAAAACGTTATCTGCTCTTGTAGAGTAGAGAATTTGCTACAAAAAGATGTAAAAACCATTTAACCCACTCATTCGCATGAACAAATACATTGATTTAACTTTTGTAAGACACTTTTTGCTGTGTAAAGGCAATATGCAAGGGAGGGTCAATGGTCATGAATATTGATGTGTTTCACACCTGAGGAGACCCAACCCCCTAATGGCTCAGTGAGGAATGTTGGGACAAAAGAACTGTGACTTCTTTTGCTTGTAGTAAAAAAATAGGTTAAAATAAAGTACAAAATACTTTTTTAGTAAAATAAAAGTCTTATAGGCTTGCAAAAAAATGCTAAAAACATGAACAATACAATAGATTTAAGAAGCTTTATTATAATTATAAATGAAGAAGCTTCATTGTAATTATAAATAATAAAGTAACAATATGTATACATGTAACAATATTCTATATGACCAGTACAATATGGCTCTAATTAAAAGAAAAAGGATTCTAAATGGTCAGCTGTGAAAGTTTGGTGTGCATCTAAAAATACTTCCAAATATAAAAAATAAGGTATACATTTGTAAACCATCACACACTGTAACTCTTTGGGAATGGAGTTAAATGTTGTCGTGCCATTGTTCAAAACGTGCGGGTACCAGACGAAGTTGGTGTAGCAGACACATTCCTGAAAACATATCTTAATTAATATCATGTATTTTCAAAGTACAAAGCAACACATCAGTATTACTAATATTGAGAACTTTTTTTAATAATTAATAGGGGTGACCCCGAATAGTTGAAGATTCGATGCATCGGAGAAGCCGGATTCGACTACCAATCTCACAGTCGAATCGTTGCAGATGTGCTATGAAATGAGGATCATTCAATTTTGGCCGTATATGGGTGCACACATTATCTGATTTCACATATAACAGCTTTCTCCCAATATATTAATATACAGTATATTATTATAATGCTGCAAATAATATGTGATGTAGCAGCTTTCAATAAATATTTTTAAAATGCGTTAAATCCAACTAACAAAGCCTGTGATGGGGCTCCACGTCCATAAGAGGTTTCTATGTTAATAAACCATTGCATCTTTGTTTCTACATTTAAAAGACAAAGCTGGCAATTCTGGCAATACTTTCGTTTTTATTAATTTCTTTATTTTATTTATAAATCACTCTGGGTTATCTGATTTATCTATTTGGCTTGTGTTTTGTTTCCGTGCACTTGAGGCATTTTGCACATTTGTTCTGCACGTTGTTACTTCTGACCTTATTTTATTTAAAAAATGTATTTATTATAAACGTAAATTCTGATATAATTTAAGTCTGTACATTTTGGATTGTTTTTCGTTCTATCGACGTTGCGCTATTGCGTTCTGGCCATGTTTGCGCATGCAATTTAGCCGAAAGTGCTAGGTGCTCTACGTCTCATATTTAGAAGTTCATCGAACTAAACATTACAAAACGGATGTTTTTCGACGGGTATACGTTTTAAAATGTATTTAAAACCGAGTGGTTATCTATTATGGTCGGTGTTCACTTTCAAATGATAGCAAAGAGATTCCTGAAATAAATAATATCATCAGGTCTTTCTGTATCTAAAGTGAATACAGAGATGATCAAAGTCAAAGCAAGCAAGCATTTCTGTGCAAAATAATAAAGCGTAGTGTCTATAAATACATTAATTTCAGTATTTTTTCTTGTTATTAATTAATGTTTAAGGAATTGTATAAAAATAAGTTTTTATCATTTACAGTAACAATCACAAATTGTAATTTGTCTTTTTTTTGGTCATGGCTTTGACGCGCTTAATCTCCAAATTAAATAAAAATACTAAATTGTAGCCGGGGTTTCCAAGGCAGGATCACCATTGTTATTTTTTAGGTTTAGTTCTCAAAATGTTTTTTTGTGTGATGTTCTGTAGATCGTGGCATTAAAATGTTATGAGGAATAATTAAACAAATGTTGCCTTACATTTTACCGTATATAAATGCATCCACAGTCAAATATATACTGTTATATAACTCAGGAAGTAAAGCAGAAAATAATTGGGTACAGAGATGCGCTGTATATGTTTGTTAACGGGCCATTACCGGACATATTTATAGCTAAAAATTAACACATGACATATCTCCGGGCACATTTACAGCACATCAATACTAGGCTACATCGAAACATTTACACCCGAACAGACATGCATATTTGAGCATGATGACAATCTCCGTGCACATTTACTGTTATCATGTAAGCAACATGTCAGTAATACAAATATTGTGAATGCATAAGTTCTATGTTTATGCATAGTTTTATGCATTAAAAAATCAAGCAACACATCAGCAATACTAATATTGAGAACAGAAAAGCCGGTAAATGTAACTTTATGAATTTCGGGTTCGTTTCTGCATGCCCCCGTGCGAGTAAATGACGATGAAGCCACGTTACTAAAAAAAAAATTATTTGTATCATGTATTTTCGGAAAATACAGATATGTTTTTATATATATATATATATATATATATATATATATATATATATATATATATATATATATACATCTTGTATTTTCCAAATTACTACGCAAAACATCAGTAAAAGTCTACTAATAAAACAGAAAAGCCTGCAAATGTGACTTACCCTTTATGAATGTCCGTCGCATTTCTGCAAATGCCCGCTGAAAAGGAGAGTGATGCTGCCACACAAAAGTTTTTAATAATTAATATAATGTATTCTTCACAGTAACAAACTTATAAAAAACGTGACAGGGCCACGCATACTCGTAAGCACACATTAGACTTAATTCTGTCACTCGGGCTTAATATTAATGACATCAAAATATCACCTCAGAGTGATGCAGTTTCTGACCATTACCTTGTGTCATACACTGTACTTCTAGATAGGATCACTCAATCCACAACATGCTACAGATTAGCCAGAACAATAATTTCCACCACTAAAGATAGCTTTATTAGCACTCTTCCAGACCTGTCCCAAATTAAACATGCAGATAACTGTGATGATCTAGATATTGTAATAGAAAACCTGAACAATGTCTGTTCTAACACATTGGATGCCGTTGCTCCCATTCGAAAAAAGAGAATCAAAGAAAAGCCGCCAGCTCCATGGTATGATCATCACACCGCAGCTCTTAAAAAGGCAACTAGGAAAATGGAAAGAAATTATAGAAGCACAAAATTAGAAGTATGGCGTGCAGCATGGAAAGATAGTGTTAAACACTACAGACAGGCTATTAAAACCGCCAGATCTACCTATCTTAGCAAGCTTATAAATGAGAATCATAATAACCCTCGTTTCCTCTTTAGCACCGTTGCAAAACTGACTAGAAACAAAGAACAAACAGAAACCAATAGTAAACTCCAACACAATAGTAACGACTTCATGAACTTCTTTTCTAACAAAATTACGGCTATAAGGGAAAACATCGTAGCTACACAGGCAGCCACCACTCTACCCGTTAGTTCACTTAACACTAGACTACCACACGAACATCTTGATTCATTTAAACCTACTACAATAGAAGAGCTCTCTAAACTAGTAACGTCATCCAAATCATCGTCCTGTATATTAGACCCCGTTCCCACAAAACTACTTAAAGAGGTATTTCCTGTAGTGTCAACCCCGGTTCTAAATATCTTTAACTCATCGCTAGAAATAGGATACGTTCCAACATCTTTCAAACTAGCAGTTATTAAACCGCTGATTAAAAAACCACAGCTTGATCAGGGAGAGCTTAATAACTTTAGACCAATCTCAAATCTCCCTTTTCTTTCTAAAATATTAGAAAAGGTAGTGGCAAGCCAGTTACGCACATTTTTGACAAATAATAGTACATATGAAAAGTTCCAATCAGGATTCAGGCCCCACCATAGCACAGAGACAGCGTTGCTTAGAGTTACAAATGACCTCCTATTAACATCCGATCGTGGTGAAATCTCAATTCTTATATTATTAGACCTTAGTGCAGCCTTTGACACAATAGATCATACAATCTTACTCAATAGACTAGAAAACTATGTTGGTATCAGTGGTCAGGCGCTAGCATGGGTTAGGTCGTATCTAACCAATCGCTATCACTTTGTTTATGTAAACGAGGAAGAGTCATATCACTCCCTGGTTAAATACGGTGTACCGCAGGGATCGGTTTTAGGTCCTATCCTGTTCTCGTTATACATGTTACCTCTAGGAGACATTATCAGGAAACATAACATAAGTTTTCACTGCTATGCGGATGATACCCAGCTTTACATCTCCTCACATCCCAGCGAAACACACACGTTTTCTAAGCTAACAGACTGCCTTAGCGATGTTAGTGACTGGATGGCACATAACTTTCTTAAGCTGAACTCCAATAAGACAGAGATACTTATTATTGAACCGAATCGCTACAAACATAATATGTCAGATTACACGTTGCACATAGATGGCTGCACTGTGGTGCCATCTTCCACGGTAAGGAACTTAGGTGTGATGTTCGACATCAACTTATCCTTCGATAGTCATATCGCCAACGTCTGCCGTACAGCTTTCTTCCACCTTAGAAATATCTCGAAAATACGCCATATACTGTCTACATCTGACGCAGAGAAGCTTATCCATGCTTTTATGACCTCTAGAATAGACTATTGTAACTCGCTACTCGGGGGATGCCATGCAAATCAAGTAAACAAGCTTCAGCTAGTTCAAAACGCTTCCGCAAGGGTACTTACTCGATCTAAAAAATATGACCACATAAGCCCAATTCTGGCATCTTTACACTGGCTACCAGTTAAATATCGCATACAATTTAAAATATCACTACTCACCTACAAAGCTTTAAATGGCCTAGCACCCTCATACCTTAGAGAATTACTATCAGAATACAATCCATCACGCACACTACGGTCACAAAATTCTGGTCTCTTGATTATCCCTAGACTATCAAAAGTGTCTAAAAGTGGAAGGTCATTTTCCTACTTAGCCCCTAAGCTCTGGAATGATTTACCAACCGATGTCCGAGAATCAGACACAGTCGATAATTTTAAATCTAGACTTAAAACTTTTCTCTTCAACAAAGCATTCGCATAATTTGTCTAGTAAAAGTACTTAACTCGAAATAGTTATTTGTACCGAACAAAGCACTCGCGGTCATAAAACAGACCAACCAAATAAATAAATAAAAACCTTATCTTAACGTATAGTCGGATTGCGATTTTGGAACTTTCGTGTTCTTGTGAATAGTATGCCATACAAACCCGTTTGCCACTGAACCTGCATTAACGACGACAGTGGGGCATCCGGCCTTAGTCAAACGGGTTGGCACGTACGGTTGGGTTGGGCTTTTGGCGCTTTCTTTATATTGCGAATACTATGCCATACAGACCCGTTTGCCACTGAACCTGCATTAACGACGACAGTGGGGCTTCCAGCCTTATTCAAACGGGTTGGCACGTATGGTCGGGTTGCGATTTTGGCGCTTTTTTGTGTCTTGTGAATAGTATGCCATACAGACCCGTTTGCCACTGAACCTGCATTAACGACGACAGTGGGGCTTTCAGCCTTAGTCAAACGGGTTGGCACGTATGGTCAGGTTGCGATGTTGGCGTTTTCTCATGATCTTGTAAATAGCATGCAATATAGACCCGTTTGCCACTGAACCTGCATTAACGACGACAGTGGGGTTACAGGCCTTAGTCAAACGGGTCGACAGGTTTCATTTTCTCTTTCTCTTAAAAATCAGAAGGTGACCCTTAGTTACCATATATACCGTCGCAGTGGGCCCCCAATTTGCAAAATCCTCAACTGTGGATAATATAATTATGCCGCAATAGTTAGTCTGTCTGAAACTAAGCTGATTAAACCACATCACTGTGTGACACTTGCATTACATGTGAACGGCCCCTACGCTAATATGATTTTGTTTTTCTCTCCCTGTCCTGTCCTCGACCCTGAGGACAATGGGACAAACAGACCCAGTTCCGGTAGATGTGAAAGTCGACTCACCTCTGATCTACTGGTCGTCCATCACTGTGATGCCCAGCTGATGCCTGACCAACAACCACCGGCAGAACCCGCTTAAACCCCGCTTAATCCCCGCTTAATCTCCTTATCCGTTTATATGTGTTTATATACATATATATCTCCCAAGGGTTTTTCCCTCCTAGGACTTTTTATTTTTTTTTCCTCGGCTCAACAACCCGGGGTTTTTGTTTTTTTTTCCTCCTAGGGGGTTTTTTACCCCGGGGAGGTAGCCTGCTTGGGCTTAATTTAGCTTCTTCTCCTAGACGTTACATTAGTAATACGCTCGTTCATAATGTCGAGTCATAGCCTCAGCAAATTTGACAGCTTATGCTATTGTGTATTATGTTGTGCTATCTGTCATTTTTCTGTGCTTTTACTGCTTCTATTAATGTAAAGCTGCTTTGAAACAATTGAGTATTGTGAAAAGCGCTATATAAATAAAATTGAATTGAAAAAATTGAATTGAATAAAGCAATACTAAGGCGGTAAAGCATAGTTGAGATAAGATAATTGGGTACATAGATTCGGTATATCTTTGTTAACGGGCCATTACCGGACATATTTATGGCTAAACATTAACACATTACATATCTCCGGACACATTTACAGCACATCGATACTACATCGATACATTTACACCCGAACAGATAGTCGCGTAAACAAGACTTGTTGAGGCATAAACAAGACTTGTTGAGGCATAAACACTAGTCAAAATATATTCTAAATAGTGATATTGTTTTATGACATATTGTATATTTACAGCACACCATACAATCATACTGTTTAACGCATGATATCTCCGGGCTCATTTACAGCACAATGTTACACCCGAGCAAATAAAGAAGCCTTATTGATAAGTCGGCATGGACACCAGTGGCGGAGCCAGAGGGGTGTCCAGGGTGGCACTGGACACCCTTGACATGTCACTGGCCACCCCGTGTGCCACCCCAAATTTAATGCGCTACTTTCACTTTATCGCTATGTTTATTTTCGACGTGCGGCAGCGCAGCACATTGTTAAAAACAAACACTATGAATATTAATTCCCTGCGGCACAAACTCTTTATTTTTCAATCACTGCGCAAAGAGACTTGGATTACTCTGCTTATTTTGGACATGTGTCATTGTGTCATTTTTTGTGTGTCTATAAAAACTGAATGTTGTGCTTTTCACAAAATTAAGAAAATATACATTATGCGCGTTCTGTTATCTCTCCATCATGACGTCTTTTCAAAAACGCGTCAGAAAAATTACTGTAACAAATACTTTTCATATCATCAGAAGATAAATGTTATGTCTATAATGCTTGGAATCTCTTTAAAATTATGTAAGTGAAGTCATACATTGCTAATACTACATGATTTCACCGTATATGCTGGAAGTGTGGTAATTTTCTTGTGGACTGAATAAAGTCTAAGATTTCCAATTCTTTTTACATCAAATCCCAGCACCATGTTTTCATTCTTGATGTGATCTTTATAGGCTACTGTATGATTGTTAATTCGACTGGATTGCCACATTGAACTTGAAAGAGCGACGCGCATATCCGATAGTGCGCGTGCACAGCCAGAGCTGTGTTCGCGTCTTTTTTGCTTAAACGGACAAATGCTAATATGTCAAAATAGCTGTCTTGGTGATTTTCATACTAAACATTTGGTTACTGTACGTCTTAAACGAATAAACATTTTATTGCATTCGGTCTTATCCTAACGTGTTGAAATATGTCATTAAAGTTAATTAAATATCAAAAGAAAACTTTTGCATCTTCTGTATCTTCGTAAATAAAGATTAATCCAATTTGTGTTGAGCACTGCTATTTGAAGTAAGTTTAAGGTTTATCATGGAGTTTAGATTTCCTAAACTCTGGTTTCATTAAAGGGATACTTCACAAAATGAAAATTCTGTCATAATTTTTACATCCTTATGTTGTTCTAAACCTGTACGAATTTTTTTTTCTGATGAACACAAAAGAAGATATTTTGATGGTATGCACACAGCTGTTAACCATTGACTTCCATAGTAGGAATAAAAACAACATGATGGAATTCAATGGATTGTGTGCTAACCATCATTTATCAAAATATCTTCTTTTGTGTTTATTAAAATAAAATACAGGTTTAGAACAACATAAAGGTGAGAACATAATGACAGAATTTTAATTTTTTTTAACAGACAGTAAATCAGATGTAAGAAATACAGTAGAAAGATTTAAAATTCACCCTTATTATGTTTACATATAATGCGATCAAAAGATTTATTTATGATTACACGTCATTTTCTTTTATGGACTATGGACCCCCTAAAGTACCTTTGGCCACCCCCTGGCCACCCCATTAAAAATATTCTAGTTCCGCCACTGATGGACACTATAGTTATAGTAGTGATATTGCTTTATAACATATTCACATTACACTAATCAGCATACGGTTTAATGTAAGAACTATCATTTTAATGTAAACAAGTTGCCAATTACGAGACGTTTCTATAAAGTCATTATGAATATTGTTGGACTTTAAGGCGTCCATCTGCATGTTCATAATTAGAGGAAAGGCACGGTATTAAAATTAAACTATTTATTGATCAGATATGAAAAAGTTTTACAGCGCTGGGCAGTCTCAAGGCCACAATAGGCAATCGACTAACAGCCAGCATTTGGAGAAAACAGTTATTTATAAAGTATGTGACGTCGATCTTCTTCTTAGAATCTCCACCCACAAAGGGCGTTCCCCTCGTACATCTGACTCCATCACCACACACATAGACACACACATACAAAGAAAAAACAAAGTCTGTTCTCCGCTCATCCCTGAGAGCCATGCAGCCCGTCACCTTCTCCCCAGTACTCCTCCACTTCACATATGATTGACTTCAGATAGCATATTATAATGCTTTCTTAAAAACAAATCATTAATGAAACATTCATTTATTCATAAAAACATAAGCTGTAAGATGAAAGTGATTATTATGTAAAACACATTTCAATATCATGACATCATTTCATTATTCGTAAAATTGGTTATATGAATAAGGCACACATTAACTTCTTTAGATAGATAAACACATATTACATCTTTTACTGCAATACTACTTCTAAGCAAAACACTTTAATCATTATTCAAAAAAACATCTGTTAGGGAAGAAAACACACACACAAAGAACAAGCGCAGGAGATTCTGTTCTTCCAAGTTGAGCTGCCATCCCCCCATTAGATTATTCTGTATGCAACCTTCATTTCATTGGTTAATACACATTTATCAAAGACAACATCTTATATTTATTACATCAATTATTCACTGATTAATACTGATTAAGTAAGAAATATATTGCATATTTTATCCTATGAATATTAAAGCATTGGTTAATACATGGTTGTCTGTTTGCTTTTCCCACTCTGGTCTCTTTCTTATCTTTGACAATGTCCAGACATACATTCCTAGTTAATTCTTCTTGCATTTTTACACACACACCCAAGCTGGTAGCTTTCCACTCTCAAACTCAAACACCTAATTTTTACGTAATAACTCAATGCATATATGAAACACACAGTGTTTGTAGAATAAAATGATTAATTAAAGAAATATAAAATGGAACAAAATCAATTTCCACAGTCCTTATTTGGACATCTTTGTAACTTTAACACGTTTGGCAATCATCATGAAATGTAAGCAGTAAATATATTAAACATAATTATTCAACAACACAACAATACTCCATTGTTCATGAATTGGTTAAATGCATTCATTAGTTAAACATACTACTTTTCACTTTCTCTAAATATAACATAGTTATAAAGCAAACAACTTGTTTATTGAAACCATCTGTTCTGTGTGTTTTCCCTCCAGGGCTTTTTCTATAGCCCCCCTGGCTCCCACACACATATCAGCCACCCCCTCCTTGGTAACTTTCCACACACACAGACAACTTTCTTGTGGTCATCACAGAAAACATTGTTGTAACAATACACATTAATTAAGATTATAAACAGCACGATTAATACAACAAAATCAAATCCCACAATATCTGCGTGCAAATAGTCAGTATACAGTTTATAAAAGTTTACATCACACAACATTTCAACAAATGTAGGTAAAACTTACTCTTCAGAAATTATATCCTCAGCTGGATCAAGTCGCTCTTCAAAATACAAACGTTCATCGTCGGAGTCCTGCTCTTCATCTGAAGAAACAGTGAACTCTTCCTCGCTGCCAGGAGCATCTGTAGAGCTTCCTCACCTGTAAAGCGTGTCATCTTCCCAGCGCGTTGATAAGTGAATGAAACTGTCAAAACTCGCTGCTTCTTAAAGCATTGTTTGGGGCGTTGATCTTGTTTGCATAGCCCGCATCAGGTAATTTCCATATGAATGGCGCGCACAAGGTAGGTGGGAACACATTAGCGCTAATGAGGTCGAGACAGAAAAACTGTACCTCTCTTTACTTACATGTCGATTACACAAACAGACAATGAGTTCTTCAGATTTTAATTACAACATGTAAAAGTAGACATTTCAGGCTTTCTTTAGACATATGTATCATGTTCGTGTGACAAGTATTGGCGGAGTTATCAGTTCATGTTTGAAACGTGTTTGAGGAAAATGGTCAAGGAGACAGAGATGTCGAAATGCACTCCCTGTTTATTTTCTTTATTTGCCAAAAGCACACAGTTTTGTTGTTATTATGAAGGCACTCACATTAAAGTAGAGACTTCACAGTTTCGAATGATGTATTACATGTATGTGTATGATTATGAATGACGGAGTATTTTAAGTGGATGTCACAGGAAACAGGAAAAAAATGCGTCAAAACGCGGCCCCGCGTTTTTGGACCCCAGGGGGTTAATGAGGGAGAGGTTCTACTGGCCACACATGAAGAAAGAAGTAGAGGAGTACATTACCAAAAAGTGTCCATGCATCAAAGCAAAAAAAACAGTGACACATGCCCAAGCACCTATGGGGAGTTTAACTTCCAGCTCACCAATGGAACTTGTCTGCATCGATTTTCTGCACCTGGAACAGAGTCAGGGAGGGTCCACTTTACACGATTCGCTCAAGCTTACCCTACGAGAAATAAGTCCGGACGGACAGCGGCTGAGCGATTGTTCAGTGACTACATCTCTCGCTTTGGCTACCCTGGAAAGCTACATTACGACCAGGGCAGAGAGTTCGAGAATGCACTGTTCCAGAATCTTCGACAATTGGCTGGAGTGCGTCACTCGAGAACGTCTCATATCGCCCAGTACGACCTTAAAGTCAGAGGTGTAGTGCTAAAACCTGGAGATAGGGTATTGGTCAGAAATCTCAGTGAGTATATTCTTAATTTCTTTATTTTTGTTTCCTTATTTTCATAAAAAACTGATAAGTGTGTCTGCTGGTGCACCCCTATCCAAAAAGCACAACCAGTTTTATTAATAATGTTACCCTGAGTGAGAAGGAAAGGCATCCTATGTTCACAGAACAGCAAGAGAGGGAGATAGTAAACATGGTTTTGGCCAACAATCATAAATTAAAGTGAAAAAAATTCTTCTGACTGAAATTTTTTTCAGGCCAAGTCATATTCCTTGTAAATAGGCGACACAAATAGCATTCTAAGGGGAGATGTTTTTGCCATTAATGCCATATTGAAGTCTACTGTGGCATTTATAGGGTTGCCAACTGTCACTATGAAATACAGCAGCAGTGCGAGTATGTTTTTTTGTGAATAAACAGTGTTAACACTTAATTACAACATGTGATAGGTTTATTAATTGTTTGTTAATTTACAGCTTTACTTTTAACACAGTCCTTTAATTGAACCATTACCTTTAATATCTGTCTAAAACAAAACACTTGTGACTCCTGCACTAAGGGTTAAAAACGTTATCCCGTCATGTTAATCTACTTGTGACAGACTAAAAAAATTGATTCTGTAAGATGTAGTTTGCAGGGCATTTCAGATTAAGGTGAAACAGCTAAATAACTCACTATATCAAAATAAATATGAATATCACCACATTAAATGAATCTTAATTGTTTATTAATTGTAAATCTTATTAATTTTGGCATTTACTTATACATTTTTTTTAAATCAAGGTTGAAACTGTTAACATTAGTTAATGCACCATGAACTAACATCAATTACTTTAATGACATACACATGATTTAATAAATGCTTATATACTCTATATTTTTCATAGTTTTGTTCATGTTATATAATGCATTTAATAATGTGAACAATACAACTTTTTTAAAAAGTGGTATAGAAATGTTTATATCATATTATTCAGTGCACATAAACGAACAATCAAGGGGCTGTTCTGCTCAAACAACAGCTTACAGTCACAGCTCTAATACAGTAACTTTATTTATGAATATAAACCCTGAACGAGCAACTCGAATAAAACTTGTGTACAATTCACACAGGACGCCTGTAATCATAGTGACAGTTGTACATTAAACCACTGTACCCTTTATCAACAAATTATTATTTTACAATAGAGGCAGAGGTGAGGTGCTATTTTAGGCGCAATGTTATGCACTTAAAGGAATAGTCTACTCATTTTTAATATTAAAATATGTTATTACCTTAACTAAGAATTGTTGATACATCCCTCTATCATCTGTGTGCGTGCACGTAAGCGCTGGAGCGCGCTGCAACGTTTTGATAGCATTTAGCTTAGCCCCATTCATTCAATGGTACCATTTAGAGATAAAGTTGACCAAACACATCAACGTTTTTCCTATTTAAGACGAGTAGTTATACGAGCAAGTTTGGTGGTACAAAATAAAACGTAGCGCTTTTCTAAGCGGATTTAAAAGAGGAACTATATTTTATGGGGTAATAGCACTTTTGGGAGTACTTCGACTCGCCTGAAAAGTCCGCTCCCCTTCTCACTGTCATAATGGGAGAGGGAGGGTGTTACTGCGCCGAGTATGCGGATACATGTACAAACGTCAAGATTTCCTGACCACGCGCACATGCAACTGCAAGAACTGACAGGTGGATGACATCAAAGTACTGCGAGAGCATTTCGGAAGCAGTCTCGTCTAATGAGTTCTCAGTTCGCTCTCACGGGACTTTGATGTCATCTGACTGCCTCTTGGTTCTTGTGGTGCCACGTGAAGTTTACCCATGAGTTTAACAAACTCGTTGAATCAGCCACTGGTTAGATCAGCGTAGCAGTCAAAAACGATCACGTAACGTGATTTCGCTCCACTCCAAACTTTGATCACATTCCACTTAACAAGGTGAATACACAGTGTCTTCATGAAAAGTTAATTTAATAATTTTGCAAATGACGGAAGTCCGTCGTAGACTCGCTGCAATTGACGGAAATCCGTCTCTACGACGGAGAACTTTAATCCATGAACAATGCTACTCAATCAGCTCCAAGCTAACATTGTCAATAACCATCCCAGTTTCAACGATACCCATCAGGTCTCAACATCAACACTGGCACGCATCCTAAAAAAACATATTCAAATGAAGCAAATTTATTGAGTGCCTTTCGAGCGCAATTCCGAAAGGATGAAACGACTGCAGCATGATTATGCAGAGGTATGTATTCACTTTAGCAGTGTGATCTTGCATACTGTCTCATAATCTTTTAATGTACTGTAATATGTATACTAGATCTACATGTCACAGGTCGGAGCGGACCCGAGATGCTAAAGGGCCACGCCCCTTCCTAGTTTCCACCTTCGAGGAGGTCCCAAAGCCACCCCAATGACCAGACACACGAGTAGAAAGTTATAATTAAAACAAATCTTTATTAAATTACTTAAAATCAGGGGGAGAAGGGGAAAGGGGCAATTTAAAACAATGTTTCGTTGCGCCTCCAGGCGGGGGTCCACGGGGACGGGGGGTCAAGGTCCTTGGACTTTCCTCACTTGCACCCGTGGCACGCTCCTCTTCTCCTGGAGGCAATCACAAGAAGAGGTAGTTACTGTACTGTCTACAAGTCTCACCCAGTGCCAGGGGGTATTCCAACAACTAATGTTGACAAAATGTCTAATCCTCTTCTCTCCCTCTTCTTAGGCTCTTGGTGGAGGCAAGTAATATGCACGTGAGGACACTTCTTCCTTCTAGGTCCGTGCTATAAGCAAAGGTAAGGGTTACACAATACTAGGACTTTCCTTCCTTCTAGATTCGTGCTGTAAGCAAAGTGGTTCACGATGCTGGGACTTTCCTTCTTTCTAGGTCCGTGCTGTAAGCAAAGGTAAGGGTTACACAATACTGGGACTTTTCTTCCTTCTAGATTCGTGCTGTAAGCAAAGGTAAGTGGTTACACAATACTGGGACTTTTCTTCCTTCTAGGTTCGTGCTGTAAGCTAAGGTAAGTGGTTACACAATACTGGGGCTTTTCTTCTTTCTAGGTTCGTGCTGTCAGCAAAGGTAAGTGGTTCACGATGCTGGGACTTTCCTTGCTTCTAGGTTCGTGCTGTAAGCAAAGGAAAGGGTTACACAATACTGGGACTTTTCTTCCTTCTAGATTCGTGCTGTAAGCAAAGGTAGCAGTGATTACACAATACTGAGACTTTTCTTCTTTCTAGGTTCGTGCTGTAAGCAAAGGTAAGTGGTTACACAATACTGGGACTTTTCTTCTTTCTAGGTTCATGCTGTAAGCAAAGGTAGCAGTGATTACACAATACTGAGACTTTTCTTCTTTCTAGGTTCGTGCTGTAAGCAAAGGTAAGTGGTTACACAATACTGGGACTTTTCTTCTTTCTAGGTTCATGCTGTAAGCAAAGGTAGCAGTGATTACACAATACTGAGACTTTTCTTCTTTCTAGGTTTGTGCTGTAAGCAAAGGTAAGTGGTTACACAATACTGGGACTTTTCTTCTTTCTAGGTTCGTGCTGTAAGCAAAGGTAGCAGTGGACTGAGCATCGAGGAGACCTACAAGATGTGTTTCAACTCACGGCCTCCAAGGGTAGGGGGGACAGGACGTGGAGAACAATAGCGTGGAGCCGAACGCTTCCCTGGATCCTCCTTCACTCACGGCGTCAAAGACGCAGGACCGGGGCGAACCTTTGAAGAGGCTCCACACAGAGGTAGTTACTTCTCACAGCCGTCAACCCAATGACCCTTCAGCACAACAGATTTTAAATTGGTCTACTCACTTTGATCGTCCAGATGCCTCTTCCTATTTGTTCATGTTTGTTTTTAACTATACAGTTCAACTACCAATGTAACACTCCATAAATTTTATAAAGTAAACTTTATGTTGTGATATTCAGATGTGAACATCAAATGAAACATTAAATACATTTATATTAAAATGAAAACTATAAACAAATATAATTTAGAACTTAATCAGAATTTTGCATTTAAAGCTAAATAACAACATGAGTCATCCCAGAGTTATGGATGTGACATTTGCATTGAAAACTCAATAGAATGCAGTCATTATCAATACATTTAACAACCTTTTAAAAAGTTTTCTAAACATCTAATGTTAAGAGTCCAGACAACCGCTATCAGTCTATACTCAAATTTTCTATTTTAGATGAGGGAAACATGTATGTGTTTTGGTTGTGACAAAAAAGAACACTGGTTTTGGGAGACAATACGCTGTAGGAATTCTATAAATTATAAGGCATAACTCAGGAGGAATAATACCCCAAAAAATGGAGAAGGGATGGATCTTCAAAGAACAAACTATATTTATTTAAATTTTTGTATGCACATTTATGAGGAATAAAAAGATTTACAGACGTGACAATTATGACATTTTCTTTGAAAATATCAAAGTATGGGGGAAAATGCTTAAAACTTTTAACAGACATTGCATGGGTATTTAAACCATGTATATATTGACATATGAGTAACCAGTGTGATTAAAAACTTTACTTTTCGTGATAAGTTTAACATTTGCAAGGAATTGCTCATATACAAATCAGCTAAAGTGAAATAATGAAGAATCCACAATTTCCACAATTTTACCAATTTTAATTGTTTTTGAGTAAATACAAAAACCATCTTATGCTATTTTAACAACATACATGAACTTTAAGTGACCACAAGTGTTAAAGTAAAGACACATTGTGCCTGCACAAACTATTCTGTCTATGAAGCAATCCCAGTAGCCAGGGTGGTCATCTGAGGAGTAAAACCCCAAAAGCACTCCACGTTGTTCATTTCCCCAGAAGCCAGCCCCATAGTCTTTGAAAACTTGCTGCACTGTAGGCGGCTGCACCTAGAGATGATTTACGGTTTTCTGTACATTCTCCGGTGTCTCTTTGACAGTCTATTTCAATTCACTACACCTGTTTAGTATCAAAACACAATCATAACAGCACATTAAGTCACACAATTCAGACAATGAATTAACACATCTTTAACAGTCAAAAATGTCATGTTATGGAAATGAAAGGAAGTGTGATTAACATAACCTAATTGTTATACCCACAAAAAACAAGATGGAGCAACCACACTTATTGAACTCACTATAAGGCCAGCGTAAGTGTTCCTCCTGCTGAAAATGCTCCTGGCTGTCAATGTTTGCTGAATCTCTGTCTTGTTAAAGCCAGTCGGATTGCAGAGCAGCCGTCTTCTAGAACAACAAAGACCTCTGGAGAATATCATCTGGCAACTGCAGATATAAAACATGATTTATTATAGAGACATTACAAGCAATTTTCATCAACATTAAAGTGATTATAAACACATGCCTGCAAAATGTCAGTAGCCACTGCAACATCGTTTGCTGGGAGTGTAGGTACCATCAAAAACTGTCAAATATCTGCATCATGCTTTCCACATAACGTTACCTATAAAGGAGTGAGAAATTAAATGTGAAAACAGACTCCTCGTATTACTTTTTACGTTAAACAACAAACGCAACACACACGTATACAAAACGACCATGTACTTCAATTACTACTTTGTTTTAACACAATAAGCCACCAAACATAGGTTACGAATATGTTTTCATGATCAGCAAACGTTAACATTCGGATGACATAAATTGTTCGTCAGAAAAAAATAAATATTTAAATTGTTTATTCATTCGTTTGTGTTCTGCTTACATTGCAGGTTACAATAACGTCAGTTTCTCAGTGTATAAAGGTAAATTACCTGAATTAAAGTTCGAACTAAGAGCTCCCGGCGACGCCATCTTCATCTCATAAATTCAATTGGAGGTGACGTATTTCCGCTTGCCCGCTAGTGGAGGTGACGTATTTCCGCTTGCCCGCTAGTGGAGGTCACGTGTTTCCTGTTTGAGAGTGGAGCTCCACTCGCCCATGGTCTGCAGCCAGACCCTCTTGCCCCCTTGTGGTGATTCCGATGCTCCCTGGCTCGCCCACGCTTCCTCCTTTCTAGTGGGGCCACAGCACTACAGATTAACTCTCACACAAGGCCGGGTAATACTTTGCATTTACAAGCACAATACAAGCTGCAATCCTACTCACGCCGGTGTCTTACTTTCAGGATGGTCCCTCGGCTCGCCCACGCCTCTCTCTCTCTCTTCGGTGGGGCCGCAATGCTACGTGGCTACTCACAACACAGGATCAGGTGATTTGTTTCATTCACAATACACACCACCAACTGTAGTATTACTCGCGTATCTGCTTTACTTCCAGAACGGTTCCTTGGCTCGCCCACGCCTCACCCTCTCTTCCTTCGGTGGGGCCGTAGTGATACGTAGCTGCTCACAACACAAAATCAGGTGGTACTTTGTATTCACAATACACACCATAAACAGCAATATTACTCACATATATGCTTCACTTCCAGAATGGTTTCCTCGGCTCGCCCACGCCTCTCTCTCTCTCTCTTCGGTGGGGCCGTAATGATACACAGCACAAGATCAGGTGATACTTTGTATTCACAATACACACCATAAACAGCAATATTACTCACATAGATGCTTCACTTCCAGAATGGTTTCCTCGGCTCGCCCACGCCTCCCTCTCTCTCTCTTCGGTGGGGCCGTAATGATACACAGCACAAGATCAGGTGATACTTTGTATTCACAATACACACCATAAACAGCAATATTACTCACATCGATGAAGTTTCCCAGTTATCCGGTTTCAAAACAGGAACTGTCTTCGCTTCGCTGGCTAATCCAACTCACTTTAACGATCTTCCTTCACCCAGTCCTTCGTCTTCCAATCCTCCGTGGTATCCACAGTAAAACAGCACAACACGATGTCACCAACGGACCGCAACACCACCGTACAGCAACCAAGCACACCGTTTGTGTTTTCAAAGTCCCTTTTATATTCCTTCCCTTCTTCTCTTCAGCCAATCGCTAACCGCTGCGTTAACTCTACGCACCTGCGTCTCATCTGGCCTGATTTGCGGTTGGAAAGACCACAGGAAGTTCCGGGGTTTCTGGTAAGTCATCCGGGCGGAAACTATCTCCGGGCGAAACCAACCTTCTTGAATTTAGGTTCCGCCCATGGCCAAAGCTCACACCGTGACATACACTTAAAGGAACAGTCTACTCATTTTCAATATTAAAATATGTTATTACCTTACCTAAGAAGAGTTGATACATCCCTCTATCATCTGAGTGCGTGCACGTAAGCGCTGGAGCGTGCTGCTACACTTCGATAGCATTTAGCTTAGCCCCATTCATTCAATGGTACCACTCAGAGATAAAGTTAGAAGTGACCAAACACATCAACGTTTTTCCTATTTAAGACGAGTATTTATACGGAAAAGTTTGGTGGTACAAAATAAAACGTAGCGCTTTTCTAAGCGGATTTAAAAGAGGAACTATATTGTATGGCGTAATAGCACTTTTGGGAGTACTTCAACTCACCTGAAAAATCCGCTCCCCTTCTCCCTCTCATAATGGGAGTGGGAGAGTGTTACTGCGCTGAGTCGAAGTACTCCCAAAAGTGCTGTTCCGCCATACAATATAGTTTCTCTTTTAAATCCGCTTAAAAAAGCGCTACGTTTTATTTTGTACCACCACACTTTTTCGTATAACTACTCGTCTTAAATAGGAAAAACGTTGATGTGTTTGGTCACTTCTAACTTTATCTCTGAGTGGTACCATTGAATGAATGGGGCTAAGCTAAATGCTATCGAAGTGTAGCATTGCGCTCCAGCGCTTACGTGCATGCACACAGATGATAGAGGGATGTATCAACTCTTCTTAGTTAAGGTAATAACATATTTTAATATTGAAAATGAGTAGACTATTCCTTTAACTACACAATTTTGCCTGACACTGTTCTTCATAGAGTTTTACGAATGGATGGACAGGAGATCCAGCATGAGTTCATTTACGTAGATGAGGCTGGGTTCAACCTGACGAGAACAAAAATCATTGGGCACAGGGCTATAGTCAATGTCCCAGGGCAACGTGGGGATAATATAACACAGAATATTACACAGAATGGGGTTATACAGCAAAAAGCAAATTTTAGAAAATGTTTAATTAAAAATATGAACATCTGCGTCAATGACTTTTATCCTTTTCCTAATCTCACGTGGCATGACGGGCCAAATTAAAGGTCTATTGTGGGCCAACTTTGGGCACCTCTGGAAGTACAGTAACTGACAGTATCTGCAGATATGTTTACCTGAGTTTGTCAGTCTGTATCACCCAACATGTTTTGCACTCACATGTGAAAGACTGTCTTTTAGATTGTGGACCTGTCTATTGATATTTTTGTTTCTATTTTAAAAGATTTAATGAAATATTAGGGTAGAATTATAATAAAAACAGAAACTGAACTTCAAATCATGAGACATCAAGCGAAAACAAGCAGCTTTACATTTCCCTGACTTATGAATATGGTACTGAATTTATCAACATCCTAGCTAGCAAAAATCTGTTACATAATGTTTTTGAAACAAATGTCTCATTTGAACTACTTCTTTTATACGATGTATGCAGCAATGAGAGATACTTCAACAACATCCTGATATAGGGCAGTCGGAGACATGTTTTCAAAGTGTTGGAAATATATATTCTGAAATAACATTTGTTGCATTCCTCTTGAGTCAGAGACATAATTTTCACACATTAAAATAGTAATTGTGTCCATTGAATTTCAGTTATTTTGAATGATGCTAAATTTCTTAAATAAACAAATTAAATTATATTAATAATAAACGTTTTTAACAAACAAAGTTTTTATGTATCACAATACTGTATGTGCTGTCTTAAAGAGACATGGTTAACCCCCCACCACCCACCACCCAGCTTTGAAAATAGAGAAGGCACCTCTACCTGTGGGCATTAACATATAAAAAGCCCTTCACACCTCACACCCACCGCTCCTCACAACCAGCTGTAAGGATTCCTGGAAACTTCCACCAGTTCCTACATACATCCACATACGTAAGGTTTCTGGATGTTTGACGAGTTTACTTCTGTGTATCACCTCTCCACCCTGGTGAAAAAATAGTATGCTAAATATATTTAATTTTGATATACTTAAGTATACTTGCAGTCACACTAATGACCAGTATACTTAAAGTGTGCTATTGATTAGTTTATTTAAAGAGTGCTATTTTGGAACAACTAATTTTGTACTTAATATATTTTAGTTGTATATTAATTGTAACAAAGTACAACTTTAAGTGTATTTAGTGTACTTTTGTGTGCTAAAGTGGAACAACTTTAAGTGTATTTAGTACAATTTAAGTACATGACTGTTTTTGTGCTAAATTCATGCTTGATAAGTGGATTTAGAGTGTGTTTTATTTATGTTAGGAGTACATTACAAATGTATTATGAGTGTCTTGCAAACATACAATCAGTATACCTTAAATAGACTGTTTGCATACATTCTATATATTTTTGGCCAATCCAAAATTCTAAAAACTGCCCTGGTGAAAAATGAATATGCCAAGTACATTACATTTTGTATACTTTTACATACCTGCAGCTAGATTAGTAATGAGTATACTTCAAGTGCGTTAATAATTAGTTAACTTAAAGAGTGCTATTTTGGGAATAGATTACTTGCTGGTAACATAACCAAAATAATTTTTTCCAAATAAATAAAAGCTGATTAATACAGTCAAAAACAAGTCATTTTAAATATATTTAAAATATAGTTTTATTCACAGCATTCAAAGTGTACAGTATTTGCCTAAAAATTGAACAATTACTCATTGAAGAATGTCAAGATGATTGAGTTTACAACGTCTTTCTCTCCCAAATCAACTTTAGTCTGGCAGGTTTTGGTTCAGGCTTAGGAAATCTGAAAAAGATAGACAATAAGCTCAATTAAAAAGTGTTTAATATTAAAACATTACATTTAAGACTTACTGTATTAAATCTATAGTTTACTGGCAGAGATTGTATAGCAGATATATTTTTACCTAAACTAGAGCTTGACTAAAATGTCATCATATATATTAAGGGCGGTTTCCCAGACAGGAATTAGACTAGTCCTAGACCAAAACAAATGCAAGAGCTGTCCAAACTGAAAACAACTTCTGACATATCTTAAAATACATCAGTGCCCTTTGTTTTACATCGTAATGCACATAAGTAATGCCTTTAGTAAGGCATGTTTGTTAAAACTATCCTTATTAAACCAAGGTCTAGTCCTGGATAAAGCCAATCACTGTCCGGGAAACCACCCCAAAGAGTTTTCATTATAATGACTTGCCTATATGGGCTGCAAAATCCTTACATAAAATACTTCAGCTCCTAAAGAAAGATTTTATTGTATTAAATTTAAATGTAAAACTTGTCAGAAAGAAAATGCAACAAGCAGACAATTGGGTGGTTTCCTGTAAAGGGATTAGCTTAAAACAGGACTAGGCCTTAGTTTAATTAAGAAATATAACTAGTTTCAAAAAACATGCCTTAATAAAAACATTATTTGTGTGCATTTTGAGGCAAAACAAAGGACGCTGGTGTATTTTAAGATATGTCAGTTCAAGTTGTTTTCAGTTTGGACAGCTCTTACATTTATTTTAGTCTAGGACTAGTCTAATCCCTGTCCGGGAAACTTCCTCAATATGTATATAACGTTATCTAAACTGAAGCTTGATTTACTACTACGAATGAATTATTATATCTTAAGAGTTTAAAATGACTTACCATTAGCTGCAAAGTCCTCCCTACAAATGTCTTTGAAAAACTTTAGCTTCTGAGGAAAGAATGAAGCATCATTAATACTAAATACAGTTAAGTTAGGTAAAAGCCTTACGCCTGTTTCACACATACTCCGTATGCAGTGCGTTTGCGGTGCGTGTTGCAGTACGTATGCGGTGCGATCCGTCAAGCATCCGTTGTGCTTTCACACATACTCCGTTTGCAGTGCGTTGCTAACCGCTGCCTCTGCGTATCAAATAATCATGTGATTGACACTTTCTGTTGAAAAGCGCCTCATCAATAAACGATATAATATCCTGCTGTGTTTTTTCTTCACAAAACAATATACTTTAGATATTATTTGATAGACTAGGATGTTTAAAATCTCTAGTGTAATGGTCAGGAAACATGAAAGGATCAAAGGTCTATTTATCTCCACATATATCATAAATATAAATTAGCATTATAACTTTTGAAGAGAAAATATAGGTGACATGCATGGTTACATTATAGGCTACATTTCCTATACTATTTATATATTTGCATAGACGAGAGTATTTATATAATGGCAATGAAGCTCATATGGCAAGAAATATTCTCAAATAATTAAAATAACAGCATAATGACATGAATAAACAGACAAGGAAGCAAGATTGACATGCAAATTGTATTATTATTACCGGAAAAACAGCAATATTACTGAAACAAACTCTGAGGTAATACGCCAAACGCTGTTATAACTGCAACATGTCTAAATAAGCTCAATAACAATTGAAAAAAAAACATTATTATCTCCCAAAACGTTGTATGAAAAACATTATATTTAAAGCAAATGTATTCTTACAATCATTCAAGATCAACACATTATTCCATATTACTGAGCACGTTCGTCTCTCGCCTCGCTCTGTTATAATAGCGCTGATTGACAGGTGCGCTTCCCCGTCTATCAAACAGATCATTTTGTATAGTTCTCTTTGGAAAAATTAACCATAATTTTAACGGTTGACAAAACGGTTTTTGTCAGATTGATTATGATTTGTATTACCTTAGTTTAACTAAAAATTCCATGGTTATGGATATTGTTATAAGACAATATAAATTTGGTTACTGTTGTTTTACAAATAAAAACTAAAAGGCTATGTTAGTATAATTAAACAATGGTAAAATTAATAGCATACTTTATGTATATGCAATGTATATAAACACGGTAGAATATTTAACAAGATGTTATTAATATCATTTTTTAACTCGTGGTAAGTGCTTTGCCTTAATTGCTTCATACTGAGATTAAATAAATAAAATTACAGAAAAAACTACTGAAAAACTTTATTTACATCCATTTAGAGTGAAATTACTGCATATTTGTGTAAATCCGTGTTCATTCTGACCACAAAACATGCGCTATCACTTTAAATCAGCGCGTGCAGCTTGCGTGCCGTACAGCAAAAATAGACTCGCTGCCGAAACGATCGCAGCACTGCTGCACCGCACCGCATCTGCAACGGACAGGACTGACCGCATACGTATGCTGTGTGAAAGCTCTAACCTGTTAACATGGCTACGTAAAAAATTACGCACCGCAAACGCACTGCATACGGAGTATGTGTGAAACAGGCGTTACAACCACTAAACAGTCAATAAAGGGTTAACTTTCACGCTACATTAAAAAAACAGATTTTCTGACGCTACCTTTTTTCATTAACATATACATACACACACACACCAATACATATATTTAACAAAACAATCGGGTGTACTAATTCGATATAACAGGCTAACAGTGCTATCTTTCAAACCTTTAACATTAGCTATAAGCTAAGCTAAGCTAAGCTACACAGCAGCAGCTTATCACTAATAGCGAGTTAGACACCGCGTTATTGACAACATTTCGCATTCGAAATATGATAGTCTACTGATAAACTTCAGAATGGTCAAACGATAATCAAATATATTAATTTTAAGATATTTTAACGTACCTTGGGACTGAATCCGTCTGTCTTGAGCGACTGGTAAAAATCAAAATACGTGCGTCGTGACGTCATCCCACACGTCAGATGCATTATTCAAATCTCAGAATTCACTTTTCTCTGAAATGCATTTACGAAAACTGTTTAAGTTAATTAATGTGTACAGCTAAAAGCGGTATGCAATTGACTCAAAAACTACAAAAAAACAAACACTCATATTCCCCTTACGAAAATGAATGTTTTTTTGTGGTAAAAGTTTAGTAACCATGGTTTTTTTTTTTTGGTGTATTGATTATTATTAGCAAAACCATGGTCATTTTGTGGTAAAACACAGTTCATTGGTTTATCCAATGCTTGACTATAGTGAAGTTAAAGTGTACCTTATTATGTTAATAGTATATTACAAATGTATACATCAACAATATAAAATGTAACAGAACATACTGCTCTCTCGTAATTTTAAGCCCACGTTATTTCTCCATAAAATAATATACTTGTACACCCCATATACTTTCAAAATGTGCTTAAAATATACTGTTTCTAAAGAATACTAAATAATGTATTTTAGAAATATACTGTCAGTGCATTATTATAATGATAACTTTAAGCATACCGATAAAGTATACCTAAAATACATTTTAAAAAAAGTTTAAATTTAGTATACTTTAAAAATTGCACAAAACTTTAACTTTAAGTATATTTTTCTAAAGTATACTTTTAGAAAATATACTAAAGTATAATTATTTTGAAGTATGTTTAAAGTTTAATTGTAAAAAATACGCGCAAATATGTTGTAAGCATACTTTAAATATGTTTAAAGAAAGTACATTCCTTTGTAAGTATATTTGTAATGTACTATTGCAAAGTTAAATATACTTGAAATACAATAAAGTATATTTGTTTTTCACCAGGGCAAGCACTCTGCCTAAAAAATCTGGCCAAATATAGTTTAGCAGGGATTTCCCATCCCATATTTGTCAGTATACAGCTCTTTTCATGCAGTGTTAAGTCGATCACATACTAATACGACTGCATGCTTAACCACATTTAAGTGTCATTTGTGTTCTTGCAGTAATATAGTGTCAGAACAGGAATACTTTTGTCATATCTTCAAACACCTTAAAATGTGTTGCATGTTTGAGAATTGCTCTTTCCATACAAATGTGTATGGCACATTCAAGTCCCATAAAAATAGGAAGCACAATCCATATTCTCTTAAAGATTTCAAACAAGGGGTCATCATAGAAAGTGGGGCTGAAATTTCCACTGATTAATTCAATGAGAATGAATTGCCAGTTGAGGAGGAGAATGTAGAGGAGGAGAATGTAGATGTTTCAAGTAATGTTGAAATTGGCACACAAGGACAAGATCTGTCTAAGATCATTGAGCATAAATTTGCAAGTATTCTTCTAAAACTGGAAAATTACTGTCATGTTCCCAGCAATGCAATTGATGAACTTCTGACAGATTTACGGTACTTGCATTCTGCATCAGTGCCCGTATCAACTCAAGTTTTTCTTGAGACCTTTCAAAAGCATGATCTCCATGTAGATCAGCAGGTTGTTCAAGAGC
Organism: Misgurnus anguillicaudatus; assembly: GCF_027580225.2. Taxonomy (NCBI): domain Eukaryota; kingdom Metazoa; phylum Chordata; class Actinopteri; order Cypriniformes; family Cobitidae; genus Misgurnus; species Misgurnus anguillicaudatus. Next base: position 20,340,726 of record NC_073357.2, on the reverse strand, counting down.
TTTTCGGTTCATTATCAGTGCACAACCCTCTGTTGAAATCAACATCACGGTATGGCCCTTTAGCCACTGCTTTCAAGCACACCCTGCTGAAAAAAACAGCATCAAACCAGCATGGACCAGCATGGGAATTATGCTGGTCTATGCTGGTTAAGCTGGTGGTCACCAGCATACCAGCACCAAAACACAACATATGCTGTTATGACAAGCATGGGATGCTGGTGCTAATGCTGGTTTAGCTGGTGCTAATGCTGGTTTGGTGCTGGTTTAGCTGGTGCTAATGCTGGTGCTGATGCTGGTTTGATGCTGGTTTAGCTGGTGTTCACTAGCAAACCAGCACCAAAACACAACATGTGCTGGTCTTGCTGGTATGCTGTTTTTTTCAGCAGGGCATATTACAGAGAAAATGTTGATTTGATCATTGTCATTTGTCATTAATCCACTGGAATATATTGTTCAGTCAGAAACAAACCGTTCTGTTCAATATGTGCCAATCTTAAAATTGTTACAACTACTACTCAATCAGAAACACATAATTTGGAAAGTTGTTGATGGTCATAATGAGCAACACAAAAGAAATGGGGAAATTTACAGATCTTTCAAAGATGGTCAGCATTTTCAACATAATGAGTTTCTCTCAGACAATGAGCTTAAATTATCTGTGTGTCTGTACATAGATGAATTTGAACTGTGCAACCCATTAGGGACCTCTCACAAAAAGCACAAAATCTGTGCAGTTTATTGGATTTTAGGAAACTTGCCATCAGGTTGTCATTCATCATTGTCCTCAATTTATCTAGACTAGCACTGTTATGCAAGAGTGATGATGTGAAGACCTTTGGCTATCAAAAACTTTTGGAACCTCTCGTGACTGATCTCATCACTTTAGAGCAACAAGGAGTGTTTGTCAGTCACCTAGGAGCTTTCCTTAAAGGTACAGTGCAATCTGTTGCTGCAGACAGCCTTGGAGCACATTCTTTGGCTGGTTTTGTTGAGTTTTTCGGGGGAGTATTTTTGTAGGTTTTGCACTGCTACACGCACTGAAATTCAGACAAAAGAGGTCAAAGATGGTGTTTTTCCTCTCAGATCTGAAGAGCAACATGGTGTACCCCAGCTAACACACGACATACTAGTTAGGGATGGGCATTTTGTTTCGTGATACTCTCTCGTGTCGTGACGCGAGTCGAGTGACAATGACATATGAGCGCCGCGCCGTCAGTCAGTGAAGTGTTGAATGTGAAAAAACAACATGGAGCGCGGAAGAGAACAAGACTATGCAGTATTTAATGCTTGGAAGTACCGACATTACTTTGAGTTTAACCCAGTTAAAGGCGACAAAAACATCAGCGTCCGCTGTACACTCTGCGTGGGAAAAAAACTTTCATCCACAGCAAAACATTCCACCTCAAATCTAAGCAAACACCTAGCAAGCCGGCACAGGAATGTGAAACTTTCTGAAAATATCCCTGAACCCCCAGCTGACATGACCGCTGCGGCTCCATCTCATACACGTTCATGCGAAATCTGATGTAAACAACAGACTACTATATTTCATGGATTATACGCATTTGTGGACAAAAATTGTCATTTGATGAATATTATTGACTGATTTCATGGGTTATTCACACATCTGAAACAGGCCGGATTCGACTCGCGATCGTTATAAGGTAAGAAGTCCCGTTTATATTTTGCATGTTGTCATCTGGACTTCTGTATCAAAATACTACATTTATGATGCCAGAGCATCTGTATCTCAAAACAGAGACCATACACTGATGCTTAACCCGTAGACCTTTTAAACGATGTATAGTTATGTTGATATTAATATTATTAATGTTTGTAGACAGTCGGCTATATAGATATTGTTAGCAGGCTTAAAAAAAACGAGTCCATCACGCCCACAAATTAGTGCGCGTCGAGAGGTTAAAATAGAGAATGTTTCATTTGATTCAATTTTAGATGATGGAATATGCAGAAAGAATAGAATTAGGCTGAAAGGTCTTGGCCCGGTTGCATAAAGCACCTTAAGTTTTTCCCTTAAGTATGACACTTAAGGGGTAAATTCCCCTTACCTACTGTAAGAGAATAATTTAAAGCATTAGTCCATTTTCTTAAAAGAAAAATCCAGATAATTTACTCACCACCATGTCATCCAAAATGTTGATGTCTTTCTTTGTTCAGTCGAGAAGAAAATATGTTTTTTGAGGAAAACATTGCAGGATTTTTCTAATTTTAATGGACTTTAATGAACCCAACATTTAATACTTAATTCAACACATAACAGTTTTTTTCAACTGAGTTTCAAAGGACTATAAACAATCCCAAACGAGGCATAAGGGTCTTATCTAGCGAAACGATTGTCATTTTTGACAAGAAAAATAAAAATATGTACTTTTAAACCACAACTTCTCATCTAGATCTGGTCTGTTTACTGGCAATTCACTCACATATTTACTCATATATTTACGAATGTTTCATGAATGAGACCCATTGTGCTTTATGCCAGTGTTTCCCAATCCTGGTCCTCGGGCACCCCCTCCCAGAAAGTTTTAGATGTCTCCTTATTTAAAACACCTGATTCAACTCATCAGCCTCCTTCCTAAATGGTAAACATGTGTCCCTAACAAGCTGATGAGTTAAATCAGGTGTGTTAAATAAGGGAGACATCTAAAACTTTCTGGGAGGTGGTGCCCGAGGACCAGGGTTGGGAAACACTGCTTTATGCAACCGGGCCCTGTTGCTTTATACTGTAGCATATTCAGGTCATGCATCATGTTTTTGAAAAGTAATTAGTAAAGTAACTAGTAAAGTAACTTTACTTTTGAAAATAAGTAATCAGTAAAGTAACGTGATTACTTTGTTAGGGAAGTAATCAGTAATCAGTAACTAATTACTATTTCCAAGTAACTTGACCAACTCTGATCATTTGACATTACTGTAGAGATGAGAGATAGAGGGAGAGGTAAGAGTGGTGCCCATGTCGAAAAAACTTAACAGAAGTCTAGAAACAAAGGATTAAAGTATGTATAGCCATGTCACTCATCTCATTACACTATGTTAACTAGATAACTGGAAACAACTTATTGTATAGTTTAATAAAATAATGTATTTTGATTATACAAATGAATTACTACCTAACTTTAGGTATTTTTTGCTAACTGCTGAACAGCTTAGGGAATATCTATGGCTAATTTATAAAACATAGCCTATTGCTGAATCAGTATGTTGTTTTTCTTGTTAATTGAGTCTTTTTGGGTAGCCTATCTTATGCCTAGAATTAGTCAAGGATTTTGATTCTTATAACTTCCTTCAAAGTTTGATCAATTGTGCATAATGACATGTGCACCAAATGCATATAGACGGTTTCATCGGACGCACGTGATACACGTCTGGATCTGAATCTTACTTCCGGTTTCCTTTTTTTAATGGTCTGACTAGTTGCTAAACTGATCTCTTGAACAAATGCCTCGTCGAAAATAACTAATGTTTTTGTTTCCTAGGTAATCTATGTGTTGTTTTTTGTGCTTGTTATTAGGGTTGTGCCGATAGACGATATCATCGTCCATCGTGATGGTTGACTGACATCACGATGGAGAGACACCATCGTGATGCCACGCCCCCTCCCCACTCCGCTGCGAGTCGACATACACTTACTCTCTTCTATATAGACTATAGTTAACCTAATATCTTTGCGTGAATTGCTCTATACATTAAATAGAAAATATAACTAATGCATATATGCTATTTTAAATACTGTAGTCTATGCCTGAGACGTGACGCGTGTTAGTCTGTGAAAATATCCTGTCAGGCATTTGATCTTGACTAGGGATGGGCACGGATATTCGAATATTCGAATGGCAATAATAATTCGAATTTAAAAAATGCTATTCGAATGTTTGTTTGTTTTTAATGTGCCACCAAAGGGTAACAACTTATTTAATGCTTTTTCACCTCATCTATACTGTCTTTTACAGACTTAAATGTAAAATATACATGAACATTAATTTGTATGTATTTCTGATTGTTTGGCAATGCAGATTGCAGACGAATTTAAGTTTTTCCTTTTATCTCCGGGTTTGTCCGCGCCGCGCCGTATTTGGCCACTGGCTCAGTGAGGGCTCACGTGTTATTAAACGTGCTTCTCCGCCGCCCGAATCAACACATCATGAGAGATTTGTAAGCTTTCTAATATAAAGTCTACTTTATTTTGTTAATAAGGAGACAGACACGGAGAACGAAATGTAACGGAGAACATTTATTATATGCGGTGCTTTTTTGAAAATGAACCGGATAACTGCACATGGCAGTTTAAAGCAAAGCATTATTGTATCTAGTCAGAAGAACGGGCTTTCACCGAAGCAGGTAGGATAAATACGGTTTTCTTTATTCACAAATACATGTCAAACTAAACTGAGAAGATATTTATATGGCGACTGAGCAGTCGGTTATGTAGATGTGTTTTTTCATTTGCTCCGGGCTCTTGGTGTTTTGAGTCTGTTTAAATGATGATAGCCTACTTTGTCAAGTCCTCAAACTTTAAACTTCGCAAGTCCTCAAACTTCGCTTAGATTTGGGGTTAGTGTATAATATTTGGTATAATATAATGTATGTAAGATCAAACAGTAATGAATTAATACTAACGACCGACTTGAAACTAAGGATTTGACTAGACTTCGCTCCGCATTAAGTTTTAACGCATTTTTTTCTGTAGGATATTTTTTAAGAAGAATTTAAAATATATATAAATAAAATATATTTTTTTACAATGTTTTCAACTTAAAAATACATACATATATATATATATATATACATACAGAATATAAGTTTAGCTTGTTGTGGATATTTCCTAATTAAGCCTTCTGTGAAATTATGACAAAATGAAAAATACAAAACACGCATGTCTTAATTAACATAATTTAAATAAACGAATATTCGTTCTTTAAGAGCTTAAATATTCGAAAAATTAAATATTAAAAGTAATAGTAAATTACTGGTAATAGTAGGTTACTGGAAAATGCCCATCCCTAATCTTGACATTGCTAGAATCTTGTCTTTTTACATGTTGTACATTTATCTTAAAATAATTAATTTTGTACAAGAAAACAGCCCATATTAATCATTTATTAGTAGCCTATTGTAGTGTCTCGGGAGATCGTGCTCATTGTTACATTGAGGCTATACTGCACTGAAGCGGCAGATTAGGATATAAACCCAGAATTCAGCGAACGTCAAGAACAAGAAAACGGGAACAACACTCCGACCGAAACGCGGGATTTACATACACAGACCATGTTTAAATTTCGATGTGTCTGGCCCTGTTCACTTTGTCTAGTTTTAATAAGCTGCGGATTGAAGTGCTGGCTGCTCCCCGCGGTGCTGAAGACCCGCTCTCTGACGGAGTACTGGTGGCACATATGCACAGATATTTACGTGCAAAATTTGGAAAGCGCGGAGGAGTCGTTGGGTTAGTAAAATAACGAAATTATAGCTTTTAAATAGAAAAAAATAGTTATGTAAAGAGATTAAAAAGTGCTTAACAGTGCACAACTCTTCTTCAGTGGATTGAAGCTACTTTTTCCCCTTATGTGCAACCTATAGGAAAGAGACATTAGTTGGGATAGTAAAATAACAAAATTATAGATTTTAAGTACAGAATAGTATTCATGTAAAATATATATTAAAATAAAAAGTGCACAACTCTTCTTAAGTGGAAGTAATAAAGTAAAATAACGAATAATAATTATATAATAACGAATAATAACGAAAAATTAAAATACCCCCCCCCCCCACACCTAACGATATCATCGTCCATCGCGATGGTTTACGTAACCATCGTCAACTGCCAATTTATGGGGACATCGCCCAACCCTACTTGTTATATAAATAAACTACGTTTAAAGAACTTTGTTGTTATTTATTCTTAGCGGAGTTTACCGGAAGTTACGTGCGGATCGCGACAGCAGCTTGTTTATGTTGTTACTGCTGAAACCGTCTATTGCATAATTTAAAGTTCAGGTTTTAAAGTTTGGTTTAACCTGTGGCACAGCTTTAAAACTAAAACTTATAAGTACAAAATGTCACTGAAACACACCAGTGGCTTTGCTGTCATCAGGTAGAAACATGTTACCCCTCGAACCCTCCCTCCCAACAGAGCCTCCCCACAAAACAAATCCCAATTTAACCCCTGTACTATACTATATATACTCTCATTATTTTTTAACACATCTATAGTTATGCGCTGGCACAGAGTTAGACTCTTTTGACTCCACACAAAAACAGCAACGCGTGCGGCATGACATAAGGAGTATCAGATCGTTATTTGTGAATAAAGAAAACCATATTTATTCTACCTGCTTCGGTGAAAGCCCGTTCTTCTGACTAGATACAATAATGCCGGTGTTGCGGAGAAAACTCTTCCTCGTGATAGTGGCTATCCAATAAAAACAACAAACGGATTGAACAAGATTGAATATCTGTATTTAACATTATTTTACAAATACCATAAGCTGGCTCGATACCTTATTGTTGACTGTGCAAAGTTACTAACGTTAGCTTAATTTAACAACATTTCACAAAGACTGAGCTTTTAAACTGCCATGTGCAGTTATCCGGTTCATTTTCGAAAGAGCACGACATACAATAAATGTAGGGATGCACCGAAATGAAAATTCTTGGCCGAAACCGAAAAAAGGAAACCAAGGCCGAAAAACCGAAACCGAAACACCGAAATAAATTATTATGCCAATTATTAGTACAATTCCATTTATGGCAATCACTGTGTACTAACTTTACTAGGGGTGTGTGACGAATAAAAAAAACTCGCAGTTCGGATCACATTACAGTTTTTGAAGCACAGATCAGATTATTTTTTGAATCAGCAAAAAGGTGGGAAAAATCTAATAAACAATAAAGAAATTGCAAACATTTTTAAAAAAGAACAAAGTTGTACATTAATAAGGTCTGAAATTAGCATTTTAACACAACTGAATGCTATTTTCACATATTATCTGTTCTGTTGTCAGACATATAGTGGCGTTTTTCCAGACAGGGATTAGACTAGTCCTAGACTAAAATAAATATAAGAGCTGTCCAAACTGAAAACATCTTGCACTGACATATCTTTAAATACATCAGTGCCTTTAGTTTGTCCTCAAAATGCACACAACTAATGTTTTTAGTAAGGCATGTTTGTTTAAACTAATTATATTTCCTAATTAAACTAAGGTCTAGTTCTGGCTTAAGCTAATCTCTGTCCAAGGAAACCACCCCAAAGACTATTAAAATAGTGACTAAACATGACCCAATAACCTTGCACATAGACACAACAGAGCACAAGCACATAGAGAACCAGTGTGTGTGAGAAAACACTGCTACCCTTTCATGATAAACTCGAATCAGTCGTCTTCTCTGTTAGTAACATCTGACGTTTACGTGAAAATGCAACTACACAGAGGAATCCGCATGGAAAACACATCCAACATTTAATTCTTTCACTCAGTGTCATGTATGAGAGGCGCTGTCTAGGGGCTTCACGCAGAGAAAGAGAGAGAGAGCGCGTGCACAAGATAGGCACCACCGAGCGCTCACAACAATAAATGAAGCCATTTTAAATGAAAATAAAAATGTAAATGTTGCGACCATTGTTGATTTTGTGGCGCACACAAACAAATAAATGTATGGATAACACTGCCAGGAGCCGAAGCCGCCATTACGCGAGATTAATGTAAACAGCGTGACGCGTCGCATAGTCGACGTAATCGATGACATCGACGCGTCGTTGCAGCACTATTGAGCACGAAGGGGAGGGGTGGGAGACGACTGATCACCGTGAGTGAAACCCAAGCGCTAGCGCACAGATGGGAGGGGCGCGGTTGACATTCATTTTCGGTTTACATTTTCGGCTGGATTTTTTATTTCGGCCCGAAACCGCTAATGCCATTTTCGGCCGAAATTTTCGGCGACCGAAATTTCGGTGCATCCCTAATTAGAATTGAGGCATCATGTCATGCAACTAAATTCACCCATAGGCAACAGTTTGTGTTTGCAACACAAAAAGTGCAAATTCACACAGACCTCCCGACTGTGTAATTTTTTATTGCTTTACGCTATATGTTAACTTATATAACTTCTAATATACATTGACGTGGCATTTTGTAAGATACAGTGATATAACTTTTTTAACTGGTAAAACCATGGTTAATTTTCGTAAGGGATAGTAAAGGTTCTGTTTTGGCCATTGTAAAAATGAACACAGGGTAGTGTTTGGTTGGCCAGCGAGAGTTTTACTTTTGTGCAGTAAACAGCTCAAAATAAAAACTGCCTATCGTTGTCTGGACTCTTATTTGTGTTTTTGTAATCATTAAAGTAGATACACAACAAGGGACAAGTGTAAAAACGTATCAATGTTTGTTTACAGCCGCCGCCATTACCTCACGTGTCACATGCGAGTGATCCTGTGTTTAATAAAGTTGCTGTGCGGAGATATGCGCTTAGACGCAACTAAATAAGGAGTGTATTGTTTGCAATCGCGTATTTTATACGAATACCAAAAACCGCGTCGAGTTTCCTGACTCGTGTGTTTGTTTATGTGTGTTCCCCTCGCGTGAAATGTTTGACGGAAGAACAAAGAAAACACTCTGGAGATACTGACACACATACGCAAGTAAATAAGGATTTAGATGTTTCATCCGAATGCACGAAACACAACAACAAGGAATGGAGAGACTGGGTTGTGAATTGCGTAACCATTGACTGCAGGAGGCACGAGTAATGCATATGGATGTTTCTGCTCGTTCACTTCAATGGCGCGGGGTGTGGCGATCTCATCTCATTACAGATAAGACAGAGATGGTACTTCTCCTCCTTCTCATACAGTTTACACCGAATGACAATATATGTTTTCGATCTCACTTACATCATTTAAAAGCTGACATTCCATCATTTAAAAGCTGATATAAATCATATCTGTATGTCCAAAATCAGCAGAGTTATCTAAGTCTCTTTGCAGAGTGAATGAAAAATAAAGAGCTTGCGGCGCCCGCGCCGCAGTCGACCCCAGAGTGTTAAGTGCAATACATTTCTTCAGTCATGCATCCTTTTTACAGTAAATACATTACAGCATACTTGATTAAATGTGAGGACAGTGAAATTGTAAACTTATTATCAATCTTATAATGTACTTAAGTTACTCAGGCAGTCAGTACAGGACATCGCTGGTTTATTTTGGCATATATATTGTAAGTTATATCAAGTTATGTACCAGCTCAGGTTAGCTGATGAAGTAGCATCAGTATATAAAACATTTGTGTTTGTCTTTGAGTTGCGGGATGACCCTCCTGCAATTGCGCTCGTTTGTTTTGATTGTAGCACCACAAGTTTAACAAAGGGTCCCTTGACAGAATCAAATGTGATATGCATCCATATAACTGCTCTTTATCTCTTCTCTCAGACCAGACGTTAACTTTTCTGTACAGTTTATGACATACGCAGCAAGTAGATTTTTACCTCTGCCCGTGTTATATTTTGTGCTATATTTTCACGCGTCGGATTTTTAATAGGTTTATTATGACCAAGCCGTATTAATAAATGCTTTTTACTTTTTTAGAGAGTGGCTTTGGATTACCCAGGTAAAAAAGTAGTATACTTTAGTGTATTAGAAATATGATTAAAGTACATGAAGTATAAAACAAGTATGCTTTTACTTGTTGTACTTAATTTAAAGAGTATTTAATATGTACTTTTTAAAAGTATACTTCCAAAAAGATATAATTAAGTTCAACTTAACAGTCCAAAAAATAAGTATACTAATTTACCAGTAATTCAATTATCTTTTAAATGTACTTTTTGAAAGTATACTTCAAAAAAGATGCAATTAAGTTCAACTTAAGAGTCCAAAAAATAAGTATACTAATTTACCAGTAATTCAATTATCTTTTAAATGTACTTTTTGAAAGTGTACTTCAAAAAAGATGTAATTAAGTTCAACTTAAGAGTCCAAAAAATAAGTATACTAATTTACCAGTAATTAAATTATTTTTTAAATGTACTTTTTGAAAGTGTACTTTGTTGTCAATGTATTTTAAATTGTATAGAAGTTTATTTTTTTTAAGTGTATTAAATTTGACATACTTAGAGTGACAATTCAATATACTAACGGGAAGTATATTTTTTGGAAATTAATTGTTAATTTACTTTTTTTAAAGTGTACTGTGATCTCACTTCATTAGAAGTGTGACTTCTGTCCACTTTATACGGTACACTCTAAAATAAGTGTATTTTTAGTGGCATATCAGAGTACTTTCATAAAATACGTTAGAATAATAAAATGTATACACCAGAGATGGGGACTCGAGTTTGAGACTCGGACTCGAGTGCGACTTAAGTTGCACACACAGTGACTTCAGACTCGACTTGAGACTCGACCCTCAAAGACTTCAGACTCGACTCGGATTCGAGCCGCGCGACTCGTGAACAATGTTTATTTTTAGGAAACGTCTGATGAGCTCGCTGTCATAGCTCCATCCGTTACCTACAACCTGCCCACGACGTAACACATGACGTTTCTGCTCCGCGCGCGCGGCCGCGAACATATGTCGACTGTACCTGCAGGCAGCCGCTGCTGTGGCATTCATCTGAAGCTTTGGGTAGTGCTGTGACAGATCCGCGGTTCGGCTCGCATGCGATTTAAACAATTTAACCGCAAAAAGGCGCTCAAGTGACCAGTCAGGTCCAGAGTTGCGCTACTTTGTGTAATACTGTAGTCCATTAACATACATTTGCTGAATAGAGCAATGAAAAACAACGTAACGTTTTTATGTGAAGCGACTGCTGCATCTTCTTCCTGAATTCGCCCTCTGCCTGTGTTTGAGCACGCGTTTAAGTGCCCTCGGTAGTTTACATACAGAGAGAAATGTTTCAAAAGTTAAGCCAACATAAAATCTTTCTTTTCTTGACAAGGCACATACACGCAAAATGATCTCACAGTATTCTTTTTCTAATAAATTTTCTTGTTTATGTCTTAAGAAACCAGTCAGAAACCATGCAGTCTGGCCTTATTTGTTCTTAATAAAGAGACAGTAACCTCAATTAACCTACCAGGGTTCCCGCGGGGTCTTAAAAAGTCTTAAAAAGTCTAAAATTCAAAAAGTTAAATTTAAGGCCTAAAAAAGTCTTAAAAACGCACATATTTTTATCCAAGGTCTTAAATTTAATTCATCAAAGTCTTAAAACTCTTATCTTCGTTCAGAACTCCGCCTGCTGCAAACATCTCTTACTTTTCCTTCAGCTTTTAAGAAGGCAGCGATTGGTGAACCGAAAGCAAGAAATTACCGTAATAAACCATATTTTCACTAAAAACACAAAAAAGTGCAATTTGTCTTTTAGGATTTTTTTAATAGCGCAAATGGTTGAGGAATTATGGTAAAATAAGTAGTGCTTGAATATGTCGGCGCCAACATTCGCCGATTAATGTATTTCTAATAATCTGACTGGATGGGCGGCTGTCAATCTCAGGCCCAACCGTAGATCCGCCCCTAGAACAATCATAGGTTGGTTGTATTTTTGTGATCTGCACTGGTGTCTAGTCTACGCGCGTTTTCTAAGAACATGGGGAAGTGTGTGTTCCACGAGACTTGGCTCGACAACGACGATTTTTGCAGCTGGTTACAATCTGTCCCCAGCAGTAAATATGAAGCTCGCTGCAAAGTGTGCAAGAAAATTATACAGTTAGGGACATTGGGTGTGAAGGCGCTTCAGTCTCATGCCAAAGCAGACAAACACCTGCTTGCGATGAAAAGCCTTCGGCGGGGTCAAACTATAACACAGTTTTGTACCCCATCCCAGCAGTCTACATCATCGCCCATGCCTGCTGCCGTTGGACTTCACGGCAATAACGGTAACTGTACAGCCTCGTCGAGTAACGTTAGACCTAGTAGTGATCTTAGGGCTACTTTCGGGTCCATCGAGACCTCCAAATCTGAGGTGATTTGGATACTTCACACCGTGACAAAACACATGTCATATAACAGTAGCGATAATATAAGTGACCTTTTCCAGGCAATGTTTCCCGACTCGAACATTGCGAAAACGTTTACGTGCGGACCAAACAAGATCGCTTATATAACAAGATTTGGAATAGCTGACTTTATTAAGAGAGAACTAATTAAAACCATAAGTGGACAATATGTCTTAATGTTCGACGAAAGCTTCAACTCGTCCACCAAATCCAAGCAGCTAGACCTCCACGTTCGTTTCTGGAGCAATGGAGAGGTGCGGTCGAGATACCTGGGATCTCAGTTCATGGGACATGGGACAGCGCAGGACCTTCTAAAGCATATCGAAGTAAGTGATAGCCTACTTTACTTATGGGCTTCTGACTTTTTATTATCCTGGAATTATGCTATTACAATATTTAGTGTGCAAAATGTGCATGTCGTATTATCTATCTATGTAATAACATTGTAGCCTATGGAAATTAAAGCCTAATGATTTTTGGGCATATACAGCCTACACATGGTGTAAAAACGAGTAGTGTTTTTACATTTTAAATTATATTCAGCATGCCAGTTTTATATTTATAGTCAGCATTCAGCTTTCAACATGTTCGTTCCATTGGGATAAATGATAGGCTACATAATGTAGAGGGAGGTTGAAATGCTAACTTAAAATCTTTTAATAGTTTTGTTTGTTACCTCTTTCCCCGCCATAATTGATGAGTTATCTTGTCAATTAAGACAAAACGCTTCCTTGTCAATGACGAGTTTTTACGGCATTTCCATCCATTATCCACTAGGTGGCGCCCTTCTCTAACTTTACTCTAAGGCAACCACACTAAGTGCATGTTTTGATAATCATTCTGAATCATCTTAGCTTTTCTCTTAAAATTTGTAACTTAAACCATATGAGTTTTTTCGTTTGAAAGCAGAGGGACTGTTCTTTCATTTGACAAATTGTGTTCATATATTTAAAGAAGAACATTTTCTGGAAGGCATTACACTTTTGTGAAAATAATAAAAAATGCTGGGTCTGGCTGGCAACTTAAAAAAAATAATGCTGGCATGGAAAGAGTTAAGGACACCCGTGGAGAGAAACTCCTTCTTGGCCTCTCTATAATTTCTATTAATTTTGTGATTTAATTTCTTTCAGTAATGTAGCTATTGTTGAATGTCTGTTTTATCTAGAAGAAATGATGATTTTTATACAATCAAATGTATGTGTGTGATCATTAATTTAATCTTTTTATTTATTCTTATTTTCCAAAAGGAGGCATTGCATCAACTAGACCGCAGCAGGCTTATTTCAGTCTCTATGGATGGGCCCAATGTCAACTGGAAGCTTTTCGACCTACTCCAACAGGAACATGCACAACTGGTGTCCGTAGGCAGCTGTGGACTCCACACACTTCATAATGCCTTCAAGGCTGGATTTTCAATGTGGAATGTGGATAAAATTTTAAAGGCCATGCACACTCTTTTTCACAACGTTCCTGCAAGGAGGGAGGACTACGAACAAGTCACAAAGTCTACACTCTTTCCCAAGCCATTTTGTGGCCACAGGTGGCTTGAAAATCTTCCAGTAATTGAACGGGCTCTGGCAGTCTGGCCATCTCTCATGCTGTATGTGGACGCTGTGCACAAAAAACAGCTACCAAACCCCAAGACTGCATCTTTTGACACCATCGAGGCAGCCATTAAGGATCCCCTTACAAAAGCGAAGATGCACTTTTTCATGACTGTGGCCAGGACCTTCCAACCGTTCATGAAGAAATACCAGACCGATGAACCTGTGATGCCTTTTTTTGGCAAAGACTTGGCTGATTTGATTAAGGTAACTAATTAACTATATATGGCTAGTATGATTTGTTGGCATGAGCTTCTCATCTCATTTGTTTGTTCATTTATGCATGACGCTTTAATCAAAATTTTGTGGATTGCATGTAAAATGTTGAAGGGTCAGTCTCCTATTGTAAGTCCAGGTTAATTGCCTTCTTAAATTAATGAACTCCTCATGAATTGGATTAAAATGATGGTGTCACTGTGTGCAAGATAAAAGGAAATTAAATTGGCAAATGGCACTTTTGCCTACTGACAGAGTCTACTGAGGCGCTTTGTGAAGAGAGAGGTCCTCCAGGACATCACTCCCCTTCAGCTTACCAAGCTTGATTTGTCCGACAAGACCTTGCTCCTCCTTCCCCAGAAGATTGATATCGGCTTGGGTACTGAGGCAGCAGTCAAGGTATGATGTTTGGCAGTTTTAGATATTAATTATGAACAGTATGTTTGTTGCAAGTGTAATTCTGCTAAGTTTACTAAACATATTTGCCAACTGTATAAGGCTGTATTTAAAAATGCTGGACTGGCTATAAAGTGTATAGGATTTTTGCTATTCTGTGCATTTCCAAGGTTATATATGTGTACTGACCAATATGGAACCTATTTTTTGTCTGATTTTTCCTTTAAAGCAATGCATTTTGCATGGTGATTCCACATAATGAAGTGTAGGTTTACATAGATCATGTGAAGCAAGTATGGTGCTGCTGAGGCATCCAGAACACAGCAATTAAGAAATTGTATGACCTAATTGCATGAAGTCACTTAATTGGCCTACAGTATGACTTCATGTCATGTGGTACTTAAAGGGATAGTTCACCCAAATCATTTACTCACTCTTATGTTGTTACAAACCTGTATGAATGTCTTTGTTCTGATGAACCCGAAGGAAGATATTTAAGGAATGTTTGAAATCAAATTGTTTGTGAGCCCCATTAACTTCCATAATAGTAAAAAAAGAGTACTATGAAAGTGAATGGGGCTCATGAATAGTTTGATTACAAAAATCCTCCTTCAGGTTAATCAGAACAAAGACATGTATACAGGCTTGTTACAACATAAAAGTAAGTATATGATGACAGAATTTTCATTTTTGGGTAAACTATCCCTCTAAACTACATTTTGATATTACTGACATTTATTTTTTGTATTGTCCAGGACAGTAAAAGTGCAGAGCTAAGGGTCCTTGAATTTAGGAGGGATTGTATACAGGGCCTTTCAAACATCGTAAGAAAAGCACAGGAGAAGAGCCCCTTGAAATATCCAACAGTTAGGCAGATGGAGTGTCTGGACCCATCTCTCATGTTCAGGGACCCAGACAGATGTAAAAATCAAATGAAGGCTCTTGTCCAGACATTCCTGAAGAACAAGCAGCTGACAGGAGGTGTACCTGCTGGTAGGAATAGTTTTGGAAGGGGTTATGAACCAAAGTTTCAATACCATGCTCAACTATCCTTTTTTTTTATTGGACTTTATTCAGAGCATTAGTTGCACACATTTGCTCTGCCATTTGACAATTTTCCAATGTCCTATCAGAGTATTAGTTTTGCATGGATGTTTCACTTTTGTCATTGCCTCTTCTGATGGTCCTGTACCTGTTCTGTGTACAGTGGCTCAGATGCATTGAATAAGTTCCATCATTTTATACATGTTTTTGTTGTTATTGCAGGCATTTAGAGAGTCTATAGCTAACACACTGATTTACAGCCATGGCCAAAAATATTGGCACCCGTACATTTTTTGCATTTAAAATTGGTTTTGATATACACTTTTATTTCCTTGATTGCACATCTTTCTTGTTTTCTCTGCATTTTGTATTGTTCCAACACACATATTTTCAGTCATTACTGTGCATATTTGACTGACTTCTTATTTTCTTGCACTTTGTTGTAGGGGATGCCATTGTCCAACAATTTGAATCTTTCCTGTCTGTTGAGGCAAGAAATGAAGAATTCCTTGCCTACCAGCCTTTTGTGAGACGCTTAGACACCTTTCTGAATGAGAGATTAAGCCATCCCTACCCTGCTGCTTGGGATTTTTGCCAGAACTTACTGCTGCTTTCACATGGCCAGGCCACTGTTGAAAGGGGATTTTCTATCAACAAGGAGGTGGAGACTGAAAACATGCAAGAGGACACAATTGTTGCCCATAGGCTCATATGTGACTTTGTTGCAATGCATGGAGGTGTTACTCAGGTTCCCCTCACCAAGGAACTTATGGCATCTGTGGGTGCAGCCCGGTCAAAATATCGACTCTTTCTTGATCAGGAGCGCATCAGAAAAGAAAAGGAATCCCAGAGCCAGAAAAGAAAGCTGGCTGAGCAGTCTCTGCAGGACCTTAAGAAAAGGAAGACAAGCTTAGAAGATGTGTCCGTCTGTCTTTCCAGGGAGGCAGATGCACTAGCAGAAGAAGCTGAGAGCAAGGCTGGCTCCAAGATGGCTCAGCTTCTCTCCAAGTCCAATGCCTTGAGAAGGGCACACAAAGAAAAACTTGCTGAACTAAAAGCCCTTGAAACTGAGATCGGAGCTAAAGGGGAAGAACTCAGACATATGTAGGGTTAAGTTGTCTGTACTAGTGTTGTGTTGAGAATATGGATGTCAAGTTCTGTCATCCATAAGTATTTTGATATCTGTTCCAAGATGGCTCAGCTTCTCTCCAAGTGCAATGCCTTGAGAAGGGCACACAAAGAAAAAATTGCCACACTAAAAGCCCTTGAAACTGAGATCGGAGCTAAAGGGGAAGAACTGAGACATACGTAGGGTTAAGTTGTCTGTACAAGTGTTGTGTTGGGAATATGGATGTCAAGTTTTGTCATACATAAGTATTTTGATATCTGTTTTAATACTTAGTTTATTTAATGTTTATTTAATATGGTTCTATGACTGAATCAATAAAAATATAATGTTTTGAGAATTTCTGTGATCATTTCTAATGGTTTTAGTAATGTGTCGTGTTGGTCTAAAATTTCACTCATAATGGTCTTAAAAGGTCTTAAAAAGGTCTTAAATTTAACTTACTGAAACCTGCAAGAACCCTGACCTACTTAAGTCTGTGTCATTTATGTTAATCAAACAACCCAAGACAAACAGAAAATCACTTCTATTGCTCAAAAATAATAATAATAATAATATTTAATTTGTTCAATAAAGACAGTGTTATTATCCATTTAATTTAATTTCTGTACCTAATGCTAATTTTAGACCTTACTTAATGTGCAACTTTGTTTTTTTATAAATGTTTATAATTTCTTTATTTGTTATTAGAGTTTTATTTTTTACAACGAGACTTGAGACTTGACTTGAACTCAATCCCAGAGACTTCAGACTTGACTTGGACTCAAGCTCAAAGACTTCAGACTTGACTTGGACTCGAGGTCAAAGACTTCAGACTTTACTCGGACTCGAGCTCAGAGACTTGTGAACATCTCTGCAGGAAGCTATTTGGAACCTTAACTTTATGTGTTTTAAAGACACTCACAAATATTTTAACAGTTTACTTATTCATTTTCAGCTTTTAAACATACAAATCCACTATTATATTGTTCAACACAGCACGAGTAAACAAACAAACAAACAAGTTTATCAAGGCAAATTGGTGACACCTGCACCTGTGTATGTGTGTATGTGTGTGTGCCAGTAATTTACCAGATAATATTACAGTTATTTTCCTTAAATGGTGCAAAGAGTAATTTACTGTAGTTTATTATTAGTGCAGCATAACTGCACCTTATATTACAGTAAAATACCTTTCACCGATGTTAAAGCTAAATACTGTCAATTTTACAGTTATTTACCCAGAAATCTACAGCAAGGTTTAACAGTGTGACTGAAGCCTATTGGTTAACATCTGTACAAAGTACAGACCAATGACGTTTGAACCCGCGCGCGGGATGCACACGTCCTTATAAGCGCGGTTCAAGCGTCAGGAGCTCATTAATTTCTTCTTCAGTGCGAACCTCTCGCTGCTCCGAAGAAGAAGAAGCCTTACCTTGCCGTCGACAAAAGCCCTGCAGCGGAGTCCAGGCCTAGCGTCTTCCCCTGCCGTTTCCGGCTGAGAACCGAAGACAGCAGAATCCAGGTCTAGCGTCTTCCCCTGCCGCTTTCCGGCCGAGAACCGAAGATAGCCTTCGCTTGCCGTGGTACGAGCCCTGTGCAGCGGACACATGCCTGACGAGGTCTCCCCTGCGGCCGCCCGGTAAGATCAATATTTTTAATATAAAGCTATTAGCTAAAAGAGCAGGCGCTGTTGTAATAGCGTCCAGCACAGCGGCTTGAGTGAGCCTCCCTGCTATGAATTTCCCCCGAGCGCGTCACCGGTCTGGCACCTCCCACGCCGGGGCCGCGCTTATATGCTTCGGTTGTCTTATCCATGTTTCGTGCTCCCCCTGCTGTTCCTCTCTCGCCGGGATGAACACATGGCGAGCCATGAGACTAGATGGATGCATATACAAGCACACATCGGGTGATACCGTTCATAAGACGCATGGCTGTTCTGTCTGTGTTGCTGCTCCCCTCTGCCGTTCCTCTCTTGTTGATATGAACAAGCGGGGGAACCGTAGAACTAGATAGATGCATACGTCAAGCAAACATGGGCGGGTCTGCCCCTGTTCCCTGTCATAGCACAGCCACTCGTGCTCCACACTCGCGGAGTCCCTCGCTCCTATCCCCGCAGTGGTGAGGTCTCTTAACGGCGTAGTTAGCACGCGGTCTTACGGCTCGCTGCCTCTAAATGCAGCTGTCTAGTGTTCAACGATTACAGAGCTTCATGCCCCTCCCCCCTGGAGCGGCGCAATCTCATTCGTCTGCTCGATAAGGCGGACACGCCTCTATTGGAGCGCTAAAACACTTATTATAGAGCTTAACCGGCCTGAGTCTATCTTACTTCGGAGAGCTCACTACTTGTCTGCCCGGTCATTTCTCTCTGGTTTAGACGGAATCAGAGGCAGAACGAATTTGTTTAATATACTGAGGCCCGAATACCTCCCTTTATTCAGTCCCGTCCTATATCAGTGCGCTGAATATTGGTACATTCTTATATACCCGGTTTTTCTGCCCTTTTAATAAACTGCAAAACGGCGGGCCTCACTGCAGACTTCCTCTCTGCGATGGGTTCAGTCTGACATTAAACCACCTAGACATACTGCTCTGCTCCGTGAGCCGTTCGGGTCACCGTCACTACTGAGGCTTGTGCACCTGAACGGCCGAGCTCTGGTCTTTGCAGCACAGCTGCGTCGACAGAGAACGAACTTTGTGGGGGAGGAGGGGTTAAGTCGCGCCTCGGCTGGACTGCCCTGAAATGTTTTCTGTGTGCTGTTTATCCAAAACATGCTGTGTAATACTGTTGGTTATGCGACCTCACTATAGTGGCGAACGGTATTGAATTCCTCTAAAAAGAGTAATTTTCGTGCTTACTATACTGTGTATTGACACCCCATGGCTGTACGGTGTCTCTAAACACTTTCTCGCCTTACTGACAAGCAACCAGTAATACCCACACATGGCCCGCTGTCCATAATTCTATCGACGCTTGCCGAAAAAACCCCGGTTTGGCCATATACTGTGTATTGACACCCCACGGCTGTACGGTGTCTCTAACACCTTTCTGCCAAATTCGCACGCAGCCCACCTCAGTTTCTCCGCTACGATGCTGACGGCGCATACGAGCACGGTCTTACGGCTATCATTATCTCTTCCTAGAGGGACGGCAGCCTCAGACTTTTGCATGGCTCCAAGCGTTTGAATCGCGCCCTCTCAGGACGGCTACTCAAAGGCTTACAGCCAAGCGGTTTATGACGTTTTTCGGCCATATAGCTGATTTATATCAGCGGATCCAAAGACGCTCACACCTCCGCTCCGCTCCAATACTCGGAGATATTAAGGGTAATATCAACCTCAAGTGAGCTTGCTACCCGCCACAATAAGTTTCAAAGCTTAAAGCACGCACACAGTCAGACGCGCGGCATCTCGTTTAAGACGGGCTCACGTACCCCTCTAACGAGCCTCAGAAAGCTGAATATCGTGGCATTCATAGCTTTAACATAAGTCCACTTCAGTTTGACTAAGCAAAGGTCCCGCCCCGAGCAGACGGCCGGGAAGCTTATGCTTAAGTTACACACAGCTGCGTGAAGTGCTACCATTACGAGATCGCCAGCATCTGCTGTGGGTTGAACACGCTTTACGACGGCAATCAGCCTTTGGCGCGTGGAACTCCCGTTTGTCAAATCGGTGAAAATATGTAACACAGAACATTTCATAGAAATGCATTTAGATACATTTGTACATGTCTATAGTTCTATGGGGTTGCATGTATATTTGTTACTTTGACTTTTACTACGTGTGCTTCAATATTTATACCCTGTTGTGAATCGGTTGTAAAAGGACGTCACTAGGTGACGTCTTTTACACGTGCATTTATAGTCCATCATGACCCTCTATAAAAAATCATAAACCTTCTATAAAGTCATTTTGAAATATGCAAATGCTGCGCCTACACCTTGGTTAATACTGCAATAATTAATTTAAGTGCAAAAAGTATTTTTTAAGAGGTTGTGAATTATGGAAGGTTTTTTGGTCTTTTTTAAATTAATTAATTAAATTATAAAATAATTAATTAAATTAAAAAAATAATTAATTAAATTATAAAATAAAAAATAAAATCGCAAAATATGTCCCAAATTTGAAAATGAAATGCTAAAATAAAAATTAAAACATTATATTAAATTATTTCATTTTCATTTTTAACGTGATGAAGCATCATTCCGGCCAAATTGAAAAATTTAATTAAATTGATGATTTGACATTTCATTTTCAATATAATCTTGAGTCAATACTGACAATATTAAAATAAAAAGGCAAGCTTGAAAAGGAATCTTTAAAAACATTTTTTAAAAGGCTTTTTATTCATGCCCAAGCAATAATAGGGACAAAATTAAAATCTAAAGTTCAGTTTTAATTTCATGTTCTGTTTTTCTTTTTCATTTTCGTGTTCATTTTTATTTTCAACTTGTATGCAAATTCAATGTTAGTCAGATGAGTCTAAAAGTCGCTAGATGTAGCAATAAGGTCGCTAAGTTGGCAAGCAACACAGTCACTGAGTTGGCAACACTGAACACTGCTTCAGCCAAATTTCAATTTTGAGAGCATATGATACACCAGTCCTTGCATGTATTGCACGATTATCACACTGCGTGATACTGTATGTGTATGCATATGAGAATGACTGACGCCTAACCGGATCAGATGTGTAAAAATATGCACATACATAACAGCGGACCAGCTTCTTTTAATGTTTGTTCCTCCTTTGAAATGTAAACAATCCACGCGTCAGCTCGTACAGTCTAAATGTTGCGTTGCCCAGCTCCATGCACAGAGGGTAGACGGACATTTCACCGTGACAGCGCCACCCGGCACTCGTGGGCCAGTACAATCGACACAGTAGCCTATCTGTACAGATGTGAAGCTAAGATTCATCCAAACAGTCGCTAAGTTTGGCTAAATGAGTCTAAAAGTCGCTAGATGTAGCAATAAGGTCGCTAAGTTGGCAAGCAACACAGTCACTGAGTTGGCAACACTGCTTCAGCCAATCCCCTTTTTTTAAGCAAGTAAGCCCCACCCACTGAATAACATTGAATTTGCATACAAGTTGAAAATAAAAATGACCACGAAAATTAAAACGAAAATGAAAAAGAAAAACAGAACATGAAATTAAAACTGAACTTTACATTTTAATTTTGTCCCTATTATTGCTTGGGCATGAATAAAAAGCCTTTTAAAAAATGTATTTAAAGATTCCTTTTCAAGCTTGCCTTTTTATTTTAATATTGTCAGTCTTGACTCAAGATTATATTGAAAATGAAATGTCAAATCATCAATGTAATTAAATTTTTCAATTTGGCCGGAATGATGCTTCATCACGTTAAAAATGAAAATGAAATAATTTAATATAATGTTTTAATTTTTATTTTAGCATTTCATTTTCAAATTTGGGACATATTTTGCGATTTTTTTATATTATTTTATAATTTAATTAATTATTTTATAATTTAATTAATTAATTTAAAAAAGACCAAAAAAACCTTCCATAGTGAATAGACGTCCACTGACGTTTTTTACACGTCTAGACTAGACTAGTAGGAAAAAAACAGAATTATCTTTATGAAATACATGATTTGTATACAAAGTAAATATATTAACTTCTTGTTTAACTTATCTTGTTTAAATAAATTATAATCACAAAGTGCCCAGTGTGATTGCAAAGCCACAATACATTTTAGTCATTATTTCAACCTGCTTTATTATATATTATCGCGAGAGAGTTGTCACGTCACATGTTCTCCCGGAAGTACGTCGTGTGCAGCCAGCAAGCCACGAGGAGAGGGTGAATTTACGAAGGAGTTGTGTCTATATATTATATAAAATCTACTATTGGGTAAGTACATTTTGTATTATTTGATTAACGTGCTTAAGTTTTACTTGTTGACGAAGGAACCGAAATAAACGTTGCCAGAATTGTCCACACGTAAAATTAGCTAATGTAGTAGGCTTAAAGTTACTCTGAACTTATACATGTTATACCATAAAGTATGTTTAATGATAGTCAAAGTTATTACTTAACTTATTTATGTAGCCTTTTGACAGTTTCTTTCAGAAAGTAAATTATCTGAAAGAGAAAAGTCATTTTTGGCATGATGGTAATGATTAACATTGCAGATGTAAAATGTTAAATACTGTTCTGTATTAAAAGCTCAGTGTAAGTGTTTTAACTTCCTTTGCTTTTGTTTTGTACAAAGGAAAAGCAGAACCTAATCCAAATAAAAATAAACAAGCTGTTAAAAGGACTGTGTCCTACCCAGATCCTCCTCCAAAATATAACCATTCAAAATCCAATCCATTTGAAAATACACTTAAACAAATGTGAGATGTTATTTGTGGTGTAACTATCATTAATTACAATTTCATTTTATTTACAGTTGAAGATCAACACAAACCAAGTGAAGATGTTGCAGATTCTACAAACAATAAAAAAGAAGGTATGGCAAACTGTAGATATGAATTGTGTAGATATGGCTTAAACAGTCTACACATTTGTTAATGTTCTAATTTGTCATATGTCCTTGTTTGTTCTAAAGATCAAGTTTTGTGTCCAACACACTTGGATGAGACGTGCCTGACTTTGACTACTCCTGTAAGTTGTAAGTTTTTGACTGCTTTGCTTAATACCACAGATAATAATCATGCTTTCAAAAAAGAATTTTATATATTTTGATATGAAACTAAAAAAATGTATATAAATTGTTTTGGTGTTTTTTTTTTGTTTACACAGGTGATGGCACACGTCATGACAGTAAACATCGGTATCAAGATGGTGTGATTGATCTATACCAGGGGTGTCAAACATGCGGCCCGCAAAGGTGTCCAAAAATACAGTTTTATTAAATATTAAATACATATTTTAAAAACCTTTTCAGGCGGGTGTCTATGGGGTGCCAATTGTAAAGTGGCGCATACTCAAAATATCAGCAACATTTTGTCACATTTAGCTTCAAACAATGTTTTAAAAAACTGGTATTAATTTTTGACTTTCACTTTTTAGCACATTTACAAAATTATTTGTCAACTTAGAGATATTTTAAATAGTTAAATGTAAATATTAAATGTTACATCTAAATGTTAAATGTTAAATCTAAATATAAATGTAAAATCTAAATGTTAAATCTAAATGTTAAATCTAAATCTAAATTTTAAATCTAAATCTAAATGCTAAATCAAAATCTAAATATAAATGGAAAATCTTAATGTTAAATCTAAATCTAAAT
The DNA here is from genome assembly GCF_027580225.2 of Misgurnus anguillicaudatus. Taxonomy (NCBI): domain Eukaryota; kingdom Metazoa; phylum Chordata; class Actinopteri; order Cypriniformes; family Cobitidae; genus Misgurnus; species Misgurnus anguillicaudatus. The sequence continues at coordinate 20,317,089 of NC_073357.2, read as the reverse complement.
GTTAAATCTAAATGTTAAATATAAATGTAAAATATAAATGTTAAATCTAAATCTAAATGTTAAATATAAATCTAAATCTAAATGTAAAATCTAAATGTTAAATATAAATATAAATATAAATGTTGAAATTAAATGTTTCGGGTGAAACTAAATATTTAACTAATATGCAAATTCAAAATGCCGCTAACCGGAAGTGCCAAAATAAAAGCTCGAGGTCAGTTTGTGTGTTTATAGCATTGTGTCAAATAAGTAACGAATAAAAACCATCTCATCCGAGGAAATTGACTCTTGGACATGGATTATCGTGATAATAACTACTTAAAATAATAATCACGTTTGAAGAAACTGTATTTGAGGAGTAGGCAAGTGTCATTTTTATGAAAAGTGCGGGACCTGTAGCAATAATAGCCAGCCACGAAGGGTCTCACTTTGACTGAATTTTATGTCCTCACTCATCCCCAGCCAACATTTGTATATAGGGCCCATATGGGTATGAACTGGGCTGAAAAATGGGCCCTATATAGGATTGTCCGCGGGTTCCATAATGGCCTCATGCCAGTTGCCCACATGGATTTCATGCAGGATTGCACTTGCTACTAGGTGGGCCCCACCTGGGCAACATGCACGACACCCATATTGGGCCCAGATTTGAGTTTTATATGGGTACTACATAGGGACAACATGGTCATGAAGTATGGGTTGTAAGTGGGATTGTCCACGGGTTCCATATTTGCCCCTTGTCAATTACCCATGTAGGTTATCTGTAGGATTCCACTGGGTGTTTGGTGGGCCCCAATTGGGCAATATGCATAATGCCCATGTTGGGCCCAGATTTGAGTTTTATGTGGGTACTACATAGGGACAACATGGTCATGAAATATGGGTTGTAAGTGGGATTGTCCGCTGGTTCCATGTTTGCCCCTTGTCAATTACCCATGTAGGTTATCTGTAGGATTCCACTGGGTGTTTGGTGGGCCCCAATTGGGCAATATGCATAATGCCCATGTTGGGCCCAGATTTAAGTTTTATGTGGGTACTACATGGGGACAACATGGTCATGAAATATGGGTTGTAAGTGGGATTGTCCACGGGTTCCATATTTGCCCCTTGTCAATTACCCATGTAGGTTATCTGTAGGATTCCACTGGGTGTTTGGTGGGACCCAATTGGGCAATATGCATAATGCCCATGTTGGGCCCAGATTTGAGTTTTATGTGGGTACTACATAGGGACAACATGGTCATGAAATATGGGTTGTAAGTGGGATTGTCCGCGGGTTCCATGTTTGCCCCTTGTCAATTACCCATGTAGGTTATCTGTAGGATTCCACTGGGTGTTTGGTGGGCCCCAATTGGGCAATATGCATAATGCCCATGTTGGGCCCAGATTTGAGTTTTATGTGGGTACTACATGGGGACAACATGGTCATGAAATATGGGTTGTAAGTGGGATTGTCCGCGGGTTCCATGTTTGCCCCTTGTCAATTACCCATGTAGGTTATCTGTAGGATTCCACTGGGTGTTTGGTGGGCCCCAATTGGGCAATATGCATAATGCCCATGTTGGGCCCAGATTTGAGTTTTATGTGGGTACTACATGGGGACAACATGGTCATGAAATATGGGTTGTAAGTGGGATTGTCCGCGGGTTCCATGTTTGCCCCTTGTCAATTACCCATGTAGGTTATCTGCAGGATTTCACTGGGTGTTTGGTGGGCCCCAATTGGGCAATATGCATAATGCCCATGTTGGGCCCAGATTTGAGTTTTATGTGGGTACTACATAGGGACAACATGGTCATGAAATATGGGTTGTAAGTGAGATTGTCCGTGGGTTCCATGTTTGCCCCTTGTCAATTGCCCATGTAGGTTATATGCAGGATTTTACTCGGTTTTAAGGTAGTTCCCAAATGTACAACATAAGCAAAACCCATCTGGGACCCATCTTACAGCTCTAAATGGGTGCTACACGAAGACTACCTGATCTAAAATCTGGGTTGCTGGTGGGATTGTATGCGTTTCTGCTACATCTACATGAGTTTCAGCTTTGAAAAGCTGTGGCAGAGGTTAAACCAAAAAAATTAAAATGTTAGTCTGAACTTGCATTAAACTACACAAGAAAAACTTTTTGAGTCTGTTACCATAAATACATTTGTTGCAGAATTGATCAAACTTTCAGAATAGGAAGTTGTGAACCAAAGAATCATACAACCCCCTTGACTATATTTAGACAAAAAATACCCCAAAAGACACAATTCACAACAAAAGGTACAGCAAAATATAGATTTCTTTAAAATTATAACTATAAATCCTAGGTCAGCAGCTAGTAAATACAATAACTATAGTTAGGCTGTAATTAATTTGTTGCAGGTAAATACATTATTTTAGTAAACTGCATATTCAATAAGACATATCCAGTGTTATCCAGTTAGCGTATTGTAATGAGAGGAGTGTGATGACGCCCTGTATTAACAGGGCAGAAAGAAGTAAAGCACACAGTGACACTGAAATCCTTTCAAATTCCATTTTTATTTAACTAACCATCATGCCACATTTGTTACAATGGCACAAAACTATTTTAGAACCTTTTAGAGTCTTGAGTGTTTTGAAAAGAAGTATGTCCTTCAAGAAATACAGTAACAAGATAAAGTATATTAACCTTTTGGAATTTCATAGCTTTCTAAATAAATTTGTCATAAAATGTGATCTGGTCTTCATCAAGTCAAGGGTATTGACAAACATAATGGTTCTAAAAAAACAAAACAATAAAGACATGAAAGAACAGAATTATTTAAGAACAACCTAAAAACTCATAGTGCTTGTGAAAAAAGTATGTGAACTTTTAAGCGAACGAGACCTCGAAAAAGCAAAATGGAGTCAGGTTTTATCACACCTGGAGTCTCTTTAAGATAATGTATTTGGAGGTGTGGACTACAGCTACTTTAAAGTTTACTTTTGGAGTTCATTTTTTTATATGGGCCATGCCTCACCAAAAAGAGCTATCAAAAGAGCTTTAATCAAGAATTGTTGCTTTACATGGAGCTCGAAAGGGTTAAAAGTTATGTCAAAGACTGTAGAAATTCACCAGTCTACAGACATACAATCTACAAATGGAGATGCTTTGGGACTGTTGCTACTCTACCAAGAGATGGACACCCAGTCAAAATGACACTAAGAGCACCACGAAGACTCATTAAAGGAATAGTCTACTCATTTTCAATATTAAAATATGTTATTACCTTAACTAAGAATTGTTGATACATCCCTCTATCATCTGTGTGCGTGCACGTAAGCGCTGGAGCGCGCTGCGACGCTTCGATAGCATTTAGCTTAGCCCCATTCATTCAATGGTACCATCCAGAGACAAAGTCAGAAGCGACCAAACACATCAACGCCCCTCCCATTTAAGAGGAGTAGCTAAACGAGCAAGTTTGGTGGTACAAAATAAAACGTAGCGCTTTTCTAAGCGGATTTAAAAGAGGAACTATATTTTATGGCGTAATAGCACTTTTGGGAGTACTTCGACTCGGCGCAGTAACACCCTCCCTCTCCCATTATGAGAGTGAGAAGGGGAGCGGACTTTTCAGGCGAGTCGAAGTACTCCCAAAAGTGCTATTACGCCATAAAATATAGTTCCTCTTTTAAATCCGCTTAGAAAAGCGCTACGTTTTATTTTGTACCACCAAACTTGCTCGTTTAACTACTCGTCTTAAATAGGAAAAACGTTGATGTGTTTGGTCACTTCTAACTTTATCTCTAAATGGTACCATTGAATGAATGGGGCTAAGCTAAATGCTATCGAAGTGTCGCAGCGCGCTCCAGCGCTTACGTGCACGCACACAGATGATAGAGGGATGTATCAACAATTCTTAGTTAAGGTAATAACATATTTTAATATTGAAAATGAGTAGACTATTCCTTTAATGAGGTATAGAAACAACCCAGAATGACAGGCAAAGATTTGAAGGCATTATTGGAACTCTCTGTATTTGAGTCTACAACACGTAAAACACTGAACAAGCAGTGTATTCACGGCAGGACACCAAAGGAAGTCACTAATTACAGTACTAAAAAGAACATTGCTGCACGCCTGAAATCTGCAAAAGAACAAATTGACATTCCAACAGTGGTATTTGGCAAAATGTTTTGTGGACTAATGAAACGAAGATTGAACTATTTGGAAAAACACACAGCACTACATCTGGCATAGAAAGGGCACGCAATATCATTATGAAAACATCATCCCAACTGTAAAGTATTATGGAGAAGACCTGTTGATTTGGGCCTGCTTTGCTGCATCAGGGTATGGCCAGCTTGCAATCATTGAGGGGAAGATAAATTCCCAAGTTTATCAGACAATTCTTCAGGATAATGTGTGAATGTCTGTAGGAGGAATGTCTGGGTGATGCAACAGGACAAAGACCCAAAACACCGGAGCAAGTCCAGAGGAGAATGGCTTCAGAAAAACAAAATCCGCCTTTTGGAGTGGCCAAGTCAAAGCCCAGACCTCAACACAATAGAGATTTTATGGATTGACTTGAAGAACGGCATACACATGAGACGTCCAAATATTGAAGCGTGAGCGCTCTTTTGCTGTTAACTGTCATATTAGCAGAAACTTTAAAAAGAGGGCGTTTACTGTGACCTTGTTTGAGGGTGAGAGGTGCACAAACACGCAGGAGAGAGTGAGAGAGTCCGGTTCTTCAAAGCACTGTAAACTTCCCTCACCACACCGTAAGGCCTGCCTCTCCCCTCATTCGATTGGAAAATGGAAAGACGCGAATGACGTCGTGCGCTTTTCCGCTCTCAGCGCTCCTTCAAAAGCGAGTGCTGCGACTGGCAGCAAAAACCGCAAGCCGTTCGGCACGCATAAACGCTCCCTGCCCAAAAAATATCATTCAAAAAAAGGCGCCTGCAACTTCCATAAACACGTTTGATGTGGTTGGCCACTAAGTGTGTTCAATAAAGACATAAAAGATCAGAAGTTGTGTTATTTTTTTAGACACATTATGTTAGATGGAGATCAGATCACATTTTATGAAAAAATTATTTTAAAAAAATGAAAATCTAAAAGATTCACATACTTTTTCTTGCCACCATATATAGTATAAGGAGGTATGTACTTTGATAAGTATATTGCGAATACAATTAGAAAAAAAATTATATTTAAAGGGCCCATAGCATGAAAACCTGGTAAAATGTTCGCTGCAAGCATGTCAAAAATAGGTAATATAAATGTGGCTCCCCTTGTGATATCAGAAGGGGATCTTATTATAATAATAACACTCCTTAATCTGCACTATCCAAACATGGCACTGCCATTTAGTGCAGAGAGTGAGAAAAAATAATTGACAGAACAACTGAGTTTCAATTTCAACAAACCACCATCATTGTGATCTGTGTTTGCATTTTAAAGGACACGTTTAAAGGACGCAGTTTTGCTTGGACCTACAAAGTGGCAATTTCAACTTGCTATAACAAATTATCTATATATACGATATTTTGAGCTAGAGTTTCATATATGTACTCTGGAGACACCAAAGATTTATTTTACATCTTAAAGGGGCCATTTCACAAGACCTTTTTAAGATGTCAAATAAATCTTTGGTGTCCCCAGAGCACAAATGTGAAGTTTTAGCTCAAAATACCATATAAATAATTTATTATAGCATGTTAAAATAGCGACTTTGTAGGTGTGTGCAAAAATGTGCTGTTTTGGGTGTGTCCTTTAAAATAGGGGTGCACCGAAATTTCGGTCGCCGAAATTTTCGGTCGAAAATGGCATTATCTGTTTCGGCCGAAATAAAAAATCCAGCCGAAAAAGTCAACCGAAAATGAATGTTAACTGCGCCCCTCCCATCCGTGCACTAGCGCTTGGGTTTCACTCACGGTGATCAGTCGTCTCCCACCCCTCCCCTTCGTGCTCAAGCAGGTTTCACTCACGGTCGAGCTGTTTGCACGCGTCTGCAAAGATTAAGCATGTCTTGATGTGTAAACTTTAGAGAGAGTCGCGCTAATATGTCTCATACTGTAATCCATTAACATACATTCGGCGAATAAAGCAACGAAACACAACGTAACGTTTTTATGTGGAGCGACTGTTGCGCTGTTTGGGATCCACCCTCGTTCTCTATGTGTGCGCGCGCGTTTAATAGTGCACATACGAGAGAAACGCGTTTAAAAAAAAAAAAACAAGCAAACATAAAATCTCTCTGTTATTGACAGGGCACATATAAACAAAATTATCTCCACAGTATTCTTTTTCTTATAAAAACATTTGTTTATGTCTTAAGTGTATGTATAGATTACAGTCAGATTAACCTACGTAAGTCTGTGTCATTAATGTTAATCAAACAACCCATGACAAAGAGACAAATAGCTCTAAAAATAATAATACATTTAATTTATTGTGTTATGATTCATTTAATTTGATTTCTGTACCTAATGCTAATTTCAGACCTTATTAATGTACAACTTTGTTCTTTTTTGTAAATGTTTGCAATTTCTTTATTGTTTATTAGATTTTTTCCCACCTGCTTTTTGCTGATCCGAAAAATAATCTGATCTGTGCCTCAAAAACTGTAATGTGATCCGAACTGTGAGGTTTTTTTTATCCATCACACACCCCTAGTAAAGTTAGTACACAGTGATAGCCATAAATGCAATTGTACTTATAATTGGCATAATAATTTCTTTCGGTGTTTCGGTTTTTCGGCCTTGGTTTCCTTTTTTCGGTTTTGGCCAAGAATTTTCATTTCGGTGCATCCCTACTTTAAAATGCAAATGAGCTGATGAAATTCAAACACTGATAACAATGATGGTGGTTTGTTGAAGTTGAGGCTTAATTGTGCTGTGAATTTTTTTCTCTGTCTCTCCCTCTCTGCACTAAATGGCAGTGCTGTGGTTGGATAGTGCAGATTAAGGTGTGGTATTATTATAATAAGAGCTCCTTCTGACATCATAAGGAGAGCCAAATTTCAACCACCCACTTTTTCACATGCTTGCAGAGAATGGAAGTTACTGGGTTGATCTTTTTCACATTTTCTAGGTTGATAGAAGCACTGGGGACCCAATTGTAGTACTTAAACATGGAAAAAGTCAGATTTTCATGCCATGGCCCCTTTAAAAAATTATTGAAATGGGGCCCTTAAAAGTAAATGAAAGTAAGATAATTACAAACACAGTTTTTCAATATTTTACTATGTTCTTCCATCAACTTAGCCGAATAAATACATATCTCTCTTTTCTCAATGCGTACACTTAAACTTAACTTGATATTTCGCAGAGTCTGCTCAATGTACTAACATTAGTACAGGCGTGTTGGTTATGTTGACTGTAGTTTAAGCAAGAGGGGGAGTAGTCAGGAGTGATGATGTTACTGTGCCCAAGGTCGAGTGCTACAAACTAAGTGCTCTTCCGCCATTCAATATAGTTATATTTTTTACCATACTTCCTCGTGTAACTACTCATGTAACAGTCTTTGAATAGGGAAAACATGGAAGTGTTTGGTGGCTATTAAATTCATCCCTGTTTGGATCCTAATGAATGAATGGTGCTTGGCTAAATGCTAACACATTCACGCCACACTTTACAACAAATAAAGGCAGGGTGCATGAAAGCCAATGTTGATATTTGAAATCATCTAAACAAACACACCCTTACCCTAATAGAATCTGGACCTTCTTTTGATAGACCCGCCCCACACATACGCAACCCAGGCAACGATGTCATTTAGTAGACATGCTGCTAATTGGCTACAAGTGTGTTTTGATAGTCGGCCTGTCTCCCTTTTCCAAAACGTTTTTTTTTAGAAATTGTGCACCCCACCTTTAAGTGCACACATTGAGAAAAGAGAGGTCTGTATTAATTCATCTAAGTTGAGGGAAGAACATGGTAAATATTGAAAAATGATTGTGTTTTCCTTTAAGAAAAATTAAAGAACTACAACAGTTCAAATCAACAACTGTAGTTTTAACCTTTCTCAAACAGACATCCTTTTCTGCATTCTTGATGCTCTCTGTCCTCCTCTGTCCCTTGCCCCAGTAAACCATTTTGGCAGTGCCTTCTCAGCTTCTTGCTGGTTGACCTTGGACATCAGGGCGTTGTTCTTAAGAGCATCTGCAAAACCAAATACATTTTTAAGATAAAGAAATATTAAAAATGGCACATTTGTACTTTTTACAATGACAGTCTTTGGCATACAGTAGGTATTAAAGGATGGATACTCGAACCGAGCCAGCGGGACCCGACGGTACCCGACGGGCCGGGTTCGGATAGATATTTAGAAATTATGTTCGGGTTGGGCTCGGTGCAATAAGGCATTGAACATTTGAAATTTAAAACAGCTTATTATAATATGTAGGCAGCCAATGGGCCTGTTTATAGCGATAGTTCATCTTAAAATGAAACACGCGCATTCACACATCACCTTCTTATTCATCTAATGTTTAATAGCGGGTTGCAAAACAACTTCATAGGTGCATACTGCCACCTACTGTATCAGGTGCACAGAATGAGGGCGTAGGGGCTGCTGTTTCTCTGGGGATAATGTTGTATTAGAGGTAAAAAATGATATAAATACTGTTCGGTTTCTCGCACAAACCGAAGGTTTTGTGTCTTAAGTAGGACACGGATGTGTCGTCACGAGCTGCAGGGTTTTATTTGGATTTGTCTGTGCATGTTTTTTTTCTCTTTCGGTTTTTGTTACCATCCACTTATACAACTGACAGACTGAAACTGTTGGAGTTAAAAATCTACATTTGTGTTCTACTGAAGAAACAAAGTCACCTACCTCTTGGATGGCCTGGGGGTAAGCTGATAAACATAAGTTTCATTTTAAGATGAACTATCGTCATCCATCTTCATGTGTGCGGAAATGTGTTTATGTTGAATAACAGCTACTCAGGATCTGAAAAAAATCCATAAAAATGACAAAATTATATGAGTTAACAGCTACTGTTAAAGTTCACTAACCAAGTCTATACTATACAGTATGTACGCTAAAAAAAAATTCATGTAAAGGTAGGCATAGAAGTCAACAGTCTTGTTATAACGCTGCACCTAATTGCTTCCCTACATCCAAAATGACATTAAAACTTGTAATAGATATCAGTGATCAAACTGAGCAAACAAAATAGTGCTCTTACTAGATGCAGCCAAACGAAAACGTGATTTCCATAGGAGGGGACAGCAGTCAATATTTTACTTGAGTAAAAATACAGTAATTCGTGTTATCTAATATTATCAAACTAATGTGTCACAAAAAGCACTCACATCTGAACAAACATTACTTTTTAGAGCGAATCAGACGCCAATCGTCGATGGATTTTCTTCCTGCTGTGATTCAAGTGAACATTTCTGAAAGCGCGTTAACTTACTTTGTCAGCTCGCGTGCGTTTATCCGGGTCTGACGCACAGGTCGCGCGAGCATTTTCGTCTTCGAATACATTTCCCGCTTCTGTTTCAGTAGATTGATAGTTCACTTGCATCCACTCCTTGGCGTGTTTTTAAGTTTCACGTTACGAGCGAGAAGTGCTGCAGCCTGCAGATGTACAGATGATTCAGATCTTGCAGCAAACGGAACAAATCATTCAAACTGATTCAAACCGTTCAATCAATAGCTAGTTTAGAATCGACCCGGTACAAAACAGTAATTCATTTGCAATATTTTGTGAAGAACCGACTCGTTCAAAAGAGTCATTCATTCACAAATCAAATGCTTCGGCAAATTATGAAATAATAATAATAATCTGAAGTTCGCATTTCGTACTGCATTAAAATAAAGTGCGTCGTGCAAAACTGAGGGCATGTCAATAGAAATATCATCGAGTTACGAGTAAAAGTAAAAATACCCACTATAACTGTTATCCTAAAGCGCTTCTTAAGTAAATGTTACGTTAACAGAGTAAATGTAATGTTTTAAAACTCTAACAATTTAAACACAAGGTTGATTTTCGCAACCTCGACCGTACGCATTCACCAAACGTTATCCCGGCGAGCTTCGCCACTGATTTAGAATAACATCCAAGAATATTTTAATGTTTGACTACTTGAATATACTTTTTATCAACAGTTTAATGTCATATATTGTAATAAAACAGATCTACTCACCACACTTCGAGCTTGCAGCACTCCAGTGAAGACAGCAATGTACCAGCTCTACGTTAACTGGCTCAGGAGGAGAACAATGCGCATGTCCTTTCTTTCTTGGCGCCGTTTTTTTAAACGAATACAACATAGTGATGATGCAGGACAAATCACTTTTTAGCATTAATACTGCATTTTCTGTAGGATACACATATAATTCGAGTTTATTGCAATACACGTACACACACACACAAACACACACACACACACAATGTCTACGGTTTAGAATTTGTATGGGCCTGTATCTGCATAAATATACCCCAAAACACAATGTGCATATAGCCCTTACGAAAATTTACCATGGTTTTATTGTGGTAAAAGTGTAAACATGTTTTTTTGGTGTATTGGTTACTAGCAAAACCATGGTTCTACTATGTTTTTTGTTTTTGTTTTAACTATAGTAAAACCATGGTTAATTTTCTACATGAAAGTATAATAGCCCATTGAAAAAAGAGACAGCCTAGCTAACGAAAATTAAGCATGATTTTTGTGGTACAGTAAAATGTTTTTTGGTATTGATTAGGCCTACTATTGGCAAAACCATGGTTTTACTAGAGTATGTTTTTTTTTTTGTTTAAACTGTAGTAAACCATTTAATTTAATTTAATTATTTAATTTTCATAAGGGTATATTTTGGAAAACTGTAGCCCATAGACCCCAAATAAATAAAATCCAGTAGCCATTCACGCAGTGACGGCCGCGTGGTGACTTCTTTATCGAGGGCACATGATGCAAATCTCATCACAACATGTAGCCTGTCATGTGTGTGGCATGAATTTAGTGTAGTGTCTTGCAAGTATTTTGTGAGCGCCTCTTTAATTACAAATCCTTTCGATGTGTGTCCAGCAGGCACGATGCATGATGCACATGGTTCACATGACGCAACAAACACATATTTTGACATGATGAGCAACACACATGACACCCCAAACACAAATTTTTGAATCCTTCACAAGAGAAGTCACCAGCCACCCCTGCACCACACCATAGTTGGTGAAACAAACTGTAAACTTATTTCTGAAATCTGATTGGTTGATTGAAATGTTACCCCCGGGTCAACATAAAGTTGCCCTGAGGACATCAACCACTTGGCAAAATCAGGAGAGCCTAGTTGCTCAATGCTCTTCTCATGGACCTAAACTCATGGACTCAGCATGACTCAGCTTGTCTCAATGTTGGCTAAACATTCTAAACACTTTCAGTATTGAAGGTCTGGCCAGAGCATGATAGAGGCCTTTGGTGTATGGTGATAATTCACTTAGTATCTATCAAAACATAAAATCAGTTCTACATATGAACAAATCCTCTCAGTATAGCAAACATTGGAGACAATGTAAATAAAAGATTTTTGTGCAGTTTTGACTGTTTAATTTATTAAAATTACACTCAGACATCCCACCCTACAAAAACTGATTGGGAAGGAAGCTCACCAACAAGCCCCCGCAAAAAAAAACATACATTTAAAATAATTAAATCATCAATATAAATTATATATTATTTTGTGTTATATTGTTTATTAGCCTACTTTAATATGGTTGCTCTTTTAACAGCTATAAAATATATGTACAATTATGAAGGACACCTTAAACTCCTTTGAACTTATATTTATAAAAAACTACACATATTTAAAATAAGATAAAAAGGAACAAATAAAGATAGGATCAAATGTTTTTGTTTTGTTTAAAAGCAGAGGGTTTACACACAGATACACTTTTATGTACTTGAAAAATAAAGTAAATATTGTATTATTTTCCAGTGTTTTTTTTGGACACTCTGTCATTTACTGTACATTGTAAATAAACTACTGTACAGTGGTTTACTGAGCTGAAGAGAGAGGTTGATTGTAAGCCTGCCCACAGTGAAAACTGATTGGTCTAGATATCAGAATACGGTGAATATGGTCTGTCACTTTCTCACTTTTGCTAATTATGTTAGATCGCTTTAGACTTGCAGGAAAATTTTAACCTGAGCCTGAACCTAACTAATTTTTGCAATGTTTTGTCATCATATTACAAATAACATTTTAAATGCACTAATACCCATGCAAGCTTTGGGTAAAAAATGCAAGGCTTCTGTTACATTGATGCAGCCGTCTTTACTTAGAAGTTATCCTGCAGTCCTTTGGGACTTCATAAACTATTAGGCTACATGTCTTGCTTTTAGCGTCACCATGGTTTGTGAAGTAAGACAGTCTGAAAACATAGGCATAAACCTTTCAGGATCCCTGTTTAAAACAGGGCATGAAATGACAATTACATATGGGGGTCCATGTCGGGAGCTTGTATGGGACTGATTGTGTTTGCCCATTTTGGTCTAATATGATTTGACAGAAAGGGTCCCATAAGTGTTTCCTTATTTAGAATCCATATACTCATGACCTATGTGGGTCCCACTTTGGGCCCATATAAGGAGTCTTTATAGGAATTATTGTGTTTGCCCATGTTGTACCCATATGGTTTGGCCGAAAGGGTCCCAAATGTGTATCCTCATTCAAAACCCATAAACTCATGACCTATGTGGGTCCCACTTCAGACCCATATAAGAAGCCTACATGGGAATAATTGTGTTTGCCCATGTTTTACCCATATGGCTTGGCCCAAAGGGTCCCATATGTGTTTCCTTATTCAAAACACATATACAGGTGACCTATGTGGGTCCCACTTCTAAACCATATAAGAAGCCTATATGGGAATAATTGTGTTTGCCCATGTTGTACCCATATGGTTTGGCCAAAAGGGCCCCATATGCGTTTTCTTATTCAAAAGACATATACAGGTGACCTATGTGGGTCCCACTTTCGGGCCATATAAGGAGCCTATATGGGAATAATTGTGTTTGCCCATGTTGTACCCATATGGTTTGGCCAAAAGGGCCCCATATGCGTTTCCTTATTCAAAAGACATATACAGGTGACCTATGTGGGTCCCACTTTCGGCCCATATAAGGAGCCTATATGGGAATTATTGTGTTTGCCCATGTTGTACCCATATGGTTTAGCCAAAAGGGCCCCATATGTGTTTCCTTATTCAAAAGACATATACAGGTGACCTATGTGGGTCCCACTTTCGGCCCATATAAGGAGCCTATATGGGAATATTTGTGTTTGCCCATGTTGTACCCATATGGTTTGGCCAAAAGGGCCCCATATGTGTTTCCTTATTCAAAAGACATATACAGGTGACCTATGTGGGTCCCACTTTCGGCCCATGTAAGGAGCCTATTTGGGAATATTTGTGTTTGTCCATGTTGTAACCATATGGTTTGGCCAATAGGGTTCCATATGTGTTTCCTTATTCAAAACACATATACAGGTGACCTATGTGGGTCCCACTTTCAGCCCATATAAGGAGCCTATATGGGAATAATTGTGTTTGCCCATGTTGTACCCATATGGTTTGGCCAAAAGGGCCCCATATGTGTTTCCTTATTCAAAACACAGACATGTGACCTACGTGGGTCCCACTTTCGGCCCATATAAGGAGCCTATATGGGAATAATTGTGTTTGACCATGTTGGACACATATGGTTTGGCCAAAAGGGTCCCATATGTGTTTCCTTATTCAAAACACATATACAGGTGACCTATGTGGGTCCCACTTTGGACCCATATAAGGAATCTATATGGGGATAATTGTGTTTGCCCATGTTGTACCCATATGGTTTGGTTAAAAGGGTCCCATATGTGCTTCCTTATTCAAAACACATATACAGGTGACCTATGTGGGTCCCACTTTCAGCCCATATAAGGAGCCTGTATGGGAATAATTGTGTTTGCCCATGTTGTAACCATATGGTTTGGCCAAAAGTGTCCCATATGTGTTTCCTTATTCAAAAGACATATACAGGTGACCTATGTGGGTCCCACTTTTAGCCCATATAAGGAGCCTGTATGGGAATAATTGTGTTTGCCCATGTTGTAACCATATGGTTTGGCCAAAAGTGTCCCATATGTGTTTCCTTATTCAAAAGACATATACAGGTGACCTATGTGGGTCCCACTTTTAGCCCATATAAGGAGCCTGTATGGGGAATAATTGTGTTTGCCCATGTTGTAACCATATGGTTTGGCCAAAAGTGTCCCATATGTGTTTCCTTATTCAAAAGACATATACAGGTGACCTATGTGGGTCCCACTTTTGGCCCATATAAGGAGCCTATATGGGAATATTTGTGTTTGCCCATGATGTATCCATATGGTTTGTCCAATAGGGTCCCATGTGGGTTTCCTTATTCAAAACACATATACAGGTGACCTATGTGGGTCCCACTTTCAGCCCATATAAAAAGCCTATATGGGAATAATTGTGTTTGCCCATGTTGAACCCATATGGTTTGGCCAAAAGGGTCCCATATGTGTTTCCTTATTCAAAACACATATACAGGTGACCTATGTGGGTCCCACTTTGGACCCATATAAGGAACCTATATGGGAATAATTGTGTTTGACCATGTTGGACACATATGGTTTGGCCAAAAGGGTCCCATATGTGTTTCCTTATTCAAAACACATATACAGGTGACCTATGTGGGTCCCACTTTGGACCCATATAAGGAATCTATATGGGGATAATTGTGTTTGCCCATGTTGTACCCATATGGTTTGGTTAAAAGGGTCCCATATGTGCTTCCTTATTCAAAACACATATACAGGTGACCTATGTGGGTCCCACTTTCAGCCCATATAAGGAGCCTGTATGGGAATAATTGTGTTTGCCCATGTTGTAACCATATGGTTTGGCCAAAAGTGTCCCATATGTGTTTCCTTATTCAAAAGACATATACAGGTGACCTATGTGGGTCCCACTTTTAGCCCATATAAGGAGCCTGTATGGGAATAATTGTGTTTGCCCATGTTGTAACCATATGGTTTGGCCAAAAGTGTCCCATATGTGTTTCCTTATTCAAAAGACATATACAGGTGACCTATGTGGGTCCCACTTTTGGCCCATATAAGGAGCCTATATGGGAATATTTGTGTTTGCCCATGATGTATCCATATGGTTTGTCCAATAGGGTCCCATGTGGGTTTCCTTATTCAAAACACATATACAGGTGACCTATGTGGGTCCCACTTTCAGCCCATATAAAGAGCCTATATGGGAATAATTGTGTTTGCCCATGTTGAACCCATATGGTTTGGCCAAAAGGGTCCCATATGTGTTTCCTTATTCAAAACACATATGCAGGTGACCTATGTTGGTCCCACTTTGGGCCCATATAAGGAGCCTATATGGGGATAATTGTGTTTGCCCATGTTGTACCCATATGGTTTGGCCAAAAGGGTCCCATATGTGTTTCCTTATTCAAAACACATATACAGGTGACCTATGTGGGTCCCACTTTGGGCCCATATAAGGAGCCTATTTGGGAATAATTGTGTTTGCCCATGTTGTACCCATATGGTTCGGCCAAAAGGGTCCCATATGTGTTTCTTATTCAAATACATATACAGGTGACCTATGTGGGTCCCACTTCGGGCCCATATAAGGAGCCTATATGGGAATAATTGTGTTTGCCCATGTTGTACCCATATGGTTTGGCCAAAAGGGCCCCATATGAGTTTCCTTATTCAAAACACAGACATGTGACCTACGTGGGTCCCACTTTCGGCCCATATAAGGAGCCTATATGGGAATAATTGTGTTTGCCCATGTTGTACCCATATGGTTTGGCCAAAAGGGTCCCATATGTGTTTCCTTATTCAAAACACATATATAGGTGACCTATGTGGGTCCCACTTTGGACCCATATAAGGAACCTATATGGGAATAATTGTGTTTGCCCATGTTGGACCCATATGGTTTGGCCAAAAGGGTCCCATTTGTGTTTCCTTATTCAAATCACATATACTCATAACCTATGTGGGTCCCACTTTGGACCCATATAAGGAACCTATATGGGAATTATTGTGTTAGCCCATTTAAGACCCATATTGGTTGCCCAAGAGGGCCCCATATGTGTTTCCTATTATGAGCCCATGCCCTCATTTCCCATTAACATCCCAACTAGGACCCATATAGGGAGCCTATGTTTTTTAACCCATGTGGGGCCTACTACACTAACCCAAGTGAGTCCCATATAAGATGCCCATAATAGGACCATGCCCACTTGGTACCCATGTAGCCCAAGTAAAACCCATGTGGGGCCCACATATACATGTTGGCTGGGTCATGTCATCACTCTGTCATGTTCGCATGCTTAATCGCCAGCAAGAGCCTGTATCCCCGCCCGCCCCGACCAGGTACGGTAACCGTTAACGTTACTGTCGTTCACAATGTCCAACGAATCCGCTTTAGTTGAGAGCATCGGCAGAGCCGTCCTGGCGGCTATCCAAAATGTTTCAACAACGACAACAACCGCCTCCGGGCCACCACATGCCACCACATCGGTAAGTATGTTTTTCAAATCACGTAGCATTCGATTTTTTGTAAAGGTTAACTTAACTAAACTGGCAAAAGAGATTTGTTACTAGCAACAAATGAACTTTATGTGTAGCACATGTGTTTCTATAAAGCGTAAAACTCACACGTTTAACGTGAGTGATGCAGTAAACCATGGTTTTATTGTGGTAAAAGTGTAGTAACCATGTTTTTTTTGTGTGTATCGATTTCCACCAGCAAAATCATGGTTTTACTACACTAACATGGTTTAACTATGGTTTTGGAAAACCATGGTTGTCAAACCCATGGTTATTTTGTGGTTACTACGGTTTACCACAGTTACCATGTTTTTTGGTTTTAACCGTAGTAAAACCATGGTTAATTTTCGTAAGGGTAAGATTATGTGAAGATTTGCTGAGCAGCAAAGCATGATTCATTAGATAATTTAGCATTACAGCTAACGGAGGCTACTTCTCACCTTACAAATTACACTAAATTGTTGGTCAAATGGAAATCTGCCTCTGTCCTCTGTCAGACATCTCACCTTGGCTTAACTTACCTGTTGACCTTTACTCACAAGATAAAACCATTCTCTGCTTGGCTAGAGAGAGAGAAATGCTGATGGAGGACAGCGGCAGTCATAATGATAAAGACATTTAATTTAATGTGAATAAGGTACCAGAGTCAGAGTGCATACTGTAAAAAAGCATAAAATGTATCTCTCTTTGTTTCCGTTACCAACAGGGGTGCAAACTCCTCAGGGGTGAAAAAGGTGACAAAGATACAATTGCTAATTTTATATATATATATATATATATATATATATATATATATATATATATATATATATATATATATATATATATATATATATATATATATATATATATATAATTTGTATTTTCATTTTAATTTTAATAGTTTTATTAATTATTTATTCATTGTAAATCTTATTAATTTGAGCATTTACTAATACATTTTTTAAAATCAAATTTGAAACTGTTAACCACAAACTAACATCAATTACTGTAATGACATAAACAAGAATTAATAAATGCTTACAATATATTGTTCATCGTTTGATCATAATGCATTTACTAATGTGAACAAATACAAAGCGTTTAGTGTTACAGAAACTTATTTAAAAAAGAAACTAAGTATTTCCTATTATTCAGTAAACCTATACATAAACAAACAATTCAGGGTTTGTTCTGTTCACAGTAGGGCTGTCGCGGTAACCGCATGACCGCGCTACTGAAAAGCCCAACCGCATGGAAAAAAGCAACCGCAACAACCGCGCCTTTCACGTTAAATTAATGAAACTATATGCCGCCTTGTTTTTCACGACATACTGTACATGTATAAAAAAGGCCAAATAGATTGTCAAGAGTTAAGAGAGTAGGCCAATTTGTTTTTCGTAAATTTCAATAAAAAATGTAATACTTCATATTTCGTTAAATCATACAGTGAATGTGTGAAAAAGTAAAACTGAGATGACAGAATATCTGTGGTGTCGTCTGCCTCTAGATGCAGTTTTAAAGATTAAAATTACTGATAAATATAACTGATAAACACAAATGACGCCAAAATATAACTGGTTGCTTACCAGCATTAAAACCTCATAAGCGTCCGCTCCGTGGATGCAGCCAATATAACGCTGCGGTTGCTTTTGTGAACTTAATGCACACTTGACTTTCACCTAGACATTTAGATATGCAAGTTTTTCATCAACAGTATCTGCGTGAAAGATTTTAAACATTGATGATTATCTGCCGACTCGACTGTTTCATCCCAGCATCCTCTATACACGGAGAGTCTGCTTTATTAACGGCTTTTCCTTCGGTCCGCGTGAACTAAACGTTTCCGCTTTTTACTTTTTTACTCGCATATATTTCTACATATTTTCGACAAAGGAAGACACAAGATATAATGTAAGTTATTATAGATAGCATTTAAGCTTGTTCTGAAATGATGACAAATCTGTGTGACTAAAAATGACCTCTCCAGCTTAATTTAGCCAAAATAATGATACATTACATTCGTTTTCATACTTTATATATACACGTTAATTTATCTACTACTGTATTATTAAAAATACCCTAAATTATTATGCACTGCCTTCTGTATTGCATTCGTTTTGTACATTTACAGGTGCACAAATACTGGCTAATTTTAACTTCTTTAAGTTATTAACGATGCTCTGTTAATTTGCGCTTAACAAACCTAAATGATGTTCTTTAATTTATTTTTGTTTTCTCAAAAATATATTTAGCTGTAGTATAGCTTGTGTTAATCTTTTTTTCATAAGGGGAAATACATGTAGCCTACCCTTCTTCTATTAGTTGACCTCAATGTTCTGGATTTTAAAAAATAATTTTCTTTTAGTAAATGAAGGTGGTAACCGCGACAGTTCACAGTCATAGCTATATTATGAATATGAACCCTGAACGAGCAACTCGAATTCAATTCCTATACAATTCAATATACAAATATTACAGGTATTAAAGGTAGAAAAGGGATTTAGTTAAGAGCAGTGATAGATTTCTTTCAATGCCGTTTTATTAATACAAGTGACAGGAGCAAAATTAGGTAACTTCCCCTTTAAGACCAAAGTCCGGATCTAAATAGTCGTGTTTATAAGGACACTTGCAAAGACGGGAATTTTGACGTATGTGTGTAACTTATTTGATGCTAATACAGCGGCAAAATACTCACAAGCTCAATGAGAGGCGGATGCGCGACTTGCACGCTCCTTTCAAACTGAAACAGCTAACGCGCGCATATAGCACTGTTGTTTTTGTTTCAACGGCTTAAATCACATGTTTTAAAACTGCGGTGCTTAAATACCTGTACAAATGTTAAGTTTTGGTGACCACGCGAACAGCAATGTGATGTGGGCGCGTAACCTTGATTAGAAAATACTACGAGTTAAGTGTGTGCGCTCATTCTGCACAGACTGTTTAATCTTCGGGAGCAAATAAGGTTTCTATAAATTGTAAAACATAACCCGGCAAACTGGCTAGTGATTTGACATCATTACCACAATATCTGGAAATTTTTTTCATATTTTCATTCATTGCGACCCTGTCGTAGACCCCCCTCACCCCTCGTTTTCAAAAACTCATCGGATCTAGACGAATCACAAGGATGACCTATTTTGGATTAAAAACGGCGAATTTCGCCGAAAGGTGACAAGTTTGCACCCCTGTACCAATCTCAACCATGACCTTTGATTGCTGAGCATGTAAACATTAAAAACACATGAAGTATAATGTTGCTAATATTTTGCTAATGTCTCTTCAGGTTCCCACCACTTACAATTACACACCGGGGCCAGCCACACCCACCACCTCCACTGGGACATCATACCGCTCGGTATACTTGCATAATCATGTAACCTAGCTGGCTGTTTGTTGTTGTTTTTTTATTTATTTGTGTGGTGTAATGTTTCAGGATTAGTTCCAATCATGATGGCCTATTTTACACAACACCAGTGTTTTGATTTAATAAATTGCTTATTGACAAAAAAAGTTTAATGAACCACCATCAGTTAGTTGGTTTGCATCTACAGTTTGCATTCACAATTAACGAAAACGAATTGCTCTCTTGTAATGCACAAGTGTCTCTGTTTTCATTGATTTCAGGTTCCCTTTCCATCAGTTCATCAAAGGACTGCTACACACTCACGTTTTGTCAGAAAAAACAAAGCCTGCAAACACTATACAAAAGATGTTGTGTGCTTGCCTTTTTCGTCAGCATCAACATTCCGCATTCCAAGGGGAGACTCAAGAGCAAATTTAGCACGCGATGGCCTTATTGGGAAGATCTCCTTTACATCTGACTGGTCTGAAGCACAACTTAAAGAAGAAATGACCGCCATTTTCAGAAGAACGTTTGCATTGTCTATGGGCCAGTCTTTCCCATTCGAGTATTTGAGTACAGTCAAGGGATGCAAAAGACTAATGAAACCAAATGTCTCAAGCAGTTTTCTGTGGGGTGGAAAAGAAGTTGCCTCGATTAGTTCAGCCACTTGTCTCTATATAATGGCATCAATAAGCAAACCTGTACAGGTAAACAGTTTACATGACAGTACAGGGTTTCAGTTATGGGCAGCATTTCAATGTGTTAGAAGTAAAAATATTTATGTTGCTTATTTTGCTTCTTTACATAAATAACATCAATTTTTTTTGTTATCTCAGTGTTAAATACTTAACTACCACTTGCTTGATGTATTATTTATCACTTTTTTTTCTCCAGGAGGAACCTGAGGAACTCTCCGATAGTGACTTTGAAAGTCCTGTGGGCTCGAGAAAGAGAGGTGGGTTTGAGAATATGAAATGTTGTTTCGCAACAGGTTGTAGTCACAGTCAACAGTTATTTTTTTCACAGCAATGCAATGGGTTTATCATTCATTTATAACATTTTTTATCTGTTCTAATTCTGCTCATTCCAAATTCAGATATGGGTAATTAATTAAAAATGTTAAGTACTTTGCTTCCAGTTTCTTGTGTGTGTGTGTGTATGTATGTATGTATGTATATGTATGTGTATATGTGTGTGTGTGAGTGTGTGTGTGTGTGTGTGTGTGTGTGTGTATTCCCTTCTTTTGTCCATAACATGTCATTTAGTTCATGCAGTGTCACCTTCCACAAGTGAAAGTGAGCTCAACAGTCAAGGCAGTGAAAATGAGAGACTGCAAGAAAGTCCATCACATCAAAGAAGTAGGTTAAAGCGTTTATATTATATTTTCTATAGGCTGTATGATAACTCTGTTCAAACCCCGGTCCAGCCCTGGTCCTTTCTGTGTTGAGTTTGCATGTTCTCCTGTGTTTGTGTGGGTTTACTGCACCATCAAAAACGCGCACATTTAGATTAATTATCCAGTCAGTGCCCTTGACCGAGGCACTGGCTAAGAATCTGGAGTTGGTTCACGGGCGCTGTGCTATGGTTGCCCCTGCTCCTGGGATGGGTTAAATGCAGAGGACAAGTTTCACTGTACTACATTGTTTGTGTGATTAATAGGGGTGTGACGAGACACTTAATCCACGAGACGAGACACGAGATTGGGTTCACAAGAACAATCTATCATATCTCTAAAATGTATTTAGTGTGGGGAACTGTTTTTGTTTTGACACTGTAAAATATAGAAGCTATCCACACCTCAACAGTTAGTGACTATTCAATGATTTTAGTAAATGGGTGTGTTCAGGTGAAGAGGGCAGTCATTTTAATGTTAGATTTTTGTGGCAGGGCCCTTTAGTGTACTGTAATTGAACTGTGTGCCAACCAACCCTTGGCCCAACCAGCCCTGCTCTCTCTGAATTTGATATTTTTTGGTAATCAAAAAAGACCCAAGTGAACAATAGCCTTTAAAATTACATAATAATGAAGATGCAATAATAATTTGGTTCAAATGAAGTATCAAAACCAAGTTACATTAAACAACATTATATTTGTAGCCTATGTAATAAACCTGCATTATGTATTATAACAAATGCCTGCAGGTGGCAATACTCGTCTCGCGGATGCTATCTTCACTTTCACTTTAGATGGAAAACATTCATTTTTAGCCAAACAATGTTTAAATCCATTTGAATCTTTAATATTTGTCCAATTCTTTACAATAGAAATGATACAGCCACTGTCCTTCTTGAGCAAGAACATGCAGACATTCATGTGAACTCTGTGTGAGGGTTTAATCTGCTGAGACACTTCTGACACTGATGAACAGAAAAACACACCTCAGATTTTATACCAGTTCCCAAACGAACATTATTGGAAACCTAAATAAAAAAGCACATGCAGTAAAAGAAAGAATATAATGCATGCACTGTAAAAGGTTCAAACTAGTGATGGTCAACCCGGATCTTTTTAAGGATTCGGGTTATTCTGAGTCACTCACTAATATGATCCGGGTTGTGCGAGTCACTTGAGTCACTTGAATCACTTGGTCAGAATCTCCTAGTTCCAATCGCTAATACTAATGCAACTCAGATCACGCATGCAGCTACGAGTCTACGACTCCTCTGCTGGCAAAAAAGGGCTCATGTGACCTGAGGAACTTGTAAAAAAACATGCATGTCCGTGGTAACATTATCAATAACATAATTGTAAAAGTTCGGTGTGTGTGTTTAGTTTTATTTCATAACGACAAATATATCAACACCACGTTTAAAAGATATGAGGCTTTGTTGAATTGGGACGTGGGAGGAACGTGTCCTGTTTCAGATTGACTTACAAGATCCACGATAGGCTTCGGTCAATGCAGTCACACAGTCACTCATCCGCGCAAGAACATGATCTTGTGAGTGAGTCCCAGACAGAGCGGCTCGCCCACTCCTGCACGGGTCCTGTGAGTGAACCACTCACGTCACTCTGAGTGACTCAGTCAACAAGAGGAGCCGTGTACGTCCGTCGGTGGCGGATCTTTATAGCAGCACTGCTGCAACAGTCCTCGTATTTAAAATTTTTAAACATTTGCAGCTTCTACCCAAAACATTGTGCCAGTCAAATATTGCAACAGATTAGTCTACATGAGTCAGTGGGTTAATAACACGAGCAAGGCTCGTTATTTCCTATACCAGGATTCAAGCTCTATGAGTTGAGTCACTCTTTGTGTGAATCCCCGAGCCGCCGACCAACTCAGTGTCGCGCGCACGCATCCCTTTGTACTCGGACTCGGAGCTGCAGAAAATTACGAGTGAGCTTTTGGCGGACATTTGGTGATGTAAATTAACTCGTTCGTGCAAGTTATAGAACATATGGCAGCTTATGTAGAGTTATGTGTTGTAATTCTGTTGTAAACATTTGAAGAGCTGTGTGTTTGATCCAATTTCTCATTTTTAAAGCAAAATCTGAGAGGATTCAACTGACTCGAGTTAATGGTCCCTAAGGACTCATGGTTCTCGAGTCATTTTAGGGATCGGGTTAAATGATCCGAGTTTCGAGTGACTCGCTCATCACTAGTTCAAACAGAAAGCTGCATCTTCCAGAGGTCGCATATGCAGGCTACATACATCATCAAGGTTTATTTCAGTTAACTGAGCATTACATTTGCAAGTCATATGCATATTACAACAATTTGCAATTAACTTAATAATTAGTAAACTTTATAATTGTTAATAGTCTCTAATAAGACTCTCATGCGACCTCAGAAGGATACAGTCTTTTATTTGAGAAACGGCAGCATTTCACCTCCACGTCGCACCAGATCTCGTCACACACCTAGTGATTAATAAGTATACCATCGCTGCCCAATGAAACTCACGTATGTCCAAAACGGTTACTTTTCAGGAAGTAAAAAAACACCGTATATCAAAAGCAGTTGAATGTAGCGTTGTCATACTTGGTACGGCATCTTTAAATGTAACCATATTCTTGCCAGTGTAAAGATATAATCCACATTTGACCAAAATTGAGTTTAAATGGACATACATGTATATTTTACAGTAACTGTGATCTATACGCGTTCTTCCGATCATTAATTAGAATGGCCAAGTCGCATTTCGTATTGACAGATGAATACGCTCAGTTTATTAAATAGCCTACGTCTTAATATTAAATAAACTAAGCGTATTTAACTAAGTATAAATTTATTAAATGTCTCTTGCAAACTATGAAGGGACAATAAATCAATACACTGACATGGTAATGCTAGACAGCTGGGGCGTCAGTTTGTGTAGAAAAGTTGTGGGGACAAAAGATCTGATAAAAACATTACTGCAGGACGGGAAAAATATTGAATAACGGCGCATCAAAAATGGGCATAGCGTAGGCCAGTCAACACCAAGAAAATACTCAGCATAAAACCTTCAACAATGTCGACATGTAACAGTCCCTGCAACACCAGCTCAACCGAACAGTGCAGCACCATACCGTAGAAAACAGCAGCGCTTTTAGTCAATGATTACAATGAATTTCATTACATATGTACAAGAAAACACACCATAAGCATACAACACAATATATGTGACACTAGACCACAAAACCAGTCTTAAGCATCGCTTGATTTTTCAGAACATTTTAACTTGATAACCTGCGCGAGGACGTGGATGTACTGAAGAGCTATTTATTTACATAATTTAAATTACTGTTAGTTTAAATGTACTTACATTAAACAACTATACATCATTAAAAAGTGTTTTGACTTAAGATTTAGTTTTTGACCTTTATTTTAATCTGAAAATCCTAGTGACAGTAATTTCTTCATTTTTGTCAGGAGTTATGAAAATGAAAAACGGTACATACCTTTAATTTGAAATATAACCCTCAGCCGCAGTCATTGATAAAAACACTCCTCCGTGATCGTCATGAAAGCACTCGATAAAACAACATCCATCTGGGCTTTTAATTCAAAGTATGCATATTTGGAGAAATATTACTTCAATTGTATATGTTTACTTCAAATTTCTGCAGGGTGGGTAATATTTCACCCATTTTTATTTCAAACATGGCGATATGAGCAAGTTTGAGTCTGCAGTCATTCACACTCAGTTTATTTTATTCATACGTGAAGCCGGAGGGCGCTAAAGTCTCAATATGAAAACTTTCATAGAAAGAATAAGACGTCAGAGCTCAGCAGCAGCTGTCAGTCAGACTTGAACTTGAACAGTGACCTGCAACGAGCGATCGCTGTTTTTATAATAACATGCAAATAAAGATGTTTTGATGTTTTAAAACCATGGAGACAATAAACACGATTAAGATTATATATGGTTTGTCTGTATTTTTAACGCTATGTCTGTTATTTTCATAACAGTACTGTATATTATAATGCTATGCTAAGCTAACAGCATAAATAACATAATTTTTTTTTTCGGTCTTATTTTATGATCCAAAGCCACATCAGATCACGCATGATTGTTTAAGCACTCGACTTTTGATGTTATAATCTGAGTTTTATTATAAATGCTTTTATTTGTAGTGTTTTGATGGTATGCTAAGCTAACGTACTAGCTGTTCTGTAAACATCTGCTGTCTGGAGATATGAGATATATGTTTCTAGGAATAATTTTGACTGGTAAAGCTTCTTTAAGGTAAGTTTCTGTTTGTAAGAAAGGACTTTAATAAAAAGAAAGTGAATTGAGACAAAAGGAGGAAATAAAACACTAAATAGAAATTATGAGCAATTATTAATAATAATAATAATAATAAAATAAACATTTAGACAGCCATATCCAGGATTAAAAGTTGCTAATGCCTCATCCGGATGCTTATTTAATGAGTCTGTTTAAAACACGGAGCAATAGGACAATAAACTGAAAGGATGTTGTGAGATATAAATAAACAAACATTAGCTTAGCATTTTTGCTGTTTTCTCTAAATAAATTTACATGACATGGGTCTAAAAAACATTTCATAAAATACAGAGTTTTAGAGGTATCATCTTCAGATTTAAAACAGAACATGGTCAGACCTGTGGCTTTATCTGCAGAGCATTTCTAGATTTCTCCAAGGCCAATTTCATTTAGATTTTCATAACAATATTTCATACATGTTTGGTGGAGTTTATAAAAAAGTATAATTTAAGCTCTCTATAACAACTTTTTTCATTATGACAGTAACTAATGTTCACCTCTTAATAAACTTCCAAGTGTCTGCTTTCAAATGAGACCAAACTTATACTTTTAGTGCAAAGACTTCATAAACTGTATCTATTTTAGTTTGTCTATGACAGTTTTTGTGGGGGGGTTTGGAAAATGGAATGAGGGCTAACAGGTTTAACCAAATGCTTTCAAAAAGCGGTGGGATGTCCCCAGCGTAAATAACACTATGCTAGACAGATACTTTGTTTGCACAGTCCTACCGTAATTAAGTCACTCCTAGATGTTCGCCTGGCGTCCGGGGGAAACGTTTACCTCGATGAAGGAAAGTCATTGTCATGTTTATTCGGCTATATCCAGTGCTGAGCTTCGATGAAACTTTACGAGACCGGCAAGATGCTTCACAGGCAGAAGATATGCGGCGTGATTGACAGCTTTGACACCAAATGGATATACGTGAAAATCAGATGACATGATTTCACAACTTTTCATTGGCCATTTAGGTATGTGACGCATACTGTATACGGAAATGAACCTGGACATTCAATCTGTCGAAAAATCTAAAAATCGTCAAAATGGACATATGCGAGTTTCATCGGACAGCGACGATACCCTTGACCTTGACAACTCAGTAATTACTGCTTTTTACTGCAAAAGTTAAGTTCACACGTTTTTAGGATTGAAGCCCTGATTTTCAGCTTAGCTGAGAGCAATTAACGAACTTTAACAAACAGTAATGTAATGTGTGATTCCAGTCTTCCGGCTTGTGTTCAATCCAAACAGTTGTATAAAAAGTATATATTTTTTTATTTATTTTATAAAATGAACGATCGTTTCGCTAGATTAGCCCCTCATCCTCAACTTGGATTGTGCAGATTGAAGTTAAAGCACTTCAAAGACTTTTGAAACTGCATTGATTTGGACTTGAAAAACTATGGTAACCATTTGAGCCCATTCTGTGAAGAAAAATCCAGAAACGTTTTCCTCAAAAAAACTTAATTTCTCTTCCACTGAGAAAAGAAAGACATGGATATCTTGGATGGCATTGTGGTGTGTGAATTATTAGGAATTTTTCATTTTGAGGTGAACTAATCCTTTAAGACTTTGAAAGTCGTGTAGTGTGACCAAAGCTTAACAAAAGCCAACCTGACAGAATTTAGGCATCAGTTCTTTTATTTAATTTTTATGGTCAGCCTCAAATGGATCACTGTAAGCAACCTGTATACTGTAGTTGGATTGGATGTCTTAATTCTTTTAGGCTGCCTTTTCAATTTCTTTTAAAGGAAAAACAATTAAAAATGGAATTATGGTTAAGTTGGATAAAATGAGATTAACATCATTACAAAAATATTTCCTTTTAACCTCCTTTTCTTTATGCAGTGCTGAGTACAGTGCCTTCATCACAGAGGGAAAGTGGGGCCAGAAGGCAGGAGACAGAGAGCAGCACTCAAGAAACTGAAAGTCAGGGCCAGGCAGAGGACCTGAGACAAGTGTTTCCTTATAATGTGGCAGACTTTGTGTAATATATTGTTTAGGCTTCATAGAAATACAGCAGTGTAGATGTTGGTCCGTTTACATTATGAACCATTATGATAAAAGTCTTGCTCTCTCTATCTCTCTTTCGCTCTCTATCTCTTTTTCGCTCTCTCTCTTTCGCTCACTCTTGCTCTCTTTCTTCGCTCTCTCTCTCTATCTCTCGCTCTGTCTATCTCTCGCTTTCTCTCTATCTCTCCCTCTCTCTATTTCTCTCTCTCTTTCTCTCTGCTGAATTTTCTGCTGTCCCTGCTGTCCATTTGCAGCCCTGTTTTTCTGGAGGAAGATGAGGCTCTTGAAGAGGCTATTCAGCGTAGTCTACTAGAAGAGTTTGATGGACCTGCTGTTAATACTTTAAAGTAAGCATTACAAGTAATTTTTTATTACAATAAATATCTTGTTTACACCAGTGTAAACATTGCAAACAACATTGAACAGTTATGTCATTGTGCACTGAAGGTGATAGTGGAGTAAATGCACAGATAGTCAAAGGTCTATTTATCTTTGTCATTTTTAATATAGGTCATCTGAAATGCTGAGCAAAGAAGAAATTGCAGGTCTTCTACAAGCTCATAGTGAGAGAGTTATTACATCGGGAACAAGACAGATCTATTTCAGCCGAGCCAATGTTTGGACCACAGCCTTACGTGTGTTTAAGAGACCCAGTTTTGCAGAAAGCTGTGACAAGCTCTATGTCACATTTACAAGCGATGAACATGATGCTGTGGAAGATGCTGCTGACCTTGGGGGTCCCAGACGAGAGTTTTTCCGCTTACTGGTGAAGGCTATCTTCCAGGACAGTGGAGCTTTTGAAGGTTTTTTATTAAAAAAAAAAAATATATATATATATACTGTCTTCAAAAAAGCCGTTACTTTTATTTTGGTGGAATGCATTATCAAAATAATTTTGATTTCATATTACCAAACAAATAACTAAAAATGCAAACTTTTCTTGTCATAGGTAACTATTAAGGGAAAAGCACAGTCTACATAGAACTTCTGTAAATGTTGTTGGTTAAATGCAGTAATTTGAAAAAATAACATTTAATCTGTAATATTTTGATCAAGTAATATTTGATCAAGTAATATTTTACTTGTTATAGAAAACACGTTTTTACCGAAATTAGTCAAAATGAATTTATTGCATTTTGGAACCAAACTCATTTGTAATTCAGTATATTATACAACCAGACAAATCCAGGAAACGTACAAATTTATTTTATTTCTTACAACCCATGAAGCTGTGCCTATCTAATGTTTATGTACCACAAACAAGAATAGAGATGTTATCTGATTGCTTTTCAGAATAAAATTTTCACCAAAATACCTATACAGTAATCTATTAGTCACTCATTCATTTATTGAGTCAGGCTTTCTTAAAGGGATAGTTACCCCAAAAATGAAAATTCTGTCAACATTTAAAATGGAAAAATTATATAAAAATGGAAGTAAATGGGGTCCACGAACAGTTTGGTTACAAACATTTATCAAAATATCTTGCTCTGTGTTCATTAGACCAAAGAAATTTATATAGGTCTGTAACAACATGAGAATGAGTATATGATGACAGAATTTTCGTTTTTGGGTTAACTATCCCTTTAAACCTGAGTATTTTACTGTCTCAAGTCAACAATTGTTTCCCTTTGCTTTTAGATAAAGAGCTGAGAGACACATATGGGGACAGGACTCTAACCAGCAGTGAGGAGGCATTCCTGAAGACTTTGAGACCTGGTCACATCCTGGCATTTGCTACAGGGAGCAGCAAATTCCCAGCCATTGGCTTTCATCCATCTCCTAAATTAATGTTTATTCATGATGAAAAAAAAACATCTTCCCATTGCGCACACTTGTGCAAATGAGCTTCACCTTTTTGTAAACACAAAAACAATGGCTGATGATGATGAATTTAACTACTGCTTCCTAGTAGCACTAATGAATGGATCTTTATTCAGCACCAGAGGCGATTCTAGGGTTAGAGCTTTAGGGGTGCTGAGCACCCAATGAGCTCCGCTGCCACCACCCGCTCTTTTTTCCTACAGAAACCAATAATATGTATATTGTAAAATAGCTTTCATTTTAACATTGGTTCAACTAACTCCAAAATAAAGATTTTTTGGAGACCTTTCAGGCATGAAAATGGGTCAGGGGTGAAAAAGATGAGAAGAATATTACCCCTAGGGTCCGGGAGCATGCTCCCCCTTAGAATTTTTTTAAAATTACATATTTTAAAGCATCAATCTGGTGAGTTTTCAGATGCATTTTTTGCCAACCTTTTTATTTCTAATTAATGGTGAGCTAGCACATTTTTGCCATTAATGCCATATTAAAGTCTCAGGACAAAAGGTGGGCTACACCAGCAGTGTGGGTATGGCTTTATGTGAATATACAGTGTATTGTTTGCCTTTGTCGAAATGACAAATCTCCTAATTTATAACTTTTATGCCTACAACATATGGTAGGTTTATTAATAGTTTGTTAATTTGCAGCTTTTCTTTTAACAGTCCTTTAATTGAACCATTACCTTTACTATATGTCTAAAACAAAACACTTGTGACTCCTGCACTAAGGGTTAAAGACGTTATCACCTTCATATTAGTCTACATGTGACAAACTAAAAAAAATATTTATTGTCTAGTTTGATAGTCAGACAGTTAGTGATTTCACACATAACTTACCGGTAGCCTACTGGTGGTATACAGTGATATGTAGTTTGTTTTCACTCTGTTCCAAACGCCATGTTTTCATGACGACTGACCAGAAAAGACGCACGTGATGTCATGTTTACATGACTCCCGATTGTTAAAATAAGTCTCAAATTAACGATAAATCATACAATAAACTTTAACAACGGAGACACACGTATGCAACTACCCACTGAGACGCACTGCATGCGTCTTGCGGAAGAACATTGTAACCGGCGCTACTTCTCTCCGTTTAAGTCTATGGACGAGTCACCCAGGTACTGTGCTGCTCCGCAGCGCGCGGGTACCCGCCGGACTTAAATAATCCGAAAATAAACACTTATTATACGTGTACCATGGTGATTCATTATAAGACAAAAACACGACTTGAAAGATTGATTCGTGGTGTACTCGCTCATTATAAACATAACGTAAACATTTTGTAAGATTTGAACAAAAAAAGTTGCATCACAACACTATCTGATTCTCACTCTGCGTGTGTTTCACGCTGAATGACGGACGGGCTAAGCGATGCAGGTACAGAGAAGTAGAACAGGATGACACCATTTGCTAAGCGGGGAGGTTTTCATTTTCTACCTTATTATATATTTTAAACCACAAACTACGGAGTATGTTTTGGACATTATTTAACCTGGCCAAAGACGAACGAACATTTAGAATAATTAAATTTCTTGCCCCAAGTTTTAGGGGTGCTGAGCTCCTTTTTAGGGGTGCTGAAGCACCCCTAAAAAGGGGCTAGGCTCGCCCATGTTCAGCACCATTTAAACAAACAGTTAATTTGTTAAAGAACCCCTGCAGTGTATCAATCAATCAATCAAATTTTATTTATAGAGTGCCTTACAACAACCAAAAGGAGCACAAGGCGCTTTCCAGTAAAAACATCAACAGTAGATAATAAAATGCATCAATGAACAATAAAATATAACAACGATAGACAATAAAATATAACAACACACTATACATAAAATAGCAATAGAAACAAACGCTACGTGTTAAAAGCTTGTAAGAATAAATATGTTTTCAGCTGCGATTTAAAAACACTCAGCACAGAGATGCTTCGTAAGTGTGCTGGAAGTGCGTTCCACAGCTTTGGTCCCTGGACTGCAAATGACCGGCCTCCAAACTTTTTATATTTAAATTTAGGAATAATCAGAGAGGTATGTTCTGAGGAGCGAAGAGTTCTGGATGGTTGATAGACTGTTATTAGTTCAGCAAGGTAGGCTGGTGCCAGATCATTGATGACTTTGAACACGAACAACAAGACCTTATACTCCACCCGAAACCGCACAGGAAGCCAGTGAAGTGAGCGGAGGACAGGGGTGATGTGGGAACGTTTGGAAGTGTCCGTGAGAAGACGTGCTGCCGCGTTTTGCACCATTTGAAGCCGATTGAGGAGTGATTGATTAAGTCCAGTGTAAAGAGCATTACAGTAGTCTATCCTCGAGCTGATGAAGGCATGAATAGCCTTTTCAAGATCAGCTCGGGATAAGAATGATTTGACCTTACTGAGAAGTCTTAGCTGGTAAAAACTTGCCTTCACTACTGCACTAATCTGCTTATCAAAATGCAAATTATTGTCAAAAATAACACCCAGGTTACGAACGGTAGGTGCAAACTGAGGTGTTAGAGGACCAAAATTAAGCGGGGTACTGGGTGAATCCGGGCTAAACAGGATGTACTCAGTCTTTTCTTCATTCAGATGAAGGAAGTTCTGGGAAAGCCACTGTTTGATATCCTGAATGCAATTATGGAGAGGGTCCAGTGCAGAACAATCACTCAGAGTCACAGGAAGATAAATCTGGAGGTCGTCTGCATATAAATGAAACTGAACGTTGTGCTTAGAGATGACTTCACCAAGTGGCAGCATATAGAGTGAGAACAATATAGGACCGAGAATAGATCCTTGAGGCACACCAGATGATAGAGGAGCAACCGAAGAAGAGTAGTCATTTAGCATTACTGAAAAAGTTCTGTTAGATAGGTATGATGAAAACCAGTCTAGCACTACTCCCTGTAGTCCAACAACATGTTGGAGACGAGAAATGAGGATGGCATGATCCACGTGTCAAATGCAGCTGTTAGGTCCAATAACACCAAAACCATAGAGCTCTTAGTATCCAGGGCTCGAAGAATGTCATTTTGGACCCTCAGTAACGCTGATTCGGTGCTATGTCTAGACCTAAAACCAGACTGAAATGTATCACCAATGCCGTGCAGTTGAAGGTGAGACTGAAGCTGTGCATAAACGAGCTTCTCCATCAATTTAGAGAGGAATGGAAGGTTAGATATAGGACGGAAGTTGGATGGTATGGAGGGATCAAGGTTGGGCTTCTTAAGCAACGGTCTAACAATAGCATGCTTGAGTGCAGCGGGAACAGTCCCCACAGTGAAACAGCTGTTTATGAAGAAGACAAGGAAGGGACCTATGGTGTCAACAGCCTCCTTCAAAATCTTAGCAGGAACAGCGTCTATCGGGCAGGTGGTAGGCTTCAACTCGTGGACTGCTTTTTTGAGGTCCACAAGATCGAAGTTCTCTAACACACATTGCGCCGCACGAGAAGACACGGCAACAGCGGGAACTTGTGGCTTCAACTCGTGGACTGCTTTTTTGAGGTCCACAAGATCGAAGTTCTCTAGCACACATTGCGCCGCACGAGAAGACACGGCAACAGCGGGAACTTGTGTAATAATTTGCCTGACAGACCAGACCTTGTTCAAGAAATAGTCTTTAAATGAATTGCATGTGTGTTCAGAGACATCATTCAAAGTTACAGGTACCGGATTTATGACAGAATTAATAGTGCTGAACAAAATTCCAGGGCGGTGACTGTTGCTATTAATGAGAGTAGAAAGGTACTGTCCTTTAGCTTCCTTCAGTGCACTCTGATAGGAGGCAAGACTGTCTCTAAACATTTCCAGTGACACCTGCAGCCTATCCTTCTTCCATTTTCACTCAGCCCGTCTGCACTGGCGCCTCAGAGCCC
Source organism: Misgurnus anguillicaudatus (assembly GCF_027580225.2). Lineage (NCBI taxonomy): Eukaryota > Metazoa > Chordata > Actinopteri > Cypriniformes > Cobitidae > Misgurnus > Misgurnus anguillicaudatus. The sequence goes on along the minus strand of NC_073357.2, from coordinate 20,283,805 downwards.
GAGTTGTATCATTGAGCCAGGGGTCCAACGGACCATTGGTCGACTTCACCTTATAGGGCGCAACAGTATCCATGATCTGGGAACAGATGGTATAGAAGGAGGAGAGTAAAAGGTCAGGACACAGAGACGATGTTAATTCAGCAAAAGAGGCGAGGTCAGAAACAGAGATGGCAGCAACTGAAGAAGTTTATTTTAATCTTTAAATGTGCATCATGAGTTTACCATTATAATCTGTGTGGTGTCTTATGTGGTGTCTTATGTGAGTCAGGATTTTAAAAGCCATCTGTGTGGTGCCTTATGTGTTAGAGTTTTAAAAGCCATCTGTGTGGATTGAAGAAAAGATGTGTGCATTCATGTCTGGCACAAAGGGAATAGCCCAGGGTCAAATAGGTCGTGGGAAGGAGCCACGGGTCTGAGGAATGTCATGGGTCTGAGGAATGTCATGTGGTTTTAGATTACAAATCCTGTGTTGTTTTGGCCATAAGGGGAGGAGCCAGGACCTGTATATTTGCCAGGCCCTGGCTTGGAGGGGCAGACTGGTTTGGAGATTCCTCCCAGGCCGGCCAGACTGGTTTTGGGAGGATTAATCAGGGCGGCCTCGGCTTTTATTTTGTCCGGAAAATAAAAGTCTATCTCTTGAAATCAGAACCTAAGACTGAAGATTGTTTCATTGGAGGAAAAGGAAAACCACAACATTTGGTGCCGAAACCCGGGATAGAAAAGAGCTGGACAGTCACACCACCTGGGCAAATCTGACGAGCAACACAAACAACGTATGGCCATATACAAGGTAAGCACTTTTTTGCTTATTAATTGTGTTGTTTGCCAGAATTTGCTCCAGGTGGTGAGAAATTTAAGCTCTTCTAAATTTAAGAACCATATAGGCGAACTGGGTTTTGATTTCAAGGGTACAATCTAATTAAGGCATGCATGCAGGAATCTGTATTAAATTACTTTGGCTTTGATGATCAAGGTGAATTGAAACAGATTTTAAGTGAAGAGAACGCGTAAGAGTTGCCTGTATCTGTTGATTGTAAGTGTATGATACAGAAGTCTATACCAGTGGAAAGGAGGTGTATGGTATTGAGGTCAATGTCGTGTGGTTGGAAGTTTTATCGATATTGACAGTATACCGTGTAAAAGTGGTATATTTTATTGTTTTAGTTAACGACCGGGTTGATGGAGGTGTACTGGTCATTCGATTTGGGTATATAAGGTGATATCAAGAGGTGGCATATAAGGTTTTATGTATGAAAATATATGTACTCTGTGTGTTTGAATTTTGAGTGTGTATGCAGCTGCAGAGTTTGTTTGTTAGTGAGAGAAATGTGAACGTGCATCTAGCAGACAGGGAGAGAGTTTCCCTTAGGCAGTCTCTGTGGGCTGTTAAGGGGGGTGTAAGTGCTGTCCTTTGAGTGTATGGGGGATGACTACTGTGTTAGAGTGTGGAAGAATGAGCCCTAAGGAAATAAATAAATAAAATAAAGAGAAGCAAAATAAATAAAGGGTTTGACATAAATGCTAATTGGTTATTACTGAAAAATGGTTGGGTTAACAAATTGGTTTATAGGTTATCAAACATACATTTGAAATTTAAGGTTTGGTAAAAACAATTGACACCAGATGGGACATCAAAAGGAGCACAGAACCTGAGACCACAGCTGGCTTTCTCAATGGACAATGCAATCAGGTGGCCACCTAAAGAGATGAGCAGATTTGCTTGTTAAAAGATTGTATTGTTCACCTGAGATGGCTCGTGGGGTGGTCAAATCACAAATGCTCTTCCAAATTTAAGAATAAAAAAGGCAAATTAAAGATTACTAGATTAAATGATAAGAATAAAGGGTTTCATTTTCAAAAGGAATGTGTGCTAGGACAGATGATGGTTTATGGTGTGAATGCGTTTTATTTTTGTCGTTGAGTGGCTTGGATAAAGAGTTAATGTTAAGTTGAGAAAATGCCTAAGAAGTTTCGCGAACCTGAGTGTTACCGTGTCGGGGCAGACACGTTGGGGTTCGGAGAGAAGAGTTATTAAGTCCTGCAGGTCAGGTACGGTCTATGTGTTATTTGTCTTGTTGTTTTGGAAGGCCCGGGCTGATGAGAGATATTGTTTTTGTTTTATTTGTCATGTCGGATTGGTAAATTGTGTAAGTGAATCTTTTCCATGTCGATTGAAGTGTAGTGGAAAGATGAACTTGGACAGGTAGTCTAGATAGAGTTGTTTTATTTTATTTGTGTGAGAATGTAATGTGTCTGTGATATAGTAAGTCTGTGTGTGAACGTCTGAGATGAAAAGAGTGGGGGCTGAGTGAGCAGTGGGTGTGTCTTTCTTCTGTTGCTCTGTAGAGAGCACAGAGAGGTGTTGTGTTACAGGAGTGAAGATTGTTTAAAACTATAAAAAAAGGAGATTAAGTTTGAAAATATGAGTAAGAGTATGAATAAGAGACAGTTATAAATGCTGGGTATTAAAGATTAGAATTGAAGACATTGTGGTTCTGAGGTATTGTAGCCAAAAATATTAGTTATTAAAGTGAAGTATACAGCTACTTCTAGAAATTAAATAATTCATTTAAAGGATTGATTAAAAAAAAAATTGTGCTCAATAGGAAAAGATTGCTAGTCCAAAAAAGGACAGATGTTGGTAAAGGTATTTGATTCTATTTGACAAAACACTACAAAATATTATAAAGGAAATTTTATTTTAAAGACACATTGGAAATCTAAGTAACTATTTGGAGAATATATAAATTGGACAAATAAAAACAATAAGTTTGTGAAGTGGTTAATTGAGAAATAATTATAAAATATAAGGTGTGTTATATTGCAAAGAAAAGATTATGGCAGTCACATTAATGGAAAAATAAGGATTAAACAATTGTTGTGTGGAGAATTAAAAAATAAAATAATTGGAGTTCAAATGAGGAAACATTTGATGTGGCATTGTGTGAGGAGAAATACAATTAAATAAAAATATAAACTAATGAAAGATAAGAGGAGATAATTAACAGACAAAGAAATGCTCAAAGGGAGAAGGAGAGAAAGAGAGAGAGAGAGAGAGAAAGGGAGGGGGAAGGTCAACTCCCATAGCTCGAGGGAATTGTGGGATTAAGCAAAATCTAGTAGGAAGACAGAAGGATTCATAAACTATATAAAACAGCCCATAACTTCTGAAAACTTTGTCTGATATTCATTTTCTTTGTGAATTTTTATTCACTGGTTTATGTCGATTGCAACGATATCTCGTTTGTCAGTTTTCAACATTCTGTTCATATCTTATTTCATAGCATATGTGAAGTAGTTTTTTCGCTACTACTTTTGCAAATTAAGTCTATTTTATGCCAGGCTCTGCTCACATAAACTTTGGAGCAATCCGCACCGAAATGACCAAACACATTTTTGATATTCTCTGCCATTCCCGAGAAATACCTGTCCAAAGTTGACTGTCCCTGTGACATTGTCTCTTCGTCATATTAAATTATTATGACTGTATTATAACATGTTGTGCATTCCTATACAACATGTTTTTCTTGACTTAAACTTTAACTCTTCTCACTTAAACTATCTGATTCTCATATAAATTGTAATTTTCTTATTTCTGCTCTGCAATGTCATGTCTGCACCTTCCTTCCTCCATTTGAATGCTTGCAGCTCTTAAAACCTTGGCGAGCTACACTGCCTGTGTAGCTCAGTCTATTAAATCGTATGCATCGAAACTCAGAGGTTAAGGGTTCGAATCCCATCTGATGCATGTATTATGTTTTTCTATTAATATTTGTTTTGAGTTTATTCTCACCTATTATTCTCAACCAGTCTGTTTTTCATGTTCTGCACGGCTTGCAATTTGGTGGCCAAGCATCATCACCAGTTCAAAAATGCAGTAGCGGCCATTTTGAAAAGTACAGTATTCAGTTTTTTTGCTACTACTTTTGCAGTGTTTGTTGAATTGTTACACAATTTGGCTCAGATTATCTTTGGACCGAGCCACGTAGAAATGACCAAACAGAATTTTGAAATTTATCTTTGTTCAAAAGTAATACATTTGTCAACAGGAATAACTTTTAAACCATTTAATAAACTAAACTTCTACGGAGAATATTTGATAGGGAAATCTATGCCTTCCCAGTAGCTCAACCAAATGTGTGATGGGCATGAAATCCAGAGGTTGGGGGTTCAAATCCAGCGTAGGGCAGCAATTAAAATGGTTGACAAATTTGTGTCATGCAGAGTCAAATGTTCAAACAGGTTTGACTACCTACAGGGGATTTAAAAAAATATTCTCTTCTTGAGAAAAATCTCTCCAAACTTGAACATACACATTGTCACTACAGCAATCTAGCTTAAGCAGCTGTCTGTATGTATGTCTACCCTGTAGCTCAACCAGAGGAGTGACAGGCATGTAATCTGGAGATCATGGGTTCAAATCCTGGCTAGGGCAGCACTTGAAGCCTCTTACTTTAGAGTCAAAAGCTTCAATTCATTATTTGTATTTTACTTTATTATTTTTACAGGTATTATTTCATTTGTGCTCTTTTGGTTTAAGTCTCATGTGTAACATGTATGATTAGGGGTGTCACGATTCTCCAAATCCTCGATTCGATTACATTTTCGATTCTAAGGTCACGATTCGATCCGATTCTCGATTTTTACATATTTTTTATATGGCATATAATTTAGACAAAAATGATATGCCATTATTTATTATTATTATTATTATAATACTTTAACATTAACATGCACATTGCACAACTCGCATGGGGGTTTGTGGGCTTCACTTAACGCGAGAGCTTGTAGAGAGAGGATTCCTTCTTGCACGCACATGACTATGCGCGGTTGGCTTAATGGATCGGGCGGATGACGTGACGAAAAATAATATTTTAATTAAATTCGGGCGGGTGCCGGATCGACTGCTTGTTAGTAGCTCTGTCCTTCTAAGCAGCCTCAGAAGTTCAAGAAAAGAACTGAAATGAGACGGTCTAGCCTTCTAAGGACCCAAAATTTGCGTCACCTGCTGCACACGCCCCCAGTAGCGCCCACCGCGCCTGTCAGCAGAAAACAGCGGAGACATTTCTGACTTATTAAAATAAATGTGTAAGCAGAAAAATATTAATTTATTTTAGAACATATGACACATTGATGTAGATTAATCTATTCAACAGCATATCATATAATCAACCTAGAAATATACGCAACATAAACAGAATAATATTAACACAAAACATAACTTATAATACTAAAACAGTGACAAGAAAAAGTTTTCTAATAAATACACAGTTTTATTTAATAAAGCTTTTAATTGTTTGGGATATCCTCGGCTGTTAAGGATCCATTCGTTCTATCATTAACAGCGCGGAGAAATAAGGACGCATTTTGACACAGCTCTTATCAACGCTGGCGAAGGAGGAACGTGGCAAACTCAAAAAATGAGAATTAAAAACAAAGGAAATAGAATGTCAGAAAGGGTTGCCTGGAATAAGTTTTACAACGTGGTAAATCAGGATGACACCAGTGCAGGCTATGTAATTCGTGAGTTTAATTTAGGCTATTTATTTATTTATTTTTGTACCTGTGCGCCGATCGAAGACGGAGTTCACTGATGATATTCAAGAGGTTTCTAGTCTCGCGGCTGTCATCAGCAGCGCCTTGCATCGCCCAGTCAGCGGGTGGCGGGCGGGTGCAGTTTTGAAAACTGGTCAGAAACGTTGGTGCGCATGGATGGTGGACGGATGATGAGTTTTTTATGCGGTTGCGGATGAAATAATAGTCCATTCGCGCATCTGAATTCTGAACATAAACTAAAGTAGTAATCCTTATGTATTTGTTCAGTTTTATGCGTTTCATGCAAGCTGAGGCAAACTATCCTTTTGTTTAAGTTGTAAGTTAACCCGCTGCATCTTTGCGCCTCCCTCAATATCGCGCACGTGCAGAGAGCTGCACTCTGTCCGAAGTCAGATCACTGGTAATCCTGTTTATGATATGCATTTCAAGAAGTTGTAGCATCCCTCGTGTTTAAAATATGATCGCGTTCCGCTGGACAGATGTTTTTAAAAGGCATCTCTGAGAGTTTTTTTCCTCGCTTGGCAAGCCGACCGGACGTGAAATGGGGGCGTGGTAGCATCGACGATCCCATTTTTTAATTCGAAGTTCGAAGCTGTAAATTAATTTCGATCGATTTCGATTTAAAATCGAAATTGTGACACCCTTATGTATGATGCTTTGGTGGTTCAGTTGTTTTCTAGGTCAGCATTGGACTAATCGGTCCTTCTTTCAGCATGCAAATAAATATTATACTTCAAAATTTTATTTTTTCATTATGTTCATTCTCATCTCTGAGTCCTGTGTGCTGATAGTTCCCATACATATCTGCTACATTGCATTCTTCAATGGCATGTCCTTTCAGCTTCGTTGCGTGTTGCAGGACCATTATTGCTTGGCCCCGTATCGCTGTCTACAGCTATATTTATCAACTAATGTTGATTTATTGTGTTGTACGCAAAACATCTGAACTTCAGTCAGCTTTTTGGGGGGCTGAGCATTAATTTACTTTTTAAAGATTCCAACATCTAGTTGATTTTTAAAGATTCCAACATCTAGTTGATTTTTAAAGATTCCGACACCTAGTTGATTTTTAAAGATTCCGACATCTAGCTGATTTTTAACCCTTACCTATACATGTTGCTTGGTTCACTGTAAACCCGGCATGCTTACCGTTATGTTTACCTTTAAATGACATCAAAGAATATAATACAACTTACCGCATAAAAATAGAACGCCGTATATGTTAAAGATCCTTGACAAAAATGCTAAATAATATACATATCTATATTATCAGTGGTATATAAGGATCTTTCATAATGAACCGAATTGTTTATATTACCTAAGAACGAGCCATTTTCATCTCCATACAACGTGGGTTTACCTTATATGGAAGTCACCGTCATATACAGTAGCCCTAATCCTACAAACTGCTCTACAGAGCATGCTTCACCCCTACGTTGTCTCAGACGATGACATGTCTATCCTGTGACAGCTATCATATGCGTTTTAAAATTGAAGTCTTTTGCAGTTTACAATTTCACCACCTAGATACCACTAAACTTTACACACACCACCTTTAACTGGCTACTGTTTCCAAGATGCATTACGATCTAAGCCATCACACTGGGAGAGAGAGTACACCACGAGACATATTATTTGTCATTTTATTAGTTGTTGTTGACACAATTTAATGTAAAGTCTAAGATCTTATTAATTTATAAAAAATAACATCTTAAAGATAACTATTAGGACTGAAATTAAAAACCAGCGTATTAGCTGTGTACATTATGAAACTGATTTTATTTAATGTGTTTTACAAGTTAAGAAAAATTGAAGAGTTCCACATAAGAAGCAAGAAATCCTTTTCCTACGGGTGTGTAGAGCGAAGAGGATGATAGAGAAAATAAAGATGTGTTTTACCATGAAAGACCTTTCTTACTGACACTTTAATATTCTATAGCTTAATAACTCACACCGCTAACTACATGATGGGGGGCGTGTGAATTGCTGTGTTTAGATGGGACAGGTCAGGATTTTTAGGTTTCAAATCAGAGCCTGAAACTTAGAGCTCTCACACCTCAGATACGACGCTCTGGCATGTTCGTTTAGCGGCAAATTTGAAGGCTACTTTCAGGAATTCTCCAGTAAATTGTTTAAAGCAAAGTTTTTAACACGGCATAGCTCAACTGTGCGGGATTCAAGGAGTTGCAGACGCTATTTTGAGTACGCTGCAAGGACGACCGGAAGCTTAACAAAATCAGGGAGAGACTTGTGGACGTCAGTGATGCCACAGTTACTTTGAAAAAGTAATCTGATTACTGATTACTGATTACTCCTTTAAAAAGTAACTAAATTACTTTACAGATTACTTGATTTTAAAAGTAACTAAGTTAGATTACAAGTTACTTTGTTAGTTACATTCCAGTAGCTGCCAACACCCCCACTGCCTCAACATTAAAAATGACAACCGGTTTTGCCAACACTCACTTTATTGGAAGTGCATTTTTAACAGTAACGTCAACAATGTATCTCCTGACATTTTAAGTTGAACTGTTGTGTTTTAAAAAACTAAAATATGTATATATATATATATATATGAGTCTTTCTTGACTTCACTAAACATAAATAGGAGTGAGCAGGGGCCATTTTCAGAAAAACTTAATTTTAAAAGTTAATGTTTTAGACAGAGATATATTTTTGCTGTGGTCAATAACTCACAAGTGTGGTCTATCAAAACCAGCTAGAATTTTGAACAAATGTAAAACGACTTCTGTATAATTTCACTTTAAACAAGAGTAGTGAATTGTTACTTTTGACCTTGACAGCAGGGACGAAAGTAACACACAGGTGGGTCAAAAGTAACACAACAAAACATGATAGATTTTTGTGTTACACTTGTTTTTATTAAATATATATTACTATGACCTCTTTAATATGTAACTGCAAACTTATTTTGTAATTTATCTTTGTAAAAAATAATTAAATTACATTTTTATTTTAAATTTCAGTTTTATCAAATGTTTCAAAAGCAACCAACAGTACAAACTTAAATTGCTGAGACTAAAAAAAATTCAAAAGTTTGAACACTATGAAAATAAAATTAAATCAAATTAGAATAATATCAATTTTTTACCATATTATACACAGTATTAGCAGCGGGACAAAACTAACAAGTGTTACTTTTGACCCGACAGGTTCTACTTACTCTATAAACACGACATACTTTTATTTGGAAAAACTGAGAAGTCTTCAGGATGTTATATACCTTGTAGATTTATCAGTATTGTAACACATTAAACGAGAAAACAACGCGCTGTAAGAAAAAAAGACCGCTTTTGGAATGTACTTATCATGGTTGAAAACACAGTTCTGGATCTACACGTGGAAATTGGTGAGTATATAACGCGATATTTGTTAACTCTTTCAGAGGTTATGTGCTAATATGCTGTCATAGTGAGATTTAGATGTTATCAGGACTCGGAGAAAATCGCTTTGTTACTTTCGTTCTTCAACTCTCCCACACTTACTGGTTTTGCACTGAAGTCCAGCTTTTGTTGTTTGGGTAGTAGATGAACTCCTGCTCACTGCTTCGAATCACCGGGTGGGACTTGCTCTTAGTTTGACTGTCTGGTGCACCGTGCCGCGACTCCAAATGTTTTTTTTTTTAAATTGACGTAGTGTTTTTGTAGCTGCATCTCTCTTCTCTCTCCATTGTACGTTGTTTACGTTTGTGTCGCTTACACGTGACCTGAATTGTCCTCGTGCTGAAAACGTGACTTGTCGCACACCTGACTTCACTTCCCGAGACGCAAGAAGAAATATACAAGAAAATATATATTTTACTAAGGAAAATTTCAAAAATAGTAACGCACAGTGACTTGGATAAGTAACTTAAATCTGATTACTGGTTTGGAAATATTAACGCGTTAGATTACTCGTTACTAAAAAAAGTGGTAAAATTAGAGTAACGCGTTACTAAGTAACGCGTTACCGGCATCACTGGTGGACGTACATTGTGTAAAGTTGTCTACGACGCTGTGGATTCTTGAAAGGAGAGAACAAATGTCACTTGAGCGTGATCACAAACGCAAGATGCCGTACGTGTGCGGTCCTCCAGTTTTTAAAGAAATGCTTTCAGAACACTGCAGGAGTGAGCTTGTTCATCTTTTTTATGCGGTAATATCTGCAAATGCTGATGTGTGCTTGCCGCAAAATTACGGCGAAACTGATGCCGTGCGCGTAACCAACCTCAAGAAAAAAACAGATGTCGTGAAAAGTCTGGACAAATCTTTTGATAAGATGGTTCAAGTGTCTGTTAACGCCGATGAACCGATCAATGTGTTCATCAAAGAAGCCCTAAATGCTATGTATGAATGTGATGATGAGGAGGAGTTTGACATTGCTAACATCCTCCTCGTGTCTGCATATGTAATAGATGTATGTGTTGCCGTAGCGACAAAGAAGGACCAAATCAATGTGCGTGAAATTGTTGAAATTGCTGCTGACTTTCTGATCGACAAGGGTCTTGGCACATGCTTACACTTTCTATTGTATCTAGACAACATCATAACCTTTGGTGATGATTGAAAACAATGCGAGTTCCTGGGACACCTCGTACACCTGAAAACACATTCACTTTTTTCACGACCTACCTTTAAACATTTGAACATGGTCTTTTAATTTTTCTTCACCTTCTTTCCATCTATAGCCTGCTTATTTGATAAGTTCTGGTTTCAGCTCTTAGAAAGTTCGTGATAAACGTTTGTGTGAAATGTTACCACTATTCGGTCATTTGGACTTGTAAACATCTTGTTCATACAAAGTGTGACACTTATTATGTTATGTAAAAATAAAAGTGACGTGCATCAGTATGAAAAGCTAAATCCGTATGCATGACCTGATACAAATTTGGTGATTTTGTAACTTAGTGATTTTTACATAGACACGTCAGTTACTTTGCATAACCTGTATAACTCTATGAAACGTGTCCTTCAATAACTGAATCATGCCAACATTTTTACTCAAGAATTTCAATACTTATCAAGACCATTTTAAGCACATTACAATATACCACAATTTATTTACCATTCGTAAAACAAAAGTATACATTTTTTACTTATCACACTTGTCCTCGCAAACAAACCAGGAACATTATTCATCTGAACACTTTCACCAAACCTATGTCTTTGTTGTTTTTATTTAGACAATCTTTTGTTTTCATAGTTTTGATCTGTTCATGTCAACTTTCTTCTGTATATCTTTCTCAGATTTCATAAAATCACGCATTTACCTTTAAAACCTTCTTAATGCCATCAATGTATTTATTACTTATCCGTTATTTGTTATACTGTATGTCATATTTTTTAGTTTATACCATTAATTTTTATAGAAAGTTTCAGAAACTCACATTTACATGGAATTATGATACATTTTACTTTTAATGATCTCCAGGAGTGAGTGCTGGTTTAACAGGGGTAAACTGTTATCATGCCACAATCCTGAAGGTTTATAAGCCAAACAAGAGTCCTTCAACACCTCACACCATACTGATTTCGAGTTCACTGATACTGAGTTCAAATTGTAAAAACAGTAGTAAGAAAACTAGTACAATCGTCACTTATAGTTTTGTCATATGATGATGATATGTTGTTTCATCTTTCAGGTGTTTGTCGAAGTATTTTGGCACAACTGTTTATTCCAATCTTTAATCAGCCATACATGACAAAAGTTTTTGTTCTTGTTTATTTTAGTTTAACTCATCACACTAATTTATGCAAACAGAAATTGTCATATTTCACGTTTTCATGATTCAAGTGCACAACACATTGCGATTACTGTCTCAACTCGTTCTCTGATTTATCTAGAATATCTACAAAGTAACGATTGTTAAGATCTTCATGCACAGGGCTTACCCACAGAGTGTTTGGCCTGGTCTCATAAAAACAACCATTTACACTCAAAACCTATGGCTTCTCTGTCTTAATGTCATCAATTTATTATTTTGTGTACATCATCACCAAAATGTTTCACTAAAAGAGTGTGCAAACTGTTTTACTTCGGTCTAGATTTTTATAGAAAGCTTCAGAAAATGTCGGGGTGCTAACATTTACAAGAATGATGAAGCATTTTACCTTTAAATGGTCCAAAGAGTATGCGTTGGTGTACAAGTACTATCTTTGTTGCAACCATCAAGAATATTATGTTCGTAACAAGAATTATATCAAACATATGTTGCGCGTGTTCTAAACGATGATATTGCAGAGAAACTATTCAAAAGAGAACCAACTTTAACATACATTTTATAGGGCCCCTTGATTTTAAAAAAACAGCAAGCTGTACCCAGTGTTTCTAACAAACAGTTATAATCACATCACAAGCCTAAATGTTTAGAAACATAAATCTTTTTGAAGACCTCACACAATAGGGATTTCATCTATCTGGAAAACTTTAAAAAATATACGCACATGAGCTCAAATAGTAAAAACAGTTGCAAGATATACTATTAATGCTCAACTAGTACATTGTATAAACTGTTCGTTTGTATAAATGACATGTCGCGTTTGTAGGGGTTGTTGACGTATTTTAGACGAAAGTTGTTTATTCTAATCTTTAAACAATTGTGTATGACAAAAGTTGTTCTGACTGAACTGACATTAAGGAACGATACTGAAATGCTAAAACTAGGTAGATACAACTTCAACAGAATATAGATGTTTTTAATCTATTGGTACCGATTTTAAATGTGTCCAAACTATTTCAAACATTACTAAGTTGTAGATGTTTGCATCTTAATTTACAAGGTTTTTAACAAACCAACACACGTTCCTGTTTTGTCTTGCTCTGTTTCATAGCATTGCAACTACATACTTAGGTACACCGCATTATGTTGAACGGATTACTAAGTTAAAGCTAAACAATCTTTATTATGCTGTAGACGTATGGCGTATATTTTCTATGTAATTGATGAAAACAAAAGATTGTCTAAATAAAAACAACAAAGACATAGGTTTGGTGAAAGTGTTCAGATGAGTGGCGTTCCTGGTTTGTTTGCGAGGACCAGTTGTGATAAGTAAAAAATGTATACTTTTGTTTTACGAATGGTAAATAAATGATGGTATATTGTAATGTGCTTAAAATGGTCCTGATAAGTATTGAAATTCTTGAGTAAAAATGTTGGCATGATTCAGTTATTGAAGGACACGTTTCATAGAGTTATACAGGTTATGCAAAGTAACTGACGTGTCTATGTAAAAATCACTAAGTTACAAAATCACCAAATTTGTATCAGGTCATGCATACGGATTTAGCTTTTCATACTGATGCAAGTCACTTTTATTTTTACATAACATAATAAGTGTCACACTTTGTATGAACAAGATGTTTACAAGTCCAAATGACCGAATAGTGGTAACATTTCACACAAACGTTTATCACGAACTTTCTAAGAGCTGAAACCAGAACTTATCAAATAAGCAGGCTATAGATGGAAAGAAGGTGAAGAAAAATTAAAAGACCATGTTCAAATGTTTAAAGGTAGGTCGTGAAAAAAGTGAATGTGTTTTCAGGTGTACGAGGTGTCCCAGGAACTCGCATTGTTTTCAATCATCACCACAGGTTATGATGTTGTCTAGATACAATAGAAAGTGTATGCATGTGCCAAGACCCTTGTCGATCAGAAAGTCAGCAGCAATTTCAACAATTTCACGCACATTGATTTGGTCCTTCTTTGTCGCTACGGCAACACACACATCCACCACACATGCAGACATGAGGAGGATGCCAGCAACGTCAAACTCCTCCCCATCATCACACCCACACACAGCATCCAGGGCCTCCCCGATGAACACATTGATCGGCCCATCCGCGTCAACAGACACCCGAACCATCCCATCAAAAGATTTGTCCAGACTTTTCACGACATCTGTTTTTTTCTTGAGGTTGGTTACGCGCAAGGCATCAGTTTCGCCGTAATTTTGCGGCAAGCACACATCAGCATTTGCAGATATTACCGCATAAAAAAGATGAACAAGCTCACTCCTGCAGTGTTCTGAAAGCATTTCTTTAAAAACTGGAGGACCGCACACGTACGGCATCTTGCGTTTGTGATCACGCTCAAGTGACATTTGTTCTCTCCTTTCAAGAATCCACAGCGTCGTAGACAACTTTACACAATGTACGTCCACAAGTCTCTCCCTGATTTTGTTAAGCTTCCGGTCGTCCTTGCAGCGTACTCAAAATAGCGTCTGCAACTCCTTGAATCCCGCACAGTTGAGCTATGCCGTGTTAAAAACTTTGCTTTAAACAATTTACTGGAGAATTCCTGAAAGTAGCCTTCAAATTTGCCGCTAAACGAACATGCCAGAGCGTCGTATCTGAGGTGTGAGAGCTCTAAGTTTCAGGCTCTGATTTGAAACCTAAAAATCCTGACCCGTCCCATCTAAACACAGCAATTCACACGCCCCCCATCATGTAGTTAGCGGTGTGAGTTATTAAGCTATAGAATATTAAAGTGTCAGTAAGAAAGGTCTTTCATGGTAAAACACATCTTTATTTTCTCTATCATCCTCTTCGCTCTACACACCCGTAGGAAAAGGATTTCTTGCTTCTTATGTGGAACTCTTCAATTTTTCTTAACTTGTAAAACACATTAAATAAAATCAGTTTCATAATGTACACAGCTAATACGCTGGTTTTTAATTTCAGTCCTAATAGTTATCTTTAAGATGTTATTTTTTATAAATTAATAAGATCTTAGACTTTACATTAAATTGTGTCAACAACAACTAATAAAATGACAAATAATATGTCTCATGGTGTACTCTCTCTCCCAGTGCGATGGCTTAGATCGTAAACAGTAGCCAGTTAAAGGTGGTGTGTGTAATGTTTAGTGGTATCTAGTGGTGAAATTGTAAACTGCAAAAGACTTCAATTTTAAAACGCATATGATAGCTGTCACAGGATAGACATGTCATCGTCTGAGACAACGTAGGGGTGAAGCATGCTCTGTAGAGCAGTTTGTACGATTAGGGCTACTGTATATGACGGTGACTTCCATAAAAGGTAAACCCACGTTGTATGGAGATGAAAATGGCTCGTTCTTAGGTAATAGAAACAATTCGGTTCATTATGAAAGATCCTTATATACCACTGATAATATAGATATGTATATTATTTAGCATTTTTGTCAAGGATCTTTAACATATACGGCGTTCTGTTTTTGTGCGGTGAGTTGTGTTGTATTCTTTGATGTCATTTAAAGGTAAACATAACAGTAAGCATGCCGGGTTTACAGTGAACCAAGCAACATGTATAGGTAAGGGTTAAAAATCAGCTAGATGTCGGAATCTTTAAAAATCAACTAGGTGTCGGAATCTTTAAAAATCAACTAGATGTTGGAATCTTTAAAAATCAACTGGATGTTGGAGTCTTTAAAAATCAACTAGATGTTGGAATCTTTAAAAAGTAAATTAATGCTCAGCCCCCCAAAAAGCTGACTGAAGTTCAGATGTTTTGTGTACAACACAATAAATCAACATTAGTTGATAATGATAGCAAAGTAAATCTTTATACTATATACTGATTTATTTTTCTTATATTATGGTGTAATAAAACCAACGTCGCTTTAAGAATATACCTAGATGCTTTTGTGAGGGTATTTCATATGTAAGGATCATCAGTTAGCCTATGTCTTTAGTCTTACTATTTTATTTGACTATTTTACAATAAAAAGTTTACTTGTGTTTTTATAAATTGAAGAAATCATGTACCTCGCTTTGTCACCACCGAAGAAGTGGATGTTATTCAGGGTAAAGAGTAGTGCGAGTTTAATACACTTTATTAAAAAAAAAAAAACACCGTTTACATAGCCGACAACTGATAACTGAGAACAACAGAGACAGAGAAATGAGTGCATCAAAGCATGTGATGAAGTTAGACTTTGTATGTTGTGTTCATTGAATGTATATAATTTGATTGTCTTGTATGGAGTAATTTGTCAAATATTATTAAATATTATATTAAATACAAAAGCACTAAAAGTTTTAGTGTTTTGGCTAAGGAGTGTGAGCATGTTTTAAAATGTTTTAGGTACTTGTATTTCAGGTGCAATAATAAATACTAGATGAAAACTTGAGTTTTTGAGATTAAAATAAATGTAATTGATAAGTGCTTTATTCTTTAAGTTGATGAGTTCTTTCTGAAAGTCTGAAAACTATACTAAACCTAATATACTAATAACCTAAAGTTAAAAGTCTCAGTGTTTAGACAGGTAATGTTTTGTAATATGTGTCTTTTTGTCTTTACTTATGCTGTACTTATTAGTATGATGAAAGCAACGCAAGCCGCACCAATGCAGGCCCCTTGTATAAACACTGTCCTGCTATCACAGGAGGACTGGACATGCTTTACGAGTTAAAAAACAAAATATCTCGGTCCCCACACGGGCACCGCCAAAACGACCCACGACTCGGAGCGGAAGCATCTCCCAGGAACGCAACCCCAAGGTCCACGATCTGTGTAAGTGGCAGAAGACCATATCCTTCCATTGAACAGTTTATTTGAAAAACATAACTTCTGTTTTGAAAATCAGGTCATCTATACAAAATGCAGAATAGGACATTTAAAAATTACACATCAATTTTTACTCTCTAGAGAAAATCCTACAAAATGTTCATCTTGACAGAATTCATTGTTCTTTATTCTTTTAGATTGTATTTCATCTGCCGCTGTGAGAAACCTTTTTTATTATGTTGATACTTTTGAACATGTTTTTTAATCAGTCGTATCCGTACATAGTGCTAAGATTTTTAGAGAAAGTTCATTTTAAACATCTTTTCTAATCTTACTTTATATAATTACAGCTTATTCTCACCATGAATATAGCCTTATAAGCCAGGATGACGTTTAAAAGAAAAGAAAGAACACTTAATTTCTTTGATCATTTCACATAAAAAATTTGTGTTTAATGAAACTAATCAATGAGAGGATTTCACAATATTTCAATTCCATCATGGCAGATTATAACGATGTCACGCATTCTAAAATGGTGCATGTAAAAATTTCAATGCATGTTAAAAGTTAAATTTTTTCGTCGCCATAGCTAGATGCTCCATGCTATTTCACCATTCACTCACTGGAGTACCGTGCGAGCTGCATGGCCTATCCATGTTTGTGATTGTTGTAACTCTGATTTCCCTGGCTTTTTATTATACATATTATGCCCCACCTTATATAAATTATGATGGGAGCATGGAATGTGTTTTAATGAAGACCACTTGTGTAACCATTGTTTTTATTCTTTCATCGTAGGAAGACATGATGATTTATTGTGCCCCCGGAGCTAGCCCCGGTCACTGATGATTTATCGTGCCCCTGGGAGATAACCTCGGTCATTGGTCATTTATCATGCCCCTGGAGTTAACCCCGGTCATAAACATGTCAACGCGATGTGACCGTTCTGGTTAAAAGTTCAACGCTTCACAGGCGGTCCGGTCAAAAGTTCACGACGTGGATGTTCCGGTTCAAAGGTCATCCCTCCCCCTGAGGTCAAAGGTCGTCATCAATCATTTTGGGGTCAAAGGTTAACCCCTCCCTAAGGTCAAAGGTCATCATCAATCATTTTAAGGTCAAAGGTTACCCCTCCCTAAGGTCAAAGGTCATCATCATCAATCATTTTTGACAGTATGTGCCGTATATTTACTACTAGTGACTTCTGGCTGAAATCACGAATGTCAAAAACGAATGTCTTTCACGGCATATTTATTGCCGATAGGTCTACCCACAGCTGTGTCGCTGTTGGTGGAGGTTCTTCCTTCTATTTTTTCTTGAACCCTGTGCATCAGAGCTGACTTCACTGTCCCACTGTTGTTCTTCAAAGTTCTTTGCCGACAAAATGCTCGTAGAGCAAGTCGGTCTCCATATCTATCAATATATTGACCCAGCTCTTCATCCGCCATTAAATCTATGACATTCATGTCGATCTGGAAAATGCATGGGAAAAGGCACAAAGATTACAAAAAATTAGGTCAGCACAGGCTATTAACTTAACACCAGGGAGAGCTAGCAAAAGTAGGCTAGTTAGTATTGCTAATAGTCTAAATGTAGTAGTAGGCTTGTCTTGGCAACAGCAGGGCTCTCAAGTTTTACCAAAAGTTTGGAGTGAGATTATATGTTAGGTGAGAGGGTATTTGCAGCAGTGTCCCTCTTGGCCCAATTCTCAAGTTTTTACTAACAGTTTAATTGTACCAATTGTTTTGTAAACAAACCATTAATGAGCCCCATTCACTTCCATTGTATTATTTTTTCTTAGAATTGAAGTGAATGGGGCTCATTAAAGGTTTGGTTACAAATATTCCTCAAAATATATTCCTTTGTGTTCTTCAGAACAAAGAAATGAATACAGGTTTGTAACAACATGAGAGTAGATGATAACATATTTTTTTATTTTTGGGTAAACTATCCCTTTAAAGTGCTCTATTTTCACACAATAGTTTTGACCATAATATAACAAAAATCCTTCTTTAGTACTTAAAACAATCTTAAAAAACCTAAGTGTCCTTATCTGTGCTATTTTGAGATGTCATGAATATGAATTGAAATGTGCCTTTAACATACATCTATGTAGTATTACAAAAATGTATACCGGTAGCACTTGTAGTAAACTATACCCATCTTCATACAAGATGGATTCAAATTTACTACAAATTGTACCCAAATACATTTTTTAAAAGACATTTTAGAATATTTAATTTAAATATATGTACTAAAGTACACAAAAATGTAGGCTGTATTAAGTACAAAATTAGTACATGAAAATAGAGCACTTTAAGTAGATTATGAAAGTGAACCTTTTTACTTGGGCATATGTACACATACAGATATATCTACCCCATTCATCAGAACTTCCACTCTGATAAAACCATGTTAGTAACGAACGTGCTGGCAAGCACGATAATGTAAGTTTATTTAACAAGAAACAACACATTTTGATTTCTTTCTGATTGTCTGGCTGTAGGATGCATTAATAGGCGTGTACGACTTTATGCGGCGCTGCAAGAAACGACAAATGATGACATCAGAGTAACGCGAGAGCGATTTGAAAATAGCCTCCTCCGCAAGACTTCTCGCGGTACTCTGATGTCACCTCCCAGCCAACATTGATATGTGGGCCCCACGTGGGTCCCATCTGGACAGCATGGGTTACATGTGGACATGGGCTTCACATGGGCAATATATGTGGGTCCCATGTGGGTTTCCCTCATGGCATCTATGTGGGCAAAATAATTTTATGCTTGAAATACATCTTTATACATTTACAATCTTAAAATAATAACTTTTGGTTGATTGTCACTTTTATACACAGAGCAAATATTATAACAGATATGATTTGATCAGTATAAAACATTTTAAATGAAAATGCATTATTTTTTTTATATTTAATTAACATTGATATGTGGGCCCCACGTGGGTCCCATATGGGCATCATGGGTTTCATGTGGCCATGGGCTTAACATGGGCAATATATATGGTGCCATGTGGGTTGACTATGTGGGTCCCATGTGGGTTTCCCTATGTGGGTCCCATATAGGTATGCCCATGTTGGATGATAATATGGGATCTATGTGGGCAAAATAATTTCATGCTTAAAATACATTTTATATACATTTAAACTCTTAAAATTATTACTTTTGGTTGATAGTCACTTTTATACAAAGAGCAAATAATATCACAGATAGGATGTGATCAGTATAAAACATTTAAATAAAAATGCATTATTGTTTACATTTAATTGTGATATTTGTAATGTTAATTATTGCCAATTATTAATTTTAATTTGCACAGTTGAGCATGAGTGAAAATAAGAAATGTCAGAAAGTTAATCAGTTTGTTAGTGTGTTACATAAAGAAATGTTTCAAACATTCTGAAAGAAGCCTGATTAGTCTTCTTCTTCTTCTCTTGATTTTATTGGCGGTTGGCAAACAACTTTCGGGTGCATTTACCGCCACCCACTGATCTGGAGTGTGGACTAAAGATCTATACTAACATTAACTGTTTTAGAGAAGAAAAAAAATAAATAATAATAATAATAATAACATACATACTATAATTACACATCATTCTTTTTAATTCCTCAGACTCTATTAATTAATCTTGTTTTTCCTAAATATTTTAATAGGAGATCCCAACTCTTGTCCCCAGGAGACTTTACCAAAATATTACTAATGTCTTGTTCTCCATTTTGCCTTACAGCATTTTTTAACTCTTCTCTCTCTAAATCATACTTCTTGCAATAGAATAAAACATGATCCACTGTTTCTTTTTCTCCACAATATTCACACCTTCCGTTTATATGCTTTCCAATAACATATAGAGAAAGCCTGATTAGTGGAGTCAGGTGTTTCATATAAGGAGACCTCATTACGATCTGCTCACTGCTACGACACATTATGCTTGACAAAGTAGTCCTGCTTCAAATGTTTTTAATTGTGATTTTTTTTCACATAATATAATATCATATTTTAAATCATCTTTGCTAAAATAGGCAGACTTTTAAAATTACAATTATAAAGATGATAAACATTTAAACTACAAGAATTTCCGCTCAGGCGCAAGGATACAGTTTCTACTGGAGCAGCAGGAGTCTCTCACAACTGTTGCACTTGTAATTTATCCTGAGTTGTGTTTTTAGAAAATGTAATACTACGGTACAAGTTCACGGACTGCACAGGGATGAATCAAAGCAAACGTGCAAGGACATTTAATGAGTTTGGCTGTGGATGCTTTGGAAGTTATTCATAAAACTGTTGAGCAAAGATTAATTGATGATCAGAAGACCATCTGAGCAATGTTTGTGTTGTTTTTGAGTTCGAAGTATTTTAAGAGTTTGACTTCTTTCAATGCCTATTTTAAGTGTTATCTTAAATTGTTAGTAATTACCTGCCTTAGCAGTTTTGAAATGTTCATGATTATTTTAGCATTGAAAGTGTTATAAATTGACAAAGTATTTTGATTTATTGAACCTTTACAGTTTTTTTATTTGTTTTTTCACGTTGTACCTCCTTCATGTTTTGTGATGTTATTGATGAATGAAATGTTGAATATTTATGCTGAAATCTGATATTTACAGAACTGAAATTATTTTGCTTTTATCGGTTTTCAATTTAAAATAAATATTACTTAAGTAAATTACAATTAAGCATTAAAAGTGTAATTATTACATAATAAGTGTAAGGTTTTGTCTTGTATTTTCTTGTATTTTGTGTATTTTTGTTATTAGGGGCCAAGCACCAAAGGTGCTGAGGCACCTATTGGAACTGTCAGTATTATTATTCTTCATCTTCTTCCCCAATGGGAGTCTATGGCAGCCCTATGAACCATACGTAGGAAAATGATGAAATTTGGCACAATTGTAGTGGTGGTCTTAAAAACTCATGTGACCAAAAATGGGGTCTCTAGTCCTAACTCTATAGTGCCACCAGCAGTGCAAAAATTCAATGTTCAAATGGTTATAACTGCTGATCCGCTTGATCTATGAAAATTCTACTTAGTACACGTGATTGCTCTCCTCATGCTTGTTGTTTTTAATACCTTACAGTAAAACTCCACCCATTACAGTAGTGGCCATTTTGAAATGTATAGTATTCTGTTTATTCGCTACTCCTCCTTCAAATTTGGTTTAATTGTTATGAAATTTGGCACAGGTGAACTTTGGAGTGAGCCGCACAGAAATGACCGAACAGAATTTTGATATTTATCTTTGTTCAAAAGTAATAAATGCGCAAACTTAACGAGGTTGACGCAAAAATGGTTCTGAAGCTGTAGCTCGGTCATTCTTTGATCAATTGAAATGAAATTTGGTACACTTCATGTGGACCATGAACTTGGGGTTCATGCCAAATTTGGTGACAGCGCCACCTATGGGTCATGAGATATGAAAATAGGCTATTTTTGCCCATAACTTCTGAACTGTTTGTCAGAAAATTATGATCTTGATGTCTATGGATTGCTTACCTCATGCCGCATCTGCCGATGTGTATTATGCCGGGTTTGACCGAACCGCCTGTCCGCCATTTTGAAATTTCACATAATTTGTTATATTTTTTGAACTATTGGACATATCCGCGCAAAAATTAGTAAGGAGCTTCGACATGATGTCCTGAAGGTACCTGGGAAGTCAGAGTACAGCGCCACCTAGGGGTTATAAACTATAACAGTTCTTATGGAACTGCTTATAACTTCTGAATACTTTGTCTGATATTAATTTCTTTGTGAAATTGTACTCACTGGTTTATGCCGATTGCAACGATACCTCGTTTGTCATTTTCCAACATTCTGTTCATGTATTATTGAAAAGCATATGGTAGATGATTTTTTCGCTACTCCTTTTATAAATTTTGTTTATTTTATGCCAGGTACTGCTCGTATAATGTTTGGAGCAATCCACACAGAAATGACTGAACAGATTTTTGATATTCTGTTCTCTTTCTTAGAAATACCACTCCAAAGTTGACCGTGCCTGTGACATTGTCTATTTGTCATAGTAAATTAATGTGACTGTATATTACATTGTATAGCATTACTATACAGAATGATCTTCTTGTCTTCAATCTCACTTGAGCTTTTTGATTCTCATATACATTGTATTTCTGTTAGTTCTGCTCTGCACTGTCAGTTCTGCATCTGTGTTGATTGGCACATGTCAATCCTTGCAGCACCTAAGCTGTTTTTTGCTGCCCTTTGAGCTGTGTTAACTGAGTTGTGCATCTGGTTAACCACATGCCATGAGATTCTGAGGTCATGGGTTCGAAACCCATGTGCAGTGATATTTTGTCTTAACTTTTTTCTCACTAAAGTTTTGTGAATCTCATACTATACATTGTATTTCAGTTATTTGTGCTCTCTGTTGTCATTTCTGCACTTTTGGTAATTGCTGGATATCAATGTTTACAGCTCTAAATCTCTATTCTATAGCTTGGACACACCAACTCAGTGGTTTAATCGTTTACTCAGTGGGGCATGCGGTAACTGCTGTGCTTTGGGAACCTGAGGTCATGGGTTCGAATCCCAGCTCTTACTTTCACTTATTGAGATTTCCTTTTGTGTTCACTTTAACACGTTCTTCTCGACCTGTCTGGTTTTCCACACGTGTTATATTTTTGCCATCTTTACTGTTGTTGCTCCGCACTGCAGTGGTTCTGCTCTGCATTTGCTTTGCTTCGGGTTCGGGCTCTGTATTGCGCGCTTTCTGCGCTTTGCACATTTGCTGCGTCGTGTGGTTTTTGCTGTGCTTTGCGTGCTCATTGCGCTGAAGGTGCTTGGCCCCGCAATTGCTGCTTGCAGCTATATTTTGTTCTTGTATTTTGATTCTCTGCTCTGTTTGGACTTTTATTTTGAAACTCATCATGCCATGTCACGCTTCACACTTCCTGTTTGTTTCTGTATATAAGTCACTTCCTGTTCACCTGTTAGCTGCTGTATATTACACTCGTAAGCCCAGCCTGTATTCTGTTACCTGATCCTGTTTATCTGTTATCCTGTATCTGCCTGTTTTTGACCCACGCCTGTTTTTGACCCACGCCTGTTTTATTGGATTTATTGCCTGTTTGCCGCCTGTTTTATTGGATTTATGATTGTGACTCTGCCTGCCTTGACCTCTCGCCTGTTATTTGGATTACGTGTACTAGATTTACCCTGTTTGGATTTGGTTGCTGGCCCTTTATTGGGATTTTACAAATAAACACCTTTTGCACATGGATTCACATTTTCATCGCTTTCATTAAAGCACCACGTTACAGAATATACAGCCACCACCGGAATCCAGCAAAGGTCAGTAATCTCCCACCAGCAATATGAAACCCATCTACACCCTGCTTGCACTTCGTCAAAACCACCGCCGCATTGAGGATTATGTTCAGGATTTTTTGGACTTAAGTTATCAGGTACATTTTGACAATACAACACTCAAGAATCTGTTTTACAATGCCCTGGATGAACACTTCCGTTTACTTATGCCCCGGAATATGGATGTATGGTCACTTGAGGAGTACATTGATTTTGCACTGTTATGTGGTTCACCGTTCACTGTGGGTGTTGGGGAAACACCTCCGGTGAGCACACATAACACACCACGTCATGATCTGCCTGTTCTGCCCATGTCTGCAAATACCATGCCTGCTCACAAAATGGCCACCACCCTGCCTGTTCCCAAAATGGCCGCCATCCTGTCTGTGTCTACACCTGCACCCGTTTGTGAGAAAGCTATCACCATTCCTGCACCTGTTATTCAGAGGGCCATCGTCACCACCGCACCTGCACCTAGGAGAGCTATTTTTCACTCTGCACCTGCCGTTAAGATGGCCGCCATGCCTGAATCTACCGCTGAGGTATGTCTCATGGACTATAGACTTTCAGAGTTTGCCATAGCCCTGTGGTGCGTTTGGTCTGCCTGCTGCTCGTTTGTCCCCTGTGTTTCTCAAGGCCCTGAACCCGAACCCCTGGACTCATTTGATCTGCCTGATTCATCCGACCCATCTGATTCATCCAACCCATCTGATTCATCCGATTCATCCGATTCATCCAACTCATCTGATTCATCCAACTGCTCTGATTCAATCGACTCCTATGACTCATCTGATCTGCCCGACTCATCTGATCTGCCCGACTCATCTGATCTGCCCGACTCATCTGATCTGCCCGACTCATCTGATCTGCCCGACTCATCTGATCTGCCCGACTCATCTGATCTGCCCGACTCATCTGATCTGCCCGACTCATCTGATCCGCCCGACTCATCTGATCCGCCCGACTCATCGGATTTGTCTGTCCGGCCTGATTCACCATCTGAGACATCGCCACCTGGGACAGTGGGAGCTTTCCCAAGTTTTTTTTTTTTGGGGGGGGGGGGGGTAGTACCCGGACACAGGGAGGAGGCAGAGGACACCAAGGCAGAGGCCGAAGTGTGCTCGGACCCTTCCTCTCCTTGTGTGCCAGGTCTATTCCTGCCCCATGACCCAGGTCCCAGCCTGCCCCATGACCCGGGCCCACAGCTGCCCCATGACCCGGGCCCACATCTGCCCCATGATCCGGGACCATGCTGGCCCCACGACCCTGGACCATCCTGGCCTCATGACCCAGGACCTCTTATGAACTGCCCTGCCTTGCCAAGAGGTCCTGGCCCGCCCGCCCACCCTCTATTTGGACTTTGTTATTTGTATGTTGGGCTCCGGGAGTCGCCCTTTAGAGGAGGGATTCTGTAAGGTTTTGTCTTGTGTTTTCTTGTATTTTGTGTATTTTTGTTATTTGTTCTTGTATTTTGATTCTCTGCTCTGTTTGGACTTTTATTTTGAAACTCATCATGCCATGTCACGCTTCACACTTCCTGTTTGTTTCTGTATATAAGTCACTTCCTGTTCACCTGTTAGCTGCTGTATATTACACTCGTAAGCCCAGCCTGTATTCTGTTACCTGATCCTGTTTATCTGTTATCCTGTATTTTGTATCTGTATCTGCCTGTTTTTGACCCACGCCTGTTTTATTGGATTTATTGCCTGTTTGCCGCCTGCCTTGATCTTTCGCCTGTTTTATTGGATTTATGATTGTGACTCTGCCTGCCTTGACCTCTCGCCTGTTATTTGGATTACGTGTACTGGATTTACCCTGTTTGGATTTGGTTGCTGGCCCTTTATTGGGATTTTACAAATAAACACCTTTTGCACATGGATTCACTTTTTCATCGCTTTCATTAAAGCACCACGTTACAATAAGGGACCAGTCCAGTACAGTAAATAATGTGGGCTTCATTAGGTGGGGCAATATGGGCCCCATGTGTGTTGCCCAGCTGGGCCCCACATTAGCCCCACTTTGTTTCTATATCAAATTCATGTGGGCAACCCAGGTGGGGCCATAGTGGAACCCGTGTACAAACCCATATAGGGCCCACATAGGAAGCCCATATGGGGCCCACATGGGTTGCCCACATGAATTTGATATATGTTGTTTTTGAGTCTCAAGTATTTTAAGAGTTGGACTTCTTTCAATGCTTATTTTAAGTGTTATTTTAAATTGTTTGTCATTACCTGCCTTAGCAGTTTTTAAATGTTAATGATTATTTTAGCATTGTATTGTTATAAATTGACAAAGTATTTTGATATATTGAACCTTTACAGTTTTTTAATTTGATTTCTCATATTGCACCTCCTTCATGTTTTGTGATGGTACTGATATTTACTGAACTAAAATGATTTGCTTTTATAGGTTTTCAATTTAAAACAAATATATTATTTAAGTAAATTACAATTAAGCATTAAAAGTATAATTTTTTCATAATAAGGGTCCAGTCCAGTACCCATTAAAAACCCATACTGGGCCCTGGTAAATAATGTGGGCTTCATTAGGCGGGGCCAATATGGGCCCCATGTGTGTTGCCCAGCTGGGCCCCACATAAGACCCCCTCAGTTTCTATATGAAATTCATGTGGGCAACCCACGTGGGGCCATAGTGGAACCCATGGACAAACCCATATAGGGCCCACATAGGAAGCCCATATGGGGCCCACATGGGCCCCACCTTGCAATGTTGGCTGGGCTGCTTATCGGCGCGTAAAGTTAAGAACACATAAATAACTTAAAGCAGATGAACTCGACAGAACTCCCCTTTATGCCTGCGAATCATCCATTATAGCATTCTAAGCCGTTTAAAGTGATTTCCAGCTCAGAAAAGCAGTTTAGAGTGAAAAATCAACGTTTCAGGCTGAAATGTGACTTTTCATGCAAAAGTGCACAACTCTGCTTAAAATGCTTACAGGAGCATTCTAAGCCGTTTAAAGTGATTTCCAGCTCAGAAAAGCAGTTTAGAGTGAAAAATCAACGTTTCAGGCAGAAATGTGACTTTTCATGCAAAAGTGCACAACTCTGCTTAAAATGCTTACAGGAGCATTCTAACGATGAAACAAGCCGTTTAAAGTTATTTCCAGCTCAGAAAAGCAGTTTAGAGTGAAAAATAAACGTTTCAGGCTGAAATGTCACTTTTCATGCAAAAGTGCACAACTCTGCTTAAAAAGCTCACAGGAGCATTCTAACGATGAAACAAGCCGTTTAAAGTGATTTCCAGCTCAGAAAAGCAGTTTAGAGAGAAAAATCAACGTTTCAGGCTGAAATGTCACTTTTCATGCAAAAGTGCACAACTCTGCATAAAAAGCTCACAGGAGCATTCTAACGATGAAACAAGCAGTTTAAAGTGATTTCCAGCTCAGAAAAGCAGTTTAGAGAGAAAAATCAACGTTTCAGGCTGAAATGTCACTTTTCATGCAAAAGTGCACAACTCTGCTTAAAAAGCTCTCAGGAGCATTCTAACGATGAAACAAGCCGTTTAAAGTGATTTCCAGCTCAGAAAAGCAGTTTAGAGAGAAAAATCAACGTTTCAGGCTGAAATGTCACTTTTTATGCAAAAGTGCACAACTCTGCTTAAAAAGCTCTCAGGAGCATTCTAACGATGAAACAAGCCGTTTAAAGTGATTTCCAGCTCAGAAAAGCAGTTTAGAGTGAAAAATCAACGTTTCAGGCTGAAATGTGACTTTTCATGCAAAAGTGCACAACTCTGCTTAAAATGCTTACAGGAGCATTCTAAGCCGTTTAAAGTTATTTCCAGCTCAGAAAAGCAGTTTAGAGTGAAAAATCAACGTTTCAGGCTGAAATGTGACTTTTCATGCAAAAGTGCCCAACTCTGCTTAAATTGCTTACAGGAGCATTCTAACGATGAAACAAGCCGTTTAAAGTGATTTCCAGCTCAGAAAAGCAGTTTAGAGTGAAAAAATCAACGTTTCAGGCTGAAATGTGACTTTTCATGCAAAAGTGCACAACTCTGCTTAAAATGCTTACAGGAGCATTCTAAGCCGTTTAAAGTTATTTCCAGCTCAGAAAAGCAGTTTAGAGTGAAAAATCAACGTTTCAGGCTGAAATGTGACTTTTCATGCAAAAGTGCCCAACTCTGCTTAAATTGCTTACAGGAGCATTCTAACGATGAAACAAGCCGTTTAAAGTGATTTCCAGCTCAGAAAAGCAGTTTAGAGTGAAAAATCAACGTTTCAGACTGAAATGTGACTTTTCATGCAAAAGTGCACAACTCTGCTTAAAATGCTTACAGGAGCATTCTAAGCCGTTTAAAGTGATTTCCAGCTCAGAAAAGCAGTTTAGAGTGAAAAATCAACGTTTCAGGCTGAAATGTCACTTTTCATGCAAAAGTGCACAACTCTGCTTAAAAAGCTCACAGGAGCATTCTAACGATGAAACAAGCCGTTTAAAGTGATTTCCAGCTCAGAAAAGCAGTTTAGAGAGAAAAATCAACGTTTCAGGCTGAAATGTCACTTTTCATGCAAAAGTGCACAACTCTGCTTAAAAAGCTCTCAGGAGCATTCTAACGATGAAACAAGCCGTTTAAAGTGATTTCCAGCTCAGAAAAGCAGTTTAGAGAGAAAAATCAACGTTTCAGGCTGAAATGTCACTTTTTATGCAAAAGTGCACAACTCTGCTTAAAAAGCTCTCAGGAGCATTCTAACGATGAAACAAGCCGTTTAAAGTGATTTCCAGCTCAGAAAAGCAGTTTAGAGTGAAAAATCAACGTTTCAGGCTGAAATGTGACTTTTCATGCAAAAGTGCACAACTCTGCTTAAAATGCTTACAGGAGCATTCTAAGCCGTTTAAAGTTATTTCCAGCTCAGAAAAGCAGTTTAGAGTGAAAAATCAACGTTTCAGGCTGAAATGTGACTTTTCATGCAAAAGTGCACAACTCTGCTTAAAAAGCTCACAGGAGCATTCTAACGATGAAACAAGCCGTTTAAAGTGATTTCCAGCTCAGAAAAGCAGTTTAGAGTGAAAAATCAACGTTTCAGGCTGAAATGTCACTTTTCATGCAAAAGTGCACAACTCTGCTTAAAAAGCTCTCAGGAGCATTCTAACGATGAAACAAGCCGTTTAAAGTGATTTCCAGCTCAGAAAAGCAGTTTAGAGTGAAAAATCAACGTTTCAGGCTGAAATGTGACTTTTCATGCAAAAGTGCACAACTCTGCTTAAAATGCTTACAGGAGCATTCTAAGCCGTTTAAAGTGATTTCCAGCTCAGAAAAGCAGTTTAGAGTGAAAAATCAACGTTTCAGGCTGAAATGTGACTTTTCATGCAAAAGTGCACAACTCTGCTTAAAATGCTTATAGAAGCATTCTAAGCCGTTTAAAGTGATTTCCAGCTCAGAAAAGCAGTTTAGAGTGAAAAATCAACGTTTCAGGCTGAAATGTGACTTTTCATGCAAAAGTGCACAACTCTGCTTAAAATGCTTACAGGAGCATTCTAAGCCGTTTAAAGTGATTTCCAGCTCAGAAAAGCAGTTTAGAGTGAAAAATCAACGTTTCAGGCAGAAATGTGACTTTTCATGCAAAAGTGCACAACTCTGCTTAAAATGCTTACAGGAGCATTCTAACGATGAAACAAGCCGTTTAAAGTTATTTCCAGCTCAGAAAAGCAGTTTAGAGTGAAAAATAAACGTTTCAGGCTGAAATGTCACTTTTCATGCAAAAGTGCACAACTCTGCTTAAAAAGCTCACAGGAGCATTCTAACGATGAAACAAGCCGTTTAAAGTGATTTCCAGCTCAGAAAAGCAGTTTAGAGAGAAAAATCAACGTTTCAGGCTGAAATGTCACTTTTCATGCAAAAGTGCACAACTCTGCATAAAAAGCTCACAGGAGCATTCTAACGATGAAACAAGCCGTTTAAAGTGATTTCCAGCTCAGAAAAGCAGTTTAGAGAGAAAAATCAACGTTTCAGGCTGAAATGTCACTTTTCATGCAAAAGTGCACAACTCTGCTTAAAAAGCTCTCAGGAGCATTCTAACGATGAAACAAGCCGTTTAAAGTGATTTCCAGCTCAGAAAAGCAGTTTAGAGAGAAAAATCAACGTTTCAGGCTGAAATGTCACTTTTTATGCAAAAGTGCACAACTCTGCTTAAAAAGCTCTCAGGAGCATTCTAACGATGAAACAAGCCGTTTAAAGTGATTTCCAGCTCAGAAAAGCAGTTTAGAGTGAAAAATCAACGTTTCAGGCTGAAATGTGACTTTTCATGCAAAAGTGCACAACTCTGCTTAAAATGCTTACAGGAGCATTCTAAGCCGTTTAAAGTTATTTCCAGCTCAGAAAAGCAGTTTAGAGTGAAAAATCAACGTTTCAGGCTGAAATGTGACTTTTCATGCAAAAGTGCCCAACTCTGCTTAAATTGCTTACAAGAGCATTCTAACGATGAAACAAGCCGTTTAAAGTGATTTCCAGCTCAGAAAAGCAGTTTAGAGTGAAAAATCAACGTTTCAGGCTGAAATGTGACTTTTCATGCAAAAGTGCACAACTCTGCTTAAAATGCTTACAGGAGCATTCTAAGCCGTTTAAAGTTATTTCCAGCTCAGAAAAGCAGTTTAGAGTGAAAAATCAACGTTTCAGGCTGAAATGTGACTTTTCATGCAAAAGTGCCCAACTCTGCTTAAATTGCTTACAGGAGCATTCTAACGATGAAACAAGCCGTTTAAAGTGATTTCCAGCTCAGAAAAGCAGTTTAGAGTGAAAAATCAACGTTTCAGACTGAAATGTGACTTTTCATGCAAAAGTGCACAACTCTGCTTAAAATGCTTACAGGAGCATTCTAAGCCGTTTAAAGTGATTTCCAGCTCAGAAAAGCAGTTTAGAGTGAAAAATCAACGTTTCAGGTTGAAATGTCACTTTTCATGCAAAAGTGCACAACTCTGCTTAAAAAGCTCACAGGAGCATTCTAACGATGAAACAAGCCGTTTAAAGTGATTTCCAGCTCAGAAAAGCAGATTAGAGTGAAAAATCAACGTTTCAGGCTGAAATGTCACTTTTCATGCAAAAGTGCACAACTCTGCTTAAAAAGCTCACAGGAGCATTCTAACGACGAAACAAGCCGTTTAAAGTGATTTCCAGCTCAGAAAAGCAGATTAGAGTGAAAAATCAACGTTTCAGGCTGAAATGTCACTTTTCATGCAAAAGTGCACAATTCTGCTTTAAAAGCTCACAGGAGCATTCTAACGACGAAACAAGCCGTTTAAAGTGATTTCCAGCTCAGAAAAGCAGTTTAGAGAGAAAAATCAACATTTCAGGCTGAAATGTCACTTTTCATGCAAAAGTGCACAACTCTGCTTAAAAAGCTCACAGGAGCATTCTAACGACGAAACAAGCCGTTTAAAGTGATTTCCAGCTCAGAAAAGCAGTTTAGAGTGAAAAATCAACGTTTCAGGCTGAAAGGTCACTTTTCATGCAAAAGTGCACAACTCTGCTTAAAAAGCTCACAGGAGCATTCTAACGATGAAACAAGCCGTTTAAAGTGATTTCCAGCTCAGAAAAGCAGTTTAGAGAGAAAAATCAACGTTTCAGGCTGAAATGTCACTTTTCATGCAAAAGTGCACAACTCTGCATAAAAAGCTCACAGGAGCATTCTAACGATGAAACAAGCCGTTTAAAGTGATTTCCAGCTCAGAAAAGCAGTTTAGAGAGAAAAATCAACGTTTCAGGCTGAAATGTCACTTTTCATGCAAAAGTGCACAACTCTGCTTAAAAAGCTCTCAGGAGCATTCTAACGATGAAACAAGCCGTTTAAAGTGATTTCCAGCTCAGAAAAGCAGTTTAGAGAGAAAAATCAACATTTCAGGCTGAAATGTCACTTTTCATGCAAAAGTGCACAACTCTGCTTAAAAACCTCTCAGGAGCATTCTAACGATGAAACAAGCCGTTTAAAGTGATTTCCAGCTCAGAAAAGCAGTTTAGAGTGAAAAATCAACGTTTCAGGCTGAAATGTGACTTTTCATGCAAAAGTGCACAACTCTGCTTAAAATGCTTACAGGAGCATTCTAACGATGAAACAAGCCGTTTAAAGTGATTTCCAGCTCAGAAAAGCAGTTTAGAGTGAAAAGTCAACGTTTCAGGCTGAAATGTGACTTTTCATGCAAAAGTGCCCAACTCTGCTTAAAATGCTTACAGGAGCATTCTAAGCCGTTTAAAGTGATTTCCAGTTCAGAAAAGCAGTTTAGAGTGAAAAATCAACGTTTCAGGCTGAAATGTGACTTTTCATGCGAACGTGCCCAACTCTGCTTAAAATGCTTACAGGAGCATTCTAACGATGAAACAAGCCGTTTAAAGTGATTTCCAGCCCAGAAAAGCAGTTTAGAGTGAAAAATCAACGTTTCAGGCTGAAATGTGACTTTTCATGCAAAAGTGCACAACTCTGCTTAAAATGCTTACAGGAGCATTAGCCGTTTAAAGTGATTTCCAGCTCAGAAAAGCAGTTTAGAGTGAAAAATCAACGTTTCAGGCTGAAATGTGACTTTTCATGCAAAAGTGCACAACTCTGCTTAAAATGCTTACAGGAGCATTCTAACGATGAAACAAGCCGTTTAAAGTGATTTCCAGCTCAGAATAGCAGTTTAGAGTGAAAAATCAACGTTTCAGGCTGAAATGTGACTTTTCATGCAAAAGTGCACAACTCTGCTTAAAATGCTTACAGGAGCATTCTAAGCCGTTTAAAGTGATTTCCAGCTCAGAAAAGCAGTTTAGAGTGAAAAATCAACTATACAGGCTGAAATGTGACTTTTCATGCAAAAGTGCCCAACTCTGCTTAAAATGCTTACAGGAGCATTCTAAGCCGTTTAAAGTGATTTCCAGCTCAGAGAAGCAGTTTAGAGTGAAAAATCAACGTTTCAGGCTGAAATGTGACTTTTAATGCAAACGTGCCCAACTCTGCTTAAAATGCTTACAGGAGCATTCTAACGATGAAACAAGCCGTTTAAAGTGATTTCCAGCTCAGAAAAGCAGTTTAGAGTGAAAAATCAACGTTTCAGGCTGAAATGTGACTTTTCATGCAAAAGTGCACAACTCTGCTTAAAATGCTTACAGGAGCATTCTAAGCCGTTTAAAGTGATTTCCAGCTCAGAAAAGCAGTTTAGAGTGAAAAATCAACGTTTCAGGCTGAAATGTGACTTTTCATGCAAAAGTGCACAACTCTGCTTAAAATGCTTACAGGAGCATTCTAAGCCGTTTAAAGTGATTTCCAGCTCAGAAAAGCAGTTTAGAGTGAAAATTCAACGTTTCAGGCTGAAATGTGACTTTTCATGCAAAAGTGCCCAACTCTGCTTAAAATGCTTACAGGAGCATTCTAACGATGAAACAAGCCGTTTAAAGTGATTTACAGCTCAGAAAAGCAGTTTAGAGTGAAAAATCAACGTTTCAGGCAGAAATGTGACTTTTCATGCAAAAGTGCACAACTCTGCTTAAAATGCTTACAGGAGCATTCTAACGATGAAACAAGCCGTTTAAAGTTATTTCCAGCTCAGAAAAGCAGTTTAGAGTGAAAAATAAACGTTTCAGGCTGAAATGTCACTTTTCATGCAAAAGTGCACAACTCTGCTTAAAAAGCTCACAGGAGCATTCTAACGATGAAACAAGCCGTTTAAAGTGATTTCCAGCTCAGAAAAGCAGTTTAGAGAGAAAAATCAACGTTTCAGGCTGAAATGTCACTTTTCATGCAAAAGTGCACAACTCTGCATAAAAAGCTCACAGGAGCATTCTAACGATGAAACAAGCCGTTTAAAGTGATTTCCAGCTCAGAAAAGCAGTTTAGAGAGAAAAATCAACGTTTCAGGCTGAAATGTCACTTTTCATGCAAAAGTGCACAACTCTGCTTAAAAAGCTCTCAGGAGCATTCTAACGATGAAACAAGCCGTTTAAAGTGATTTCCAGCTCAGAAAAGCAGTTTAGAGAGAAAAATCAACGTTTCAGGCTGAAATGTCACTTTTTATGCAAAAGTGCACAACTCTGCTTAAAAAGCTCTCAGGAGCATTCTAACGATGAAACAAGCCGTTTAAAGTGATTTCCAGCTCAGAAAAGCAGTTTAGAGTGAAAAATCAACGTTTCAGGCTGAAATGTGACTTTTCATGCAAAAGTGCACAACTCTGCTTAAAATGCTTACAGGAGCATTCTAAGCCGTTTAAAGTTATTTCCAGCTCAGAAAAGCAGTTTAGAGTGAAAAATCAACGTTTCAGGCTGAAATGTGACTTTTCATGCAAAAGTGCCCAACTCTGCTTAAATTGCTTACAGGAGCATTCTAACGATGAAACAAGCCGTTTAAAGTGATTTCCAGCTCAAAAAAGCAGTTTAGAGTGAAAAATCAACGTTTCAGGCTGAAATGTGACTTTTCATGCAAAAGTGCACAACTCTGCTTAAAATGCTTACAGGAGCATTCTAAGCCGTTTAAAGTGATTTCCAGCTCAGAAAAGCAGTTTAGAGTGAAAAATCAACGTTTCAGGCTGAAATGTCACTTTTCATGCAAAAGTGCACAACTCTGCTTAAAAAGCTCACAGGAGCATTCTAACGATGAAACAAGCCGTTTAAAGTGATTTCCAGCTCAGAAAAGCAGATTAGAGTGAAAAATCAACGTTTCAGGCTGAAATGTCACTTTTCATGCAAAAGTGCACAACTCTGCTTAAAAAGCTCACAGGAGCATTCTAACGACGAAACAAGCCGTTTAAAGTGATTTCCAGCTCAGAAAAGCAGATTAGAGTGAAAAATCAACGTTTCAGGCTGAAATGTCACTTTTCATGCAAAAGTGCACAACTCTGCTTTAAAAGCTCACAGGGGCATTCTAACGACGAAACAAGCCGTTTAAAGTGATTTCCAGCTCAGAAAAGCAGTTTAGAGAGAAAAATCAACATTTCAGGCTGAAATGTCACTTTTCATGCAAAAGTGCACAACTCTGCTTAAAAAGCTCACAGGAGCATTCTAACGACGAAACAAGCCGTTTAAAGTGATTTCCAGCTCAGAAAAGCAGTTTAGAGTGAAAAATCAACGTTTCAGGCTGAAATGTCACTTTTCATGCAAAAGTGCACAACTCTGCTTAAAAAGCTCACAGGAGCATTCTAACGATGAAACAAGCCGTTTAAAGTGATTTCCAGCTCAGAAAAGCAGTTTAGAGAGAAAAATCAACGTTTCAGGCTGAAATGTCACTTTTCATGCAAAAGTGCACAACTCTGCTTAAAAAGCTCTCAGGAGCATTCTAACGATGAAACAAGCCGTTTAAAGTGATTTCCAGCTCAGAAAAGCAGTTTAGAGAGAAAAATCAACATTTCAGGCTGAAATGTCACTTTTCATGCAAAAGTGCACAACTCTGCTTAAAAACCTCTCAGGAGCATTCTAACGATGAAACAAGCCGTTTAAAGTGATTTCCAGCTCAGAAAAGCAGTTTAGAGAGAAAAATCAACGTTTCAGGCTGAAATGTCACTTTTCATGCAAAAGTGCACAACTCTGCTTAAAAAGCTTACAGGAGCATTCTAACGATGAAACAAGCCGTTTAAAGTGATTTCCAGCTCAGAAAAGCAGTTTAGAGTGAAAAATCAACGTTTCAGGCAGAAATGTGACTTTTCATGCAAAAGTGCACAACTCTCCTTAAAATGCTTACAGGAGCATTCTAACGATGAAACAAGCCGTTTAAAGTGATTTCCAGCTCAGAAAAGCAGTTTAGAGTGAAAAATCAACGTTTCAGGCTGAAATGTGACTTTTCATGCAAAAGTGCACAACTCTGCTTAAAAAGCTCTCAGGAGCATTCTAACGATGAAACAAGCCGTTTAAAGTGATTTCCAGCTCAGAAAAGCAGTTTAGAGAGAAAAATCAACGTTTCAGGCTGAAATGTCACTTTTCATGCAAAAGTGCACAACTCTGCTTAAAAAGCTCTCAGGAGCATTCTAACGATGAAACAAGCCGTTTAAAGTGATTTCCAGCTCAGAAAAGCAGTTTAGAGAGAAAAATCAACGTTTCAGGCTGAAATGTCACTTTTCATGCAAAAGTGCACAACTCTGCTTAAAAAGCTCTCAGGAGCATTCTAACGATGAAACAAGCCGTTTAAAGTGATTTCCAGCTCAGAAAAGCAGTTTAGAGAGAAAAATCAACGTTTCAGGCTGAAATGTCACTTTTCATGCAAAAGTGCACAACTCTGCTTAAAAAGCTCACAGGAGCATTCTAACGATGAA
This sequence comes from Misgurnus anguillicaudatus, assembly GCF_027580225.2. Taxonomy (NCBI): domain Eukaryota; kingdom Metazoa; phylum Chordata; class Actinopteri; order Cypriniformes; family Cobitidae; genus Misgurnus; species Misgurnus anguillicaudatus. The sequence continues at coordinate 20,248,210 of NC_073357.2, read as the reverse complement.
ACAAGCCGTTTAAAGTGATTTCCAGCTCAGAAATGCAGTTTAGAGTGAAAAATCAACGTTTCAGGCTGAAATGTCACTTTTCATGCAAAAGTGCACAACTCTGCTTAAAAAGCTCACAGGAGCATTCTAACGATGAAACAAGCCGTTTAAAGTGATTTCCAGCTCAGAAATGCAGTTTAGAGTGAAAAATCAACGTTTCAGGCTGAAATGTCACTTTTCATGCAAAAGTGCACAACTCTGCTTAAAAAGCCCACAGGAGCATTCTAACGACGAAACAAGCCATTTAAAGTGATTTCCAGCTCAGAAAAGCAGTTTAGAGAGAAAAATCAACGTTTCTGGCTGAAATGTCACTTTTCATGCAAAAGTGCACAACTCTGCTTAAAAAGCTCACAGGAGCATTCTAACGATGAAACAAGCCGTTTAAAGTGATTTCCAGCTCAGAAAAGCAGTTTAGAGTGAAAAATCAACGTTTCAGGCTGAAATGTGACTTTTCATGCAAAAGTGCACAACTCTGCTTAAAATGCTTACAGGAGCATTCTAAGCCGTTTAAAGTGATTTCCAGCTCAGAAAAGCAGTTTAGAGTGAAAAATCAACGTTTCAGGCTGAAATGTGACTTTTCATGCAAAAGTGCACAACTCTGCTTAAAATGCTTACAGGAGCATTCTAAGCCGTTTAAAGTGATTTCCAGCTCAGAAAAGCAGTTTAGAGTGAAAAATCAACTATACAGGCTGAAATGTGACTTTTCATGCAAAAGTGCCCAACTCTGCTTAAAATGCTTACAGGAGCATTCTAAGCCGTTTAAAGTGATTTCCAGCTCAGAAAAGCAGTTTAGAGTGAAAAATCAACGTTTCAGGCTGAAATGTGACTTTTCATGCAAAAGTGCACAACTCTGCTTAAAATGCTTACAGGAGCATTCTAAGCCGTTTAAAGTGATTTCCAGCTCAGAAAAGCAGTTTAGAGTGAAAAATCAACGTTTCAGGCAGAAATGTGACTTTTCATGCAAAAGTGCACAACTCTGCTTAAAATGCTTACAGGAGCATTCTAACGATGAAACAAGCCGTTTAACGTTATTTCCAGCTCAGAAAAGCAGTTTAGAGGCAAAAATCAACGTTTCAGGCTGAAATGTGACTTTTCATGCAAAAGTGCCCAACTCTGCCTAAAATGCTTACAGGAGCATTCTAAGCCGTTTAACTTCTTCCACCCTGAAGCTATTTTGGGGATTTTCGCCTGGATTTGGCCTACCCAATTTCAAAAGCTTCCCATACCCACATGCAGAGGTTTACATACAAATGTTTGGTATCATTTTACAGGAAACCCTTTGAAATTACATAAAACACTGTTGAAAGTGCTAAACATGGTTGTATGTGATGTCAGTCCTCTAATAAACACAAAAATAAATAGGCGCTTTTTGATGTTTTTTTTCTAAAGTTTTTATTTAAAAGTGTATAACTCTGGCCCTGAGTGCCTCAGCTCCCTGCAGACAGTTTTGTTTGATTCCAGCAATTGCCAGCTTACAGAGGAAAAAAGATTTTTTTCTCTATCATAATATATGCAAAAGTTATTTTACTCCAACTGATGGGAGGAATAATACGCTTATGGAGTTAAATTTCTGCCAAAAAACATTTGAAGTGCTCCCATAACCACATACAGTGGAATAAATGCAATTGCTTTATATCATTTTAAAGAAAACCCTTTGAAGTTACATAAAAAGCTGCTGTTTGTGACAAATAGTGTTATTTATGTGGTTTTTCATATGAGGAAACACCAAATTTTCTTTTTATATGTTGTAAATACTGCCTCTGATAGTGTATAACTCTGGTTCTGGGTGCTCTAGCAGACTGCAGACAGTTCTGGTTGTTACCAGCAGCAGACAGTAAACACACAAAAAAAGAATGATCTCTTTAGCATGTCGCATTCAAAAGTTATTTTCATTTTACTGAAGTGTCCGAAAATACATTTTTCATATAAATATTATTTTTTTGTTTTGGACATATAATAAATAACAAGGGATTATTCATGCACACAACCTAAGAAAATGCTGTGAATGGACTCATTTTTTAAAGTAGGACCTAAGAGAAAAGATGGTGTATCATTTGTGGCTATATGTGCTATCTGAGGCAGTCCACACTCAATTTTCCCATATGTTTACAAAAGACGATTTTTTACCTTATTATTCATTCAACTATTGTTGGATATGTGATAAAAATAGGACAAAAATAACGCTGTAGCCTTATTCCTGAGAATGAGAGCTTTCATTTGATATAAGACTTGCCCATGTTTGTCATACTTGAAAAATATGAAATATGTGAATATTAAATCATATAAAAAATTATGGGGGGGGGTGATAGTGTAAATTAAGTGTAAATAACTCTCTCACAGTAAAAGATTTCTCAAAGTGATGCATATCTGGAGAAAGTAGAGAGTCTAAGCTTTCAAACAGTATCTCATATGTGTTACTAGGGTCCATGATGGACCATTAAAGATTAAAAGAATATTTTATTTGAGTCAAAATACGAAATTTTGTACCCGGGACTGGGTCCTCAGGGTTAAAGTGATTTCCAGCTCAGAAAAGCAGTTTAGAGTGAAAAATCAACGTTTCAGGCTGAAATATGACTTTTCATGCAAAAGTGCACAACTCTGCTTAAAATGCTTACAGGAGCATTCTAACGATGAAACAAGCCGTTTAAAGTGATTTCCAGCTCAGAAAAGCAGTTTAGAGGCAAAAATCAACGTTTCAGGCTGAAATGTGACTTTTCATGCAAAAGTGCACAACTCTGCTTAAAATGCTAACAGGAGCATTCTAAGCCGTTTAAAGTGATTTCCAGCTCAGAAAAGCAGTTTAGAGTGAAAAATCAACGTTTCAGGCTGAAATATGACTTTTCATGCAAAAGTGCACAACTCTGCTTAAAATGCTTACAGGAGCATTCTAAGCCGTTTAAAGTGAATTCCAGCTCAGAAAAGCAGTTTAGAGTGAAAAATCAACGTTTCAGGCTGAAATATGACTTTTCATGCAAAAGTGCACAACTCTGCTTAAAATGCTTACAGGAGCATTCTAACGATGAAACAAGCAGTTTAAATTGATTTCCAGCTCAGAAAAGCAGTTTAGAGGCAAAAATCAACGTTTCAGGCTGAAATGTGACTTTTCATGCAAAAGTGCCCAACTCTGCTTAAAATGCTTACAGGAGCATTCTAAGCCGTTTAAAGTGATTTCCAGCTCAGAAAAGCAGTTTAGAGTGAAAAATCAACGTTTCAGGCTGAAATATGACTTTTCATGCAAAAGTGCACAACTCTGCTTAAAATGCTTACAGGAGCATTCTAAGCCGTTTAAAGTGATTTCCAGCTCAGAAAAGCAGTTTAGAGTGAAAAATCAACGTTTCAGGCTGAAATATGACTTTTCATGCAAAAGTGCACAACTCTGCTTAAAATGCTTACAGGAGCATTCTAAGCCGTTTAAAGTGATTTCCAGCTCAGAAAAGCAGTTTAGAGTGAAAAATCAACGTTTCAGGCTGAAATATGACTTTTCATGCAAAAGTACACAACTCTGCTTAAAATGCTTACAGGAGCATTCTAACGATGAAACAAGCAGTTTAAAGTGATTTCCAGCTCAGAAAAGCAGTTTAGAGTGAAAAATCAACGTTTCAGGCTGAAATATGACTTTTCATGCAAAAGTGCACAACTCTGCTTAAAATGCTTACAGGAGCATTCTAACGATGAAACAAGCAGTTTAAAGTGATTTCCAGCTCAGAAAAGCAGTTTAGAGGCAAAAATCAACGTTTCAGGCTGAAATGTGACTTTTCATGCAAAAGTGCCCAACTCTGCTTAAAATGCTTACAGGAGCATTCTAACGATGAAACAAGCAGTTTAAAGTGATTTCCAGCTCAGAAAAGCAGTTTAGAGGCAAAAATCAACGTTTCAGGCTGAAATGTGACTTTTCATGCAAAAGTGCCCAACTCTGCTTAAAATGCTTACAGGAGCATTCTAAGCCGTTTAAAGTGATTTCCAGCTCAGAAAAGCAGTTTAGAGTGAAAAATCAACGTTTCAGGCTGAAATATGACTTTTCATGCAAAAGTGCACAACTCTGCTTAAAATGCTTACAGGAGCATTCTAAGCCGTTTAAAGTGATTTCCAGCTCAGAAAAGCAGTTTAGAGTGAAAAATCAACGTTTCAGGCTGAAATATGACTTTTCATGCAAAAGTGCACAACTCTGATTAAAATGCTTACAGGAGCATTCTAACGATGAAACAAGCAGTTTAAAGTGATTTCCAGCTCAGAAAAGCAGTTTAGAGGCAAAAATCAACGTTTCAGGCTGAAATGTGACTTTTCATGCAAAAGTGCCCAACTCTGCTTAAAATGCTTACAGGAGCATTCTAAGCCGTTTAAAGTGATTTCCAGCTCAGAAAAGCAGTTTAGAGTGAAAAATCAACGTTTCAGGCTGAAATATGACTTTTCATGCAAAAGTGCACAACTCTGCTTAAAATGCTTACAGGAGCATTCTAAGCCGTTTAAAGTGATTTCCAGCTCAGAAAAGCAGTTTAGAGTGAAAAATCAACGTTTCAGGCTGAAATATGACTTTTCATGCAAAAGTACACAACTCTGCTTAAAATGCTTACAGGAGCATTCTAACGATGAAACAAGCAGTTTAAAGTGATTTCCAGCTCAGAAAAGCAGTTTAGAGGCAAAAATCAACGTTTCAGGCTGAAATGTGACTTTTCATGCAAAAGTGCCCAACTCTGCTTAAAATGCTTACAGGAGCATTCTAAGCCGTTTAAATTGATTTCCAGCTCAGAAAAGCAGTTTAGAGTGAAAAATCTACGTTTCAGGCTGAAATATGACTTTTCATGCAAAAGTGCACAACTCTGCTTAAAATGCTTACAGGAGCATTCTAACGATGAAACAAGCAGTTTAAAGTGATTTCCAGCTCAGAAAAGCAGTTTAGAGGCAAAAATCAACGTTTCAGGCTGAAATGTGACTTTTCATGCAAAAGTGCCCAACTCTGCTTAAAATGCTTACAGGAGCATTCTAAGCCGTTTAAAGTGATTTCCAGCTCAGAAAAGCAGTTTAGAGTGAAAAATCAACGTTTCAGGCTAAAATATGACTTTTCATGCAAAAGTGCACAACTCTGCTTAAAATGCTTACAGGAGCATTCTAAGCCGTTTAAAGTGATTTCCAGCTCAGAAAAGCAGTTTAGAGTGAAAAATCAACGTTTCAGGCTGAAATATGACTTTTCATGCAAAAGTGCACAACTCTGCTTAAAATGCTTACAGGAGCATTCTAAGCCGTTTAAAGTGATTTCCAGCTCAGAAAAGCAGTTTAGAGGCAAAAATCAACGTTTCAGGCTGAAATGTGACTTTTCATGCAAAAGTGCCCAACTCTGCTTAAAATGCTTACAGGAGCATTCTAAGCCGTTTAAAGTGATTTCCAGCTCAGAAAAGCAGTTTAGAGTGAAAAATCAACGTTTCAGGCTGAAATATGACTTTTCATGCAAAAGTGCACAACTCTGCTTAAAATGCTTACAGGAGCATTCTAAGCCGTTTAAAGTGATTTCCAGCTCAGAAAAGCAGTTTAGAGTGAAAAATCAACGTTTCAGGCTGAAATATGACTTTTCATGCAAAAGTGCACAACTCTGCTTAAAATGCTTACAGGAGCATTCTAACGATGAAACAAGCAGTTTAAAGTGATTTCCAGCTCAGAAAAGCAGTTTAGAGGCAAAAATCAACGTTTCAGGCTGAAATGTGACTTTTCATGCAAAAGTGCCCAACTCTGCTTAAAATGCTTACAGGAGCATTCTAAGCCGTTTAAAGTGATTTCCAGCTCAGAAAAGCAGTTTAGAGTGAAAAATCAACGTTTCAGGCTGAAATATGACTTTTCATGCAAAAGTGCCCAACTCTGCTTAAAATGCTTACAGGAGCATTCTAAGCCGTTTAAAGTGATTTCCAGCTCAGAAAAGCAGTTTAGAGTGAAAAATCAACGTTTCAGGCTGAAATATGACTTTTCATGCAAAAGTGCACAACTCTGCTTAAAATGCTTACAGGAGCATTCTAAGCCGTTTAAAGTGATTTCCAGCTCAGAAAAGCAGTTTAGAGTGAAAAATCAACGTTTCAGGCTGAAATATGACTTTTCATGCAAAAGTGCACAACTCTGCTTAAAATGCTTACAGGAGCATTCTAACGATGAAACAAGCCGTTTAAAGTGATTTCCAGCTCAGAAAAGCAGTTTAGAGTGAAAAATCAACGTTTCAGGCTGAAATATGACTTTTCATGCAAAAGTGCACAACTCTGCTTAAAATGCTTACAGGAGCATTCTAAGCCGTTTAAAGTGATTTCCAGCTCAGAAAAGCAGTTTAGAGTGAAAAATCAACGTTTCAGGCTGAAATATGACTTTTCATGCAAAAGTGCACAACTCTGCTTAAAATGCTTACAGGAGCATTCTAACGATGAAACAAGCCGTTTAAAGTGATTTCCAGCTCAGAAAAGCAGTTTAGAGTGAAAAATCAACGTTTCAGGCTGAAATATGACTTTTCATGCAAAAGTGCACAACTCTGCTTAAAATGCTTACAGGAGCATTCTAAGCCGTTTAAAGTGATTTCCAGCTCAGAAAAGCAGTTTAGAGTGAAAAATCAACGTTTCAGGCTGAAATATGACTTTTCATGCAAAAGTGCACAACTCTGCTTAAAATGCTTACAGGAGCATTCTAAGCCGTTTAAAGTGATTTCCAGCTCAGAAAAGCAGTTTAGAGTGAAAAATCAACGTTTCAGGCTGAAATATGACTTTTCATGCAAAAGTGCACAACTCTGCTTAAAATGCTTACAGGAGCATTCTAACGATGAAACAAGCAGTTTAAAGTGATTTCCAGCTCAGAAAAGCAGTTTAGAGGCAAAAATCAACGTTTCAGGCTGAAATGTGACTTTTCATGCAAAAGTGCCCAACTCTGCTTAAAATGCTTACAGGAGCATTCTAAGCCGTTTAAAGTGATTTCCAGCTCAGAAAAGCAGTTTAGAGTGAAAAATCAACGTTTCAGGCTGAAATATGACTTTTCATGCAAAAGTGCACAACTCTGCTTAAAATGCTTACAGGAGCATTCTAAGCCGTTTAAAGTGATTTCCAGCTCAGAAAAGCAGTTTAGAGTGAAAAATCAACGTTTCAGGCTGAAATATGACTTTTCATGCAAAAGTGCACAACTCTGCTTAAAATGCTTACAGGAGCATTCTAACGATGAAACAAGCAGTTTAAAGTGATTTCCAGCTCAGAAAAGCAGTTTAGAGTGAAAAATCAACGTTTCAGGCTGAAATATGACTTTTCATGCAAAAGTGCACAACTCTGCTTAAAATGCTTACAGGAGCATTCTAAGCCGTTTAAAGTGATTTCCAGCTCAGAAAAGCAGTTTAGAGTGAAAAATCAACGTTTCAGGCTGAAATATGACTTTTCATGCAAAAGTGCACAACTCTGCTTAAAATGCTTACAGGAGCATTCTAACGATGAAACAAGCAGTTTAAAGTGATTTCCAGCTCAGAAAAGCAGTTTAGAGGCAAAAATCAACGTTTCAGGCTGAAATGTGACTTTTCATGCAAAAGTGCCCAACTCTGCTTAAAATGCTTACAGGAGCATTCTAAGCCGTTTAAAGTGATTTCCAGCTCAGAAAAGCAGTTTAGAGTGAAAAATCAACGTTTCAGGCTGAAATATGACTTTTCATGCAAAAGTGCACAACTCTGCTTAAAATGCTTACAGGAGCATTCTAACGATGAAACAAGCCGTTTAAAGTGATTTCCAGCTCAGAAAAGCAGTTTAGAGGCAAAAATCAACGTTTCAGGCTGAAATGTGACTTTTCATGCAAAAGTGCACAACTCTGCTTAAAATGCTTACAGGAGCATTCTAAGCCGTTTAAAGTGATTTCCAGCTCAGAAAAGCAGTTTAGAGTGAAAAATCAACGTTTCAGGCTGAAATATGACTTTTCATGCAAAAGTGCACAACTCTGCTTAAAATGCTTACAGGAGCATTCTAAGCCGTTTAAAGTGAATTCCAGCTCAGAAAAGCAGTTTAGAGTGAAAAATCAACGTTTCAGGCTGAAATATGACTTTTCATGCAAAAGTGCACAACTCTGCTTAAAATGCTTACAGGAGCATTCTAACGATGAAACAAGCAGTTTAAAGTGATTTCCAGCTCAGAAAAGCAGTTTAGAGGCAAAAATCAACGTTTCAGGCTGAAATGTGACTTTTCATGCAAAAGTGCCCAACTCTGCTTAAAATGCTTACAGGAGCATTCTAAGCCGTTTAAAGTGATTTCCAGCTCAGAAAAGCAGTTTAGAGTGAAAAATCAACGTTTCAGGCTGAAATATGACTTTTCATGCAAAAGTGCACAACTCTGCTTAAAATGCTTACAGGAGCATTCTAAGCCGTTTAAAGTGATTTCCAGCTCAGAAAAGCAGTTTAGAGTGAAAAATCAACGTTTCAGGCTGAAATATGACTTTTCATGCAAAAGTGCACAACTCTGCTTAAAATGCTTACAGGAGCATTCTAAGCCGTTTAAAGTGATTTCCAGCTCAGAAAAGCAGTTTAGAGTGAAAAATCAACGTTTCAGGCTGAAATATGACTTTTCATGCAAAAGTACACAACTCTGCTTAAAATGCTTACAGGAGCATTCTAACGATGAAACAAGCAGTTTAAAGTGATTTCCAGCTCAGAAAAGCAGTTTAGAGTGAAAAATCAACGTTTCAGGCTGAAATATGACTTTTCATGCAAAAGTGCACAACTCTGCTTAAAATGCTTACAGGAGCATTCTAACGATGAAACAAGCAGTTTAAAGTGATTTCCAGCTCAGAAAAGCAGTTTAGAGGCAAAAATCAACGTTTCAGGCTGAAATGTGACTTTTCATGCAAAAGTGCCCAACTCTGCTTAAAATGCTTACAGGAGCATTCTAAGCCGTTTAAAGTGATTTCCAGCTCAGAAAAGCAGTTTAGAGTGAAAAATCAACGTTTCAGGCTGAAATATGACTTTTCATGCAAAAGTGCACAACTCTGCTTAAAATGCTTACAGGAGCATTCTAAGCCGTTTAAAGTGATTTCCAGCTCAGAAAAGCAGTTTAGAGTGAAAAATCAACGTTTCAGGCTGAAATATGACTTTTCATGCAAAAGTGCACAACTCTGCTTAAAATGCTTACAGGAGCATTCTAACGATGAAACAAGCAGTTTAAAGTGATTTCCAGCTCAGAAAAGCAGTTTAGAGGCAAAAATCAACGTTTCAGGCTGAAATGTGACTTTTCATGCAAAAGTGCCCAACTCTGCTTAAAATGCTTACAGGAGCATTCTAAGCCGTTTAAAGTGATTTCCAGCTCAGAAAAGCAGTTTAGAGTGAAAAATCAACGTTTCAGGCTGAAATATGACTTTTCATGCAAAAGTGCACAACTCTGCTTAAAATGCTTACAGGAGCATTCTAAGCCGTTTAAAGTGATTTCCAGCTCAGAAAAGCAGTTTAGAGTGAAAAATCAACGTTTCAGGCTGAAAATATGACTTTTCATGCAAAAGTGCACAACTCTGCTTAAAATGCTTACAGGAGCATTCTAACGATGAAACAAGCAGTTTAAAGTGATTTCCAGCTCAGAAAAGCAGTTTAGAGGCAAAAATCAACGTTTCAGGCTGAAATGTGACTTTTCATGCAAAAGTGCCCAACTCTGCTTAAAATGCTTACAGGAGCATTCTAAGCCGTTTAAAGTGATTTCCAGCTCAGAAAAGCAGTTTAGAGTGAAAAATCAACGTTTCAGGCTGAAATATGACTTTTCATGCAAAAGTGCACAACTCTGCTTAAAATGCTTACAGGAGCATTCTAAGCCGTTTAAAGTGATTTCCAGCTCAGAAAAGCAGTTTAGAGTGAAAAATCAACGTTTCAGGCTGAAATATGACTTTTCATGCAAAAGTGCACAACTCTGCTTAAAATGCTTACAGGAGCATTCTAAGCCGTTTAAAGTGATTTCCAGCTCAGAAAAGCAGTTTAGAGTGAAAAATCAACGTTTCAGGCTGAAATATGACTTTTCATGCAAAAGTGCACAACTCTGCTTAAAATGCTTACAGGAGCATTCTAAGCCGTTTAAAGTGATTTCCAGCTCAGAAAAGCAGTTTAGAGTGAAAAATCAACGTTTCAGGCTGAAATATGACTTTTCATGCAAAAGTGCACAACTCTGCTTAAAATGCTTACAGGAGCATTCTAAGCCGTTTAAAGTGATTTCCAGCTCAGAAAAGCAGTTTAGAGGCAAAAATCAACGTTTCAGGCTGAAATGTGACTTTTCATGCAAAAGTGCACAACTCTGCTTAAAATGCTTACAGGAGCATTCTAAGCCGTTTAAAGTGATTTCCAGCTCAGAAAAGCAGTTTAGAGTGAAAAATCAACGTTTCAGGCTGAAATGTGACTTTTCATGCAAAAGTGCACAACTCTGCTTAAAATGCTTACAGGAGCATTCTAAGCCGTTTAAAGTGATTTCCAGCTCAGAAAAGCAGTTTAGAGTGAAAAATCAACGTTTCAGGCTGAAATATGACTTTTCATGCAAAAGTGCACAACTCTGCTTAAAATGCTTACAGGAGCATTCTAAGCCGTTTAAAGTGATTTCCAGCTCAGAAAAGCAGTTTAGAGTGAAAAATCAACGTTTCAGGCTGAAATATGACTTTTCATGCAAAAGTGCACAACTCTGCTTAAAATGCTTACAGGAGCATTCTAAGCCGTTTAAAGTGATTTCCAGCTCAGAAAAGCAGTTTAGAGTGAAAAATCAACGTTTCAGGCTGAAATATGACTTTTCATGCAAAAGTGCACAACTCTGCTTAAAATGCTTACAGGAGCATTCTAACGATGAAACAAGCCGTTTAAAGTGATTTCCAGCTCAGAAAAGCAGTTTAGAGTGAAAAATCAACGTTTCAGGCTGAAATATGACTTTTCATGCAAAAGTGCACAACTCTGCTTAAAATGCTTACAGGAGCATTCTAAGCCGTTTAAAGTGATTTCCAGCTCAGAAAAGCAGTTTAGAGTGAAAAATCAACGTTTCAGGCTGAAATATGACTTTTCATGCAAAAGTGCACAACTCTGCTTAAAATGCTTACAGGAGCATTCTAACGATGAAACAAGCAGTTTAAAGTGATTTCCAGCTCAGAAAAGCAGTTTAGAGGCAAAAATCAACGTTTCAGGCTGAAATGTGACTTTTCATGCAAAAGTGCCCAACTCTGCTTAAAATGCTTACAGGAGCATTCTAAGCCGTTTAAAGTGATTTCCAGCTCAGAAAAGCAGTTTAGAGTGAAAAATCAACGTTTCAGGCTGAAATATGACTTTTCATGCAAAAGTGCACAACTCTGCTTAAAATGCTTACAGGAGCATTCTAAGCCGTTTAAAGTGATTTCCAGCTCAGAAAAGCAGTTTAGAGTGAAAAATCAACGTTTCAGGCTGAAATATGACTTTTCATGCAAAAGTGCACAACTCTGCTTAAAATGCTTACAGGAGCATTCTAAGCCGTTTAAAGTGATTTCCAGCTCAGAAAAGCAGTTTAGAGTGAAAAATCAACGTTTCAGGCTGAAATATGACTTTTCATGCAAAAGTGCACAACTCTGCTTAAAATGCTTACAGGAGCATTCTAAGCCGTTTAAAGTGATTTCCAGCTCAGAAAAGCAGTTTAGAGTGAAAAATCAACGTTTCAGGCTGAAATATGACTTTTCATGCAAAAGTGCACAACTCTGCTTAAAATGCTTACAGGAGCATTCTAACGATGAAACAAGCAGTTTAAAGTGATTTCCAGCTCAGAAAAGCAGTTTAGAGTGAAAAATCAACGTTTCAGGCTGAAATATGACTTTTCATGCAAAAGTGCACAACTCTGCTTAAAATGCTTACAGGAGCATTCTAAGCCGTTTAAAGTGATTTCCAGCTCAGAAAAGCAGTTTAGAGGCAAAAATCAACGTTTCAGGCTGAAATGTGACTTTTCATGCAAAAGTGCACAACTCTGCTTAAAATGCTTACAGGAGCATTCTAACGATGAAACAAGCAGTTTAAAGTGATTTCCAGCTCAGAAAAGCAGTTTAGAGGCAAAAATCAACGTTTCAGGCTGAAATGTGACTTTTCATGCAAAAGTGCCCAACTCTGCTTAAAATGCTTACAGGAGCATTCTAAGCCGTTTAAAGTGATTTCCAGCTCAGAAAAGCAGTTTAGAGTGAAAAATCAACGTTTCAGGCTGAAATATGACTTTTCATGCAAAAGTGCACAACTCTGCTTAAAATGCTTACAGGAGCATTCTAAGCCGTTTAAAGTGATTTCCAGCTCAGAAAAGCAGTTTAGAGTGAAAAATCAACGTTTCAGGCTGAAATATGACTTTTCATGCAAAAGTGCACAACTCTGCTTAAAATGCTTACAGGAGCATTCTAACGATGAAACAAGCAGTTTAAAGTGATTTCCAGCTCAGAAAAGCAGTTTAGAGGCAAAAATCAACGTTTCAGGCTGAAATGTGACTTTTCATGCAAAAGTGCCCAACTCTGCTTAAAATGCTTACAGGAGCATTCTAAGCCGTTTAAAGTGATTTCCAGCTCAGAAAAGCAGTTTAGAGTGAAAAATCAACGTTTCAGGCTGAAATATGACTTTTCATGCAAAAGTGCACAACTCTGCTTAAAATGCTTACAGGAGCATTCTAAGCCGTTTAAAGTGATTTCCAGCTCAGAAAAGCAGTTTAGAGTGAAAAATCAACGTTTCAGGCTGAAATATGACTTTTCATGCAAAAGTGCACAACTCTGCTTAAAATGCTTAAAGGAGCATTCTAAGCCGTTTAAAGTGATTTCCAGCTCAGAAAAGCAGTTTAGAGTGAAAAATCAACGTTTCAGGCTGAAATATGACTTTTCATGCAAAAGTGCACAACTCTGCTTAAAATGCTTACAGGAGCATTCTAAGCCGTTTAAAGTGATTTCCAGCTCAGAAAAGCAGTTTAGAGTGAAAAATCAACGTTTCAGGCTGAAATATGACTTTTCATGCAAAAGTGCACAACTCTGCTTAAAATGCTTACAGGAGCATTCTAAGCCGTTTAAAGTGATTTCCAGCTCAGAAAAGCAGTTTAGAGTGAAAAATCAACGTTTCAGGCTGAAATATGACTTTTCATGCAAAAGTGCACAACTCTGCTTAAAATGCTTACAGGAGCATTCTAAGCCGTTTAAAGTGATTTCCAGCTCAGAAAAGCAGTTTAGAGGCAAAAATCAACGTTTCAGGCTGAAATGTGACTTTTCATGCAAAAGTGCACAACTCTGCTTAAAATGCTTACAGGAGCATTCTAAGCCGTTTAAAGTGATTTCCAGCTCAGAAAAGCAGTTTAGAGTGAAAAATCAACGTTTCAGGCTGAAATGTGACTTTTCATGCAAAAGTGCACAACTCTGCTTAAAATGCTTACAGGAGCATTCTAAGCCGTTTAAAGTGATTTCCAGCTCAGAAAAGCAGTTTAGAGTGAAAAATCAACGTTTCAGGCTGAAATATGACTTTTCATGCAAAAGTGCACAACTCTGCTTAAAATGCTTACAGGAGCATTCTAAGCCGTTTAAAGTGATTTCCAGCTCAGAAAAGCAGTTTAGAGTGAAAAATCAACGTTTCAGGCTGAAATATGACTTTTCATGCAAAAGTGCACAACTCTGCTTAAAATGCTTACAGGAGCATTCTAAGCCGTTTAAAGTGATTTCCAGCTCAGAAAAGCAGTTTAGAGTGAAAAATCAACGTTTCAGGCTGAAATATGACTTTTCATGCAAAAGTGCACAACTCTGCTTAAAATGCTTACAGGAGCATTCTAAGCCGTTTAAAGTGATTTCCAGCTCAGAAAAGCAGTTTAGAGTGAAAAATCAACGTTTCAGGCTGAAATGTGACTTTTCATGCAAAAGTGCCCAACTCTGCTTAAAATGCTTACAGGAGCATTCTAAGCCGTTTAAAGTGATTTCCAGCTCAGAAAAGCAGTTTAGAGTGAAAAATCAACGTTTCAGGCTGAAATGTGACTTTTCATGCAAAAGTGCACAACTCTGCTTAAAATGCTTACAGGAGCATTCTAAGCCGTTTAAAGTGATTTCCAGCTCAGAAAAGCAGTTTAGAGTGAAAAATCAACGTTTCAGGCTGAAATATGACTTTTCATGCAAAAGTGCACAACTCTGCTTAAAATGCTTACAGGAGCATTCTAAGCCGTTTAAAGTGATTTCCAGCTCAGAAAAGCAGTTTAGAGTGAAAAATCAACGTTTCAGGCTGAAATATGACTTTTCATGCAAAAGTGCACAACTCTGCTTAAAATGCTTACAGGAGCATTCTAAGCCGTTTAAAGTGATTTCCAGCTCAGAAAAGCAGTTTAGAGTGAAAAATCAACGTTTCAGGCTGAAATATGACTTTTCATGCAAAAGTGCACAACTCTGCTTAAAATGCTTACAGGAGCATTCTAAGCCGTTTAAAGTGATTTCCAGCTCAGAAAAGCAGTTTAGAGTGAAAAATCAACGTTTCAGGCTGAAATATGACTTTTCATGCAAAAGTGCACAACTCTGCTTAAAATGCTTACAGGAGCATTCTAACGATGAAACAAGCAGTTTAAAGTGATTTCCAGCTCAGAAAAGCAGTTTAGAGGCAAAAATCAACGTTTCAGGCTGAAATGTGACTTTTCATGCAAAAGTGCACAACTCTGCTTAAAATGCTTACAGGAGCATTCTAAGCCGTTTAAAGTGATTTCCAGCTCAGAAAAGCAGTTTAGAGTGAAAAATCAACGTTTCAGGCTGAAATATGACTTTTCATGCAAAAGTGCACAACTCTGCTTAAAATGCTTACAGGAGCATTCTAAGCCGTTTAAAGTGATTTCCAGCTCAGAAAAGCAGTTTAGAGTGAAAAATCAACGTTTCAGGCTGAAATATGACTTTTCATGCAAAAGTGCACAACTCTGCTTAAAATGCTTACAGGAGCATTCTAAGCCGTTTAAAGTGATTTCCAGCTCAGAAAAGCAGTTTAGAGTGAAAAATCAACGTTTCAGGCTGAAATATGACTTTTCATGCAAAAGTGCACAACTCTGCTTAAAATGCTTACAGGAGCATTCTAAGCCGTTTAAAGTGATTTCCAGCTCAGAAAAGCAGTTTAGAGGCAAAAATCAACGTTTCAGGCTGAAATGTGACTTTTCATGCAAAAGTGCACAACTCTGCTTAAAATGCTTACAGGAGCATTCTAAGCCGTTTAAAGTGATTTCCAGCTCAGAAAAGCAGTTTAGAGGCAAAAATCAACGTTTCAGGCTGAAATATGACTTTTCATGCAAAAGTGCACAACTCTGCTTAAAATGCTTACAGGAGCATTCTAAGCCGTTTAAAGTGATTTCCAGCTCAGAAAAGCAGTTTAGAGTGAAAAATCAACGTTTCAGGCTGAAATATGACTTTTCATGCAAAAGTGCACAACTCTGCTTAAAATGCTTACAGGAGCATTCTAAGCCGTTTAAAGTGATTTCCAGCTCAGAAAAGCAGTTTAGAGGCAAAAATCAACGTTTCAGGCTGAAATGTGACTTTTCATGCAAAAGTGCCCAACTCTGCTTAAAATGCTTACAGGAGCATTCTAAGCCGTTTAAAGTGATTTCCAGCTCAGAAAAGCAGTTTAGAGTGAAAAATCAACGTTTCAGGCTGAAATGTGACTTTTCATGCAAAAGTGCACAACTCTGCTTAAAATGCTTACAGGAGCATTCTAAGCCGTTTAAAGTGATTTCCAGCTCAGAAAAGCAGTTTAGAGTGAAAAATCAACGTTTCAGGCTGAAATATGACTTTTCATGCAAAAGTGCACAACTCTGCTTAAAATGCTTACAGGAGCATTCTAAAGCCGTTTAAAGTGATTTCCAGCTCAGAAAAGCAGTTTAGAGTGAAAAATCAACGTTTCAGGCTGAAATATGACTTTTCATGCAAAAGTGCACAACTCTGCTTAAAATGCTTACAGGAGCATTCTAAGCCGTTTAAAGTGATTTCCAGCTCAGAAAAGCAGTTTAGAGTGAAAAATCAACGTTTCAGGCTGAAATATGACTTTTCATGCAAAAGTGCACAACTCTGCTTAAAATGCTTACAGGAGCATTCTAACGATGAAACAAGCCGTTTAAAGTGATTTCCAGCTCAGAAAAGCAGTTTAGAGTGAAAAATCAACGTTTCAGGCTGAAATATGACTTTTCATGCAAAAGTGCACAACTCTGCTTAAAATGCTTACAGGAGCATTCTAAGCCGTTTAAAGTGATTTCCAGCTCAGAAAAGCAGTTTAGAGTGAAAAAATCAACGTTTCAGGCTGAAATATGACTTTTCATGCAAAAGTGCACAACTCTGCTTAAAATGCTTACAGGAGCATTCTAACGATGAAACAAGCAGTTTAAAGTGATTTCCAGCTCAGAAAAGCAGTTTAGAGGCAAAAATCAACGTTTCAGGCTGAAATGTGACTTTTCATGCAAAAGTGCCCAACTCTGCTTAAAATGCTTACAGGAGCATTCTAAGCCGTTTAAAGTGATTTCCAGCTCAGAAAAGCAGTTTAGAGTGAAAAATCAACGTTTCAGGCTGAAATATGACTTTTCATGCAAAAGTGCACAACTCTGCTTAAAATGCTTACAGGAGCATTCTAAGCCGTTTAAAGTGATTTCCAGCTCAGAAAAGCAGTTTAGAGTGAAAAATCAACGTTTCAGGCTGAAATATGACTTTTCATGCAAAAGTGCACAACTCTGCTTAAAATGCTTACAGGAGCATTCTAACGATGAAACAAGCAGTTTAAAGTGATTTCCAGCTCAGAAAAGCAGTTTAGAGGCAAAAATCAACGTTTCAGGCTGAAATGTGACTTTTCATTGCAAAAGTGCCCAACTCTGCTTAAAATGCTTACAGGAGCATTCTAAGCCGTTTAAAGTGATTTCCAGCTCAGAAAAGCAGTTTAGAGTGAAAAATCAACGTTTCAGGCTGAAATATGACTTTTCATGCAAAAGTGCACAACTCTGCTTAAAATGCTTACAGGAGCATTCTAAGCCGTTTAAAGTGATTTCCAGCTCAGAAAAGCAGTTTAGAGTGAAAAATCAACGTTTCAGGCTGAAATATGACTTTTCATGCAAAAGTGCACAACTCTGCTTAAAATGCTTACAGGAGCATTCTAACGATGAAACAAGCAGTTTAAAGTGATTTCCAGCTCAGAAAAGCAGTTTAGAGTGAAAAAATCAACGTTTCAGGCTGAAATATGACTTTTCATGCAAAAGTGCACAACTCTGCTTAAAATGCTTACAGGAGCATTCTAAGCCGTTTAAAGTGATTTCCAGCTCAGAAAAGCAGTTTAGAGTGAAAAATCAACGTTTCAGGCTGAAATATGACTTTTCATGCAAAAGTGCACAACTCTGCTTAAAATGCTTACAGGAGCATTCTAACGATGAAACAAGCAGTTTAAAGTGATTTCCAGCTCAGAAAAGCAGTTTAGAGGCAAAAAATCAACGTTTCAGGCTGAAATGTGACTTTTCATGCAAAAGTGCCCAACTCTGCTTAAAATGCTTACAGGAGCATTCTAAGCCGTTTAAAGTGATTTCCAGCTCAGAAAAGCAGTTTAGAGTGAAAAATCAACGTTTCAGGCTGAAATATGACTTTTCATGCAAAAGTGCACAACTCTGCTTAAAATGCTTACAGGAGCATTCTAACGATGAAACAAGCCGTTTAAAGTGATTTCCAGCTCAGAAAAGCAGTTTAGAGTGCAAAAAATCAACGTTTCAGGCTGAAATGTGACTTTTCATGCAAAAGTGCACAACTCTGCTTAAAATGCTTACAGGAGCATTCTAAGCCGTTTAAAGTGATTTCCAGCTCAGAAAAGCAGTTTAGAGTGAAAAATCAACGTTTCAGGCTGAAATATGACTTTTCATGCAAAAGTGCACAACTCTGCTTAAAATGCTTACAGGAGCATTCTAAGCCGTTTAAAGTGATTTCCAGCTCAGAAAAGCAGTTTAGAGTGAAAAATCAACGTTTCAGGCTGAAATATGACTTTTCATGCAAAAGTGCACAACTCTGCTTAAAATGCTTACAGGAGCATTCTAAGCCGTTTAAAGTGATTTCCAGCTCAGAAAAGCAGTTTAGAGTGCAAAAATCAACGTTTCAGGCTGAAATGTGACTTTTCATGCAAAAGTGCACAACTCTGCTTAAAAATGCTTACAGGAGCATTCTAAGCCGTTTAAAGTGATTTCCAGCTCAGAAAAGCAGTTTAGAGTGAAAAATCAACGTTTCAGGCTGAAATATGACTTTTCATGCAAAAGTGCACAACTCTGCTTAAAATGCTTACAGGAGCATTCTAAGCCGTTTAAAGTGATTTCCAGCTCAGAAAAGCAGTTTAGAGTGAAAAATCAACGTTTCAGGCTGAAATATGACTTTTCATGCAAAAGTGCACAACTCTGCTTAAAATGCTTACAGGAGCATTCTAAGCCGTTTAAAGTGATTTCCAGCTCAGAAAAGCAGTTTAGAGTGCAAAAATCAACGTTTCAGGCTGAAATATGACTTTTCATGCAAAAGTGCACAACTCTGCTTAAAATGCTTACAGGAGCATTCTAAGCCGTTTAAAGTGATTTCCAGCTCAGAAAAGCAGTTTAGAGTGAAAAATCAACGTTTCAGGCTGAAATATGACTTTTCATGCAAAAGTGCACAACTCTGCTTAAAATGCTTACAGGAGCATTCTAAGCCGTTTAAAGTGATTTCCAGCTCAGAAAAGCAGTTTAGAGGCAAAAATCAACGTTTCAGGCTGAAATGTGACTTTTCATGCAAAAAGTGCCCAACTCTGCTTAAAATGCTTACAGGAGCATTCTAAGCCGTTTAAAGTGATTTCCAGCTCAGAAAAGCAGTTTAGAGTGAAAAATCAACGTTTCAGGCTGAAATATGACTTTTCATGCAAAAGTGCACAACTCTGCTTAAAATGCTTACAGGAGCATTCTAAGCCGTTTAAAGTGATTTCCAGCTCAGAAAAGCAGTTTAGAGTGAAAAATCAACGTTTCAGGCTGAAATATGACTTTTCATGCAAAAGTGCACAACTCTGCTTAAAATGCTTACAGGAGCATTCTAACGATGAAACAAGCCGTTTAAAGTGATTTCCAGCTCAGAAAAGCAGTTTAGAGTGAAAAAATCAACGTTTCAGGCTGAAATAGTGACTTTTCATGCAAAAGTGCCACAACTCTGCTTAAAATGCTTACAGGAGCATTCTAAGCCGTTTAAAGTGATTTCCAGCTCAGAAAAGCAGTTTAGAGTGAAAAAATCAACGTTTCAGGCTGAAATATGACTTTTCATGCAAAAGTGCACAACTCTGCTTAAAATGCTTACTAGGAGCATTCTAAGCCGTTTAAAGTGATTTCCAGCTCAGAAAAGCAGTTTAGAGTGAAAAATCAACGTTTCAGGCTGAAATATGACTTTTCATGCAAAAGTGCACAACTCTGCTTAAAATGCTTACAGGAGCATTCTAAACGATGAAAACAAGCAGTTTTAAAGTTGATTTCCAGCTCAGAAAAGCAGTTTAGAGGCAAAAATCAACGTTTCAGGCTGAAATGTGACTTTTCATGCAAAAGTGCCCAACTCTGCTTAAAATGCTTACAGGAGCATTCTAAGCCGTTTAAAGTGATTTCCAGCTCAGAAAAGCAGTTTAGAGTGAAAAATCAACGTTTCAGGCTGAAATATGACTTTTCATGCAAAAGTGCACAACTCTGCTTAAAATGCTTACAGGAGCATTCTAAGCCGTTTAAAGTGATTTCCAGCTCAGAAAAGCAGTTTAGAGTGAAAAATCAACGTTTCAGGCTGAAATATGACTTTTCATGCAAAAGTGCACAACTCTGCTTAAAATGCTTACAGGAGCATTCTAAGCCGTTTAAAGTGATTTCCAGCTCAGAAAAGCAGTTTAGAGTGAAAAATCAACGTTTCAGGCTGAAATATGACTTTTCATGCAAAAGTGCACACAACTCTGCTTAAAATGCTTACAGGAGCATTCTAAGCCGTTTAAAGTGATTTCCAGCTCAGAAAAGCAGTTTAGAGTGAAAAATCAACGTTTCAGGCTGAAATATGACTTTTCATGCAAAAGTGCACAACTCTGCTTAAAATGCTACAGGAGCATTCTAAGCCGGTTTAAAGTGATTTCCAGCTCAGAAAAGCAGTTTAGAGGCAAAAATCAACGTTTCAGGCTGAAATGTGACTTTTCATGCAAAAGTGCCCAACTCTGCTTAAAATGCTTACAGGAGCATTCTAAGGCCGTTTAAAGTGATTTCCAGCTCAGAAAAGCAGTTTAGAGTGAAAAATCAACGTTTCAGGCTGAAATGTGACTTTTCATGCAAAAGTGCACAACTCTGCTTAAAATGCTTACAGGAGCATTCTAAGCCGTTTAAAGTGATTTCCAGCTCAGAAAAGCAGTTTAGAGTGAAAAATCAACGTTTCAGGCTGAAATATGACTTTTCATGCAAAAGTGCACAATGGGGGGGGGGTGGGGGGGGGGGGGGGGGGGGGGGGGGGGGGGGGGGGGGGGGGTGGCGGGGGGGGGGGGGGGGGGGGGGGGGCGGGGGGGGGGGGGGGGGGGCGGGGTGGGGGGGGGGGGGGGGGGGGGGGGGGGGGGGCGGGGGGGGGGGGGGGTTGTGGCGGGGGGGGGGGGGGGCGGGGGGGTGGGGGTGGGGGGGGGGGGCGCGGGGGGGGGGTGGGGGGGGGGGGGGGTGGGGGGGGGGGGGGGTGGGGGGGGGGGGGGGTGGGGGGGGGGGGGGGTGGGGGGGGGGGGGGGTCGGGGGGTGGGTGGGTGGGGGGTGGCGGGGGTGGCGGGGGGGGGCGGTGGGGGGGGGGGGGGCGGGGGGGGGGCGGCCGGGGGGGGGCGGGGGGGGGGGGGCGTGGGGGGGGGGGGGGGGGTGCGGGGGGGGGGGGGGGCGGGGGGGGGGGGGGGGGGCTGGGGGCGCGGGGGGTGGGGGGGGGGGGGGGTGGGGGGGGGGGGGGGTGGGGGGGGGGTGGGCAAGTGCATCAAGTGGGTAAATATCGGTGGACTATTTATGTTGTTATTGACCCATTTGGGGACTGTAGGTAAAAGAAACCCCACATTTAGGACGAACGGGGGCACTAGTGAGCGACTTAAGAGGCACACCTATGTCTGACCTGTTTGTCAACACTTAACAGTTGACAACTCTGATGTGTGTGCCAAATTTGAAGTTAATCTAAGCATGCCAAGAGGCTTAAATATTCCTGAAATAATAGTAAACTTTGATGCATTGCCATGGCAACAGCGTTCGAGATGTCAAAAATCCCTTCACATTTTATCATCTCCAATGTCTCAGCATCATGTTGACCACTTTTGGTGTCAATCGCATGAATATCCTAGATGGAGTATTTAAAAGAACATTGGATGGAACTGTCATCCTTGAATATGCCGGAAAATGAAAGCAAAGTTTGACGCGTTGCCATGGGAACAACGTTCGAGATATCAAAAATCCCTTCGCAATTTATCATCTACAATGTCTTGGCATCATGTTGACCACTTTTGGTGTCAATCCCATAAACATTCTAGGAGGAGTATTTAAAAGAACATCACATGGAACTGTAAAAAAAATCAACCTTTGTGACTTCAACACTTCCTGGCGCCTGGTGGTGGCGCTATACCCGAGCCTCACAATAGGCACATCGATGCGATCGGAATCTTCAGACAAACAAACACCCCATGTGTCATCACAATAAGACATTTTTTGCCTTAGATATTAAACACTTCCTGTTTCTCTGATTTCGCCATAAGTTTGTCGCCTCGCCATGACAGAACCGTTCGAGATATCAAAAATCCCTTCGCAATTTAGCAAGTACAATGTCTCGGCATCATGATCTCCATGTTTGGTGTCAATCCCATGTATCCCCTTGGAGGAGTATTCAAAAGTTCACCGCATGCATTTTTTAAACAATCCAAAATGGCCGACTTCCTGTTGGGCAGAGCTAATAGGTTAGAGTGCAAAAGTTGTTCGGGTTGATGAGATCTATATGTGTACCAACTTTCGTACATGTGCGTACATTTTTGCCAGATCTGTGCACTACTGTTTGTTTTTCCATTACAGGGGGCGCTACAGAGCCCCCCTGCCACGCCCGTGTTCCAGCCTAATCCGAGCAAAAACAATAGGGCTTCGCACCTTTCGGTGCAGGCCATTCTGGCCTGCTCCTCGGTGCTCGGGCCCTAATAAAAAAAATAATAATCCGAGCAAAAACAATAGGGCTTCGCACCTTTCGGTGCAGGCCATTCTGGCCTGCTCCTCGGTGCTCGGGCTGCAATATAGCTGCAATATAGCTGCAAGCAGCGATGGCGGGCCCTCGCACGTTTTTTACCGCTACACGGTGCCTCCGAGAAAACGATGCACGGTGGGCATGTGCATCAAGTGGGTAAATATCAGTGGACTATTTCATGTTGCTACTGACCCATTTAGGTACCGTAGGTAAAAGAAACCCCATATTTTAGACAAATGGGGGCGCTAGTTAGACACTAAATAGACACGCCTTTATCTGACCTTTTTGTCAACACTTAACAGGCGAAAACTCTGATGTGTGTGCCAAATTTAAAGTTTAACTAAGCACGCCAAGAGCCTTAAACATGCCTGAAATTAAAGTAAAGTTTGACGCGTTGCCATGGGAACAGCGTTCGAGATGTCAAAAATTCCTTCGCAATTTATCATCTACAATGTCTCGGCATCATGTTGACCATTTCTGGTGTCAATCGCATGAATCCCATACGAGGAGTATTTAAAGATTCACAGCATGTAACTGTCAGCCTTAAATATGTGTAAAAATGAAAGTAAAGTTTGACAGGTTGCCATGGAAACAGAGTTTGAGATATCAAAAATCCTTTCGCAATTTATCATCTACAATGTCTTGGCATCATGTTGATTACTTTTGGTGTCAATCGCATGAAAATCTTAGAAGGAGTATTTAAAAGAACATTGCATGGAACTGTCAAAAAAATCCAGCTTTGTAACTGACACACTTCCTGCCGCCTGGGGGTGGCGCTATACCCGGGAGTCACAATAGGCGCATCAATGCGAGCGGAATCATCAGACGAACAAACACCCCGCATGGCATCACAATAAGATATTTTTTGCCATAGATATTAGAAACTTCCTGTTTCTCTGATTTCGCCATGAATTTGTCGCCTCGCCATGACAAAACCGTTCGAGATATCAAAAATCCCTTCGCAATTTAGCAAGTACAATGTCTCAGCTTCATGATCACCACGTTTGGTGTCATTCCCATTAATCCACTAGGAGGAGTATTTAAAAGTTCACCGCATGCATTTTTTAAACAATCCAAAATGGCCGACTTCCTGTTGGGCGGAGCTAAAATGTTAGAGTACGAAAGTTGTTCGGGTCGATGAGATCTATACGTGTACCAACTTTCGTACATGTGCGTACATGTTTGTCTGATCTGTGCCCCAATGTTTTTTTTTTCATTACAGGGGGCGCTACAGAGCCCCCCTGCCACGCCCGTGTTCCAGCCTTTGGTTTTCTGCGATGACAGACGACTCTGACATCTGTGCCAAATTTCAAGAGTTTTCGAGTATGTTAAGGCACTCAAAATTCCCAAAAGTGTTGAAAAAAATAATAAAAAAATAAATAAAAAAAATAATAAAAAATATAGCTGCAAGCAGCGATGGCGGGCCCTCGCACGTTTTTTTACCGGTACACGGTGCCTCCGAGAAAACGATGCACGGTGGGCAAGTGCATCAAGTGGGTAAATATCGGTGGACTATTTATGTTGTTACTGACCCAATTAGGGACTGTAGGTAAAAGAAACCCCACATTTTGGACAAACGGGGGCACTAGTGAGCAACTTAAGAGGCACACCTATGTCTGACCTGTTTGTCAACACTTAACAGTTGACAACTCTGATGTGTGTGCCAAATTTGAAGTTAATCTAAGCATGCCAAGAGGCTTAAATATTCCTGAAATAATATTAAATTTTGATGCATTGCCATGGCAACATCGTTCGAGATGTCAAAAATCCCTTCGCAATTTATCATCTACAATGTCTCAGCACCATGTTGACCACGTTTGGTGTCAATCACATGAATATCCTAGAAGGAGTATTGAAAAGTTCACTGCATGCAACTGAAGGGCTTAAATATGCCTTTAAAATGAAAGTAAAGTTTGACGTGTTGCCATGGGAACAACGTTCGAGATATCAAAAATCCCTTCGCAATTTATCATCTACTATGTCTTGGCATCATGTTGACCACTTTTGGTGTCAATTGCATAAACATTCTAGGAGGAGTATTTAAAAGAACATCACATGGAACTGTCAAAAAATCAACCTTTGAGACTGCAACACTTCCTGGCGCCTGGTGGTGGCGCTATACCCGAGACTCACAATAGGCACATCGATGCGATCGGAATCTTCAGACGAACAAACACCTCGCGTGTCATCACTATAAGACATTTTTTGCCTTAGATATTAGACACTTCCTGTTTCTCTGATTTCGCCATGACTTTGCCGCTTCGCCATGGCAACACCGTTCGAGATATCAAAAATCCCTTCACAATTTAGCAAGTCCACTGTCTTGACATCATGATCACCACGTT
The DNA here is from genome assembly GCF_027580225.2 of Misgurnus anguillicaudatus. Lineage (NCBI taxonomy): Eukaryota > Metazoa > Chordata > Actinopteri > Cypriniformes > Cobitidae > Misgurnus > Misgurnus anguillicaudatus. The sequence continues at coordinate 20,223,680 of NC_073357.2, read as the reverse complement.
TGGTGTCATTTGCATGAATCCCCTAGAAGGAGTATTCAAAAGTTCATCGTATGCATTTTTGAAACCATCCAAAATGGACGACTTCCTGTTGGGCGGAGTTAATAGGTTTGATTGTGAAAGTTGTTCGGGTCGATGGGATCTATATACGTACGAACTCTAGTACATGTGCGTACATGTTTGCCCGATTTGTGCACCAATATTTTTTTTGCATTACAGGGGGCGCTACAGAGCCCTACTGCCACGCCCGTGTTCCAGCATTTGCCCGGTCCTAATGGCCGACGACTTTGAGGTCTGTGCCAAATTCCCGGTGTTTTCGAGCATGTAAAGGCACCCAAAGTGCATGCCAAGTGCTTAAATATGCCTGAAAATGAAAGTAAAGTTTGACGTGTTGCCATGGGAGCAGCATTCGAGATATCAAAAATCCCTTCGCAATTTATCATCTACCATGCCTCAGCATCATGTTGACCACTTTTGGTGTCAATTGCATGAAAATCCTAGGAGGAGTATTTAAAAGTTTACCACATGCAACTGTCAAAAATTCACCTTTTGTGACTGCCACACTTCCTGTTGCCTGTTGGTGGCGCTATACCCGAAACTCACAATAGGCACATCGATGCGATCGGAATCGTTGGCCGAACATACACACTGCGTTTCATCCCAATAAGACATTTTTTGCTTTAGATATTAGACACTTCCTGTTTCTCTGAATTCGCCATAAATTTGTCGCCTCGCCATGGCAACACCGTTCGAGATATCAAAAATCCCTTCGCAATTTAGCAAGTCCAATGTCTCAGCATCATCTTCACCACGTTTGGTGTCAATCATATGAATTCCCTAGGAGAAGTTTTTGAAAGTTCATGACAAACACACTTCCTGGCCCCTGGTGGTGGCGCTATACCCGGGAGTCACAATAGGCACATCAATGCGATCGGAATCTCCAGACGAACAAACACCCCGCGTGGCATCACAATAAGACATTTTTTGGCTTAGATATTAGACACTTCCTGTTTCTCTAAATTCGCCATGACTTTGTCGCCTCGCCATGGCAGAACCATTCGAGATATCAAAAATCCCTTCGCAATTTAGCAAGTACAATGTCTTGACATCATGATCACCACGTTTGGTGTCAATCCCATGAATCCCCTAGAAGGAGTATTTAAAAGTTCACCGCATGCATTTTTTAAACAATCCAAAATGGCCGACTTCCTGTTGGGCGGAGCTAAAATGTTAGAGGGCGAAAGTTGTTCGGGTCGATGAGATCTATATGCGTACCAACTCTCGTACATGTGCGTACATGTTTGCCCGATCTGTGCACCAATGTTTTTTTTTGCATTACAGGGGGCGCTACAGAGCCCCTGTGCCACGCCCGTGTTCCAGCCTTTGCCCGTTCGCAATGACGGACGACTTTGACGTCTGTGCCAAATTTCAAGAGTTTTCGAGAATGTTTAGGCACCCAAAATGCCCAAAAGTGTTAAAAAAAATAAAAATAATAATAAAAAAAAATATATATATAGCTGCAAGCAGCAATGGCGGGCCCTCGCACGTTTTTTTACCGCTACACGGTGCGTCCGAGAAAACGATGCACGGCAAGCAAGGGCATCAAGTAGGTAAAATATCGGTGGGCTATTTAATGTTGTTTCTGAGGCATTTGGGGACTGTAGGTAAAAGAAACCCCACATTTTAGACAAACGGGGGCACTAGTGAGCCACTTAAGAGACACGCCTGTGTGTGACCTTTTTGTCAACACTTAACAGCCGAAAACTCTGATGTGTGTGCCAAATTTAAACTTAAACTAAGCACGCCAAGAGCCTTAAATATGCCTGAAATTAAAGTAAAGTTTAAAGCGTTGCCATGGGAACAGCGTTGGAGATATCAAAAATCCCTTCGCAATTTATCATCTACAATGTCTCGGCATCATGTTGACCACTTCTCATGTCAATCGCATGAAAATCCTAGAAGGAGTAAGTAAAAGTTAACTGTATGCAACTGAAAGGCTTAAATATGCCTTTAAAATGAAAGTAAAGTTTGACGCATTGCCATGGGAACAGCGTTTGAGATATCAAAAATCCCTTCGCAATTTATTATCTACAATGTCTCGGCATCATGGTGACCACTTTTGGTGTCAATCGCATGAAAATCCTAGGAGGAGTATTTAAAAGAACATTGCATGGAACTTTCAAAAAAATCCAGCTTTGTGACTGACACACTTCCTGGCGCCTGCTGGTGGCGCTATACCCGGGAGTCACAATAGGCACATCGATGCGATCGGAATCTTCAGACGAACAAACACCCCGCGTGTCATTACAATAAGACATTTTTTGCCTTAGATATTAGACACTTCCTGTTTCTCTGATTTCGCCACAACTTTGTCGGCTCGCCATGGCAGAACCGTTCGAGATATCAAAAATCCCTTCGCAATATAGCAAGTACAATGTCTCGACATCATGATCACCACTTTTGGTGTCAATCGCATGCATCCTCTAGGAGGAGTATTCAAAAGTTCACTGCATGCATTTTTTAAACAATCCAAAGTAGCCGACTTCCTGTTGGGCGGAGCTTAAATGTTAGAGGGCGAAAGTTGTTCGGGTCGATGAGATCTATATGTGTACCAACTCTCGTACATGTGCGTACATTTTTGCCCGATCTGTGCCCCAATGTTTGTTCTTGAATTACAGGGGGCGCTACAGAGCTCCCTTGCCACGCCCGTGGTCCAGCCTTTGGCTTTCGGCGATGACGGACGACTCTGACGTCTGTGCCAAATTTCAAGAGTTTTCGAGTATGTTAAGGCCCCCAAAATGTCCAAAAGTGTTAAAAAAAAAAATAATAATAATAATTAAAGCTGCAAGCAGCGATGGCGGGCCCTCGCACGTTTTTTACCGCTACACGGTGCGTCCGAGAAAACGATGCACGGTGGGCAAGGGCATCAAGTGGGTAAATATCAGTTGGCTATTTAATGTTGTTACTGACCCATTTGGGGACTGTAGGTAAAAGAAACCCCACATTTTAGACAAACGGGGGCACTAGTGAGCCACTTAAGAGACACGCCTATGTCTGACCTTTTTGTCAACACTTAACAGCCGAAAACTCTGATGTGTGCAGAGATGTATAGTAACGAAGTAGAACTACTTCACTACTGTACTTAAGTACTAAAAGGCAGTATCTGTACTCTACTGAAGTATTATTTTTTTCTCCTACTTCCACTTTTACTTCAGTACATATTTTCGATGAGTTTAATACTTTTACTCCAATTTTTTATGTGCTGCATAGTTACTCGTTACACTCAAATGTTACGAATCATTCCAAACCTACATTATCACTGCCGGAGCGGTGATACACATTAGAAACACCCACAGATTGTGGTCTAAACCAATAGGAGATAGTGAAGAGCGGACCCCTCCCTCCCTCTCACTCACAAATATGAGCCGCGGTTGTGGACAAATGTGAAGTCGAGAGAGAACCAAAGTGCACGAGAGAGACCGATAGAGAGAGAGAATTCGCGAGAAAGGGCGAGTGTGCGCGAAAGAAGGAAACCTAAATACATTGAAACATCTTGTACATTTACCTATTACCATTACATCAACTAATAATTTATTAATTCTGAATTTTCTATTGCCATATTAGTTAAATTAATCTGAACATTCCTGTCCTTGTACTCCTGCTACAGCCAAAGCAATTGTGAGTGTCCTTTAGCTTAAACATTTGAAATAATATAAACAATATTATATTCAAACTTTTGACTGTTTTCTTTAATAACTACATTACACAATACTTGTACTTTTACTTTCAGTACTTGAGTAGTATATTTTAAAATAAACTACTTGCAATACTTAAGTACAAAACATGTTTAATACTTCAGTACTTCCACTTAAGTGGTGTGCTCACTTTTTTGATAGAGCACTTGTACTTTTACTCAAGTCTGGGTCCCTAGTACTTTATACATCTCTGAATGTGTGTGCCAAATTTAAAGTTCAACTCAGCACGTCAAGAGCCTTAAACATGCCTGAAATTAAAGTAAAGTTTGACGCGTTGCCATGGGAACAGCGTTCGAGATGTCTAAAATTCCTTTGCAATTTATCATCTACAATGTCTCGGCATCATGTTGACCACTTCTGGTGTCAATCGCATGAATCCCATACGAGGAGTATTTAAAGGTTCACAGCATGTAACTGTCAGCCTTAAATATGTGTAAAAATGAAAGTAAAGTTTGATGCATTGCCATGGGAACAGCGTTTGAGATATCAAAAATCCCTTCGCAATTTATCATCTACAATGTCTCGGCATCATGTTGACCACTTCTCGTGTCAATCGCATGAATCCCATACGAGGAGTATTTAAAGGTTCACAGCATGTAACTGTCAGCCTTAAATATGTGTAAAAATGAAGGTAAAGTTTGATGCATTGCCATGGGAACAGCGTTTGAGATATCAAAAATCCCTTCGCAATTTATCATCTACAATGTCTCGGCATCATGTTGACCACTTCTGGTGTCAATCGCATGAATCCCATACGAGGAGTATTTAAAGGTTCACAGCGTGTAACTGTCAGCCTTAAATATGTGTAAAAATGAAAGTAAAGTTTGATGCATTGCCATGGGAACAGCGTTTGAGATATCAAAAATCCCTTCGCAATTTATCATCTACAATGTCTCGGCATCATGTTGACCACTTCTCGTGTCAATCGCATGAAAATCCTAGAAGGAGTATTTAAAAGTTAACTGTATAAAACTGAAAGGCTTAAATATGCCTTTAAAATGAAAGTAAAGTTTGACAGATTGCCATGGGAACAGCGTTTGAGATATCAAAAATCCCTTCGCAATTTATCATCTACAGTGTCTCGGCATCATGTTGACCACTTCTCGTGTCAATCGCATGAAAATCCTAGAAGGAGTATTTAAAAGTTAACTGTATAAAACTGAAAGGCTTAAATATGCCTTTAAAATGAAAGTAAAGTTTGACGCGTTGCCATGGGAATACCGTTTGAGATATCAAAAATCCCTTCGCAATTTATCATCTACAATGTCTCGGCATCTTGGTGACCACTTTTGGTGTCAATCGTATGAAAATCCTAGAAGGAGTATTTAAAAGAACATTGCATGGAACTTTCAAAAAAATCCAGCTTTGTGACTGACACACTTCCTGGCGCCTGCTGGTGGCGCTATACCCGGGAGTCACAATAGGCACATCGATGCGATCGGAATCTTTAGACGAACAAACATCCCGCATGGCATTACAATAAGACATTTTTTGCCTTAGATATTAGACACTTCCTGTTTCTCTGATTTCGCCACGACTTTGTCGGCTCGCCATGGCAGAACCGTTCGAGATATCAAAAATCCCTTCGCAATTTAGCAAGTCCAATGTCTCGACATCATGATCACCACTTTTGGTGTCAATCGCATGATTCCTCTAGGAGGAGTATTCAAAAGTTCAACGCATGCATTTTTTAAACGATCCAAAATAGCTGACTTCCTGTTGGGCGGAGCTTAAATGTTAGAGGGCGAAAGTTGTTCGGGTCGATGAGATCTATATGCGTACCAACTCTCGTACATGTGCGTACATGTTTGCACGATCTGTGCATCAATGTTTTTTTTTGCATTACAGGGGGCGCTACAGAGCCCCCGTGCCACGCCCGTGTTCCAGCCTTTGCCCGTTCGCAATGACGGACGACTCTGACGTCTGTGCCAAATTTCAAGAGTTTTCGAGTATGTTAAGGCACCCAAAATGCCCAAAAGTGTTAAAAAAAATAAAAATAATAAAAAAAAAAAAATAATAAATTCGAGCAAAACCAATAGGGCTTCGCACCTTTCGGTGCAGGCCATTCTGGCCTGCTCCTCGGTGCTCGGGCCCTAATTAAAGCTGCAAGCAGCGATGGAAGGGCCCTCGCACGCATGTGCACCGCTACCCTATGGCATTAGTAAAGCAGTGAACCAGGGGGATATGAATTAAAGTGGGTAAATATAGGTGGATATTCAAAGGGAAACTGATGTGCCACACCGCCTGTGTGCAGCAGGTGGCGCTATAACTGTACCTCATTATTGTTATATTGTCGTGTTCAGGCCGGGATCCTTATCAAACTTGTGAAGTCGGGGGCAGATCGGAAAATGTATGTCTGAATTACAACAGCTTCCTGTTTCATAGCGAAATATCACACTTTGCCAAGCTGCCACGGACACGCCCTTTAACGAAAAGTCAAGATCTTCGCAATTTATCACGGCAAAGGGCTTAACATCAGTCAGACCAGATATGGTGATTATTTGATTAAATCTCTAAGAGCAGTAAATCACAACGTAAAACATGGCATTTCCTGCTACCTCTAGGTGGCGCTATGACTGAAGTTGAATATTGGCATCAAAATGTGTTCAGGTCAAGACCCTTATCAAACATGTGAAGCGTGGGGCAGATTGGACATTGTATGCCTGAGATAGAACAACTTCCTGTTTCATGGCGAAAATGCTGAACTTTGTCAGGCCGTCACGGACACACCCTCCAACGAAAAGTCAAGATCTCTGCAATTTAGCATCGCAAAGGCCTTTAGATGAGACTGACCAAATATGATAATGATCGGATTTAATCGCTAGGAGGAGTTTGTTAAAGTACGACGCTTAGAAATGTCAAAAAATGACAGAGAAAATTCAAAATGGCCGACTTCCTGTGGCGTTTAGATCTTAGCTCCAAGAGACTTTTTTGTAGGTCTTGGGGTGCTTGATGATCCTACCAAATTTCGTATCTGTATGTTTTTCGTAGTGGGGGGGCTGTTCTCTTGAAATTTTGCAGGTGGCGCTATCGAGCCATTTCTACACGCCCACTTCTGACGCCTATACTACATGTAAATTTCCGCCACTTCTGACGCGTGTGCAAATTTTCATGAGTTTTCGGGTATGTTTAGGCCTTCAAAAATGCGATTCATTTCGGAATATAATAATAATAATAATAATAATAATAATAAACGAAGCAAAAACAATAGGGCTTTGCACCCACGGTGCAGGCCATTCTGGCCTGCTCCTCGGTGCTCGGGCCCTAATAATAAAAATAATAATCCGAGCAAAAACAATAGGGCTTCGCACCTTTCGGTGCAGGCCATTCTGGCCTGCTCCTCGGTGCTCGGGCCCTAATAATAAATCCGAGCAAAAACAATAGGGCTTCGCACCTTTCGGTGCAGGCCATTCTGGCCTGCTCCTCGGTGCTCGGGCCCTAAATATAGCTGCAAGCAGCGATGGCGGGCCCTCGCACGTTTATTTACCGCTACACGGTACCTCAGAGAAAACGATGCACGGTTGGCAAGTGCATCAAGTGGGTAAATATCGGTGGACTATTTCATGTTGCTACTGACCCATTTAGGTACTGTAGGTAAAAGAAACCCCACATTTTAGACAAATGGGGGGGTAATGAGGCACTAAATAGACACGCCTTTATCTGACCTTTTTGTCAACACTGAACAGCCGACAACTCTGATGTGTGTGCCAAATTTAAAGTTAATCTACGCACGCCAAGAGCCTTACGCCAGAAATAAAAGTAAAGTTTGACGCGTTGCCATGGGAATAGCGTTCAAGATGTCAAAAATTTCTTCGCAATTTAGCGTCCACAATGTCTCAGCATCATGTTGACCACTTTTGGTGTCAATCGCATGGATCCTATACGAGGAGTATTTAAAGGTTCACAGCATGTAACTGTCAGTCTTAAAAATCTGTAAAAATAAAGTTTGACACATTGCCATGGCAACACAGTTTGAGATATCAAAAATCCCTTCGCAATTTAGCATCTACAATGTCTCGCCATTATGTTGACCACTTCTGGTGTCAATCACATTATTTCCCTAGAAGGAGTATTTAAAAGTTCACTGCATGCAACTGAAAGGCTTAAATATGCCTTTAAAATGAAAGTAAAGTTTGACGTGTTGCCATGGGAACAGTGTTCGAGATATCAAAAATCCCTTCGCAATTTATCATCTACAATGTCTCGGCATTACGTTGACCACTTTTGGTGTCAATCGCATGAATATCCTAGAAGGAGTATTTAAAAGAACATTGCATGGAACTGTAAAAAAAATCCACTTTTGTGAATGACATACTTCCGGGCGCCTGGTGGTGGCGCTATACCCATGAGTCACAATAGGCACATCAATGCGATTGGAATCTTCAGACGAACAAACATCCCGCGTGTCTTCACAATAAGACATTTTTTTGCCTTAGATATAAGACACTTCCTGTTTCTCTGATTTCGCAATGACTTTGTCGCTTCGCCATGGCAGAACCGTTCAAGATATCAAAAATCCCTTCGCAATTTAGCAAGTACCATGTCTCGACATCATGATCACCACGTTTCGTGTCAATCCCATGAATCCCCTAGAAGGAGTATTCAAAAGTTCACCGCATGCATTTTTTAAACAAACCAAAATAGCCGACTTCCTGTTGGGCGGAGCTTAAATGTTAGAGTGTGAAAGTTGTTCGGGTCGATGAGATCTATATGTGTACCAACTCTCGTACATGTGCGTACATGTTTGCCCGATCTGTGCACCAATGTTTGTTTTTGAATTACAGGGGGCGCTACAGAGCTCCCTTGCCACGCCCGTATTCCAGCTTTTGCATGAGCCTAGTGGCACGCGACTCTGACGTGTGTGCCAAATTTCAAGACTTTTCGAGTATGTTAAGGCTCCCAAATTAGCTCAAGTGTTGAAAAAAATAAAAAAAATAAAAAAAATATAGCTGCAAGCAGCAATGGCGGGCCCTCGCACGTTTTTTTACCGCTACACGGTGCGTCCGAGAAAACGATGCACGGTGGGCAAGGGCATCAAGTGGGTAAAATATCAGTGGGCTATTTAATGTTGTTTCGGAGCATTTTGGGGACTTTGGGTAAAATAAACCCCACATTTTAGACAAACAGGGGCACTAGTGAGCCACTTAAGAGACACGCCTATGTCTGACCTTTTTGTCAACACTTAACAGCCGAAGACTCTGATGTGTGTGCCAAATTTAAAGTTCAACTAAGCACGCCAAGAGCCTTAAACATGCCTGAAATTAAAGTAAAAATTGACGCGTTGCCATGGAAACAGCGTTCGAGATGTCAAAAATTCCTTCGCAATTTATCATCTACATTGTCTCGGCATCATGTTGACCACTTTTGGTGTCAATCGCATGAATCCCATACGAGGAGTATTTAAAGGTTCACAGCATGTAACTGTCAGCCTTAAATATGTGTAAACATGAAAGTAAAGTTTGATGCATTGCCATGGGAACAGCGTTCGAGATATCAAAAATTCCTTCGCAATTTATCATCTACAATGTCTCGGCATCATGTTGACCACTTCTCGTGTCAATCGCATGAAAATCCTAGAAGGAGTATTTAAAAGTTAACTGTATAAAACTGAAAGGCTTAAATATGCCTTTAAAATGAAAGTAAAGTTTGACGCGTTGCCATGGGAATACCGTTTGAGATATCAAAAATCCCTTCGCAATTTATCATCTACAATGTCTCGGCATCATGGTGACCACTTTTGGTGTCAATCATATGAAAATCCTAGAAGGAGTATTTAAAAGAACATTGCATGGAACTTTCAAAAAAATCCAGCTTTGTGACTGACACACTTCCTGGCGCCTGCTGGTGGCGCTATACCCGAGACTCACAATAGGCACATCGATGCGATCGGAATCTTCAGATGAACAAACACCCCGCGTGTCATTACAATAAGACATTTTTTGCCTTAGATATTAGACACCTCCTGTTTCTCTGATTTCGCCACAACTTTGTCGGCTCGCCATGGCAGAACCGTTCGAGATATCAAAAATCCCTTCTATATGCGTACCAACTCTCGTACATGTGCGTACATGTTTGCACGATCTGTGCATCAATGTTTTTTTTGCATTACAGGGGGCGCTACAGAGCCCCGGTGCCACGTCCGTATTCCAGCCTTTGGATTTCTGCGATGACGGACGACTCTGACGTCTGTGCCAAATTTCAAGAGTTTTTGAGTATGATAAGGCACCCAAAAAGTCCAAAAGTGTTTAAAAAAATATATATATATAGCTGCAAGCAGCAATGGCGGGCTCTCGCACGTTTTCTTACCGCTACACTGTGCGTCCGAGAAAACGATGCACGGCGGGCAAGGGCATCAAGTGGGTAAATATCAGAGGACTATTTTATGTTGTTACTGACCCATTTGGGGACTGTAGGTAAAAGAAACCCCATATTTTAGACAAACGGGGGTGCTAGTGAGCCACTTAAGAAACACGCCTATGTCTGACCTTTTTATGCACACTTAACAGCCGACAAATCTGATGTGTGTGCCAAATTTAAAGTTAATCTAAGCACGCCAAGAGCCTTAAATAAGCCTGAAATCAAAGTAAAGTTTGACGCGTTGCTATGAGAACAGCGGTTGAGATATCAAAAATCCCTTCGCAATTTATCATCTACAATGTCTCAGCATCATGTTGACCACTTTTGGTGTCCCATGCATGAATATTCTAGAAGGAGTATTTAAAAGAACATTGGATGGAACTGTCAAAAAAATCCACCTTTGTGACTGACACACTTCCTGGCGCCTGGTGGTGGCGCTATACCCGGGAGTCAGAATAGGCACATCGTTTCGATCGGAATCTTCAGACAAACAAACACCCCGCATGGCATCACAATAAGACATTTTTTGACATAGATATTAGACACTTCCTGTTTCTCTGATTTCGCCATAAATTTGTCGGCTCGCCATGGCAGAACCGTTCAAGATATCAAAAATCCCTTCGCAATTTAGCAAGTCCAATGTCTCGACATCATGTTCACCACTTTTGGTGTAAATCGCATGCATCCTCTAGGAGGAGTATTTAAAAGTTCAACGCATGCATTTTTTAAACAATCCAAAATAGCCGACTTCCTGTTGGGCGAAGCTTAAATGTTAGAGGGCGAAAGTTGTTCAGGTCGATGAGTTCTATATGCGTACCAAATCTCGTACATGTGCGTACATGTTTGCACAATCTGTGCATCAATGTTTTTTTTGCATTACAGGGGGCGCTACAGAGTGCCCTTGCCACGCCCATGTTCCAGCCTTTCCCCGTTCGCAATGACGGACGACTCTGACGTCTGTGCCAAATTTCAAGAGTTTTCGAGTATGTTAAGGCACCCAAAATGCCCAAAAGTGTTAAAAAAAAAATAAAATTATAAATTTGAGCAAAACCAATAGGGCTTCGCACCTTTCGGTGCAGGCCATTCTGGCCTGCTCCTCGGTGCTCAGGCCCTAAAAAAATAAATAATAATCCGAGCAAAAACAATAGGGCTTCGAACCTTTCGGTGCAGGCCATTCTGGCCTGCTCCTCGGTGCTCGGGCCCTAAATATAGCTGCAAGCAGCAATGGCGGACCCTTGCACGTTTTTTTACCGCTACACGGTGCCTCCGAGAAAACGATGCACGGTGGGCATGTGCATCAAGTGGGTAAATATATATGCGTACATGTGCGTACATGTTTGCCCGATCTGTGCCCCAATGTTTGTTTTTGCATTACAGGGGGCGCTACAGAGCCCCAGGCCACGCCCGTGTTTCAGCCTTTGTCCAGACCTGATGGCCGACGACTCTGACGTCTGTGCCAAATTTCAAGAGTTTTCGAGTATGTTTAGGCACCCAAAGTGCCCAAAAATGTTAAATAAAAATAATAATAATAATAAAAAAAATAATAATCCGAGCAAAAACAATAGGGCTTCGCACCTTTCGGTGCAGGCCATTCTGGCCTGCTCCTCGGTGCTCGGGCCCTAAATATAGCTGCAAGCAGCAATGGCGGGCCCCTCGCACGTTTTTTTACCGCTACATGGTGCGTCCGAGAAAACGATGCACGGTGGGCAAGGGCATCAAGTGGGTAAAATATCAGTGGGCTATTTAATGTTGTTTCTGAGCCATTTGGGGACTTTAGGTAAAAAAAAACACATTTTAGACAAACAGGGGCACTAGTGAGCCACTTAAGAGAAAAGCCTATGTCTGACCTTTTTGTCAACACTTAACAGCCGAAAACTCTGATGTGTGTGCCAAATTTAAAGTTCAACTAAGCACGCCAAGAGCCTTAAACATGCCTGAAATTAAAGTAAAGTTTGACACGTTGCCATGGGAACAGCGTTCGATATGTCAAAAATTCCTTCACAATTTATCATCTACAATGTCTCGGCATCATGTTGACCAATTCTCGTGTCAATCGCATGAATCCCATACGAGGAGTATTTAAAGGTTCACAGCATGTAACTGTCAGCCTTAAATATGTGTAAAAATGAAAGTAAAGTTTGACACGTTGCCATAGGAACAGCATTCGAGATATCAAAAATCCCTTCGCAATTTAGCGTCTACAATGTCTCAGCATCATGTTGACCACTTCTCGTGTCAATCGCATGAATCCCATACGAGGAGTATTTAAAGGTTCACAGCATGTAACAGTCAGCCTTAAATATGCTGGAAAGTGAAAGCAAAGTTTGACGCGTTGCCATGGGAACAGCGTTTGAGATATCAAAAATCCCTTCGCAATTTATCATCCACAATGTCTCTCCATTATGTTGACCACTTCTGGAGTCAATCACATTATTTCCTCAGGAGGAGTATTTAAAAGTTTACCGCATGCAGATGTAAGGTTTAAATATGCCTTTAAAACGAAAGTAAAGTTTGACAGGTTGCCATGGGAACAGCGTTTGAGATATCAAAAATCCCTTCGCAATTTATCATCTACAATGTCTCGGCATCTTGTCGACCACTTCTCGTGTCAAACGCATGAAAATCCTAGGACGAGTATTTAAAAGTTAACTGCATGCAACTAAAAGGCTTAAATATGCCTTTAAAACGAAAGTAAAGTTTGACGTGTTGCCATGGGAACAGCTTTTGAGATATCAAAAATCCCTTCGCAATTTATAATCTACAATGTCTCTGCATCATTTTGACCACTTTTGGTAACAATCGCATGAAAATCCTAGGAGGAGTATTTAAAAGAACATCGCATGGAACTGTGAAAAAAAATCTACCTTTGTGACTGACACACTTCCTGGCGCCTGGTGGTGGCGCTACACCCGGGAGTCACAATAGGCACATCGATGCGATCGGAATCTTTAGACGAACAAACATCCCGCATGGCATCACAATAAGATATTTTTTGCCTCAGATATTAGACACTTCCTGTTTCTCTGAATTCGCCATGAATTCGTCGCCTCGCCATGGCGGAACCGTTCGAGATATCAAAAATCCCTTCGCAATTTAGCAAGTCCAATGTCTCGACATCATGTTCACCACTTTTGGTGTCAATCGCATTCATCCTCTAGGAGGAGTATTTAAAAGTTCAATGCATGCATTTTTTAAACGATCCAAAATAGCTGACTTCCTGTTGGGCGGAGCTTAAATGTTAGAGGGCGAAAGTTGTTCGGGTCGATGAGATCTATAAGCATACCAATTCTCATACATGTGCGTACATTTTTGCCCGATCTGTGCATCAATGTTTTTTTTTGCATTACAGGGGGCGCTACAGAGCCCACGTGCCATGCCCGCGTTCCAGCCTTTGCCCGGTCGCAATGACAGATGACTTTGACATCTGTGCCAAATTTCAAGAGTTTTCGAGTATGTTTAGTCACCCAAAATTCCCAAAAGTGTTAAAAAAATTAAAATAATAATAATAATAATTTTAAAAAATAATAATAAATATAGCTGGCGGGCCCTCGCACGTTTATTTACCGCTACACGGTGCCTCTGAGAAAACGATGCACGGTGGGCAAGTGCATCAAGTGGGTAAATATCGGTGGACTATTTATGTTGTTACTGACCCATTTGGGGACTGTAGGTAAAAGAAACCCCACATTTTAGACAAACGGGGGCGCTAGTGAGCCACTTAAGAGACACGCCTTTATCTCACCTTTTTGTCCACACTTAACAGCCGACAACTCTGATGTCTTAATCTTTTAGATTAATCTAAGCACGCCAAGAGCCCTAAATATGCCTGAAATAAAAGTAAAGTTTGGGGCATTGTCATGGGAACAGCGTTCGAGATATCAAAAATCCCTTCGCAATTTAGCATCTACAATGTCTCAGCATCATGTTGACCACTTTTGGTGTCAATCGCATAAACATTCTAGGAGGAGTATTTAAAAGAACATCACATGGAACTGTCAAAAAAATCAACCTTTGTGACTGCAACACTTCCTGGCGCCTGGTGGTGGCGCTATACCCGAGACTTACAATAGGCACATCGATGCGATCGAAATCTTCAGATGAACAAACACCCCGCGTGTCATCACTATAAGACATTTTATTGCCTTAGATATTAGACACTTTCTGTTTCTCTGATTTCGCCATGACTTTGCCGCTTCGCCATTGCAACACCGTTCGAGATATCAAAAATCCCTTCGCAATTTAGCAAGTCCAATGTCTTGACATCATGATCACCACGTTTGGTGTCAATCCCATAAATCCCCTACAGAGCCCCCGTGCCACGCCCGTGTTCCAGCCTTTGTCTGTTCGCAACGACGGACGACTCTAACGTCTGTGCCAAATTTCAAGAGTTTTCGAGTATGTTAAGGCACCCAAAATGCCCAAAAGTTTTAAAAAAAATAAAAAAAATAAAAAAAAAAAATTAAAAAAAAAAAATAAAAAAAAAATAATAAATTCGAGCAAAAACAATAGGGCTTCGCACCTTTCGGTGCAGGCCATTCTGGCCTGCTCCTCGGTGCTCGGGCCCTAAAAATAAATAAATTCGAGCAAAACCAATAGGGCTTCGCACCTTTCGGTGCAGGCCATTCTGGCCTGCTCCTCGGTGCTCGGGCCCTAAATATAGCTGCAAGCAGCGATGGCGGGCCCTCGCACGTTTGTTTACCGCTACACGGTGCCTCCGAGAAAACGATGCACGGTGGGCAAGTGCATCAAGTGGGTAAATATCATGCTGCTACTGACCCATTTAGGTACTGTAGGTAAAAGAAACCCCACATTTTAGACAAACAGGGGCACTAGTGAGCCACTTTATAGACACGCCTTTATCTGACGTTTTTGTCAACACTTAACAGCCGACAAATCTGATGTGTGTGCCAAATTTAAAGTCAATCTAAGCACACCAAGAGCCTTAAATATGCCTGACATAAAAGTAAAGTTTGACACGTTGCCATGGGAACAGTGTTAGAGATGTCAAAAATTCCTTCGCAATTTAGCGTCTACAATGTCTCAGCATCATGTTGACAACTTCTGGTGTGAATTGCATTATTTCCCTAGAAGGAGTATTAAAAAGAACATTGCATGCGACTGTCAGGCTTAAATAAGCCTTTAAAATAAAGTAAAAAGTTTGACGCGTTGCCATGGGAACAGCGTTTGAGATATCAAAAATCCCTTCGCATTTTATCATCTCCAATGTCTCAGCATCATGTTGACCACGTTTGGTGTCAATCGCATGAATATCCTAGAAGGAGTATTTAAAAGTTCACTGCATGCAACTGAAGGGCTTAAATATGCTTTTAAAATGAAAGTAAAGTTTGAAGCGTTGTCATGGGAACAACGTTCGAGATATCAAAAATCCATTCGCAATTTATCCTCTACTATGTCTTGGCATCATGTTGACCACTTTTGGTGTCAATCGCATAAACATTCTAGGAGGAGTATTTAAAAGAACATCACATGGAACTGTCAAAAAAATCAACCTTTGTGACTGCAACACTTCCTGGCGCCTGGTGGTGGCGCTATACCCAGGAGTCACAATAGGCACATCGATGCGATCGGAATCTTCAGACGAACAAACACCCCGCGTGTCATCACTATAAGACATTTTTTGCCTTAGATATTAGACACTTTCTGTTTCTCTAATTTCGCCATGACTTTGCCGCTTCGCCATTGCAACACCGTTCGTGATATCAAAAATCCCTTCGCAATTTAGCAAGTCCAATGTCTTGACATCATGATCACCACGTTTGGTGTCATTTGCTTGAATCCCCTAGGAGGAGTATTCAAAAGTTTACCGCATGCATTTTTTAAACAATCCAAAATGGCGGACTTCCTGTTGGGCGGAGCTAAAATGTTAGAGGGCGAAAGTTGTTCAGGTCGATGAGATCTATATGTGTACCAACTCTCGTACATGTGCGTCCATGTTTGCACGATCTGTGCATTAATGTATTTTTTTTTCATTACAGGGGGCGCTACAGAGCCCCTGTGCCACGCCTGTGTTCCAGCCTTTGTCTGTTCGCAATGACGGACGACTCTAATGTCTGTGCCAAATTTCAAGAGTTTTCGAGTATGTTAAGGCACCCAAAATGCCCAAAAGTGTTAAAAAATAAATAAATAAAAAAAATAATAAATATAGCTGCAAGCAGCAATGGCGGGCCCTCGCACGTTTTTTTACCGCTACATGGTGCGTCCGAGAAAACGACGCGCCGTGGGCAAGGACATCAAGTGGGTAAAATATCAGTGGGCTATTTAATGTTGTTTCAGAGCCATTTGGGGACTGTAGGTAAAAGAAACCCCACATTTTAGACAAACAGGGGCACTAGTGAGCCACTTAAGAGACACGCCTATGTCTGACCTTTTTGTCAACACTTAACAGCCGAAAACTCTGATGTGTGTGCCAAATTTAAAGTTCAACTAAGCACGCCAAGAGCCTTAAACATGCCTGAAATTAAAGGAAAGTTTGACGCGTTGCCATGGAAACAGCGTTCGAGATGTCAAAAATTCCTTCGCAATTTATCATCTACAATGTCTCGGCATCATGTTGACCACTTCTGGTGTCAATCACATGAATCCCATACGAGGAGTATTTAAAGGTTCACAGCATGTAACTGTCAGCCTTAAATATGTGTAAAAATGAAAGTAAAGTTTGATGCATTGCCATGGGAACAGCGTTCGAGATATCAAAAATCCCTTCGCAATTTATCATCTACAATGTCTTTGCATTATGTTGACCACTTCTCGTGTCAATCGCATGAAAATCCTAGAAGGAGTATTTAAAAGAACATTGCATGGAACTTTCAAAAAAATCCAGTTTTGTGACTGACACACTTCCTGGCGCCTGCTGGTGGCGCTATACCCGGGAGTCACAATAG
Source organism: Misgurnus anguillicaudatus (assembly GCF_027580225.2). Taxonomy (NCBI): domain Eukaryota; kingdom Metazoa; phylum Chordata; class Actinopteri; order Cypriniformes; family Cobitidae; genus Misgurnus; species Misgurnus anguillicaudatus. The sequence goes on along the minus strand of NC_073357.2, from coordinate 20,206,669 downwards.
GCACATCGATGCGATCGGAATCTTCAGATGAACAAACACCCCGCTTGTCATTACAATAAGACATTTTTTGCCTTAGATATTAGACACTTCCTGTTTCTCTGATTTCGCCACAACTTTGTCGGCTCGCCATGGCAGAACCGTTCGAGATATCAAAAATCCCTTCGCAATTTAGCAAGTACAATGTCTCGACATCATGTTCACCACTTTTGGTGTCAATCGCATGCATCCTCTAGGAGGAGTATTTAAAAGTTCAACGCATGCATTTTTTAAACAATCCAAAATAGCTGACTTCCTGTTGGGCGGAGCTTAAATGTTAGAGGGCGAAAGTTGTTCGGGTCAATGAGATCTATATGCGTACCAACTCTCGTACATGTGCGTACATTTTTGCCCGATCTGTGCCCCAATGTTTGTTTTTGCATTACAGGGGGCGCTACAGAGCCCCCTTGCCACGCCCGTGGTCCAGCCTTTGCCCGGACCTGATGGCCGACGACTCTGACGTCTGTGCCAAATTTCAAGAGTTTTCGAGTATGTTAAGGCACCCAAAGTGGCTAAAAGTGTTAAAAAAAAATAATAAAAAAAAAATAATAATAATCCTAAGGAAAACAATAGGGCTTCGCACCTTTCGGTGCAGGCCATTCTGGCCTGCTCCTCGGTGCTCGGGCCCTAATAAATTCGAGCAAAAACAATAGGGCTTCGCACCTTTCGGTGCAGGCCATTCTGGCCTGCTCCTCGGTGCTCGGGCCCTAAATATAGCTGCAAGCAGCAATGGCGGGCCCTCGCACGTTTTTTTAACCGCTACACGGGGCGTCCGAGAAAATGATGCACGGTGGGCAAGTGCATTAAGTGGGTAAATATCAGTGGACTATTTAATGTTGTTATTGACCCATTTGGGGACTGTAGATAAAAGAAACCCCACATTTTAGACAAAAGGGGGCGTAGTGAGCCACTTAAGAGACACGCCTATATCTGACCTTTTTGTGCACACTTAACAGCCGACCACACTGATGTGTGTGCCAACTTTTAGGTTAATCTAAGCACGCCAAGAGGCCTTAAAATGCCTGAAATAAAAGTAAAGTTTGGGGCATTGCCATGGGAACAGCGTTCGAGATATCAAAAATCCCTTCACAATTTATCATCTACAATGTCTGGGCATCATGTTGCCCACTTTTGGTGTCAATTGCATGATTATTCTAGAAGGAGTATTTAAAAGTTCACTGCATTAAACTGTAAGGCTTCAATATGCCTTTAAAATGAAAGTAAAGTTTGACGCGTTGCCATGGGAACAGCGTTCAAGATATCAAAAATTCCTTCGCAATTTAGTGTCTACAATGTCTCAGCATCATGTTGACCACTTCTGGAGTCAATCACATTATTTCCCTAGAAGGAGTATTTAAAAGTTTACTGCATGCAACTGTAAGGCTTAAATAGGCCTTTAAAATGAAAGTAAAGTTTGACGCGTTACCATGGGAACAGCATTCGAGATATCAAAAATCCCTTCGCAAATTATCATCTACAATGTCTCAGTATCATGTTGACCACTTTTGGTGTCAATCGCATGAATATCCTAGAAGGAGTATTTAAAAGAACATTGGATGGAACAGTCAAAAAAATCCACCTTTGTGACTGACATACTTCCTGGCGCCTGGTGGTGGCGCTATACCCGGGAGTCACAATAGGCACATTGATGCCATTAGAATCTTCAGACCAACAAACACCCCACGTGTCATCACAATAAGACATTTTTTGCCCTAGATATTAAACACTTCCTGTTTCTCTGATTTCGCCATGACTTTGTCGCCTCGCCATGGCAGAACCGTTCGAGATATCAAAAATCCCTTCGCAATTTAGCAAGTACAATGTCTCTACATCATGATCACCACGTTTGGTGTCAATCCCATTAATCCACTAGGAGGAGTATTTAAAAGTTAACCACATGCATTTTTTAAACAATCCAAAATGGCCGACTTCCTGTTGGGCGGAGCTAATATGTTAGAGTACGAAAGTTGTTCGGGTCGATGAGATCTATATGTGTACCAACTCTCGTACATGTGCGTACATGTTTGCACGATCTGTGCATCAATGTTTTTTTTTCATTACAGGGGGCGCTACAGAGCCCCTGTGCCACGCCTGTGTTCCAGCCTTTGACTGTTCGCAATGACGGACGACTCTAACGTCTGTGCCAAATTTTAAGAGTTTTCGAGTATGTTAAGGCACCCAAAATGCCCAAAAGTGTTAAAAAAAATAATAATAAATATAGCTGCAAGCAGCAATGGCGGGCCCTCGCACGTTTTTTTACCGCTACACGGTGCGTCCGAGAAAACGATGCACGGTGGGCAAGGGCATCAAGTGGATAAAATATCAGTGGGCTATTTAATGTTGTTTCTGAGCCATTTGGGGACTGTAGGTAAAAGAAACCCCACATTTTAGACAAACAGGGGCACTAGTGAGCCACTTAAGAGACACGCCTATGTCTGACCTTTTTGTCACCACTTAACAGCCGAAAACTCTGATGTGGGTGCCAAATTTAAAGTTCAACTAAGCACGCCAAGAGCCTTAAACATGCCTGAAATTAAAGTAAAGTTTGACACGTTGCCATGGGAACAGCGTTCGAGATGTCAAAAATTCCTTCGCAATTTATCATCTACAATGTCTCGGCATCATGTTGACCACTTCTCGTGTCAATCGCATGAAAATCCTAGAAGGAGTATTTAAAAGTTATCTGTATGCAACTGAAAGGCTTAAATATGCCTTTAAAATGAAAGTAAAGTTTGACAGGTTGCCATGGAAACAGCGTTTGAGATATCAAAAATCCCTTCGCAATTTATCATCTACAATGTCTCGGCATCATGGTGACCACTTTTGGTGTCAATCGCATGAAAATCCTAGAAGGAGTATTTAAAAGAACATTGCATGGAACTTTAAAAAAAATCCAGCTTTGTGACTGACACACTTCCTGGCGCCTGGTGGTGGCGCTATACCCGGGAGTCACAATAGGCACATCGATGCGATCGGAATCTTCAGATGAACAAACACCCCGCGTGTCATTACAATAAGACATTTTTTGCCTTAGATATTAGACACTTCCTGTTTCTCTGATTTCGCCACGACTTTGTCGGCTCGCCATGGCAGAACCGTTCGAGATATCAAAAATCCCTTCGCAATTTAGCAAGTCCAATGTCTCTACATCATGTTCACCACTTTTGGTGTCAATCGCATGCATCCTCTAGGAGGAGTATTCAAAACTTCAACGCATGCATTTTTTAAACAATCCAAAATAGCTGACTTCCTGTTGGGCGGAGCTTAAATATTAGAGGGCGAAAGTTGTTCGGGTCAACGAGATCTATATGCGTACCCACTCTCGTACATGTGCGTACATGTTTGCACGATCTGTGCCCCAATGTTTGTTTTTGAATTACAGGGGGCGCTACAGAGCCCCCGTGCCACGCCCGTGTTTCAGCCTTTGGCTTTCGGCGATCACGGACGACTCTGATGTCTGTGCCAAATTTCAAGAGTTTTCGAGTATGTTAAGGCCCCCAAAATGCCCAAAAGTGTTGAAAAAAAAAAAAAAAATAATAATAATAAAAAATATAGCTGCAAGCAGCAATGGCGGGCCCTCGCACGTTTGTTTACCGCTACACGGTGCGTCCGAGAAAACGATGCACGTCGGGCAAGGGCATCAAGTGGGTAAAATATCAGTGGGCTATTTAATGTTTTTTCTGAGCCATTTGGGGACTGTAGGTAAAAGAAACCCCACATTTTAGACAAACGGGGGCGCTAGTGAGCCACTAAATAGACACGCCTTTCTCTGACCTTTTTGTCAACACTTAACAGCCGACAACTCTGATGTGTTTGCCAAATTTAAATTTAATCTAAGCACGCCAAGAGCCTTAAATATGCCTGAAATAAAAGTAAAGTTTGACGTGTTGCCATGGGAACAGCGTTCGAGATGTCAAAAATTCCTTCGCATTTTAGCATCTACAATGTCTCAGCATCATGTTGACCACTTCTGGTGTCAATAACATTATTTACCTAGAAGGAGTATTTAAAAGAACATCGCATGCAACTGTAATGCTTAAATAAGCCTTTAAAATGAAAGTAAAATTTGTCGCGTTGCCAAAGGAACAACATTCGAGATATCAAAAATCCCTTCGCAATTTATCATCTACAATGTCTCAGCATCATGTTGACCACCTTTGGTGTCAATCGCATGAATACCCTAGAAGGAGTATTTAAACGTTCACTGCATGAAACTGTAAGACTTAAATATGCCTTTAAAATGAAAGTAAAGTTTGACACGTTGCCATGGGAACAGCGTTCGAGATATCAAAAATCCCTTTGCAATTTATCATCTACAATGTCTCGTCATCATGTTGACCACTTTTGGTGCCAATTGCATGATTTTTCTAGAAGGAGTATTTAAAAGAACATTGCATGGAACTGTCAAAAAAATCCAGCTTTGTAACTGACACACTTCCTGCCGCCTGGTGGTGGCGCTATACCCGGGAGTCACAATAGGCGCATCGATGCGATCGGAATCTTCAGATGAACAAACACCCCGCTTGTCATTACAATAAGACATTTTTTGCCATAGATATTAGACACTTCCTGTTTCTCTGATTTCGCCATGACTTTGCCGCTTCGCCATGGCAACACCGTTCGAGATATCAAAAATCCCTTCGCAATTTAGCAAGTCCAATGTCTTGACATCATGATCACCACTTTTGGTGTCATTTGCATGAATCCCCTAGGAGGAGTATTCAAAAGTTCACCGCATGCATTTTTTAAACAATCCGAAATGGCGGACTTCCTGTTGGGCGGAGCTAAAATGTTAGAGGGCGAAAGTTGTTCGGGTCGATGAGATCTATATGCGTACCAACTTTCGTACATGTGCGTGCATGTTTGTCCGATCTGTGCACCAATGTTTGTTTTTGCATTACAGGGGGCGCTACAGAGCCCCTGTGCCACGCCCGTGTTTCAGCCTTTGCATGAGCCTAGTGGTACGGGACTCTGACATGTGTGCCAAATTTCAAGAGTTTTCGAGTATGTTAAGGGACCCAAATTAGGTCAAGTGTTGAAAAAAATAAAAAAAATAAAAATAAAAATAATAATCCTAAGGAAAACAATAGGGCTTCGCACCTTTCGGTGCAGGCCATTCTGGCCTGCTCCTCGGTGCTCGGGCCCTAAATATAGCTGCAAGCAGCGATGGCGGGCCCTCGCACGTTATTTTACCGCTACACGGTGCCTTCGAGAAAACGATGCACGGTGGGCATGTGCATCAAGTGGGTAAATATCAGTGGACTATTTCATGTTGCTGCTGATCCATTTAGGTACTGTAGGTAAAAGAAACCCCACATTTTAGACAAACAGGGCGCTAGTGAGCCACGAAATAGACACGCCTTTATCTGACGTTTTTTTCAACACTTAACAGCTGACAACTCTGATGTGTGTGCCAAATTTAAAATCAATCTAAGCACGCCAAGAGCCTTAAATATGCCTGAAATAAAAGTAAAGTGTGACGCGTTGCCATGGGAACAGCGTTCGAGATGTCAAAAATTCCTTCGCAATTTAGCGTCTACAATGTCTCAGCATCATGTTGACCACTTCTGGTGTCAATCGCATGAATATCCTAGGAGGAGTATTTAAAAGAACATTGGGTGGAACTGTCAAAAAAATCAACCTTTGTGACTGACACACTTCCTGGCGCCTGCTGGTGGCGCTATAACCGGGAGTCACAATAGGCACATCGATGCGATCGGAATCTTCAGACGAACAAACACCCCGCATGTCATCACAATAAGACATTTTTTGCCTTAGATATTAGACACTTCCTGTTTCTCTGATTTCGCCATGAATTTGTCGCTTCGCCATGGCAGAACCGTTCGAGATATCAAAAATCCCTTCGCAATTTAGCAAGTACAATGTCTCGACATCATGATCACCACGTTTGGTGTCAATCCCATAAATCCCCTAGAAGGAGTATTTAAAAGTTCAATGCATGCGTTTTTTAAACAATCCAAAATAGCCGACTTCCTGTTGGGCGGAGCTTAAATGTTAGAGGGCGAAAGTTGTTCGGGTCGATGAGATCTATATGCGTACCAACTTTCGTACATGTGCGTACATGTTTGCCCGATCTGTGCCCCAATGTTTGTTTTTGCATTACAGGGGGCGCTACAGAGCCCCAGTGCCACGCCCGTGTTTCAGCCTTTGTCCAGACCTGATGGCCGACGACTCTGACGTCTGTGCCAAATTTCAAGAGTTTTCGAGTATGTTTAGGCACCCAAAGTGCCCAAAAATGTTAAAAAAAAATAATAATAATAATAATAAAAAAAATAATAATCCGAGCAAAAACAATAGGGCTTCGCACCTTTCGGTGCAGGCCATTCTGGCCTGCTCCTCGGTGCTCGGGCCCTAATAATAATCCGAGCAAAAACAATAGGGCTTCTCACCTTTCGGTGCATGCCATTCTGGCCTGCTCCTCGGTGCTCGGGCCCTAATTAAAGCTGCAAGCAGCGATGGAAGGGCCCTCGCACGCATGTGCACCGCTACCCTATGGCATTAGTAAAGCAGTGAACCAGGGGGATATGAATTAAAGTGGGTAAATATAGGTAGATATTCAAAGGGAAACTGATGTGCCACACCGCCTGTGTGCAGCAGGTGGCGCTATGACTGTACCTGATTATTGTTATATTGACGTGTTCAGGCCGGGACCCCTAACAAACTTGTGAAGTCTGGGGCAGATTGGATAATGTATGCCTGAATTACAACAGCTTCCTGTTTCATGGTGAAATATAACACTTTGCAAGGCTGCCACGGACACGCCCTTCAACGAAAAGTCAAGATCTTTGCAATTTATCATGGCAAAGGGCTTAACATCAGTCTGACCAAATATGATGATGATTTGATTAAATCTCTAAGAGTAGTAAATCACAGCGTAAAACATGGCATTTCCTGCTACCTCTAGGTGGCGCTAGGACTGAAGCTGAATATTGGCATTGAAATGTGTTCAGGCCGAGACTCTTATCAAACATGTGAAGTGTGTGGCAGATTGAACATTGTATACCTGAGTTAGAGCCACTTCCTGTTTCATGGCGAAAACGCTGAATTTTGTCAGGCCGCCACGGACACACCCTCCAACGAAAAGTCAAAAGCTTCGCAATTTAACATCGCAAAGGCCTTTAGATGAGATTGACCAAATATGATGACGATCTGATAAAATCTCTAGGAGGAGTTCGTTAAAGTACGAAGGCTGGAAATGACAAAATTTGCACAGAAATCACAGCGAAAAATCAAAATGGCCGACTTCCTGTGGGGTTTAGAGCTTCGCTCTAAGAGACTTTTTTGTAGGTCTTGGGGTGATACATGATCCTACCAAATTTCGTATCTGTACGTTTTTCGTAGTGGGGGGGCTGTTCTTTTGAAATTTTGCAGGTGGCGCTATCGAGCCATTTTTAGACGCCCACTTCTGACGCCTATACTACATGTAAATTTTCGCCACTTCTGACGCGTGTGCAAATTTTCATGAGTTTTCGAGTATGTTTAGCCCCTCAAAAATGCGATCCATTTCGGAGAAGAGGAATAAGAATAATAATAATAATAATTAAAGCTGCAAGCAGCGATGGAAGGGCCCTCGCACGCATGTGCACCGCTACCCTATGGCATTAGTAAAGCAGTGAACCAGGGGAATATGAATTAAAGTGGGTAAATACAGGTGGATATTCAAAGGGAAACTGATGTGCCACACCGCCTGTGTGCAGCAGGTGCTGCTATGACTGAAGCTGAATATTGGCATTGAAATGTGTTCAGGCCAAGAACCTTATCAAACATGTGAAGTCTGGGGCAGATCGAACAATGTATGTCTGAATTACAACAGCTTCCTGTTTCATGGCGAAACATCACACTTTGCCAGGCCGCCACGGACACGCCCTTCAACGAAAAGTCAAGATCTTCGCAATTTATCACTGCAGAGGGCTTTACATCAATCTAACCAAAATATGATGATGATTTGATTAAATCTCTAAGAGCAGTAAATCACAGCGTAAAACATGGTATTTCCTGCTACCTCTAGGTGGCGCTATGAGTGAAGTTGAATATTGGCATTGAAATGTGTTCAGGCCAAGACCCTTATCAAACGTATGAAGCGTGGGGCAGATTGGACATTGTATGCTTGAGTTAGAGCCACTTCCTGTTTCATGGCGAAAATGCCGAAATTTGGCAGCCCGCCACGGACACACCCTCCAACGAAAAGTCAAGATCTCTGCAATTTAGCATCGCAAAGGCCTTTAGATAAGACCGACCAAATATGACGATGATCGGATTAAATCTGTTGGAGGAGTTTGTTGCAGTATGAAGCCTGGAAATGACCAAATTTGCACAAAAATCAAGGCAAAAATTCAAAATGGCCGACTTCCTGTGGGGTTTAGAGCTTCGCTCCAAGAGACTTTTTTGTAGGTCTTGGGGTGATAGATGATCCTACCAAATTTCGTATCTGTTCATTTTTCATAGCGGGGGGGGCTGTTCGCTTGAAATTTTGCAGGTGGCGCTATCGAGCCATTTCTACACGCCCACTTCTGGCGCCTATGCCACATGTACATTTTCGCCACTTCTGACATGTGTGCAACGTTTTATGACTTTTTGGGCTTGTTTAGCCTGTCAAAAATGCGATTCATTTACCGATACTTTGCGAGGCCGCCACGGACACGCCCTTTAATGAAAAGTCAAGGTCGTTGCTTTTTATCATCACACAAGGTCTTGAGATTACACTGGTGAAATATGATGTTGATATGGTTAAATATCTAAGAGCAGTAAATCACAGCGTAAAACATGGTATTTCCTGCTGCCTCTAGGTGGCGCTATGAGTGTTACTGAATTATGCCATGTTGATGTGTTCAGGCCTGGACCCTTATCAAACGTGTGAAGTCAGAGGCAGATCGGACATTGTATGCCTGAGTTATAACAACTTCCTGTTTCATGGCGAAACATCACACTTTGCCAGGCCGCCACGGACACGCCCTTCAACGAAAAGTCAAGATCTTCGCAATTTATTAAGGAAAAGGGCTTAACATCAGTCAGACCAAATATGATGATGATTTGATTAAATCTCTAAGAGCAGTAAATCAGAGCATAAAACATGGTATTTCCTCCTACCTCTAGGTGGCGCTATGAGTGAAGTTGAATATTGGCATTGAAATGTGTTCAGGCCAAGACCCTTATCAAACGTATGAAGCGTGGGGCAGATTGGACATTGTATGCTTGAGTTAGAGCCACTTCCTGTTTCATGGCGAAAATGCCGAAATTTGTCAGGCCGCCACGGACACACCCTCTGACGAAAAGTCAAGATCTCCGCAATTTAACATCGCAAAGGCCTTTAGATGAGATTGACCAAATATGACGATGATCGGATTAAATCTGTAGGAGGAGTTCGTTAAAGTATGAAGGCTGGAAATGACCAAATTTGCACAAAAATCAAGGCAAAAATTCAAAATGGCGGACTTCCTGTTGGGTTTAGAGCTTCGCTCCAAGAGACTTTTTTGTAGGTCTTGGGGTGATAGATGATCCTACCAAATTTCGTATCTGTACGTTTTTCGTAGTGGGGGGCTGTTCTCTTGAAATTTTGCAGGTGGCGCTATCGAGCCATTTCTACACGCCCACTTCTGGCGCCTATGCCACATGTAAATTTTCGCCACTCCTGACATGTGTGCAAAATTTCATGAGTTTTCGAGCATGTTTCGCCCCTCAAAAATGCGATTCACTTTGGAGAAGAAGAAGAATAAATAATAATTAAAGCTGCAAGCAGCGATGGAAGGGCCCTCGCACGCATGTGCACCGCTACCCTATGGCATTAGTAAAGCAGTGAACCAGGGGGTTATAAATTAAAGTGGTTAAATACAGGTGGATATTCAAAGGGAAACTGATGTGCCACACCGCCTGTGTGCAGCAGGTGGCGCTATGATGGTACCGGATTATTGTTATATTGACGTGTTCAGGCCGGGACCCTTATCAAACGTGTGAAGTCTGGAGCAGATCGGATAATGTATGCCTGAATTACAACAGCTTCCTGTTTCATGTCAAAACATCACACTTTGCCAGGCCGCCATGGACACGCCCTTCAACGAAAAGTCAAGATCTTCGCAATTTATCACGGCAAGGGGCTTAACATCAGTCTGACCAAATATGATGATGATTTGATTAAATCTCTAAGAGCAGTAAATCACAGCGTAAAACATGGCATTTCCTGCTACCTCTAGGTGGCGCTATGACTGAAGCTGAATATTGGCATTGAAATGTGTTCAGGCCAAGACCCTTATCAAACGTGTGAAGTGTGGGGCAGATTGGACATTGGATGCCTTAGTTATAACAACTTCCTGTTTCATGGCGAAAACGCTGAATTTGTCAGGCCGCCACGGACACACCCTCCAACGAAAAGTCAAGATCTCCGCAATTTAACATCGCAAAGGCCTTTAGATGAGATTGACCAAATATGATGACGATCAGATAAAATCTCTATGAGGAGTTCGTTAAAGTACGACGCTTGGAAATGTCAAAAAATGACAGAGAAAATTCAAAATGGCCGACTTCCTGTGGGGTTTAAAGCTTCGCTCCAAGAGACTTTTTTGTAGGTCTTGGGGTCCTAGATGACTCTACCAAATTTCGTATCTGTACGTTTTTCATAGTGGGGGGGCTGTTCTCTTGAAACTTTACAGGTGGCGCTATCGAGCCATTTCTACACGCCCACTTCGGACGCCTATACTACATGTAAATTTTCGCCATTTCTGACACGTGTGCAAATTTTCATGAGTTTTCGGGTATGTTTAGGCCCTCAAAAATGCAATCCATTTCGGAGAAGAAGAAGAAGAAGAAGAAGAAGAAGAAAAATAATAATAATAATAAACGGAGCAAAAACAATAGGGTCCTCACACCCTGGTGTGCTCGGGCCCTAATTAAAGCTGCAAGCAGCGATGGAAGGGCCCTCGCACGCATGTGCACCGCTACCCTATGGCATTAGTAAAGCAGTGAACCAGGGGGATATGAATTAAAGTGGGTAAATACAGATGGATATTCAAAGGGAAACTGATGTGCCACACCGCCTGTGTGCAGCAGGTGGTGCTATGACTGAAGCTGAATATTGGCATTGAAATGTGTTCAGGCAGATCGAACAATGTATGTCTGAATTACAACAGCTTCCTGTTTCATGGCAAAACATCACACTTTGCCAGGCCGCCACGGACACGCCCTTCAACGAAAAGTCAAGATATTCACAATTTATCACCGCAGAGGGCTTAACATCAATCTAACCAAATATGATGATGATTTGATTAAATCTCTAAGAGCAGTAAATCATAGCGTAAAACATGGTATTTCCTGCTACATCTAGGTGGCGCTATGACTGAAGCTGAATATTGGCATTGAAATGTGTTCAGGCCAAGACCCTAATCAAACATGTGAAGCGTGGGGCAGATTGGACATTGTATACCTGAGTTAGAGCCACTTCCTGTTTCATGGCGAAAACGCAGAAATTTGGCAGCCCGCCACGGACACACCCTCCAACGAAAAGTCAAGATCTCTGCAATTTAGCATCGCAAAGGCGTTTAGATAAGACCGACCAAATATGACGATGATAGGATTAAATCTGTAGGAGGAGTTTGTTGCAGTATGAAGCCTGGAAATGACCAAATTTGCACAAAAATCAAGGCAAAAATTCAAAATGGCCGACTTCCTGTGGGGTTTAGAGCTTCGCTCCAAGATACTTTTTTGTAGGTCTTGGGGTGATAGATGATCCTACCAAATTTCATATCTGTACATTTTTCGTAGCGGGGGGGCTGTTCCCTTGAAATTTTGCAGGTGGCGCTATCGAGCCATTTCTACACGCCCACTTCTGGTGCCTATGCCACATGTAAATTTTCGCCACTTCAGACATGTGTGCAACGTTTTATGACTTTTTGGGCTTGTTTAGCCTGTCAAAAATGCGATTCATTTACCGATACTTTGCGAGGCCGCCACGGACACGCCCTTTAATGAAAAGTTAAGGTCGTTGCTTTTTATCATCACACAAGGTCTTGAGATTACACTGGTGAAATATGATGTTGATATGGTTAAATATCTAAGAGCAGTAAATCACAGCGTAAAACATGGTATTTCCTGCTGCCTCTAGGTGGCGCTATGAGTGTTACTGAATTATGCCATGTTGATGTGTTCAGGCCTGGACCCTTATCAAACGTGTGAAGTCAGGGGCAGATCGGACATTGTATGCCTGAGTTATAACAACTTCCTGTTTCATGGCGAAACATCACACTTTGCCAGGCCGCCATGGACACGCCCTTCAACGAAAAGTCAAGATCTTCGCAATTTATCAAGGAAAAGGGCTTAACATCAGTCAGACCAAATATGATGATGATTTGATTAAATCTCTAAGAGCAGTAAATCAGAGCATAAAACATGGTATTTCCTCCTACCTCTAGGTGGCGCTATGAGTGAAGTTGAATATTGGCATTGAAATGTGTTCAGGTCAAGACCCTTATCAAACATGTGAAGCGTGGGGCAGATTGGACATTGTATGCCTGAGTTAGAGCCACTTCCTGTTTCATGGCGAAAATGCCGAAATTTGTCAGGCCGCCACGGACACACCCTCTGACGAAAAGTCAAGATCTCCGCAATTTAACATCGCAAAGGCCTTTAGATGAGATTGACCAAATATGACGATGATCGGATTAAATCTGTAGGAGGAGTTCGTTAAAGTATGAAGGCTGGAAATGACCAAATTTGCACAAAAATCAAGGCAAAATTTCAAAATGGCGGACTTCCTGTTGGGTTTAGAGCTTCGCTCCAAGAGACCTTTTTGTAGGTCTTGGGGTGATAGATGATCCTACCAAATTTCGTATCTGTACGTTTTTCGCAGTGGGGGGGCTGTTCTCTTGAAATTTTGCAGGTGGCGCTATCGAGCCATTTCTACACGCCCACTTCTGGCGCCTATGCCACATGTAAATTTTCGCCACTCCTGACATGTGTGCAAAATTTCATGAGTTTTCGAGCATGTTTCGCCCCTCAAAAATGCGATTCACTTTGGAGAAGAAGAAGAATAAATAATAATAATAATAATAATAATAATAAACGGAGCAAAAACAATAGGGTCCTCACACTTGTGTGCTCGGGCCCTAATAATAAACGGAGCAAAAACAATAGGGTCCTCACACTTGTGTGCTCGGGCCCTAATTAAAGCTGCAAGCAGCGATGGAAGGGCCCTCGCACGAATGTGCACCGCTACCCTATAGCATTAGTAAAGCAGTGAACCAGGGGGATATGAATTAAAGTGGGTAAATATAGGTGGGTATTCAAAGGAAAATTTATGTGCCACACTGGCTGTTGGCAGCAGGTGGCGCTATGACTGTACCTGATTAAATTTTATATTAATGTTTTCAGGCCAGGACCCTTATCAAAAGTGTGAATTTGGGGGCAGATCGGACAATGTATGCCTGAATTGCAACCAGTGTTGGGTAAGTTACTCAAAAAAAGTAATTAATTACTAGTTACTAATTACATCTTCAATCATGTAATTAGATTACTTCACAAATTACTCTCTTCAAAAAGTATTTAATTACTTATTAATTACTTTCTAAATCCTATTTAGTATATGATACAAGGGTAGGCTTGAAATGGCTCGAAGAAATAATATATAAAAGTACATCAATAATTCTAGTCCCACTTTAGGGTCCAATTCTCTCTATTAACTAACTATTAACTACTTTTGCCTCAATATACTCCATCTACTGCTTATTAATACTAAAGAAGTTGTTAATTTTAAGAAATGGGGAGGGTTAAGGACATAAAATAAGGTTTTGCAGAATCAGGCATTAATATGTGCTAAGTATTAAGTATTAATAAACAGCCAGCATCTCATTAATATTAATGCTATTAATAGTGAGAATTGTAAACTTAAACCATGTTAAATCCACTGTTGTATAATTGTTTTAGAGTCAATACACATTTTTTTAGTTACATCAGAAGTAACTGTAATTAGATTACAAGAAAAATAAGAGTAATCCCTTACTTTACTTTACTTACTTTACTTTTTCAAAGGAAAAGTAATTTAATTACAGTAACTAATTACTTAGTAACTAGTTACACCCAACACTGATTGCAACAGATTCCTGTTTCATGGCGAAACATTACTCTTTGCGAGGCCGCCACGGACACGCCCTTCAACAAAAAGTCAAGATCTTCGCAATTTATCATCGCAAAGGGCTTAAGATCAGTTTGACCAGATATGATAATGATTTGATTAAATCTCTGAGAACAGTAAATCACAGTGTAAAACAAGGCATTTCCTGCTACCTCTAGGTGGCGCTATGACTGAAGCTGAATATTGGCATTTAAATGTGTTCAGGCCAAGACTCTTATCAAACATGTGAAGTGTGGGGCAGATTGGACATTGTATGACTGAGTTATAACAACTTCCTGTTTCATGGCAAAAAAGCTGAACTTTGTCAGGCCTCCACGGACACACCCTCCAACGAAAAGTCAAAAGCTCCACAATATAACATTGCAAAGGCCTTTAGATGAGATTGACCAAATATGATGACGGTCTGATAAAATCTCTAGGAGGAGTTCGTTAAAGTACAAAGCCTGGAAATGACAAAATTTGCACAGAAATCACAGCAAAAATTCAAAATGGCCGACTTTCTGTGGGGTTTAGAGCTTCGCTCCAAGAGACTTTTTTGTAGGTCTTGGGGTGATAGATGACCCTACCAAATTTAGTATCTGTAGGTTTTTCGTAGCGGCGGGGCTTTTCTCTTGAAATTTTGCAGGTGGCGCTATCGAGCCATTTCTACATGCCCACTTCTGGCGCCTAAGCCACATGTACATTTTCGCCACTTCTGACTCGCCACTTCTGACGTGTGTGCAATGTTTTATGACTTCTTGAGCTTGTTTAGGCTGTCAAAAATGCGATTAATTTAGCGATACTTTGCAAGGCTGCCACGGACACGCCCTTTAATGAAAAGTCAAGGTCGTTGCTTTTTATCATCACACAAGGTCTTGAGATTACACTGGTGAAATATGATGTTGATATGGTTAAATATCTAAGAGCAGTAAGTCACAGCGTAAAACATGGTATTTCCGGCTGCCTATTGGTGGCGCTATAAGACTTACTGAGTTATGCCATGTTGATGTGTTCAGGCCTGGACCCTTATCAAAGTTGTGAAGTCAGGGGCAGATCGGACAATGTATGCCTGAATTACATCAGCTTCCTGTTTCATGGCGAAACATCACATTTTGCCAGGCCGCCACGGACACGCCCTCCAACGAAAAGTCAAAAGCTCCGCAATTTAGCATCGCAAAGGCCTTTACATGAGACTGACCAAATATGATGATGATCGGATTTAATCTCTAGGAGGAGTTCGTTAAAGTACGACGCTTCGAAATGTCAAAAAATGACAGAGAAAATTCAAAATGGCCGACTTCCTGTGGGGTTTAGAGCTTAGCTCCAAGAGACTTTTTTGAAGGTCTTGGGGTGATAGATGACCCTACCAAATTTCGTATCTGTGCGTTTTTCGTAGTGGGGGGGCTGTTCTCTTGAAATTTTGCAGGTGGCGCTATCGAGCCATTTTTACACGCCCACTTCTGCCGCCTATACTACATGTAAATTTTCGCCACTTCTGACGCGTGTGCAAAATTTCATGAGTTTTCGGGTATGTTTAGGCCCTCAAAAATGCGATCCATTTCGGAGAAGAAGAAGAAGAAGAAGAAGAAAAATAATAATAAACGGAGCAAAAACAATAGGGCTTTGCACCCACGGTGCAGGCCATTCTGGCCTGCTCCTCGGTGCTCGGGCCCTAATTAAAACTGCAAGCAGTGATGGAAGGGCCCTCGCACTCATGTGCACCGCCACTCTATGGCCTTAGTAAAGCAATAAACCAGGGGGATTGAAATTTCCGTGGATAAATATAGGTGGATATTCAAAGGAACTTTGAAGTGCCACTACTCCTTTATGCAGCAGGTGGCGCTATGATTGTAATTGATTGTTGTAACATTGATGTGTTGAGGCCAGGACCTTTGTCAAACGTATGATGTCTGTGACAGGTCGGACATTGCATGTCTGAGTTACAACAGCTTTCTCATGGTGAAAAATCAAACTTTGACAGGCCACAACGGACACGCCCCTTTAACAAAATGTCAAGATCTTCACAATTTATCATTGTGAAGTCCCTAAGTTCAGACTGACCAAATATGATGATGATCTGAATACATTTCAATGAGCAGTAAATCACAGTGTAAAACATGTCATTTCCTGCTTCCAGCAGGTGGCGCTATAACTTTTACTGAATATTGCCATGTTGATGTGTTCAGGACAGGACAATTATCAAACTTGTGAAGCGTGGGTCAGATTGGACATTTTAAACCTGAGTTAGAACAACTTCCTGTTTCATTGAGAAACACAGAAATTTGGCAAGCCGCCACATACACACCCTCCATTGAAATGTCAAGATCTCCGCAATTTAGCATTGCAAAGCCCTTAAGATGACACTCACCAAATATGATGATTATCTGATTAAATTTATAGGAGTTTGTTAAAATACGAAGGCCAGAAATGGCAAAATTTGCACTCAAATTACAGAGAACATTCAAAATGGCTGACTTCCTGTGGGGTTTAGAGATTTGCTCCAAGAGACTTTTTTGTAGGTCTTAGGGTGATACATGATCCTACCGCATTTCGTATCTGTGCGATTAACGTAGCGGGGGGGCTGCTCTATTGAATTTTTGTAGGTGGTGCTATAGAGCCATTTTAACACCCCAAGTTCTGAAGCCTATATCACATGAAAATATTCGCCACTTTTGACACGT
This sequence comes from Misgurnus anguillicaudatus, assembly GCF_027580225.2. Classification (NCBI taxonomy): domain Eukaryota; kingdom Metazoa; phylum Chordata; class Actinopteri; order Cypriniformes; family Cobitidae; genus Misgurnus; species Misgurnus anguillicaudatus. The sequence goes on along the minus strand of NC_073357.2, from coordinate 20,189,836 downwards.
GTGCAACGTTTCATGACTTTTTGAGCTTGTTTAGGCTTTCAAAAATGGGATTCATTTAGCGATACTTTGCGAGGCCGCAACGGACACGCCCTTCAACGAAAAGTCAAGGTCGTTGCTATTTATCATCACACAAGGTCTTGAGATTAGACTGATGAAATATGATGTTGATATGGTTAAATCTCTAAGAGCAGTAAGTAAATAAAATAAAAGGTGGTATTTCCTGCTGCCTCTAGGTGGCGCTATGACTGATACTGAATTATGCCATGTTGATGTGTTCAGGCCGGGACCCTTATGAAACGTGTGAAGTTGGGGGCAGATCGGACTTTGTATGTCTGAATTACAACAGCTTCCTGTTTCATGGTGAAACATCACACTTTGCCAGGCTGCCACGGACACGCCCTTCAACGAAAAGTCAAGATCTTTGCAATTTATCACCGCAACGGGCTTAACATCAGTCAGACCAAATATGATGATGATTTGATTAAATCTCTAAGAGCAGTAAATCACAGTGTAAAACATGGTATTTCCTCCTACCTCTAGGTGGCGCTATGAGTGAAGTTGAATATTGGCATTGAAATGTGTTCAGGCCAAGACCCTTATCAAACGTATGAAGCGTGGGGCAGATTGGACATTGTATGCCTGAGTTAGAGCCACTTCCTGTTTCATGGCGAAAATGCAGAAATTTGTCAGGCCGCCACGGACACACCCTCTGACGAAAAGTCAAGATCTCCGCAATTTAACATCGCAAAGGCCTTTAGATGAGATTGACCAAATATGACGATGATCGGATTAAATCTGTAGGAGGAGTTTGTTAAAGTATGAAGCCTGGAAATGACCAAATTTGCACAAAAATCAAGGCAAAAATTCAAAATGGCCGACTTCCTGTGGGGTTTAGAGCTTTGCTCCAAGAGACTTTTTTGTAGGTCTTGGGGTGATAGATGATCCTACCAAATTTCGTATCTGTACGTTTTTCGTAGCGGGGGGGCTGTTGTCTTGAAATTTTGCAGGTGGCGCTATCGAGCCATTTCTACACGCCCACTTCTGGCGCCTATACCACATGTAAATTTTCGCCACTTCTGACATGTGTGCAAAATTTCATGAGTTTTCGAGCATGTTTCGCCCCTCAAAAATGCGATTCACTTTGGAGAAGAAGAAGAATAAATAATAATAATAATAATAATAATAATAATAATAAACCGAGCAAAAACAATAGGGTCCTCGCACCCCGGTGTGCTCGGGCCCTAATAATAAATATAGCTGCAAGCAGCGATGGCGGGCCCTCGCACGTTATTTTACCGCTATACGATGCCTCCGAGAAAACGATGCACGGTGAGCAAGTGCATCAAGTGGGTAAATATCAGTGGGCTATTTCATGTTGTTATTGACCCATTTGGGGACTGTAGGTAAAAGAAACCCCACATTTTAGACAAACAGGGGCGCTGGTGAGCCACTTAAGAGACACGTCTTTATCTGACTTTTTTGTGCACACTTAACAGTCGACAACTCTGATGTGTGTGCCAAGTTTTAGGTTAATCTAAGCACGCCAAGAGCCTTAAACATGCCTAAAATTAAAGTAAAATTTGACGCGTTGCCATGGGAACAGCGTTGGAGATATCAAAAATCCCTTCGCAATTTATCATCTACTATGCCTCGGCATCATGTTGACCACTTTTGGTGTCAATCGCATGAAAATCCTAGAAGGAGTATTTAAAAGAACATTGGATGGAACTGTCAAAAAAATCCACCTTTGTGACTGACACACTTCCTGGCACCTGGTGGTGGCGCTATACCCGAGACTCACAATAGGCACATCGATGCGTTCGGAATCTTCAGATGAACAAACGTCCTGCGTATCATTACAATAAGACATTTTTTGCCTTAGATATTAGACACTTCCTGTTTCTCTGATTTCGCCATGACTTTGTCGCTTCGCCATGGCAGAACCGTTCGAGATATCAAAAATCCCTTCGCAATTTAGCAAGTACAATGTCTCGACATCATGTTCACCGCGTTTGGTGTCAATCGCATAAATCCCCTAGGAGGAGTATTTAAAAGTTCATCACATGCGTTTTTGAAACAATCAAAAATGGCCGACTTCCTGTTGGGCGGAGCTAATAGGTTTAAGGGCGAAAGTTGTTCGGGTCGATGAGTTCTATATGTGTACCAACTCTCGTACATGTGCGTACATTTTTGCCCGATCTGTGCCCCAATGTTTGTTTTTGAATTACAGGGGGCGCTACAGAGCCCCCTTGCCACGCCCGTGGTCCGGCCTTTGCCCGGACCTGATGGCCGACGACTCTGATGTCTGTGCAAAATTTCAAGAGTTTTTGAGTATGTTAAGGCCCCCAAATTGCCCCGAAACGTAAAAAAAAATAAATAAAAAAAAATAATAATAATAAAAATAATAATCCGAGCAAAAACAATAGGGCTTCGGACCTTTCGGTGCAGGCCATTCTGGCCTGCTCCTCGGTGCTCGGGCCCTAATAATAATAAATTCGAGCAAAAACAATAGGGCTTCGCACCTTTCGGTGCAGGCCATTCTGGCCTGCTCCTCGGTGCTCGGGCCCTAATAATAATAAATATAGCTGCAAGCAGCAATGGCGGGCCCTCGCACGTTATTTTTTCCGCTACACGGTGCGTCCGAGAAAACGATGCACGGTGGGCAAGGGCCTCAAGTGAGTAAATATCATTGGACTATTTAATGTTGTTACTGACCCATTTGGGGACTGTAGGTAAAAGAAACGCCACATTTTAGACAAACGGGGGGCTAGTCAGCCACTAAATAGACACGCCTTTATCTGACGTTTTTGTCAACACTTAACAGCCGACAGCTCTGATGTGTGTGCCAAATTTAAAGTTAATCTAAGCACGCCAAGAGCCTTAAATATGCATGAAATAAAAGAAAAAGTTTGACGCATTGCCATGGGAACAGCGTTCGAGATGTCAAAAATTCCTTCGCAATTTATCATCTACAATGTCTCGGCATCATGGTCATCACGTTTGGTGTCAATCGCATGAATATCCTAGAAGGAGTATTGATAAGTTTACTGCATGCAACTGAAGGGCTTAAATATGCCTTTGAAATGAAAGTAAAGTTTGACGCGTTGCCATTGGAACAATGTTCGAGATATCAAAAATCCCTTCGCAATTTAGCATCTACTATGCCTTGGCATCATGTTGACCACTTTTGGTGTCAATCGCATAAACATTCTAGGAGGAGTATTTAAAAGAACATCACATGGAACTGTCAAAAAAATCAACCTTTGTGACTGCAACACTTCCTGGCGCCTGGTGGTGGCGCTATACCCGAGACTTACAATAGGCACATCGATGTGATCGGAATCTTCAAACGAACAAACACCCCGCGTGTCATCACTATAAGACATTTTTTGCCTTAGATATTAGACACTTCCTGTTGCTCTGATTTCGCCACAACTTTGTCGCTTCGCCATTGCAACACCGTTTGAGATATCAAAAATCCCTTCGCAATTTAGCAAGTCCAATGTCTTGACATCATGATCACCACGTTTGGTGTCATTTGCTTGAATCCCCTAGGAGGAGTATTCAAAAGTTCACCGCATGCATTTTTTAAACAATCCAAAATGGCGGACTTCCTGTTTGGCGGAGCTAAAATGTTAGAGGGCGTAAGTTGTTCGGGTCGATGAGATCTATATGTGTACCAACTTTTGAAATGTGCGTACATGTTTGCCCGATCTGCGCACTACTGTTTGTTTTTGCATTACAGGGGGCGCTACAGAGCCACCATGCCACGCCCGTGTTCCAGCCTTTGTCTGTTCGCAATGACGGACGACTCTAACGTCTGTGCCAAATTTCAAGAGTTTTCGAGTATGTTAAGGCACCCAAAATGCCCAAAAGTGTTAAAAAAAATAAAAAAAATAATTATAAAAAAATAAATAAATAATAATAAATTCGAGCAAAAACAATAGGGCTTCGCACCTTTCGGTGCAGGCCATTCTGGCCTGCTCCTCGGTGCTCGGGCCCTAATAAATTCGAGCAAAAACAATAGGGCTTCCCATTCTGGCCTGCTCCTCGGTGCTCGGGCCCTAATAATCCGAGCAAAAACAATAGGGCTTCGCACCTTTCGGTGCAGGCCATTCTGGCCTGCTCCTCGGTGCTTGGGCCCTAATTATGTATATATAAATATGCACACATGCACGTTTGTGTATTTATTTATACAAAGTTATTATACACAGTACACACACATATATGATGTAAACAAAAACCTTTATTTTGCAATAGATTGATCGCGATTAATCAATATGCAACCCTAGTGTATGGGATGTCATAATTATAGATTTGTGTGTAAGATAATTCAGAACCTTGTGAACTGATAAAATGCTTTTTTTATCTAAGTAACTTAAACATGTCTTGATGGACCCTATTTTATGCACTGTACAGTTATGTTGGTAGTTGGGTAATGTCACAATGGTTATTGGGTTGGGCTTGGACTAAAAAAGGGAAATTGTAATGGGTTAGTATAATAAGACATTATGTATGGTTTTGTACTATGCTAATCTTTTTTCTTTTTTCCTCAGGTAATCTAGCTTTTGCCGTTTTAAAATAAACACTGCTCTTAGGTAAGAATGGCTGATCAAATGCATTATTTTAAATCTAATCTGATACGCAAGGCAGTTAAATCAGTGTCTAATTTGCTGCAAGGTATTGAAAACGAGAGTCAGCTTGTTGACGATGATCTGATTGATGACCACACTGTACATGACTTAGACGTTGTTGTAAATTGTGATGATAGTGATGACTTGATGCGAGACTGGAACTTGGACAGTGACCGTGATGATAGTGAGGATCCTTCTGAGCATAGACCTGACCTGGCTGATGATTTAGTCAATTGGGCTTTGGAGTTTAATATCACCATGGTTGCACTTTCTGCCTTGTTGTCTATCCTACATTTTCACCACCCCAATTTGCCATGAGATGGGAGGACTCTCCTTAAAACAGTCACCAACTACAAAATCCTACCTGTAGCAGGAGGTGCCTTCTTTTACTTTGGTGTATTGAATGCTATAACCGGACTTCTTGAAAATGTGTGGATGAAACTCCCTAGCAAGCATTGCCTGCAGTTACAGTTAAACTTTGACGGGCTCCCATTGTTTAAGAGTAATAACCAGCAGCTGTGGCCCATTCTAGGTTTGTTGAAGGAAGCGGGTAAATGTCCCTTCATGATTGGTATTTTTGGAGGGGATTGCAAACCCAAATCACTCAATGAGTACTTAAGGGACCTGGTGAGTGAGTTGAGTAGTCTTCAGTCTGGGTTTTGGTTCAAAGGAAAGCTGTTTTTTCTGCGAGTCTGTTCTGTTGTGTGTGACGCTCCAGCCCGGGCTTTTGTTAAAGGGATAGTTCGGCCAAAAACGATATTAAACCCATGATTTACTCACCCCCAAGCTGTCGGAGTTGCATATGTCCATCGTTTTTCAGACAAACACATTTTTGGATATTTTAGAAAATATTTTAGATCTTTCTGTTGATTAAATGTAATGTTACGGGGTCCAGCAATAGTCCACGACCTTCAAGTCCAAAAAAAGTGCGTCCATCCTTCACAAATTAAATCCAAACGGCTCCAGGATGATAAACAAAGGTCTTCTGAGGGTAATCCGTGCGGTGAAGATCATCATGTAGCACTGTCTCCTCTGACTGGACTTGGTTTCGACATGGTACTTGATTTTCCTCACGATTACATGCATTTGGTGTGTCTGGGGGTTGTACGTCGGTTGTTTGACCTGTGGTGTAGTGGACCTTTGCCAACTCGCTTGTCTGGTCAGCTGGTTAAAGCACTATCTCAGAACCTACAGCAACTGAAAAATAACATTCCATGCGAGTTTGCTAGAAAGCCTAGAGCTTTTGAGGAAAGAGGGAGATGGAAGGCTACGGAGCTACGGCAGTTCTTGTTGTATACAGGCCCTGTCGTTCTCGTAGATGTTCTGGCTGCTCCAGTCTACCACAACTTTATGCTGCTGTCGGTTGCTATTTTTATGCTGGCTAATCCTAAGGTAGATGTAGAGATATGTGACTGTGCAAAAACACTACTTGTGTCATTTGTTGAACATTTTGGCAGACTTTATGGTGAGGGCTTTCTGGTGTACAATTTGCATGGCCTTGTTCATTTGAGCGATGATGTTAAGAGACATGGCTGTATTGATGGGATATCTGGGTTCCCTTTTGAGAATTTTCTTGGTGAGGTAAAGCGCATGGTGAGGGGGCCAAACTTCCCAGTTGCCCAGATTGTCCGTCGCTTGTCTGAGCGTACCAATAACAAAAGGGTGGAAAAGGTGACAGCTGGAACTGTATTAAGGAAAGAGCATGTTGGTGGCCCCTTACCACAGGGTGTTACAGGAGGAATACAGGAGTTTAAAGAGTTGCACACAGATCAGTTTTGTGTTAAAATTACAGAGGGGATAACTGTATTAAAATAGGTAATGACATTGGCTTGCTTCAAAATATCATCTTGCTTGAAGGTAATATGCACTTGGTGTACTATCAGTTTCATGCTGTTGAGCCATTCTACATATCCCCTCAGTTCATCTAGCCTGGGTGTGTTTCTTCTCTCACAGTTGTCAGAGAGTTTGAAGTGCGTTAATGTTGATGATGGCCTTTGTAAATATGTCCTCCTCCCCTTCAAAGACAAACATGTGGGAATGCCTTTGTTGCATTTACATTAGGCTTAATTGTTGTGTTGAGAGTAAGTGTAATTTTCAGAGATGTTGTTCTGGCTCGTTACTTATGCCACTGATTAGCACTTAGTTAGGAATGTTTTTCACCTGATTTGTGACTTTGCATTTTGTATTAGTGTTCATACCGGCAAACTAGTCGCCTATTGACGAAATTCGCCTTTTTTTAATAAAAATGTCATTATGTGAATCGTGTAGATCCGAAGTTTTTTTTTCATTGTGTGGGGGGGTCGGTCAGTCAGTCAGAAATTGTAAAATCATAAACTAAACTGAGACCATCTTTCAAGCTGACGCCCCGCGTCTCAATCAGTAAATTTTGGATGTTTCTAATGATGTTATGCTTTTAAATTGACTTATAACTTTGGTACTAGTTGCTAAGGTTTTCCAAATCAAGTGTAGTCTGTTAGTAAGTCAAGTTTGTCGTGATAATTTTTTTTTCTAACGGTACCGCATCAAACTTTTACCAACCTGTTATTAAGCTTGTTAGCACGAAAGGGATGGGCAACAGCAACTGGCAGGCAAGTGTTTATAAATAAGGCCCGCAGGAACATATTAAACTAGGAGTATTAATTTTAAAACATTTGAAAAGTCAGTCATGAAATGGCGTTCTAATTATGCTAACTCCAATCAGGAGAGATCACTCATTTCAAAGGCAGCTTTTTTCGGAGGACTCAATTTATTGCTGCACACGCCATAAAGGATGTTTTAAAGGGATAGTACACTTTAAAATTAAAGTTCTGTCATAATTTACTCCTCTTCATGTTGTTCTAAACCTGTATGAATAATTTTTTTCTGATGAACACAAAAGAAGATATTTTGAGAAATGATGGTAAACACACAACAGATAAGGACCATTGACTTCCATAGTTCGAAAAAATATTTTGGAAATCTTTTGATAAATGATGGTAAACACACAGTTGACGTTACCCATTAAATTCCATTATATTTTTTGTTCCTACTATGGAGGTCAATGGTCACTTCTGTGTGTTTACCATCATTTTCTCAAAATATCTTTTGTGTTCATCAGAAAAAAGAAATTCATACAGGTTTAGAACAACATGAGGATGAGTAAATGATGACAGAATTTTAATTTTAAGGTGAACTATCCCTTTAAAACATTTCATTCTGTATAAATATGAATCACAACAACATGCATACAAAATATATGAAGTTATATACAGCATTTTGTCACATTAGATTAAGTGAAAGTCCATTAGCTACACAGGTACAAATGCAGAAATATAGGCTATAATATATTATTTCATATTTGTATAATTGTAGTTTGTGTTGCTCTCAAAATACAATTATAAATGCTAACAATAGCATTTTAATAAAGTTGTATTCTCACACATATTATAGTTGTGTGTGATTTTGTTGTTATTTTTTAACTAAAGGGGCACCACAGTTAAAGTCCACTTGGGGCACGAATGGCCAGCAGCACCCCTGAATACTGTAATTTCTTGCTTTCTTTACAATTTATCAGTTATTTTTCTCAAATGAGACCGCTTGATGATGACCTATACCAGGGGTCTCCAAAACGTCGCGTCTTAATTGCAGGTAGCTCGCTCGCGGGTTTATTTATTTATTTATTTTCTGTGGTTATGGTGGATTTGGATGTCTGGTTAGTGTTACAAGCGCCTGTGGTAGTAAAGACTGGGTATGTGTTTGACGTCGCGTTGAGCTGTGTAGACTGGGGTATCATATGACATCAGTAATTTAACATGTATGATTCAAAAACAAACAGATAAGTCCGCGCACCCGCGCCGGACGATCCGCACAACGCGGTGAAGCCCGCGCTGCGGCAAACGGATCCGCGCAACGCTGTGAAGCACGCGCCGCGGCAACCGGACGATCTCCGCAACGCTGTGAAGCCCGCGCCGGGGCAACCGGACGATCCGCGCAACGCTGTGAAGCCTGCGCTGGGGCAACCGGACAATCACCGCAACGCTGTAAAGCTCGCGCCGTGGCAACCGGACGATCCGCGCACATCTCGAGTCGAGGCACTATGGTTAAAATGGATGCCGTCATTTTCGGATTCATTTTTGATAAAACGAAAATACAGTCGTCGTCACAGGTTCAATGGATTATCATCTCATATTTAAACATCAAATGTCAAGAGATACCAGAGAGCCATACGTGACATACATGCACATCCCTATTATGAATCCAAAAGCAGTAAATACTCTATGTTTGGATCATCTTTCTAAATCTGATCTTATAGTAGTTTTTGTTGGGTAAATTACTGATCATATGCTGTATTAATATTATATTAGGCCTAAGGCCTGTTGTTTCTACACAAGGCTATAAGACACCCAGTTAAACTTTCGTTTTCTCAGTTAACTTTCGTTTCCTAATTAAAAGAGTCCAGGTGCGATCCTGCGACTATACCCCGATTGTTCTCGCCACGATTATCTTGAGAAGCAAGGTCGAAACAACTGATAAACATGAGTACGTCATTTTAGATTAGAGAATTCGTCCAGCTGTACTTCGCCACATTAACAATAAGGTATCTGTGCAAGCTAGGCCAAGGCCATGAAAACCAATAAACAGAATATATCATTTTAGATATGAGGCAGGATGCAGCTGCACTTCTGCTGCATCAAAACAAATAAAATTAATTGTGGCAGACCGAGACCAATGAGAAGAATATACGTCATCTCAGATAAGAAGTGTTTGATCTCACTGTATAAAAATGGAGTCAGATGTTGGGAGGGCAGATGATCTTTGAGCACCTCTTTGAGGGGTATTGATTGTCTCACTTTGTTGGCTCGAGCGAATAAAGTAATTTTTGTTTGGCACCTGGAACCTTTGTCTCCTGAGTATTTTTCTTATGAAGATTCAAGCTAAGACTTTTTGCCACAACATAACTTGTTGACCCCGCGACGTGATTGGACAGAGGCTACGGAGTGGAGGGCTGCAGACGGGCAGAGGTCGGCCAGGTCACACAAGGGCGCGCCACTATAGAGGTGAGCATAAATTTACTTGCTTATTCTGTATAGTGCTTGTGTGGTCTGCCGAAGGTAAGCCCTGAGCGGTGTTGATACTCCAGGTCTCTCCAAATTGAACACAGCAATTTGATACTTATAATATAAATTATTTGCTTCCATTAAGATAATGATAAAATATTGAATTGAAAAAGCAAAAAGGGTTCCAGATTCTAAACAGGTGTGCGTGTGAGTGCGGGTGTCGAGTTTCGTGCTCGAAAAAAACCCTGCTTGGGCAGGTCACGCGAGAGGCGTGTCGGGCCTTGGGGTCCGGAGCTTGGTGCTCGAAAAAACCCTGCTTGGGCAGGTCGGGCCTTGGGGTCCGGAGCTTGGTGCTCGAAAAAACCCTGCTTGGGCAGGTCGGGCCTTGGGGTCCGGAGCTTGGTGCTCGAAAAAAACCCTGCTTGGGCAGTTCGGGCCTTGGGGTCCGGAGCTTGGTGCTCGAAAAAAACCCTGCTTGGGCAGGTCGGGCCTTGGGGTCCGGAGCTTGGTGCTCGAAAAAACCCTGCTTGGGCAGGTCGGGCCTTGGGGTCCGGAGCTTGGTGCTCGAAAAAACCCTGCTTGGGCAGGTCGGGCCTTGGGGTCCGGAGCTTGGTGCTCGAAAAAACCCTGCTTGGGCAGGTCGGGCCTTGGGGTCCGGAGCTTGGTGCTCGAAAAAAACCCTGCTTGGGCAGGTCACGTGAGAGGCGTGTCGGGCCTTGGGGTCTGGAGCTTGGTGCTCGAAAAAACCCTGCTTGGGCAGGTCGGGCCTTGGGGTCCGGAGCTAGGTGCTCGAAAAAACCCTGCTTGGGCAGGTCGGGCCTTGGGGTCCGGAGCTTGGTGCTCGAAAAAACCCTGCTTGGGCAGGTCGGGCCTTGGGGTCCGGAGCTAGGTGCTCGAAAAAATATATAATTATTACACGGTGAGATTTAGATGCTCAAATCCTGTAGGTCAGGTGGTTGTAGATACGGTCTATGTGTTATTTGTCTTGTTGCTTTGTGTTGTTTTTGTCAGTTATTGTAGCATTAAGTTGGTGAACTGTGTTAAAACTGCAATCAGTTTGTGTGTTATATATGAAGGTTGGGCTGATGAGAGAGTGTTTTTCTATGTCTGTGTCTTATTCAGCGTGGGAAAATGTTTGCCTGCTAGAACTGTGTGTGTGAAAAGATAAGAACTAAGAGAGCAAAGGAAGGAGGGGCTCATGGTGCATGAGAAAGAGAGTGAGAGAGATTTTTGTGAATAAAAAATTGTTTTGAGTGAGAGCATATGAGAGATCAGTGTGTGTGTCTATATGTGTGTGTTAGTGAAGATAAAGTGAGGCCTCTGTAAATATAAACTGTAAATATGAGTGATTTTATCTTTAAAAACATAGCTTTTGATCTTATTTTTCATTTTCTCATTTTCTTTTTGCCTTAATATACCTGATGAAGTAATTATGGATGATAATAACTTAAAATATAAGAAACGTGTATTTATAGCAGCTAGGGATGTTAATATTGTATATAATAATAATTGTTAATGCATGGTGACACAAAGGTGGCCCCTAAATGACACAAATTATTAAAACCAAAACTTTTTGAAATGCATCCTGCTTTAGAAATGACCTCTGTGGTAGATGCAATCTGCCCTTTTTAGATATTAATCATCTGGACTGATCACGTTTTCTTTGATGAGGTTATGTTGCCTGAATATCTGATAATGTATGAATCTTGATTCTGTTGTTGATCTGTCGCTGCTGTTTGCACGTCTAAATGAGATAAAATGTTTTGTTTTTTATCAGGTCACAGATAACCGTCAACTATTTTTACTCAATGACAATTTAATATTAAAATCTTATAAGTTAATGGTTAATATTCAGTTAATAAGATGCGGTTGTCGGTTGTGAAAATTAACTGATATGAACATCCCTATTAGCAGCAGAAAGAGTGTGAAATGCTTAAATTCAAATTGAAATAAGAAATATTAACAATAACTTCTGGAAAAGCATTTAGCAAATATTTAGCAGTAATATAATATAAATTAATAGACTGGTATCTGAGATAATTAGTGGAAGTACAAAAGTTACCAGAAGTAGAGAAAAAATGGCCATAGATAACCTGGCAAGTAATAATTAGAATCCTTTGTGGAATGTCATGTTGATAGAATATTTAGATGAGGTTTGCTCATACAACCTTCAGAGATCAAGTAGGCCACGTACGCCTGAAACTGGAAATAATAATATTTTGGAAATATTATTTATGAGTGAAGTTGTCTATTTATTCATTGGTCACCCCTTATTTTGTATTAGGGAATATACAATAATTATTACATAATAGTAAACAATAATAAACAATATTATGAATAAATAAATGAATAATTAAAAATAATCTGTGATAAGAGTATATGCGTAATTAAGACTGGTGCATTGTGAATGTAGACTTTGATTGCCTGTGACAGAGAGAGTGTAATAAGAATATTTGTGGGAGAATTTGAGGGAGGAACCTTGAAGAAATACATTTTCCAAATTGACCTATGTAATTAATTCTAATTATGGTGAAGTGTGTTTACAGACATGGCATCCATATCATTGGAAAGGCTGAAGTCCAGACATCCTATCAGCACGGATTTGATTACAAGAAATTCCAAACAAATGGACCAAACATACCAAACACTTGAGGACAAAATGGCCAGAGGATGGGACATTTGAGGTAACAGTGTGTGAGGATGTGGAAAATTTGTAGAAATTACAAACCCTAAGAGTGGAATATGCGAAGAGATGAGAAAATAGTAATAATAATAATGATGATAATAATAAAATAATAGTTTTTAATTTATTTAAAAAAGGAGGGACTTAACTTTTTAAAATTTAGAGTAAATAGATTTAGAATAAAGAGATTCTAAAAGAAGATGATAAAAAGTTGTAGACAAAGGAAAAAGGTCTCCTCTAGGGATGAGGGATTTAAAAACCAATTACCAATAATTACAGATGACATACAATTTGAGGACAGAATAGAATTGGAGCCAGACCAATCACAGGCTAGAGCACAACCCCTTTTACAAACCCCTAAACTCACCACAAACACAGATGAGCCCACAAGCCCAATAAAAAAAAAACAGACAGCAAACCAAGGCCACAACCCAGTTCTTAACGCATAGGCTGATGCAGCCAAAACATTAGGAAAGATGTTAACACCCCCTGAGATACATAAGGCATATGATAGTGTAGCCACAGCCCTACATCGGATAACACCCCTAGACGTAGGCAGAACAGAAAGGCTTAGGTTAAGGATGGACAAATTTAGGAATGACATTTTAGAAAAACTAAATGATACAACACCGACAGGAAGTGTAGAGTAGGGACCAGGCAGGCTGGAGAAACCAGAGCAGTAAAAGCTACAAGCAAGAGGAAAATTCAAGCAAGCAGCCGGTATCTCAAGGATGGAAAGAGAGGGTGCAAGGATTTAAAGTTTGAGACTGGACGCTGGGTAAACGTTGGACAAGAACAGCAAGCTGCATGGATTTATGCCAAGAGACAATGTTTATGTTGATGAACCCAGAAATACATCAATGTGCCTGATTTTGATAAACGGACAACAAGGACAATGTAAACCCAGGATTTTGATGGACTAGCTGCACGCCTTCCAGAAATACATGAAGGAGCCGGAAAATGGATACAAACTTTTGAGCAAAAGACAGCAGGGAAGAGCACGTGGACAACAATACACAGAGAATACCCCATGCAGATTGACCCGAAGATGCTGAGAGGTGATCCGATTGGTGAAACAGAAAATCCAACAGCATATATACAAGAACAGCTGAAACGGTGGTGTGGAGAACTGGAAAAAGACCCGGAAGAAGACTTTGTTTTAGCTGCACTGTTCAGAAAGGCAATAGTGGAAGCTGTGCCACCACCGGTTAAAACCAAACTCGAAGATGTAGTCGAACTGAACTCCAAATCACATAAGGAGTTCTGTGATCATGTTTCACATGCAGTCAAGCAACACCAAAAGAATGAGCTGAAGGCAACAACAACAGAGAGAGAGAGGGAGAGAGAGATGCAGAGGGGGCTGGCAAAGTTACAGCGGGACGACTTTGTGAGCAAAACTAAGAAAAAAGCACAAGCTGTTCTGAAGGAGAAACAACCAGCTTTAATGGTGCTCATCAACACACTTGCCCCCACCATGCAGCAAACACAGATAGCAACACCAGCCCAACCCACTCCGGGAAATGCTCAACAGCAAGCCACTCTCATTGTTATCTCTGCAAAGCCAAAACAGCAAAACAGCAGTAATGGACAAAAACACCAAGGAGGCAGAGGACAAGGCAGAACAAAAAGATCACGTGATAGATACTGGGGCTGTGAAGATGCTGGGGCAGCATGGACACTTCAGAAGTGAATTTCTGAATAACCCATCTAATTAAGATCAACAAAACTGACAGCAGAATTAACAAGGCGGACAGTTGAACCAACAAGACTGGTAGCCAAACCAGAGACAGTAAGGCCCACCCATAGCAGCAGCAGCAGCAGCAGCAGCAATCACAACAACAATCACAGTGTGGTCCAGTGAATCTGTGGTGTGGGCCAGACCAAAGCTACTAAGGTTGCCCAGAGGATTCTAACGGGAGGGGCCAACATCCAATGATAACTGACAATGCTGACGACAGATTATTGATTCTGCAGGTTGAAGTTGAAGGCAAGTCTGAACCTATGATGACTGACACTGGAGCAACTTACACATGTGTAAGTCCAAATTATACTACACACCTCCACCTGTCTGAAAATGTTGAAAAACAAGCAGGATTTTAAGGAAAAAACCCAGCTGACACCTCTGACTGCTCCAGTCTGTCTGTAAGCAAAAGTCAAACAAGTGACTTTAGCAAGATTAGCTTCTGAGCACACCCATTAATTATTAGAAATAGATGCCCTATGTAGATTAAAATAGCAGATATCTTGTTCCCCTGATGGAATTTATATTAACAGTAAGGCAGTTAGAAAAATTACAATGATGACACCACAAGTAAACTTATATTGGATAGGAAAATTTAGAATAGAATATATACATGATAATTACAAAATGGAAAAAGTTTATGAAAGAGCAGATTAATGAACATAGAAGGTACAGTCTGAATTTTTACTGTATTATGATGTATGACCCCTTATGCAGAACAGATCTAGAAAAAGAGTGAATAAATAAGAAGAAAGGATAGAAAGTTCCCCTGATTTCCCCAGAATAGCACCCCAAGTTACAGCTTCACAGATAGACACTTGATTGAAAAAAAAATATAAGGATTTTTGACTCTACAGCACATGTAACTATTTTGCAGGCAAATAAATTTTTAAGTATTTAAAAGTATTAAGATCTTAGCCATATGATGAAAAATAAAATAGGGAACGCAGTAAAATTCTATACTGCTCATTTTGGAAGAGAGGAGAAACAAGAAAGTTGTGTGCACCATGATAGAGATGCTTTGGCAGTCATCCCAGAAATACAGGCAGGCCTATCAGAAATAGAGCAGCTGATTCAAACTAATTTCTGGACAAGCTAAAACATATGTAAGTTTAACAAAAAATTAGCAAAATACCCATTGTGACAGGAAACAAGAAAATGTTAGAAGCACGATTGAGGCATTAGGAGTTTTTAGTAGAAACAACAAGCTATTGTAAAACACCAATATTTTCTTTAGCTAAAGCTTTATTTTTATACATGACTGGAGAAATATAAATGATGAATTTGAAGATTGGCCAGCACACAGTAAGTTCCGGATCCACACACACTGTTAACTAGTATCCCTCCTGAAGTTAAATATTTCAATGAAATTGACTTATGCTCTGCTTTCTTTAGTATTTAACTGGACGAGAAATGCAGAAACTTTTACCTACAAAGGTAAACAACTCACTTATTCTATATTACTGAAAAATTTCCTCATTTACTTTGCATTTTCAATTAATTAATTATTAAAAACAGATTTGAAAAGATCTAGTGTTGGACAATGCGCTGTTCCAATATGTGGATGACCTATTAATTTACTATCCCACACTTGACCCATGCTAGCCTGACGTTGTCATACTCAATTCTAGTCCCCGTTTTTCAAATTGTGGTGGGCGGGGCTAAGATCGGCTGGTACCCAGGCTAGACCCATGCTGTAAAGATTATAAAACGATTGAATAAATTATCTGAGGGGGGAGGCACAAAGCCTCTAGAGCTAAATTACAACATTGTTAAACATAAGTTAAATATTTGATAAGATTAATTGCATATAAGACTGAAATTATGACCCAGCAAATTAGAAGGCATAAGCAATACACTTAGGCCACAAAGGAAAAAACGTGACAGAGTTTAACTTTGATAGAATAGAAGATCATTTAACAAAGATTGCATATCCCTAAAATCATTAATAATTGGGTGAAGCAACAAAATTTAAGTGCCTTACTTTTACTTTAAAGCATTCATATTATAAAATTGAGACATATCTGTAGCCCCAAGTGTGTGTGATGAAGATTACTCATTAGATTATAATGTCTCAACAGGGGAAATAAAAATGGGGGGAAAAAAATCCATAATAATTGCATCACAATTTGACATTTGGATAAATATATGTTTTGGCAAAATTTATATGTCAGAACTTGGTTTAATCTGTGAGCTAACAACATTCACAGACAATTTCACAATAGTACAGGTAACTAGGAAGACCTGTAAAAACCAGATTATAACTTTTTCCTGTTACAAAAAAAAACCTTGTTGTAGCTGAATGTTTTTGGATATGTGGGAGAAATGTCTTAAGATACACACTCCCCAGATAGTGAAAATTATTGTGTACTAGTTAACTTAGCCCAGGCCATTAGTATTTAAATGTGAAAATTATATAACCTTGTTAAACCCCTGCTCTTTATTTTTGTGTAGTTTGGGTTTTTCTCTGTCCTAGTAGTGGTTGTCCATTTGGAAGGGGACAGAAACCAATTATCTATGACACCTGAGGTATAACTATTTAAGAGCTGGTACCTCAATTGGGTGGTAACAAACCTGATGAGCATGTTGAGCCCTGACCACTTTATGATAGAATAAAAAGAGCATATCAAATTGCCAATTCTTTTATGATTGGATAGATTATATTGATCAGCCAAGAGCAATACCAAATGATCTGAATTCCAAATTTGGATTTAAATTCACACTGGTTTGGATCTGAAAGGATTAATCATCTCTATTACAATTAGAATCAATTTATTAACTATAGTGATGATAAAATGAAGCTGATAGAACAAGTAAGACTTAATGATGGTACTGATTTGAAAATTGATAACTGGTTTGCTTTTTTCCTGGGGAGCTTGGCTAACCAAAACCGATATTTCATGTTATATTGCAATTGTTGTTTTTTTTTCTTGCTCTTCTGTTGTGTTCTACCTATCTCCGGGTCTGTGGTGGCTAAGGCAACTGCCAAGCAGATGGCAGTACAAACAGGACTAAGTGATCACCAAAGTCCTGACGGCCTAATGCTAAACATACATACTCCATCGTTAGTTGACACCACACCACCAGCTGACAATACTTATGAAACTATGGATTAAAATGTTACATTCTTTTGTTTCTTTGTTTTCCATCTTTTTGTGATATGTTTGGTTAGTAAGGGAGCAAGTTTATAATTGTATTTCTTTTATTGTTTTTCAGTATTAGTTACAAATCATTAGTCCTGAGTAGGCAGGAAGTTAGAGAAATTTTGTTTTTAAACTTTGTTTTCATCTTTAATTTCCCCTCTTGTGTGGTGACTGTAGGTCCTGGTGTCTTTTTAGATATAAAATCCAGGGGACAAATTGTCTAGCTCGGCCGCACAACGGGGGACAATGTAAAGATGTGAAATATACCATATAATACACATAGACTCATATTACGAAACACAGATATCGGAGCACAGCTTCACCTCAACGACTACACTAAAGAGTGTCTCAGATAGCGCCCCTGGTGACCGGAAAAGCTAGGGGTTCCTCTGAGAACGAAGGTCCATCATTGTGCAGTCGCTGGAAATATAATCGTTGCACTAAAGTTACACACATCACCATTATATTATTAAAAGTAGATTGTCTAGATATTTTGACTACTGATATATTACACTACTGAATTTTTACTGCTGTATTACACTACAGTTGTATCTCTCTACCTGCACTGAGAACATCTTTAATTAATCAATATATTTACTACTGATCATGATTACTGGCTTATTTTGATTGATATATTTTCTTTCAGCATTCTTTAGTAATGATAAGTCTTACACATTTTAAAATTACTGAATTTGAGTCTTTCTTTTTCTTAATTACAAATAATGAGATATTAATTGTTTTTGAACATTTTCATTTTGGGGTTCCTTTAGTATGTACAGGGTCCAAGAATCTTTTTTCCTTCTTTTAAGCTAATATACTCACTTAAACAAACAAGAATGGTGCCATTTTGGGAAGGTTTTTGATTCTTGTTCCCTTAAGGGAGTGAGTGCTACATCTTAACTGCGTCTGTGTTAGGATCTGCATGGAACTTTTGATCCATGAAAGCTCTTAGCTAGTATAACATCATGTGCGACGACGTTCTGCTGCAGCACTCTCATTATGTGATGGTTTTCTTAAAAGTACCCCCTCATGTTTGATGGACTAAGACGTCCATGAGGGGGGAATATATAGTAGTTTTTGTTGGGTAAATTACTGATCATATGCTGTATTAATATTATATTAGGCCTAAGGCCTGTTGTTTCTACACAAGGCTATAAGACACCCAGTTAAACTTTCGTTTTCTCAGTTAACTTTCGTTTCCTAATTAAAAGAGTCCAGGTGCGATCCTGCGACTATACCCCGATTGTTCTCGCCACGATTATCTTGAGAAGCAAGGTCGAAACAACTGATAAACACGAGTACGTCATTTTAGATTAGAGAATTCGTCCAGCTGTACTTTGCCACATTAACAATAAGATATCTGTGCAAGCTAGGCCAAGGCCATGAAAACCAATAAACAGAATATATCATTTTAGATATGAGGCAGGATGCAGCTGCACTTCTGCTGCATCAAAACAAATAAAATTAATTGTGGCAGACCGAGACCAATGAGAAGAATATACGTCATCTCAGATAAGAAGTGTTTGATCTCACTGTATAAAAATGGAGTCAGATGTTGGGAGGGCAGATGATCTTTGAGCACCTCTTTGAGGGATATTGATTGTCTCACTTTGTTGGCTCGAGCGAATAAAGTAATTTTTGTTTGGGACCTGGAACCTTTGTCTCCTGAGTATTTTTCTAATGAAGATTCAAGCTAAGACTTTTTGCCACAACAATCTTTAATAATTGACTTTTTTATTCAAAATGTGGTATTTTTGGACGAATCCTACAAGAGGTGATAAAAAAGTATAAAGACAACATGAAAGTTTTTTTTGTTGTTGTAGGATGTGTTCTTTCATTTGATGTATATGTTTATGTTTAAAGAAAAGCATTTTCTGGAAGGTATTACAATTTTGTGAAAAATATAAAAAAATGCTTGCACTGGCAACTTTAAAAAAAAAATGCTGGCAGGAAAGAGTTCAAATCACAGTGAGTTAATAGACCGGTGTCTATTAACTCACTAATTTAGGTATAACATGACACAAGTAGCTCTCAACCACTTTTATTTTTTAGGAAGTAGCTCTCCAATGAAAAAAGGTTGGAGACCCCTGACCTATACAAACGACGAGGCAGCTGTAGTTCCCAGCCGTTTCCCATTTTACAGCGTTGTCGTGCTCAGTGAGTTAAATGAAATCACACACAGTATAATCAATGTAGGTTCATGTAACACTTCACAATTCTGTTTTTCCTCTTTTTTTTCAATTTTACATTTGCTAAATTATGACTTGAGACTTTTTTATTTTTTCATTTGAGTGTGCCAGAGTGCTTCATTTGCATGTTAAATTCTCAATTTTTCTCTTGGCGAGAGGCCCGCAGACCCCCTTAAAAGGATTTTATTTAGAACCTTGCCACCTTTTTCACTTCTTGTGAGTTTGCAGGTATGAGTGTTACAACCCTACGCTTTCTCTTCTTGCCTTCTGAAGGTGGGATGACCTGGGAGGGTGTGGTTGATTGTACACCCCTGCTGAGTTGTATTTAGAGGCAGTGAAATGCTGAGCAGAAAGACACAGTGGTAGCTGCGGAAGAGTTTTAGAAAGAGAACAGCAGTTAGCTGTGCAAAAACTGGAATTTGAGAGGGAATGAAAGAGTGTTTCTTAGTCACATAGTTAGCTTTTGTGATTCATTGATGATCATAATTGGTGCCCCACTTAATGTCTTGTTTTAAAAAGTTATTGTATGTTAATATGTTGTTCTATAGCTGACAATCTACATTTCTTCTTTTTTATAGAATGTATCATATCGTGGAGTTTGTCAATTCAAAGGAGGTTGAAGTTATCCACTCTAATTGGCTGGAAGGAGGTGAAAGTTTCTGGCCCCCTTTTGTATCTCTTGCAAAGCTCCCTAGGGCAGAGGTGGGTAGTAACGAATTACATTTACTTCGTTACATTTACTTGAGTACATTTTTCGGGTAACTAGTACTTTTAGAGTAAATTTAAGGATGGGTACTTTTACTCTTACTCAAGTACATTTCTAGTGAAAAAACTGTACTTTTACTTCGCTACATTCGTGTGCGTTGCAAGGCAAGGCAAGGCAAAGTTTATTTGTATAGCACATTTCATACACAAAGGTCATTCAAAGTGCTTTACATAGAAATGAGAAAACAAAAATCAAAGATACATGAATTTAAAATATCAATTAAAAGAAAATAAATGTGATTTTAATAAAAACTGTTTAAATGTGTGAAAAAGAATAAAACAGGAATAAAAGTATAAAACAGTTAAAAATGAGAATAAAAACAAGAGAAATAGAAAATAATTAAAATAGTGCATATATAATATAGTGCAATCAGTTCGGACGCAGCATAGTGCTCATTCAGTAAATGCATAGCTAAACAGATGTGTTTTGAGTCTGGATTTGAATGTGGCTACTGTTGGAGCACATCTGATCTCTTCTGGAAGCTGGTTCCAGCTGCGACTGGCATAATAGCTAAAAGCTGACTCTCCTTGCTTTGAGTGAACCCTTGGTATTTCTAGCTGGTGTGATCCTAATGATCTGAGTGATCTGATAGGTTTGTATTCAATGAGCATATCAGCAATGTATTGAGGTCCTAGTCCACTGAGTGATTTATATACCATTAATAATACTTTAAAATCAATCCTAAATGTAACTGGTAGCCAGTGTAGCGACCTGAGGACTGGTGTGATATGTTCATATTTTCTGGTTCTGCTCAGAATCCTGGCAGCAGCGTTCTGAATGAGCTGGAGCTGTCTAATGGTCTTTTTGGGAAGGCCAGTGAGGAGGCCATTACAATAATCCACCCTGCTGGTGATGAAAGCATGCACAAGTTTCTCTAAGTCTTGTCTGGAAACAAAGCATCTAATTCTTGCGATATTTTTGAGATGATAATATGCTGATTTAGTTATTGCTTTGACATGACTACTGAATCTAAGGTCAGACTCCAGAATCACACCAAGATTCCTGACTTGATTTTTAGTTGTTTGACCCCTAGCGTCAAGGTGTGCATTCACCTTGAGAACTTCATCTTTGTTTCCAAACGCAATGACTTCAGTTTTCTCTTTGTTTAACTGAAGAAAGTTTTGGCACATCCAACTGTTAACTTCATCAATGCATTTGCACAGGGAGTCAATGGGGCTATAGTCGTTAGGGGATAGAGCTAAGTAGATCTGAGTGTCGTCTGCATAACTGTGATAGGCAATTTTGTTCTCTCTCATTATTTGGCTTAGTGGGAGCATATACAGGTTGAACAGGAGTGGCGCAAGAATTGAGCCTTGCGGGACTCCGCATGTCATGGATGTCCACTCAGATTTATGGCCACCTATACTTACATAATAACCTCTCCCTTCTAAGTATGACTTGAACCATTTCAGGACCACCCCAGAAAGCCCGACCCAGT
This sequence comes from Misgurnus anguillicaudatus, assembly GCF_027580225.2. Classification (NCBI taxonomy): domain Eukaryota; kingdom Metazoa; phylum Chordata; class Actinopteri; order Cypriniformes; family Cobitidae; genus Misgurnus; species Misgurnus anguillicaudatus. Next base: position 20,168,206 of record NC_073357.2, on the reverse strand, counting down.
TTTCCAGCCTGTCAAGAAGTATGTTGTGATCGACAGTGTCAAAAGCAGCACTGAGGTCGAGTAGCACCAGCACTGATAGTTTGCCTGTGTCTGTGTTGAGGCGAATATCATTTATTATCTTTATGAGCGCTGTCTCTGTACTGTGGTGTGGTCTGAAACCAGATTGAAAAATGTCAAAGTAACCATTAGAAATTAAGAATTTGTTCAGCTGATTGAAAACAACTTTTTCAATGATCTTGCCTATGAAAGGAAGATTTGAGATTGGTCTGTAGTTGCTCAATACAGTGTTATCTAGGTTGCTCTTTTTCAGGTGGGGCTTAACCACTGCAGTTTTAAGGGACTTTGGAAAAGTCCCAGAGTTAAGTGATGAATTTACCACTTTTAGGAGATCTGCTTCTAAACAGTTAAAGACACTTTTGAAAAAAGATGTTGGGAGTGTGTCAAGGGCACAGGTTGATGTTTTAAGATGCTGTACTGTTTCTTCCAAAATTTTACCATCAACTGCTTCGAAATCAGACATCGTAACTACTTTCTGATGTTGTGGTCTGATTTGTCTGACCCCGGCGCAGCTCAAGGATGTGCTGATCACCTTTCTGATATTATTGATTTTCTCAGAGAAGAAGTTAGCAAACTCACTACATTTGCTGTCTGAGAGCATTTCACTTGGAATGTGACTTGGGTGGGTTGTTAGTCTCTCTATAGTAGCAAAAAGAGTGCGTGTGTTATTTATGTTTTTGTTTATAATATTTGAAAAGAAAGTCTGTCTAGCTTTGCCTAGTTCCACACTGAAAGCACGAAGGCTGTCTTTATAGATATTATAATGGACTACAAGTTTTGTCTTCCGCCACATGGGCTCAGCTTTTCTGCATTGTCTCTTCATATTCTGCACCTCTGTTGAGTTTCTCCAAGGTGACTTTTACAGGAGCAATATCATCGATCACACTCTTAACTATCGAATTAAAGGAATCAAGGAGAAAATCAACAGAGTCTGCAGATATGCTTGGTGTTAAAGATATAGCCTTCATAAATAGCACACTGGTGTTCTCATTTAAGGATCTCTTTTTGACAGACACAGATCTAGTTTCAATAGTAGGAGAGATTAATATATCAAAGAAAATACAGAAATGATCAGACAGTGCTACATCCTTAATAACAACTGATGAAATGTTTACACCCTTACTGATAATTAAATCTAGAGTGTGTCCACGATTGTGTGTGGGTCCATGTACATGTTGAGTCAGATCAAAAGTATTTAAAACAGCTGTGACATCTTTTGTCATAATGCTTTCTGGCTTATCTATGTGAATGTTAAAATCTCCAGCAATAGCAAAACAGTCAAACTCTGAGGAAATCGTTGATAACAGTTCTGTAAAGTCCTCAACAAATGCTGGAGAGTATTTTGGGGGCCTGTAAATAATGATCAGTAGAATGTGTGGGGTACCTTTCAACACAATACCTAGATGTTCAAAAGACGGGTAATTCCCAAATGACACTTGCTTACATTGATAGACATCTTTAAAAAGAGCAGCAAGACCTCCACCCCTCCTAGCAGTTCTGCAGAAACTCAAATAGGTAAAGTTAGGAGGGGCTGTTTCATTAAGGACTGTTGCACTGTAGCTTTCTTCTAGCCACGTTTCATTTAGAAACATAAAATCCAGGTTGTTTGTGGCTATTAAGTCGCTGACTAGAAGTGATTTGTTTTTAAGTGAACAGATATTTAAAAGTGCTAACTTAATAGTACAATTTTTTTCCCTAACAGAGATCTTAGTTTGACAAGTCACAGGCAGCAGATTAGATTGATTTGCCACACGATTTGATCTAGCCTTACACTTTCTATCATGTACTAAAACAGAAATAGAGAAAGATATAGGCACACTGAGTTCCTGCTTTTGTAAACATTTGATAAAAGTATTAGTATTTTCATAGCAGGAACCCGACACACATCACTGAGAGCCATTATCAGTTGTTTTTGGTTCACCTACAGCAGATGGAGGAGGGTGTGTGCCTTGGCGTTGTGTCAGAGACCGAAGAGCTCTCACAGGACGAGGAGGGGGTACTGGGCCCACTGGCTTTGGTGGTTTTGGGGCTTGCTGTTTTCTGGTTGAAATCTGTGGGCTTGCAGCAATAGAGTGGGATAGTTTAGTTCCAGCATAAACCAGTTCCTCCATTTTTCCGGAGAAGGTCAAAAGCGGGGATGCTGGAGAGAGGAATGACATATCTAGTGAGGAGTCCTGTTGTTCTGATGTGACCGGAGGTTGCGCGAGTTATCGGAGGCAGATCATGCGTGGGTTCAAGTTCGGTCTATGTTTTCACTCCAAGAGGTCAAAAAGAATAGTTTCATAATGTGATGCGTGCTTTGTTCAATAAACGAGCTGACATCTCAGCGAACAGGAATTCAAGATCCAGCCTGAAGTAAGTGTCACAGTATTGTCTTTTTGAACAGTATTAATGGTCATTTCACACACTGTCAAGAGTTTTTTTGCCATATGCACTCTTGTGCAAGCGATTACAAATCCTAATGTAAGTTAAACCATACAAACAGCACGTTCACATCTGCCAATTCCATATCATTTCCCCACAACTAAACAAACTTAACAGCATAATGTAATGACTGCATTTATACACAAATCCGGACACCTCACTAATGTGTAGAAAATACATTCAAATAAAAACGGGATTGTATTTTATTTAAATCCTTCCTAAAGAATGAATGAATAAAAATAAAAGAATAAAGATTGATTTGAAAGAAACATGTATTATAAATTATAATAAATGTAGAGATGATTTGCAAAAACAGATACTGTAAGTTCCATATGAAATTCTAAAATGATCATTTTTATTAAGCTCCTGTTTATGTTCAGTAATAGCCTACGTGCACGATAGAACTTCCGGTTAACTTCCGTGTGTTGAGTGTAAGGCCGACAACTTCCTGTTGGTCGTGTTATTGTTGTGGGGAGTTTTGTTGAGTTGCTAGTTTTGAGTAAATATGAGCGGATTTCGGGTAAAAGAGAGGCGTTTGGTTTTTCAACGCGTGACAAAGACCTCACAACATTGTTGTGTACCCCTGTGTGCGAATTCGTCAAAGTACAACAGTACTATAAGCTTTCATAGCTTTCCAGTAGATGTGTCGGTGAGAGCCGAATGGATGGTAAGAGTACGGCGGGAGGACTTCACCCCAAGCAAGACGAGTCGTGTTTGCAGCAGGCATTTCCAAAAGGGCGATTTTGTTAACAACCAAGAGATGGAACTGGATACCCTGGCACCAGATCATGATTATTGTATTACTCCTACAACAGCAATGGCCGCAGATCAGTTAGCTGAGGAAAACGATACACTTCACCAAAAAGTTAAGGAGCTCAAACTACAAATTGAGGCTCACCAGCTGCGGAGTTGTTTTGGACTGAAGCGGTTTGCAGGATCGAACGAGGACATCCAATTTTATACCAGGTATGTCATAATTAAGGTTTTTTGAATTGCAGGAAGCTGATGTCTTGTACCATATTAACAGTGATGGACAGAAAATCATGTACAAAGTCATGCACTTAAGTGAAAGTAAAGACGGGCTACCACACATGTAAAATGTTGCTCCACTAACATCAAAAGTAAAGTAATTTATGACTGATATAGTCAGATGCGTAGACACAACCTTTTATTGTCTTCATGTTAAACAAATGTAGTAGAGTAAAAATTAAGATAATTGATTGTGTAACTAAATTAGCCTACCATGACTAACAACAATGTTATTTTTGTGTATTTTGTTTAAAAGATTCCATTCTTATGCCCACCTGATGGCATTCTGGAGGCTCATTGAACCAGCAACATCAAGGATGATCCGTGTGACAAGTGTGGCTAGAGAAGCATCGGCCTCTGTGGCAGAGAAGACAACAGCAAACAGATCAACTAAGTTGCTGCCCATAGATGAGTTATTTCTTTTCCTTAATTATCTATCAACTGGATGCACACAGAGAGAGCTTGGGCACCGATTTCACATCCATCGGACAACAGCCAGCAGGATCATCACAACCTGGGCCAACTTTCTTTACTGTATACTGGGAGCTATTTGTATCTGGATGACACCTGAAGCAATCAAAGCTAACCTACCTCCTGAGTTCAAGGACTATGCAGACACTCAGGTCATTGTTGACTGCACAGAACTGCGGTGCCAAACTCCATCCTCACTTGTGTTACAGAGTGAGGTGTACTCGCACTACAAATCACACTGTACCTTCAAGGCCATGATTGGCATGGCACCACATGGTCCTCTGGCATTTGTTTCTGCACTCTACGGGGGCTCTATTAGTGACCGTGAGCTTTTCAGATTGTCCGGCATTATACCTCTCCTGTCCCCTGACATGGCTGTGATGGTGGACAAGGGCTTTAGGGTGGAAAACCTTGTGCCAGGAAAACTTCACAGGCCTGCCTTCCGCTCCAACAACAATCAAATGGCAGCACAGGACGTCCTGGAGACCCAATCAATTGCGCGGCTGCGAGTTCATGTTGAAAGGCTAATCAGGCGGGTTAAGGAGAACAAACTTTTTGACACTGTAATCCCTTTGTCTATTTCAGGGAGCATTAGCCAGCTTTTCACTGTAGCTTGCATCTTGTCCAACTACCAAAATGGACCTCTGGTCAAAGACTGGAGAGAACATAAGAGCCAGGTAGAAATCTGACTGTTTGCTTCATGGCTGGCTGCTCCTCTTCCTCATTTTCCTTTGTTTTTACTGATTCACACCACAATTTAGTTTTGCCTTACATTTACTGACATTTTTTAATTAATAAATTACTTATTTGAAATCTATATTACCTTGGTCTCCTTTTGTGTTTGTTGATTTCCCCTCAAGGCAGCCTGACTTACTGAATATTAGTTTAAAGGGACAGTTCACCCAAAAATGAAAATGAGTTCATAATTTTCACACTCTCATATTGTTACAAAGCTGTAAAAATGTCTTTGTTCAGATAAACACAAAGGTAGATACCTCTAAAAATGTCCGCAACCAAACCGTTCGTGGATCCCATTCACCTCCATGGTTGGAATAAAATTAAACTATGGAAGAGATTGGAGTCCACAAATGCCCTGCTCACAAACATTTCCCAAAATATCTTCCTTTGTGTTCATCAGAACCAATACATTTTATACAGGTTTATAACACGAGGGTGGGTATATGATGACAGAATTATCATTTTTGTGTGAACTATCCCTTTAACATCTAGCAATACATTGGTGTGTGTTCACCTTTGCTGTGTACACTTTAAGTGAAGTGGTAAATCCTTAAAGTATTACAACTCTGTTTAGCACATATTTTCTAATCAGTTACGTGACAAATTTAAATGACTTGAAACAACTCACATTATAATGAGATATCAACAAGAACAAGACAGTTCTATTGAGAATTCATTTTATTACAGCAAATATTTACGTAGGTATGTGTAGAAGAAGAAGAAGTCTGCTCTCTCTCTTATTTTTTGCATGACATCACTGTCCCGGTATATTCTTTGAATCAGGGTGTCTTCCTCCGCAAACACCACAAAATCGCACCACTCCATCCCTGTTAGGAGCAGCTGACCCTGCACCTGCCAGTAGTAGCCATGACCCTGCTTCAATTCCAGGTTGCTGTCGTTCATTTTCAGATGAGGATAATCCACATCGCTCTTAACATTTGGACATTTTATTTCCACAAGGCCGAATTCAGTATTTTCTGTAGGGTCAAAGACAACCCCATCTGGGGATGTACCTAGCCATGGAGTGTCAGGGTGTATAATGAAGCCACAAGGGTAGTAGTTCACCCTCTTAAGCCTGCAGTACTCTTCAATGGCATCAGCTTCCATTTCGAGACCCCTCTTCATTGCTGCTGTCTGACGAACCCCTTTGAGCAGCCGGTCTGCCATCTTATCTAAGGTGCATGGTTTAGCATGGCATATTTCTCCAAAATGTGAGGACGTGAGTCTGGGTTTTCTTAGTCTATGCCAGTCTGCTGATGTACTTTGACTCCTAGTTGCATATTTTATTTTGTTTGCCATCTCCCAGGTAACCTCAAGTGACTTGAAGTGCAGCTGTTGATGCTCAGTGAAAACAAACATACTGCATGATGTCTCCAGTCTGCAGCCAGCCAATGGTAAATCTGGGCGTGGTGGAGCATCAATGTAAGCAAAAGGGCGACTTCTTGCCTTGGGTTGTTGGTATGACAGGGGACTGCCTGCTTGTACCAAACCGAGTGCAGAGTCCACTAGCGGGACCTCACAGGTGATACCCATTGTACAGATGGTTGGTGCAGAAACAGGGGTAAACTCTTTGTAGGTCTCTGACACACTGAGAGTGGACAGGTCCAGCAACTCTCCACTAATGGCTTTGTACAATGTGGACCTATTTGAAACAAATTGAGAAACACAAATAAATATTAGATATTTTAAAGAATGTCGGTTACTAGACAGTTGAAAGTCGCCATTGACTTCCATAGTATTTTTTCTAACTATAGCCTATAAAATTCCCACAAAAACCTCAAACCAACAAAATGTTTATTATTTAATTATATGTTGGTATATTTTTGTACACCTACAAAAAGTACACCTGTTTTGACCTGACGTTTATTGAAATTGACTAAAAAATTACAATTAAAGCCAAACATTTTATTTTTATTTGGTCTCAATTATAGAAGCCTCGTAAGCTGGAAAATGTACTTTTAAGATTTTTCAGAAACTTTAAACAATTCAGGTCTGAAGGGGTTAATTTAGGGCTGTCAAAAGATTAATCACATCCAAAATAAAAGTTTGTGTTTACATAACATGTGTGTGTACGGTGTGTAACTTATATATAAACACACACAATCATGTATATATTTAAAAAAAAAAGGTGATATTTATATATAAAATATTTATATTTATAAATAATATAAATTATATAAATGTATATACAGTATATAAATGCAAATATTTCTTAAATGTATACATGAATGTATGTGTATTTATATATACATAATATTTACACATCGCACACACACATATGTTATAGTGATAGTTCACCCATGTTGTCATGTCGTTAAAAACCTATACAAATCTCCCTGTTCTGGTAAACACGAAGGAAGAAACCCTGAGAAACGCCCGCAACCAAACCGCCCGCGGACCCCACTCACCCTCACACTATTATTTTTTTCTACTATGGAAGTGAATGGGGTCCACAAACGGCCCGGCCACAAACATCTCCCAAAACATCCTCCCCCGTGTGTGTTTCATCAGAACAAAGAGATTTATACAGGTTTGTAACAACATGAGAGTAAGTAAATGATGACAGAATTTTCATTTTTGGGTGAACTATCCCTTTATGTAAACACAAACGTTTGGATGCGATTAATCTTGATTAATCTTTTGACAGCCCTAGGTTAATTAATAGATTATTAACTACTAGCCAAATTCTCACTTTACTCCCTCGATCATGGTCCTCTGCTTTGGTTTGGCAGACATCACAGCCATCTTCTCGACGGGACCTGGTTTAACACCCTGTGAATATAGACAATAAGCAGTGATGAGCGTATGTGTTGCGTGTGTAGATGTAGTATTGAAATTATTGTTACATTATTTCAAGTCTTGCCAGGGTTCTTGGCTTGTGCCACTGTTGTTCACTCTCCGTACAGCTCAGCACTGGTGGAACAACTGGAATGTCAAGCTGAGAATAATGTGCAGACTGGAAAAGTAGAGCCACACAATGGTTACAGAGCACTGATCCAGCTACACATGTACAGCTGTGATGGGCCAGCTCAACAGGGATTGAGTCCTTCAGACCCACCTGTAACAAGATGTTAAAAAAATATTTTTTTAAAAAGTGGCATAACTGATTTGTCATATATTAATATGGACTACTCAAGTAAGCTACTATTTATTTTTGTACACTGTTAAAATAGCTAGTAAAATCTTAACTTTTTTCTTGTAAACACTGTTAGTGAAGGGATTAATAATCTTTTTCTTTTAATGTGGTCAGTGGAGCAGTCTATTTGATTTGAAGGTACACTTAGAATCCCCACTTAAAAAGTACCAAGATTGCAGTATACCTACTTAAACTTAGCAGGTTTATATTACTATACCTACCCATCTTATGTGTTTCACCTTTACCCTGGGATGTTCAGCATACCTGGAAAAGCAAACTATACTACACCACTGATTGCTGTTAGTGAAAACATAACAGGACTAAGCGTACACTGTCCGTTTTTAACGTGAATGTGGAACATGGTCAACCAAATGAACGTGGTTAACCTAGAGCAAAAAACAAAAGAACACGATTAGCCCAGGAACATGGGTAACCATCTTAACGCTACACTCATCCCACTCTTAAAATGTGAGGTGGTTTAGATCTGTCCATTGACGGATGACATAACGCCCTCACACACACTACTCCTGTCACTGGATCTTTCTTGGACACTGAGAGGAAATACAAATCGCAAATAAAAAATACACACAACCAATTGATAATCAGATAAACGTAATGTATTTAATAACACTAATAAAGTATTTTGTAATATTGACACGATTTAATAAGAGTTAAAACACTTAGCTGCTAGCTAGTCAATGTGTAACGTAACAGCTGAGGTATTGCTACTCACCTTCAAAGTTGTGGATGTAACTTGAAATGTACAATCGAAATCCTTTTTCACGCTTGCAACCGGGTGCAGGTGAACACTGGTCGACAATCCTGTAGATGTCGTTCACTTCGATTTTCGGGAGACCTTGTAGACAACGGGTGAAATATGCCATCTTTCGCAATCAAAATATGCAGTGACGCTGCTATAGAACTCGCTAGCCGGAAATGGTCGGCCTCACACTCAAGGCGGCGGAAGTAGAACTCCTTAGTTACATGCACGGAGCCTATGGCACTTTAATGGCAATGAAAATAACCTATTCATATAAAAACATGATAACAAACAGACACACACGTTCTTATTTGTTTACTGTTTGCATGTTTAAAGGCAGACGCTGACAAGTTTGTGTTGTGAACATGAAAATAAATACAGAGTTAACCGTCAGAAAAACATCTCTGTGTGTGTGTGTGTGTGTGTGTGTGTGTGTGTGTGTGTTTGAGATTTTTTCTCAAACGACACATTATGTGATGTTAATGTACCCATTGCAGGACTGACATAGGCTGCTTACTTGTATATAAGCAGAACAATGAGACTCTTAAGGAGAGGTTTGTAAAAACCCTCCAAGAAGTCTGAAATTCAGTGCTTTTGCGCTACTTCTCTATCAGATCAGAAGTAACGAGTAACTAACTACTTGAGTAGTTTTTTCATCTGATACTTTTTTACTCTTACTCAAGTAAACAATTAGATTGATACTTTTACTTTTACTTGAGTACATTTTTGTATAAGTACTTGTACTTTTACTTGAGTACAGGGCAACTAAAAGATGGGGTGATGCCAGGTGCTGACTGGACTCGATTCAGAGTCCGTGTGATGTATTCACATGGTATAGTAATGCTTTATTCTCAAATGACACAATTCTACACTTATTGAATTGAAACCTTACTGCACATGTAATATAATAAGGAGCCATTCCATTTAGACCTTATAAATGTATTGTTGACAGACAGGTATGAGATTGCCTGTGCAAAGCTGCTAGAGGCAACAATTACCTCTGATCTAAATACTGAAGATGAGGACAACAGGCCAGAGTACATGAAGAGAAAGAATAGGTAGGAGTGGCCCATAATTTCCTTCAAAGCATTTGAATGACCGTGTCAAAGGTTACCATACACCTGGGCAAACAATTAGGCCGCAAGCTAGAGGGCCCATACAATGCACCCCAACCTCCTGTCAAAATAAAAATGTAAAATTTTTTTATTTAATATAATTTTTTTATTCACTGTAATGACTAACTGAAATCCCAATGTAATTGTGACGGATGTCAGCGCCAACGCTCCCGGTACTTCTCATTCACCTGAATATTGACTACATTCCCCATCATGCACTGTGACCCGCTGATTACACACCAGCTGCAGCGTATCAGCGGGTCTATTTAACCTGGGACTCTGCCACTTGTACTTTGCGAAGTCTTGTTTGCCCTAGCAGCATTTCTGAGCGTTTTCCCTGTGTGTACCCGTGTTTGATTTCCTGGTGTTATTTTGGACTGTCTCTTGGTTTACTGATTCTTGCCGCCTGCCCTGAACTCGGACTGGATTACGACTACGACTGCTTTCTGCCTGCCCCGATCTTGGACTGATTACGTTTATGATTGATTGCCGCCTGCCCCGACCCTGGTCTGTTAAACGTTTATGATTACTTGGATGTGCCCATTGATTACTGTTGTTTGCTATTTGTTAACATCAATAAAGAGTTGCAAATGGAACCTAACCTGTCAGTCTCGTCACAGAAGACTTCGCCACCACAGGCTCCAGCAACCGTGGCACAGCTTACAGGCGAGCTGTCCACACAAGCAAACATCCTGGCGGCTCATCAACATCAGTTAGTCCGACTGACATCTCTCACGGAGGAATTAGCTCGCTCTGTGCAGAGCTTAGCTACATCGGCTAACAACGCCGCTACACCAGCTCCCACGCCTCCTCCACCTCGACCCATAGCCACGCCTCCGGCTTCAGTGACACCCCGTCTGGCATTCCCTGAAAAGTTTGATGGCACCCCAGATCGATGTAAAGGCTTTCTCATGCAGTGTGAGCTTTTCATCGCCCAGCAACTCAACATTTACACCACGGAGGTTAGTAAAATCTCATTGATTTGTTCTTTGCTTACTGGGAAAGCATTAGAGTGGGCTACGGCATTGTGGGCAGCTGGCAACTTTAACCAAAGTACCTTTGATGAGTTTAAGAGCACCATGCGAGCTGTGTTTGAACACCCAGCAGGAGGTCGAGACCCAGGTGAACAACTACTCTCACTTAGACAGGGGCGCCGCTCAGCGGCCGAATTCGCTCTGACCTTCCGCACACTCGCCGCACAGACCAACTGGGTTGAAGATACATTGAAGACATTGTTTCGTCAAGGTTTAAGTCAAGAACTACAGTCCGAGTTAGCTTGCCGTGACGAAGGGAGGAGTTTTGATGAATTCGTCAAGCTGGCTATACGAGTGGATAATTTAATACGCAGTCGCAGACCAGTCCGTGTATTTGAGACTTACACAACTCATTCAGTACCTTCACCTGACACGAGTGAATCCATGCAAGTGGGCAGAGCACGACTCACGGCGGATGAGAGAGAACGCCGCTTTCGTCAACGTTTATGCCTGTATTGTGGTGAAGCTGGCCATGTCCTGGCTGTCTGTCCCTCACGACCAGCTCAGACACGCTTAGGTCGGGTGAGTGCATCTATTCCATCTACTACATTTGAATGTATGGAAGTTTCTGTCTCATTGTCATGGCAACAAAGTAAAGTTTATACCAAAGCATTACTTGATTCCGGGGCTGCGGGAAACTTTATTGATGCGGGATTAGTGAAGTCTCATGGAATCTCAGTAACCCCTTGTGTACCCCCTCTCTCTATCGCAGCGTTAGACGGACGACCATTGGGCACCGGTCACGTCACGCACATCACTCAGAGCATTACCCTTGTTACCGAACACGACCACACTGAAGAGATTGTCTTTTACGTCATTTCATCTCCTCACAATCCAGTCATTCTGGGATTCCCCTGGTTGCATTTACACAACCCACTCGTTTCCTGGAAGGAAAAGAGCATTCTGAAATGGAGTGATAAGTGTATGAAATCCTGTTTGAGTGAGTCACCTGATCTTTTTGTATGCACGTCACAAATTAATCCAGTACCCAGTTTACCTGATAATGTTCCCCACGAGTATTCAGATCTTGCCATTGCATTCAGCAAGATCAAAGCCACACAGTTACCACCTCATCGTACCAGTGATTGTGCTATTGAACTATTACCCGATGCTGTGCCACCAAGAGGACGCATCTTTCCTCTATCAGAACCAGAACAACAAGCCATGAAGAAATACATCGCAGAAGAACTTGAGAAGGGCTTCATACGTCATTCTACGTCACCAGCCTCTGCAGGGTTTTTCTTCGTGGGCAAGAAAGATGGCAGTCTTAGACCATGTATTGATTATCGGGGCCTGAATGACATCACAGTAAAATTCCGCTATCCATTACCCCTAGTACCAGCTGCGTTGGAACAACTACGCAGTGCTAAGATCTACAGCAAGTTGGACCTTCGTAGTGCTTACAACCTGATTCGTATTCGAGAAGGGGATGAATGGAAAACAGCATTCTCCACTAGTGATGGTCACTATGAATACTTGGTGATGCCCTTCGGTCTATCTAACAGTCCGTCCGTGTTCCAGTCCTTTATTAATGATGTTCTCCGGGACATGCTTAACCGATTTGTGATTGTTTACATAGATGACATACTCATTTATTCTGATTCCCTAGAACAGCATGTGGTACATGTCAGAACTGTCCTCCAACGCCTCATTGAACACCAGCTCTACGTGAAAGCAGAAAAATGTGAGTTTCACCAGTCCTCTACGTCCTTCCTGGGGTATATCATAAGTCCAGACGGGGTGGCTATGGATGAAAAGAAGGTGGAGTCAGTTCTACAGTGGCCCAAACCTACTACGGTAAAGGAACTCCAAAGATTTCTGGGATTCGCTAATTTTTATAGAAGATTTATCAAGAATTTCAGTATTGTTGCTGGTCCTTTAACTTCACTTGTGCACAAGTCCAATTACAAGCTCGCATGGAACCCGGAAGCCGAAGCTGCCTTCAGTGATCTCAAGACCCGTTTTACTTCAGCTCCCATTCTACATCATCCAGATCCCGAGAAGCCTTTCATAGTCGAGGTGGATGCCTCGAATTCTGGAGTGGGCGCGATATTATCACAGAAACAAGGTAACCCAGGCAAAGTTTACCCTTGTGCTTTCTATTCTAGAAAACTGAATTCTGCTGAGAGAAATTATGATGTGGGTAACCGGGAGCTTTTGGCTATGAAGGCGGCCTTGGAAGAATGGCGGCATTGGCTAGAGGGCGCCAAACACCCTTTCTTGATTCTCACTGACCATCGCAATCTGGAATATTTACAATCTGCCAAACGTCTCAATACCCGGCAAGCAAGGTGGGCTCTGTTCTTCACTAGATTTCAATTTACTATCACATACCGACCTGGATCCAAAAACACCAAAGCAGATGCATTGTCACGTATCTTTGATTCTTCACCCCAGCCTGTTTGTTCCGAGCCCATCATCCCACCCTCCCTCATTGTAGCTCCTGTTCAGTGGAACGTTATGCAAGAAATAAACCAGCTCAACAATGCTAACCCACCACCAGCGGAATGCCCTGCAGACCGTACTTACGTTCCTCCTTCTCACAGGAAGCAGGTCATTCAATGGGTACACACATCTCTCTCTTCTGGGCACCCGGGCATTAACTCTACTTTGGTGATGCTGAAGAACAAGTTTTGGTGGCAATCCATGTTACCTGATGTCAGCGCGGTGGTGAACGCCTGTACGGCTTGCGCAGCCAGTAAAACCCCACACCAGAACCCAGCTGGTCTCCTCCAACCCCTTGTGATCCCACAGAGACCATGGTCTCACATAGCGGTGGATTTTGTGACGGATCTGCCCAGGTCTGATGGTAACACAGTGGTACTTTCTGTCATTGATCGTTTCTCTAAAGCATGTCGTTTTATCCCTCTGCCCAAGCTGCCATCCGCCATGGAAACCGCTGAACAGCTGCTGCATTGTGTGTTCCGGTATTACGGACTTCCTGAGGACATTGTATCTGACCGGGGACCGCAATTCACGTCCAAGGTATGGAAAGCATTCTTCAAAGCTCTAAACATCAACATCAGTCTTACATCCGGTTATCACCCACAGTCCAATGGTCAAGTTGAACGTCTTAATCAAGAATTAACTAAGTTTCTCAGAGTTTACTGTCACAAGAATCAGCATGACTGGTGTCGCTTCCTACCTTGGGCGGAATATGCACAGAATTCCCTTAAGAAAACTTCCACGGGTCTTACTCCATTCCAATGCGTCCTGGGATACCAACCGCCCATCTTTCCCTGGGACGAGGAACTCGCAGACATCCCGGCCATTGATGCATGGTTCACTCGAAGTCAGGAAACCTGGCAAGAAGCTCACGTTCATCTGTCTCGAGCCATCAAGAAGGTCAAGGAGAAGGCGGATCGCCATAGAACCTCAGAACCCCACTATGAACCCGGTCAGTTGGTGTGGCTTTCATCCAGAGACCTGAAGCTTCGTCTCCCCTGCAAGAAGTTGAGTCCCAGGTACGTTGGCCCATTTAAAATTATCAAACAGATCAATCCTGTATCCTACCGTCTTGATCTCCCCCCTAATTATCGTATCTCTCCCACTTTCCATGTTTCCCTGTTAAAACCTGCCGAGGACCCGGGAGCGGCTGTAGATTCTGGATGATCAGGGCCCCCTCCCATCATGGTGGACGGTGAAGAGGCCTCTCTGGTCAGCGAGCTGCTGGACTCCAGACGTCAGGGCTCCAACCTGCAGTACCTCGTCAACTGGGAGGGGTATGGTCCCGAGGAGAGGTCGTGGGAGAACGCTAACGACATCTTGGATCCCAACCTCATCCATGAATTTCACAGACTACACCCGGATAAACCTGCCCCTCGTCCCCGAGGTCGTCCTCGAAAGAACACTTCCCGCGTCTGGAGCCGCTCGCAGGGGGGGGGCTCTGTGACGGATGTCAGCGCCAACGCTCCCGGTACTTCTCATTCACCCGAGTATTGACTACATTCCCCATCATGCACTGTGACCCGCTGATTACACACCAGCTGCAGCGTATCAGCGGGTCTATTTAACCTGGGACTCTGCCACTTGTACTTTGCGAAGTCTTGTTTGCCCTAGCAGCATTTCTGAGCGTTTTCCCTGTGTGTACCCGTGTTTGATTTCCTGGTGTTATTTTGGACTGTCTCTTGGTTTACTGATTCTTGCCGCCTGCCCTGAACTTGGACTGGATTACGACTACGACTGCTTTCTGCCTGCCCCGATCTTGGACTGATTACGTTTATGATTGATTGCCGCCTGCCCCGACCCTGGTCTGTTAAACGTTTATGATTACTTGGATGTGCCCATTGATTACTGTTGTTTGCTATTTGTTAACATCAATAAAGAGTTGCAAATGGAACCTAACCTGTCAGTCTCGTCACAGAAATACATTTTAGAGGATGTAAAAGAATTGTAAGCAGCAGTGAAGAGGAGGAAGAGGAGCAGGGAAGGACCGCTGCACTTCGTGCCCCAACCAAAAAGAAAACTTACACACAACTTGCACCAGCCCCCTGCATCCCATCTTGGTGGTAGGCCTATTGCAGTTGGTACAATGGTTTCCATCAGTCTTTTATATTAAACATATGGGTGAAAGTAATATAATGGCCAATTGCACCTTTGTGACAGCTCTAGGTGAATGTAGTCAGCCAGCTGCTCAAGGGTTTTGGTCCCCAGGCCATATTTCAGAGACCCCTTCTGATGCAAACAACTCGTCAGCAAGTCCATGGGCTTCTCAACTTTCAGCGAACATCACAGCGCCTAGTCCACCACAGTGGTCTCCAGTCTCCACTACCAACAGCCTGAGGGCTACACCTACTGACACCCCAACCCATGCAGCAGCTAGCAGAAGTCAGTCATCAGACCAAACTGGATTTCAAGTAAGAAGGGCAAGAAAGCTATTCTATAGCCCATGGAGAGAAAAATTACTTTGGTATATGTGTGATGAGATTAAAACAACTTTTCTGTTCTTTTAGCACACACCACCCATCCATGGCACACAAAAGCAGTCTTGTGAGGAGGCTGTGCCCACAGGTAGAAATTCTGTAGGTCCGCAGGCTTCTCCCCTTTCAGCGAACATCACAGCGTTTAGTCCACCACCGTGGTCTCCAGTCTCCACTACCAACAGCCTGAGTGCTACACCTACTGACACCCCAACACATGCAGCAGCTGGCAGAAGTCAGACATCAGGCCAAACTGGATTTCAAGTAAGAAGGGCCAGTTGAGAGAAAAAAATCACTTTGGTATTAGGGCTGGGTATTGTTTCAGATGTCTCAAATAGATTCAGATTAACTAGATCTCAAATTGATTGGATTTCGATTCAATGATTACTTCAGGGTTCCCGCGGGGTCTTAAAAAGTCTAAAATTCAGAAAGTTACATTTAAGGCCATAAAAGTCTTAAAAACAGCCAGATTTTCATCCTAGGTCTTACATTTAATTAACCCAAGTCTTAAATTTCTTACCTCTGTTTATTCCCGAAAAGCGTTGTCCGCAAAAAATAAAATAATAATTGAAAATGCTGTAGAACTAATCAGTGACAGATGAAGAAAGTGTTTGATGGGCAGGCTTCTAAAAGGAAAAGTTCTTTGCGCGTCACTGAATCGCACTTCAGTCCAGTGTTTAATCATCATTTTTCAAAGAGGATACAAATGTAGGCTATTATAATCCACGCAATTCATGCCATAAGCTATATTTCAGGTGTTGTGATCTGACTGTATACTGTTAGGTTTGGCGAGAAACAAACCTTAATTGCAGTTTTATAAAAGCAAAAATCTTTTCTGTGTTAAATTGAACCAACTAGCCCGTGGCTTACCTGAGCATTTGCCAGGTTCTGAAACAGAGGACCCAGAAGCGAAAAAATCAACACTACTTTATTGATAATCAACTTAAACAGTCAGGCCGTTGAGTCCCCTGAGCCACCAACAAGTCAAATTTAGTGTTACACAGTTTTCACTTAGGAAGCTTTTGTTTACCTCACTGCTCCATGCCCGTTTACTCCCTTGACTTTAATCTGCTAATCTTGATGACGTAATCAGCCTACAAATGCGACCTCTGGAGGCTACAACCTTCGGATTTAGAAACGGTCTTGTTAGCAACACACAACAAACCACAAACAGCCTAAATTTAATTTTCATTTAATTATTGTGTAATTAGAGAGGCCAATAAATGCGATTGCGGTATAGTGCATATTTATGCATATAACGTATGGGTGGAAAAAGTGGAGAACATGTTAACAAGGCACATATCAGCAGCTGACCATACTGATCTTCCCATATTAGTGGATTTTATTTGTCAAAAAATGATATAATAAAAATAAAAAATATAATGTTTTGAGAATTTCTGAGATCATTGTGTCGCGTTGGTCTTAAATTTCACTCATAATGGTCTTAAAAAGGTCTTAAAAAGTCTTAAATTTGACTTGGTGAAACCTGCAGAAACCCTGTTACTTTTTCACTGGCCCCACCACAAAAAAAGTAATAAATGAATTAAATTTTTTTTTTATCCTTGTAATAAGGTTATGACACCCAATATTTTAAATAGCAGTGAAATTGAACAATTATATATTCTATTTTTGATGCTACAGCTATCAAAAATCAGCTAAAACTACTAATATCAATTTCAAAGATTAAAGACAAGTTAATGGTTGTTAATAAAAATAAAATGCAAGCAACGCAATACAAATACAATAGAACAAAGATACAAATTACGAAATCTGTGCATTTCAGGTAGGTCTAGCAGTATTTTTCAGAAACAGAAATTGTGTAAAATAACACTGCATATCTTCACTGTGCAGATTAAGTAAAGGTTAATTCTAATTAAAGTTACAAAATCGTTATTCAGTGAAAAGCAGGGAGTGACTTCCTCTTTTGTAGTTTGATTAACATTTAAAAATGCAGACACCTGAAGGTTGCTGCCACTTTAAGACTAATGCACGGGTGAAATTATGATAGGCTATGAATGCATCCTTTTTCTACTATTTCTCATAACCGTCTGTTTACTCGCAAAGGCCGGCATTTTTAGAAAAATTTGTGTGAATTTGCAAGGAGAGGTGAACGAGAATTAATTTTGTTATTTCCACGCTGTCGTGCAGCTGTAAGTGCTTCCAGTGTGTGCTCTTCTCACACAGGGCATGCAAGTTATCTTTCGCTTGAATGCTTAAATTGGCAAGGCTTGAAAATGCGTGCAAATTGTAAACTTGTATGACCATGCAGCACTGGCCCAATCGAGACATTGACAGTTCCTTCAACCGGAATGCTTTTCAGATATAATGTAATGAAAATAATTTCAAAAAAAACTATGAAATTACGGCTATAAGGGAAAACATCGTAGCTACCCAGGCAGCCACCACTCTACCCGTTAGTTCACTTAACACTAGACTACCATACGAACATCTTGATTCATTTAAACCTACTACAATAGATGAGCTCTCTAGACTAGTTACATCATCCAAATCATCATCCTGTATATTAGACCCCGTTCCCACAAAACTGCTTAAAGAGGTATTCCCTGTAGTGTCAACCCCGGTTCTAAATATCTTTAACTCATCGCTAGAAATAGGATACGTTCCAACAGCTTTCAAACTAGCAGTTATTAAACCGCTGACTAAAAAACCGCAGCTTGATCAGGGAGAGCTTAATAACTTTAGACCAATCTCAAATCTCCCTTTTCTTTCGAAAATATTAGAAAAGGTAGTGGCAAGCCAGTTACGCACATTCTTGACAAATAATAGTACATATGAAAAGTTCCAATCAGGATTCAGGCCCCACCATAGCACAGAGACAGCGTTGCTTAGAGTTACAAATGACCTCCTATTAACATCCGATCGTGGTGAAATCTCAATTCTTATATTATTAGACCTTAGTGCAGCCTTTGACACAATAGATCATACAATCTTACTCAATAGACTAGAAAACTATGTTGGTATCAGTGGTCAGGCGCTAGCCTGGTTTAGGTCGTATCTAACCAATCGCTATCACTTTGTTTATGTAAACGAGGAAGAGTCATATCACTCCCTGGTTAAATACGGTGTACCGCAGGGTTCGGTTTTAGGTCCTATCCTGTTCTCGTTATACATGTTACCTCTAGGAGACATTATCAGGAAACATAACATAAGTTTTCACTGCTATGCGGATGATACCCAGCTTTACATCTCCTCACATCCTAGCGAAACACACACGTTTTCTAAGCTAACAGACTGCCTTAGCAATGTTAGTGACTGGATGGCACATAACTTTCTTAAGCTGAACTTCAATAAGACAGAGATACTTATCATTGAACCGAATCGCTACAAACATAATATGTCAGATTACAAGTTGCACATAGATGGTTGCACTGTGGTGCCATCTTCCACGGTTAGGAACTTAGGTGTGATGTTCGACAGCAACTTATCCTTCGATAGTCATATCGCCAACGTCTGCCGCACAGCATTCTTCCATCTTAGAAATATCTCGAAAATACGCCATGTACTGTCTACATCTGACGCAGAGAAGCTTATCCATGCTTTTATGACCTCTAGAATAGCCAATTGTAACTCGCTACTCGGGGGATGCCATGCAAATCAAGTAAACAAGCTTCAGCTAGTTCAAAACGCTTCCGCAAGGGTACTTACTCGATCTAAAAAGTATGACCACATAAGCCCAATTCTGGCATCTTTACACTGGCTACCAGTTAAATATCACATACAATTTAAAATATCACTAATCACCTACAAAGCTTTAAATGGCCTAGCACCCTCATATCTTAGAGAATTACTATCAGAATACAATACATCACGCACACTACGGTCGCAAAAATCTGGTCTCTTGATTATCCCTAGACTATCAAAAGTGTCTAAAAGTGGAAGGTCATTTTCCTACTTAGCCCCTAAGCTCTGGAATGATTTACCAACCGATGTCTGAGAATCAGACACAGTTGATAATTTTAAATCTAGACTTAAAACTTTTCTCTTCAACAAAGCATTCGCATAATTTGTCTAGTAAAAGTACTTAACTCGAAATAGTTATCTGTACGGAACAAAGCACTCGCGGTCATAACACAGACCAACCAAATAAATAAATAAAAACCTTATCTTAACCTATAGTCGGATTGCGATTTTGGAACTTTCGTGTTCTTGTGAATAGTATGCCATACAAACCCGTTTGCCACTGAACCTGCATTAACGACGACAGTGGGGCCTCCAGCCTTAGTCAAACGGGTTGGCACGTATGGTTGGGTTGTGATTTTGGCGCTTTCTGTGTCTTGTGAATAGTATGCCATACAAACCCGTTTGCCACTGAACCTGCATTAACGACGACAGTGGGGCCTCCAGCCTTAGTCAAACGGGTTGGCACGTATGGTTGGGTTGTGATTTTGGCGCTTTCTGTGTCTTGTGAATAGTATGCCATACAAACCCGTTTGCCACTGAACCTGCATTAACGACGACAGTGGGGCCTCCAGCCTTAGTCAAACGGGTTGGCACGTATGGTTGGGTTGTGATTTTGGCGCTTTCTTTGTATTGCAAATAGTATGCCATACAGACCCGTTTGCCACTGAACCTGCATTAACGACGACAGTGGGGCTTTTGGCCTTAGTCAAACGGGTTGGCACGTATGGTTGGGTTGTGATTTTGGCGCTTTCTTTCTATTGCGAATAGTATGCCATACAGACCCGTTTGCCACTGAACCTACATTAACGACGACAGTGGGGCTTCCGGCCTTAGTCAAACGGGTTGGCACGTATGGTCGGTATGCTATTTTGGCGCCTTCTTGTGTATTGTGAATAGTATGCCATACAGACCCGTTTGCCACTGAACCTGCATTAACGACGACAGTGGGGCCTCCAGCCTTAGTCAAACGGGTTGACACGTATGGTCAGGTTGCGATGTTGGCGTTTTTTTCGTGATCTTGTAAATAGTATGCAATATAGACCCGTTTGCCACTGAACCTGCATTAACGTCGACAGTGGGGTTACAGGCCTTAGTCAAACGGGTCGACAGGTTTCATTTTCTCTTAAAAATCGGAAGGTGACCCTTAGTTACCATATATACCGTCGCAGTGGGCCCCCAATTTGCAAAATCCTCAACTGTGGATAAAACAATTATGCCTCAATAGTTAGTCTGTCTGAAACTAAGCTGATTAAACCACATCACTGTGTGACACTTGCATTACATGTGAACGGCCCCTACGCTAATATGATTTTGTTTTTCTCTCCCTGTCTCGTCCCTGGGTCCCATTGACCCTGAGGACAATGGGACAAACAGACCCAGTTCCGGTAGATGTGAAAGTCGGCACACCTCTGATCTACTGGTCGTCCTTCAATGTGATGCCCAGCTGATGCCTGACCAACGACCACCGGCAGGACCAGCTTAATATCCGCTTAATCTCTGCTTAATCTCCGCTTAAGCTCCTTATCCGTTTATATGTGTGTATATACATGTATATCTCCCAAGGGTTTTTCCCTCCTAGGACTTTTATTTTTATTTCCTCGGCTAAACAACCCGGGGTTTTTGTTTTTTTTCTCCTAGGGTTTTTTTTACCCCGGGGAGGTAGCCTGCTTGGGCTTAACTTAGCTTCTTCTTCTAGACGTTACATTAGTAATATGCTCGCTCATAATGTCGCGTCATAGCCGCAGCAAATTTGACTGCTTATGCTATTGTGTATTATGTTATGCTATCTGTCGTTTTTCTGTGCTTTTACTGCTTCTATTTATGTAAAGCTGCTTTGAAACAATTGAGTATTGTGAAAAGCGCTATATAAATAAAATTGAATTGAATTGAATTGAATTGAAATTTATATTGAATCGACCACATTTAAAAAAAAGTTAATCGAAAAAAAAAAATATATATAAAAAAATGTCCCCCCTATTCTTATTTGATATGTGTGATGAGATTAAAACATATTTTTCTTTTCTTTTAGCACATCCCACCCTTACATGGCATACAAAACCGGTCTTGTGAGGGGGCTATGCCCACAGGTAGGATTTCTGTAGGTCCTTGGGCTTCTCCCCTTTCAGCGAACATCACAGTGCCTAGTCCACCACCGTGGTCTCCAGTCTCCACTATCAACAGCCTGAGGGCTACACCTACTGACACCCCAACCCATGCAGCAGCTGGCAGAAGTCAGACATCAAGCCAAATAGGGATGGGACGATTACCGGTTTCACGATTAACCATGATAAAATGTCCTGACGGTTAGTATTATCGTTTAAAATGTAATTATCATTACAACCGTGTTTGATTACCGTGATTTTGAAAACTCTCGGTAAATCCTGTCCAGCCAGAATCAGCTTGACGCAGGCGCTCGCATGCAACATTAGTTTTTGTGCGAGAAGGCTTGGCGGATGCAGTAACAGGTGCACTGTGTTTTAATGCGATGCTTATGTGTGCATTTGATATTCTTATTTAAGCTACTGTTCATTAAAACAGGTTCATACATCTCAGGGCTCCATGTTAATGTTCATTTAATGCAGGGGTGTCCAATACAACCAGTCGATTGCAAATGCAATGCCGGTAGATTGCCTATAAATTAATAACTGTATGCTGCTCCACGCCTCCACGAGCTTCGGAAAGCAAAGCGCCAAATTGGCATTATGGTCTTAGAAGTCTTTTTGAGTTGTTGCGCATTTCTTCTCAAGTGTGTTTTTATAAATCTTATGCCTGCCCGCTGCAGCGGAGTCAACTATTGCTAAGGAGATCCTCATCTAGCTCGATTCTATTAGAGAGCAGCAGTTGCTCATCCTGGTGCAGCTCCAAAAAATCTCCAGCAGTCAAGCAGTTCCAGACTTCACGCCAGACCCAACACATTTTGGGCTCCCACTTTCAACTATTGAAGAGTTACAATGTTTGGAGGAGACATTAAAGAATCCAGAGGAAAAGAAGAATTTGGTGAGTTAAATTATGGTTTAATCAGATCATTTCTAAAGTCAGTTCCCACTCTCACTCATGCTATATTCCTTAAGTAACTAATAAGGTACATGTCTTTTTGTTTCAGACTGTTCTTTTTGGAATGGTCGGAGGTATGACTCTAAAAGACACCGTGGGGCGGGTCCATAAAAAGGACAATTAACTCTTCGCTGGCGAGACTCATTAATTGGAGTGGGGCCAACCGAAAGCCTGCATTCAAAGGACTTACTTTGAAAAGTGTGGTTCTTGGTGAGTGTCAGTGCTGGAAACTGCACTGCAGTGACATCACAGGGCTCTACAGTGCGACTGACCCGATGGTTGGTTGCATAAACCTTTAAGAATAGTCTTAGGGGCTGTTTACACTTGGTATTAAGATGTGTTTTCATCGATCGGATCACAAGTGGACGAGAGAGACACATTACGTTTACTCCTGGTATTTAATTCCGTCTCTTTTGTCCACTTTCGACCGCTTCTGTCCTGAATACTGTGAGGGGACGGTCCGTGAGACGGTGGGCGAATCTCTCTGCTGTCATTCAAACCCGAGCGGGAGTAATTATGAGTTTATATGGACGCAAAGTAATATTATGTCGGAGTCCACTGCTTGTTTAGCAAGTAAACATGCTGCACAGAGTTTTGTACGTGTGTATGTAAGAGCTTTCTCTGAATTTTCAGCGCAATTGATGAAATAGGATCGTGTAACTTTCACATGCTTTCAAAACGAAACTACGGAGATCCTCCGCTTTAGTTTTATCAATGAAAGGCTAAAAATAGTGCTGTTCACCGTGTGTGTTCATGCCAGAAGTAAAAAAAAAGTAAAACTTGTGTTTAATACCTCAGATTAGATAAATGGGCGGAGAGACGGCGATCGCGTCTGTTCGAACACATTCAACCACATATGCGTTCCGCAACTCCAAAGCGATCCGATCGAAAGTGGTTTTGACTACCTCTGGATGTGGTTGAAAGTGGTCAAAGGTGGACGAGCTCAAAACGTTTTGAACACCGTTTACACCTGGCATTAACGTCGTCCACTTGTGATCCGATTGACGAAAACGCATGTTAATGCCAAGTGTAAACAGCCTCTTAAAAGTTAGTCATGAATTTTTTTCCTCAAGACTGATCATAATTGTTTTAAGTATGTTAGATAGAAAGGTAGATTGGTCTAATTTAAATCCAAATAAGAAGACTTAGATTAGCCCTAAATCCAATGATTAGCCCTAACTAATTGCTATTTAGTCAGACTCATTCTTAAGACGCAGTCTTAGCGTCACGGCTATGTTTATGCAACCGGCCGTCAGGTTCTATGGGTGTACCCTCAGTTGACACTAATAACAGCGTATTGGCCATTTTTTTAAATCCTATTTTAGTTTTAATATTTCTATACTCAAACTCTATTTAAAACATTAACATTATAACATTATCATGAATTGAAATGCCACTTCTGAGCCTCATTAAACAGTCTGTAAATATAACTAAATGCCACATTTCTGTTATATGCCACCTCTGCAGTGCAAAGATGAATTATTACAGTATTTATTTATTAATGAGAGATGCCTCTTATTATTCTAACTTAATTTATGAATTTGACATTTAATAAGGTTAAAATTTTATAGTCAAAAATCTCCTTATAATGGGAAGGTTACATTTTTGAATGTGCTCCTAAACTAAAAAGAAATGTATCCCTGCATCCAAAATAAGTTTTGGAGGTTTTATGAGTAAAATCACATGGTCATGCTGACCACTTCTATCTTTGTGTTTTTTCAGATGCAGTTCGCTGGAATGCCCTGACCAAAGACGATACAGAAAATAGATAGAGCTCCTCATCACCAGGTGGCTGCAGCTAGCATCTGATAGGGATGGTGGCCGAAGCCAGAGGGCGAATAGACAGACAACGAATTAAACTGTTTTAAAGTAAAAAATGTTGATATTGGAAAATTTGTATTTGAACTGATTGATTTTTGTGCGCGCGTGTGTGTGTGTGTGTGTGTGTGTGAGAGAGAGAGAGAGAGAATGTGTGTTCAAGTAAATAATAGCATCTGACAGGGATGATGGCCAAAGCCAGAGGGCGAATAAACAACGAATTAAACTGTTTTAAAGTTAAAAATGTTGATATTGGAAAATTTGTATTTGAACTGATTGATTTTTGTGCGTGTGTGTGTGAGAGAGAGAGAGAGAGAATGTGTGTTCAAGTAAATAATAGCATCTGACAGGGATGATGGCCAAAGCCAGAGGGCGAATAGACAACGAATTAAACTGTTTTAAAGTTAAAAATGTTGATATTGGAAAATGTGTATTTGAACTGATTGATTTTTGTGCAGCGTGTGTGTGAGAGAGAGAGAGAATGAGAGCGAGAATGAATGAGAGGGAGAGAGAGAGAAAATGTGTGTTCAAGTAAATAAAAAATGCATTAAACATGAAACCCTTATGCTACTTTGTGTGTTTTATTTTCTGTTGTTGCATAACGGTTGCTTAGCAATTTTAGTATTAACCAATCAATAAGATCAAAGTTTAAACAAGCCCAAATAAGGAACGGGATTGGAGGGGAGCTTACGTTCTCTCACTCGGGGTTCCGCAATCGGGCCGCGTTAAAACCGAGTGCTCGGCCGTGTGTTCGGGGCGCGTTAAAACCGAGCGCTCGCAGAGCAATCGGACCTAGATTCATGCCGAGGATCGGCCGAGTGATCTAGCTTTAATCGTTCCGCTTTCGGCCCGCACAATTTTTGCTAGCTGGGTATACGCAATTTTTCTGATCAGTCAACGCTCAAAAGCTGCTCTGTGAGCGTCTGTGTGTGTAAGAGAATTCACAGCAGGGGCGTATTGTAGTGTCTTTTAAAACCGTGCTGGTAAAATGTAATATGGTCACTCTGACAAAAATAAAACTTTTTGCTTGTAACATCACAAATTATTTAATGAAATATTTAGTACATGTATAGCAATGAACTGTGCCAAAACCACAGGGGGCCGCCAATACTACATTCTTTAGACTAAAGTCTATTTATTTTAAACTAAATAAAAGTTGATTCGCTTCACGATCCGTGAATCTTTTCATGCATAGTATTCTGATCACGCCATTAAAGATCGCGCACCGACGGTTACAATAGAGAATGCACCGGGTGCCCGTTCATAGCTGACGTTTTAAAATAAACGTAATAAATGTATTTCTGTCCGCTCTGGCAAAACAATTGTCCCATTTTAGATTCAGGGAATCCTATAGATCAGTGAACTAGTTGAGACTGTAATCGCAATGTGATGTGCATATGAAACCTGAAAACGTAAA
This sequence comes from Misgurnus anguillicaudatus, assembly GCF_027580225.2. Classification (NCBI taxonomy): domain Eukaryota; kingdom Metazoa; phylum Chordata; class Actinopteri; order Cypriniformes; family Cobitidae; genus Misgurnus; species Misgurnus anguillicaudatus. The sequence goes on along the minus strand of NC_073357.2, from coordinate 20,142,313 downwards.
ATCTGACAATTTCTGTGTGCATAAAATAGCTTGTTGGGTTAAACTAAAATTTAAAAAAAAAACTTTCGGTAACTAAAACGTGAGTGATGTTTGATGATGACCCCATCATCTTTTTTGGTCGTGTCAGAAAATTAGATATCTTTGCAGCCAAATGTATTTAGATTACCATGGTTTAGATTTGGTGTGGCATGTACATAAAGCCAAAACTCTGTCAGGATTCGTAGAGACATGGAGTAGATGGTCTGTCTATGTGACAGCCGGAGGTGGCCAAATTACAGAATTAGGATCAGGTCGTGCCTGTGGGTTTTAGCTTTCCACTGAGGACTTTATTTTTACGCCTCTGAAAGACATGTGAAGTAGACACATGTAATTTCTATTAATGTTTCACGTTTCTCTGTGCGGAATCGCAAAAACATATGAAGAATGAGTAATGTCACTGTCACGGTGATCCGTGTCATGTTTTGTTTGTCTCTCCGATTACGTCACCTGGACATTCACGGACTGATTCATCACACCTGTTCCCTGTTAAGTGTTGTGTATTTATACTGCTGTCTGTTTCTCACCTGTCGCCGGATCATTGTCATTGTCATTACTACCCTGTCTGTTCCCCGTGTCACATTTTGGATGTTCCTGTGTTGCTGTTTTACTCCTCGTGTTTTGTTTCTGTTCATTTTATATTAAATGTTATTTATTTCATGGTGAACCCTGCACTTGCGTCCTGATTCCTGTTTCCCAGTCGTGACAGAATGATCCGGCCAGACTGGACGCAGCGGGTTCACGGAGGGCGGCTCCCCCAGGAGTTTCGTCGAGGGGGAGTAGTGACATCGGGGTTCATTCCCCATCAGCCCCGATGTCTCTTGGGGGCCACCGTGAGCGATCGCTCGCTCCTGCGAGCATGCGGGAGGAGGATCGGCCCAGGCGGTCCCCCAACGGTTGAGTCGTCGTCGACGGTCCCTCGGAGAACCACCATCCTGCTCGCAGGGGGATCCGGAACGGACCACGCCCGATCATTTCCCCGGGGTGGCTACCGTGAGAGGGTCTCCGTTTCCGCGAGGGGATGGGAGATGACTTCCGGGGGCAGCTGATCGTCGGCGATTCCCAGGAGGGGGGTAATTCGTCTGCCTCGGTTCTCGGAGCGATCGCTCCGGTTCTCCTGGCGCAGTCCGGCCTACCGTTCCTGTTGGTCTCATCCCGGCGGCTGCCGGCTTCGCCAGGGTCCCCAAGCCCTCCACCCCTCCCTTGGACTCTCGCTACCAGACTTTTGTGTTTGTTTTGTTTAGGTGAGTGTCTGGTAGCCACTCTTAGAGGGAGGGGTCATGTCACGGTGATCCGTGTCATGTTTTGTTTGTCTCTCCGATTACGTCACCTGGACATTCACGGACTGATTCATCACACCTGTTCCCTGTTAAGTGTTGTGTATTTATACTGCTGTCTGTTTCTCACCTGTCGCCGGATCATTGTCATTGTCATTACTACCCTGTCTGTTCCCCGTGTCACATTTTGGATGTTCCTGTGTTGCTGTTTTACTCCTCGTGTTTTGTTTCTGTTCATTTTATATTAAATGTTATTTATTTCATGGTGAACCCTGCACTTGCGTCCTGATTCCTGTTTCCCAGTCGTGACAGTCACACATTGTCTATACAAGATGTCTAAATGCTCTGATGATTGTATCTAATGGTAACAACACAGACATTAAGACAAAGAATCCATGTATATTTTTTTAGTTTTCATGAAATCGGTAAAGGAAAACATAAAAGAAACATAAGCAGAAAACCACAGTGACAATACATTGAAACTACTACAATGTAGTTTTTGTTAAAGTATACAATTGTTGATGAACATTGGTTGACAATCCTTATGGTGAGTAAAAAATAAAACAGCTTAAGACTTTTGGAAAACTAAAAACATATCATGTAAAAACTTGCGTAAGAGCTGCCACTGTCACACACGCTTGGTTTTTAATCATCATCATTAAACTTTATGATGTTGTCTAAATACCATAGAAAGTGCAGGAACCAAGGCCCTTTTTAAACATGAAATCTACAGCATTTTCTGTGATTTCACACACATTAATTTCTCGTTTCTTTACAAGCATATCAATGGATACATCAATTACAAATGCCGAGATGAGAATGATGTTACCAATGTAAAACTCTTCAACGTCACAGTCATAAAATATCTCTAGGGCTTTTCTAATAAACAAACATGGGGGCTCATTGGCCTGAGCCGCCATCTGAACCACGTTGTTGAAAGTTTCATCTATACTTTTCTATCCTTGAGTCTGGTTACACGCGCGGCATTAGCTTCGCAATATTTTGGAGGCAGACACACATTGGCATCTTTGTATACAGTACATAGTAGATTGGTCATCTCCCGCTTGTAGTTCTTTTTAAGCATATCTTTAAAAAGGTCGGTACCATACACATACCCCATCTGGCCATTGCGAAATCGTTCGATTGATCTTTGTGTCATCTTTTTCAAGAATCCGTAGCGTCGTAGACAACTTTTGCACTGGGCTTGATTGTTTGTTTCTGAGTTCAATCACCTTCGCAGCAACAAAAGGATTGTGTCTTAATTTGTGCAAATAGTGTCCACAGTTTCTGCCGCACAGCGTTTGATAGTTTGCGAATTCGGACACCTTCGCAGCAACAAGAGGATCGCGCCTTATGGCACGTGCAACCAAAATGGCGTCAGCGAACACAACACACCATGTGGTTTTACATAATCACACTGCAATGAACAATCCAACCCCTATAACATCACAATATAACACCATTTTGTCTCGTATGGATTAAACAAATAAAATTATATGACATTTAAAGTGTTGACATTCGTTTTTATGGGTAATTATAACATTGGTAATTATAACAAACTCACCAGGTCAAAATGAAAGCTCAAAAAGTGCTCAATCCACACAACCACGCTGTATCATTGAATATATGCAAGTTAAATTCTGATTTCTTCAGTTTATATGAACTTAGGAGTCATATTTAATCAAATTAAACACTCTCGCGTTGGATCGAGTGTCTCTGTCGCTCTGCATCTCTCCTGAACTGAGACGCGTGTGTTAGTGAAATATTATGATGAAAGTGTACTTACTATAAGTTCAAATTAATTAGATATTATTACAAAGTGCATTTTTAAAAGTGCACTTAAGTGTGTTTATAAATATTATAATTAAAATGTACTTTCTATAAGTTCAAATTAATTAGATATTATTACAAAGTGCATTTTTAAAAGTGCACTTAAGTGTGTTTATAAATATTATGATGAAAGTGTACTTTCTTTAAGTTAAGCTTAATTAGACATTATTAAAAAGTGCATTTGTAAAAAGTGCACTTAAGTGTTTTTATAATTCACTTATGATGAAAGTGTACTTTCTTTAAGTTAAGCTTAATTAGACATTATTAAAAAGTGCATTTTTTAAAAGTGCACTTAAGTGTGTTTATAAATATTATAATTAAAATGTACTTTCTATAAGTTCAAATTAATTAGATATTATTACAAAGTGCATTTTTAAAAGTGCACTTAAGTGTGTTTATAAATATTATGATGAAAGTGTACTTTCTTTAAGTTAAGCTTAATTAGACATTATTACAAAGTGCATTTTTAAAAGTGCACTTAAGTGTGTTTATAAATATTATGATGAAAGTGTACTTTCTTTAAGTTAAGCTTAATTAGACATTATTAAAAAGTGCATTTTTTAAAAGTGCACTTAAGTGTGTTTATAAATATTATGATGAAAGTGTACTTACTATAAGTTAAAATTAAATACATATTATTACAAAGTGCAATTGCACTTAAGTGTGTTAATAAATAATGTCATTAAAGTGTATTCCATTTAAGTATGCTTAAGTGGTCTTTAATTTATATTATATTATCAGCAAGTGCACTTCTCAAAAAGTATAATTTTATTATTTTAAGCACACAAAAAGTATGCTTTCAATACACTTAAGTACGCTAATTTTTCACAAGGGCATGTTTTCCCCCAATATCTGAATCAGAATAAAATTGTATTCTTTTATTTTATATTACCACAAAAACGAATGGCACTTTCGTTTATAAATAGTCCTCTATCAGTGGTAAATGACAAATATTAACCGTAAATTCTGTCTATGTTACTTGCAATAAGGCTAAAGTAAACATCTGTAAACAATATTACATAATTTGTATGACTGCATTGGTTTAATATACTAATAATGCTCTGGGTCCACCAGACCCACAAACATCGTCTAAGTAACAAAAATATGAACACCACACAAGGGTTAAAAAGGTCGGTACCATACACATACCCCATCTGGCCAGTGCGAAATCGTTCAATTGATCTTTGTGTCATCTTTTTCAAGAATCCGTAGCGTCGTAGACAATTTTTGCACCGGGCTTGATTGTTTGTTTCTGAGTTCAATCACCTTCGCAGCAACAAAAGGATCGTGTCTTAATTTGTGCAAATAGTGTCCACAGTTTCTGCCGCACAGCGTTTGATAGTTTGCGAATTCGGACACCTTCGCAGCAACATGAGGATCGCGCCTTAATTTGGTCAAATAGTGTCCACAGTTTCTGCAAAACCTAAAACAGGCCTCTGGGGTGTGCGAATCCGCCACAGTTGTTCAAAATTGTTCTGTGTTGTGTTAATCCGGGTTAAGTTTTTGGTAAAGTTCCTGTGTTCAGAAGAAGAGCGTCTCGTCTGTGCATGACCTGGTCCGATTCACAAACCCCTTTGGCGTTGGTCGCTTGACCCCCTACCACGTGATAACTACTAAGCCACACACACCCCTACACATCCTCTGGGGGGTTTGTTCTTTAAGTCGTAAAGCTATAGACGGTGATTCATCTTAAACCTAACCTAATATCAGTTAAGATGTTCAAATAGTATATTTTTATTTTATTTAGTAAAAATTAAGGTTTACCTATTTAATGCAAGTACATGATTTTAATGTTATGTAGAGCCACGACCTATCTGGGGTTGTGGTTACAGATAGTTTTATGGAAGCACACAATAATGTTTAACAAAACCACACAAAAAAGTCTAGTGTGTCTCTGTGAGCCATGTCAAGTTTGTTAAATGTTTTGTCTTTAATGAAATGTTTGTTGTCACGCTAGTGACAACTTGTATTATAACATTGTCAACTTTGATAAATAATATTTGCAAACATTTTATTGTTCCCTAAAAGGAAAACAGTTGGGTTTAAGGCGTCACAGGGTGTGAGATAAAATGTCTTAAAACTTTTAAGTTTCTTTAAACCCACAGATATGAGATAACATGTTTTAATCAGTATCTGTGTAATGAAGCCTAAAATCTAAATAAACCCTTTACTTTTTGTCAATGGGGGTAGAATTAACATCAAGCGCCCCCATGCAAACACACACACACACACACACACACACACACACACACACACACACACATTCTGGTTTCCATGTTTTTTGGGGACATTCCATAGACATAATGCATTTTATACTGTACAAACTGTATATTCTATTCCCCTAACCTACCCCAGTCCCTAACCCCAACTATCACAGAAACCCTTCTACTACTTGAGATTTTCAAAATACATCATTTTGTTTGATTTATAAGCTTGTTTCCTCATGGGGACATCAAAATGTCCCCACAAGGTCACAAAAACACTGGTATTCCTATCTTTGTGGGGACAATTGGTCCCCACAACGTTATAATTACCAGGTACACACACACACACACACGAGCGCATACACACGCACAGACCCCCAAAAGCACGCACACATAGCCTAAACACTTGTCTGGTTAGAAACTAAAATAACTGTTAAAGTTTTATTCGCGACACTGCGCTGTTAATGTGACATCAGATATAAGTTTAACCAGATACATCTAAAATGTTTGATTGATTGTCTATAAAGAACCTTTTGATGTTAAAGCATGAGTTTAGATCAAATACTATTTGTCATAAAACACACACACACACACACACACACACACACACATGGGCGCTTCATCTTAAAAACATGACCTGTTTAAATCAGGCGCGTTCTAAATCTAAATTGTGGACAGAATTGCATTTGTTGTATAATACACACTTGGAGATTAGGAGCCGCAATGAATACAAACCAGAAAATGGGGTAAAAATGTCTTAAACTTTAAAAAGTTTATTTTTAAAACCACAGATATGTGAGTGCATGTGCTTTATTGTCCCTAAACAATAACGTGTTTTAATCAGAGACTTGATTAAAGAATTCCCTAAATCTAAAATAAACCTTTATTTTGCCAGAGTGGACAGAATTACATTTATTCGGTTTATTTTAAAACGGCAGATATGAACACGCATCCGCGTATGTTCTCTATTGTAAACTCCGGAGCCCGCTCTTTAATGGCGTGAACAGAATACTGTGCATGAAAAGTTTCACGGATCTCGTGAAGCAAATCAACTTTTATTTAGTTTAAAATAAATAACCTTTAGACTAAAGAATTTTTGGCCTCCGGTGGTTTTGGCGCACTTGCTATACACGTACTGAATATTTCATTAAATAAGTTTGTGATGTTACAAACTTTTCAATCCTGCAGTGTTTGCAATAAAATCTAAAATAAACCTTTTACTTTTTGTCAGAGTGGACCATGTTACATTTTACCAACACGGTTTTAAAAGACTCTAACTACTTTACAATCCGTCCCCTGCTGTGAATTCTCTCACTCCCACAGACCAGCTTGTGGAAGTTTGTGTCTGATCAGAAAAACTAAAGAAATAGATCGATAGAAAATATCAGATTTAAGTTTAACCAGCAACTAATATATATGATTCTTGATTGACTATAAAGAAAACTTTTGACAAAACAACCGTTTATATCAAACTGTATTTTTTATAAAAATACACGCTGCCGCTTCACCTAAAATCTAAAATAATACTTTATTTTTGTCAGAGCAGACAATATAATATTCGTTGTATAATATACACATATTCACAGATGGTTTTAAGTAGACATTAATAAAAACAATCCCAGAAGATGAGATGAAAATGTCTTTAATCGTTTAAAAGTTTCTTAGCGTCAGATATAAGGGTGCATCAGCGTAAGTTCTCTGTCGCCGGCGGTGCAAACATTCACGTTTTAATCAGAGACTTGATTGACAAAAAGTAAAGGTTTATTTTAGATTTAGGGATTTCTTCAGAGTGGCCAGCATTACATTTATTAAGTTTATTTTAAAACTGCGGATATGACCACATACCCGGCGCGTTCTCAGACACCACCGGTGAGCAAGTTTTAATGCGCGTGAACATAGAGAGTGGGTGGTGAAAAGACTCACGGACTAAAATTTTATTTAGTTTAAAATAAACAGCTTTTCGTCTAAAGAAGCACACAGGTCCGCTGAACACCGGACCCCGCTGTGAGACACGCAGTGGGGGGCGAGAAGCGCGGCCGGGAGAGGAGAGAGAGACCCCGGTGGTGAAACTGATAGTCCAGAAACTGGACAGCCTAAAACAATAAACTTATTTTTGACAGCAATAAACATGACAACATCCGCGTGACAAAAAACACACAGACACAGGAAAAACAACGCGTTGATTGACACATCGTAAAACACGCACAGTCCGGATACTCGCTGTCTAAGGCATAAAATATGACAGTCCAGAAACTGGACAGCTTGTGCAGCTTTTGATTGATAGTCCCGCCCCCTGTCAAAGAGGTAAATCAATCATATTTTGACAGCAAGTGCCTTCTACAACTACTACAGTAGTATCTTTATTTGTCCCTTTACAGGGCAATTTATGCAGCATCGGACCTCACAAACATACAATTCATGAAAGAAAACGACACAACAACCAAACATAAAAAATCCCATAAGCACTTACAGTACAAGACATAGTTATTTCTATGCTAATTTAAAACATCATGGCTACACCTTTATCTTTATGTTTCAAGTTAAGTATTTACACTCAAAACTGCATTTGAAACAAAAGACCTAGAAGCTTTCACAGTCCTCCACTTGGGCACTCTATATAGCCTGCCTGAAGGGAGCAGTTTGAATTCTAAAAACAACCCAGCAAACATAAGGCCAGTGGGCCAACGGCGGACCACCGGTGGATGTCAGTAAACAGAATAAATATCCAAATGCATATACATTTATATGATGCATTAAAACCAATGTGACTTACAAATAAAAACAAACAGTTTACACCTTTCTGTACCCATGCAAAGCTATCCATGATTTTACCATCATTTGCAGTAAAACATGGTAAATATAAAATCAACCATGGTTTTACAACAATAATAAAGAATAAACATTCTCTTACAACAGCATAGGTTTATAGTACTACATTTTAGTAACCACAAACTTTACCATGATTTAAAAATATATGGTTAACATGGTTCCCTTTCAGTTGGTCACTACGACGTCACGTAGTGACCGACAAATTGGGAACTCGCTTAGTGAGACCAATCTGCCTCGTACACTACTAAAACGCCAATGAACTTGGCATTGAGACACCTGCACAACGCTGGCGCCGCCCCGCCAGGCGCGCACACAAGCAGCAGGTGCAAACATGGAAACCCGCCCCTTCGCTTTGAAAGCCGGCATTATCTGCTACTGAGAAGCTACTTGCTCTTCTGGGAACGGTTGCTGAAGTTGATTGACAAGCAGTACCAACACAGTGGACGCTCGCAGTATTCCACTGCTCTGCATCTTTTTTATTTTGAGTTTAGTGTGTGTGTTGCCTCTCCCTGTGCGCATCATCAGCTGAGCACCTAAAGAGTGATTTCCCTAAAAGAGTGATACGTGAGAGCTCTGTGTCTTTTTAAAGACAGCCACTCTCTCGTATATTCGGAGATCAGTGTACTTTTCAGGATAGCTTTTCGTCCGTGCGATCTTGGATGCGAGAAGTATAAGGGCTCCAGAGACAGTCACGAGCGCTGTCTTCGTGCTTGGGCATCGAGCACTCCGAGGCTGCGTTCGTGGAGAGTTTTGGTTCTCTCTGTGAGAGCATAAACCTCTTGGATTGTGGAGACGACTGTCGTTTCTACGGGAACGATGTCCGCGCCTTTGTAATGCTGAACGCCGCCATGGTGCGGCTGCCAAGTGCTCGCAGGACGCTCTGCGCATCACTATGCTGAGTAGGTCGGGGGATGCGTCCTCCACCTCCCAGCCTTCTCGTCCTCAGCCGGTTGAGGCTCCGGTGGAGACCGCAGAGTCGTGTTCTACGATTTCTGCCGAATCCATTGGACCTCCTTCTGGTCCAGCCACTTCAGCAGCATCAGAGGGGAGCCCCCTTTTCCCTCCGAGGCGGACTTCAACCCGGAGATGGCGGCCGTGCCCGCTCGTGCGGCGGAACCGGTAGGGTTGGAGGGGTTAATCCCCCTCCTCCCGAACCAGCCCGTCTGCATGATTGGTACATCGGAGCTGCTCGGGCCTCTCGTTCCTCACCTCCTGTGCCTTTCTTTCCCAACAGCACGAAGAGCTGACTCAAACATGGAATTTGCGGCCGTCTACGGCCGTTTAGCTTTCACCCGTCACCTCCCTCGCTGCCATGGCTCCGTTGCAGGTCCAAGCTAAGGCTTTAGAGATCTGCACAAGGGAGACCGCGACCCTCGGTCGTGCGATGTCCACCACAGTGGTCCAAGAACGCCACCTTTTGCTGTGTCTAGCTGACACGACGGACGCAGACAAGAACAACTTCCTGAATGCTCCTGTCTCACAGACCGGCCTCTTCGGCGAGTCCGGGGAGTCATTCAGCTCCGCGGCGCAACTGAGGTGATCTCCTAGGTCGTGCCCCGGCGGAAGAGAGCTGCCCTGGTCCACCACCGCCGGCTCCTCAGTCTGCCTCTCGCCGAGGGCGTCCTGCGACGGCCACCTTCGTTCCCCCTCCTCGGACCTCATCTCTGCAGCGCAGGGGAACTGGTCGTCAGCAGCTTGCCCCGCCCGCTTAGCCACTTCCCGTGACAATCGGGAGTTTAATTGGCCCCGAGACAGGCGACCCGGTTTGAAGAGGGTCGGGTGGAAAAATCATTGGTTACATTGTTGTTCCACCGGCTGTCCAGCCGGTACCCACATAACCACACATAGTGTGCATTCCTCTTCCCTCTCCAGGTCTCCAGAGGATCGAGAGAGACGTGAGCGGGCATTCACATGCTCATCCTCCCTCTCCTTTATCCCCAACGGGTGTTTTCCGGAGTTTGCGCTCTCCGCTAAGGAGACCAGATGACCATCACCCTCACCGGGGTCTGCGCTCTCCGTACAGGAGACCAGACGACCGTCAGCGGGCTCAGGTCAGTGTCACACGCACACACTGTAGATGTTTGTGCTCGCAAGGCACACGCACCGGCAGTCACACCTGCCCCGCTCGGCTGCCCCACCGCGGGTACTTCGGTAGTGCCATTAATTCTTCTCTTACGGTCCCTGGGAGCTAGGCTTCAGTTCCCAGCCCATCTCGTTGGGTTTTATGCACGATCCACCTCGGTTACGAAATTCAACCGGCACACCCCCAAATTCTCGGGCATTCGTTTCACTACAGTGAAAGCGTCCGATGCACATGTACTGCGTGCAAAAGTCGATGTCCTGCTGGCGAAGGACGTATCAAGACGATCCCTCTTACTGAGATAATGATAGGGTTTTTCCAGCCTTTATATCATAGTACCCAAAATACGCGGCGGATTATGACCGATTTGATTTACGCACCGGCTCTCCAAATGCGATCCTTCAGGAGGATAACGCCGAAGCACGCATTTCAATGTTCAGATCGGTTTGCAGCCTTAGACCTATAGACGTGTACTTCATGTGTCCATTTCCCCTCGCCACAGGCCGTTTCTTCGCTCTGCGTTCGTGGGGAGGGCATATCAATACAAAGTACCACCATTCGAGCTGTCTCTCTCTCCCCGTGTCTCCATGAAAGTGTTATAGACGGCAATAAAGCCCCCAAGAGAGAGCAGTGTTTGCATTCTGCTTATATTTACGTCGGGTTATAATATCTGTAATCAGCGGCCCCTCTGAAACAATGTCAGAAGCTCCTGGGGCATATGGCAGCAGCTGCGGCTGTGACACCGCTCGGGCTGCCCCATATGAGACCGCATCAGCGTTGGCTTTACGATCGAGTCCCGAGGAGAGCGTGGCGCACCGGCATTCACCGTGTAACCATTACACCTGCGTGTCGTTTCAATTTCACCCCGTGGTCAGACCCAGCATTTCTGAGGGCAAGATATGCCCCTGAGACAGGTCTCCTGGTATTCTGTAGCACATACGATGCCCCCAGCATGGGGTGAACAGCCACGTATGACGGCTTGCAGTCTCAGGGGTGTGCATAGCACCCCAACTGCCGCGAGCAGTGGGCTGTATATCTGGGACTCGTACGCTCTGCTAAGAAGATGCGAGGGAAGGATGTATTAGTCGGCACCGACAACATTTCGACTGTTGGGTTTATCAACCGTCAAGGCGGTTTTTGTGCTCTCGTCACCTGTCGCATCTCGCTCGTCATCTTCTTTGGAGTCAGAAGCATCTGAGGTCCCTTCGTGCCATTCACATTCCGGGTTCGCTCAATACAGCGGCAGACGTGCTTTCCCGAGCTGCGCGCCCCGGCGAATGGCGACTCCACCCCCAGACGGTTCAGCTAATTTGGAAGAAGTTCGGTCGTGCGCAGATAGATCTCTTTGCGTCACCAGACGATACCTATTGTCGCCTATTCACTAACCGAGGGCAGCCTCAGCGTGGATGCGTTGGCATCCAAAATAAGTGTCAGTATGGAAGGCCATTAAGACAAAAATGCGTAATTGGTTTGATTTGTCTTTCCTCCGCTGCCTTGGCAGCCTGATGTTGCGGAGCATCCGCTGCCAGCCTCTCACTAGCTGCATCCTCGCGAACCTATGTGTTTGGCTCGGGCATCCACATTGCATCCCACTGGGTTCCTTTGTGAGTATTTTTCCGTGGGGTTAATCGTACTAGCCCACGTTTCCCTCAGCAGAGCACTGCTTTGCTTACACAGCCACGGCTGTCTTTTTACCTCAACTACGGTTGACTTTCGCCCACCATCAGCCCTTAACGGGGCGGTGGCTTCCGCAGCATTCCTATCCCGCTCAGATAGGGCGCTTCCCAGTTGCTGGCACTACTGTGGGGTTAAAGGAACATCTAGTGCCCGGCCTTCTGCCTTAAAACCTAATTCTCCTTCTCCTTAAGTGGAACCGGAGGGCTTTTCGCAGACACTGGAAGAGGTCAGCCCTCAGTGGCGTTTTGGTAGGGATTCCCAATTCGTCGGTCATGACGTGACGTTGTAGTGACCGACAGGAAGGGAACGGAGACGTCACGTCCCGTCGCCACAGGGCTGCTCCCTGCTGTTTATTGGCCGGTCACACTTTCCGGCTTTCTCAGCGAAATGAAGCAAACTTCCACACTTGCACCCGCCGCCCACACACGCACCCGGCGGGACGGCGCCAGCACCACGCAAACATCCCAATGCCAGTAGTACACGAACCAGACTGGTCTCTCCAAGCGAGCTCCTTCAGGGAACGTGGGTTACATACATAACCGAGACGTTTTACTCCAGCAATACTATAATCCTACTATACTACCCTACAAAGCCAAAGCGCAGTAACTATGCATTTGGTCAAAATTGAGTTAAAGGTTAAAATGGGCTTTGTGATATCTGTTGTGTCTTGCGACAAAGTCTCCTGGTTTAATTTTGTCCCATCAGAGAAATGTGTTTGCCAAAATTGCAGTAACATGTTTGATTGGCTGGTGTAAAAAACTTTAAGGGCATTTTTCTCGGTTTTTAGTGTTTGCGTAGTTACTGCACTTAGCCTTTGTAGGGCAGTATAGTAGAACCACGGTAACAAAACCACAAAAAAAATGATCTGCAGTTTCACCAAAGTATAACCATGATAGGGTATATTGTGCTTCACAATACATGCCATTTTAAGAAAATGTTGTTTCAAGGTTACAAAAGATCCCTTAATCAGCCCGAGGTAAGTGTGACACGCTGAGAAGCATTCTGGAAACAAATCAATATTCATATCACAACAGCTCTAATATAATTCAAGTCATGGGTTAAAGCCATGTTTAGTTAACAGATAGTTAATATAATAGGGTAAGTTAGCAGGATTTCAACCCACTTTGTGTTGTTACAATGTCTGTAATATGTAAATGAACAATATTTGGATGATGCAAAACATCATTTTGGCAGAGTATTGTGGACAAATAAATGGAAATAAATCAGTAAAATTAGCTAAAGAATATTTTTTTCAAAGATTAACATCTATTGTATTTGTAACAAGATTAAGTGGGTTGCAAATCTGCAGAGTTGCGCTTTGGTGCAGTAATTACAATATAATACATTTGGCAGTTGTGTATGTCCATCTATAGATATCATATAATGTCTTTGTAAGTGTTTACGTCATCTGAAGTCTTCACAAGTGAGGCTGGATCCAAACAGAGCCGTAAGCTCTAGTTATCTTAGGATGTGTTTCCTGATGGACAAAAACAGAAAAGCAAAATGAGAAGGATTAGGATTGCTGCTGTTCATATTATTTCAAGCATTAAGCATTACTTATTTCAAGTCATAAGATGTATTCGAGTATGTGAATGCTCGTTTAATCCCAAATTTTTTCTTGGAATTTGAATACATGCAATTTACTCCTTAGACCTCCCTAACACACCAACTTTATGCCTTCTTTGATTTTATGTTGGTTAAGATAGTGAAATATAAGGTTTTATACTCGGTCACAATAGTGACCGGTGGGAAATATCATAGTTGGACTTCATTCAAATTCAATGAGACATATTTACATTAGAAACAGTGTGTTCCCTTACGAAAATTAACTGTGGTTTTACTACAGTTAAAACCAAAAAACCATGGTTACTGTAGTAAAACCATAAAATAACCATGGTTTTGACAATCATGGTTTTCAAAAACCATAGTTAAACCATAGTTTTACATAGTGTAGTAAAACCAATCAATACACCAAAAAACCATGGTAACTTCACTTTTACCACAATAAAACCATGGTTAATTTTCATAAAGGTTATACTACCGGTCACAATTGTGACCATTTAAAAAAATCCTCAAAATATATCTGTAGTAGACCGTACCTACAAATTTGATAGTTCTATTTGTTAATTAAGATGTTTTACTTCTTTTTGTAGTAGTCTGAGGTACCCTTATGAAAATTAACCATGGTTTTATTGTGGTAAAAGTGTAGTAATCATGGTTTTTTGGTGAATTGATTACTATGAGCAAAACCATGGTTTTACTACACTAACCATGGTTTAACTATGGTTTTTGAAAACCATGGTTGTCAAAACCATGGTTATTTTGTGGTAACCGTGGTTTTACTACAGTAACCATGGTTTTTTGGTTTTAACTGTAGTAAAACCATGGTTAATTTTCGTAAGGGAGACATCAGGTGTGTTCGACATCGGCTGTGGCTGGATGTAACCGATCGGCGAGATTAGCCGCGTGCAGGCGGGGAGGAGCTGAAAACGGAGACGTGAAGTCGGACGTGCTGTGGTTCCCGTAGTTTGCTGCATTTACGTCAGGCATGGCTGATCACGTGCCGTTTGCTTGCTTAATCGCATTAAACATGATTTGTAAGATGTAAACTACATAAAAAGTGAATTATACTGTTTTGAATGTCCGTGTATGAGCATGAGTGGAACTGAAGAGGCTTACAGCATCTGTTTTTACAAGAATAAAGTTCAACATAAGCATATATTATTTAAATACCAATGTAGTGGGGTCTATGTTTTTTATCCATTTTATTTGATAAAGATGACATAATATAACATCGCGACTACATGAAAAGAGCTTTAACTGTTATAAAAATACAGATTTGTGAGCATTTGTGGAACTGAGGCCGTGAAAATACACACGAAACACACGTGATTGTTGTCATGTGGTGAATATCCGACCAATCTTGAAACAGCTGTGTCGTCATTACAGCCCGTGCAGCTCCTCTTCGGGAACTGCGCTGGCTAACTCAGGCGGCTGATCTCGAATCGCTCTCGCGGTACTTAAAAACCATATGACACAGTCACGTGCCTGCAGCGCCAGCTTAGGTCGGACAAAATTACTAACCGTAATGCACTGCTTTAAGTCAGCCACCGATCGGTCTGCGCAGCGCCGCATGAAGTCGAACACACCTATCTTCTTCTAGATGTGCAAGCAGGAAGTAAACTGATCTAGTCATGTGACCTTTCACCCGTCACATGACATTGATACATTTTAGTCAAGACAATCTATTTTTTCATTTAAAAGTTTAATTTCTTGCCCAGAGCCAACATCAACACTTTTAGAGCTTTCAGAAATAAGAAAAAAGACACAGTCACAAATGTACAATTTACTGTCTGGGCTTGTTTACGTACACAAGACCGACATTATCATAGAGACAGAGCGCAACGCGTCATAATCTGAGAACCACGCTTACTGGGGGGAAAACAATCCAGCCGTCTCCATTGACTTTGTATTGAGTGAGGCTGTCTGAACCTTCATGTCATATCTGGCTTATAACAAATACCAGAACAATGCCTAAAAACTGCTGTGTGAGAGGGTGTAGAGCTAACATAGCCTGGCTCCACCCTCCTACGTGCTTCCGCTTAATTTTCATTTCGCTTCAGTACAACGTCTAAATTTATAATCACCTGAAATGATTATGAAATTAAACTAGTTTTGTTGTCTAATTCATATATGTTCAAATTACCACGCCCACACGTGATAGATTGGACTATATTGTATTAAACACTTATGTATAGTGCGCTTTTTTTATATAAACTTTTGTTAATCATTTAAAAAAAAAACTTTTATTCTATCCTTAAAATTCTTTTAAACTGAAATATTAAAAAAATATGTATGTATTTCGTTAAATTAGCCCTATATGCAGTCTCATATTGTTTTTCATGTATTTTCTTTAGATTATTATAATTCTTAGTTTCAGTAGAAACCAACGGTGGTCCAGCAGTGGCAAGCCGCTGGTGGCTTGCCACCCAAGAAAACTTCTAAAAATCTTTGGTACAATCTTACTCTTTTGTAGGACTTAGCAATAAAACTAATCACAGAATAGCTCTACTGTGCAACACATGGTAAAAATATTTTATTTGGTCAACTTGATATAATGTATTTTTTGCATATGGGGAATTTTTTTATGTTGTTTCTTGATTTGAATTAGTTATTTAGGGCAAAGGGTGACTAAACTGAGGATAATAAAATAAAGCATTGTTTTGATTCATTTTGGATGCATATTATTCCCGTAGTTGCAATTGTTTTATGCCATAGCCATTATTTTAAATGTATTTAATACATAAAAATACAAATGTTTGTGTTCTTTGATCGCTATAATTGTACTGATCCTAACTTCATAGATCCTGACCCCACTGAAAAGGTCTATGGAAATAAAATCTACCGAGCTAGATCCAGAACCTAAAATTAGCATGTTGTTTACAAAGTGCAACACTGTGGCAAATAGACATTAAGTCTGAGTGCTGTAAACAAAAAGGATAACGAAAAGGAAAAGCATAACAATTTATTTTCATGGATTTAACAAAAAATTATCTGCCCAAAGAATGGGAGGAACATTGGAAAAAAGAGAAAGATTGCAGAAAACAGATAATGGAAGAAGGCGGAGAAAAGTTAGAAGAAGAGAAGAGGAAACTAAAATGGATTATGTCCTATAATGACAGCAAAATAGGAATAATTAAAAAGAAAGAAAATCTAAGTAATGAAAAAGAACATGAATTGATTAAGAGGTATTATAAACAAAGTTACCCAATTGAGATTTTCCAGACTCTGGAGAAAATGAGGGTTCAGAACCTCCTCACAGACCTGATCCTGAGCACAGAGGATGGGCTGAGCTTTCATGTTCACTCTCTTGTCCTGGCTGCGATAAGCTCCCTCATTATGAAAAAACTTCAAAAGGAATATGGATATGGAAAGGAGATAATTCTGAGTTTGGGTCCAGAGGTACATGGGTTGGGGCTCGCTGCATTGGTGAAGTTTGCCTACACCGGAGCCATCACCACTTTAAACAAAGATAAGGCAAAAATTCTAACTACAGCCCAAAGCCTTGGAGCTACAAGGGTTCTGGAGCTCTTTAACAAGGAAGACGACACACAGAAAGACAGAGACAACAACGAAAAAGGGAGAATCATCTCAGCAGAAGACCAAATGAATGTCAGCTTGCAATCAATCCGGCAGCTATGGGCTGAGAGTGTAGGCTGCGATGTAGAGCTGTTTGTAGAAGGAAGAGTTTTCCATGGTAAGAAACTTAGATACCATGTAACACTTAAGATATATTTGGCTAACACAAGATAAGTACAGTTGTTCTGTTCTATTTAAAAGCTTATATAGTAGCCTTAAATATCATATAAATTCAAAATTGTTTTTGCATGCTAATGTCCACTATAAAGACTTTATTCTGGAGTGAGCATCACTGCATGTTAATAAGTACATTCCACGTTGTGTTTTTATTATCATTTATCTAACCCAATAAAAAAGGCAAACACACATTTCCATAAAATAATGAGGATTAAATAAATGTAACTATTAATGAGGAATTAAAATTATATATGTTTATTTTTTCATTACAGAAGTAATGTTCTATATTTAGGGGAGAGTGGGGCACTTTTTTTCATTACAGAAGTAATGTTCTATATGTAGGGGAGAGTGGCTTTTTGGCTTTGGGTCTATCATTCAAAAAATATTTAAGTTAGATTAATCATTTTTTACACAATGAACACACAAATTCCTGCTACAAATGAACACTTAGGGCTCTATCTTACACCCGGCGCAATTGCTAGTTTCCACCCTGCGCAATTATAATTTTCACGTTTAGCGCCGCGTTGTTTAAATAGCTAATGCATTTGCACCCCCTTTTGCCCCCATGGGCAATCTGGTCTGAAAACGAGGTGTGTTCAGGCGCATTGTTGGCACGTTGCTATTTTGTGGCAACTAAAATAGACTACGCCATTGACCAACAAAAACCTGGTCTAAAGTCTAAAGCGCAATATGTTTTTTGTTATTTAAAGAGCGCATTAGTAATATGCGCCTAAACGGGACGACAACACGGGTTTGCTTAACCCATACATGAATGCGCAGCAGCACAAAGACGCTTTTAAATATGAAAGATTAAATGATTGAATGTAAAAGATTATAACTGAGTCTCTTAGACATAAATGAGGACTAATTATGAGACGTTAGAAGGCGCAAAGAGCTGCTTCACCTGTAGCCTGGTAAGTAAATAAATGCTTTGCTTTAAACAAATGCATCTGTTTTTAAATGTTTTTTTTAAATGCTACCTCACAGATTTATTGTATATGATGACTCTGTACCTGTGGATATGGTGAGATGAGAAACATTTTTCAGTAATGCTTAAAAAAAACTCTTTGCTTAAAAAAACTGACGCTGTCCAAGTGCTGAACCTTGCGGACTCAGAGAGCCGTTTGTAAATTCTTAAAAAGTATGTTTACAGTAGAAACCTTTTCTTACATACTTTTAAATTACTTTTTGATGATATTGGATAGCCATACATTTACAGCTAGGGCTGGGCGATATGGAGTGAAATTATATCTCAATATATTTTGATATATCTCGGTAGCCGATATATATCTCGATAGCTTTGCGTGGAAAATACCCTTCCCAAAAAACTACTGCAAAACAAATATGTAAAAATCCACAATGTCTTTTTTATTGAAGTGCAAAGAGGTAGTTCACGTAGGAACAAAGTGCTTCTGCAACATTTAAAAATGTCTTCTTTTTATTAAAAAAATAAAACAACTCAACTTCAGATATTAAGTTTTTGGTAGACGTTGAAAATTCTTAGTGTTTTTTCTGAAAACCCTCAGGAGATAAGGGTATTTACCATGGAATTACAGGTTTTAGGCGTTTTAGGAGTAAATGGGTTAAATATGAGAGATGTGTGTGTGTGTGTGTGTGTGTGTGTGTTTGTGTGTGTGTGTGTACCTGGTAATTATCATGTTGTGGGGACCAATTGTCCCCACAAAGATAGGAATACCAGTGTTTTTGTGACCTTGTGGGGACATTTTGACGTCCCCATGAGGAAACAAGCTTATAAATCAAACAAAATAATGTATTTTGAAAATGTGAAGTAGTAGAAGGGTTTCTGTGATGGTTAGGGTTAGGGAATGGGGTAGGTTAGGGAAATAGAATATACAGTTTGTATAGTATAAAATGCATTACGCATATGGAATTGTCCCCACAAAACATGGAATCCAGAATGTGTGTGTGTGTGTGTGTGTGTGTGTGTGTGTGTGTGTGTGTGTGTGTGTGTGTGTGTGTGTGTGTGTGTGTGCGTGCGTGCGTGCGTGCGTGCGTGTGTGTGTGTGTGCTATGTTTATATATTTATTAGTAAACATCATAATTTAGAACAAACAGGAAGAAGACATAGGCTAAGATATAAGGTAAAAAGTAGTAGATGAAAATGAAAAAAATATGAAAACTTTAATAAATGGTAATATTATTGATATTATGAACTCATTCAAATCTTTAATCTTTCTAAATAAAGTATAAACGTAACGTGATGAAAACGCTATAAGCTACACAAGGAGGGTACAGACTTCGACAGAACACCAGATATCTTCTCTAATTATTTTCTATTCTAATTATTAAAAGATTTCCAAATTATTTAATCACTCCAGTCTGTCCGGTTAAGGGCTTATTGCAAACATAAACACCTACGTTTATCTTCAAATGGTGTCTTCGATGACGGTATAATATAAAAATGAAGGTCATCTGTTTTGGCATTCCTATTCTGACACTCAACAGCACAACAAGACATTTTCTAGTGAGTTATATTGTTTGTTTCACTTGTGTCTAATTCATTTCCACTGTTTTTCTGCCACCACATTGCACGTGTGACGTAACTGTGACGTCGACTCGCAAAAGGTCTATAGTATCGGGCAGATATCGGCATCGGCTGATATACGGAATTCTTGTATCGGATCGGAGATGAAAAAGTGGGATCGGGACATCCCTAAACATTACTCTGTTTATGCATGACTAATGCAGTTTTATTTTCAAAAGCTTTTTGTAAAAAAAGAAATCTTTTTGCCAATCAATTTTAAATATCCTTATCTGTGTGCCACTGCTGCGAAAAAAAAAATCACTTTAATCCCTTGCATTTAATTTCAATTTACTTTACAAATAAAACAAAAATATTTACATTTTAGAAAATGTTTAATTAGAAATATAAACATCTGCATCATTTACTTGTATCATTTTTCCTTATCTCACATGGCATGACGGGCCAAATTAAAGGTCTATTGTGGGCCAACTTTAGCCTGCGGGCCCTAGTTTCGGCACCTCTGGACTAGAGGTACAGTAGCTAACGGGTATCTGTAGATATGACATGTTTTGCATCATGAGACATCATCAAAAACAAGCAGCTGACTTATGAATATGATACTAAATTTATCAACATCCTAGCTAGCAAAAATGTGTTACATGATGTTTTTGAAACAAAATGTCTAATTTGAACTGCTGTATATCAAATTCGACCAATGGTTGGGCGTGACATCATAGACGGAAGCCAGAGACCATAATGCCATTGTGAAATCCGTGTCATGTTTTGTGTATGTTCCGATTATGTCACCTGGACAATTCATTGATTCCTCATCACACCTGCACATCATTAGTCTGTCTGTATTTATACCCCTGTTTGTGTTGTACTCACTTGCCGGATGATTGTCACTGATGTCATGTTTGTTTCCAGTGTTCCAGTCGTTACCTGCCCGTGTTGTTCCTCGTGTTTGATTTCATGTTATTTATATTAAATGTTACCCTTTCGTGTGAACCTTGCGTTTGTGTCCTTACTCGTGTCCCCGAACGTGACACATAAATACGACAGAAAGGAACGCCCACTTTATCTTTATCACCTCAGCAGCTATCTATGTGTGTGTGTATCAAGAGTGTTTGAATAGCTTAAACTGTGTGAGTGAATAGTTTAACTGTGTGGCTGATAATAAAGGAAATAATAAGAAAGTTTAGGAGCTGAGCACGCTCACCCGCGGTGCGACGTGTGTTCATTATGTTAACTAACCTTTAAAAATGCTCTGTTGTTCCTCCTCTGGGTGTGGAAGCCTGTGCTGCAGCTACTTCCCTTCAATGAGAGGGACGCAATCTCGTGTAATCTTCCCCCGAGGGGGTTGATATATTTGAGTACAGGGTAGTGAGGACAACAGCTATCCTCCATCTTCCATATGTGATTTAATCAAGCTCAGTATATGAGCTGCATGTGTTGAAGTTTAATCCAAATGGCCTCCGCACAATAAGCTGCCAAAGCTCTTCCTTCATGTTATAATTCAGCCACATACCACTCGGGCTGTGTGTCGTTGTTTTGACGAGTCAAGACAATGACCACGTCTCTCGCGGCTGAAGTCCTGCGTCCACTGAGGTGGTGTAGTGTATTTTGACAGTGAAGGCTCTGCCTTGGGAGGGTTTGGAAGCACGCATTGCGGTCACTTCCAACCCGAACGGGAGCCCTATGCAATGTTTTACCTTTGAGGAGATATATGTTGTAAACACAGCACTTCTCTTCACCAACCAGTTCAAAGATCTGCGTCCGCTAAGGCGGTGTGCACTTATCCTTTTTGCCGGGAGGGACTCAGGAGCCCGCATGCCGGTTTCTCCCGCCCCGATTGGTAAACACTCTGGGGTCGACTGCAGTGCGGGCGCTGCAAACTCTTTATTTTTCAATCACTCTGCAAAGAGACTTAGATTACTCAATTCAATTCAATTCAATTTTATTTATATAGCACTTTTCACAATACTTAATTGTTTCAAAGCAGCTTTACATTAATAGAAGCAGTAAAAGCACAAAAAAACAACAGATAGCATAACATAAAACACGATAGCATAAGCAGTCAAATTTGCTACGGCTATGACTCGACATATAAGCGAGCGTATTACTAATGTAACGTCTAGAAGAGGAAGCTAAGTTAAGCCCAAGAAGGCTGCCTCCCCGGAGTAAAAAACACCCTAGGAGAAAATAAACCCTGGGCTGTTTAGCCGAGGAAATAAAAAAAAAGTCATAGGAGGGAAAAACCCTTGGGAGATATATGTATATACACAAATATAAACGGATAAGGAGATTAAGCGGAGATTAAGCTGGTTCTGTCGGTGATCGTTCGTCAGGCATCAGCTGGGCATCACGTTGAAGGACGACCAGTAGATCAGAGGTGTGCCGACTTTCACATCTACCGGAACTGGGTCTGTTTGTCCCATTGTCCTCGGGGTTGAGGACGAGACAGGGAGAGAAAAACAAAATCATATTAGCGTTGGGGCCGTTCACATGTAATGCAAGTGTCACACAGTGATGTGGTTTAATCAGCTTAGTTTCAGACAGACTAACTATTGCGGCATAATTATATTATCCATAGTTGAGGATTTTGCAAATTGGGGGCCCACTGCGATGGTATATATGGTAACTAAGGGTCACCTTTCGGTCTTTAAGAGAAAATGAAACCTGTCGACCCGTTTGACTAAGGCCTGTAACCCCACTGTCGTCGTTAATGCAGGTTCAGTGGCAAACGGGTCTGTATGGAATACTATTCACAAGACACATGAAAGCGCCAAATCGCAAACCGACCATACGTGCCAACCTGTTTGACTAAGGCTGGAAGCCCCACTGTCGTCGTTAATGCAGGTTCAGCGGCAAACGGGTCTGTATGGCATACTATTCACAAGACACACGAAAGTACCAAAATCGCAACCCGACCATACGTGCAAACCAGTTTGACTAAGGCCGGAAGCCCCACTGTCGTCTTTAATGCAGGTTCAGTGGCAAACGGGTCTGTATGGCATACTATTGGCAAGACAAAGAAAGCGCCAAAATCCCAACCATACGTGCCAACCCGTTTGACTAAGGCTGGTGGCCCCACTGTCGTCGTTAATGTATGTTCAGTGGCAAACGGGTCTGTATGGCATCCTATTCACAAGACACACGAAAGTTCCAAAATCGCAACCCGACCATACGATGAGATAAGGTTTTTATTTATTTATTTGGTTGGTCTGTGTTATGACCGCGAGTGCTTTGTTCCGTACAAATAACTATTTCGAGTTAAGTACCTTTACTAAACAAATTATGCGAATGCTTTGTTGAAGAGAAAAGTTTTAAGTTTAGATTTAAAATGATCGACTATGTCTGATTCTCGGACATCGGTTGGTAAATCATTCCAGAGCTTAGGGGCTAAGTAGGACAAGGATCTTCCACTTTTAGACACTTTTGATAGTCTAGGGATAATCAAGAGACCAGAATTTTGCGACCGTAGTGTGCGTGATGGATTGTATTCTGATAGTAAATCTTTAAGATATGAGGGTGCTAGGCCATTTAAAGCTTTGTAGGTGATTAGTGATATTTTAAATTGTATGTGATATTTAACTGGTAGCCAGTGTAAAGATGCCAGAATTGGGCTTATGTGGTCATACTTTTTAGATCGAGTAAGTACCCTTGCAGAAGCGTTTTGAACTAGCTGAAGCTTCTTTACTTGCATGCATCCCCTGAGTAGCGAGTTACAATAGTCTATTCTAGAGGTCATAAAGCATGGATAAGCTTCTATGCGTCAGATGTAGACAGTATATGGCGTATTTTCAAGATATTTCTAAGATGGAAGAATGCTGTGCGGCAGACGTTGGCGATATGACTATCAAAGGATAAGTTGCTGTCGAACATCACACCTAAGTTCCTAACCGTGGAAGATGGCACCACAGTGCAGCCATCTATGTGCAACTTGTAATCTGACATATTATGTTTGTAGCGATTCGGTTCAATAATAAGTATCTCTGTCTTATTGGAGTTGAG
The DNA here is from genome assembly GCF_027580225.2 of Misgurnus anguillicaudatus. NCBI lineage: Eukaryota > Metazoa > Chordata > Actinopteri > Cypriniformes > Cobitidae > Misgurnus > Misgurnus anguillicaudatus. The sequence goes on along the minus strand of NC_073357.2, from coordinate 20,118,565 downwards.
CTTAAGAAAGTTATGTGCCATCCAGTCACTAACATCGGTAATGCAGTCTGTTAGCTTAGAAAACGTGTGGGTTTCGCTGGGATGTGAGGAGATGTAAAGCTGGGTATCATCCGCATAGCAGTGAAAACTTATGTTATGTTTCCTGATAATGTCTCCTAGGGGTAACATGTATAACGAGAACAGGATAGGACCTAAAACCGATCCCTGCGGTACACCGTATTTAACCAGGGAGTGATATGACTCTTCCTCGTTTACATAAACAAAGTGATAGCGATTGGTTAGATACGACCTGATACCAACATAGTTTTCTAGTCTATTGAGTAAGATTGTGTGATCTATTGTGTCAAAGGCTGCACTAAGGTCTAGTAATATAAGAATTGAGATTTCACCATGATCGGATGTTAATAGGAGGTCATTTGTAACTCTAAGCAACGCTGTCTCTGTGCTATGGTGGGGCCAGAATTCTGATTGGAACTTTTCATATGTACTATTATTTCATATGTACTATTATTACTCTGATGATTTTGGACATACAGATAGGATTTATACATCATTTAAAACGTTAAAGTGTCTAGTTTTTTTCTGTCCACTCCCAATAAAAACAGAATGTTGTGCTTTTCGCAAAATTAAGAAAATAAACATGATGCACGTTTTGTTCTCTCTCCCTCGGTGAAGTCCTTTCAGAAACGCGTCAGAAAAATAAACTGTAACTTAAGGAATCCTTGTCATAGAAACAAAAGATAAATGTCTACATAATGCTTGGAATGTCTCTTTTTAAATGATGTAAGTGAGATCGAAAACAGATATTGTCATTCAGTGTAAACTGTATGAGAAGAAGGAGAGGTATCGTCTTTCTCCTGTTACCTGTTTAACTGTAATGAGATGAGATGAGATTGACACCCCCCCCCCCCGCCATTGAAGTGAACGAGCAGAGATATCCATATGCATAACCCGTGCCTCCTGCAGTCAATGGATACGCAATCCACAATCCAGTCAGAGTTTCTGCCACCTCTAAACCAGATACTCTGTAACTTGACACTAGCTTTTCTTGGCCCATCGTTTTCAAAAGTATATTAATTTTCCTTCCTGTTGCATTTAATTGAGTCATTAATTCCTCTGTGCAAAATGTTGCAGAACTACCTGGATCTAGGAAAGCGTATGTCTGCACAATTTTACTTCCCTTATTCACTTTCACATTTACAGGGACAATAGAAAGAGCACAGTCTTTTACACCAGCCCCAGTATACTTATCATCATTTAAAGAAACCAATGTCACGGCGTGGTAACACCGAAAACAGGAAAATTAAAGAAGAACCCAAACGCAAGAGATGTATCAAAAATAAACTATGTATTTAATAAAACAGAACAGAACGTGGGGGTAAAACAGAGGATGAACTAATAATAATGTGATAGAACACAAATGTAAACACGAGAACAGATCTTCTGGGAAAGAACACATCAACACAGAGATACAACAACGAACGCGCACAACACAGAGAACGCGAGGGCAATATAAAGACACCACATCAATGGGGAACAGGTGAACATCATTAATTACGTAAGACACGAGTACATAAGGGAGTAGGGTGAAAGTGACAAGACACTGGGAACACGTGACACAAATACAAAATATGAAAACACGTGTTCCCACACAGAACACAATGCTGCCATAATCTTGCCCTCTGAAATAAGACCTGAATCTATACAAAGGTCTGGCAAGACCATGACAGCGACAAGACACTGGGAACATGTGGAAACCACACACACAATATGACTCCACATGTCCCCACACAGAACATAGTACTGTCATGGTCTTGCCAGATGTACTCAGACATGGATCTAGCACAAAAGATCTGGCAAGCCCATGACAACCAATGCACTCGATATTGAAGACTCTTTTGCCAAACCCTTTGTAGTTTGGCATTCTCTTTGGGCATTTTTAGTCTCTATATGTAAGATGGTAGGATGCTGTTGATGACAAATCTGACAACACTTGCGTTTTTGACAGTTTTTACTCATATGTCCTTATCCTAGACATCCAAAGCACAATCCTTTTGTTTTAATGAATTCCATTTTGTCTTTGTTAGGTTTTTCTTTAAATACACCACAAGTTTCCAATGTGTGATTTTTAGCACAAAACATGCATTGCCTTTTAACAGTATTTGAAGTAGGGCAATCTGATTTTAGCTTTACATTATCTTGTTCCATTACAGAAGCCACACTCGTAGCAAAACTGCTACTTTTGCCGGTAGCTTTAAAACCGTGCTTTACAGTTGTAACTTTAGAGATTCCCCTTTTTTCTGTTAGACTTTGTATGTCACCAAATACAGGGTCCAGTAAAGTTCTTGTATGATTTTCTATAAATTCAAGAAGATCTTTGAACTTAACCTTTCTCTTGCACCGATCTGGTATGCTCATTTCATTTTAATTTCATTTATTTATTAAGCACAAATAAACACAACAAAAGTTGACCACTGTGCTGTACAGAACAAATAATAAAATAGACTAAAATAAAATAGAAATCAGAACAGAAATGATATAAGAGACATCACAAAATTAAGAAAATGCCAGACTAAAAAGATAAGACTGTAACTTTGATTTAAAATCATAAACAGATGATGCAGACCTTACAGATAAAGGAAGACTGTTCCATAATTTAGGACCGGCCACTGCAAACGCACGGTCACCTCTCAACTTCAATCGTGTTCTAGGGTAAGACAGCGTAATACTGTCTGAGGAACGCAAGGAACGCAAGCTTCGATCTGTTGTGTTTACTTTTAAAAGGTCTGATAAATATGAGGGAGCCAGACCATTTAAAGACTTAAAAACAAAGAGCAAAATCTTAAAATCAACTCTATAACGCACTGGCAACCAATTAAGAGACACTAAAATTGGAGTAATATGTTCTCGTTTACGAACCCCAGTTAAAAACCTAGCTGTGGCATTTTGAGCCATCTGAAGCCGTAACATGGAGGATTGAGGTAACCCAACATAAAATGAGTTACAGTAGTCCAATCGAGATAAAACAAACGCCTGTGTTACTCTCTCAAGGTCACTAAAAGACAAGAAAGTTTTCACTTTTGATAAAAGTTTAAGATGAAAAAAAACATGACTTGACTACCGAATTTATTTGTTGATCAAACTTAAGACATGAATCAAAACTAACTCCCAGATTTTTCACAGTAGGCTTGATATGTGAATTTAAGGGACCATAATTTAGATTCAGATTTCCTTTCCCGATTGAAGGCCCAAAAACAATTGCTTCAGTCTTACTCTCATTTAAATGCAAGAAATTCATAGACATCCAAGAACGTACATCAGCTAGGCATGCAAGCAAGGTGTTTAGGCTTGTCATTATGTTTTAAAGGTAAATAAATTTGGGTGTCATCTGCATAAAAATGAAAGGATACTCCCAGGGGTGGTAAAAGTACTCAAAAGTTATACTCGAGTAAAAGTATTTATACCCAAATAAAAAATGACTCCAGTAAAAGTAGAAAGTCCTCCAATCAAACATCACTTGAGTAAAAGTACAAAAGTATCCAATTTAAAACGTACTTAAGTACCGAAAGTAAAAAGTAAATATTATAAAAAATGTATAGCAATAATTAGGCAGATCAATTGTTTTGGCAGCATGGATGGATAACCAGTTGTGCTTACTAGCCTCCAAGCAAACACATACCGTTCCCCTAATGTTCAAATATGGTTCCCATTTGGTTATTTATGGGAACCAAATAAGAACGTTCCCAGTCCCTGCAGGTTATTTTTAGGTTTAATTTTATAACCTATAGAGAACCTTCCCAAAACATTTCCTGTAGGTTATTTTTATTTTATATAACCTAGAGAGAACGTTCCCTGTATGCTATTTTTATTTTTATAACCTAGAGAGAAGTCCCACTGCTCCGTATGTATTCACTACTGCTGCTATCCACCCATTTTTTGGAAATTAAGTGAAAACATCATTAAATCCATTATATTCTTTATTAGTGCGTAAGTCGTGCGTGCTCCACTACTCCAGCACGCGCTTGCGAACGTAGTTTAATTTTACCTCAGAAACAAACATTATTTTACTGATTTCTTTTCTTTCTTTCGTCATTTAGTAACTTAAATATGAGAGAACAAATATATATTTTAGTGGTTTTCGATCGTAACGTCTATATATGAGGAGAATATGATGTTAAAAGAAGCTTTTGATTGATGTGAAACAGGGATAGCTAAAGGCGGATAAACTGTGGTAAGATTCGTTAAAGTGGGTGAAATATTTTTATCTCAGAGAATACATTATTTTAGCTAATTATTTGATCTTTTTCTTCATTTAGTGACGTTAACTTAAATATGTGTGGACAAAAATATATTTTAATGATTTCCAATTGATTTGACACGTATTATAAAGAGAATATGATGTTAAGGAAAAGCTTTGAACATTTTATCTTAAAACAGATTGGCGACTAACTGCAGTGGTAAGATCTGTAAAGTATTTATTTATCTGTGAATAAATATCTGTTTTAAGTCCTCTATATTGTGTTGAAGTTATTATTTATATATTTTATAAAATACAATGAATGTAATCTAAAAACAATATGTGATGCTGAGTTTTTGTATTATTAAAAATAAGCTCCATTTCATGTTTTCTGAACAATAAACACTGTTTACATGATTTTTAGTCTAATTATTTGCATTGAGGCATATCATAATATTTGGTTAGGGGAACGGCAGCGAGAGTTGAACCTTCACCTGTTTCTGCGGTCATCTTCCACTTCGCAATGCGCGCCGAACTGACTGCTGAGCATATGCTGGCAAAGAGCTTGTGCGCGTTCTTTTTTTTCAAAAGAAATCCCAGTTTTTCATTGGTTTGGAAAGCCAGTGTAATAAATACTTGGAACGGGCATAGGGAAATGTATCAGAGTAAAAAGTAAACTTTTTCTTTAATATTTCTGTTGTGAATGAGACACCTGCTTCGCCTCCCGATCACCACCAGAGGGAGCCATCCCCTGAATATTAGTGTTGGTCAAACTACACTACCCACAAACCCACATACCAGGACTGATTGCCTGCCACCTGATCCAAATCAAAGACTGCCTATTTAAGCCAGACTCAAATGCCACCTCAATGCGAAGTCTTGATTTGCTCTGTCTGTCATTTCTGAGCGTTTACTCTGTCTGTGTTTATTTGGTTACCGGTTTTGATCTGTTATTTGTTATTACGATTACTTGCTGCCTGCCCTGACCTTTTGGATTGTTTATTGACTACGAGACTGCCTTATCTATATTGTGGTGTATGCTGGTGTTGATATTCTGCCTGTCTGACTACGAGAGTAATAAAGCCTGCAAATGGATCTTCCATCTCAAGGTGCTTCATTACAGAAGACTTCGCCGCAGAGTGATCCAGCGGCCATCTCTCAGCTCTCAGTCGAGCTCATTACTCAAGCTCAGCAACTTGCAGGACACCAGGAACAACTCGCACGTCTCACCAATCTCACGGGTGAACTTGTCACGGCCGTACAGGCTCTACGAGGATTAGCCGCGGCGGCTAACGCTGCACCAACCACGCCGCCACCTCCCGCGAGCCCCGCGGTATATCCAGCTGCCAATCCACGATTAGCGTTCCCCGACAAGTTCAACGGAGATCCGGCGAAATGTAAGGGATTCCTGATGCAATGCTCACTCTTTGTTACACAGCAGCCAGCTTTGTACCCCACCGAAGCTAGTCGGATAGCTTTTGTATGCACGCTGCTCACGGGCAGGGCATTGGAATGGGCCACAGCGGTCTGGAAGGAGGACGGCACCGCTTTTCCCTCATTTGAAAATTTCCTGAACCAGTTTCGACAAGTGTTTCAACATACTGCAGGAGGAGAGAGCGCAGAGGAGCGTTTACTGAACATCGTCCAAGGTAACTAATCAGCTGCTGAATACGCCTTAACTTTCCGCACACTTGCTGCTCAGGCCGGCTGGGATGACAAACCGCTAAAGTTAATTTACCGACGAGGATTAAATTATGAGCTACAGTCGGAACTGGCCTGCCGCGACGAGGGAAGAGAATTAGCAGATTTCATTGAACTCTCTATCCAGATCGACAATCTGATCCGAGCTCGCCGCGCACCCTCTCAAGTACATCAACCTGAACTCGCTGAACCCATGCAACTGGGCTTCACTCGCCTCACTCCAGAGGAGAGGGAACGTCGGATTCACCACCAACTATGCCTGTACTGTGGTAAACCCGGCCATTTACTATCATCTTGTCCCACTCGACCTCCCAACCGAAGAAATACCCTGGTGAGTTCAAACATTTTCTCACCTCACTCTAATAATAACATCCAGATTGAAGTTCAGTTAAAGATACTAGGAAGAGTGATTCATACGCTAGCCCTCATTGATTCAGGAGCAGCAGGGAACTTTGTGTCTGAGGATTTTGTTCGCCTAAATGCCATCCCTTTAATAAAATGTCCCTCTCGTTTGGCAGTGGAGGCGATAGATGGAAGACCTCTCGGAGATGGAGAGATAAAATTTCTCACACAACCCTTACTTCTGCAAGTTGGCTCACAACACCAAGAGACCATTCAGTTTCATGTCATTACTTCCCCTCATCACCCACTCATTCTGGGACTACCTTGGCTACAGCAACACAACCCCGTAATCTCGTGGAAAGAGAGTCGCATCACTGACTGGGACACATCATGTAATGCACACTGCATCACTGCTCAATCATCTCTCCAGCTCAACGCCACCATTACCACACCCGAATCTCCCAGAATCCCCGGGTTACCAGAGGTTTATTCAGATCTCGCGGAGGCGTTCAGCAAGGAAAGGGCATCAGAATTACCACCTCATCGCCCCAGTGACTGTAGCATCGAGTTGCTACCTAACGCTACGCCCCCTAAAGGCAGGATTTTCCCTCTCTCTCAACCCGAATCTGAGGCCATGAAGAAATACATCAACGAAGAACTGGCCAAGGGCTTCATCCGTCACTCAGTTTCACCCGCTTCATCAGGGTTCTTCTTTGTTAAGAAAAAAGATGGGAGTCTACGACCCTGCATTGACTACCATGCCCTGAACGAAGTAATTGTCAAATTTCGCTACCCCCTACCTCTGGTCCCGTCAGCCTTGGAACAACTCCGAAAAGCCAGGTTCTTCACCAAGCTGGATCTTCGCAGCGCTTACAATCTCATCCGCATTAGGGAGGGTGATGAGTGGAAAACCGCCTTTTCTACCCAGTCTGGTCACTATGAATATTTGGTGATGCCCTTCGGCCTTTCTGTCAGTCCGTCTGTGTTCCAGTCCTTCATTAATGATGTCTTCCGGGATATGCTCGATCGCTGGGTGATAGTATACATCGATGACATTCTCATACATTCAGAATCACTCGAAGAACACATCCAGCATGTACGTGCAGTGTTGAAACGTTTAATCCAGTTTAAGCTCTACGCCAAAGTCGAAAAATGTGAGTTCCATAGCACCTCAACATCCTTCCTGGGCTACATCATTTCAGCCGAAGGGGTCGCTATGGACGAGTCTAAAGTGCAAGCTGTAATCAACTGGCCACAACCCACTACCATTAAAGAACTCCAACGCTTCCTAGGATTCGCCAACTTCTATCGACGATTCATTCGCAACTTCAGCATTACTGCAGCACCTTTAACAGCCATGACTAAGAAGGCTCCCGCTCGTCTCACCTGGTCTCCCGAGGCAGTCACCGCTTTCCAACGACTCAAGGTATGCTTCTCCACGGCACCCATTCTTCATCACCCTGACCCTGCTGTACCCTTTCTCGTCGAGGTGGATGCCTCTAACACTGGACTGGGAGCTGTACTGTCACAACGACAGGGTCCTGCCCAAAAGATGTACCCATGCGCCTACTATTCCCGTAAGCTTAACTCCACTGAACGAAATTATGATGTGGGCGACCGCGAACTCCTCGCGATGAAATCAGCATTCGAGGAGTGGCGCCATTGGCTGGAGGGTTCGCAGCATCCATTCACCGTCCTAACCGACCACAGAAACTTGGAATATCTTCGTTCAGCCAAGCGTATGAATCACCGACAGGCACGATGGGCCATGTTCTTCACCCGATTCAATTTCACTGTGACTTATCGCCCAGGTACGAAGAACACTAAAGCTGACGCTCTCTCACGCTTGTACCCAGACTCCAGCGCACGCTCCTCTGATGAAACTATCCTACCAGACACCATTATCATGGCTCCAGTTCAGTGGGATCTTATGACTGAAATCGACCAGGCTAACACGCTCTCTCCTCCTCCTGATGGCTGTCCACCCAACAAGACTTTCGTACCCGAGGACCTTCGTTCCAGATTACTCACCCACATTCATGCATTCCCCAGCTCCGGGCATCCAGGCATTACTGCTACAATCAATCTTGTTCAGAACAAGTTTTGGTGGCCTTCTATGTCAGCCGATATCACCACATTTGTCAGAAATTGCTCCGTATGTAACATCACAAAAGCCTCTCACCTACTCCCTGCTGGCCTCTTACAACCTCTGCCCATTCCACAACGGCCCTGGTCCCACATTGCCATAGACTTTGTTACCGATCTGCCTGTCTCCAACAACAACACAGTAATTCTCACGGTCGTCGACCGTTTTTCTAAAGCCTGTCGCCTCATTCCCCTACCTAAGCTACCTACAGCATTTGAAGAAGCAGAGAGCCTGTGTAACTACGTGTTCAGATTCTACGGTCTGCCTGAAGATATTGTATCTGATAGAGGTCCCCAATTTACATCACGCGTATGGTCAGCCTTCTTTAAACTCCTCAATGTAAACATCAGCCTCACTTCTGGGTACCATCCACAGGCTAACGGTCAGACAGAGCGTCTTAACCAAGAAATCACTCGCTTCCTATGTTCCTACTGTCATCAGAACCAGGCGGATTGGAGTCGTTACCTGATGTGGGCAGAGTACGCCCAAAACTCCCTCATAAAGCCAGCCACCGGTGTCACTCCCTTTAAATGTATCCTCGGATACCAACCTCCTCTCTTCCCATGGACGGGCGAACCCTCAGAACTACCTGCTGTCGATGATTGGTTTCACAGAAGCGAGGAGACGTGGAACGAGGCACATCACCATCTGCAAAGAGCTATCAGAAGGCAGAAACTCCAAGCTGATCGTCTCCGCAGAGCTCATCCTGACTACCAACCTGGGCAATGGGTCTGGCTCTCCACTCGAGATATCCGCCTTCGACTTCCCTGCAAAAAACTCAGTCCCAGGTATGTGGGTCCATTCAAAATACTTAGAAAAATTAATCCTGTTTCATATCGATTGGCATTACCTTCCACTTACCGTATATCTCCCACTTTCCCTGCTGAAACCCGCTGGTGGTCCGAGAGGGGAGCGAGAGGAGGTGGCCGCTCCGCCAGGTCCACCGCCCCTGCTGATCGGCGGCGAGGAAGCGTATCAGGTCCATGACCTTCTCGACTCTAGACGCCGGGGAGGTTATCTTGAGTACTTGGTCGACTGGGAGGGGTACGGCCCAGAGGAGCGCTCTTGGGTAAGGGCGAGAGACATCCTTGACCCTTCACTCACCGCCGAGTTCCATCGAAATCACCCAGACAAGCCGGCCCCTCGACCTCGTGGTAGACCCCGGCGTCGCACACAACCTCGCTTCGGGAGCCGCTCGCAGGGGGGGGCTCTGTTGTGAATGAGACACCTGCTTCGCCTCCCGATCACCACCAGAGGGAGCCATCCCCTGAATATTAGTGTTGGTCAAACTACACTACCCACAAACCCACATACCAGGACTGATTGCCTGCCACCTGATCCAAATCAAAGACTGCCTATTTAAGCCAGACTCAAATGCCACCTCAATGCGAAGTCTTGATTTGCTCTGTCTGTCATTTCTGAGCGTTTACCCTGTCTGTGTTTATTTGGTTACCGGTTTTGATCTGTTATTTGTTATTACGATTACTTGCTGCCTGCCCTGACCTTTTGGATTGTTTATTGACTACGAGACTGCCTTATCTATATTGTGGTGTATGCTGGTGTTGATATTCTGCCTGTCTGACTACGAGAGTAATAAAGCCTGCAAATGGATCTTCCATCTCAAGGTGCTTCATTACAATTGTAGTGGAGTAAGAGTAAAAGTAGATGCAAATAAAACATACTCAAGTACAGATCCCCGAAAAGAAAAGTAACAAAGTATTTTTACTTCTTTACTTACCACCACTGGATACTCCATGCTTCCTAAAGATGGAACCTAATGGAAGCATGTAGAGTGAAAATAAAATGGGAGCCAGAATGGACCCTTGAGGAACTCCACAAGTTAAGGGTGCTATACTGCATGCAATTGTTCTCCACTTGTCACGAAGTTTGAAAGGCAACTTGGAAGCAATCGTTTTCATGTTGGCTGAATTTTCCAGCTCCTCCACACAATTTACTTCTTGAATAGTATTATAGAAACCACGAAGAAATAGGGCATAAGCTCTTAATGCAAGTCCATCTTCTGCTTTTAATGCAGTCCAATTCAATGCCTTTTCCATAAATGCAGATACAATCTTAATAGTATTTCCAAAATGCCATTCAAGCTGCTGTTTTGCTTCCTCGTATCCCCTTACAGGATCCATATGCATGCAACTTTGAACAAGATTTCTAGGTTGCCCAACTGTAAATTGCTCCAAATAGTAAAGTCTGTCTTGTGCATTGTCAGTTTTGTTCTCAACACCCAGTTCAAAGGCTTTAATAAATGATCTGAACTGCAAAGGATCACCATCAAATACAGGAATGGTTCTTGTTGGAAGAAGGGATGTTTGCTGTTGCTTCACCAATAAAGCAGTTATTTCATTTTGTCTTTTCATAATATCTGCATAAGCTGTATTGTCCTTAAAACTTGGATGTTTGGTTTTAATCACAGAAGTGGATGCATGCTGCTTTGTTGATTTAACTTGATTTGGCTGTGGTTTCGGTGTTCTTGCAGGTATAATATATTCAGTATGTGTACTGCTTATTTCAGACTTTAAACTGATTCTTTCCAAGAATGATTCAGAATTTAAGAAAACATCCACTTTTGCGTCTGCTGCTGCCATTTCAGCTTCTAAAGCAAGTTTTTCTTTTTTTGCTTTTAATTAAACCTCTTCCATGTCTAAAATATGCTTTTGCTCCAAAGCTTGCGCTTTAGCTTTTAGCACTGCACGTTCTGCTTCAGCTTGTAAAAGAGCAACAGATGCACTTGTTTTGCTTTTAGAAGAAACTTTAGACGACTTACGTGAGGATTTTGTAGATGATTTATCAGAGGCCTGAGAAACACTGTCATTGGGCCCAACAGCACCTTCACACACTTCATCATTTGCATCTTTTGAATTTTCATTCATCCACAATTCAATTCCGTTTAGAAATTCACTGAAGAGAATTAACTTCGGTTCATACCAATCTACATGATCGGCCTCCTTTTCATCCTCATTCAGTAAACTTTGCACAGACACTTGCAATTCCATAAACTCTGCCAACACATTGTTAAACGTTTCAGTATGTTTAGCAACAGTTTCCTTATTTTCACCAGCTTCAATCAATGCATTTATTTCATTCCTTTTTCTTGTTAAAACGCCAAGCTTTCCTCTACAGGAAGCGATCAACTTTAACAATTCCTTTTCTTCCATAATCACTTTTTCAACAAAACCATCAGCAGCATCCATCATCAATTAAACATACATTTTGCCACAGCAAGTTCACGATTTGTACAACAACGGAATAATATTTTCAAAATCACTTCAAATTAGAGCTTCGTTTTATGATATGCAAGCACGGCGGCTGCTTCGTAAACTTTCCCATGTACTCACGAACAGCTGATTTTCCTTCTTTAAAACCATGTCTTCTTCTCCGTCTTGCGAAAACAATATTTCCAGTTTTTTTTACTTTTGTTCTGTGTTTTTCTGTATTCTGTGTATTTTTGTTATTTGAACTTGTATTTTGATTCTCTGCTCTGTTCGGACTTTTATTTTGAAATTCATCATACCATGTCACGCTTCACACTTCCTGTTTGTTTTTGTATTTAAGTCACTTCCTGTACACCTGTGCCCGGCTGATTAATACTTACCCTGTGTCTCAATTCGTTCCCTAGCTCCCGAGGTCGTGAATCAGTATATCGTGTACACAGGTTCGGGCACTGGTAAGGACCCTAGCTCACTTCACATTGGGACAATGTTTACTTATTTTTCTGTCTGGTGGCTGCTTAAGCGCGTTGTAATCACTCACAGCTGTTACTCATTAACAACCGGCAAAACCAACATCTCTCTGACTTAATTTTAAAAACAGTACATTGTGAAAAATGCTGTCATTATTCTCTTACAATTGGAGGCATATAATTAAATTTTAAATGTAATAAATATATTTACAATTTAAAATAAATATTATTATTTTAAATATTGAGTAGATTGTGGTCCCTTACTGTGTAGCAATGTGTGTTTATATTTACAACTAAAACAAACGTTTGTCTTTATAAAAGTTCTGTAACATTTCATAAAGTTTATTGAGTTGGATCACGTGATGTTCGGTTGGCGAGCTTCAGAAAAGATCACGTGATTTCCGGTTAGGGAACATAGGGACCATCGATGCTCACTGGTTTTTGCGTTGGATTGTGGGAATTTTTAGGGAACGAACGTTCCAGTGCACTAAACGGATTTTGCGGTTGAGACAGCCCTTAAAATGGCCGACTCCCTGATCAGTGCCCTGAGTACTGAACAAGGGAGCTGATTGAGACACACGGTCAGCCTTGTTTAGCCATACACAACCTGTTAGCCTGTCTGTGCCTGTTTGAATCTGTATTCTGTATCTGTTCCTGTTTCTGACCCGTGCCTGTTTATTTGGATTCTGTGATTGAACTCTGCCTGCCCTGACATTTTGCCTGTTATTGGAATACGATTTTGGATCTGCCCTTAACAAATATGTTTGCTGGCCCTTATTGGGATTTTTCTAATAAACACCTTTTGCAAATGGATTCACTTTCAGGCATGAAAACGGGTCAGGGGTGAAAAAGGTGAGAAGGGCGCTCGAGGGGCGATGTGGCCTCTGATGGGGCCGCGAGGTGGGAGGACCCCCCCCAGAATAAATATTATGGCCTCATTAGGGAACATGCTGTAATTTAACTTATTTATTCTTCAGGCATGTGATTGGCCAAGGACAAAAAAGAAGGAAGGAATGCAACATCCCTCCATGTGGGCAGAAACAAATTGCACACCATAACATACGCAAAAAATACATTATGACCATTATTTCAATTATTTAATTCTTTCAAATTTAAAATGTAAACATTTAACTAGTGACAGAAACCATGTTTAATTAAATGGGCTGATAAATGTGGAAAGCTGTAACAAGTAGCATTCCCTTACTATTTTAAATCTGCAATAATTTTATTTTGCCATAATCTGACCATCAGTCGCAAGGCCATAAAATTTTAAGTTGGCCTTGCAATAGGGTGGACCTAAAGGCCTACATCTAATTTAAAATGAATTAATTTTACAATATAGTACTGGTTAAATGAATTAAATTATGTTTTTTGAGTCATGGGTTGAAAAATTTTCAGATAAGCAAAAAAAGTGATGTGGGAAAATAAAATAAGAACAAATCAAGACATTACAAGCATATAAAATAGAAAAGAACAAAGTTACAAATAAAGTAAGATCTAACAGTATTGATTAGGTTGAAAAAACAGTATCAAATTAACATAACACTGTTTTTATTCTATAAATTAAATATAATTGATCTTTTTAAAGCTATAAAAGTGATTTTCCTTTTGTCTTTTGTAGTTTGATTAACATAATGACTCAAACATAAGCATATCTTATGAGACGAACTGTCCCTTTAAAAACGGAGAAGCGATCACTGACACATGATCAACTACTCACTTATAATAAACGACTGTTTTATGAGAATACTTGCAGAGACTGTGGTATTACAATAAAGTTTGTGCGTATATCTCCTGTCAAGCCCAAAAAATATGCGTTTGCTTTGCGTGATTTTTGAAACGCGCGTTGGGCGTGGGCTTTTGAGTTTGTGCGCGTATGCACACTGAAAACAGTTCACTTTAGCATCTTTGTCGCTTAAATAGTCTAAAATCGCTAAAATGTTACTGTAAACTTTCTTATTAGCAGTATTAATAATAGTATGTTCTTATTACAGCATTTCATGCAATATTTTGCAGTTTCACCATATTTACATTTAAGTACTTACAGCCGTAGACCAATGACTTATAAGCGAGGAGTACGTCCATGATTCGTTCCAATCCATTCCAACAAAAATATTTTAGGTCACTTTGCAGTGTCAGTCTGTGTAGATATGTTGTTTTAATTGGTTGATGCCTTACAATTCCACAATGATAGTTTTACAGCGTTTTGTGTTGACTTTACGTCCCGAAGGCAGTCGCTCTACGCATCTTCAACAAGCTTGTATGACGAAGAACACAGAAATGCGGATGACATTACAGTAGCGCAAGAGCCGTTCGAAAGCTTCCTTATGGCTTCTCGATTCACTCTCGTGATACTTTGATGTCACCTGCCTGCCTGTCGGGTTTTGCAACGCAGCATGAACTCAAACAAATCTAATGTGTGGGATACATGCTGGATAACAGCGAAGGGCGCGTCTACAAACAACTCGCGCACCTCCCCCCCCAAAAAAAAAATGTTTTCTTATCGAATCTAGATGATTTACGTGGGTCACCTTTTTTTGGCTTCAAAACGGCGAATTTCGCCGAAAGGTGAGGGATACAATACAATCCTTAATTAGTTCCGTCTAAGCTTATATCTCCACACAGCAAGTTTATTAAACACAGGATCACTCGCATGTGCACACATGCTGCTTTCATGGTCAACACGTGAGGGAGTAATGATGGCGGCTGTAAACAAACATTGATAAGTTTATCAAATTGTCCCTTGTTGTGTTTCTACTATCCAAACAGAACCTTCATCATGATTACTATGGTTTTTAAAGGTATACTTGTGAAATTAATAGAAATATTTCAATAGAAATGTGTGTGTGTATATATGGAGTGTGTGTGTGTGTGTGTGTGTTTGTGTGTGTATGTGTGTGTGTGCGTGCGTGTGTGAGAGAGAAACGCGGAGCTCTTGATGGAAAAGACAAGTGCACTTGATTGGCTTTCCAGACAACTAGGAATGTTTAAGTCGCAACATCATTTGAATTAAGTAACTTTAATGTTACAGTATCCACTTCAAATGAAGGGTGCAAAGATCGTGGAGGTGAAATGCTGGTCGTTTCTCAAAGATTGCATCCTTCAGGTCGGATGTAGACTGCATATACGTCATAAAGACTGTCTTATTAGGGAATATTAACAGTTATAAAGTATACTAAATATATTTAGTTGATCACGTTGTTGTAATATGCTTATGACTTGCGAATGCAATGCTCAGTTAACTGAAATAAACCTTGATGACGTATGCATGCATATGCAACATCCGGAGGATGCAGTTTTCCTGTTTGAACATTTTACAGTGTATGCATTATATTCTGTCTTTAGCACTATTCGTACGGGATTAGTTTTCCAAACGAAGTTTGAGTTTCAACGTGTCCCACAGGACGTCTGTGATTTTATGTACCGATTCAGACTGGATTAAAATTCTCAGGCTATTCCAGAGATGGTATATGTTTCATGCATTTGGGCGTTGCACAAGAGCACGTGCTCTGGATATGCGTGTTTGTAATATTTTGCTTTAAAAGTAAAACTATTACAGAACATGTAATTTATTCATTTAATTTTAACAAATCAAAATAAATATACAAATCCTACTAAAGTAACATTAGCCTACGTGTTTTATATAACTGGCTGCCTATAATAAACCCCAAAAAATCATTATTTCTTCAATTTATTATCTTTATTAATTAACATTACCATTCCGGAGTTGAACAGAGTTTGAATGGAGTTTCTTACCTTATAACGTTACTGATATTACAGTGGCCAGTCTTAACAGTGTTTGATATTCATCTCGTCTTGATTATTTTATTTCGCCGAATGGGAAAAACATCCATATCTGAATGAATGGAACTCGGGAAATACAATATAAGCGCGTTAGTAAGACCTTACGGCAGATCACGTTGGCCAAAACACGAAATGAACCGCATTTTCAAAAGATATTGCGGGCAAACACAGACATTTGCATCCGGACGGGATTAAATTTCTCAGAGGACTTCTGAGTTCGGCGAAAAACAGTAGGTAAATTGCTCTGGAATTCTTATGGAGGTCGTCAGAGAAAAACACAGACATGGCCGATTCGGACGGGATTAAAAACACAGAGGACCTCTGAGAAGCACGATTTTCTCAGAGGTCCCCCTGTAGGGGAGACCGGGACTGGTTGTCTCACGGGTTGGTTGTCACACTGCTTATTCCAGACATACTACATGGTGCTGTGGTACAACTTTGATATCAATTTGTTAGCCTTTAATAGCTTACTCATTTGCACTTGTAATTTTGCTGAGCAGATACATAACATTGAGGTGAGGAGACATTTTTTTATTTTCATGGGTCAGAGTAAATTTTCATGTTGGTGTTGTTTTTGTGTTGAGATCTTGTAGGCAATTAATCATTCAAGAACAAAACACCCATTAAAAAGCCAAAAGTAGTAGCTTTATTTTAATCCATCTTTTAGCTTTCAAGTTAAAGCCGTGTGGCAGCTAGCTTAGCATGTTTGTCAAGAAGTCAGTTGGGGCTGGTTGTCTCATAGCTTGCGAGGTTGGTTGTCACATGTGAGTATTGGACATATAGACCTTTTAAGACTGTTTGTCTGTTTGTTTGTTTTTGTTTACTGTTAAAATAAAATAAATAAAGCATTAAATAAAGATGTTTTAACACTAAAAATAATTTCATTTTATTTCTCAACACAGTAGACAATTTAAGTAACTGATCACCCACTTTAATCCCATTGTTTAAACATAATGGGCATTGACAACAACTATCATAGGGTTGGAATTCATATTAAAACTTTTTTGCAGTTTCTAGCTTAAAAAAACTAAAAAGTTACACATTAGCCTATCTTTTCAGATCCCAATTTATCACTGAAATCCTATTGAACCTCTATAGGGACAACCAACCCCATACCCCGTGACAACCAACCCCGTGATGGAGTTGTGCCAGAGTGTCTTTGATGGTTAATTACTTCCTGTTACAATACATTGTAAAAGTAAAAAGTATACACATTTAAAGCCAAGACCCCAAGCTTTCATTTCATATAGGAATTACTGCTGAAAGATTTTTTGAAGATGAGCAATTCATGCATGAGTAAAAATTGTGACAACCAACCCCGGTCTCCCCTAATACTAATCCCGTCTGAATAGGGCTTTTTACTGCATGTGCTTTTTTGTTTGGGTTTCCAATAATGTTTGTTTGGGAATTCAAATCACATAAAGTCTGAGACATGTCTGATAAATGTAATGTGTTTGTTATTCTAATGTTGTTTAATGTAACTTGGTTTTGATACTTTATTTACAATTATTATTGGATCATAATTATTATGTAATTTTAAAAGGTTATTGCTCACTTGAGTCTATTTTTATTACCAAAAATATCAAATTACTTCACTATCAATTAGCAAAATAACTGTCAGGGATAGTTCTAGATTAGTTAAATCATTTAAAAAATAATGTGATTTCAGTTTCCCATTCGTTTATTTTATCACTGAGGATTTCTTAAAAAGTGTAAAAATCTTCGTGTCTCGTCTTGTCTTGTGGATTAAGTGTCTCGCCACACCCCTAATAAATATTTATTAAATGCTCCCTCTAATTATTATATAAACATTAAACATGTTTTGACCAACAATGAATTGTGTGCCCTATTATTACCATACATATATGCAACCAAAGATTATACTAATAGAGCACACATTTTTTATAAGAACATAAAATTCCTCATAGATCTAGC
This sequence comes from Misgurnus anguillicaudatus, assembly GCF_027580225.2. Lineage (NCBI taxonomy): Eukaryota > Metazoa > Chordata > Actinopteri > Cypriniformes > Cobitidae > Misgurnus > Misgurnus anguillicaudatus. The sequence goes on along the minus strand of NC_073357.2, from coordinate 20,100,706 downwards.
AACTAATTTTTACTCTCAAAATGCACCGCATTGATGTATTAACCTTTAAATGCACAAAGTGACTGATAGTAAATTATGACAAAAAAGTTTAACAATTTTTGTGTTTGCACCATATTTTAGTGAAATATATTTTGAATAACCTTTTTTTATAATGCTGGTTCAACTAGCCCATCATAATCTGTAGTTTAAGCTTGTTAATGTAAGTGTTAATGGCAGATACAATACTAGTTAGTTTCAACAATGTTTTCGACAATGTGTTTACCCCTGCCCCCGGAAAAAGTTCAGGCTCAGGATTTTTTTTTTTGCTTTAACCCCTGTTTACACATACCCGTGCATATATGCTGTCAAGAGAAGCTCAAGCCCATTTAAGCCAATCACCAACGGTGCTGGTGGTGACGCGGACTGGTTCTTCATGTAGGAGGGAGGAGTTGTTGCAGTAGGTGTCAAAGTACAGCGAGAGCGATTCGAAATTAGACCTCTACGTGTGATTTCTCAACTCGCTCTCACGATATGCTGACATTATCCGTCTGTCAGTTCTTGTAGCGCCGCATGAAGTCGAACACATATAAAATTGCTGACCTCCAAGCACTCGTCTCTGCTCCTCGACATGGAGCAGCTGTATTTGCAAATACAAATACAAATACAAAGTAACCATGTACGTGTAAACATAGCCTAAGGTGTGAAAATGTGTGTAGAGTTTTACAAATCACTGTGTGTAATGTTTTGCAAAAAGGGTGAAGCAAACATTGTGTGTAATGTGCAAATCTGTGGAGGTGTTTTGCTCATTGGAGTAGAATTTTGCAAATTGCGTGGAAATTTATATTTTAGTGTGTAAATTAAAAAAAACTGTAACTGACACGAACAGCAAATGACCCCTGCCGGAGTTACGTAAACAGTGTTTATTTATATATGTTATTTGTTCATGCCCCGTGTGTGAGTGTGATTCTTGAGTACGGAGGTTTAACCAACATGGGGGGTGGGGTTAAGTCAATAATAGAAATTCATCTAATAATTTCTGAGCCAAATCCAGGCCACACTCATTTTTACTCACAATACATCATAAGTGTTTGACAACCGCATTCTATAACCGACCTCACACCCGTAGATTTTCAGGTTTTACAACCGTATTTACAGAGAAGCTGTGGCGTGTGAACGGAATCGCACTGGACAACCAGTTGTTTGTCACGTCATTCGTTGCTCTCTGTGTTAAGATAACGTTACAGTGCATGAAAATAACTACAACATAATTCTGCAAACTACGCAGCAGAATTGCTCCATAAGGTTAATGTGATATTATATTATCTTCATAGATGCCACAGAATATATTACATTACGCATAGAATCGCGTGTAGCCCAGTAAGTGATATATATAGAGTTTAAACCTTAAAAGTGGATGATTAATATAATGTTAACTGTATAATAAATAGGATATAAAAATAATTTTTAATTTATTTTTGGAATCGACAGGGACATTCTCAAAGATTGACTGACCAATAGCAATCACTGATCTACATTAAATCTTTAATACAGTTTATTACAGTTTTTGCGAGTGCTTTCATCAACTGAATCTTCTTTGTTCTCCTTGTCCTCAAGCTCACAGGGTGCTTCTTACTGCCACCAGCCATTATTTCAAAGGGATGTTTACCACTGATATGAGGGAGTGCAAGCAAAAATCTGTGTCTCTGCTGTCAGTCCGGGCTGCTGAGCTTGAGACCCTTCTGCATTGTGCCTATAGTGGAACTCTTGCACTTGGATGGGACTGTGTTTTTGAACTTATCTGTACCTCTATTCAATTACAATTTGAGCCAGCCCTCTCACTCTGCCTCAACTTTCTGCAGCAGGAAATAGATATTCACAACTGCCTGGATGTGGCATCTTTCGCAGAGGCCTATATGATGCCTGATTTGAAAGAGCTAGCAGAGGATTTTGTTTTGAGACATTTCCAGGAAGTATCGGTCACTCCAAAGTTTCAGGACCTCCCAGCAGATAGGCTCCTGGAGTACCTCAAAAACAATGCACTATCTATTCCCTCAGAGCTGACAGTTTTTCGAGCAGTTGTTACTTGGGTGGAGGCGGATCCTGCAGGAAGACTTCCACAAGCTGAGGAGCTTATGAAAGCAGTTCGTTTTCCACTCATGACCTTCCGAGAATTTCAAGAAGTACGTGCTGTAAACCTAAACATGGAATGTAGTGGGGAAGGTCAGATTGAACTCCACAAATCAGCACTTAAGGAGTTCGGATTTGGTGTCTCTAACTCTGTAGCACAGCATCGTGTACGCCACCCCAAGGCTGCACTTGTTTTAGTTGGAGGTGATCAACTGCATTCAGACATAGGTCAACGATTCCCCAGTAAGCAAATTTGGTTTGCTAATTCTATGAGGAGTGGAATAGGCGTAGTAAAGGAGATAGAGTGGAGAATGCTAGGAGAAATGCCAGATCTGGCAAGATTTAGACATGCTGTTGGGGTCCTTGGTGGTAAATTATATTTGGCTGGAGGCTGTCACTATTATGGCAAGGCTGACACCATGAAATCTGCTTACAGGTAATATAACAGCTATTACATCTTGAGACACATTTCAGGAACACACACATCTGCTCAGGGGCATTAAAAACTATGTTCTCAGTAGTAATTAGAAGGATCTTCCTGTCAAAAAGTGATTTATGACCCCCTGTCAATCATCTTTTGACAGGTAGTGCCCCACCCCTATCAATCAAAAACTGTACACGTTGGACAGTTTTGAGTGATGTTATTATGGATTTATAGGCTGTGGTCCGGATGAGCATTATTCTATGACATGTCAATCAAACCTTACATTCCTTTTAATGTCTGTTAGTTGTCACACAATTGTTTTGTCATTTTTATAAAAAACATCTAAATCAAAAGATTTTGTATTTTTTGCGGCTAGTTTGAGTAAAAAGATGTAGGCTACGGCCAATACGGAATACCAATCCGATACCTGGGTGTGTATCTGTATAATATACAGCTACATACTACTAGCCCTGTATGAATGGCTATAACTGTTTTATGGTGTGCTTCAGACTTATTCCTGTATAAAACATGAACAAATTCATACAGTGAACTAGAGTATTTTTGTTATCTGAAAGACATTTGACAGTAATATTTATTTTTCCTAAGAGAGAACGAGCCACAAAATCGAACACTGTAAACTGAAAGGGCATTTTATTTTTAGAATAATTGGAAAAATCTGCAGAATTCTGTGGTTCTGTGATTTTAAATGTTTTTAGAAGAAATTTGAGAATTTTAGCTAATAAATATTACAAAATTGCATCTAAAATTATTACTTTTTAAAGGCTTACAATTAAAATGAATACACCAAACCAATGAGTCCTCTAACTTAAATTGGACCAACATGAACCAGATAATGTGCATGTCAAGATAGAATTATAGTTTGTAGCCTAGCCTATATAAAATGACAAATATTATTGTTTATATATATTATAGCAGAATAAAAAAGCTTGTGTTAATACGTTCTCATTATGAATTAAGCACGTATGAAGATAATTTCATCATTTTTACAACGCAATGTAAACTTTATATTAAACATAACAAGAGCATTCATCTTGTAAACGAATTTGAAATTATGATGTGCTGAGTGCTGACTGTCACGTCACATAGTCGACAGAGACAGATCTGCTTAACTCAGTGGTAAGTTTTATTTAACTCAAACATCAAACGGTTTATGCTCTTTATCGTTAAAAAACAATCACAGCAAACAGCATGCGCAGGGTTTATGTACTTGTCAATGCCGCTCACAAACGCACGAGGATATGTATGTGTGCTTGATGTTAATGACTGGTCACAAACACGCTCAAGCGCGGGGTATGTGTGCCTGTCAATCACTGGCATTAGATCCACGGAGTTCTCTGAGGAAATTTGCGGGCGCGGATTCCGTTGAGACATGCAGAAGCGGCCTTACCTATGCACGATTAATAAAGTTATTGGCTTCTAAAGCAGGGAGTCGACTCTGAATCGCTGAAACGAGTCGTTATAGGGAGTGAGTCTTCTTCCTGATATTATCCACGTCACAAGAACTTATCCACGTCACATGAGATACTAATCTCCGCCTACAGCCTTGCCTGCGGGAGAAACGAAAACTATGACCCGCCCACAGCTAGCTAGTGTGTGAGTGTAAACATCAGCTCACGCTGTTTTCAGCTTTTGTTGTTTTCACTACCAAAGGAGACTTTTTCAAGGAGGGATATTCTAAACGTGTCTGGCTGTGAAGAATCAGTGCATAAAATTAATTTTTAACGGAGGGATTTAGACGTTTGGCAATGAAAGATGGTTCAGTACCCACTTTATTTGGAACAACATGCGTCTCCTAACCACAACCTGTAAGTATGATTATAGCTACATACTTGCTTAAATGAGTGTAAAATGTCTATAGTCATTTTTATTGCTTGGATTAATGATGAATGATATCGTTGTTTAAACTCTAACTTATATACTGTCAGAGCCACGATAGCAAGCAGTTTTGCTATGACCCGGTTAGTTTAGATAAATGCTTAAATGAGTGTAAAATTGTTAGTTTCAATCGTCGTTTGTATTGTTTGGATTAATGATGAATGATGTTGTGTGTTTAAACTGTTAATTTACTGTCAGAGAGTCACGTTAGCAAACGGCTAACGCATGCTTATTTACGGTTTTGCTATGACCCCGGTTAGTTTAGATAAATGCTTAAATGAGTGTAAAATTGTTAGTTTCAATCGTCGTTTGGATTGTTTGGATTAATGATGAATGATGTTGTGTGTTTAAACTGTTAATTTACTGTCAGAGAGTCACGTTAGCAAACGGCTAATGCATGCTTATTTATGGTTTTGCTATGACCCGGTTAGTTTAGATAAATGCTTAAATGAGTGTAAAATGTTAGTTTCAATCGTCGTTTTTATTGCTTGTGGACATGTATTTCTTTTATTTAACAGTAGCTGTTAAATTGTAAACCATTTTGTTATACATGTCCTACAGTTGCCAATTACATGTGACACAAATTTCATGTGTTTGCACATACATAAGTTCTTGCATTTTTTTGTTAGTTCTTAGTTATTACCTTGATAATAGAAAATATGAGCTGTATGTATGACATTTGCCAAAGTGAGATATGAGCTACAAAATTACTAGATCCTGCTTTATAGGAGACATAACTTATAGGGCTCATATGTGGATATAAAGAAGCAATACAGGAGACCTATATGGCCTGTATATGCACATATATGCACCTCAATTTTGCATACATGCAGCATATTTATTATCATATATGGGCATATATGCTGTATATGTGCAGCATATATGTGCATATTAGCTGCATAGGTTTCATATATGTGCATATATATTATTATATATGTGCATATATGTTGTAAATGTGCAGCATATATTTGCATATTAGCTGCATATAGGTTTCATATATATATATATTATTATATATGTGCATATATATTATTATATATGTGCATATATGCTGTATATGTGCTGCATATATGTGCATATTAGCTGCATATATGTTTATGTGCATATATATATATTATATATGTGCATATATGCTGTATATATGCAGCATATATGTGCATATAAGCTGCATATAGGTTTCATATATGCACATATATCCACATATTGGTTCTTTCCATGTAATAATTAGTTTATTAAATTAATTCACAATATGCATATACTTATTATACACTTAATATGCTTAAATACCACATCAGTAATGCAGTGGTGGAACCAGAATTGTATAAATGGGTTGGCCAAGGCTACTTTAGGTGGTCCATATCCCATGAAAGAAAACTGTAATTATTAAAAAGCATAAATGAATCTACGATTACTTCACATTACCTCACATTAGATAAATATTCTTCTTGCCCTGTATGCATTATACTAACTGTAAGATGTTAAAGGAACAGTATGTAGGATTGTGGCCAAAACTGGTATTGCAATAACAAAACTTGTGGCTAAAACTGGTACTGCAATCCCACAACTGGTGGCCAATACAGTAATGTCTAGTGACATATCAGGGCCATTTTATGATTAATTGATATACATTTCTTACATACTGTTCCTTTAACATAATGCAAGCCTGAATTTTTAAACTTCTCACATCTTATTTACTATCTGTTAATGAAACAAAAGGCTTCTTGTTAACTGCAGTAACTTTAGTAAAAGTTTAAAATTCCATGACAAACCTTACTTCAAATAGCAGAGCTCAACACTATAGGAAGAAGTTACAGTCAGGACCAGTGAATGATTTTTTCTTCTTTTGTTATTTAATTAACTTTAATGACTTCAACAGGTACTGGTTATTGGGCTTTAAGACCAAATGCAATAAAATGTTTAAAGTCGCCATTAGGGATGGGCATTCGATTAAGTTTTCTTTGTCGATCGTCGGGAGAATTAACGATCGACTATCGATTAATCATTAATATTTTTATAATAAAATTTGTTATTTAACTTTTATACTTAAAAAATGCAATGAATACAAATATACAGCGTGTTTTTCCTCGATGAGACCGTTATTACAAGATCAACTTGTGGCAGACACTTAAACTATGTTTCAAACATATATGTGCGTGCATGTGCGGTGCTCTAAAGCAGCGGAACCTGCAGCTGCGAGCCAGCGTTCTTAAACAAAGACCTCATTATTAGTTCCAAATAAAAAAAAAACAGATTCATGTTTAACATTAAATTAAACAAAAAACATAATACTTAGATCTGAAAGGTTTTGTCAAAATGTAACTCAAAATTATTCAAGCCAGAAGAAAGTGCAAGATATTAGCCTTCCTAACATTTGGCTATAACAAATTAGGCTACTTAAAGCCTCGTGAAAAATAACTAACTTTAGTAACTCGCATAAAACTTCTGCACCAGTCTACTGATTTTTTTTTGAGAAATAAAAGCATGTTTTGGGGTCAGACGGGACCGCAACCCATGGTGACCGTCAGTCCAGCCGCCGCCGAAAACAGCCGCTCCTAGGAGACTGACCGGGATGCACAGTTACCTCAGCGCTAACTTATTCCGCATACAGAGTATGTGTGAAACAGCGTGCGTTTTGTGAGCCCCATTTACCATTGTATAATTATACTAACATAGTCTTTTAGTTTTTATTTGTAGTAAAACAACAGTAGACATTTACTTTGGTCTCCAACTCCACAATATACCATAACCATGGTATTTGTAGTCAAATAGCGGAAATACAAATAGTTTTTAATCTGCAAAAAAAAAAAACATTTTCACAATGATAAAATCATGGCTAATTTTCCTAAGGTAGTAATTACAAAATGATATATGTTTGAAAGACGGCGATGCGCACCTGTCAATCTATTACATAACAGAGCGAGGCCAGAGACAAACGTGCTCATAAACGGGAGTAACATGGAATAATGTGTGCATCTTTGAATAACTGTAATTTTAAATATATTTTTGTCATATAAAGTTTTGAGACATGGCCTAATAATGCTTTTTTCACTTGTATTGCTCATTTAGACTTATTGTGCGGGTAACAGCGTTTTTGACGCATTTACCTCAGAGATTATTTTAGCATTATTACCGGAAAAAGCAATATTAATACAATTTATATTTCAATCCTGTTTCATTGTCTGTTTATTCATTTCATTATGCTGTTATGTTAATGTGATGATATTTATTTGCCATATGAAACGTGCCGTTATATGAATACTTTTGTATAATATTCAAATTATATGCGGAATAATGTGCATCTTTGAATAACTGTAGGAATACAGTTGCTTATTTTTTTCATAAAGTTTTGAGAAATAATAATATTGTGAGGATTTATTTCCATATGAGACGCTTTTGTAGTTGAATAATCTCGTTTATTATTTGGAAATCATATACATACATAGTAGGAAATATATAATGTGGAAGGGTAGACTTGCAAAGTTACTCTGCTTATTTTTATTTATGATATATGTGGAGATAAATAAAGCATTGCAAAACTGCTGATTTGATCCATTCAGATCCTGACCACCAGGCTAGAGATTTTAAACATCCTTAATCCACACTTACTAGTCTGTCAAATAATATCTAAAATATATTGTTTTTTAAAAAAAAATGATGCTTTGTTCTATTGTTTATGCGGAAAAGTGTTCACAGAAAGTGTCAATCACATGAACGTTTTATATGCAGAATAAGCGGTCAGCAGCGCACTGCAACGAGTGCTTGACGGATTTGCCGCACACATACGCAAACGCACTGCATACGGAGTATTTGTGAAACAGGAGTAAAATAAAAAAATGCATTTGATTAATTGATAACAAATTACGAAATCGACGAAATTCTTAAAAATCAATTATCGATAGTCGATTAATAATGCCCAACCCTAGTCGCCATGAAACGGAAGTAGCGATTGCCTTATTTTCCCCGTGGTGACGTATATCCGAATGAAACGGCTTTTGAGATTAAATAAGGCAGGGCTGGATTTGAATTTGTCCATCGAGATCTGATTGGATCGTTTGAAGTTGGGTCGTGTTGCTAACTGCTAATCGCTGCGATCCTCTCCCAGACCCCGCCCACCTGCCATACTTTTGACCGGAAGTGAAGAGAGATCGTTTTTGTCATGGGCTTGCCAGATCTTTTGCACTATACTCAGGTCTGAGTGTATCTGGCAGGACCATGACAGTACTATGTTTTGTGTTTACGTGGGAACACGTGTGTTTCACATCATGTCTGTGTGACACGTGTTCCCAGGGTTTTGTGGCTGTCATGGTCTTGCCTGACCTTGGTTATTATCCAGGTCGGATGTTAGAGGGCAAGGCTATGGCAGCATTGTGTTTACGTGGGAACACGTGTGTTTTCACATCATGTATGTGTGACACGTGTTCCCAGTGTCTTGTCACTTTTACCCTACTCCCTTATGTACTCGTGTCTTACGTGATTAATTATGTTCACCTGTTCCCCATTGATGTGCTGTCTATATGATGCCCTCGTGTTCTCTGTGTGGCGTGCGTGCGTTGTTGTATTTCAGTGTTTATGTATTCAGTGACCTGTTCCAGTTATTCTCGTGTTCTATTTGTGTTTCATCACAGTGTTTTGTTATCCCTTGTTTTACCCCCTCGTGGGTGTTTCTGTTATTCTTTTGTAAATAAATCCATAGTTATATATTCGTATTCCTCTGCGTTTGGGTTCTCCTTTTGTTTTCACTTTCCGGTTAAAACCGATCGTGACAGTTTTGAGGAGGGGAGGAGATTTACATTTTTGATTAAAGATTATGAGCACACACAAATTTTTAAAAAATAAAGAAGCTCACAGATAAGTCATTTGTTAATAATCCCACAATATTAAAAAATATATATATAGTTTTTTCATTTCAATTTCATTGCGACTTTAAGCCAAAAGATGAACGTGGGCTCATTTAAACTCAGCAGTGCAGTACAACACAGTGAATCTAATCATACATTAAAAAGATCTCTTCAACAATTAAAGGGTGCAGTTAAAGTTTGGTAATAAACACGCTGAATAATGGGAAGTGAATTACTGGAGGGAGTGAAAGCAGCGCATTATATTTGGACACCCATGACTTAGCTGCAGTAATGTTTCTTGTCACCTGCGATTTCATATTTCTCGTCACTGCTGTATAATAGTTAGCGTTTGATTACTTACATCTTTCTTGCACTTCCACTAACTGCGCATCTGACCTGTGTTGCACCTCTGTTTGCCTGGTTTGATTTGATTTGTCATCTCTGTATCATTTTGACTTTATCTTACTTAATGGGGTGCAGTGCATACCTGTTGGCCTGTGACATCACACTACCGCGAGAATTATTTAAAAGCATACTGGGTCATTTACTATTGAATCGGTCTTGCGGTGCTAAGACGTCACATCCGGACCTCAGTGACCACTAAAATAGCCTTTGGAGAATAGAGCAATGAAAACAATGTCATTTTCATTTTATCTGGAATGAGTTTAAGCGGCGTTTCCCTCCCGAAGTGCCCTTCAAGGGTGCAAAAACGCAGTTTTGAATTCGACCATGCTCTCTCTCATCAGGCTTGGCTGTGCAAGTTTGATTCCAGGTTTTTAATAATAGTTTTTTTAGGGGCTGATTTCAATGTTTTTTTTTTTAAATAATATGATTGTCAGGGATGTCCCGATCCGATCACGTGATCGGAAATCGGCCCTGATTACGTTACCTCCTGATCAGGACTCGAATACATATGCAGGGTTTAAAATCCATCAAGGTCTCGCTCTGCTCCGCGCCAGTGTACGCGCTTGCGCTGGTGCGTGTGAACTGACGAGAAGAGATAGGCTTGTTTGACTTCATGCGGCGTCACAAGAACCGGCAGCCGAATGACGTCAAAGTTCCGCGAGAGTGATTTAAAAGCAAACTCCTCCGTATGATTTCGCGGATCACTCTTGCGGTAGTTTGACGTCACCTGGTTGTCAATTGTTGCGGCGCCACATGAAGTCGAACAAGCCTATTGACGTGTTTTCATTCATAGGCTTCACACTCGTGCGTGCAAGGAACCCACGACAAAACCGGGTTTTTACCGCTCATTTAAACGACGCGTTGATCGTTTTTGTCACCATGTGCTCAGACGCAGCTCCGCGTCTCACTCAGAACCTCAAGAACGCGTATTCGCGCAGGATCATTTGATATTACTGTAGAGATGAGAGCTAGATGGAGAGGTAAGAATGGTGGTTTTAAAGTTTGGGTCAACATGTGGCACAGCTTTAAAACTGAAACTTATAAAATCCTATCAGAGGTCCAAAATGTAATTGAAACACACCAGTGGCTTTGCTGTCATCAGGATTAAACATGTTACCCCTCGAACCCTCCCTCCCAACAGAGCCTCCCCACAAAACAAATCCAAATTGAACCCCTGTACATATACTATATATATTCTCATTATTTTTTAACACATCTATAGTTATGCCCGGCACAGAGTTAGACCCTTTTGACTCCACACAGAAACAGCAACGCATGCGGCATGACATAAGGAACATCCTGGTTCTGTTTTTTTCGCTCTTCTTTATTCTTTTTTTATGTATTATAGAAGTATCGGATCGGGACGCAGTATTGGCAGATACTCAAAATCAAATGACTCAGACTGGAGGGCAAAAAAAAACTGATCGGGACATCCCTAATGATTGGATTTTATATTAACCTTAATGCAGTATTGCATTGTATTAAAAATATGTGTATAACATCTGTGTGCATTTACTGACTGCCTTTAATATATTTTGTGCATGACTGCATTTTCCTCTAACGCAACATCCACACAATATTTCATTAAATGAACATAATGACCAAGAACTTTAGATAAATGAGGAGTGATTTTTTTACTGTGGCTTGGAAATCTTCTTTTTTTGTTTTGCTCCCCCATCACAGTATGTAAACTGTTTTTATAATAGCCTGTTGAACGTAGATGCCGTCAGCTCTCGTTCAGATTTTAATTGAGCACGCGGCGACAAAATGATGAAAAAATGAACTTATCAGTGCATTCTCAGCACTCAAACACAGAAGGGTGGATTTCTAAAAAGGGCTCAGTTGAAACCTACGCCCGCCGCCAGGTGAGCTGTCTATGGTGATGAAAAAACGCGGAGCCCATCGTTATTTATAAGTTCGGTTCACTGTCAGTCAGACACTTTTTCTTCTTTGCTTTTTTTAATTAATTAAATTTAAGAGAATGTTTGAGCTGTTTTTTTTTAAGTCAGTCCAGACAGCTGAAAATATACTGCGCAAATCAATTAAGCGGAGAAGTTAGCGTCCATGAAAAGGCGAGGATTATTTAAACTATAATTGTATAGTTTTAATTAAATAAGGTTGGATCATTTCTTTTGAGCTGCCTGTTCTTGAAGCTGAAAGTCAAGTGCACGTAATAAAATAATATACCATTGATGCAAACCAACAGGAATCCTTGCTTTTTTGCTCTATTATGCTTAGGTTTTATGTGGGTAGGGCCCCCTATTAGTTATTGAAACGGGCCACCAGACGCCGGCTCTGAGTTCAGCAGACAGTGAGGTTCGGGTTTGTTCCAATCAGAGCTTGTGAGCGGAGAGCGCATTTCTGAATATTAGAAATATTTTAATTAGAAATGTTAAAAATAATTTATATAATGGATTTTTGTTAGGTCGGACAATGATTACCAAATTTCTCTCTCATATTGCTCCTCATAACCACTGTAAACAGTCAAAAAATGGAACCAAAAGTCAAATTATTATGGCCGGAAGTTAAAAGTGGTGGGTACAAAATGACTCATGATGAAATATTCACCGAAGTCGATGCCTATGACACCCCCCCTCCTCTGTTTTTTCCCAAATCGCACCCTGACAGTAGGTAAACTGTTTTTTTCCCAAATCGCACCCTGACAGTATGTAAACTGTTTTTATAATATAGAACTACATAACGCCGTCAGCTCTCGCTCAGATTTCAGTTGAGCACGAGGTAACAAAATAGCTGGACAAAGAGGGCATTCTTAGCACTCAAACACAGAAGGGTGGATTTCTAAAAATGAAAATCTATGGTGAAATCTATGCCCGCCGACATGTCGACGGTGTTGAAAAAACACGGAGCCCATCGTTACTTATAAGTTCAGTACAGTGTCAGTCAGACACTTTTTCTTCTTTGCTTTTGTTAAATAATTCAAGTTGAGGGGATGTTTGAGCTGTTTTTTTTTTTAAGTCAGCCCAGACAGCTGAAAATATACTGCGCAAATCAATTAAGCAGAGAAGTTTGCGTCCATGAAATGGCGAGGCTTATTCCAAATATAATTGTATATAGTTTTAATTAAATAAAATAATTTCTGTTGAGCTGCCTGTTCGTGAAGCTAAAAGTGCACGTAATTAAATAATATACCGTTGATGCAAACCAACAGGAATCCTTTCTTTTTTTTGCTCTATTATGTTTTATGTGGGTAGGGCCCCTTATTAGTTATTGAAACGGGCCCCAAGATGCTTAAGGCCGCCTCTGGAGACATGTCGATGTTTTATTAGTCTGAAATACTAACAAACAACGGACATACGCCTGCATGCTTTAATTTCTTTCCCGCTCTAAGTAAACAGTGTTTGCGTCACGCGTTTGGTAACCTCCTGGTGTTTGCCTTCAGAGCAGCGAAGAAGAAATCTCATTAAGAAAATGGTATCGGATCGGTACATGGGTTCAAGTACTCACCGATGCCAGAATTTTTTGCTGTATCTGCCGCATTTTCGATATCCAATTATGCATTTTATTTCTCCCTTACCTATTAGCATAATAGATTTGTATATGTTTGTTGTTTTTATTCAAACACTATTTTTTTACTCTATTAAGTCTAGCTATTTTTGTTATATTTTTACTCTAACATAACACACACACTACCACAACAACAGGTATGATCCTGTCCGAGACAGCTGGGAAAGGCTGCCAGACATGACTGAACAAAGGAGTAATTTTACTTTGGTGGTCAGTGAAAATTTCCTGTATGCTATTGGAGGAGACAAAGACATCAACACAAATCTACAGAGTGTGGAACAATACTCTACAAAATCAGATTCCTGGAGGTAAGAAGCTCAAATGATCCTGTTATCTTTTTCAATGAATAGCTTTACTCTAATTTTAATTCATTTTTATTAAAAATGTAAAAGCAAATGCTTTGTAGTGATCAAATCCTTAATACATGGTAATGATCAGAGTGACACCAAGTGGCTCTCAGAACAACACCCCTTGAAAGGAAGCCCGGCTCTCTGTCAAGGTGTTAATACCATAGGTTTGCTTCCAGCATACACCAATGTCTGAATCATGTGTGAAATCACACCTATTTATAGGCTTACAAATGGTCTGGCGAAGGGCTGCGCCTCCGAAAAATAAGGTATAAATTGCTGGTACTATCCTGCTAATTCAAGAAAACCGTGGACATATTTTAAAGACTCAGGGATGGGAAGTTTTCTACAGCTTTTACCTTTTCGGAGTCTGTTCTCAAACCTCCCTCTGAAACAACAAGGGGAAAAATGGATCTCTGCAGCAGATTACACTTCTTTAGACTTCAGCCTCCAATAAAGACTTCAGCCTCCAATAAAGACAACAGTTGACAAAAATCTTCCTAGTATTTTTGACACTGGTAGAATAGACCACAACAGCATCAATGTACATGGAAAAAATTGCCAATGAATTTATAAATAACTTTAAGTGATCGTCAATCACTTAAAAGTTACTGCAGCATTTTTCAATTCAAAAGCGAGGGACAGACATTTACATTTTAGTTTTAGTAATGAATGCAGTTTTAGCTACACTACAAACATTAATGTGTAATGTATCATCTGTGTTTCCAGCGCTATTTTTATCAATGTCCTTTGTTGTTAAGGCTCTATTACACATACTCCAATAGACAGTTTCAGCCATAACAACATAAACAAATGGCTTTCGTAGAACAAACGTAACTACCAGTAAACTCTGCAAAGAATCAATAACAACAAGAGTCCTTTTACAAGAGTAGTTTATTTCTGATAACAAGCTAAATAAATAACAAGTAGATTACCTTGTTCAAATCATAGCTATAGTGTTTCAAAAACTACACTGAGCTAAGGTTACTGTGTAAAATTAATGTATACAATGTCAACTACAAATCGGCTGCCAAACCTCCCTTCACATAGCAGTGATTCATGATTGCCATCTCCCTTTGTCTTTAGGAAACCAAAACATTTGTTATTTTCGACAAGGTATTTGTTCCAGAGTTCAGTTTAGCCACTAAGTTTTGTCCAGATGCATGACCATAGCTAGGCGCGTGCATCCAATGTGTCATGACTTCTGGGTGATCGATGGTTGTGTGTGGGATATGTGTTTGTTTATTTACCTGTGGTGACGGTTCCTCATGTGTTCACTAGCCCCGCCCGCTTGTTTCGGTAATTGTTCACCGGTGGTGTCTCGTTTACATTTCCCTTTATATTGCACGCCGTCCTGTCTCTCGTTGGGCGCTCATTGTTTCGGTCACAGTCTTGCTGCCTTGCCTTGTCCGGTCGGAAGTTTCTGTGCTTTCTCTCTAGTTTACCCCAGGTTTGGGTTTCGGCATCCATAGGCTCGTCTTCGCCTGGAGTTTACTCGCCTGTGGATTTATGAACTCTATTGGACTCTGGCTGTTTCTCGGTACAGCTGGTTCGCTTTGTTATTAGGCGGTACACCAGCTGCTCCCAGGTTTCATCGGCTATCACCTTTACCCGTGTGTGGATCTCCAGGTTTTGAACACTGTGGATTATATGAACTTGAGCTCTATTGAACTCTGATTGTTTCTCAGAACAGCTGGTTCGCTTCGTTATTAGGCGGTACACCAGCTACTTCCGGGTTGCATCGGCTACATCTGCATCCGCAGTGGATTTATCTGTAGTACCGGCTCACTCTTTCCTACTGTCGTGTGTGCTTCATACCGGCAGTAGTGATTCCATCCAGAGTGAGTCGAGGGTGATCGTCGTGTGTGGTCTCTTGAACATTGACTTTTGCTCTGCACTATCTATCCCATTTTTTAATAAACATTGTGAACTTGCTATTGACTCCGAGACTTTGTGTGACAGAATGAGCGCGGCAATTATGGAGTCAGCGAGTTTGGGGGTGTTTGGATCCTGTGCAGAGCGCCCTTCACCAACAGGGGGCGGTCATCGAACAGCATTCGTCTTTGCTGAATGCAGCGGCCAGAGATTTCAGCCTTCTGTCTGAGCAACTAACTGAACTAAGCAAGCGGTTGGACCGAGATGCCGCACTCGGTGAACTTCCCTCTTCTACCTCTGGAGGAGCCGCTTCAACGGAGCGGGAGCCACACACGGCGACACCTTCTACCTTTGACGGCAATCCCAACACCTGCCGGGCCTTTCAGCAGCAGTGCTCTCTCGTCTTTGCTCTCCATCCTCGTCGCTTTGCATCATTTACTTCCAAGTTGGCACATGTCCTGACGTTACTCACCGGGAGAGCGAGAGAGTGGGGAATGGCTGCATGGGGGGCCAAGGGTCCATTTACAACTTCGCAGCGTAATACCTCTGTTACTGACTATGCTATCAAGTTTAAGACACTTGCCATTAGTTGCAACTGGAACGATTCCCGCACTGAGAGCTCAATTTCTCGAGGGTCTCACACCTGCCATTCAAGACGAGGTCGCGGTTCAGGAGCCACCCACGTCACTGGAGGCTGCCATCGACCTGGCTTTGAGGGTTGAGACCCGCCACCGCCAAAGAGATCTTCGCCGGTCATTTCGTCATCTGTCGTCGGAACCCGAGGAGTCTGCTTCAGTTATGGCCACCGAGGAACCCATGCAACTTGGCAAGTTCCACATTACTGCTGATGAGAGAAATCGTCGCCTGTCTAATGGTCTGTGTCTTTATTGTGGTAAGCCGGGCACATGGCGGCTACATGTCCGGTAAAAAGGTCCCGGTCGCCGATGAGTTTGGGAGTTTCGGTGGGCGTATCGTCATTTGAATCTCCCGTAAGCAGCACTACACTACCAGTCATAATAAATTATAACCAGACTTTCCATTCGCAGGCGCTGTTGGATTCCGGTGCGGAGGCTTGTCTCTTGGATGCTGGGTTGGCCAAGTCCTGGGGTATTCCATTTATTCCTCTTTCCTCTCCTCTTTCTGCCTGGACATTGAAGGGTCAGCATATGGCTGTGATCACGCATCGCACACCCCCTGTGAGTTTGTTTGTTTCTGGCAATCATCGTGAGGAGATTGAATTTTACCTATTAGAAGATTCACTTTAGGTCATGACTGGCTATCCAAACATAATCCTCACGTTGATTGGCAGAACAATGTTGTGTTGTCTTGGAAGTCTTCGTGTTATGTTTCTTGTCTTGGTCCTGCTCCTTCTCCTGTCTCTTGTTCTGTTTCGCAGGTTCCAGCTGTCGATCTCTCGGGGGTCCCGGCGGATTACTCTGATCTGCACCAGGTACTCAGTAAAGCTTGGGCCACTTCTCTGCCCCCTCACCGGTCTTATGATTGTGAGATCAAACTCCTTCCTAACACTTCTCCGCCTAAGGGTCGTATTTTTTCCCTATCTAAACCTGAGAGAGAGGCTATGGACAAGTACATTAGTGAAGCTTTAAAAGCCGGTCTCATTCGCCGCTCCTCGTCTCCAGCCGGTGCTGGATTTTTCTTTGTTAAAAAGAAAGACGGGTCTCTTCGTCCGTGCATTGATCATCAAGGGCTGAATGACATTACTGTTAAGAATAAGTACCCCTTGCCATTAATGTCATCAGCATTCGAGTTGTTACAGGGAGCGCGCGTATTCACCAAGTTAGATCTGCGTAACGCTTATCACTTGGTATGTATTAAAGAGGGCGATGAGTTGAAGACACCTTTAATACACCTTCGGGACACTGGGAATATTCCGTTCTACCGTTCGGGCTTTGTAACGCTCCGGCTGTCTTTCAGACCATGGTCAATGAAGTGCTGGGTGACATGGTCAACAGATTTGTCTTTGTGTATCTCAATGATATTCTCATCTTTTCTCCCTCCATGCAGATACACACTCAGCATGTTCGCATGGTTTTGCAACGACTTTTAGAGAATCAGCTTTTTGTTAAGGCGGAGAAGTGCGAGTTCCACAAGGAGTCGGTTTCGTTTCTGGGTTTTGTTTTTGCCGAGGGAGAGATTCGTCCCGATCCCGCTAAAGTTAAGACGGTTGCCGATTGGCCAGTACCCGACACTTGAAAAGAGCTTCAGCCATTTCTGGGATTCGCCAATTTTTATCGCCGTTTCATCAGAAACTTTGGTCAGATCGCTAAACCTCTTACCGCTCTCACTTCACCTAACGTGTGTTTCCGTTGGAAGAGGAAGGCTCAGGAGGCCTTTGATGATTTAAAGTCCTGTTTCATCTCTGCGCCTGTTCTCTCTATTCCTGATCTGGCTAAACAATTTATAGTGGAAGTGGATGCATCTGATGCCGGAGTAGGCGCTGTTTTATCACAGCGATCGTCTGTTGATGGGAAAGTGCATCCGTGCGCTTTTTTCTCTCACAGGTTAAACCCAGAGCGAAATTACATAGGTAATCGGGAGCTGTTGGTGGTTAGACTTGCATTGGGTGAGTGGCGTCACTGGTTGGAGGGAACCTCGGAACCCTTTCTGGTCTGGACGGATCATAAGAATCTTGAGTATATCCGTTCGGCCAGAAGACTAACATCTAGGCAGGCTCGTTGGGCACTTTTCTTTGATCGTTTTAACTTCACCCTCTCGTACCGGCTTGGCTCAAAGAATACGAAACCTGACGCTCTCTCCCGTCTGTTCGAGAAGTCTGAGTTGGAGCAGACAGAGACCATTCTCCCGGAGGGGAGAGTGGTTGGTGCCCTCGTGTGGGGAATCGAACAGCGGGTGAGAGAGGCCGGCCGGGAGGGGGAAGTTCCGGAGGGGTGTCCAGCGGGTCGTCTATGGGTTCCTGAGCGTTTACGTTCCGATGTCATCCGGTGGGGTCACGAATCCAAATTTGTCGGCCATCCAGGAATTCGGAGAACGTTGGCTGCCGTCCGTCAATGTTTTTGGTGGTCTTCTATGACCACGGACGTCAAACAGTTTGTATTAGCCTGTTCAGTCTGTGCTCGTAATTAAGCATCTAATTTACCTCCCGCTGGTCTGCTTAAATCTTTGCCCGTGCCCTCCCGCCCCTGGTCTCATATAGCCCTTGATTTTGTCACCGGCTTACCGGCTTTTAATGGTAACACTGTTATTCTGACTGTCGTGGATCGCTTTTCCAAGGTGGTTCATTTTATTCCCTTACCCAAGCTTCCTTCTGCCAAAGAGATGGCTCAGGTTTTGATCAATCACGTCTTTCGGTTACACGGTATTCCGACTGATGTAGTGTCAGATAGGGGTCCTCAGTTCGTCTCTCGTTTTTGGCAGGAGTTTTGTAGACAGATTGGTGCCACGGCCAGCTTGTCTTCTGGTTATCATCCGCAGACCAATGGGCAATGTGAACGGGCTAATCAGGATCTCGGTAGAATGCTTCGCTGTCTGTCGTCACAATATCCGAATTCCTGGTGCGAGCAGCTTCCGTGGGTCAAGTATTCTTATAATTCTCTTCCCGTTGCGTCTACTAATATGTCCCCGTTTGAACTATCCATTAGTTATCAACCTCCCCTTTTTCCATCACAGGAGCCCGAGGCAGCGGTTCCGTCTGCGTTCGCTTTCGTGTGCAGGTGCAGACGCACTTGGAGGAGAGCTAAGACTCTTTTATTATCTAATTCCAGACGAACCAAAGCTGCAGCTGACCGTCATTGGCGGCCTCCACCCCGTTACGTTTGTGGTCAAAAGGTATGGCTTTCTACCAAGGATCTGTCTCTCCGTGAGCCTTCTCGTAAGCTGGCTCCGCGATTCATTGGGCCATACAGTATTTCTAAGGTCATTAATCCGGTGACGGTAAAGCTTAAGTTACCCCTTTCTCTTGGTCGGGTTCACCCTGTTTTTCATGTATCCAAGGTTAAACCTGTGATATTTGCACGTAATAATCCTCCCGTCTCTGCCCCTAAACCCCCCGCCCCTCGTCTAGTGGATGGTGCCCCTGTCTATACAGTTAAGAGGTTACTAGACTCTCGCCGCAGGGGCAGAGGTTTTCAGTATCTAGTGGATTGGGAAGGGTACAGTCCGGATGAGAGGTGCTGGGTTCCGGCTCGGGATATACTGGATCCTGGTCTGATCGAGGACCTCCGTCGGCGACAGGGTGAGTCTCCCGGTCCGTCTGGTGCCGGTCTTGGGGGGGAGGTTACTGTCATGACTTCTGGGTGATCGATGGTTGTGTGTGGGATATGTGTTTGTTTATTTACCTGTGGTGACGGTTCCTCATGTGTTCACTAGCCCCGCCCGCTCGTTTTGGTAATTGTTCACCCGTGGTGTCTTGTTTACATTTCCATTTATATTGCACGCCGTCTTGTCTCTCGTTGCGCGCTCATTGTTTCGGTCACAGTCTTGCTGCCTTGCCTTGTCCTGTCGGAAGTTTCTGTGCTTTCTCTCTAGTTTACCCCAGGTTTGGGTTTCGGCATCCGGAGGCTCGTCTTCGTCCGGAGTTTACTCGCCTGCGGATTATGAACTCTATTGGACTCTGACTGTTTCTCGGTACAGCTGATTCGCTTCGTTATTAGGTGGTACACCAGCTGCTTCCATTTTTTATTGGCTATCACCTTCACCCGTGTGTGGATCTCCAGGTTTTGAACACTGTGGATCAGTGGCGAACCGTGAGTACTTCAGCTGGGCCTTCAAAATATGAAATGAAGTGCAAATGCCTCTCCATGCGCAATTACGCATGGCGCAATAAATGAAAGTCACAAATTTAATGGATAGGTTCTACTTACTACACCGCCTTAATTCTTAAAAACAGGAAAATGGAGACAAGTGAGCATGGGGGAAAAAACACCAAAATAAATTGAGAGTAGTTTGTTTTTCATAAATTTAAAAATTCAGAATATAATACTAGGCTATTCGTATTTCGTTAAATCATACAGTGAACGTGTAAAAATTCTGAGCACGCAAAGTTAAATTACAGAATAGGCATCGTTTGCCTTTAAATGCAGTTTTAAAGTTTAAAATTACTTTAATCTAACTGATAAACACAAATACAGACTCTGCTGCTCTGTAAATTTGCATTTCATTTTTGTTTTTTGTAAATATATATTTAGCTGTAGGATAGCTTGTTAGTCTTTTTTCATAAGGGGAAATATAGCACCCTGCGTTCTCAGTGCACCTCCTTGTGGCTTATAACTGTTATATTTTGCGGGCTCGCAAAATCCCTAGCCCGAGCCCCGGTGAATGTTTTTGCATTCTCTGAGATTTAGTTAGGTAATTATATTGTATGTAATTCGGCGTCGCCTGCAGTCATTACTATCCTCAAGTAAAACTGTCAGGAAGTGAAAGTATAATTAAACCCATTATTTTTCTCGTGTTCACGTCTGATATGCGCAGCGCAGCTGCACGCGCATCTCTCGGCTGTGCTCTTCACGAGTACCCGCTTAAGTAATTTCGTTTTTACCTCAGCCCTATCAAACTAGCCACAACGTCAATCACGTTTTCTGCCATTTACCTCAACCACTCTCACCGCAGAGATTCGGGCCATTAGACGGTCTATGATTAGGACTTCTTCTTCTTTGGTGTTTTACGGCAGCTCGCATCCAGCTTGTTGCATGATTAGGACTTCATGAAGGCTTACAATGCTTTGTTTTTTACCCGCCCACTTGAAATCAAAGCGTGATTGGTCGATTTGCCCGTCACTCTCCACACCAAAACACATAGCATGGCCTTCCTTGGGATTCTTGAAGTCCTAACCAATGAATGTTACCGGGCCTTAATAGAGACAGACGATTCTGATTGGATATGAACCTGACAGTAAGCTTAACGTTAGAACATAGATGAGAGAAAATATATTACATGTATTAAATTAAATTAAATATAAATTTAAACATGTAAAAACATATTTTTATTGAATACTTTATTATTTATTAGTATTATTATAAAAAATATTTTTATTAATTTTTTTAGGCCTTCTCTGAAGGCGTAGAAGGCCCTGAAGGTTCCCCACTGCTGTGGATTATATGAACTTGAACTCTATTGAACTCTGATTGTTTCTTGGAACAGCTGGTTAGCTTCATTATTAGGCGGTACACCAGCTACTTCCAGGTTGCATCGGCTACATCTGCATCCGCAGTGGATTTATCTGTACTACAGGCTCACTCTCTCCTACTGTCGCGTGTGCTTCATACCGGCAGTAGTGATTCCATCCAGAGTCGAGGGTCCATGAGTCGAGGGTGATCGTCATGTGTGGTCTCTTTGAACATTGACTTTTGCTCTGCACTATCTATCCCATTTTCTAAAAAAACATTGTGAACTTGCTATTGACTCCGAGACTTTCTGTGACACAATGAAACCAACTATACTGCAGCCAACACGATGACCTGTTATATTAAACAGTTCCAAACAGCAAAATTGATGAATCATCCAAAGTCATTTTCCAGTCAAATTACATGGTTGAACCCTGGGTTATTTTCGGTCTAAGCCCCACTTTTAACCCTGGGTTAAGGATTATTTTACACTTGAAATTAAGATGAGGGGGTTATATCTGAAATTTACCCAGGGTCATGAAACCCTGCTCTGAAACAGGATTAGCACCATTTTTGCAGGGTTATCCTGGCAGTATGGTGCCAAATGCATGCAGTGCGAAACAAAGCAGGGTTAGAAGTTTATTATGACTTGATGCTTAGCATTATTTAAAGCGGCAGCACGCTATTTTCATTGGTCAGTTTGACATCGCTTTTTATCCAATCATGACTGTTGACACTGCAAATATGCACATGAATGAATGCACAGTGTCAAACCTTATGAATACCCAGGGTTATATCTTAACCCCTGGTTAAGTATGAACCCTGTGAAACTTGAAACAGATAACCCAGGAAGCCGTTAACCTAGGGTTTAGAATAACCTGCAGTTAACTTTTTCCATTGTGAAAAGCCTTAGAGATACTAGTCTCCAGACTTCAAATAATATTTAATAAAACAACTCATAAGGTGCATATATATATATATATATATATATAAAATGACAGTTTCTCATCAACAGCCTAATAAAGTTTGTAAAAACAAAAGATTTAACATTCTCACTATACTCCCCATAACTTTGCTTCTGATCTGTTCAATTCCATCCTTACTCATATAGACAGTTTCAGCCGTAATAAAATAAACAAACGGCTTTCGTGGAACACACATAACTTTCATTAAACTCTGCTAAGAATCAATAACAACCAAGTTCTTTTAGAGTACCGTAATTCCTCAAATAAAGACTGGGGCCTTTATTTACCTAAACTGCCGAAGGTAACAGGCTTTTATTTGAAGCAGGCTTAGAGTAGGGATGGGCATTCGATTAAGTTTTCTTTGTCGATCGTCGGGAGAATTAACGATCGACTATCGATTAATCATTAATATTTTTATAATAAAATTTGTTATTTAACTTTTATACTTAAAAAATGCAATGAATACAAATATACAGCGTGTTTTTCCTCGATGAGACCTTTATTACAAGATCAACTTGTGGCAGACAGTTAAACTATGTTTCAAACATATATGTGCGTGCATGTGCGGTGCTCTAAAGCAGCAGAACCTGCAGCTGCGAGCCAGAGTTCTTAAACAGAGACCTCATTATTAGTTCCAAATTAAAAAAAAAACAGATTCATGTTTAACATTAAATTAAACAAAAAACATAATACTTAGATCTGAAAGGTTTTGTCAAAATGTAACTCAAAATTATTCAAGCCAGAAGAAAGTGCAAGATATTAGCCTTCCTAACATTTGGCTATAACAATTTAGGCTACTTAAAGCCTCGTGAAAAATAACTAACTTTAGTAACTCGCATAAAACTTCTGCACCAGTCTACTGATTTTTTTTGAGAAATAAAAGCATGTTTTGGGGTCAGACGGGACCGCAACCCATGGTGACCGTCAGTCCAGCCGCCGCCGAAAACAGCCGCTCCTAGGAGACTGACCGGGATGCACAGGTACCTCAGCGCTAACTTATTCCGCATACAGAGTATGTGTGAAACAGCGTGCGTTTTGTGAGCCCCATTTACCATTGTATAATTATACTAACATAGTCTTTTAGTTTTTATTTGTTGTAAAACAACAGTAGACATTTACTATGGTCTCCAACTCCACAATATACCATAACCATGGTATTTGTAGTAAAATTGCGGAAATACAAATCGTTTTTAATCTGCAAAAAAAAAAAAAAAAAACATTTTCACAATGATAAAATCATGGCTAATTTTCCTTAATGTTAATGTGATGTGATGATATTTATTTGCCATATGAAACGTGCCGTTATATGAATACTTTTGTATAATATTCAAATTATATGCGGAATAATGTGCATCTTTGAATAACTGTAGGAATACAGTTGCTTATTTTTGTCATAAAGTTTTGAGAAATAATAATATTGTGAGGATTTATTTCCATATGAGACGCTTTTTGTCGTTGAATACTCTCGTTTATTATTTGGAAATCATATACATACATAGTAGGAAATATATAATGTGGAAGGGTAGACTTGCAAAGTTACTCTGCTTATTTTTATTTATGATATATGTGGAGATAAATAAAGCATTGCAAAACTGCTGATTTGATCCATTCAGATCCTGACCACCAGGCTAGAGATTTTAAACATCCTTAATACACACTTACGAGTCTGTCAAATAATATCTAAAATATATTGTTTTGTAAAAAAAATGATGCTTTGTTCTATTGTTTATGCGGAAAAGTGTTCACAGAAAGTGTCAATCACATGAACGTTTTATATGCAGAATAAGCGGTCAGCAGCGCACTGCAACGAGTGCTTGACGGATTCGCCGCACACATACGCAAACGCACTGCATACGGAGTATTTGTGAAACAGGAGTAAAATAAAAAAATGCATTTGATTAATTGATAACAAATTACGAAATCGACGAAATTCTTAACAATCAATTATCGATCGTCGATTAATTATGCCCATCCCTAGCTTAGAGACAGGCCTTTATTTGAAATTCCATCTGTTTGATAAATAATTGTTTTAAATTAGCTGTTAAATTAAAAGTGATAGCGTTCTAGTCAGGGCCTGAAATTAACACCCGACCACGCGCCAAATGCGAGTGGATTTTGCAATTGGCCGGTTACACTGTCAATCTACCAGCCACATTGGCGGGTAGCCACCGCGAATCAGCGGGTCAATGTATAAACAACTCACTCCTGACGTTTTCAACTAACCCGCCCGCAATTGTTTAAAATAGTTTTTAAACCCGACCGACCGGCCCGAATATCATTAAAATATTTTTGGACGACTCTTATCAACCCGCGCATATCACTTATGCAAATTGAGTGATTGAGAGGATGCGACTGCTGTTTCGCAACGTTCATGCGATTGGAAAGAAGATGTGGCACTTCTCTGACTACGTTTGGATGTGCGAGTAAGTATTAAACTGTTGTTGAGATGGGATGAGAATGCAATAGTGATATAGGCTACAGTACAATCGCAGTTGCACAGATGTGTAGTGCTGTGACGGATCAGAACTCTTAACTTTAGAGAGAGTTACGCTACTGTGTCTTATACTGTAGTACATTAACATCCATTTTGCGAATAGAGTAAGGAAAAACAACGTACGTGGGGCGTTTATGTGCGCAGTTTGTGCCCCCTGCGTCTCTGTGTGCGCGTGCAGGTTTAAGGGCACTCAATTGGGCACATCGGAGAGACGCGTTCCTAAATGCAAGCGTACATAAAATCTTTCTGCTCTTGACAGGGCACATAAACAAAATGATCTCAACAGTATTCTTTTCCTAATAAAACATTTCTTTATGTCTTAAGTGTATGTAGAGAGAGTCAAAAACCAGTCTGTGCTGGCCTTAAAGAGACAGTAACATCAATTTATCTACTTAAGTCTGTGTCATTAAGACAAAGAGAAAATCACTTTTGTAGCTCTAAAAAATAATTATATTTAATTCATATAATAAAGACAGCGTTATCATTCACTATTTAAAAAAACAAACAAAAAAAAACTGGCTGGTAAAAAGTCTCTGTGGCAGGTGGATTTCTAAATCCACCTCCCACAGTGGCTGGTGGTCAAAAAAAGTTAACTTCAGGCCCTGGTTCTAGTGGATAGAGATCATTCATTTATTAACCGTAAAAAAAATTTCAAGGTTGTTGAAAAGTCCATCACTAGCTACTGCCATCTATTTGCAACTGTGCATTATGATGAACTTGAATGCATTTAGGAAATAACACCGCACTCACATTGTCCAAAACCATGCCCCAG
Source organism: Misgurnus anguillicaudatus (assembly GCF_027580225.2). NCBI lineage: Eukaryota > Metazoa > Chordata > Actinopteri > Cypriniformes > Cobitidae > Misgurnus > Misgurnus anguillicaudatus. The sequence continues at coordinate 20,074,979 of NC_073357.2, read as the reverse complement.
CGCGATGGTCCCCCCTCCCTAATCCATTCATGCACTCACACTGTACTTTTATCAATCTGAGCACGGGCGAGCTTTCGTCATTAGAATGCATTTGTTTTGAGCAAAGCAGGATGTAAAGCACTCTCCTTACGGCTCGACCCGCCCCCCTTGAAGGTCAAGTAAATTTGATTTGATTTTCTTTGAAGTGCCAGAGAACAATTTGTTGTTTTATTAAACAAACTAAACAGCCCTCAAGTAATATGTTATTTATCTTATTTCCACGATGGCACGATTCTGTCTGTGTTTGCGCGTTTACAATTATCCAATTGAGTGCGCACATTTATATTTTACTGTTTGGCTTAATTTACTGCGCATGCTCTCTCTCTGGGCAGTGCGCGCCTCTCTCTCCCATAACTGGTGATGGTGTTTTCAAAGTCCGCCTCCGTATACTTTATTTGCGTAAACATCATCAGTCACAGATGTTACTGACAGAGAAGACGACTAATCGAGTTTATCATGACTTTCCAACACACACACGTGCATTCTCTCCCTCTCTCATGCTATATATGCCCGCGCCGCGCACGTGTTTTGTAGTAACTCTGTGTAACAGTAACATTGTATGCTGTCATATTTCTGAATTTGTGAATGACGCGAATCTGGCGGCGCAATTGCCGCGAAAACACACGCTTTTCCCTTTAAACACGTCTTCGCGCAAGTTGAAAATATGCAGCTCAAGCGAAAAAACTCAGAGCAGCTTCAAGAACGCGCACGCAGGATCTTTTGACATTGTAGAGGTGTGTGTGTGTGTGTGTGTGTCTGAGAGAGAGAGAGAGAGAGAGAGGGGTAAGAATGGTGCCCACGAAAACTTCATAGAAGACTAAAGTATGTATGTCACTCATCTAATTATTACAGTATTTTAACTGGATAACACTGGATATAACTCATTGTATAGTTTAGTAAAATGATGTATTTTGATTACACAAATCAAACCTAACTATATGATTGTTTTACTAGCTGCTGCTGACCAGCATAGGGAATCTCTATGGCTAATTTCTCAGACATGTTGTTGTTACAGTACTGTGTGTTGCACCTTTTCTTGTTAAATGAGTCTTTTGGGGTAGCATATTATGCCTAGAATTATTCAAGGGGGGTTGATTTTTTTCACTGTCTTCAAAGTTTGATCAATTGTGCATAATGACATGTGCAACAAATCAGTGGCGAACCGTGAGTACTTCAGCTAGGCCTTCAAAATATGCAATGAAGTGCAAATGCCTCTCCATGCGCAATTACGCATGGCGCAATAAATGAAAGTCACAAATTTAATGGATAGGTTCTACTTACTACACCGCCTTAATTCTTAAAAACAGGAAAATGGAGACAAGTGAGCATGGGGGAAAAAACACCAAAATAAATTGAGAGTAGTTTGTTTTTCATAAATTTTAAAATTCAGAATATAATACTAGGCTATTCGTATTTCGTTAAATCATACAGTGAACGTGTAAAAATTCTGAGCACGCAAAGTTCAATTACAGAATAGGCATCGTTTGCCTTTAAATGCAGTTTTAAAGTTTAAAATTACTTTAATCTAACTGATAAACACAAATACAGACTCTGCTGCTCTGTAAATTTGCATTTAATTTTTGTTTTTTGTAAATATATATTTAGCTGTGGGATAGCTTGTTAGTCTTTTTTCATAAGGGGAAATATAGCACCCTGCGTTCTCAGTGCACCTCCTTGTGGCTTATAACTGTTATATTTTGCGAGCTCGCAAAATCCCTAGCCCGAGCCCCGGTGAATGTTTTTGCATTCTCTGAGATTTAGTTAGGTAATTATATTGTATGTAATTCGGCGTCGCCTGCAGTCATTACTATCCTCAAGTAAAACTGTCAGGAAGTGAAAGTATAATTAAACCCATTATTTTTCTCGTGTTCACGTCTGATATGCGCAGCACAGCTGCACGCGCATCTCTCGGCTGTGCTCTTCACGAGTACCCGCTTAAGTAATTTCGTTTTTACCTCAGCCCTATCAAACTAGCCACAACGTCAATCACGTTTTCTGCCATTTACCTCAACCACTCTCACCGCAGAGATTCGGGCCATTAGACGGTCTATGATTAGGACTTCTTCTTCTTTGGTGTTTTACGGCAGCTCGCATCCAGCTTGTTGCATGATTAGGACTTCATGAAGGCTTACAATGCTTTGTTTTTTACCCGCCCACTTGAAATCAAAGCGTGATTGGTCGATTTGCCCGTCACTCTCCACACCAAAACACATAGCTTGGCCTTCCTTGGGATTCTTGAAGTCCTAACCAATGAATGAGCCAGTTTACCGGGCCTTAATAGAGACAGACGATTCTGATTGGATATGAACCTGACAGTAAGCTTAACGTTAGAACATAGATGAGAGAAAATATATTACATGTATTAAATTAAATTAAATATAAATTTAAACATGTAAAAACATATTTTTATTGAATACTTTATTATTTATTAGTATTATTATAAAAAATATTTTAATTAATTTTTTTAGGCCTTCTCTGAAGGCGTAGAAGGCCCTGAAGGTTCCCCACTGCAACAAATGGATATAGGGTGTCAAACTCATAGACTTGCATCATTTAAGACGCTCTTTTTAAAATATTTTGGGTCAACCTCTGACACAGATTTAAAGCTGAAACTTATCAAATCCTATCAGAAGTCCAGAATGTCATTGAATCACACCAGTGGCTTTGCTGTCATCAGTATTAAACATGTTACCCCTCAAAGTACCCCTCCCCACAGAGCTCCCACATAACAAATCACAATGTAACCCCTGTATATACATACCCAACCAACCCCCGCAAAAGATGTAAACCTAGGGGAAACACTGTAATATATACAATGTTAACTACAAAACCGGCTGCCTAACCTTGCTTTACATAGTGGTGATTTATGTTCACCATCTCCCCGTGTTATTTTTGATGATGTATTTGTTTCAGAGGTCATTTTAGCCTCTAGTCAAATCATTAAACAAACAGAAACTGTAAGCAAGTTCCGACCAGACGTATAACCGCAAAAACGTACGTGCGTCAGATGAAACCGGCTATACTTGGAAAAATATTTTAGTCCCTCTGAGTCTCTCCAACCTGGGCTTAAAACTTTGGAGAGCTGACCAAGTGTGATATGTCCCAAACAAAAGACACAAAGTGCATGCATGCCTTAGGATAAATAGCGGGGAGATGGTAGCATCCCGTAAATGCCATTTTTTACCATAAAATTTGTTTACTTTTAACATACACACAGTTTTCCTAAAAGACTCTCAGACAAGCAGCTTCCTGAAGAAAAAAGCTTGTGATATTTAATACAGATGCCTTTTATGGTCTCAGTGGCCTGGCTCGCTACATCACTTGACCCTTTGTAAGCTTATAATTAGGCATGATTTCACACATTTCTGATATTAATGCTTTAAAAGAATTTTCATAGCTTAAACACCATGATTTACTGTTGTGTTATCTTGAGAGGGAACTGATATATCTTCCTACAGGGTAATTTTATGATGTTGATGTTTCTGTTTCTTTACTTCTGAAGTCACATTTTGAAAGATTTGTAGGTGGTTTCCTGGACAGGGCTTATCCTAGGAGATGGTCCTCGCTGCGGAGCGCGGCATCCGGGGGGCGGGGTTGGATCTAGATCCAACTCCTCCCACTTTATATACTTTGTTCCGCCAAATGAACCAGTATATTTGCGTTGTTGCAGCCCGCAATTAGTTGCAACCTGTGGTCGCCAACATTTGTTCTTATCAATTTAAAGTGTACGTTTGATTAATAATATAGTCGAGAAAGATTCATAATTTAGAAAGTATCACAGTTAGGTGTAAGGGGATGTAAGGGACACGTTCTCGACAGTGTGATATCACTGAAGGGATTTATTTGTACATTATCCCACTTATAACACAGCTATTCCTATACGAGTAAATATAAAAAAAAATTTATTTGATTATTAGCAAATAAAAAAAAGGTAAGCCATCTACGAGGGAAACCTGTTTCCTAATGGCTGTAAGCAAGATGCGTTAAAACAAGTTCAACGTGTGAGGATTGGAGACATGGAGCAAGAGAACCCAAGCGCAGACGACATCGGGAGTGTCGTCTCATGCCACACTAAACAAGGCATGGCCTCCACATGAAAGAGCCCTGACACAACGTCCATACAAGATAAACATTCATTTTATTCATTTCTAAATAACATGCCATAACCTTTAATAATTATGCATATTTATACTGTACCCATTCATAGGTCTTAAACTGCATGTGGTAAGATTACTCGTAGTAGGCTTACCCGAAATGTTTTACTCCAAAACATTATAGCAAAAAACTTACATTTCACCCTAAAGGCACTACTTTTATTGTAGTCATAAGTAAAGTTCGTTTTTATGTCAAAAGAACTTAATTTAGTTACGACTTAATGCGGAAATTGTAACGCAGCAACACGTGTATGACATGTCTTGTGGTAAAACTGCCAACCAATGGGATATCTGGATCCAGCTCCGCCCCTGGGTCTGGATCCGGCCCCGCCCCCTGGATGTCGTGTTCTGCAGTGAGGCGCTACTGTATCCTAGTCCCAGACTAAAATGCATGTTTGAGCTGCCTTTATTTAAAAACACCTTGCACTGACACATCTTAACCCTCTGGGGTCCAACCATTTTAGGACACTGGCAGAGGTTCTGACATGTTCTTACATTTGGTCTTTTTTCAGTTAGTAAATGATGTTTATGTGTGGTTAATAAAAAAAATAAAAGTTGCTGAAATAAGGCCAAGGCTGAATCCGAAATCGCATACTTACTGTGGAGGTACTGAATTTCACTGGGTACCTACTTAACGTGCGTTAAGGCAGTACCTACGTTCGCGTTAGTATGGACAGCATCCACCATTTTGACGTTATCATGCGACCTATGACGTAGTAGACTTGTTCAAGCTCATGCGGAACCACAAGAACCGACAGGAGATTGACATCTCAATACCGCGAGAGCGACTCGAAATCAGACTTCTCTGTGTGATTTCTGGAATTGCTCTCACTGTACTTTGATGTCATCCACCTGTTGGTTCTTGCAGAGGTGGATGAACTCGAGCAAACCTAATAACAGGCATGAAAACGTATGCGTGTGTTTGAGGGACAGGTGCACTAACACCTGATTGCTCTACTCTACTCAACTACGGTCTCTGTCAGTGTTACAAATATATTACACATTAGTTTGTAGTGGACAAAAATAAGTAAAACAAGCAGATTGTGATTTAATATCTATTGCTGTGCTTGAATACAAACTTTGTTATGATTTTAGTGAAGCAATCTCTGGTATTTATTTAAAACAACAGGAAACATGACTAAAAAAATGAATGAATAAAACCACCACAATAAATGAAAACGTATAGAAGTGAATACCATATGAAACAAACCTTTATTCAAATGTATTTTTCTAACAAACCATCACATATTTACTTTGTGGTATATCCTGGCCGGTCTGCGTTAAGTCAGGGTACTGGAACAGCCCTGTGTAACGTATCGAAATCACCCGATTGGCTGGTCTCCGGTCGATTGCTTTGCTTTCCCGTGGCATCATGGGAAAGCTGGGATAGAAGTGTCCAACCGATGCATGCTTCAGAATCTGGGCGGCTTGGTAGGGCATCCGGGGATTTTTCGCCTACTGATTTTATGGATACTGAGGATTCGGACATACTACTCTGTTTCCCCTACTATATTTTCAGTAAGTAGGCGGTTTCGGACGATAGTTAAGTACATGTGCCTCTAAATCTCGCGAGAAATAGTCTAAAATCCCGGTAATTCTCGCATACTCTTTTACGTATACTGAGGTTTCGGACATACTACTCGTTCGCCTACTGCTTTTTGCATACTATATAGCAGGGCAGTGTGCGGTTTCGGATTCAGCCCAAGTAACACATACCTGTACTAAACATTTTTCACCAACAAAAAAGTACTGGATCTTGTAGAGTTGGGAATTTGCTACAAAAGATGTAAAAACCATTTTACCATCTCATTCACATGAAACAGTATATTGATTTAACTTTTGTAAGACACTTTTTGACAAAATGTTTTGCAGTTTAATAACAAATAGTCTACAATGAAATCTAAATAATAAGTATCAAATGTACATTTTGTTCACCTACATTTTAGCAGACAGCTTTGTGTCAGTTTGAAAAACAGTTCCTGAAGATACAAGTGAATTTCACATGACTGGCATTTCCAAAGTCTTTATACAAGCAACATGAAGAAATGTATCGGTTACGGATGTAACCCTTGTTCCCTGAAGGAAGGGAACGGAGACGTCACGTTGTGACCGACGAATTGGGAACCGCTTTGCGGAGACCTGTCTGCTTCAAGAAACTATTAAAACGGCAATGAACTTGGCATGCAGATATTTGCATCTGCCCCGTAGTTCAGGCATTTAACGAGAGGCAGGTGCAGTTATCAAATCAGCTTTATCGCTGAGAAAGCCGAGCATCCAGTGCCCGGCCAGTATCAGCAATGGAACAGCAACCTGTGGCGATGGGACATAACGTCTCCGTTCCCTTCTTTCAGTGAACGAGGGTTACATCCGTAACCAAGATGTTCCCTTTCAGCTCGTCACTACGACGTCACGGCGTGACCGACGAATTGGGAATCCCTACCAAAGCGCCACTGGAGCTGAGTCAGCTGACCCTTCCAGCACCTGCAGAAAACCTTCTGACTTCAATCTTAAGAGGCTGAACCTGGGCTTCACTGCAGAGAGGCCGGTCACTAATAGTTCCTTAGACCACGATAGTGAACTAGCAACTGGGAAGCAAATCCTGCCTGGGCGGAACTACTCTGCGCAGCCAACCCTAGAAGAGATATACCACTGAGTGGCAGTGACAGCCAATAGGTTTACGATATAAATTCTCTAAATATTATCTATACTAGAGAGACGCAGGGTGGGCTCTGCTAAGGGAAAATGCGGTAGATTGGCTCCACAGAAAATACACGCATAAGAAACCTCAAGGGGCCGGTATACGGGGGCCTAGCCAAACACAGGTTTTCAGGAATGCAGCCAGTGATAGGCTGAGTGCTGATGCTCCGCAACATCAGCCCTCAAGGCAGTGGAGGAGAACAAAAAGAGTTTTTGTGACGTTTGTGCACTAATGGTTTTCCATAGTGGTGCAGACGTGCAGCACCAAAACAGAGGCTACCAGCCGACACACGAGCCAACCTTCGGTGTTCTCACTGGCTTAAAGAAAGAACCCGAGAGGATACCAGCTAGATACGAACACTATAGAATCTAGTGAAAGTATTAGGTGTCGCCCAGCCAGCAGCTCTACAAATGTCTGTTAGCGAGGAACCACAAGCCAATGCCCGAGTCAAGATGATGCCACACTTTTTGTAGAGTGGGCTCTCAACCCAAAGGGGCATGGAACGCTCTGCCTTTCATAAGCAAGGGCGATTGTGTCTACAATCTAATGAGACATCCTCTATTTGGTGACAGCTTTCCCTTTCTGCTGACCACCGTAACAGACAAAGAGCTGCTCTGAAGTCCTAAGCTTTGAGTTCGGTCCACATATACCCATTGTGCACGTACAGGACATAACAAAGCCATGACTGGGTCTACCTCCTCCACAGCAGCGCTTGCAAGTTCACCACCTGATCTTTGAAAGGAGTGGTGGGAACTTTGGGCACGTAGCCGGGCCTGGGTGTCAATGCTATGCTGGATTCATCAGGCCCAAACTGAAGGCACGAGGTGTTGACCAAAAATGCATGAATGTCCCCTATCCTTTTAACAGAAGCCAATGCAAGGAGAGTTAATGTTTCATAGAAAGAAACTTAATACTCGCAGAGTGCAGTAGCTCAAATAGAACGTCCTGTAAGGCTTTCAGCACCATGGATAGGTCCCAGGGAGAAATAGAGGGATGGCGCGAAGGATTCAGCCTACGCGCACCTCTTAAAACCTAATAACCAGATCGTGCTGACACACTGATCTACCGTTTATCGGCGCGTGGTGAGCGGATATCGCCGCAATATCTACTTTAACAGTAGAAGGTGACAGCCTTTTCTCCAAACGATGCTGGAGATGTAACAGCACGACTCTGATGGGGCATTCTCGGGGGTCTTCTCGTTGAGAAGTAAACCAGACAACAAACAGGTTCCATTTAAGCGCGTAAGCCTGTCTCGTAGACTGTGCTTGCGCTGCAGAAATAGTGTTAGATACTGCTTGCAGTAAATCACTTAGAACCTCCTTGTTCCGCCCAGTGACCACACATGGAGGTTCCAAAGATAGGGACGAGGGTGCCATAATGTGCCCCCTTTTTGAGAAAGGTTCTTCCTTGGAGGGGCTGTAGCGAGGAGCGTATGTTCTGGAAACCAGGTCCTGGTTTTCCAGTATGGCACAACTAAGTGTAACAGATGGCTCGGAGTCAGATCGAGGCCATTTGGCGTCTGGATCGTAACAGCCCTAAAATTGTGATAATTAGATAACCCTGTCTCCCTTTGTGACAATCGTCGAGATCTCTATCACCTATCAAGGTTGTAAAATGGGTGACAATTAAAACAAATGCAGTCGTCAAAGGAGATTCAAAGGAATTCCATCAGAGAAACCTGAGAGCCGATCGAATGACAATTGCCAGAGACACAGCAGGGGGCACAGACTATGTCTCTGCTGATTCCACGTTTAAAGATCACAATGAGCTGTTTAAATGTATAGATATTTTATATTCCTTTACTGCATAATGGTGTATATGTGATGTAAATGTTTGTTAACACTTTAGTTAAGTTTTGTTCACTGTAGCATGGTTCATGTCTTAGGTATGAAATTATTATGCAATGTGATCTTAAACCCATGTCTTGTCTAGTATCAAATTAATCTACCTTTTATTTCCTAATCATTGCTATGTATCATATTACCATAAGCAGCATTGATTTCATTTAATATTGATTTGAAGAGTTATGAAAACAAACTTTTATCATTATGCAATTACGCAAATGTGATGTCTGAAAGAACAAAGACTTGTTTCCTGCGCGATCGAACACTTCGCACATTGGTCATTCACCTAAAATGGGCTGGGCGCGTGAAAGGTCAAAAAGGCCTATCGCCCAATTAATCATCGCTCAGGAGCGCTCAGTCGCTCAGTTACTCAGGTTACCCGTCAGCGGAGTTTGGAAACTCGCTGAGACTCACCCAGAGTCTCTCGGATTCAGCATCTTTTCACTGAGCCCTGTCTCACTCTTGGACAGTTTCCTAGCTTTGCACTAGAGTTTGGAAAACTATGCGGACCAATACGCCCTACGAAACAACTTAACGGACTCCGTCATCTTACGAAGACACCTGGATTCTCTCTCTCCCTCCCTGCTCGCACCGCGCACATCAGAAACTTCGCACCGCATCACAAAGAGCCAAATGCAAGTATACGCTTGTTTTACTCGCTGATGTTTAAGCTTTACCCCTTATGAAAATTAAGGCGATCCTTAGAGATTTTCCGATAGTTTGTGCAGATGTTAAGCAGCAGTGCTATTGCCAATCTTTTACTCTCACTCTAGCTTTTTCAATCTTTTCTTTCTCATCTATGTTTTATGTTTTTGTATGTGTGTATGTTTAGTTAGTCGTTGTGTGTACTTCGTTTTGTAGTTTATAAACCGGTTTTGCATTTTCACAATTGAATTGTTTCTGTGTTCAACGCTCATGAAATTAAAGTCACTATTTCTGCCTTTTGATCCAGCTACAAGCTGCGAGTAGCACTGTATATCAGTGAGAAGGTTAATTTTGAAGGCCATGAAAGTAACATTTCATAGACGTTAATATACGATTATGGATATATGTTTTCGAGGGACGAACATATTAATTAATTGTTATTATTAATTCTGCTACGCCAGGTAAAACCTGATAAATTTGTATAGTCAATTACAGTTAATTATACATAATATTCCCTTTTGAGCTAAAATCTAAGATTCCATTGGGAATCCCGTAGTGTTTCGGTCGGAGGTTCATAGTGTTTGAAATAGCGTTATTCCCCTCCTCCCGCTGAATCGCTACATTATAATGGTGGAGAAGGCGCGGGCAGATTAAACATTATTTTCTGAGCAAACCAGTTACAAGTCAAATGTGTTTTTGCATTGTATGAATGAAAAAGAACTATCAGCTATAACTGAAAATGTATTTTCCTGTATCATAGGTGTGATTGGCAAAGGACAAAAAAGCAGGAAAATATATGGCACACCTACCATGACGTGGCGACATACATACGCACGCATGCACTCTCACACACACACACACACACACACACACACACACACACACACACACACACATAAAATGAAATACAGTTCAAATATAATTTGAGCTCAAAATTGATAGATCTGAGTGGCCAATCGTCAATCTGCGTGGGCAAGTGCCACCCTGACCATTATATAGCCTTGCCACTGTATCAGACTGAACAAAATCAGTCACTTTGTGCATTTAAAGGTAAATATATCAGTGTGGTGCATTTTGAGAGTAAAAATAAGTGACTGGATCTATGAGGATTTTTATGTTTTTGTTAAAAAATTTGTTCCCTTTTAGTAAAATCTTTGGTTGCATATGGTAATAATAATAAGGCACACAAGCCACTTACACAACTTGATAAATAAGATTTGCCATTGGTCAAAACATGTTTAATGTTTATAGAATAATTAGTGGGGGCATTTAATACAGATTAATTATTGATTACAACATTTGAACACTGAATTTAAAGTGGATACTGTTACATTATACTTACTTAATTCAAATGTTGTGACTTTCTGGAAAGGCAGTCAAGTGCATTTGTCTTTTGGTTAGTTCTTTTTGCACAGTCGAGCTACGCGTTTCACACACACACACGCACACGGGCAAACCAGATCCATGAATGTGTTTGTTTGTCATTATATTATTCTGTAATCGCAAGATTCACAAACCATTAAGAGGAGCAAATACAGGCGTGTGTTCGTCAGGATGACGTTGGATCCGTTTCGCGCATATGCGTGCGTTTACGTAAGTGATTACAGAATAATAATGCAAGCAAACGTTTTGACACAAACGCAACTTTATATTGATATTGCGAGACAGCATTTCACCTCGACGAGAAATCTGATATTTACATTACTGGCATTAGCTGATTTGAAACGGACAGTTTTGTCAAAGCAGCAAACACCTGGCGGGTTCTCTTAATTTTGCTGTTTGTCTCTGCCTATTCCTTCTATCCATGACCAGCGCCACTGATTTAAGTCCTTTATACATAAGGTCATCTTACCTAGGCTAGGCTTCATTTACTTAATCTTTATCCTGCTGACAACATTAACTTGTTGTGACTTTTTCGCGGCCCCACGGCATCTGCAGCTGGATCTAAGCCGCACCTCAAAGACCCCTCCCTATTCTACTTCTGATTGGCTAGTTTGTTAGTTTGGTTGAGAGTGAAATATGTGTTTCTCTCATTCTATTTGTAGGCTAACGCATAATGCATTTTTTTTAATTCGCAGCCAACACCACACGCCGGAGATCCGACTGCAAGCTCTTTGGTGAGCTCTGCTTTTAATTAAGTTCCATCGTGACAAATAAACAAACTACTTGCGGAGTGATATGAGGTCATTTATAACGGTGCCTTGCAACCCCCCCCCCCCATACACACACAAAAAAAATGGATTTGCATGATTTACGAAAGCCTCATTTTCAGGTCGGAAAAGCCGGAATTCCCGATTTATCCGGAAGAATCACACCCCTGCTGTATCATTTTCAGGACGTAACAGACTCCCGCCCCTGTTATGTATAGTTAACTGCAGTCTTTAAGGTAACCGTATTAAATACCCTTTGATACGCTGCATTACCGTCTGATTCCGCCTAATAAAGAGTATAATTCTTTTATTTAGAGCGACGAGGTGGTCGAGTGAGTACTCCCATCTGCTAAGGCCTTTTTGTTAAATCTCCAGGAAATGATTTACACTTAGAGAAGCTGTCTATTTGTATGTTTCCATTTTTATTCACGTACGTGGATTTTTAAAATTGTAAGCACTGAGGGTAAGACTTTTTAATTTTAAAGGAGATGAAAACTTGATCAAGTATTTATAGTCACAACGTATGATAACACTTTTGGGAGTGTATGACAGGAGTCAAACTTGGATTTTTGACCTTACTTCGATAACTAGGTTATTCTACTACTTTGTAGTTTTATTTCCTGCATATCGAATGTTATGGTCTTAAATTATAAATAATAATTAATATTGCTGTAGCTTTATTAATTTATTATTTCTTTATTTAATTTTTATTTAATTTTGATTTATTTTATTTTTATTATATTTCATTTTTTGCTGTTCTCTCTCGCTCCTTACTTTCCTGTTCTCTTTTCTATTGTAGAGATTGTATTTTAATTAAGTTTAAATTTAATGCAGTTTGATTTATTTAAAATTTTAATTGAGTCAATTCTTTACTGTGAATAGAATTCAGCCCCATAAGTCCCATTCTCAGCGAATTCATTTATGTTTTTAACTGGTGCAATAGGATAAGCTCCTGTGCATCTCTTTAAAGCTAACACTTGATAGATGAATCAGAGGCTTCGCCAGCGGTGAGTTCTACAAGAGACCGGTCCCGCTGAACTGACTCGAGTGTGTTACAGTCGGGGTGCTGCACAAGCTCACTCCTTTAGCACCTTAGGCAGCAAGGCGCAGTGCGACCTCTGCCACCGGGCACTCCAATCGCTAACCGTGCCAGCTGACACACAAAAGCTCTAGCGGCAGTGCCAGTTGGTGGGTGACACCTTTGAGTGCGGCCCGACGGTGTGAAGGGTGTGACTGTTGAGCGGTCGAGGTGGGGAGGGCAAAAGGACCAGCACTCTTGGCTGCGTGCTCAGGGAAGCGCCTTGTCTCTGTGTTCCACCCTGGGTTGTCTTAACTAGTCAACGAGTGTTGGTGTAAAAGAGATGCACTTTTCTCCACTACTAGAGGCACCAGATCCCTCTCAGGTTGGGTCTAGCCCAGCCAATCTAGCTAAGCCACTCCCCTAGCTCGCATGACTCCATAGTGCCCTCTCCCTGAAAGGCCCCCATCAAATCTAGGGTAGAGAACCTGCTAAGCTGAAACAGGAAACCCCTTTTCCACCTCCTATCCTCTTCATTTTCCTAGCCTTAGGACTTCGTCTGTTGGCTGTGTCAATTCCCATTTTCAGTTTATTTTATTATTATTATTATTATTTTCTTTCTTCTCTTTCCCTTTCCTGTTTCATTTCATCCTCCTCATTCTTTATTTTGTTTGTTTTATTTTATTTTTATCATTATAATTAATTGATTTTAATTATTTGTATTCATTTTATTTTGGGCTGAAAGAGCAAAACTGCACAAACCATTAGGAGAATTCATTAGTAATACGCTTGATAAACCAAATGTCCAAGGCGACCTATAGGTTTTAACAAAGCGACAAATTACAAAAATGTTTCCCTTATTTCCCCACGCTGATTATCTGTGCTGCCGGAGAAAGGCCCTGATAATAAGCTCATAGCCCATATATATATATGAAGAGTTTGGTTCCAAAACGCGATAAACGCCATTTTTAAAAAAAATGAGTTACTGCCAAAATCAGTATTATATCAGGTCAGTAGTTAAAAGTAAATAATTAATTTTACGCAAAATCCAATACCCGCCGTGATATTCTGTCATCTTTTCTATCTTTTTTCCCAAAATGCGACAAACGCCACTCCTCCTTTTTTACAGAACGCAATAAATCCATTTCTGATATTACAGCGGACCATTCACGCAATGTAAACAAACATGGCGGCGCGCTGAGTACACGGAATCCTAATTTTCCTCATCTACTTTGTACTTCGTGATCAACAAACAAAACAAAATAATACTTTAATAGCATTGCCAAACCTGTGATGGTTTTCTGTGACGGGAAAGAAACGTAAGCCATCAACATCTAATAATTTCCGCGAGAGGCACTCGGTTGTTTGTTCTCCAGACAGCATCAAGCTTCTCATGCTAAAACATTGTGTTCTTAATATAACAAAGTAAGTGTTTTGGTTAATGCCATTAATGTTTATTTTTTAATCATTGTATACCACTAGTCAACTAAATAAATATAAAATGGTAAAGATGAATGCACATTTATACATTGATTTAATAGATTTATAGCATTTTGAAATAAAAAACTGTCATGGATTTATTGCATTTTGTGGAAAAAAGAATTAGTTTTTATAATAAATCTTTGAAAATCAAGTTATGGATTTGAATTTTTTATGTTTTTATAACCTAAAGATGCTATCTGAAAGTTTGTAACAGAAAATAGTGGTTTTCATCTTGTCACTTTCTTGGTATAGAAAACACGTTTTTACAGAAATTTGTCAAAATGGATTTATTGCGTTTTGGAACCAAACTCTTCATATATATATATATATATATATATATATATATATATATATATATATATATATATATATATATATATATATATATATATATATATATATATATATATATTATTGCCGTAGCTCGCTGACTCGCATTGGCTCTTTGTGTTTTCTCTTCTATCTGAACATCTTCTGGTGAGAGCAAAGGCAGAACTGAAGGAACGTGATGCCAAGCTGAAGGCCTGTGAGAATCACCTGCGAGCGGCTCGAGATGAAGATTGAGCTCTAGCTCAGCAACGAGACCAGGCTAGGGATGACCTTGACTCCTCTCAAAGAGAACTTATTTATGCGTATAAACTGCAAGCTGGGCGAGTAAGGGAAAAACCAACCTTTCCCTTTCATTCAACCAGTGAGCCCGTACCCCCCCCCCCCACCAAAGCTTTTCTGTTGAAAAGGGGGGCGAGAGCCCACTGTTAAAGACATCAGCCAGCATCCCAGAACCTCTCACTACCACAGAGGAGTGGGGACAGACAAATTTCCCGAGGTCACCTGCAGACGTGCACGGCGTGGCACCCAAAGACCTCGACAAGCTGGCTAGAAATATTCCAACATTTACCCCAGACCCTGCAGGTGGCCATGATATCCACACTTACCTGCAGGACATTGACTTTTATGTGCAAACACTGCCCAAATGTAACCACAAGAGACAAACTGTATCTGCTACGGGTTACTTCCAGTCGTGAGGTGAGGAGTTTCCTTGACCGGCAGCCAAAAAACGTCAAGATGGATTACGAGCAGCTGCAAAAGGCTTTAATAGAAGAGTTTTCGGATCCAGAGTCAGAACAAGGACTAGTTACAGCAATGGACCTCAAACAGAGCAGAAACGAAACTCCACAGGCCTACTACAACAGACTCAGGCGAGCTTACTTTGGCTCACGAAATGAGCCAGGAATGGAGGAGGACTTTAACTTCAGGACCCTTTTCCTGCGAAATCTTCAACAACACTTAGGGGTTATGGCCTGCCCTCGCACTATGACAACCAGGCAGCTGCGGGACTTGGCCCATAAAGCTTATGGTAAACAAAGAGTGGCCTCTGAAAAGACTGTTAAAAACCTTGTCATTGTCCCTGTCTCTTAACTGTACCCTGAACTACCACTGGAGGGCGCACGGCAGCGCCACAGTGAAAGACCTTTCAACAGAGGGCCAAGAGAATCAAGAGACTTTACAGCCAGCCAGGAATGGTACGGCCATGAAGGGGCCCATCCCAAGCACCAAATGGGACACGCCGAGAGGTCATGGAGCTGGCCAAACTCATCAGACAACCAGAAGGGTGGCGGCTCATGGGAACCTGGCCGACGACCTAGAGGTAACCGTCCTGCACCTGGCAGATCAAATACTGGTAACAGTCCAAACAGTCAACAAAGAGACCAGTCTCGATACACGCTGAGCAAGGCTAAGTTTGAACTACCCCAGAAACAGAGTGACACAGACACGTCTGAATCAGCAGAGATTCTGAGAATATTGAAGGAGTTTATCCAAAAGAGGCCCCACAAGGAGGACCACGAAGACAAACCCGACTCCTTATTCATTCCACAAACCAAAGACTTTGGCACACAAACAATGTCTCAAACACCAACCAACCAAAGCCTGCGAGTACCAGAGAGTGCTGTGTTAAGTGTCTCTTTCCCTACAGAGTCACAGGAAACCAGCCTTTACTGCCTTCCGATTAATACAACAGCCCCAGTACCAAGCCCCCAGTTCCCTCCTGGGAAACCTGATCGAAAGACGAGTAGCCAAAAAGCTATATCTATCTATCACCTTAGAAAATGAGGTTGAACTAGAACCCCTCGTCGACACCGGAGCTGACCTAACGCTGATGTCATCCCAGCTTTTCACCAGACTCCAGAACATAGCTAAGGCCCAAAATCTGACCCTTAAACCCCAAAGGTGTATGTTGAATGTGCAGTCTTACAGCCAGACTGAAGTTCAACTGCAACAGGTGATTCCCATCCACCTGACAATCAGTCCTATTCAATTCAATTTTCAATTCAATTTTATTCATATAGCGCTTTTCACAATACTTGGTTGTTTCAAAGCAGCTTTGCATTAATGGAAGCGGTAAAAGCACAGAAAAACGACAGATAGCACAACATAATACACGATAGCATAAGCAGTCAAATTTGCTGCGGCTATGACTCGACATTATAAGCGAGCATATTACTAATGTAACGTCTAGAAAATGAAGCTAGGTGGAGCCCGGGAAGGCTGCCTCCCCGGGGTGAAAAACCCCCTAGGAGAAAAAGAACCCCGAGCTGTTTAGCCGGGGAAATTAAAAAAAGTCCTGGGAGGGAAAAACCCTTGGGAGATATATATGTATATACACACACACACATATAAACGGATAAGGAGATTTAAGCGAAGATTGAGCGGGTTCTGCCGGTGGTCGTTGGTCGGGCATCGGCTGGGCATCACGTTGGGGGACGACCGGTGGATCAGAGGGAGGGATGGGAATTGATAAGAATTTAACGATTCCGATTCCATTATCGATGTTGCTTATCGATCCGATTCCTTATCGATTCTCTTATCGATTCTCATTGGGTGAGGGAATAAGTACAAATTTGTATCTTTGTATTAACTCGCTTTAATATCTGTTCAGAAGACACAGAACAGAGTATACACACATTATGTGTAGCAACCTCAGAACAAACTTAAAAGTAGGTGAGCTACTTCTTAAAGTAAAGTCCAGGGACCTATAGCCTAGGGCAGTGTTTCTCAACCAGTAAATATATGATAGGACTAGGAATTAATAAAACAGAACTAGACTGACATAAAACATGCAACTTTTGGTCATGCATGCACTTGTTATTTTCTTTTGAAAAGATATGATGCTGGACAAAATACAGCAAATTAACCTACCGAAATGCAGATGCATCTACTGTAGCAAACGAATGCAAACCCTTTACCACAAACTTAGTCACTGCTCGGCAGAGGTGGACACTACTTTCATTTTCCAAGCATCTGTGCTTTATCAGAGTGTTGTCTTGGGAAAAAAATTACTTTATTAAAAAATGTTCACTACATTCTAAAGCATAGAATCATACTGTGTATTTATATTGCATATTAAAATTGATTGAATACATAGTTACATAAAAATTGTGTACTTTTACTTTTCTTGAGTAAAAGTACTTTTTACTTAAGTAAAAGTAAAAAACATTACTAGATTTTTAATGTACTTAAATATTAAATATAAACCAAAAACTTGAAATTATGAAGTAGTAGTGGAGTTAAAATTATGATAATATGCTTTGGAATGTATGTTTTCAAAAAAATACATTCTGATAAAATACAAATACTTGAAAATGTACTTTTAAGTAGAAATACTTAAGTAGTGTCCGCCTCTACTGCTCGGTGAAATGTGTTTATCCTCACCTCGGTCATTTTATTCCTCCCTGCCTCTGTAAACGGAGTAGCTAGAGGTGCACGAGAGATACTTTTTGCAATCTCTCTGAGCCAGTGTGAGAGCCAGCCAGACTCTGGCCATCAGCAATTTGATGGACAGTGACACCGGATATTATCCGTATGGTAAAAGTTTACATAATGAAATGGTGCTCACATTAACATTAACACATTACCTTCTGCATTAATAACAGATGGCGTCCAGTTAGCTCCGCTGGTGCTTGACTCACTGGTGTTGTTGTGTAATAGTGTATCAAACACGCGACAGTCCTGCAACCTCCTGCAACGCGACCGTATTGTCGTATGTTTGCGTGAAATATAAGTTACTGATTCAACTGTTTCAGTGTTTCGCGAAGCCTCGCTCTGCCCACCACAAAATATAACCAAACTTTGGATCTGCCTCGATGCAATGTTTGCTGCGTTCTAAACCAAAACAACACAGCATGTGTGTGACGTCATGACACATTTGCAATGAGCGGAACCGATAAGCGGAATCGTTAAGCAGGCATGCTTACGGTTCAAAGGAATCGATTCACTGGGAACCGGTTCTTAAGTAGAACCGGTTCTCGATTCCCATCTCTAATCAGAGGTGTGCCGACTTTCGCATCTGCTGGGGCTGGGTCTGTTTGTCCCGTTGTCCTCGGGGTTGGGGACGGGACAGGGAGAGAGGGGCAGGGTCATATTGGCGTGGGGGCCGTTCGCATGTGGTGCAGGTGTCACACAGTGATGTGGTTTAAAGGGGGGGTTTAATGGTATTTCAAGCATTCTGACTTATTAACACAGTTATAGAGTTGTTTCCTCATGCTAAATGTAGGCAAAGTGTCAAAACAGCAGTTGGGCGTGTTTCAGAGTATTTCTGTGCCGAATGCACTTCGCCAGGGTTCGTACAAGTTTCGGCTAGTTTTTTTCGATTACAGTTCTAACTGACGTTTCAGGGGTTTTCGATACGTATAACTTCTTTATATGGGCTTCCGCCGGAAAACTTCCCCCGGAAAACCCCGCCCAGCCGTCAGTCAGCGGGAGACGCTAGAGCTTGCTAACAGCTTATCACGCCACTCAGCTTTGTTTACTTTCAAAAGTCAACAATGACACAACAAGAAGTGTGTTTTCGGATGTAAGGAGAAGACATCCAGCCTTATGGAAACAATGGATATAGTTTATTATCTGGATTAGCAGCGGAGTTTTGCGTGTGTGTTTGATGCTGTGGATTTTCAGAACCGGGTCATGACGAGTTACACGTGGTAAGACAGACTTCTGTCTTATGTTGGAAATAAGCGCGTGTATATTATATAAATGACACGAACATGTAGTGAATCATAAGTTAAAACAGTGTTGTATAGTGTTGCATGAATCGTACTCGCTTCTCCTGTGGTAGTAACTCCTCCTTCTTCATTTTTTCGTACGTTATCGGAAAGATTCGGTAAAGCTAATCTTTCTTTTATAAATCTGATTAAACTAAAGACTCTTCAGAGATATAAAGGATGTCATACTACTCTATAGGTACTCCAGATTAACATCAGAAATGCAGAAACAGCGTGTGTTACGTGAGCTTTAATCAGCTTAGTTTCCGACAGACTAACTATTGCGGCATAATTATATTATCCACAGTTGAGGATTTTGCCAATTGGGGGCCCACTGCGACGGTATATATGGTAACTAAGGGTCACCTTCCGGTCTTTAAGAGAAAATGAAACCTGTCGACCCGTTTGACTAAGGCCTGTAACCCCACTGTCGTCTTTAATGCAGGTTCAGAGGCAAACGGGTCTATATTGCATACTATTTATAAGACCACGAGAAAACGCCAACATCGCAACCTGACCATACGTGTCAACCCGTTTGACTAAGGCTGGAGGCCCCACTGTCGTCGTTAATGCAGGTTCAGTGGCAAACGGGTCTGTATGGCATACTATTCGCAAGACAAAGAAAGCGCCAAAATCACAACCCAACCATACGTGCCAACCCGTTTGACTAAGGCTGGAGGCCCCACTGTCATCGTTAATGCAGGTTCAGTGGCAAACGGGTTTGTATGGCATACTATTCACAAGACACACGAAAACAAGATTTAAAAATGATTTGAAGTGATCGACTGTGTCTGGTTCTCGGACATCGGTTGGTGGATCGTTCCGGAGCTTGGGGGCTGGGTGGGGGGGGGATCTTCCACTTTTGGAAACTTTTGATAGTCTAGGGATGGTCGGGGGACCGGAATTTTGCGACCGTGGTGTGCGTGATGGATTGTATTCTGATGGTGGTTCTCTGGGATATGGGGGTGCTGGGCCATTTGGAGCTTTGTGGGTGATTGGTGTTATTTTGAATTGTATGCGATGTTTGGCTGGTGGCCGGTGTGGGGATGCCGGAGTTGGGCTTGTGTGGTCGTGCTTTTTGGATCGAGTGGGTACCCTTGCGGAGGCGTTTTGGGCTAGCTGGGGCTTGTTTGCTTGATTTGCGTGGCGTCCCCCAGGTGGCGAGTTACAATAGTCTATTCTAGAGGTCATAAAAGCATGGATAAGCTTCTCTGTGTCGGATGTAGACAGTATGTGGCGTGTTTTCGGGATGTTTCTGGGATGGGGGAGTGCTGTGCGGTAGATGTTGGCGATGTGGCTGTCGGGGGATGGGTTGCTGTCGAGCATCGCGCCTGGGTTCCTGGCCGTGGAGGATGGCACCGCGGTGCGGCCATCTATGTGCAACTTCTGGTCTGGCATGTTGTGTTTGTAGCGATTCGGTTCAATAATAAGTATCTCTGTCTTATTGGAGTTGAGCTTAAGAAAGTTATATGCCATCCAGTCACTAACATCGCTAATGCAGTCTGTTAGCTTAGAAAACGTGTGTGTTTCGCTGGGATGTGGGGAGATGTGGGGCTGTGTGTCATCTGCATAGCGGTGAGGCTGTATGTTGTGGTTTCTGGTGGTGTCTCCTAGAGGTAACATATATAACGAGAACAGGATAGGACCTAAAACTGATCCCTGCGGTACGCCGTATTTAACCAGGGAGTGATGTGACTCCTCCTCATTTACATAAACAAAGTGATAGCGATTGGTTAGATACGATCTGAACCAAGCTAGCGCCTGACCACTGATGCCAACATAGTTTTCTAGCCCATTAAGTAAGATTGTGTGATCTATTGTGTCAAAGGCTGCACTAAGGTCTAATAATATAAGGAGTGATGTTTCGCCACGGTCGGATGTTGGGAGAAGGTCGTTTGTGGCTCTGGGCAGCGCTGTCTCTGTGCTGTGGTGGGGCCTGGGTCCTGGTTGGAACTTTTCATACGCACTGTTGTTTGCTAGGAATGTGCGTAGCTGGCTTGCCACTACCTTTTCTAATATTTTGGAAAGAAAAGGGAGATTTGAGATTGGTCTAAAGTTATTTAGATCTCCCTGGTCAAGGTTTGGTTTTTTAATGAGCGGTCTAATAACTGCTAGTTTGAAAGCTGTTGGAATGTAGCCTAATTCTAATGATGAGTTAAAGACATTTAGTACTGGGTTAGACACTATAGGGAATACCTCTTTGAGTAATTTTGTGGGAACAGGGTCCAATATACAGGACGATGATTTGGATGACGCTACTAATTTAGATAGCTCTTCTATTGTAGTAGGTTTAAATGACTCAAGATGTTCGTATGGTAGGCAAGCGTTAAATGTATTACTGGGTAGAGTGGTGGCTGCTTGGGTACCTACAATGTTTTCCCTAATAATCATAATTTTCTTAGTAAAGAAGTTCATGAAGTCGTTACTATTGTGTGGGAGTTTATTAGTGGGTTCTGTTTGTTCTTTATTTCTAGTCAGTTTCGCAACTGTGCTAAAGAGGAAGCGAGGGTTGTTGTGATTTTCTTTGGTAAGATTGCTGAGATACGTGGATCTGGCGATTTTTGTGGCCTGTCTGTGGTGTTTGGCGCTCTCTTTCCGTGCTGCACGTCATGCCTCTAGGTTTGTGCTTCTATAGTTTCTTTCCATTTTTCTAGCAGCCTAGCATCCAACGTGTTGGAGCGGATACTGTTCAGGTTTTCTGTTGCAGTGTCTGGATCTTCGGGGTTGTCTGCTGCATGTTTCGTTTGGGACGGGTCTGGAGGAGTGCTGGTGGGGTTGTCTTTGGTGGTGGAAATTGTTGTTCTGGCTGGTCGGTGGCGTGTTGTGGATCGAGTGATCATATCTGGAGGTGCCGTGTGTGAGACAGGGCGGTGGTCTGGGGCTGCGTCGCTCTGGGGTGGTGTCTCGATTTCGAATTTTTGTAAATTGTAGCTACACCACCCCCTCTCCCCTCTCACCGCCACTTTCAGAGTGTGCTTGTAGCAGCTAGGAGGCTGCTCAGGTTGCAGCAACAGTACAATTTGTCCAGTTAAAAGTTGTTCTATCACTGAAATAATTTTAGAGACATTATTTAAAGATAAAAAAACTACATAGTGTTGCTTTAAGCAGCCACGTCACAGGAGAACAAGTGAACAATGTCCCAATGTCAAGTGAGCTAGAGTCCTTACCTGTGCCCAAACCTGCATACACATTCTCAACATCTGAAAATTGGGAACGAATTGAGACACTCGCCGAGCAGCACCCGCAGCCGGCTACAGTGATTGGGTGCGCCGCTTTAATTTGCCCGTTTAGAACGTTATGCGTCGGATTAGTTCCGCTTTTGGCGCTTTCGTGTAAAATCAAAATAAATGTATACTTTTTTATTTGGTCAGCACGGGGTGGCCACAGGGGTGGCCAGGGACTTGTCTACAGAGGCACGGGCCACCCTATTATCAATGAAATAATTACTGACCAAAACTTAGATGCACTCTGTTTAACAGAAACCTGGCTTAAAGCAGAAGATTACACCAGTTTAAACAAATCCACCCCACATTATTATAAACATGTTCCTCATCTAAAGGGGAGAGGGGGTGGTGTAGCTACAATATACAGTGAAATATTCAAAGTAAACCATAAATCCAACCTAAAATTTAATTCGTTTGAAATAATACTGTTAAATATGGAAATAACTGATCGCAACAACAAACGGCTTTCGTTCATTTTAGCTACCATATATAGGCCTCCGGGCCACCACACAGATTTTCTTAAAGAAATAGCAGACTTCCTATCTGAGCTAACAGTCACTGTAGATAAAGCTCTTATCGTTGGTGATTTTAATATCCATGTGGATAATCCAAAAGATGCATTAGGACGTGCGTTTATGGATGTTCTAAATTCTCTCGGCATTAAACAAAACGTGTCGGGGCCCACGCATACTCGTAATCACACACTAGACTTAATTCTGTCACTCGGACTCAATATTAATGACATCGATGTATCGCCCCGGGGCGATGCCGTTTCGGACCGTTGCCTTCTGTCATACACAATACTTCTGTATGGGACCGCTCGGTCTACAACATGCTACAGATTAGCCAGAACAATAATTTCCACCACTAAAGATAGCTTTATTAGCACTCTTCCAGACCTGTCTCAAATGAAACATGTAGCAGATAACCGTGAAGATCTAGATATTATAATAGAAAACCTGAACGGCGTCTGCTCTGGCACGTTGGATGCCGTTGCTCCCATTCGAAAAAAGAGAATCAAAGAAAAACCGCCAGCTCCATGGTATGACCATCATACTGCAGCCCTTAAAAAAGTATCTAGAAAAATGGAAAGAGACTGCCGAGGCACAGGGTTGGGGGTGTGGCGTTCGGCGTGGGGGGGGAGTGTTCAGCACTGCAGACAGGCTCTTGGAACTGCCGGATCTGCCTATCTCAGTACGCTTATTAAAGAAAATCATAACAACCCTCGTTTCCTATTTAGCACAGTTGCGAAACTGACTAGAAACAAAGAACAAACAGAAACCAATAGTAAACTCCAACACAATAGTGATGACTTCATGAAACTTCTTTGCTAACAAAATTGTGTTTATTAGGGAGGACATAAAAACTACGCGGGCGGCCACCACTCTGCCCAGTGGTACATTTTCCGCTGGATTGCCGGGCGAACATCTTGAGTCATTTAATCCTACTACAATAGAAGAGCTCTCTAAACTAGTAACGTCATCCAAATCATCGTCCTGTATACTAGACCCCGTTCCCACAGGGTTACTAGAGGAGGTGTTTCATGTAGTGTCGGACACGGTACTTGGTGTCTTTGACTCATCTCTAGAGTTGGGATACGTTCCGGCGGCTTTCATGCTGGCAGTTGTTGGACCGCTCATTGGGGGACCGGGCCTTGACCAGGGAGATCTTAATAACTTTAGACCGGTCTCAAATCTACCTTTTCTTTCTAAAATATTAGAAAAAGTAGTGGCAAGCCAGCTACGCACATTCGTAGAAAATAATAATACATATGAAAAGTTCCAATCAGGATTCAGGCCCCACCATAGCACAGAGACAGCGCTGCTTAGAGTTACAAATGACCTCCTATTAACATCCGATCGTGGTGAAATCTCAATCCTTATATTACTAGACCTTAGTGCAGCCTTTGACACAATAGATCACACAATCTTACTCAATAGACTAGAAAACTATGTTGGCATCAGTGGTCAGGCGTTAGCCTGGTTCAGATCGTATCTAACCAATCGATATCACTTTGTTTGTGTGGATGAGGGGGAGTCATATCACTCTCCCGTTGGATGCGGCGTGCCTCGGGGATCAGTTCTGGGCCCTGTCCTGTTGTCGTTGTGTGTGTTGCCTCTGGGAGACATTGTCAGGAAGCGTGGCATGGGTTTTCGCTGCTGTGCGGATGATACCCGGCTTTGCATCTCGTCGCATCCTAGCGAGGCCCACCAGTTTTCTAAGCTAACAGACTGCATTAGTGATATTAGGGACTGGATGGCACAAAACTTTCTTATGCTAAACTCCAATAAGACAGAGATACTTATTATTGAACCGAATCGCTACAAACATAATATGTCAGATCACAAGTTGCCCATAGATGGCTGCACGGTGGTGCCATCTTCCACGGTTAAGAATTTAGGCGTAATGTTCGACAGCAATCTATCTTTCGATAGTCATATCGCCAACGTCTGCCGCACAGCATTCTTCCATCTTAGAAATATCTCAAAAATACGCCATATGCTGTCTGCATCAGACGCAGAAAAGCTTATCCATGCTTTTAAGACCTCTAGAATAGACTATTGTAACTCGTTACTCGGGGGATGCCATGCAAATCAGGTAAACAAGCTACAGCTGGTTCAAAACGCAGCCGCAAGAGTGCTTACTCGATCTAAAAAGTATGACCACATCAGTCCAATTCTGGCATCTTTACATTGGCTACCAGTTAAATATCGCATACAATTTAAAATATTACTAATCACCTACAAAGCCTTAAATGGCCTAGCGCCCTCGTATATTAAAGAACTAATATCAGAATACAATCCATCACGTAAACTGCGCTCACAAAATTCTGGTCACTTAATTATCCCTAGAATATCAAAAGTGTCTGGGGGTGGTGGATCCTTTTCCTACTTGGCCCCTGGGCTCTGGAGTGATTTGCCGAGTAGTGTTCGAGTATCAGACACAGTCGATCAATTTAAATCTAAACTTAAGACATTCTTCTTTAACAAAGCATTCACATAAAATGTCCAGTAAATGTACTTTTCCCGCTGTAATTAGTTTGTCTAGAACAAAGCACTCACATACCTCATATGGGTAATATACTATTGCCGCAATGGTTAGCCTGTCTGGAACCACTATAATGTTTGACACTTGCATTGCATGCGGGCGGCCCCTGCGCTGGTGGAAATTCTGTTTTTCTCTCCCTGTCTCGTCCTCCACCACGGGGACGGTGGGGCGGGCAGACCCGGTTCCTGTTGCTGTGGGGATCATCGCATCACTGATCCGCTGGCTGTCCTTCGGCTTGGTGGCCGGCCGATGCCCGACCAACGACCACCGGCTAAACAAATTTAATTCGCTTACCCGCCTCCTATCCCTACCGTATCTATATATAGATATATATTAATTCCTCCCAGGGGTTTTTGTCCTTCTAGGAGTTTTTCCCATTGGGTTTTTTCCTGGGGGTTTTTTTCGTCCCGGGGAGAGTCAGCAGACTTTGGCTTAACTTAGCACTTTACTGTATACGTTACATTATAAATATGCTCGCTTGTACGGTTTAACCGCTATCTCTACTTCTTATATTATCTGTTGATTTTCTGTGTTCTCCTCTGCATCTTCTCATGTGGAGCTGCTTTGCAGCAATTGACACTTGTGAGGGGCGCTATATAAATAAAATTGAATTGAATTGAATTGAATTGAATTGGCCTCCGTGTAGAACCGCCACTGGCTCCGATGCACGATCTGATCAGCAGTAATGGGCGGGTCAAATGAAAACTGTAATTGTCATAAAAATTAAACTCTCAATTCAAATAATCTTGACGAGAACCTACACGAGAATGATAAATATTCATACCTCAGTATTATTGCACGGTGTTATCTGCTCATAACGGTGGCTTATGGTGGAGAGACAGAGTGACTACTTCGTTTTGTAGTTAATAAACTGGTTTTGCATTTCACAATTGAATTGTTTCTGTGTTCAATGCTCATGAAATTAAAGTCACTATTTCTGCCTTTTGATCCAGCTACAAGCTGCGAGTAGCACTGTATATCAGTGAGAAGGTTAATTTTAAAGGCCATGAAATTAACATTTCTTAGACGTTAATATACGATTATGGATATATGTCTTCGGTGGACGAACATAGTAGCCCCTTATGGAATGGCTGAAATTCCACAATGGGGCGTATTTGTTCCTCAGATGTTGCACAATAAATTTGAATATATATTTGAATATATTCATTATTAATCGTGAATGAAAAGCGAGATTCGAACGAATGTCCGTTAGTGAACTAATTGTATACACTATTTACATCGTAATTCGGCCAGAAACATCAAGATTGTGAGATCAACAAATCGTTTTGGATTAAAAGGCTCGGATATTCCATTTCCTTGTACTTTTGGGGATTTATGAACAATTTGTTTTGGACAATTTCACCGAAGCGGATAAAGGGAAGATTTTGAAGGTAAGTAAATATCCTAAATCGGCGCCGCCCGGTTCAGGTAACTAACAACTAGATCACAGTTTTATGTCTGCTAAAAATCATATCATGGTTTGTGTGCTTAATGGAATCCCGAAAGTCTAAGCTTTACAACAATGTGCCGCATGACTATGGAGTTGTATTTGTGTCAAATTAAATGAACGCAACTTCTGCAAAAACAAACGATACAAAATATACATTGATAAAAGAAAAAACACTCTGAAAATAAAAACAATCAACTAACTAGCAAAAAAATTAACATCATCTTTAAATATACTGCATTCTTTGTTTGTGGTTTTCTGGGTTTGGCTTTCACTTGGCATGGTTTTGGGTGTGCTGCGGGTGTTTTCGTTTTCGCTTTCCGGGTTTTCGTTTGTGCTTCGCGGATTTGCGTTCTCCATTTTGACACAATCCTCTCGTGAGGGGCGGGCTTAACAGCGGTTTGCTCTTATTGGCTTGTGAGATTTTGATTGACAGCTCATTGAACCGGAACCCTGGAACAGAAGGTGGCGGAAGTGCACCAATAAGCTGGATGCCAACCGCTGTTAAAAATAACAAGAAGACGACGATCGGACGCTGTGTTTAAGCTGGGCTTACATGTCTGGACTCTGGAGCTGCAAGTAGTCTAAACAAACCGTTGTAAGAGTATATTAAAGAACATTAATGATAAAACACGGATATTTTACACGTCAGCAGAAGAATAACAATAGTTCAAGATGAGTAATCGGGAGGCTCACGGTCCGGAGCATCAACACCATCCTCCTCGGCCGGACAATCGAGGCAGGCTGAGGTAAGTTTGTAATATAACTATCAAAATAAATAAAATAATCCCACTGCAAGTTTTATTCATGTGCTGCTGGAGAGGTTTTTACTGTTAGCCTTGCACAGGGTGGCCAGCTTCAAAATTTCAGAGTTCTAATGTTAACCTTGTAAACTTGCGGTTTTCTAAAGCAACAATTAGTTACAAACAAGTCATACACTTTAAAGTATTTGTGTTGAATGATTATTGTGCTATATGTAGTGATGTCATTAAATGCTTATTGTTTATTTTACTGCCCTAGACGGGGAAACTCAGGACAAGGCAGCACTTTCTGTCCCATGCAGTGGTTGACAGGCACCTGCTTCTGTCAATAGAAAAACGCCTTCAAAATAACTGAGTTTGATCACACATGCCTGCAACAAAGGCCAAGCAAATGAATTTAAAGAAAGAATGGAAACAGCAGTGCAACATGATGCTTACCTTTACAGTGTGTCAGTTAAAATGAACTCAAGTGTCTAGACAAAATGTTTCTCCCAATAGTAATGTCTTTTTTATCATTTATAGATGCTGTTTAACAGTTGTTAATGATTTTACATGCATCTGAATGGTTTATAGAGTCTTAAAGGGATAGTTCACACAAAAATGAAAATTCTGCTATCATTTACTCAGCCTCATGTGTTAGGAATCAGGTGGTCAGACACGGAATCTAATGCAAGTAAAAAGTTTATTAAAAGTCAGACAGACAGCGGTAGCGGCACTCAATAAATAATCTCCCGAAGGCCAGCCAGGTATAAAAAGGCTATAGTCCAAAGTTCTTAAATAGGCAACCCTCTATTCTCCAGATGATCAACCAGGAATGAAGGTGATAGTCCACAGTCCCGAAGAGTCCTCGGTTCTATTCTGAAGGCGAGAAACACCGAGCACAGCTTGGAGAGAATTAGATAATCCACAGTCACAATGAGTCCTCGGTTCTATTCTGAAGACGAGAAACACTGAGCACCCGCTTGGAGATGGAGAGGATAATTCACAGTCACACGACAGCCGGCAGATGAAGGAGATAATCACTGGATGTACTGGAGAGAGACGAAAGGGTTAATCCACTTGCGATGAAACGGGAACTTTAAACCGGGAGCTCACGTTAAGCAGCGAATCCTGGAGGCAACCACTGAACTCGGAAAACACTGACTAGAAAATGAAACAGAGCAGCAAAACATGGCAATGATCAACCGGACAAAACAACACGAGCACGCAAAGAGACACGCACACACACAGAAGATTAAATAGGCAGAGGAAATAAGCGGCAGCTGGAATTAAGCAGCAGACGAAAGGGAGAGAGCGGGGGTGCGTTCCACTCCAGTTTTAGACACTCACTCGCGAACTTCCCTAAGCACTTCCCCTCTGGTGAATCCCTGTCGCCATTTTGAAGTGCGTTCCACTTCGTCAAGTGGACGAGGGAAGTTTGTATGGACAGACCCTCACTCCCTCAATTTTGACCGAGGGAGCGAGTCTGCTTCATATGTACACTTCATGCAGCTTCATATCCCACAATGCAACACGATTGTGACGTCACTTCAGCAACTCGCGCTTTGCACATAGAGGGGGCGGTCTCCACTTTCCATGTGATCAAGGGCTTAGGGCGATCCATTTGAACCCACTTCAAGTGTTCTAGCAGTAGTGTACAATGTAAGCAATGACGTACATCCGAGTGAACGAGACTAAGGGAAGTTAGCGAGGGAAGTTCATAAAAAAACGAACTGGAACGCAGGGCGGGTGCACACAAGAGGGTATGACACACCCACAAAGGTGAGAACACACACACACAGAACCATGACAACCCCGGGACGTAACATCATGTTGTTGTAAACCTGTTTAAGTTTCTTTATTCTGCTGAGAAGATATTTTGATAAATGATGGTAAGCACACAGGAGAGTGTACCCATTGACCTCTAA
Organism: Misgurnus anguillicaudatus; assembly: GCF_027580225.2. Lineage (NCBI taxonomy): Eukaryota > Metazoa > Chordata > Actinopteri > Cypriniformes > Cobitidae > Misgurnus > Misgurnus anguillicaudatus. Next base: position 20,045,523 of record NC_073357.2, on the reverse strand, counting down.
AGTACAAATAAAATCTAAGGAAGTCTATGGGTACAGTCTTGTGTGTGCTAACCATCATTTATTAAAATGTCTTCTTTTTCTAAAATGTCTTGTGTTCAGCAGAATAAAGAAACAACATGGAGATGGGATGAGGATGACAAAAAACACTTGTGATTGTACATGCTACTAAATGGTTTAAAAAGTCTTAAATATTTTTGTTACAAAAAAGTTATTTCTCAAATTAAATGGTTGAATGGTTTAAAGTGATTTTCCTATTGATTTATTACACAACAGAAAATGGAAGACAGTACATTTTCTATGTCTTGATGTTTAAACACACAAACAGAAAGCAGTTTCTAATCTAATCATCCATATGCCGATATATAACATGCATAATGTCTTGCATTGCATTAGTCCTTCATGTTTAGCTGCGTTGACTCTCAGATATGTAAAGCACAGGCTGACAGACGCAGTGAGAAGGCATGATATATAAAGATAAATTACCAGCACAACGCTATAAAGTGTTGGCATGAATAACCCTGCAGATGCATATGAATCTGAACACAATAAGAGGGGAAGCCCAGTTGGTTCATTATTCATAGGTGTGGTTTGGGCGTAACGTCAAATAAACCAATCAGAACACTATCCAACATTCCCTTTAAACGCAAGGGCGCAAGTTCCATGGCGGGTTGCTATTATTATGACGGATTTACCAGGCGCACGCCAGGAGCGGTTCACAGCTGAGGAGACCCACGTTCTTGTAAGAGCAGTCAAAGACAGAGAAGTTGTTTTGTATGGGGATAGGAGAAACCCGCCCACATCAGCGTCGGTTAAACAGGCGTGAGAGGAAATAGCCGCAATTGTCTCATCAGCTGCTCCAAGCACTACACTGATGTCAGGAGACGGGGGGATTCCAAGCTTGCCAGCATAAATCGGGCACGCCGGGCACACAGGAGGACATCGCTGCGTCCACCCTCACCGCTGAAAGGGTTTGGGTGCTTTGAAATCGGACACAAGAAACGCAAGCAAGGTCCAACCCCAAAGTACACTTACAAATCAAGTTCATATACATTAAGGTTTCTTATGAAAACATTTTAATTATTAAGTTATTTAATTATTTAGATGAAATAAACGTAATACAGCCACACAACAAACTTATGAAAATATTTTAATCATTATTTGCATGATAATTTTTTAACGCAGCCACACAATAAATAAAAACTATCACCACAATGCTCACCACAATGATTTCCCTTATCTCATGTATTAATATTTTTTATTGTAACAATTTATGATTTAATGATTTCCCTTATCTTATATTTTTTATTGTAACAATTTATGATTTGCAAAAATAACTGTTGCATCTGTGTAGATTAGATAAGCAATGCGCGTTGTGCACGCTATACATTATGGTCAAGCATGCGCCCTTAAAATAGCATAATGAACAACGCGCAACGCGCCACTGACTTTAGACTAGTTTTTTTTTGGTTAGTAGCGCAATTGTTTTTTGAAACTGCAAATTAGCATAAGAGATGGTTTTCGCCAGACCACGCCTCCTTTTTTGCGCTGAACCACCCAGGGAGCGCAAGTTCATTCCCTAGTTTGCCGACGTGCGTCTGTGGAGGGAAAAACCCGCTGTGCGCCGTGGCAAAATACGAAATGATACATGCGTCACTGACAAAGTCAATTGCGCTGGGTGCAAGATAGGGCCCAGAGTGTCTGTTGGTATAACTCCTGGACATTCAATGGTGATATCAAAGGCTTTTGGTCTGACAAAGGACAATAGATCTCTGGCACCACGACCACACCATCATCCTCTGTGACAATGTCAACAATTTCCCCGTGAAGAAGTTGCTCCACCATCTGAAAAAGAAACAATGTGTTATAATGCTAACCAAATTTAGTTTGATAAATTTCTAAGGACACATAATTACATAATGCCAAAGTAACTATATGCAAGTACATGAATGTCAAGAATAAAATCCTGATATTTACTTTATGTCATTCCAATCTCATGTAACATAGGCCATATTTACACATGGCATTGGATGAGTCTTGAGACCTTTAAGGGGAGGGGGACAGCACACTACTTACTATGATAATGAGTAATGACTTTGCAAAAAAAGTGTCGGGGGAAGGATGTATTATTACAGTGTTTTTGTTGTTTATTAATAGTTTAATGTCATGCTACCTACCCAGCTAGAATTATGAATAAAAATAAAAGATGAAAAATGAAACATTTATTCTTGATAAATATTCTAAAATTAAATCTGGTCTTACAAAATAGGTGCAGTTCACCTGCCGAATCAAGCACTGTCTCTTCTTCCATTGCAGTTCTTCATAGTACAAGAGACGGCTGACCAAACATCACACCATAGAGGCTCAATTCTAAAAAAAAAAAAAAGAGAGAAGTATGGTCAAATCATAGCTTATTAAAAAAATGTTTGTCCATAGTAAATCATCATGTGAAGTATTATGGAAACCAAATTAGTGGCATTTCAACATTAAGGGCAGGTAGGCTGAATACCACCAGATGTGGTGCAGATATGCACCTAAATAAGACAATTCTGTCGTCATTTACTCACCATCAAGTCGTTCCAACCCCTTAAGACTTTTGTTCATCTTCTGAACACAAGTAAAGATCTTTAAAATGTTATCTTTTCAAAGAGAGCTTTCTGTCCCATCAGTAACAGCAAACATGACTACCACTTTCAAGGCTTCATTTTAACCTTATGTAGCACGGTGCTTTTGTAAACGTGCATTAAAGATTCATTGATTTGAATTAAAACTGATTTAAACTTAACATACGCTGCAAAATATGTTCTCACACTTGTTCTTGTAGGAATAGCTAACATGAATTCTATGCTGAACTTGTTACATTTCAAATATTATAAAAACATCAACTAAAAACACCTAAAAAATATACCAAAGCCCCTTTAAAGTGGTATTTTATATACAGAGAACAACATGAACTGGTTCAGTGCCTAACTGGAGAAATGACACTCTTTGGTCCTGATAAGTAATATAAAATAAAAAGCGGAATTAGGCTAAAATCTTACATTTGTTTTTGTGTGGACAATAGCAAAGATAAAATTGTTTTCCTACCCACAATTAAATAAAGATCATTATCTTTGTGTTTCACATATCCATTGTAAGCCTAACATATGTGCCAAAGTAAACTATGGAACAAATAGTCTGTTACGTTACGATCTTTGCTCTGCTTTGAGAAACGCAATTCCATTCATATACAGTTTAACACAACTGTTGCAGTCTTCACATTAGAAAAATTTGTAGTGTGATTATTTTATTTATTTTGATGGTTATTGAGAGCTTGCCTCGGGCTGCCTCGATTGTCCGGCCGAGAAGGATGGTGTTAATGCTCCGGACCGTGAGCCTCCCGATTACTCATCTTGAACTATTGTTATTCTTCTGCTGATGTGTAAAATATCTGTGTTTTATCATTAATGTTCTTGAATATACTCTTATTACGGTTTGTTTAGACTACTTGCAGCTCCGCTGAAAAACAGCGTCCGATCGTCTTCTTCTTCTTGTTATTTTTAACAGCGGTTGGCATCCAGCTTATTGGTGCACTACCGCCACCTTCTGTTCCGGGGTTCCGGTTCAATGAGTATCAAAATGGAGAACGTAAATTTGCGAAGTGCAAACGAAAACTTGGAAAGCAAAAACGAAAACACTTGCAGCACATTCAAAACTATGTTTAGTGAAAGTGAAACTTAGAAAACCATAAACAAAGAATGCAGTATATTTGGAGATGATGTTGATTTTTTTGCTAGTTAGTTGATTGTTTTTATTTTCAGAGTGTTTTTTTCTTTTATCAATGTATATTTTAAATGAAAACACTTGCAGCACATTCAAAACTATGTTTAGTGAAAGTGAAACTTAGAAAACCATAAACAAAGAATGCAGTATATTTGGGGATGATGTTGTTTTTTTTGCTGGTTGGTTGATTGTTTTTATTTTCAGAGTGTTTTTTTCTTTTATCAATGTATATTTTTGTTTGTTTTTGCAAAAGTTGCGTTCATTTGGTTTGACACAAATAGAATTCCATACATGACCGTATATTTTAAAGATTTAATGCTTCAAAGTTAAAATGACGTAATGCAGCCTCAAGTGCAAGGGAGGGGGTGTACCGTGTACGGCACAGTGTTCCTTATCAGGTTAATTAATTGTTATTATTAATTCTGCTACGCCAGGTAAAACCTGATAAATTTGTATAGTTAATTACAGTTAATTATACATAATATTCCCTTTTGAGCTAAAATCTAAGATTCTCTTGGGAATCTCCGTAGTGTTTCGGTCGGAGGTTCATAGAGAACTGCTACATAAAAGAATGCTCTCCTCGTACTCCCTGACTTTGCACAGTGTCTGTGCAAGAAGGCTCACTTGGGGGAACGCATATTTGCGCAGACCCCACAGCCAGCTGTGCGTCAGTGCGTCCATGCCAAGCATTCCCTCGGTCAATGAATAAAACAGGCGACAATGGGTTGTCTCCGGAGATGTAAACAGATCTATCTGTGCTCTGCTAAAACGTTTTGAAATCAGCTGAACCGACTCGGGCTGGAGTCGCCACTCGCCGGGGCGCGCTGCTTGAGAAAGCCACTGTATTGAGCGACCCCGATATATGAATGGCACGAAGCGACCTCAGATTCCTCTGACTCCAAATGAGGAGATGACGGGTGAGATGCAACAGGTGACAAGAGCGTAAACCGCCTTGGTGATTGATATATGCAACTGCCACAATATTGTCGGTGCGGACTAATACATCTTTGCCCTGGAGCTCGTTGCTGAAACGGACGAGAGCAAGATAAACAGCCCACAACTCAAGGCAATTTATTTGCCAGTGCAGCTGGGGTGACGTACAGACCCTGAGGCTGTAAGCCCGTCATACGTGGCCCCCCAGCGGTCTAATATGGAGCAGCTCAAGTGGTGTCACAGCCACTGCTGCAGCCATATGTCCCAGGAGCTTCTGAAATTGTTTCAGCGGGACCGCGCTCTTGTCTTTTGAATGTGTTTAGGCAAGTCAGGATGGACTGTACACGCTCTTCTGTTAGACATGCAGTTAAAAAAAACGAATCCAGTTCCATACCGAGAAAAGAGATCCTCTGCGTGGGGCAAAGTTTGCTCTTTTCCCAGTTGACCTGAACACCGAGAAGGGTGAGGTGTTTGAGCACACGATCTATGTGAGTGCAAAGAATCTGATGAGACTGTGCTATTATGAGCCAATCATCAAGATATGCCAGAATGCACACACCACTCGAATGCAAAACGGAAAAACGGCCTGTGTCGTAGAAGTATCGAGACATAAGAGTATGCGTCCTTCAGGTTTATGGCTGCAGACTAAACATTTGGACGAATGCTTTGAGATATACTCTTGTGTGCAGCATTTTTCTTGGGTACAATGAAGTAAGGGCTGTAGAAGCCCTTCACTGTAGCGAAGCAAATGCACGCAAATTTGGGAGGGTGCCGAGCAAATTGAATCATATAGCTGAGCCGAATTGTGCGTAAAAGCCAATGTGACGGGCTAGGAAGCTTTTCCAAGCCTCCAGAAACAGAACGAGAGGTATTAACAGCACAATCGAAGTACGCGCGGCGAGCGGAGGAGGGGTGATCGTCAGTGCGCTCTCTTTGGGCACACTGACAGAAGTGTTGTGTAGTGAAACACTCACCAAACTCCGCAGATGGGTGGCTGAGCTGGAGAGACTGATATCCTCTGGAAAACGGGGGAATTCGTTTCTGACAGAACAGAAACAAAATGAAACCAAGGATTCCCCACCCGGCCCTCCTCCGGGGGGAGTGGTGCCTTCACCATCTCCTGAAGAGCGATCCCCACCATCTCCAGGTCGCCCGTCTCAGGGCCGCGTTGATTTACTTTTTCCTCTTCGTGTAGTGGGCCGGGCGGACTGCTGACGACCAGTTCCTCGCTTCTTTGAAGAAGTGGCCCGGTGAGGAACGGAGGCGGCCGCAACAGGACACCCTCGAAGTGACCTCCCTCGTGCAGATCCCTCAGTGCCTTGTCCTGGTGGACCTGCAGCAACACCATTGCGTGCACCGCAGAAGCGGCCTCCCCACAAGCCCAGTAAGCACTCTCTGTCAAAGCAGAGGTATGCCTAAAGGCCCGTGATGGAAGGGTCGGTTGGTCCCTCCAGGTGGAAGCCACACCGGCTGGACACAACTGCATCGCAACTGGCCGCTCCACTGTTGGGATATCGATATAACCCTTTGCCATCCGCCATCAAGAGAGGTGAGGGGTGATGGCTGAAACGGCCGGTTCCGGGAGGAAAACGGGCTTTACCACGACCATGTCAACTCATACTGCACCTACGGAACTGGTGCCTGAGCCTGCGTTGTCCTGGCAGACCGTAAGTACCAGTCATCCAAATGCGATGGACGCAATCGACCGTGACACGAGCGAACTCGTCTTTCTAGAGACAGCTGTTCAACTCGTGCAGCTCTTTTAGGGAAATGTACTCTTTGTTAGATGTTAGTGCTGAGTTGTTGAGTACGCAGGGGAGAGGCGACACACACACTCCAAAAAAAAAAGAGATCAAGAGTTGGAATTCAGCCGCGAGGTTCTGTAGTCCAACCAACTTCGACACACAGAGAGTTCTTCCAAGAGCAGAGTTGCTTCTCAAATGCAGATCACTGCAGGCTTTCTAAGCGAAAAAGCTGATTTGATAACTGCACCTGCCTCTTGTTAAATACCAGAGCCGCGGGGCGGCGCCGGCAGATGCTAATATCTGCATGCCAAGTTCATTCGCGTTTTAATAGTTTCTCGAAGCAGATAGGTCTCTGCGAAGCGGTTCCCAATTCGTTGGTCATGAAGTGACGTCGTAGTGACCGACTGAAAGGGAATTTAAACTTTGAATTATACACAACAGAGCTTTGCTATGAACTATTACATAAACTTCATGTGGCTCATGTTATCATATAACTTTAAGTCCAAAAAGTGTGAATTTGTCTTTCCACTTCATGGTTTTGTACTGATGAGAATGATACAGACATGTAAGAAAGTTATTAATGTAGTTCTAAACGTAGGTTCGGGAGGAGCCTAAACATTCAGGCCTGTCAATCATCATTATCATGGGCGTATATAAGGCAGCCTCTGGTTCGCTCTCTCAGAAGGTTCAGAGCTCAGGTACAGAGCTCCCTTCGAGGACATCAAGCCAAGTTTGTTTACCATAAATCATTAAGACCTGAATGTGCAGGTGAACTAGTGAAACAGCTGTTAGCATATATTGTCCACAGAACTACCACATAAGCTTACATACATAACTGATGGGTAAATATCACTGATAACACTAAATTCAGATAAACTATCATGTACATTTAACTACATTCAGAACATCTCCTGAGAGGAACATCTGCAGTGCTTAGTTACATAAAAAGCTGTTTTCAGAAGCCCATCGACTGATTGTTTATAGCTTCTGTTTTTAACTGTTTTAATGCGTGTGTTTCTATAAGCAAATATAAACTGTTTCTAAAACATGTTGCATATGACATCGAGTCCACATGTGGGAGTACTCGCTCGTAAACAACACGGTGCTTGTAAACAATGGCATTGCGTGTGTATGGAATCATATTACAGCACAGACTTAAAATATCCTGTAAAGCATCCTTACTGAAAGTTGAAGGATACATGATAGTGAATTACTCTGTCTAAACTGCACGGCATGTAGAGAATTATACGCCATTAGCCGTCCTCGTTTGTAAACAATGGCCTTTTCTCAATCCGAAGTGTGCATTCTGCTGAGGTTACATATGCAGGCTGAACTGCACAAGCCATAAGCATATTACATGATAGCAAATATATAGATGAATATAAATTACTTACTTCAGGAATATTATCCTCCTCCAGTCTGTCTTTCATTGTTCTTCTGGGTTAACTTAAAGATGAATGCTTCTTTACTCTTCCTCATTGTCCAGACATAAATGAAGATCTTCCTCACGTATGTGTATAATGTTTAACATCCAAATATGCGGTAAAGTCTTTAAATCTGATCACCTAGTTTTTTGTAACGCACCCTGTTTATTTTCTTTATTTGACAAAAACACAAAGATTTGTTGTTATTGTGAATGTACACAAATTAAAGAAGACTCTTTACAGTTTCAAATGATGTATAACATGAAGTGTATGATTATTAATGATGGAGTATTTTAAGTTAATTCTGCTTTGATGAGGAGAAAACACGTCAAAACGCGGCACCGCGTTATTGGACCTCAGAGTGTTAACGTATATCAATGCCATTGTTTTGTCTCAATGTTAACACCAGTATTGTTTTTTGTAAGTTATGTTTGTTAAAACTACTTAAAGGTCCTAATATAACTAAGGCCTAGTTCTGAATTATTCTAAATCCTGTCCAGAAAACAGCCCTTAAAGTCTGAAATTTGAAGTTTCAAGTTTGATAAATGTAAGCATTTGGCAAGCAGTTAAAGGTTTATTAATGTAACTTAACATTAATAGCAAAGTTTAGACCATTTGGTTTTAGAAGAATTTGATGGGAAATGTTTGAGATTACTTTAAAATCTCTAAATGTTTTGCAGACTTTTGATATCTCAGTGCTGATATCTGAGGACAGATTAGACCTTGGGATCTCTCTTGAAAGCCTATTTAATTGTTACAGAAAGTACGGACGTATTCACTGGTTGTAAATTCCATTTCCGGGTTGGTTCATCTGAATAAATCTCAAAAAACAAGAAATTGTCAAAAGAATTTACAATTTAGGTTTTGTTAACCCTTGTGGGTTGCTCCCATTCACTATCTTTTTGGTTTTTTGGTGTAAAAAAAACGACTGAATTAAACGACTGTAAAAATGTATCAGATTTTTTTTTCTTTTTTTTTCATAAATATGTTGATTAACCTCAGTACTAACCTACCAAATGTTTACAAAATTTCCATGATTTTAACTCTTTAATTGCCAAGTTCATAAGTGACTGATTTGTCACTGATTTGGGGGGGGCACAAATTGACTGATTTTCAATATAAAAAGAGATTGTGGACTGGATTTTTAAAAAACCTTTCTCACAGTCTTGGGCTTGTCAAAGATTGGTAAAAACATTGGATTTGATGCATTTTTTATTTTTGTGCAGCATCAGTTTTTATGTTTGTCTCTTTTATATTGAAAATCTGTAATTTTGTGTGCTTTTTCCATCAAATCAGTTTTTTCAGGAGAATCAGAGACGATTGAGATGCAAAATTCTCTTCAAAGTATTTTATTAAAGAATTGTGTCAGACAGCTTGAAATACAATACTGGTCATAGGGTGTACCTGCATTGGTAAAATTATAATGACAATGACCCCGTTCTGAGTTTTTCAGTGATTTAAATAGTTCCCCAGTTTTAGTAGCCCTCCCATTCGAAGAATCTGTTTGTACTGTGCCTGTATCTTTGCAACCTTTAAGTTGCTACACAAAAAGACAGCCATTGCTGGTAAAACACAGTGCCTTTGTTTTCTAACGCATCATAAAGCTATCTTGCTATTCTTACCAAGGTCACACGTCCCCCATCCAGGCCTAGCTGTGGAAAAACACTGTCATGTGCAAGCAACAGAGAGACAACCTAATTAATTTAGACCTTAACCATAAGAAACATTAAAAGTATACCATATAAAACCTTTATACTAATCTTAACCCTCTGGGGTCTAAGTTTTTTTGTGATAAAACACTCAATATTTCTCTACCATAACACCACTTATGAGCTTGGCAATTAAAGAATTAAAATCATGGAATTTTTTTTAAACATTTGGTAGTTTTTATTAGAACTGAAGGCGATAAACAGATTTATGAAAAGAAATTGGAAAAATATTCATATGATACATTTTTACAGCCCTTTAATTTAGTGGCTTTTTTGTACACGAACAACCCGAAAAGGTAGTAAATTTGCCCATGGTATATTGTTGATGTTTTTTCACATTTCAAAGCATTTTCTCAAAATATGCGTAAATATAAGATTTGTCACCAAAAATCATTCCATTTGCTGAAACACAGAGAAAGCTGTGGCCAAATTAAGCCATAAAAAAAACAAAAATGGCCTCAACAACCCACAAGGGTTAAATGGTTTAGGTTAACTGATGCCTCAATAAAATGATTTATGGTTTCCACCATAACCACTACTTATTTTTGCAGTTAAACCTGGGAATAGCAGGTTTTTCATACATTTCAAACTTATTAAGTGGATTGGATAAACATGGTAGATGAGAAGAAAATACATTTCAGCAAATTTTATATCTTTTCTTAGCTCTGTTAAAGAGATCCAATTCTTTACTTTTCTATGTGTCAGTTTCACTCATCCTTTGGACCAAGCCCTAAGTGGCCATGCAGCTGTAGTTTCGGGAGCTGAGATTTTCATTTCGGGAGGCTTTAACTGCAAATACCAATGCCTGGTGTCCATGTTTCACTACCATCCAGTGAGGGGAATTAACCATCTTGCTGAGATGATCCATGACCGAGCCCAGCACTGCATGGAGATCTTAAAAAAACATTTCTATGTAGTTGGTGGATTGTGCAACCTACGTAAGTTCTATACAGATCAAATGGCCTGCGAGATGTATGACCCTATCCAAGATATCTGGACCGTGTTCACCCCTCTTCCCATCCCCCATGTTGGATCAGCCTCTGCTGTTTTGGAGGAGAAGCTGTATATTTTAGGCGGTTATTGCCAGGAGGATTACAGCGAGGCCAGGCTTGCTCACCGCTATGACCCTGTCACTCAGAAATGGCAGAGCATGGGCAACATGCCAGGCCCCGTCACAGACACTCGGGCGTGCCTTCTTTATCTGCCAGCTCATATTAGAAAATAAGAATTTAAACAGATATATTTGCCATATTAGTATAAATAATTTAATAAAATGTTGTGTAGGTGGTTCTTTCTCTCTCGCTCTCTCTCTCTCTCAGACATCGAGGCAGATTGTTGTGCCAGCGCGACGTCATTGCCATAGAAAGTGCAAATAATCCAGAAACAGCAGAATGCAACAGGATGCACAGATCGGATCTGAACAGTTGTGATACACAATATGGACAGTGAGTCAAATCGGATATGGACTGACAGTGTGAACAATGTTTTAGTTTGTGAACCTGTGGTGTGTTTGCAAAAATGTGTTTGAGTTTGATTAAAAGCTGTGTAGGGAGATGGGCGCCAGTTTATTTGGGTTTTTACCCTTCTACATTTTCTTTTGTTTGTTTTAGTCCAGTAGAGAGTTAAGCTAAGTGTCTTTCATTTTGTTTTGTTTGGGAATTTATTTGCTAAAATCCTTTAGTAAGAGACCATTTTGTTTGTTATTTTGGCCTGGCCCTCTCCAGAGGATTCTTTGTTTACTAATTTTGCTTAATCTTTGCCTTTACCTTATTTATCTCTAATAAATCTATGAAGCTTACTTTTGGGTACTCTGTCTCTCTTAATGGTGCTAGTCCTGATATTGTGTAACCCTTACTGAAATATCAGGTGTTTGTTTTATTAGAGCTGGGATAGAAGATCTTGTTACTTCATCCCCAAACCCCTAGACTAGAGAAAGGAAACAATTAGGGCCTTTTCCCTGGAAAACCAACATTTCTGCTCAAATCCCTGCCACGTCCCTCACATAGTTTTACATTAAATAACATCATATTTGTCCTAATCTTTAGTAACTAAACCCTAAACACACTTTTTTAGTTAATGATCTGTAAGAATGGTTCTTTGTTAGTGCTCTTCATTGATTTGAGTAAATTTGTGACATATTGGTATAAAGGGTCTTAATCCCTTACGAAACAAAAATATATTGCAGTATATTGGAAAATATCATGCTGTTAGGCAAGATATTCCCATATATGGGATTTAATATTTATATTTTCCAATATATTAAAATATATGCATAAACCATACGTGTATTTATGATACAAAATATATTGCAATCAAGAACAAGAAGGGCATGATATTTTTTCATGTAATAGTTTGTCTTTATATGCTTTGATATATTGCAATATATGCATAGACCACATATATGTGTGTGTGTGTGTGTGTGTGTGTGTGTGTGTGTGTGTGTGTGTACCTGGTAATTATCACGTTGTGGGGACCAATTGTCCCCACAAAGATAGGAATACCAGTGTTTTTGTGACCTTGTGGGGACATTTTGATGTCCCCGTGAGGAAACAAGCTTATAAATCAAACAGAATGATGTTTCTTGAAAATGTGAAGTACTAAAAGGGTTTCTGTGATGGTTGGGGTTAGGGAATGGGGTAGGTTAGGGGAATAGAATATAAAGTTAGTATGGTATAAAATGCATTACATCTATGGAATGTCCCCACAAAACATGGAAACCTGTCTGTGTGTGTGTGTGTGTGTGTGTGTGTGTGTGTGTGTGTGTGTGTGTGTGTGTGTGTGTGTGTGTGTGTCAGAGCACATAGCTTGCTATGCTCGAGTAGGAAGCTGAGATTCAGGCACGAAGAGAGATGCGTAACAGACACCAGCAACAGGAGGCTGAAAGATAGGTCCTGACCTATGATCCTGACCCACACTCCTAATCAGTAGGTGGCGGTAGTGCACCTAAAAGTAAAACTCACCTGCCAGTAAAACTCAAGAAAAAAAGAAGAAGAAGAATGTCAAAAAATCCATCAACAATAGAATCTGCAAGCTAAGACACCAGGTGAAGAGCAAAAGCATGATTATATAAGTTGTTTAAATCAGTGAAGAACCTAGATGGACTCCTAACCAGGATAACAGACTGTTCTTTTGGCAATTTATTTCTTTGCTTTTCCACAGTTCCCAATACTTCTTGAAAGTATTTATTTATTCATAGTTGTCTGTGCATTTTGTTTTTAGATATTGTCTTTATATTGTATAATCAGTCTGTGTTAATATGTGGTGCAAATGTTTGTATATTGCATATTTAAGTATTTATATATTTTAGATGTTACATGTACATATACTGTATCCTCATATATATGTTCATACATTGTATGTGCATGTTCTCATATATGTACACATGTTGTGCATACATTTAGAATACATATTTTTCCATCTAATTTTACATATATGTAAAATGTATTCCACAAAATATCGAACACATATCTATTTCCATATAGTTGTACATATATTTGAAATATATTTTACCATATAGTAAACATACATTTGTCACTATATCTGTACATATATTGTTAATACATGTTCCCATATATGCACATATATTTCACATCTAATTTTACATATATTTAAAATGTATTCCAAAATATATCGAACACATATCTACATATATTTAATGTATTTTCCATGTAATTTTACATATATTTGAAATATATTCTACCATATAGTAAACATACATGTGACACTATATCTGTACATATATTGTTAAAACATTTTCACATATAAATTGAAATACAATATTGCGGATATTTATAAATATAATATTGCATAAATTTTTAAATATATAAACACATATATTATACTCATGTACAATATATTAAAAGTGGCAATAATTTGTATATTTTGCAATATACTGCAATATATTACACATATATAGAATATATGTACCATCAATATATTATTCCATGTATTGCCAATATATAATATATTGAAAATGAAAAGTAAAATAATATATCACAATTTATTACAATATATTTCAAGTAATATATTGGTAAATATATTTTCCTTTCGTAAGGGATGCTACAATATATGATGTAAAAGTGAGTGCTGCCCTTTTCAGGTTAAACGGTGGGTACTGCAGTTGAATTTTCCTGTTGGTTGTTGCGGTACTAAGGCATGTAAGCATTACGACTCTACGTAAGCAGCTTCAAGCTCACCACGCCCTTGTTACGAGCTCACCACACCCTTGGTACAAGCTCACCATGCCCTAGGCAGTATAAAAACCATCTTGTTTCATCAAAACCACTGTAGCGAGTCAGGAGTTGGAATTGTGAGTATTTAAACAATCAGGGGCCTCATTTATAAAATGCTGCGTAAAAACCATCCTACATTTGATCTTACGATCATTTAACAAAAATGCGTACGTGTGATTCATAAACCGAACGTACTCGCAGAAAATGCGCATACCCCTTTCAAATCTATCAATCGCAAATTAACTTGAACTTGTGCGCGCAGCCGAGCAGTTTCAGATCTCCGCCTTTAAACGATGCGTAATTAATGTCAGACATATAAAAGAGCGCTTGTCAATGTTTAAACCCAATTTCAAACAGCAACGGCTTATATTTCCAAAAACCTGCAGCAATCAGAAAAGCAAAAGTGCGTACGTCTGCTCAGACCCTGACGTGGTACTAAGCACTTTTCCACGTCAAAGACAGTTTTTATAAATATGGACTTTGCAGTGGATTTTTGCCTAAGCACACTTTACGATCAAATCTGTTTGGGCACGCATACACACAGGCTCACCCCCGTTGGCCATTTGGGGGTCGCTACAGCAACAAAAAATATGTTTGTGCTTGTTTTTGTCCAATTGTCAAGTTGCTTATATCCTTGGAATCCTTCGAGCCAAACAAAATGTATATCTCAGATTTTTTTGCGCCTTGAGAAATGTTTACGTCATTTTCGATTTTGTTGGAAAAATCTAAAACAAACTAGTCCTAGGTTTTTCGCCCGATCGGAACCAATCCAGTGCTAAAATATTCCTTAGAGTGTGAATATGAAAAGTTTTCGACTCACTGTTGTCACGCCACGCCCAAACATATGATGTGGGCGGAGCCACTTGCACTTTATTGACTTTATCTGTCAGGAAACAGACAGATCGGCTTACCCATCAGTCTGTTAGCTGCCTCGACATGTCAAGATCACATATATCCCAGCACATAGAGCCTTTTTTACCAGAGTACCAACACATCTCTACTGTGTCTGTTCCTCGAACAAATAAATACAGAGCACCGTTTACCTCGTCTCGTACAAATCTTATTAACATAAAATTAGAACACAATACATTAACAGATGAAACTCAAATGTTAAAATTCAGCATTCTTAAAGGCGGAGTCCATGATGTTTGAAAGCCAATGTTGATATTTGAAATCACCTAAACAAACACGCCCCTACCCCAATAGAATCTGGACCTTCTGTTGATAGACCCGCCCCACACATACGCAACACGGCATTTGATTTGATTGGCTATAAGTGTGTTTTGGTAGTCGGCCCGTCTAATTTTCCAAAGCGTTTTTCAAACATCGTGGACTCCGCCTTTAACATTAGATCGCTTACCAATAAAGAACCTATTATCAATGAAATAATTACTGACCAAAACTTAGATGCACTCTGTTTAACAGAGACCTGGCTTAAAGCAGACGATTACATCAGTTTAAACGAATCCACCCCACAAGACTATTACTATAAACACGTTCCTCGTCTAAAAGGGAGAGGGGGTGGTGTAGCTACAACATACAACAAAATATTTAAAGTAAACCATAAATTTAATTCGTTTGAAATAATACTGTTAAATATGGGAATAACTGATCGTAACAACAAACAGCTTTCGTTCATTTTAACTACCATATATAGGCCTCCGGGCCACCACATAGATTTTCTTAAAGAAATAGCAGACTTCCTATCTGAGCTTACAGTCACTGTAGATAAAGCTCTTATCGTTGGTGATTTTAATATCCATGTGGATAACCCAAAAGATGCATTAGGACGTGCGTTTATGGATGTTCTAAATTCTCTCTGTATTAAACAAAACGTGCCAGGGCCCACACATACTCGTAAGCACACATTAGACTTAATTCTGTCACTCGGACTCAATATTAATGACATCGAGATATCACCCCAGAGCCATGCAGTTCCCTTTCAGTCGGTCACTACGACGTCACGTCGTGACCGACGAATTGGGAACTCGCTTAGAGAGACCAATCTGCTTCGAATACTACTAAAACGCCAATGAACTTGGCATTGAGATATTTGCATAATGCTGGCGCCGCCCCGCCAGGTGCGTATATAAGGAGCACGTGCAAATAGGGAAATCAGCTTTTTATCGCTTCGAAAGCCGGCAGTATCTGCTACTGAGAAGCTACTTTACTCTGTTGGGATCGATTGCGGAAGTTGGTTGGACTGGCAGTACCACAGCGGACGCTTCGCAGTATTCCACAGGCTCTACATCTTTTTGTTTTGAGTTTAGTGTGTGCGTTGCCTTTCCCTGTGCGCATCATCAACTGAGCATCTGAGTGAATTTCCCTAAAAGAGTGATACGGAGAGCTTTGTGCCTTGTTAAAGGCAGCCACTCTCTCGTATATCCGGAGATCAGCGTCCTTTTCAGGATGGCTTTTCGTCCGTGCGATCTTGGATGCGGAAAGTATATGGGTCCGAAGGACGGTCACGAGCGTTGTCTTTCATGCTTGGGCATCGAGCATGCGGAGGCAGCGTTTGCTGGGGGTAAGTGTTCTAACTGCGAGAACATGTCCCTTGTGGATTTGCGGAGACGGTTGTCTTTCCTTCTGGAAAAACGCAATCCGCGTCCGACGAGTTCCGAACTCCCTCCGGTCGGGTCGTGACGCCGGAGTTCGATCCAGAGATGGTGGCCGTGCTCGCTCGAGCGGCGGAGACCGTAGGGTTAGAGTGGGTTCACCCTCCTCAGCCCGAACCGTCCCGCCTGGATGATTGGTTCTTTGGAGCTGCCCGGGTTTCACAACCCTCTCCGCCGGTGCCTTTCTTCCCCGAGGTGCACGAGGAGCTGACTAGAACCTGGAAGTCGCCGTTTTCTACGAGATTACGGCCGTTTCAGCCCTCCCCCCTCACCTCCCTCACCGATGGAGCCGCTAAGGGTTATTCGGGGATCCCCCCGTGGAGCGTGCGGTCGCGATGCAGTTGTGTCCGGCCACCGCTCCCTCCTGGAAGGACTGCCCAACCCTCCCCTCTCGTGCTTGCAGACAGTCCTCCGGTTTAACGGGTGCTGCCCACCAGGCATTCGGAGAGGCGGCTTCAGCCCTGCACGCTATGGCGTTGCTGCAGGTTCATCAAGCTAAGGCCTTGAGAGATCTGCACGAGGGAGGACACGACTCGCCTGTCCTTTCGGAGCTCCGGGCCGCTACGGATCTGGCTCTCCGCGCTACTAAGGTCACAGCGCAGGCGATTGGTCGTGCCATGTCCACGATGGTGGTCCAGGAACGCCACTTATGGCTCTGTCTGGCGGACATGTCGGACGCAGAGAAGAACAAGTTCTTAGACGCTCCCGTGTCCCAGGCTGGTCTTTTCGGTGAGTCGGTGGAGTCTTTCGCCCAGCAGTTCTCCGCCGGCCAGAAGCAGACGGAGGCGATCACTCCGATCATGCCCCGGCGCAAGCGACCTGCATCTCGCCCTCCAGCGCCGGCTGCCCCGTCTGCTCCTCGCCGAGGGCGCCCTCCGGCGGCTGCCTCCGCCCCCCCCCGCTAGAACATCTTCCAGGCCACAGAGGGGGAACAGCCGTCGGCAGCCCCACCCGCTTCCCGTGGTAAACGGAAATCGAAGCGGCCCTGAGACGGGCGACCTGGATTTGGATGGGATCACTCAGCGGGAGACGGTGATGGCACCGCTCCTTCCACCGGTAGAGGGCCGGGTGGAAAATCTTTGGTTTCGTTTTGTTTCTGTTCCGCCGGCTTCTCAGCCGGCACCCACAAAACCACAAAAAGAGTGCATTCCTATTCCTTTTCCAGGTCTCCAGAGGATCGAGAGAGACGTGAGCGGGCAGTCAGATGCTCTTCCTCCCTCTCCTCTATCGCCAGCGGGTGTTCTGAGGAGTTCGAGTTCTCCACTGCGGAGACCGGACCACCAGCAACCCCTTCGGAGTCTGCGTCCTCCGCTGAGGAGACCAGACGACCGTCTCCCTCAGCGGACTCAGGTCAGTGTCACACACACACATACTGTAGATGCTTATGCTGTCACAGCAGACGCACCGGCAGTCCCACCTGTCTCGCTTCGCTGCCCCACCGCGGGTACACCGGTAGTGCCGTTAATTCCTCTCGTACGGTCTCTGGGGGCTTGGCTTCAGCTTCCCAGCCCGTCTCGTTGGGTTTTACGCATGATCCGCCTCGGTTACGAAATTCAATTCAACCGGCACACACCCAAATTCTCGGACGTACGTTTCACCACAGTGAAAGCGTCCGATGCACATGTACTGCGTGCAGAGGTCGCAGTCCTATTGGCGAAGGATGCGATTCAGCCGGTCCCTCTTACCGAGATGAGATCGGGTTTTTACAGCCCGTATTTCATAGTACCCAAGAAAAGCGGCGGGTTACGACCAATTTTGGATTTGCGCATCCTGAACAAATCTCTTCAGAAGAGGTCTTTCAGGATGATTACACCGAAGCAAATATTCAGTTCGATACGCCCCCAAGATTGGTTTGCAGCAATAGACCTGAAAGACGCGTACTTTCATGTGTCCATTCTCCCTCGTCACAGACCGTTTCTCCGGTTTGCGTTCGAGGGACGGGCATATCAGTACAAAGTTTTACCGTTCGGGCTGTCTCTCTCTCCCCGTGTGTTCACAAAAGTAGTGGAGGCGGCGTTAAAGCCCCTCAGAGAGAGCGGTGTTCGCATATTGGCTTACCTCGACGATTGGCTTATAATAGCGGATTCTCGGCGGACGCTGTGCGAGCACAGAGATCTAACGCTTCGGCATCTCGCCCGTTTGGGTCTTCGGGTCAACTGGGAAAAGAGCAAACTCTGCCCCACGCAGAGGATCTCTTTTCTCGGTATGGAACTGGACTCGATCGATTTATCGGCGCGTTTGACAGAAGAGCGCTTCCAATCAATTCTGACTTGCCTCGGTTCATTCCGAGGGAAGAATGCGGTCCCTCTGAAACAATTTCAGAGATTCCTGGGGCGTATGGCAGCAGCAGCGGCCGTGACACTGCTCGGACTGCTCCATATGAGACCGCTTCAGCGTTGGCTTCACGATCGAGTCCCGAGGAGAGCGTGGCGCGCCGGCATCCATCGTGTAACCATTACACCTGCGTGTCGCCTAACATTCCCCCCGTGGTCAGACCCCGCGTTTCTCAGGACCGGCGTGTCCATGAGACAGGTCTCCCGGCATGCTGTTGTCCATACAGATGCCTCCGACACGGGCTGGGGAGCCACGTACGACGAGCTCACGGCTTCGGGGGTGTGGACAGCACCCCAGTTGCATTGGCATATCAATTGCCGCGAGTTATGGGCAGTATATCTGGGACTCGTACGCTTCGCTACGGAGCTGCGAGGGAAGGATGTACTAATACGCTCAGACAACACTGCGACTGTAGCGTATATCAACTGTCAAGGCGGTTTGCGCTCCCGTCACCTGTCGCATCTCGCTCGTCATCTCCTCCTTTGGAGTCAGAAGCATCTGAGGTCCCTTCGTGCCATGTACATCCCGGGCTCGCTCAACACAGCGGCAGACGCGCTTTCCCGAGCTGCGCGCCCCGGCGAATGGCGACTCCACCCCCAGATGTCCAGCTGATTTGGAGGAAGTTCGGTTGTGCGCAGATAGACCTATTTGCGTCGCCGGACGATACACACTGTCGCCTATTTTATTCACTAACCGAGGGCAGCCTCGGCGTGGATGCGTTGGCACACAGCTGGCCGCGGGGCATGCGCAAATACGCGTTCCCCCCAGTGAGCCTAATAGCACAGACCCTGTGCAAAGTCAGGCAGGACGAGGAGAGCCTTTTAATGATCGCCCCATATTGGACGACCAGGAATTGGTTTCCGGAACTAATGCTCCTCGCGACAGCCCCTCCCTGGCGGATTCCCCTGAGGAAGGACCTTCTTTCTCAAGGAGGGGGCACATTATGGCACCCTCGCCCCGACCTGTGGAATCTCCACGTCTGGTTGTTGAGTGCGCACAAGGTTTAAGTGATTTACCCCAGGCGGTATCTAACACAATCGACGCGGCACGAGCTCCGTCTACGAGACGGGCTTACGCGTTTAAATGGAACCTTTTCGTCACTTGGTGCTCTTCGCAACGCGAGGACCCCAGAGAATGCCCTATTAACATCGTGCTTTTATATCTTCAACATAGGTTAGACGGTAGGCTGTCACCCTCCACTATTAAAGTTGATATCGCCGCTATATCTGCTCATCACTCACTTATTAACGGCAGATCAGTTGGCCAGCATGATTTGGTTATTAGATTCCTGAGAGGCGCTCGTAGGCTAAACCCCTCGCGCCCTCCTTCTATTCCTCCCTGGGACTTGTCCATGGTGCTGAAAGCACTCCAAGGTCCGCCATTCGAGCCTTTGCAGTCTGCGGGTCTGAAGCTTTTATCAATGAAAGCTCTGACCCTGCTGGCATTGGCCTCAGTGAAAAGAGTAGGGGATTTACATGCATTCTCTGTTGACGATTCGTGCCTTCAGTTTGGTCCTGCTGTCTCAAGCGTGACATTGAGACCCAGACCAGGCTACGTGCCCAAAGTTCCCACCACTCCCTTCAGAGATCAGGTGGTGAGCTTGCAAGCGTTGCCTTTGGAGCAGGCAAACCCAACCGAGGCTTTGTTGTGCCCCGTACGCGCACTGCGATTCTACGTGGACCGCACGCAAAGCCTCAGGACCTCAGACCAGCTCTTTGTTTGTTATGGTGGTCAGCAGAGAGGGAGAGCTGTCACTAAGCAGAGGATGTCTCATTGGATAGTTGATACTATCGCCCTGGCTTATAATCTTCAGGGTATTCCTTGCCCCTTTAATTTGAGAGCGCACTCCACACGGAGTGTTGCTTCATCTTGGGCTCTCGCCCGTGGTTCCTCGCTAACAGACATCTGTAGAGCTGCTGATTGGGCCACACCTTATACGTTCATTAGATTTTACAGTGTTCGTATCGAGCCTGTATCCTCTCGTGTCCTTTCCTCACCAGGGAGGGCACGGAGAGCAGACTCGCAAGTCGGCTTGCAGCCTCCGACTGAGGCTCCAAATTGAGTTTCAGTATGGAAGGCCATCAGAGCAAAAATGCTCTTCCTCCACTGCCTTGGCAGCCTTTGTTGCGGAGCATTGGCTGTCAGCCTTTCACTAGCTGTATTCTTACGAACCTACGTGTTTGGCCAGCGCCCCACATTGTGTCCCATCGGGTTCCTTTGTGAGTATTATTCCGTGGGGTTAATCCTACCAGCCCACGTTTCCCTTAGCAGAGCACTGCTTTGCTGACACAGCCACGGCTGTCATGTTACCTCAACTACGGTTGACTTTCGCCCACCATTAGCCCTTTAGAGGGGCGGTGGCTTCCGCAGCGTTCCTATCCCGCTCTGGTAGGGCGCTTCCCAGTCGCTGGCACTACTGTGGGGTTAAAGGAACATCTAGTGCCCGGCCTTTCTGCCTTATCCTATTTCTCCATTCCCTTAAGGGGATTTGGAGGGCTTTTTGCAGACACTGGAAGAGGTCAGCCCCTAGTGGCGTTTTGGTAGGGATTCCCAATTCGTCGGTCACGACGTGACGTCGTAGTGACCGACTGAAAGGGAACGTCTCGGTTACGGATGTAACCCTCGTTCCCTGAAGGAGGGAACGGAGACGTCACGTCCCGTCGCCACAGGTGCTGCCACCTGCTGTTACGGCCGGTCACCTTTCCGGCTTTCTCAGCGAACAGAAGCTGATTTCCCTATTTGCACGTGCTCCTTATATACGCACCTGGCGGGGCGGCGCCAGCATTATGCAAATATCTCAATGCCAAGTTCATTGGCGTTTTAGTAGTATTCGAAGCAGATTGGTCTCTCTAAGCGAGTTCCCAATTCGTCGGTCACGACGTGACGTCTCCGTTCCCTCCTTCAGGGAACGAGGGTTACATCCGTAACCGAGACGTTTCAGATCATTGCCTTGTGTCATACACGATACTTCTAGATAGGACCGCTCAGTCTACAACATGCTACAGATCAGCCAGAACAATAATGTCCACCACTAAAGATAGCTTTATTAGCACTCTTCCAGACCTGTCTCAAATGAAACATGTAGCAGATAACCGTGAAGATCTGGATATTATAATAAAAAACCTGAACAATGTTTGCCCTAGCAAGTTGGATGCCGTTGCTCCCATTCGAAAAAAGAGAATCAAAGAAAAAACGCCAGCTCCATGGTATGACCATCATACTGCAGCCTTTAAAAAAGTAGCTAGAAAAATGGAAAGAAACTACCGAAGCACAAAGTTAGAGGTATGGCGTTCAGCATGGAAAGAGAGTGTTCAACACTACAGACCAGGCTATTAAAATCGCCAGATCTACCTATCTCAGTACGCTTATTAAAGAAAATCATAACAACCTTTGTTTCCTCTTTAGCACAGTTGCGAAACTGACTAGAAACAAAGAACAAACAGAAACCAATAGTAAACTCCAACACAATAGTAATGACTCCATGAACTTCTTTACTAACAAAATTACGTTTATTAGGGAAAACATAGAAATTACGCAAGCAGCCACCACTATACCCAATAGTACATTTAACACTAGATTACCATACGAACATCTTAAGTCATTTAAACCTACTACAATAGAAGAGCTCTCTAAATTAGTAATGTCATCCAAATCATCGTCCTGTATACTAGACCCCGTTCCCACAAAATTACTAAAAGAGGTATTTCTTGTAGGGTCAGACACGGTACTAAATATCTTTAACTCATCTCTAGAATTAGGATACGTTCCAACAGCTTTCAAACTAGCAGTTTTTAGACCGCTCATTAAAAAAACAAACCTTGACCAGGGAGATCTTAATAACTTTAGACCAATCTCAAATCTACCTTTTCTTTCTAAAATATTAGAAAAACTAGTAGCAAGCCAGCTACGCACATTCATAGCGAATAATAATACATATGAAAAGTTCCAATCAGGATTCAGGCCCCACCATAGCACTGCTTAGAGTTACAAATGACCTCCTATTAACATCCGATCGTGGTGAAATCTCAATCCTTATATTACTAGACCTTAGTGCAGCCTTTGACACAATAGATCACAGAATCTTACTCAATAGACTAGAAAACTATGTTGGCATCAGTGGTCAGGCGTTAGCCTGGTTCAGATCGTATCTAACCAATTGATATCACTTTGTTTATGTAAATGAGGAAGAGTCATATCACTCCCCCGTTAAATATGGCGTACCTCAGGGATCATTTCTAGGCCCTATCCTATTCTCGTTATATATGTTACCTCTAGGAGACATTATCAGGAAACATAACATAAGTTTTCACTGCTATGTGGATGATACCCAGCTTTACATCTCGTCACATCCTAGCAAAACCCACCAGTTTGCTATGCTAACAGACTGCATTAGTGATATTAGGGACTGGATGGCACATAACTTTCTTATGCTAAACTCCAATAAGACTGAGATACTTATTATTGAACCAAATCGCTACAAACATAATATGTCAGATTACAAGTTGTCCGTAGATGGCTGCACGGTGGTGCCATCTTCCATGATTAAGAATTTAGGCATAATGTTCGACAGCAATTTATCTTTCGATAGTCATATCTCCAACATCTGCCGCACAGCATTCTTCCATCTTAGAAATATCTCAAAAATACGCCATATGCTGTCTGCATCAGATGCAGAAAAGCTTATCCATGCTTTTATGACCTCTAGAATAGACTATTGTAACTCGTTACTTGGGGGATGCCATTCAAATCAGGTAAACAAGCTACAGCTGGTTCAAAACGCTGCCGCAAGAGTGCTTACTCGATCTAAAAAGTATGACCACATTACTCCAATTCTGGCATCTTTACATTGGCTACGAGTTAAATATCGCATACAATTTAAAATTTTACTAATCACCTACAAAGCCTTAAATGGCCGAGCACCCTCGTATTTTAAAGAACTACTATCAGAATACAATCCACCACGTAAACTGCGCTCACAAAATTCTGGTAAATTCATTATCCCTAGAATATCAAAAGTGTCTAAAGGTGGTAGATCCTTTTCCTACTTGGCCCCTAAGCTCTGGAATGATTTACTAAATAATGTTCGAGTATCAGACACCGTCGATCAATTTAAATCTAAACTTAAGACATTCTTCTTTAACAAAGCATTCACATAAAATGTCCAGTAAATGTACTTTTCCCGCAGTAGTTATTTTGTCTAGAACAAAGCACTCACATACCTCATATGGGTAATATACTATTGCCGCAATAGTTAGCCTGTCTGGAACCGAGCTGACTTAAACCACTATAATGTATGACGCTTGCATTACATGCGAACGGCCCCTATGCTAATAGAACTCTGTTTTTGTCTCCCTGTCTCGTCCTCGACCCCGAGGACAATGAGACAAATAGACCTAGTTCCTGTTGCTGTGAAGGTCATCACACCACTGATCTACTGGCTGTCCTTCAACGTGATGCCCAGCCGATGCGCGACCACCGGCTTAACCAGTTTAATCCGCTTACGCGATTCCTATACCTACCGTATCTATATATATATAAATATATTAATTTCCCCCAAGGGTTTTTGTCCTTCTAGGAGTTTTTCCCACCGGGTTTTCTCCTAGGGGGGGTTTTCGTCCCAGGGAGAGTCAGCCAACTTTGGCTTAACTTAGCACTTTACTGTATAAGCTACATTATTAATACGCTTGCTTGTACGGTTTAACCTTAGCCGCTATATTCTACATCTTATATTATCTATTGATTTTCTGTGTTCTCCTCTACATCTACTCATGTAAAGCTGCTTTGCAACAATTAACAATTGTGAAAAGCGCTATATAAATAAAATTGAATTGAAATTGAATTGAATATAACTGGGGACAGGAATGAGATATCGACTCCAAATTTGGTACACGTATACCGGGGCCCAATCTGTTGTCAGGTGCAAAAAAATCTGCCACTTGACCACTAGTTGGCGCTATAACATGACATCAATTTTGAAGGGCTATAACAATATAAATCTTGGACCGATCGACTTGAGATTTGGCATGTGTGGTCTTTGTCCAAGGTACTATGAATGATTAAAAGGACATTTGCGTCTACCAAGAAACATGGCCACCATCGACCAATCAAGAACAATCAGCTATTTGACAAGATTAACAGAGGTCTATTGGTACGAAACTCGGTGGCCATGCTTGACTCTTGGCCTTGAAGGTCTGTGCAATGTATAAAAACAATCAACCACCGGGGGGCGCTATCACATTTTTTCAGTATTTATGTGATTGTGTATTATGCAGTGTTTTAGATATAAACACACTTCTCATATCAATGTATAGATCTCCTAATTTTGAATAACTTTGCCTCATGAACCACTTGTCTCAGTCGAATCATTTGTTAGATATTTAGCAACATGGCTGATATCTACTTTCACAAACTAGTCCTAGGCTTTTTGACCGATCGCAACCAATCTAGTGCTGAAATATTCTTTAGACACTGAATATTAATAATTATAAAAAAATGTGGAACATTAGTCTTGACATCACAACATCAGGCCCAAACGTTAAAAGGGGCATGGCCACTTATACTTAAATGGCTATAATTTATGATAAGAATGAGATATTAACACGAAACGTTGTACACTGCTGTATGGGCCCAATCTAGGTCACATACAAACATTGCACTGCTTGACCAATAGGTGGCGCTATAACACAATTCCAAGTTTATATGATTTAAACATGCAAGTTAAAAGGGGCATGGCCACTTATACTTAAATGGCTATAATTTATGATAAGAATGAGATATTAACACGAAACGTTGTACACTGCTGTATGGGCCCAATCTAGGTCACATACAAACATTGCACTGCTTGACCAATAGGTGGCGCTATAACACAATTCCAAGTTTATATGATTTAAACATACAAACAACATTTTGTGAATTGTTACTGGCATGCACACCCAAATGACAATTGTGGGCAGAGCCACACGTTTATTTGGATATAAATCTGGACAGAAATGAGCTATCAATACCAAACTTTGTACACATATGTATGGGCCCAATCTGGGTTACAAACAAAATATTACAGAGCTTGACCACTAGGTGGCGCTATAATGCAATTCCAAGTGGTTATATTTTCAAATATAAATATTGTAATAAAATGTGGGCTAGTTTATATAATTTAAACTAACAAAGAAGCCTTTTGGAGCATTGGTATTGGCAAGGACCCTCAACTGATCATTGTGAGCCGAGCCACTTTTATTAGATTGGCTACAAAGTAGTACAGGAATGAATTATTGATGCCAAACTTTGTACATATATTTATGTGCCCAATCTGAGTCACATGCAAACATTAAACTGCTTGACCACTAGATGGTGCTATAATGCAATACCAAACAGTTATATCTTCAAATCTGATTGACAATGAAATTGGGGCTTGATTAAAGCTCACGTAACACACGCTGTTTCTGCATTTCTGATATCAATCTGGAGTACCTATAGAGTAGGATGACATCCTTTATATCTCTGAAGAGTCTTTAGTTTAATCAGATTTATAAAATAAAGATTAGCTTTACCGAATCTTTCCGATAACAAACGAAAAAATGAAGAAGGAGGAGTTATAACACGGGAGGAGCGAGTACGAGTCATGCAACACTATACAACACTTATAACGTATGATTCACTACATGTTTGTGTCATTTATATAATATACACGCGCCTATTTCCAACATAAGACAGAAGTCTTACTTACCACGTGTAACTCGTCATGACCCGGTTCTGAAAATCCACCGCATCAAACACACACGCAAAACTCCGCTGCTAATCCGGATAATAAACTATATCCATTGTTTCCATAAGGCTGGATGTCTTACATCCAAAAACACACTTCTTGTTGTGCCATTGTTGACTTTTGAAATTAAACAAAGCTGAGTGGCGTGATAAGCTGTTAGCAAGCTCTAGCGTCTCCCGCTGACTGACGGCTGGGCGGGGTTTTCCGGGGGAAGTTTTCCGGCGGACGCCCATATAAAGAAGTGATACGTATCGAAAACCCCTGAAACGTCAGTTAGAACCATAATCGAAAAAAATTAGCCGAAACTTGTACGAACCCTGGCGAAGTGCATTCGGCACAGAAATACTCTGAAACACGCCCAACTGCATTTTTGACACTTTGCCTACGTTTAGCATGAGGAAACAACTCTATAACTGTGTTAATAAGTCAGAATGCTTGAAATACCATTAAACCCCCCCTTTAAATGCTTCAAACTTACAAGAAGCCAAAGACTATCATACAGACATGCGAGTTGGGTTAAATAATTTAAACTGGGTGTCAAGGTCCTAAACGCTTGAACTCCGGCAATCGCTGCTTGCAGCTATATTTAGGGGTTCAAGCGCGAAGCCAAATGGTAGGATTCAATTTGGGGAGAGGTTGACAGAGTATCAACCCGATTGGCCTATAGGTGGCGCTATAACAATGGCAAACGCGTTGATGCTCATAACTCCAACAATTCTTGTCCAAATGTCAAGTGTCTTATATCCCTCGAATCCTTGCGTCAAGACGAACAAAACGTATATCTCCGATTTTATTAGTGCCAGGACAATTTTTTTGGTATTTTTTGATTTTGTCAGAAAAAATAAAAATGAACTAGTCCTAGGTTTTTCCTCCGATCGGAATCATTCCAGTGCTGTAATATTCCTTGGAGTGTGAATATCAAAAGTTATAAAAAATTTTTTACTTTCGACTCACGGTCAACATGCCACGCCCAAACGTCTGAAGTGTGCGCAGCCACTTGGACTTTATTGGCTATAAATGAAGTATCAACACAAAACTTGGTACGTGTCATGAGATTCATGGCCTGAGGTTGCGAGCCTCGTTTCGTCACAGCGCCACCTAGTGGTCAGACGAATCATTTAAATGCTTATAACTTAGGCTGAGTTTTACATATTTTCATGCAGCTTTTTTCCTTATATTTTTGAATTGTTGCCGAGTCCAACGATACTAAACATGCCAAGTTTTGCCTTACGGTTAGCCCTGCGCAGCAAAATAGCTCTTAAAAAACACGCGTGAATAACTCGACTCGACGCGACCATAGGAAGAACAATGCATTACCTTCTGAACAAAAAGTTCTATTGGTGTTATGTTAAAATTTCCATCAGAAATGGCCGAAAATTGCAAAAAACTAAAAAGTACATTCATTTTTTGTGTTTTTTAGATATAAATGCTGAAACTCTGAAACGAAATGACATTTTTTCACCAAATTTGATACGCTGATGTCTGAGCAGAGTCTGAGGCAATACAAAGAAATTGTATGCCTGCACCACTAGTTGTTCTCATAATTGAACAAAACCTTTGACATTGAGTAAGCCCAATGGTCATACAACTGTTGCTTCACTAAACTAAAGCGAATAGCCGTGATACTAGCTACATGTAACACAGTCATGACCTGAGGTTGCATGCACAAGTTTGTCATAGCGCCACCTAGTGGTTATTTGTTATTTTCAATTAAAAATACTGCAACCTTACATCTAAAATCATGAGTCATCATGGATAATGCCTTTCATGGCTTTGAGTATAATCATTGGTGGATTGCAATTCACTCCCTAGCAACCAATGAGAATACCCAGCAACCATTTAGCAAGAGCTGTATCTCTGTATCAGAACATTGTAGAGACATGGGGTTCAGCTATTTTGACTCATTAATACTCTCACCGCAAGCTCTTTATTTTTCATTCACTCCGCAAAGAGACTGTCACGGTTAATCACTGTGATCTGCTTTTGTGTGTGTTTTGTTACTTTGATTGTTGTCACCTGGACATGTCATTAATTACCATCATCATCTATTTATTTCAAATAACACTAAGCGAATGAAACAAACAAGCAAGCAGTTAGACAAGAACGTATACAAAAACACTAGGGACTCAATGACAATGCTAACACATCAGATCAACAGACAACAGACAGGCATATATATACAGACTAAAACAGGTGTTGATGATGATGGTAATTAATGACATGTCCAGGTGACAAAGTAACAAAACACACACAAAAGCAGATCACGGTGATTAACCGTGACATACCCCCCCCAAAGAGTGGCTACCAGACACTTCACCCCAGGAGTAAACAAAAGTCTAGGTGGGTGGATCTGGGGGAGGGACGTAGGGCTCAGAAACCAGGGCGGAGCTGGTAGATCGGGTGGCCAGGACGGATCCGACATAATAGGACCGGCCATCTTGATCCAGGCAGAGCCTTCGTCTGACGATTCGACCGTCTCGGGAACCCACTCAGAAGATTCGACCGTCTCGGGAACCCATTTAGAAGATTCGACCGTCTCGGGAACCCACTCAGAAGATTCGACCGTCTCGGGAACCCACTCAGAAGATTCGACCGTCTCGGGAACCCACTCAGAAGATTCGACCGTCTCGGGAACCCACTCAGAAGATTCGACCGTCTTGGGAACCCACTCAGAAGATTCGACCGTCTCGGGAACCCACTCAGAAGATTCGACCGTCTCGGGAACCCACTCAGAAGATTCGACCGTCTCGGGAACCCACTCAGAAGATTCGACCGTCTCGGGAACCCACTCAGAAGATTCGACCGTCTCGGGAACCCACTCAGAAGATTCGACCGTCTCGGGAACAGGCTCATGTATGGCGGCGACCACCCCGGGGAATAAATCGAGCATGGCGAAATAACACTAAGCGAATGAAACAAACAAGCAAGCAGTTAGACAAGAACGTATACAAAAACACTAGGGACTCGATGACAATGCTAACACATCAGATCAGACAACAGACAGGCATATATATACAGACTAAAACAGGTGTTGATGATGATGGTAATTAATGACATGTCCAGGTGACAACAATCAAAGTTACAATACACACACAAAAGCAGATCACGGTGATTAACCGTGACAGAGACTTAGATAACTCTGCTGATTTTGGACATACAGATATGATTTATACATCATTTAAAATGTTAGAGTGTCTAGTTTATTTCTGTCCACTCCCAATAAAAACAGAATGTTGTGCTTTTTGCAAAATTAAGAAAATAAACATGATGCACGTTTTGTTCTCTCTCCCTCAATGAAGTCCTTTCTCAAACGCGTCAGAAAAATAAACTGTAACTTAACGAATACTTGTCATAGAAACAAAAGATAAATGTCTAAATAATGCTTGGAATGTCAGCTTTTAATTCAATTCAATTTTATTTATATAGCGCTTTTCACAATTTGGTAAGGCGTAAAAAAAATTTGTTTGTTTCCGGTTTCCAACCGACCCTGACAATTTATGTGCGACCCAAATTTATTTTATGAGCTTGGGGAAGAAATAATACACATTAAATAAATACACAAATAAAAAAACTTTGAGGCGAACTATAATTTACCTTTTAGTACAGCACCGTTTTTGTAAAGCACGCGTCCTCCAGCAACAAACAAAGCAGCAGTTAGCGGTCGTTAACACAATAGTTCACAGATCGTTGTCGCCACTTACAAAGGCACTGGTAAAGTGGTAATTTTTGGTGTGCATTCGAGATGCTGTTTCGTGCACAGCAACGTGATCTTTTGCCCCGCCGAACGTTGTAAATTACAGACAAAAAAAGACGAGCTGAACAACGATATGCAAGTGGGCTTTTCTCTTCCAGAGAGCACAAACCAAGGCTCAGTTTTGCTGGCAGTAAGTGAATTGTAATATTTGAATTTATGGTATTATGACCAGGGCTTGACATTAACACCCGGTAAGATTTCGGCTGTAAGGCGGGTTGTAGTTTTCTTAAAAGTTATGCGAAATGATAAACAATACGCAATGCGACACTGGGAAACTACAACTCCCATGAGCATTCTGCACCCAGAGCAACGCACAGAGATCTGTTGAGAGACGCGCACCCGATCAGCGGGGCGTTGCGGACCAAAGCGTCACCTTCCAGAGAGCGCGCGAGAGCTGATGGATTTGCGAATGCACAAGAGGACGCAGTCTGATAAATAAATAAATTAATGAATATATTAAAACCTTTTTTTCGTCAACACTCCAAAGCATGGTAAATGTCATTAATACTCTTTAGTAATATGCTGAAACTTTGAATTGGTTGTCGATTGAGTCTTAACTGCCAAATATGTCCGGCTTGCAATTTTGGCCTTTTCCCATGACCTTAAAAATAGTATGTCATACAGAACCGTTTGCAACTGTACGTTAGTAATTCGGGTAGTGCATTTGAAATTCAGTCTGCATCTAATTTAGCAAGTAAATTTGCTCAAATTAAATTCATTTTAGGATGCCAAAGTCAAATTTAATAATATAAAATTTAACTTTGGCTAGTACCTTTGAAAAACAACTAGCCACTTTGGCTGGTGAGCAAAAAAGTTAATGTCAAGCCCTGATTATGACATTTGTTGAAGAGTTCCACTTTTATACTTTAGCCACAGGCTCACGTAAGATATTTTTCATATCATACAGTGTTTCCCATACATAAGTTAGACTAATTCTAGTTAGACAGATTCAACACCTGC
This sequence comes from Misgurnus anguillicaudatus, assembly GCF_027580225.2. Classification (NCBI taxonomy): domain Eukaryota; kingdom Metazoa; phylum Chordata; class Actinopteri; order Cypriniformes; family Cobitidae; genus Misgurnus; species Misgurnus anguillicaudatus. Next base: position 20,014,296 of record NC_073357.2, on the reverse strand, counting down.
CTCCACATATTGCGTTTCGTTATTTATTTATTTTTTTACTTTAAAACACGCAATGTATTCGTTCAGCTGCATTTACTGTTCCTGCTCTCTCTCTCTCTCTCTCTCTCTCTCTCTCTCTCTCTTACACACACACGCACACACACACACACACGCACAAACACACACACACACACACACAATTAAAAAGAGATAATCTGTGGAGATACGTGGCTCTGCGCTGCGTGAGACAAACACGCAATATGGCCAAAGTCACCTCAAATATATCCGCTATTCAATTTAAATATTTAACAATTTCCTACCTATCCCTTGCTGCCACTGTAAAAAATTAAAAAATAAAATAAAATAAATTCCCTACCGACCCATGACCTAAACTGACAACCAACCAGAACCAAACTTTTTTTTTTTATGCCTAATTGTATCAAAGCAGCTTTACATAATAGATGCAGTGAAAAGCACAGAAAATCGACAGATAGCACAACATAATAAACGATAGCACAAGCAGTTAAATTTGCTGCGGCTATAAATCAACATTATAAGCAAACGTATTACTAATGTAACGTATAGAAGTTAAGCCCCAAAAGGCTGCCTCCCCGGGTTGAAAAACCCCCTAGGAGAAAAAAACTTTTAATTTTAGCCGGGGAAGTAAAAAAAGTCATAGGAGGAAAAAACCCTTGGGAGTTATATATATATACACATTGAAACGAAAGGAGATTCAGCGGAGATTAAGCGGAGATTAAGCGGGTTCTGCCGGTGGTCTTTGGTCAGGCATCAGCTGGACATCACGTTGAAGAACAGTTAGTAGATCAGTGGTGTGCCGACTTTCAAATGTACCGGAACTGGATCTGTTTGTCTCGTCCTCGGGATCAAGGACGAGACAGGGAGAGAGAAACAAAATCTTATTAGCGTAGGGGCCGTTCATATAGAAAACAAGTGTCACAAAGTAATGTGGTTTTAGTCAGCTCGGTTCCGGACAGGCTAACTATTGCTGGTTAAGTGTATTACATATAGTTGATGATTTTAGAAACGGAAACAGAACTCGTTTGACTAAGGCCAGAGGCCCCACTGCCGTCGTTAATACTAACGTACAGTGGCAAACGGTTCTGTATGACATACTATTTTTTAAGGTCATGGGAAAAGGCCAGAATTGCAAACCGGCCATATTTGGCAGTTAAGACTCAATCGACAACCAGTTCAAAGTTTCAGCATATTACTAAAGAGTATTAATGACATTTACCATGCTTTGGAGTGTTGACGAAAAAAAGGTTTTAATATATTAATTAATTTATTTATTTATTAGGTTGTACAAGCTAGCTATTAGGAGATAAGTACCATTGTTAAAACAACTATGTGAAAGCATTGTTAAAGAGAAAAGTTTTAAGTCTAGATTTAAGGTTATCTACTGTCTCTGATTTTCGGACGTCGGTTGGTAAATCATTCCATAGCTTAGGGACTAAGTAAGAAAAGGATCTGCCACCTTTAGACACTTTTGATATTTTAGGGATAATTAAGAGGCCAGAATTTTGTGACCGCAATGCACGTGATGGATTGTATTCTGATAATAATTCTCTAAGATATGAGGGTGCTAGGCCATTTAAGGCTTTGTAGGTGATTAGTAATATTTTAAATTGTATACGATATTTAACTGGTAGCCAGTGTAAAGATGCCAGAATTGGGCTTATGCGGTCATACTTCTTAGGGCGAGTAAGAACTCTTGCAGAAGCGTTTTGAACTAGCTGAAGCTTGTTGACCTGATTTGCATGGCATCCTCCGAGTAACGAGTTACAATAGTCTATTCTAGAGGTCATAAAAGCGTGGATAAGCTTCTCTGCATCTGATGCAGACAACATATGGCGTATTTTTGAGATATTTCTAAGGTGGAAGAATGCTGTGCGGCAGACATTGGAGATATGGCTGTCGAAGGATAAACTGCTGTCGAACATCACACCTAAATTCTTAACCGTGGAGGTTGGCACCACAGTGCAGCCATCTATGGGCAACTTGTAATCTGTCATATTATATTTGTAGCGATTCGGTTCAATAACAAGTATCTCTGTCTTATTGGAGTTTAGCATAAGAAAGTTATGTGCCATCCAGTCACTTATATCACTGATGCGGTCTGATAGCTTAGAAAAATTGTGTGTTTCGCTAGGATGTGAGGAGATGTAAAGCTGTGTGTCATCGGCGTAGCAGTGAAACTGTATGTTATGATTCCTAATAATATCTCCCAGAGGTAACATATATAACGAGAACAGGATAGGACCTAAAACTGATCCCTGCGGTACGCCGTATTTAACCAGGGAGTGATGTGACTCCTCCTCGTTTACATAAACAAAGTGATAGCGATTGGTTAGATACGATCTGAACCAGGCTAGCGCTTGACCACTGATGCCAACATAGTTTTCTAGCCTATGATGTAAGTGAGATCGAAATGATATATTGTCATTCGGTGTAAACTGTATGAGAAGGAGGAGAAGTACCGTCTCTCTCTTGTTACCTGATTATCTGTAATGAGATGAGATCGCCACACCCCTGCGCCATTGAAGTGAACAAGCAGAAACATCCATATGCATAACTGGTGCCTCCTGCAGTCAATGGATACGCAATTCACATTCACTGCTTTCATGATCAACACGTGAGGGATTAATGGCGGCGGCGGCTGTAAACAAACATTGATACGTTTTTACACGCTTGTCCCTTGTTGTGTTTCTACTATAATGATTACAAAAACACAAATAAGAGTCCAGACAACGATAGGCAGTTTTTATTTTGAGCTGTTTATTGCACAAAAGTAAAACTCTCGCTGGCCAACTAAACACTACCCTGTGTTCATTTTCAGGATGGCCAAAACAATACCTTTACTATGATTACTATGGTTTTGAAAGGTATACTTGTGAAATTAATAGAAAATATTTCTATATATACACACAATATATATAATTTTTTGTTATAAATTCCCAAGTAAACCTTATGGTTTTACTCAGGGCCGTGCACAGACATTTTGAGGGGCAGTGGCCCAAACCAAAAGGGGGGCACAATTTATATGGTTTTAACAATATGATGTGTTATAGATTAGTATCAAATAATATAAGTGATTATAATGGAAAATAGACTTTATAACAAGATTTGGAGTGTGACAAAACTTCTTAAAATTCTATATGATTTACATGCTGAAGCTTTGAATTCATGTTTGCAATTTTAAACAGCTTTTGCAGCCTCCCTTCCAACTCTGTCTTTTTTTAAAAAAAACATTGTTTTTTATTTTTTGTCGACAAAGTGTGCCAACAACAGCAAATTTGGTGTTATTTATATTAGATCTCATCGGGTACATTACACATTAGACAATCACTGTAATTCTAAAAATGTTTGCTAAGTTGTTAGCACTTTAAGAAGACCGAGAGCAAATCATTACCCACAGAAATACAAAAACATAGGAAAGCCGAGAGAGGTCATCCATATTTTTATTTTTGCTGCTTGTTTTCTCATGATCTCAAAATAACAAAAGTTGTTTTCTCGCTATCCAGACATAATAATCCAAATGCCATAATGTAATTTCCTGTCCATAATATTTCATTTATTTTGAAGTGGACTGTTGATGCATATGGAGTCTTCACCGTTACCACGCGTAGCTTATTGTCGATAGACTTAATAAATAAATATGTTTGATGTTCGTGAATTTAGGGACCAAAATTGCACTGTACACGTTTCTATCTTCAATAGTATTTAACAGTTTATTTATATAAATATAAAACATCTAAAAAAGGGTGCATTATAGTTGACAACCACGAACACTTTACAGTTGGTTTTGTAACTGTTTGTTGACTTTAAGTTATTCCATTTTACAGTTTTTGCCTGTTGCTTGAACACTATAGACCCATGCTTAGACTAAAGTAACATAACTTGAAGCTTTTGATACCATACCTCAAGCACATGTACTCATACCTTAAACCAAAGCGCTGCTTTGCACTCTAGTTGCAATTCTGCAACACACTTACTCCTTTATGCAACACACTTGATCCTGCATACTACACACTATTTCATACATAAGACACTTCATTCAAAAATGAAATCTCAGGGTGCCATTTGGAAAACACATGTATCTAGAATACAAAACACATGGGGTAATTGAAACCACTCAAAAACACACCTAAAGGCACTCACTTGCAAAACTGAACACCAATCAGCCAGCTAGAAAAAGTCCTCATTTTAGCCATTTCAAGAACTTTGCAAGCATGGATGGAGGGAGAGCAAGAGGCAGAGATAGAGCAATAGGAAGAGAAGAAAGAAGAGGACAAGGTCAAAGAGGCCATGCACGGACCCATATTTCTAATGATATAATAGCAACTTTGGTGGACCATGTCATCAAACATGGCCTGATTATGAGGGAAGCTGGGCAGAGAGTCCACCCACATCTAAGCTGCTTCACAGTGGCATCTGTAATAAGAACATTCTGACTAGAAAACAGGTATGTCTTCACCTCTCTACCTTCTACTCTGCTCAGATGGTATTTACAGCACTGTTTTCATGATCCTGCCAGTCTTTCATAGTTATTCATAGTAGTTCATGGTCATGGGGCAGGATCGTGGCAGTACCCATGTTTTGTGTGGCAGCACATGGCCTTTTGTTTGGGTAGTGTGCTGCTGTGTCTCGTTTATATCCCCACCCCCTTGTCTCCTTGTTAATTATTGGTTAACTCCCATCACCTGTCCTTCCCTTGTTGTCTTGTTTGGATTTCTTATTTAAGGCCCCAGTGTGTTCTGTCCTGTGCTGGATCGTTTTGTATGTTTGTACCATTGCTGTTTGTAGCAGCTCAGTCAAAGTTTCTAGTCAAGTCTGTTAGTCTTTGTAATTGTCTTAGTCAAGTTAGTCTAGTCTTGTGTAGTGTCATCTGTTCCTGTGCTGTTTTCCCCCACGTGGGCCTTTGTTTTTGGTTTAATAAACCCTGTTTGAGTTCACCGTTACCTTGCACTTCGGTCCCGTTCTCTGTGAATCATGACAGAACGATCCAGCCAGTCAGGGACCCAGCAGGTATCGGTGGACTCACCATGGACACTTATTGACTGTTTGCTTGTGAGGATCAGCCTTCTTCAACTCACGCAGTCAACTCGGCCACAGCTACAGCCGTCTGCCCGGCCGCAACCACAGCTACAGCCGTCTGCCCGGCCGCAACCACAGCTACAGCCGTCTGCCCGGCCGCAACCACAGCTACAGCCGTCTGCCCGGCCGCAACCACAGCTACAGCCGTCTGCCCGGCCGCAACCACAGCTACAGCCGTCTGCCCGGCCGCAACCACAGCTACAGCCGTCTGCCCGGCCGCAACCACAGTTACAGCCGTCTGCCCGGCCGCAACCACAGCTACACCCACAGCCGTCTGCCCGGCTACAGCCACAGCCTTCTGACCGGCCACTACCTCAGCGACCGTTGCCCAAGCCTCCCTGGACTTTACCCTTATGATCTTTAGTTTGCATTTTTTGGTTGTGTTGATCACCTTGGACTTTCTAGTTTATTTTATTGAATCTGTTATCTGTCATAGTCTGTATATGGTCTTGTCTTGTCCATTGTCTTGTGTACCCCCTTGAGGAACGCCCGGTGGCGTCCCTTTAAGGGGGGCGTACTGTCATGATCCTGCCAGTCTTTCATAGTTATTCATAGTAGTTCATGATCATGGGGCAGGATCGTGGCAGTACCCATGTTTTGTGTGGCAGCACATGGCCTTTTGTTTGGGTAGTGTGCTGCTGTGTCTCGTTTATATCCCCACCCCCTTGTCTCCTTGTTAATTATTGGTTAACTCCCATCACCTGTCCTTCCCTTGTTGTCTTGTTTGGATTTCTTATTTAAGGCCCCAGTGTGTTCTGTCCTGTGCTGGATCGTTTTGTATGTTTGTACCATTGCTGTTTGTAGCAGCTCAGTCAAAGTTTCTAGTCAAGTCTGTTAGTCTTTGTAATTGTCTTAGTCAAGTTAGTCTAGTCTTGTGTGTAGTGTCATCTGTTCCTGTGCTGTTTTCCCCCACGTGGGCCTTTGTTTTTGGTTTAATAAACCCTGTTTGAGTTCACCGTTACCTTGCACTTCGGTCCCGTTCTCTGTGAATCATGACAACTGTACTACAGTATATTACATTACCACATCACCTGTACAGGGTATTGCTGGGTGCCAATGCTCCTTTTGCAGCCAAAGTTGTAGTTTTTGTAAAACATACAATGATTACTTATATTGACATGTTTCAGTACAGTGGATGATGATACAGTATATACAATAAAGTTCTGTAGGAAAAAGAAGCAAACCAATGACAATTTGTGGTTGTATTTCTCTAGAATGACTAGAAGACCTTCTGGGAGAGGACACCAACGCCTGTTCACACAACAGCAGAAACTTGCCATTGTGGACCTAGTGAGGTCCTGTGGCCAGACCCCAACAGACGGCGGGATCCATGAGTCCACGAATGCACAATTGCCATGATTTTCTGTGTTTACAGTATAGTGTTTTTTCAATTATTAGGGTCCGAGCACCGAGGAGCAGGCCAGAATGGCCTGCACCGAAAGGTGCGAAGCCCTATTGGTTTTGCTCTAATTTTTTATTTTTATTTATTTTTTAACACTTTTGGGCATTTTGGGCGCCTTAACATACTCGAAAACTCTTGAAATTTGGCACAGACTTCAGAGTCATCCGTCATTGCGAAAAGGGCAAAGGCTGGAACACGGGCGTGGCACAGGGGCTCTGTAGCGCCCCCTGTAATGCAAAAAAAAAACATTGATGCACAGATTGTGCAAACATGCCTGTGGCCCTTGGACCCAAAAAAAACAATTTTACTCTCATCAGTCCACAAAATGTTCCTCCATTTCTCTTTAGGCCAGTTGATGTGTTCTTTGGCAAATTGTAACCTCTTCTGCACATGCCTTTTTTTAACAGAGGGACTTTGCGGGAGATTCTTGAAAATAGATTAGCTTCACACAGACGTCTTCTAACTGTCACAGTACTTACAGGTAACTCCAGACTGTCTTTGATCATCCTGGAGGTGATCATTGGCTGAGCCTTTGCCATTCTGGTTATTCTTCTATCCATTTTGATGGTTGTCTTCCGTTTTCTTCCACGTCTCTCTGGTTTTGCTCTCCATTTTAAGGCATTGAAGATCATTTTAGCTGAACAGCCTATCATTTTTTGCACCTCTTTATAGGTTTTCCCCTCTCCAATCAACTTTTTAATCAAAGTACACTGTTCTTCTGAACAATGTCTTGAACGACCCATTTTCCTCAGCTTTCAAATGCATGTTCAACAAGTGTTGGCTTCATCCTTAAATAGGGGCCACCTGATTCACACCTGTTTCTTCACAAAATTGATGACCTCAGTGATTGAATGCCACACTGCTATTTTTTTAACACACCCCTTTCAACTAATTCAACTAATTGCCCAATTGCACAGCCTTAAGAGCGTGCATATCATGAATGCTGGGTTTCATTTGTTTTCTGAGAATCTACTGAACCTACTGGTAACTTGTTTGCCACGTAGCAATAAAAAAATATACTAAAAACCTTGATTATTCTGGTTAGTCACATTGTACTGCTATTATTTTGAACAATACTGTACGAGAGTTGGTACGCATATAGATCTCATTGACCCGAACAGCTTTCGCCCTCTAACATTTTAGCTCTGCCCAACAGAAAGTCGGCCATTTTGGATTGTTTAAAAAATGCATGCGGTGAACTTTTAAATACTCCTCCTAGGGGATTCATGCAAATGACACCAAACGTGGTGATCATGATGTCAAGACCATATCTCTATTGATATCTCGAACGGTGTTGCCATGGTGAAGCGGCAAAGTCACGGCGAAATCAGAGAAACAGGAAGTGTCTAATATCTATGGCAAAAAATATCTTATTGTGATGCCATGCGGGGTGTTTGTTCGTCTGAAGATTCCAATCGCATTGATGTGCTTATTGTGACTCCCGGGTTTAGCGCCACCACCAGGCGCCAGGAAGTGTGTCAGTTACAAGGCTGGATTTTTTTGACAGTTCCATGCAATGTTCTTTTAAATACTCCTTCTAGAAAAATCATGCAATTGACACCAAAAGTGGTCAACATGATGCCGAGGCATAGTAGATGATAAATTGCAAAGGGATTTTTGATATCTCGAACGCTGTTCCCATGGCAACGTGTCAAACTTTACTTTCATTTTAAAGGCATATTTAAGCCTTACAGTTGCATGCAGTAAACTTTTAAATACTCCTTCTAGAATAATCAAGCAATTGACACCAAAAGTGGTCAACATGATGCCGAGACATAGTAGATGATAAATTGTGAAGGGATTTTTGATATCTTGAATGCTGTTCCCATGGCAACATCCTAAACTTTACTTTTATTTCAGGCATATTTAGGGGTCTTGGCATGCTTAGATTAACCTAAAAGTTGGCACACACATCAGAGTTGTTGGCTGTTAAGTGTGCACAAAAAGGTCAGACATAGGCGTGTCTCTTAAGTGGCTCTCTAGCGCCCCCGTTTGTCTAAAATGTGGGGGTTCTTTTACTTACAGTCCTCAAATGGGTCAGTAACAACATAAAATAGTTCACCGATATTTACCCACTTGATGCACTTGCCCACTGTGCATCATTTTCTCAGAGGCACCGTGTAGTGGTAAATAAACGTGCGAGGGCCCGCCATCGCTGCATGCAGCTATATTTATCATCATTGTTGTTGTTTTTTGCTTTAACCGGATTCAGGTAACTGCAATGTACAGTGCTGCGATGTACAATATTGTAGGCCTATTTGCTTTTTTGGTTGTTTGAAAATGTGCCTCCTGAAAAAACTGAATAAACTGTGAAAATCAAAGACTACAGTGTTTTATATAAAGTAGACTAGTGTGTTCCTCCTGATCTGAAAGTGTATGCATATGATGCAAGTATGTGTCATTTTGTCATTAGAGTTACATTTTGACAAAGGAATGTTAGGTTTTGATAGCAGAGTTTTGGTTTTGATAGTAGAGTTTCAATTTGACACAGATGTAAATGGTATGTTTTCCAGTGTTGTATAATGTTTACTTGTGTGTAGATTTTTGGCACAATGAGCGAAGTTTTGCAAAACGTGTTCAAGCAACGGGCTAAAACTGTAATGCTGTTTAAAGTAGAAACGTATATGGAGTTACTTTAAAGATGCTCCCTAAATTCACCGCGCTATCCAATGGTCAATTATTGGCAAATCTGTTTCATCTTGAGCGAATCCCTGATCTAAGTAAAATCTCATTTGTTCATCCATGGTAATTTAGCTAAATATGCCTTTGCTGTCTAAAAATTATGTTCTATTGAGTACACGTAAGTAGGGCTGGGCCGGTTTGTATTTTTTTTAACCACGGTCGGTAATCAACAAATTCCCGCGGTTTTACGGTTTATTGGCAAGACAACGAATTAAATAACATGCATGATTTATTTATCTTCAATACAAAACACGTGCAAATTTCTTAAGGAACTGGCCTGACGGTCTGGTAAAATAACCATTCGTATGAGAAATCACTTGTACTGCATATGTGTCCGTGCTTGAGTATAGCTGGGAAGCTGCATGGAGACGCGTGTGTGTGTGCAAGATGACGCGGTCCGTCTGTCTCGCGCGCACCCGGGCAGTCCGCGTCTGTCGCGCGCGTGCCTGGGCAGTCCGCCTCTGTCTCGCGTCCTCGGACAGACGACTTCTTTCTTCGACCCTTACCATAAACATCTGTCTTTTTCCACAAACAGAGAAAGAAGATGCAAAAGCAAAACTTTTTGAAATGTGTCCTGCTTTAGAAATGGCCACTGTTGTAGGCTAGATGAAAAGAGACCATCTAATCTCTTTGGATATTAATCCTCGGACTGATCGCGTGCTCTTTATGTTGCGTGAAAATTTGATAATGTATGAAACCTGATTCTGTTGTTGATCTGTTGCGGCTGTTTGCACGTTCAAATTAGATAAAATGTTTGTATTACTTTAAACGAGTGACAGACAACGTCACCTGTATTTCTACTCAATGACAATTTAATATTAAAATCATCATTTAATATTATGTTAACAAGTTGCGGTTGTTAACAAGCTGCGTGTATAACATCCCCACATATACACACAAGTGCAGGCCAATGTTTCAAGATATTTTTTTTTTTGCGGTTATGACGGTGAGGAGCTTAGACATGGGTCACGTGACCGCGGTATGGCGGTAATCCGGTTACCGCCCCAGGCCTACATGTAAGCTTTAATCACATCACAAGAATACAACTTTTGTTATGTCGAGATCACGAGAAAACAAGCTGCTGTTTTCTCGAGATAACAAGAAAATTAAAGGGGACATTCCATGAAAATCAGACTTTTTCCATGTTTAAGTGCTATAATCGGGTCCCCAGTGCTTCTACCAACTTTGTTTTGGTAAGGCTCTCTCTGCAAGCATGTGAATAAATAGGTCATGCGGATTTCGCTCCCGCATGACGTAGCTAAGGGCTCTTATTATAATAATACTGCCCCTTCAACTGCGCTATCCAACCATGAACGGCCTCACGAGTGCGATAGACAGAGAGAAAGAATGACTGACAGCACGACGCGTTTGTATTCCATCAAACACAAACAGGAGCCTACAATCTTATAACTTGTAGTTTTAATAATCTTTCTAAATATTGAATTAACGTTCTAAAGGATTAACGTTACCTTAGTGCAACAGAGAGAGAGAGAGCGAGTGAGCGAACGAACGAGAGAGAGAGCAACGCGACGGTTCGCTTTCAAGTAAGTTATGTTGTTTAATATGTTTCTCTGAAGTTTATATGAATGAACACGAGGATTAATGCACTGCACGAGAACAACGCGTATTCACTATCATACACAATAAGTAAATATGTTGTTTAATGTTTCTCTAAAGTTTCAAATGAATGAGGAGTTACAAAATAGATGAGAGACTGACAGAAACGCGAATGTGTTCATTATGTGTACACAATAAACTTAAACATGTCATTTGATCTGTTTCTCTAAAGTTTAAGCATTAAACGTGTTGTTTTATTACAGATCATTTAAATGTGCTCGTGTGGTTTGGTCAAAAAGTAAACTTCTGAGTGTTTGTGGAAGTGTAATTTATTGTAACATGCTGAAAATCATTGTGCCTGTTTAAAAGCAGCATGAGAGCTAAAAGTCTTTATTTTTATTCTACAATGTTTCCCATCTGCTGATAAACATGTATTTAGTATGCATAAAACAGATAATTGACTTTTTAAACATGTTCAAATATATAATGCTTAACATCGCTCACTAACTTCTTTCGTGAGAGAATCTCCCTCGATGCTCTGTCTAGAGCACCAGCGCTTGAGACTCCGCCCACCCGAGCAGCTCGTTTGGATTTAAAGGGATACACACAAAACGGTGCATTTTTGCTCAGCCCCATAAAGTGCCTATTTTAACATGCCACAATAAATTACCTTTATGGTATTTTGAGCTAAAACTTCACATATGTACTCAAGGGACATCAAAGATTTATTTAATATCTTAAAAACGTCTTCTGGAATGTCCCCTTTAAGTAGTGATCATGAGAACACAAGCAAGCCAAAATAAATATAGAACACGACCTCTCTCGGCTTCAAACTACCAAATTACTAATTGAGCAGCTCAACAACTGAGGTAATGTAATGAATCTACCTGTTAATACAACAAACTGTCGTCTTCACCCTTCAAAGAGTGGACACAGAATGTGAGAGATGCTGCGGAGCGGGCGGGAAATCACGAAGTGGAATACCAGAAACAGTGGATCCTTAGACGAGCGGTAACAGAACACTTTGACTGGGGTTGGCGAGAGGGGCACCTCAGCCGATTAGGGCAGAAGGCCAGTTGCTCTAGCCACTGGGCCACCCCCTGTGCACGGCCCTGATTTTACTACAGAGAAAGTTACATTCCTGTTGAACATCCCCACAAGGCTCATTATGTGGCTCATTATACAACTCTTTTGTTCTCCAGCTGTCAATCACTGATTATTCAGGAGCTTTCCCACCTCTACGCATACAGCCTTTCCCAAGCAAATGTGTCTTAGAAATTGTAAATCAATATATTGTTTAATGTGAACTCAATAGACTAGAAAACTATGTTGGTATCAGTGGTCAGGCATTAGCCTGGTTTAGGTCGTATCTAACCAATCACTATCACTTTGTTTATGTAATTGAGGAAGAGTCATATCATTAAATATGGTGTACCGCAGGGATCAGTTTTAGGTCCTATCCTGTTCTCGTTATATATGTTACCCCTAGGAGACATTATCAGGAAACATAACATAAGTTTTCACTGCTATGCGGATGATACCCAGCTTTACATCTCCTCACATCCCAGTGAAACCCACACGTTTTCTAAGCTAACAGACTGCATTAGCGATGTTAGTGACTGGATGGCACATAACTTTCTTAAGCTCAACTCCAATAAGACAGAGATGCTTATTATTGAACCGAATCGCTACAAAAATAATATGTCAGATTACAAGTTGCACATAGATGGCTGCACTGTGGTGCCATCTTCCTCGGTTAGGAACTTAGGTGTGATGTTCGACAGCAACTTATCCTTCGATAGTCATATCGGCAACGTCTGCCGCACAGCATTCTTCCATCTTAGAAATATCTCAAAAATACGCCATATACTGTCTACATATGACGCAGAGAAGCTTATCCATGCTTTTATGACCTCTAGAATAGACTATTGTAACTCGCTACTTGGGGGATGCCATGCAAATCAGGTAAACAAGCTGCAGCTAGTTCAAAACGCTTCTGCAAGAATGCTTACTCGATCTAAGAAGTATGACCACATAAGTCCAAATCTGGCATCTTTACACTGGCTACCAGTTAATTATCGCATACAATTTAAAATATCACTTATTAGAGCTGAAGATCTTTGCCCGGGCGGGTTCGGGCTTCATTTCTAACATTTTACACGGGCTCGAGCCGGGCTCGGGCTTGCGCTCCGGCTTTGAGAGGTAAATGAGCGGTCAAGCTCAATGCTGCTGAACTGCGCTGAATTCATTTACAGTGGATTTAATGATTTTCCTCATCAAAAACATGTAGCCTAATCTTGGTGAGTAGGTTTTTCAATGTTTAACTAAATATGCATCGAGTCTTAAATACATAATTTAGACAGAGGATATAGACTAATGTTGGGAGTAATGGAGAGAAGTGCCGACGCAAATCCCGCGGAGCCTTTCTCTTAATTTCGTTATTGCCAAATACCCATCTTAATTCAGAATGTATTATCTTAATTTAATTCGTTAAGAAATAATAATTTTATTTGCATATTTATAGTGTATTGCATAAGCCTATTTAGAATGAGATGTTACAATGTTACAGATGACTTATTTTATTTCTTTGTTTCAACTTCCAAGTGGCGTGTAGATTATTAGTCATGAATAAATAATGTTAAAACCTGTGTAAATTTCTTATTCTTGACGAAAGCTGTGTGTGTGCGCACATTTAAATAATGTCGGGCTGTAAACGGGTTCGGGCTTTTAAAAAGCTGTCAATCTAAATGTACGTTCGGGTTCGGGCTGCATTCTGTCGGGCTCCGGCCATTTCGGGCCTAACTTTTAAGGCCCGATTACAGCTCTATCACTTATCACCTACAAAGCCTTAAATGGCCTAGCACCCTCATATCTTAGAGAATTACTATCAGAATACAATCCATCACGTGCACTGCGTTCGCAAAAGTCTGGTCTCTTAGTTATCCCTAAAATATCAAAAGTGTCTAAAGGTGGAAGATCCTTTTCCTACTTAGCCCCTAAGCTCTGGAATGATTTACCAACCGTTGTCCGAGAATCAGACACAATAGATACCTTTAAATCTAGACTTAAAACTTTTCTCTTTAACAAGGCATTCACATAATTGTTTTAGAAATGGTACTCATCTCACAATAGATAGCTTGTACAACCTAATAAATAAATAAACTAGATCCTCATTTTCGTCAACACTTCAAAGCATGGTAAATGCTATTAATATTTTTAAGAAAATGTTTAATCTCTCCTTACTCGTTTACATATGTGCAGCAAACCATGAGCCGGGCATAAACTTTCAAAAACAAATGTCACGTATAAAATAGAAAAGGCTACATATAAGGAAAAGAAACGCTACTCTGTGCACATACAGACCACAATACAAGGCCAAAACTTCAAAACTAGACCAATAAAACCCCGAATCGGGCCATTAATTGCCAAGCACAGAGGAGTGATTGAAAGTTATGTATGGCATTATGTTATCACTTGCTCGGCCCTCCTCCTGAGGTTTCTGAGTCAAGTAGGGGAGTACTGTGAAGCCCAGACAGGCATCAGGGAGATGGCTGGCGCAGTCACGTCCCCGTCTCCCCTTTACTCCCTTGCTCGTCCGGATTTCAATCAAGCTCGGTGAGTATAGATTTGTGGTGTTAAGCCCACTAGTCGGGGGCGGGACTTCAGTCCTTAAAAGGGTGTCACTGCATCCATTTCCAAAAACATTCGCCGTCCCGTGCATTTTTCTCGTTCTCCCTAAACCAAACTGTGCAGAGTCTGTCACTGGGATGACGTTGTATCTTCAATACGTATATGTACATGTGTGTGTATATATATATATATATATATTATATATATATATATATATGTTTGTGTATATGTACATGTGTATACATATGAATCGCCCCTACGCTAATTGGGTTTTGTTTTTATTTCTTCATGTCTCGTCCTTGTCTCCGAGGACAATGAGACAAACAGACCCAGTTCCGGTAAATGTGAAAGTCGGCACACCTCTGACCCACCGGCAGACCTTCAACATGATGCCCAGCTGATGCATGACCAACGACCACCGGCAGAACCCGCTTAACCTCCGCCTAATCTCCTTAATCGTTTCAATGTATATATAAATATATATCTCCGAAGGGTTTTGCCCTCCTAGGACTTTTTTACTTCCCCGGCTGAGCCTGGGTTTTTTTTTCTCCTAGGGGGTTTTTCAACCCGGGGAGGCAGCCTTCTTGGGCTTAACTTAGCACCCTCTTCTTTACGTTACATTAGCAATACGCACGCTAATAATGTTGATTCATAGCCGCAGCAAATTTAGCTGCTTGTGCTATCGTGTATTATGTTGTGCTATCTGTCGTTTTTCTGTGCTTTCCACTGCTTCTATTAATGTAAAGCTGCTTTGAAACAATCACCAATTGTGAAAAGCGCTATATAAATAAAATTGAATTGAAATTGAATTGAATGAGCAGGCCGGATGATTTTCACATCATTTTGAAGAAAATCTCTAGATTACTAGATCATATTTTGAAAAGTCTTTGGAAAACATGTTTAGAGTGAGTTTTGTGGACTTGTATCAGTGACTTAAAAATGTAGCTTTTTCAAAAACCATGCATAAACATTTTTCTCTCAAAAATACAAACATGTACATACATGTTGATCCTATAATATTGTAGCCCAGTTTGTGCTGAACACAGTGTTATGAGAATTTTGCCATTTATATGTTTTTAAGCAACTGAAAAAAGCACAAATGTCAGTGCATGTCAAAACTTCCCCAGGGCCCTAAAAACCCCTTAGACCCCAGAGGGTTAACACTATTTTAATATTTTGTGACCCGAGTTTTGCCACTGCAAGCACCACAAACATTTCCTTCAGTGTTCTGTTTGTCAATGTTCTGTGAGAAGAGAGGGAGACATTTCACTGAATGATAGCACCTTTTTTGCTGATAACTTTGAACACGTGTGTCTGGTAGCTTATTTTTCATAATTTATTTTGTACAATGCAGCAAATCTACACAGGCATGCCTCTTAAAAGGTCTTAAAGGACAAGTTCGGTATTTTACACTTAAAGCCCTGTTTTCAGATTGTTCATGATGAAACGGTTTTGACTGAAATTTCGACATTTGCGGCTGCCCCGAGAATTTTTGGGTGTTTGTGTTTCAGCTCCTACCTTTACAATGGGTTTAATGGTGCACTGGAACAATCCTTTCTAAAATGCATTAAACTTTCGTTTACAAAGACGTGAAACTTATCGAGTGGACAGGGGTGTTCAATGATATGCTCACACAAAAATCGCGTTAAAAGATGCTTTCCGACAGCTGTTTTAGCATTCGTTGTTAACTTGTGGACCTATTTTTCCAAACGCCTCACACCCGTACATTCTTCCGCTTAGAGCTTGAATAATAGACACTCCAGCCCAGTTGGTGGTGCTAATCCGCCATTGCCAATTGCAAGAATAGAAACAAAGTTCCCGGCGCGGAGTAATACCGTACCTCACAGCACAACTAATACAAGTCAATGGAGTTGGCAAAAACATCGATAAAACAGCTGTTGGAATGCGTATTTTGCAGCGATTTTTGTGTGAGCACATCAGTGAACACCCCCGACCACTCGGTGACCACTCCTTTGATGATGTTTAAAGAATGTATACAATTAAAATAATATTTGCAGTGATGATCATTTTCATAAAATTATAAGACATATTTATGACAAGTTATGATGCAATCTCGAAGAGTTATATCTTCAAATTTTAATAAAATAAAGAAATTGGGGCTTGTTTATATGATTTCTAAATTTACAAGCCACCAAACAACATCATAGAGACATGCTGGTTGGTTTATAAAATGCATACTTGGTGTCAAGATCCTAAACCCTTGAACCCCGTCATACGCCGCTTGCAGCTATATTTCAGCATTGTCTTCTCTTCCGGCTCGAGCGTGAAGTCACGTGACTGTAGTGACGTGGCTGCCCTGTTCCTCAGACATGTTTGTTAAGTTTTTTTTTCAAACTTATAGCGTGCGTCTCCCCAGACTGTAAACGAAGCGCACAAAACAAAAGACAAATAAAAGAAGCTGGGGCGGAACAAATAACAGTCAGGCGCGTCGTGCGTCAGCCGCTTCACTGACTTTATGCGGCGCCGCAGTCGGATGACGTCAAGGTACCGCGAGAGTTCTTCAAGAAATCTTACGGAGTAGTTTAATTTCGACTCGCTCTCGCGGTACTTTGACGTCATCTCTCTGTCAGTTCTTGCAGCCCAGCATGAGTCCAAACACACATAAGTTACACAGAGATCGTTGAATTCGTTATATAATTGGCTACATGTTTTGTCTATCAATATTTTCCATTAAAGGGGACATTCCATGAAAATCAGAGTTTTTCCATGTTTAAGTGCTATAATCGGGTCCCCAATGCTTCTACCAACCCAGAAAACATGAAAAATAGCAACCCTGTATCTTTGTTTTGGTAAGGCTCTCTCTGCAAGCATGTGAATAAATAGGTCATGCGGATTTTGCTCCCCGCATGACGTAGCTAAGGGATCTTATTATAATGATACCGCCCCTTCAACTGCGCTATCCAACCATGACGCTACCTCGAGTGCGAGTGACCGAGAGAAAGTATGTGTTCTGTCCTTCAGGCATTTAATTTTTATGCTTTTAATTTGATATACTTTCAGTTCCATGCAGACTCTTATTTTGACGTTTGTTAACTGAGTAAAAACAGGAAGTACTAGGAATCCATTTTAGAAATGCATTGGAAAACAGTTCAGACAGTCATTTCTTCAGACAAAATTCATCCTGCCTGTTGATTCCTCGGCAGAAGCATCGCTTGTATGTATATCATCTTTGTTCTGACAAAGTTAACTTTTGTTAAGCATTTGATTTTGTGCTGTAAAAGTAATGTTCATGAAAGCTAAGTGGCTTAGCTAATCATAGTATTTTCCTGTTTGTTTTCTAGTTTCACTCTCTCATTTCTCATCACTCACCTCATATGTATGGATTCAGTACAATGTGAAGAAAATAAATCTGCATACAAAGAATTTCGGATTTCTTCATGTTCATGAATAGAGAGAGCTTAGCTCACTGTTAAATTATGTTTTATTAACAAAGTTCGGGAGGAACATGTCAAATAAAATACCTAAGTGACTTCAGCTGTTTTCAATCAAGGCAAGGCAAGGCAAGGCAAGTTTATTTGTATAGCACATTTCATACACAAAGGTCATTCAAAGTGCTTTACATAGAAATGAGAAAACAAAAAATCAAATATACATGAATTTTAAATATCAATTAAAAGAAAATAAATGTGATTTTAATAAAAACTGTTTAAATGTATGAAAAAGAATAAAACAGGAATACAAGTATAAAACTTTTAAAAATAAAAATAAGAATAAAACCAAGAGAAATAAAAATAATTAAAATAGTGCATATAAAATATAGTGCAATCAGTTCGGACGCAGCATAGTGCTCATTCAGTAAATGCATAGCTAAACAGATGTGTTTTGAGTCTGGATTTGAATGTGACTACTGTTGGAGCACATCTGATCTCTTCTGGAAGCTGGTTCCAGCTGCGACTGGCATAATAGTTAAAAGCTGACTCTCCTTGCTTTGAGTGAACCCTTGGTATTTCTAGCTGATGTGATCCTAATGATCTGAGTGACCTGTTGGGTTTATATTCAATGAGCATATCAACAATGTATTGAGGTCCTAGTCCATTGAGTGATTTATATACCATTAATAATACTTTAAAATCAATCCTAAATGTAACTGGTAGCCAGTGTAGAGACCTGAGGACTGGTGTGATATGTTCATATTTTCTGGTTCTGCTCAGAATCCTGGTAGCAGCGTTCTGAATGAGCTGGAGCTGTCTAATAGTCTTTTTGGGAAGGCCAGTGAGGAGGCCATTACAATAATCCACCCTGCTGGTGATAAAAGCATGCACAAGTTTCTCTAAGTCTTGTCTGGAAACAAAGCATTTAATTCCCTTTCAGTCGGTCACTACGACGTCACGTCGTGACCGACGAATTGGGAACCGCTTCGCGGGTGACCTATCTGCTTCGAGAAACCTTTAAAACGCCAATGAACTTGGCATGCAGATAATTGCATCTGCCGGCGCCGCCCCGCCGCACAGGTATTTAATGAGCGGCAGGTGCAGTTATCAAATCAGCTTTTTAGCTTCGAAAGCTGGCAGACTGACTGCTCACGAGAAGCTACTTTCTGCTCTTTGGAGAACTCTGCGTGTTCGATTTGGTTGGGCAAAGGCATTTCAGCTGAGGCTCGCGGGTGTTCCACCTCTCTTTTTAATTTTTTGACTTTTTTCTCACTCTTAGTTGAGTGTGTGCGTAGCCGTTCCCCTGTGTGCTTCATCAACATCAGCACATTAAAAGAGTATTTCCTCTAAAAGAGTATTGCTGTGTTCTGCGTCTTTTTAAAGACAGCATTTCACTTGCACTGAGACGGGAGCGTCTTTTTAAAGATGTCTTTCCCTCCGTGTTTCTGGATGCGGCAAATGTATGGGTCCCCGGGTGGCCACGATCGTTTTCTCTCGTGCGCAAGAGTGCATGCTGAGGCTGCGATCGTGGAGGGTTCATACTCCTAAGAGAGCATGAACCTCTTGGATGGCGGAGACCGGTTTCTTACCTCCGGGAACGTCACCCCCGTTTTTCCGTTGCAGAGCCCCGTTAAAGGTGCGGTGGCAAAACTCCGGAAATCTTATCTTCGTATAAACGGTGCTGAATCGGTTAGCTGGTTCGTCCAGTGACTCTCAGCACCCCCATCCACAGCCAGAGGTGCTGTAAGAGACGGGTGGCGCGTGTTCTACGCGCTCTCGTCCTCTTTCAGTCCTCACGAGGATTCTATGTCTGTCACAATATCGGAGAGAGGGTCGTCTATTCGGTCGCCGACTCGGACCCACTCCCGCCTTCGGGTTGGGTAGGGGCTCCCGTGCTCGACCCCGAGTGGCGGCCATGTACGCTCGGGAGCGCGGAGACGGTCTGCGTGGAGCGGAGAGCTCCTCCCCCACCGCACCGTCCCGCCTAGATGATTGGCACTTCAGGACTGCAAGAACAGCCCCAACCTTCTGTGCCTTTCTTCCCGGGGTGCATGTTGGTTGACACGGTCGTGGAAAACTCGTTTTCCTCCCGGAACCGATCGTTCAGCCATCACCTCTCACCTCTCCTGACGGCAGGGCCGCTAAGGGTTATGCTGCTCCAAGAGACCAGCCTCCCTCCCCTCACAGACCCACGGGCTTGTGAGAGGCGGCCTCTGCCGTGCGCGCCATGGCGTGATGCAGGTCCGCCAGGCTAAGGCACTGAAGGATCTGCACAGGTGAGGTCACGGTCCAACTAAAGAATCCTGTGTGGCTCTGACCTGGCGCTACGTGCGACTGGGTTCACCCCACCTTGGTTTCGTTTTGTGTTCCGCCGACTTCAATCGGCACCCACTAACCTCAAAGAGCGAATTCCTCTTCTTTCTCCAGATCACCGGAGGCATATAGGAGTTTCGGACGGGCTCAAAACCCTAAGTTCTCCTCTTCCTCTTTCGCCAGCGTATGTATCGAGCGGGACATCTACAAAGGAGCCTTTGCTCAGCATCCATCAGCGGTTTCGGGTGAGTGTTTCATTACACACAACATCTCACAATGCGGCCAAAGAGCACGCGTCGTTGAGTTCCCCGTCTCCGCTCACCACGGGTACACACATCGTGCCGTTAATTTCCTCTCGCTCGGTATCTGGGGGCCTGGGAAGAGCTTCCCAGCCCTTCGCGTTGGCTTTTACGCACGATCCGTCTCGGTTACGCATTCAATTTGCCCGGCTACCTTACAAATATTCAGGCATTCGCTTCACCACGGTGAAGGCTGTCGATGCGCACGTACTGCGTGCGGAGATTGCTGTCCTATTGGCGAAAGGACGCGATCCAGCCGGTCCCTCCAGCCGAGATAAATTCGGGGCTTTACAGCCCTTCATTGTACCCAAGAAGAGTGGCGGGTTGCGTCCGATCCTAGATCTGCGCGTACTGAATCGAGAATTCACAGAATTCACAGAATGCTGTTCAAAATGTTTACGCAGAGGAGCATATTTTAATGCATCCGCCCATAGGATTGGTTCGCAGCCTTCAACCTGAAGGACGCGTACTTTCATGTCTCCATACTCCCCCAACACAGGCCGTTTCTCCGCTTTGTGTTCGAGGGGAGGGCATATCAGTACAAAGTCTCACCGTTCGGGCTTTCTCTCTCTCTCTCTCCCTGTGTCTTCATGAAAGTTGCGGATGGCGCACTGCAGCCCCTGAGAGAGAGAGAGAGAGAGTGGTGTTTGCGTTTTGGCGTATTGGCTCATAATAGCTCAGTTTCGTCAGATGCTGTGCACACACATAGATCGTGTACTTAAACACCTCGCTCGTCTCGGTCTTCAGGCCAACTGGGGAAAGAGTAAACTTTGCCCCGTGCAGAGAATCTCTTTTCTCGGAAAGTAACGGGATTTGGTCGATTTAACAACACGTCTCATAGAAGCGCGTGTTTAGTCAATTCTGGCTTGCCTCAACATTTAAAGGCAGGGTTGCGGTTCCACTGAAATAATTTTAGAAACTTCTGGGGCATATGACAGCAGCCGCGGCCGTGACACCGCTCGGGCTGCTCCATATGAGACCGCTTCAGTGTTGGCTTTATGACCGAGTCCCGAGGAGAGCATGGCTCACCGGCTTTCACAGTATTATAATTACATCGAGATGCCGTCACACTTTCACCCCGTGGTCAGACCCAGCGTTTCTCAGGGTGCGGGTGCCACTGAGAGGTCTCCAGGCATGCTATTGTTGGCAAAGATGCCTCTACCACGGGGTGGGCAGCCACGTACAGCGGGCTCGTCGCTTCGGGGGTCTGTTCGACATTCCAGCGACATTAGCATAAATTGCCTCGAGCTGTGCACTGTATATCTTGCGCTCGTCCGTTTCGTCAACGTGATTTGATGCTTAAGATGTAGTGCGCACCGACAACACTGCGGCTGTAGCGTATATCTATCGCCAAGGCGGTCTGCGCTCTCGTCACTTGTCGCATCTCGCCCATCTCTCCTCCTCTGGAGTCAGATGTATCTGAGGTCTCTTCGTGCCATTCACATGTCGGGGTCGCTGAACACAGCGGCAGTCGCGCTCTCACGAGCAGCGCGCTCCGGCGAGTGGCAACTCCACCCCCGGTCGGTTCAGCTGATTTGGAAATGTTTCGGCAGAGCGCAGTTAGATCTGTTTGCTTCTTCAGAGACAACCCATTGTCGCCTGTTTTATTCATTATCCGAAGGAACACTCGGCATGGATGCACTGGCACACAGCTGGCCGCGGGGTTTTCCCCAGTAAGCTTTATTGCGCAGACACTGTGCAAAGTCAGGGAGGACGAGGAGCGCATTCTATTAGTTGCGCCGTACCGGACAACTAGGAATTGGTTTTACAGAGTTCACTCTCCTCGCGACAGTCCCTTCCTGGCACATTATGGCACCCTCGCCCCGATCTGTGGAACCCCCATGTGTGGTCTTTGGACATGGCGCGGAGGTTTTAGGTGGTTTACCCCAGGCGGTATCTAACACCATCGCTGCTGCGCGAGCGCCGTCTATGAGACAGGCGTATACGCTGAAATGGAACCTGTTTGTTGTTTGGTGTACCTCTCAGTGAGAGGACCCCCGAGAATGCTCGATCAGTATTGTGCTTTCATATCTCCAGCACCGCTTGGAGAAGAGTCTGTCACCATCTACTATTAAAGTAGATATCACGGCAATATCCGCGCATCACGTACCCATAGACGGTAGATCTGTGGGTCAGCACGATCTGGTCATTAGGTTTTTAAGAGGGGCACGGAGGCTGAATCCTTCGCGTCCTCCCTCTATTCCTCCTTGGGACCTGTCCATGGTGCTGAATGCCCTCCGGGACTGCCCGTTCGAGCCTCTGCTGACGGTGAGCGTCAAGTTTCTCACTATGAAAACTTTGACGCTCCTCGCATTGGCTTCTATTAAAAGGATAGGGGATTTTCATGCATTTTCGGTCAACGATTCGTGCCTTCAGTTCGGGCCGGCTGAATCCAGCGTTAAACTGAGACACCGGCCGGGCTACGTGCCTAAAGTTCCCACCACTCCCTTTAGAGATGAGGTGGTGAACTTACAAGCGCTGCCTTCGAAGGCAGACCCAGCTATGGCTTTGTTATGTCCTGTACGTGCACTACGTGTGTATGTGGATCGCACTCAAAGCTTTCGGACCTCAGAACAGCTCTTTGTCTGTTACGGTGGTCAGCAGAAAGGGAAAGCTGTCACTGAACAGAGGATGTCTCATTGGATTGTAGACACAATCGCCCTGGCTTATGAGAAACAGGGCATTCCTTGCCCTTTTGGTTTGAGAGCCCATTCAACCGGAAGCGTGGCTTCATCTTGGGCTTTGGCTCGTGGTTCCTCGCTTTCAGATATTTGTAGAGCTGCTGGCTGGGTGACACCTAATACGTTCACTAGATTCTACAGTGTTCGTGTTGAGCCGGTATCCTCTCGAGTTCTCTCGTCAGATCAGTGAGAACATCGAGGAACGGCTCCTGTGTCGGCTTGGAGCCTTTCTTTTTGGCTGCGCAGAAACCGCACCATTATGGAAGGCCATTAAGGCAAAAACGTTACAAAAATTTTTTTTTGTCTTTTTCACCGCTTGGTGACCGATGTTGCGGAGCATCGGCTGCCAGCCTCTCACTAGATGTATTTTTGACTATCTGGGTGAGGCTAGCGCCCACATTGCGCCCCCTAGTGGTTTCTTTGTGAGTATTTCCGTGGAAAGTTTATGATTTACCACGTTTCCCTTAGCGGAGTTCGTTCCGCGCCTCTCTAGTGTTGCTAAGAGAGTGTATTTTTATAGACCTCGTGTCTTTTTATCCATCACCTTAGTGGTAGACCCCTAGAGGGTTTTTCTTCAGCAGCGATCTTAGTCCCGCCTGACGAGTTCGCTTCCCAGTTCGCCTAGTCACTATCGTGGGTTAAGGAACAAGTAGTGACTGGCCTCTGCTTCAACCCCATTTCTGTTCCCTTAAAGAGGAGAGTCGGAGGGTTTATGCAGGCACTGGAAGGGTCAGCTTCAGTGGCGCTTTGGTAGGGATTCCCAATTCGTCGGTCACGACGTGACGTTGTAGTGACCGACTGAAAGGGAACGTCTCGGTTACATATGTAACCCTCGTTCCCTGAAGGAAGGGAACGGAGACGTCACGTCCCGTCGCCACAGTTTGCTGTTCCACTGCTGATATCGGCCGGACACTTTTCTTTCTGTCCAGCTTTCTCAGCAAAAAATAGCTGATTTGATAACTGCACTTGACGCTCATTAAATACCTGTGCGGCGGGGCGGCGCCGGCAGATGCAATTATCTGCATGCCAAGTTCATTGGCGTTTTAAAGGTTTCTCGAAGCAGATAGGTCACCCGCGAAGCGGTTCCCAATTCGTCGGTCACGACGTGACGTCTCCGTTCCCTTCCTTCAGGGAACGAGGGTTACATATGTAGCCGAGACGTTCTTGCAATATTTTTGAGATGATAATATGCTGATTTAGTTATTGCTTTGACATGACTACTGAAACTAAGGTCCAACTCCAGAATCACACCAAGATTCCTGACTTGATTTTTAGTTGTTTGACCTCTAGCGTCAAGGTATGCATTCACCTTGAGAACTTCATCTTTGTTTCCAAACGCAATGACTTCAGTTTTCTCTTTGTTTAACTGAAGAAAGTTTTGGCACATCCAACTGTTAACTTCATCAATGCATTTGCACAGGGAGTCAATGGGGCTATAGTCATTAGGGGACAGAGCTAAGTAGATCTGAGTGTCGTCTGCATAACTGTGATTTGGTTCTCTCTCATTATTTGGCTTAGTGGGAGCATATACAGGTTGAACAGGAGTGGCACAAGAATCGAGCCTTGCGGGACTCCGCATGTCATGGATGTCCACTCAGATTTATGGCCACCTATACTTACATAATAACCTCTCCCTTCTAAGTATGACCTGAACCATTTTAGGACCATCCCAGAAAGCCCGACCCAGTTTTCCAGCCTGTCAAGAAGTATGTTGTGATCGACAGTGTCAAAAGCAGCACTGAGGTCGAGTAGCACCAGCACTGATAGTTTGCCTGTGTCTGTATTGAGGCGAATATCATTTATTATCTTTATGAGCGCTGTCTCTGTACTGTGGTGTGGTCTGAAACCAGATTGAAAAATGTCAAAGTAACCATTAGAAATTAAGAATTTGTTCAGCTGATTGAAAACAACTTTTTCAATGATCTTGCCTATGAAAGGAAGATTTGAGATTGGTCTGTAGTTGCTCAATACAGTGTTATCTAGGTTGCTCTTTATCAGGAGGGGCTTAACAACTGCAGTTTTAAGGGACTTTGGAAAAGTCCCAGAGATAAGTGATGAATTTACCACTTCTAGGAGATCTGGTTCTAAACAGTTAAAGACACTTTTGAAAAAAGATGTTGGGATTGTGTCAAGGGCGCAGGTTGATGTTTTAAGATGCTGTACTGTTTCTTCCAGAATTTTACCATCAACTGCTTCGAAATCAGACATTGTAACTACTTTCTGATGTTGTGATCTGACTTGTCCGACCCCGGCGCAGCTCAAGGATGTACTGATCACCTTTCTGATATTATTGATTTTCTCAGAGAAGAAGTTAGCAAACTCACTGCATTTGCTGTCTGAGAGCATTTAACTAGGAATGTGACTTGGGGGGGTTGTTAGTCTCTCTATAGTAGCAAAAAGAGTGCGTGTGTTATTTATGTTGTTGTTTATAATATTTGAAAAGAAAGTCTGTCTAGCTTTGCCTAGTTCCACACTGAAAGCACGAAGGCTGTCTTTATAGATATGATAATGGACTACAAGTTTTGTCTTCCGCCACATGCGCTCAGCTTTTCTGCATTGTCTCTTCATATTCTGCACCTCTGTTGAGTTTCTCCAAGGTGATTTTTGCCTGCCATTCTTCTTCCTGACTTTCACAGGAGCAATATCATTGATTGCACTCTTAACTTTAGAATTAAAGGAATCAAGGAGAAAATCAACAGAGTCTGCAGATATGCTTGGTGTTAAAGATATAGCCTTCATAAATAGCACACTGGTGTTCTCATTTAAGCATCTCTTTTTGACAGACACAGATTTAGTTTCAATAGTAGGAGAGATTAATATATCAAAGAAAATACAGAAATGATCAGACAGTGCTACATCCTTAATAACAATTGATGAGATGTTTAAACCCTTACTGATAATTAAATCTAGAGTGTGTCCACGATTGTGTGTGGGTCCATGTACATGTTGAGTCAGATCAAAAGTATTTAAAACAGCTGTGACATCTTTTGCCATAATACTGTCTGGCTTATCTATGTGAATGTTAAAATCTCCAGCAAGAGCAAAACAGTCAAACTCTGAGGAAATCATTGATAACAGTTCTGTAAAGTCCTCAACAAATGCTGGAGAGTATTTTGGGGGCCTGTAAATAATGATCAGTAGAATGCGTGGGGTACCTTTCAACACAATACCTAGATATTCAAAAGACGGGTAATTCCCAAATGACACTTGCTTACATTGATAGACATCTTTAAAAAGAGAAGCTACACCTCCCCCTCTCCTAGCATTTCTGCAGACATTCATAAAAGTAAAGTTAGGAGGGGCTGTTTCATTAAGGACTGTTGCACTGTAGTTTTCTTCTAGCCATGTTTCATTTAGAAACATAAAATCCAGGTTGTTTGTGGTTATTAAGTCGCTGACTAGAAGTGATTTATTTTTAAGTGAACAGATGTTTAAAAGTGCTAACTTAACAGTACTAATTTTTTCCCTAAGAGATCATAGTTTGATATATCACAGGCAGCAGATTAGATTGATTTGCCACACGGTTTGATACAGCCTTAGGCTTTCTATCATGTACTAAAACAGAAATAGAGAAAGATATAGGTACACTGAGTTCCTGCTTTTTATGTATACAATTGAAAGTATTAGTATTTTCATAGCAGAAACTCGACACACATCACTGAGAGCCGTTATCAGTTGTTTTTGGTTCACCTACAGCAGATGGAGGAGGGTGTGTGTCTTGGCGTTGTGTCTGAGACCGAAGAGCTCTCACAGGACGAGGAGGGGGAGCTGGGCCCACTGGTTTTGGTGGTTGTGGGGCTTGCCGTTTTCTGGTCAAAAGCTGGGGGCTCGCAGCAATAGAGTGGGATAGTTTAGTTCCAGCATAAACCAGTTCCTCCATTTTTCCGGAGAAGGTCAAAAGCGGGGATGCTGGAGAGAGGAATGACATATCTAGTGAGGAGGAGTCCTGTTGCTCTGATGTGACCGGAGGCTGTGATATGTTGTCCTGGTTTCCCTGGCTGTTTTCCAGAAAGTCGTCCTTGGGTGCCGAATCTTGGAGCAGTTCTAATCTGACACAGTCTGACTGTGGTGAGCTCTGTGGGCATGACTCAGCTGAGATTGTGTCCATGAGCAGTGGTTGTTGTGGCTGCGTGGTGTTATCTCTGTCCTTGTGGGATATGTCGACGTCATGTCCATTTAGGTGCTGAAGAGAAGTCCTGTGGTCATTCATACTCTGTCCAGGTGTGTGTGTGCCATTCAGGTTGAGTGGATTGGCACACACTGCTGAAGGATGATGAAGGGAGAAATAGATATTGTCCTTTAGCACTCTTGCACCCAGTCTGTTTGGGTGGATGCCATCCTGTTTAAATAGTTGTCTCTGACTCCAGAAAAGATTGAAGTTGTTGATAAAGTTCAGTCCCTTTATGTTGCAGGTTTTTTGCAACCATGTATTAAGTCCAAGCAACCGTGAAAACCTATTTGTTCCTCTTGCTGGAAGTGGTCCACTGATGAACGGCTGAACTTTCACTGTTCTGAGTGTTTCAAAAAGTTTGTTGAAATCTCTCTTAAGGAGTTCAGATTGCTCTTTGTGAATATCATTCTTCCCCACATGAATGACAACTCGATTTACAGTCTTATGTTTCATCAGAATGTTTTGAAGTTCCCTGTTTACATCAGAAACAGTTGCTTGTGGAAGGCAGCACGTAGTTGAGTCCCTGTTGTTAATGTTTCTGATAAGTGAGTCGCCCAATATCAGAGTTCTGGGCTCAGATGCGCTCTGCGCTGAGTGCCGCTGTCTGCTCGATCTTGAGCGGCGGTTAGCATCAGTGTTAGCTGCTGGCTGATTTGATCGGTGTTCAATCACATTTATCACATTTGGGGATTCCTCACTCATATTCATTAATATTTCAAATCTGTTCTCAAGATGTATAGGTGGTGGTAGAAAGTCAGTGTTTGCAATCCTTGTCATAGCTGTATCTGGGGTAGAGGAAGCTACTCCAGCAAAATGTGATGCTCGTGACAGTCTGATTTCTCGAGTGATTTTGGGTCTTGCTCCCTGTTTGTACCATTGATTGGTGTGTTGATCATTAGATTCATGGGACTCACCGGCTGTATGCTGAGGGCGTCCATGATGACGAAGCTCTGTTGTGTGTTCCGTCTGGTTTTGTAGTCCTGTAAGTAACTTTGTTTCAAGAACAGCAATCCTTTGTAAAAGTCTGTGGCAGTTTGTGCAGCAAGTAGATTTTTGATGAGGCATTTCTTTTTCTTATCCTTTTGAATGAAGGCAGCTGTGTTTTTCCTTCTGGAATGTAAGCTGATGGCGGTGGGAGGCTAGACAGATGAAAAATGCCACTTTTTTGTAATCCTCTAGTCCCAAAAGTTTAACGTTGATGCCAAGCTTTGTTGTTTGAGCACTATGCTGATTTGCTGATGTTAAAATTATAAGATAAAATATAAAAAGCGATAGAGCAAAGCGCGGAGCAGTAAGCAAGAGCGTCCGAACAGTAGCGAAGCAATTTCCTCAATCAGTAGTCAATGGCACCAGCCGCTTTCAATCAGTAATCAACAATACACCCAATCAGCTCGAAAGCAAGCCATATATAAATCACAGTTGAACTCACTGAAAATCCTTCACATCTTTCAGAATGGCATCTTTCAGAATAGTAAGACCAAAACTCTGTCGACCTCCAGGTAAGAGTACGAGCCCCCAGCAGGCCTGGGTCGATCCCCAGTAATACCTGCTACACCGCAACCTGCTGCTCCACGTCATTCAGCGGGGGCTTCCAGCACTCCTCGCCCAGATTTACCAGCCACCAACAGTAACCGTCGCTCCGCTAGCGTGAGGTTGCCTCCGCTGGCGGGGCAGGCGCGAACTGTTGCCACTAAACAGCTGCGGTCCGCGGCTCCTGACGTGAGGCTGCCTCCGCCAGAGCCGCGAGCCCGGAAAACTTTTTCGGGTTATTCTCCACCACAGGCTTCCACTCCGGATATACCGGCCACCAGCAGCGACCGTCTCCCCGTCAGCGTGAGGCTGCCTCCGTTGGCGGAGCAGACGCAACCTGCTGCCAATGTCCACTGGTCATGGCCCGCGGCTCCTGACGTGAAGCTGCCTCCGCCAGAGCCGCGAGCCCGGACAATTTTAGCCGGTCCTTCTCACGAAGCTAACCCTAACACTTTTCCTCAGCCAGGGCCTACGGCAAGTGGTAGCGCGATGATGCCTCCACTAGAGGCGCAAGCCCAGCCCATCTACTTTCCACCTCAACACTCTCTCTCCTTCCTGTTCGCTTCCCAAACTCCATCAGCAGCAGCGAGCACAAGACCACCCCATTTTTTCTACACTGAACTGTATTCCACAAAAGTGGTTGTTTTGAAAACTCCAGAAGCGCTCAAAGCTGCGATCTACATGTAAAATAATCCACTCATAACAAATGAACGAGTTATTTGTGTTATTTTTATAATAAGCGCCAGTGAATCCACCGCGGGTCTGGCAGCGAATCTCTCTCTCTCCCCCTCTGTGCTCATGCAGCCGGTCTCTGACGGGCAGAGGTTTCTTGAGGCGCGCGCAACAGGTCGTCAAATAAAGAGTTCTTCACGCACATAATGCTAATAGTTGTAAGTTTCTGAACTTTAAGCAAGCTAAGACAAAACTCTCGTTTATCAGTGACATGTGCGCCGATTGGGCGATGTAGTTTGAGGCCTGATTTGCTTATAGTACAAATATCTTTGATCAGAAAGACGAGAAAGAGACGCAAATGTTAAGGTCTAATAGAAAGTAAAGAGCGTTAAGACCTTAAAACAGACTTCATCACATCATAGCACCTGTCATATTTATAATATCTATATCTAGAGATCCGTCTCTCATATACAGGTATTTATCCTGTCTGTAGGTTTGTGCATATACTTATACCTGTTCATTTTACATATTGCCTATTTTAATGTAATGTATGCATAAATACAAAATACAATGCATACTATAGCTTCAATAGTCTATAAAATTAATAACTCAAGACTCTGTCTATCAAGACTTAATCTGATGTTAGCATCTGGGCATTTTCACTTTAACATTATTAACTTTAAATTGTCCATATTTTAAAACTGGTAAAACTGAATCATTCCGTGGAATAGATTTTTGGTCATTCTGCCCACCCGTATCTGGCACCATTTCATGCTTTTTCAAAAACACGTATCTTGATCTCAAAGATCGGATCAGATCAGATCGAATCAAATCGAATAATGATAATCAATTCAATATCTGGAGAATCGGAATCTAATCGATTCTTGAAATTCGAATCGAAACCCGGCCCTAGCCAGTACCTCACTATTCGGAATTAATCTTCCCGTAAACCATTCCTTGAGAACATTACTCAACGCTTCTCTCAATTAAATTTTCCAAGCCTTTTTCACCAGAACTCTCCAATCATATCTAACAACCTGGAGACGTTTTAAAACCTTTCATTTAATTTTTAATCTTCCATTCCCAGATTTCTCACTGCTCACAATTACATTGTCTATCTCCTACCTCAACAACACAAAAAAAAAAAAAAAAAAACTACAAATCAGTTCCATTAAAGGCTATCTAAGCGGAATCCAACTTTTCCATAAATTAATTTTCGGTTCTCCCTCCCCTGCTCTAACAAATTCACAAACATCACTGCTTATTAAAGCCACCCCACTTGCCCAGATGCTAGACAACCTTTAACACTAGACCTACTTACTAAATGTATCCGTACCCTG
The DNA here is from genome assembly GCF_027580225.2 of Misgurnus anguillicaudatus. Taxonomy (NCBI): domain Eukaryota; kingdom Metazoa; phylum Chordata; class Actinopteri; order Cypriniformes; family Cobitidae; genus Misgurnus; species Misgurnus anguillicaudatus. Next base: position 19,983,533 of record NC_073357.2, on the reverse strand, counting down.
CGTCTAGGCTACCATTCCATCAATACAGCTCGCACATTGGATGCTATGTTTATTTTTGCTTTTTCAGGTTTCTCAGATCCTCGGAACTCACCACGACCTCAAATTTTAACCCAAAGATTCATCCCACAATTTCAGATCTTTCCCTAGTAGACGATGAAAGTAGTCTCCTACTTTATTAAACAGAGGAAGACAGATAAATTCTAAAAAGGCCATTTCATTTATATTTTCAACCTCCATTCATCTATCCAACCTTACCAAACTCTCAAATCCTACCTTCAATTCAGGAAATTAACAAGTAAAGACTGCTCAGACCCAAAACGACGCAAAACATCTAATCACACGCTTCTGGTTTCAAAACATTTAAAATTAGTCCTAATCCAATTGTGCATCCCAGCAGAACACCTTTCAGGTCACTCATTCCGTATAGGTGCTGCAACCACAGCTGCCCAAAAAGGACTCTCGCGGCAGCAGATCCAAGCTCTTGATCGTTGGTCATCTGAAGCACCAAACCCTTATCAGTTAAATTAACTCCAATCACAAAAGGGGGGCTAACCATTCGATTGCAGCGAGTATTAAACTCCTGTCAAATTTTGCAAAACCCTCCCAATATGAAACAAACAGAAAGCCTTCTAATATAAATGATTAAATTTCCTCACCCATTGTCAGTGTGGCTTACCTGTCCGATCGCAGCGAGTATTGAACTCCCGTCGGGCACCACTAGAAAGCCTCCTAATATAAATTATCATTGCCCATTTCATCGCCAGCGAGGCTACTTGTCCGATTGCAGCGAGTATTGAACTCCCGTCGGGCACCACTAGAAAGCCTCCAAATATAAATTATCATTGCCCATTTCATCGCCAGCGAGGCTACTTGTCCGATCGCAGCGAGTATTGAACTCCCGTCGGGCACCACTAGTAAGCCTCCTAATATATATTATCATTGCCCATTTCATCGCCTGCGAGGCTACCTGTCCGATCGCAGCGAGTATTGAACTCCCGTCTGGCACCACTAGAAAGCCTCCTAATATAAATTATCATTGCCCATTTCATTGCCAGCAAGGCTACTTGTCCGATTGCAGCGAGTATTGAACTCCCATCGGGCATCACTAGAAAGCCTCCTAATATAAATTATCATTGCCCATCTCATCCCCAGCGAGGCTACCCGTCCGATCGCAGTGAGTATTGAACTCCCGTCGGGCACCACTAGAAGCCTCCGAATATAAATTATCATTGCCCATCACATTGCCCATCCCATCGCCAGCGAGGCTACCAGTCCGATCGCAGTGAGTATTGGACTCCCGTCGGGCACCACTAGAAAGCCTCCTTATATAAATTATCATTGCCCATTTTATCGCCAGCGAGGCTACTTGTCCGATCGCAGCGAGTATTGAACTCCCGTCGGGCACCACTAAAAAAGCCTCATAATATAAATAATCAAATCGCCTATCTAATTGCCAGCGAGGCTATCTGTCCGATTGCAGCGAGTATTGAACTCCCGTCGGGCACCACTAAAAAAGCCTCATAATATAAATAATCAAATCGCCTATCTAATTGCCAGCGAGGCTATCTGTCCGATTGCAGCGAGTATTGAACTCCCGTCGGGCACCACTAAGCCTCCTAATGAGCAAATTCCCCATTACCAGTGGGGGGCTACACGTCCGATCGCAGCGAGTATTGAACTCCCGTCTGACGCCACAGAAGCCTCCCAAATTCAAAACGTGAAACAAACCATCAGCGAGGGCTTACCGCCCGGTCGCAGCGAGTATTGAACTCCCGTCGGGCTCCATTAGAAAGCCTCCTAATATAAATATTTAAATTGCCCTCCATCAACGGGGCTTACCCGTCCGATCGCAGTGAGTATTGAACTCCCGTCGGGCACCATTAGAAAGCATCCTAATATAAATTATTAAATTGCCCACTATCATCGGGGCTTACCCGTCCGATCGCAGTGAGTATTGAACTCCCGTCGGGCACCATTAGAATGCATTCTAATATAAATTATTAAATTGCCCACTATCATCGGGGCTTACCTGTCCGATCGCAGTGAGTATTGAACTCCCGTCGGGCACCATTAGAAAGCATCCTAATATAAATTATTAAATTGCCCACTATCATCGGGGCTTACCTGTCCGATCGCAGTAAGTATTGAACTCCTGTCGGGCACTATTAGAAAGCATCCTAATATAAATTATTAATTGCCCACCATCAACGGTGCTTGCCCGCCCGATCGCAGTGAGTATTGAACTCCCGTCGGGCACTATTAGAAAGCATCCTAATATAAATTATTAAATTGCCCACCATCAACGGGGGGCTTACTCGCCCGATCGCAGTGAGTATTGAACTCCCGTCGGACACCACAAAAGCCTCCTTACATAATTTAACAAATTACCCATCCGACCGCCAGCAGGGCTTACACGTCCGATTGCAGCGAGTATTGAACTCCCGTCGGACGCCGCAAAGCCCCTCCAAAATCGTCCAGCTCATCGGAGGTGGCAGGCTCACCCATCCGACCGCCAGCAGGGCTTACACGTCCGATCGCAGCGAGTATTGAACTCCCGTCGGACGCCGCAAAGCCCCTCCAAAATCGTCCAGCTCATCGGAGGTGGCAGGCTCACCCATCCTACAGCGCAGCATATATTAATCTTCCATTGGAAACAGACTCAAAACTCCCGATTCCAGACGTCTTCTCAGCAAACATCAGCCTCACCATTTCAACGTTTGGGGGGCACAGCTCCCGGCTGCTGTCCGAATAATCTATTTTGCCTTTTGGGGGGATACTCTGTGTTTCAGGCTCATTCCCTGCTCAGAGCCCTCTCTCCGGACAGCACGCCAAATACGTTTACTAATTTAATTCTTTTAACTTATTTGTAAGTGTGAACTCGTGAAATGATGTTTTATTAACAAAGTTCGGAAGGAACATGTCAAATAAAATACCTAAGTGACTTCAGCTGTTTTCAATCAGTAGTCAGTGGCACCAGCCGCTTTCAATCGGTAATCAACAATACACCCAATCAGCTCGAAAGCAAGCCATATATAAGTCACAGTTGAACTCACTGAAAATCCTTCGCATCTTTCAGAATCCCTCCTCCACCCCGTCTCCTCTCACTTACCAAGTTATTTCCTTAAGGGGGGGGGTACTCTGTGTTTCAGGCTCATTCCCTGCTCAGAGCCCTCTCTCCGGACAGCACGCCAAATACGTTTACTAATTTAATTCTTTTAACTTATTTGTAAGTGTGAACTCGTGAAGTTGGAGTTGATACACCCCAGTGAGAACAGTACAGTATGACTGACAGCACAACGCATTTGTATTCCCTCAAACACAAAAAGGAGCCTACAATCTTATAACTTGTAGTTTTAATAATCTTTCTACGTTGAATTAACATTCTAAATGATTAACGCAGTGGCAGACCTGCCAACCTTGGAAATTTTTTTTGAGTACAGTAGCATCGGCCGAAAGGACAGAACACAGGTTCCCTTTCAGTCGGTCACTACGACGTCACGTCGTGACCGACGAATTGGGAACTCGCTTAGAGAGACCAATCTGCTTCGAATACTACTAAAACGCCAATGAACTTGGCATTGAGATATTTGCATAATGCTGGCGCCGCCCCGCCAGGTGCGTATATAAGGAGCACGTGCAAATAGGGAAATCAGCTTTTTATCGCTTCGAAAGCCGGCAGTATCTGCTACTGAGAAGCTACTTTACTCTGTTGGGATCGATTGCGGAAGTTGGTTGGACTGGCAGTACCACAGCGGACGCTTCGCAGTATTCCACAGGCTCTACATCTTTTTTGTTTTGAGTTTAATGTGTGCGTTGCCTTTCCCTGTGCGCATCATCAACTGAGCATCTGAGTGAATTTCCCTAAAAGAGTGATACGAGAGAGCTTTGTGCCTTGTTAAAGGCAGCCACTCTCTCGTATATCCGGAGATTAGCGTCCTTTTCAGGATGGCTTTTCGTCCGTGCGATCTTGGATGCGGGAAATATATGGGTCCGAAGGACGGTCACGAGCGTTGTCTTTCGTGCTTGGGCATCGAGCACGCAGAGGCAGCGTTTGCTGGGGGTAAGTGTTCTCACTGCGAGAACATGTCCCTTGTGGATTTGCGGAGACGGTTGTCTTTCCTCCGGGAAAAACGCAACCCACGTCCAGCGAGTTCTGAACGCCGCCACGGAGCGGCCGTGAAGCTCTCAAAGGACGATCTCCGCATCACTGTGCTGAGCCGGTCGGGGGATTCGTCCTCCGGCTCTCAGCCTCCTCATCCACAGCCGGTTGATGTGCCGATGGAGACTTCAGAGTCGTGTTCTACGATGTCTGTAGGATCTGTCGTGCCTCCCTCCGGGTCCACGGAGACCGCAGCATCCGAGGGTGGGCCCTCTCCCTCTGATGACCCTGACGTCCTCCCCCCTTCCGGACGGGTTGTGACGCCGGAGTTTGATCCATAGATGGTGGCCGTGCTCTCTCGAGCGGCGGAGACCGTAGGGTTAGAGTGGGTTCACCCCCCTCAGCCCGAACCGTCCCGCCTGGATGATTGGTTCTTTGGAGCTGCCCGGGTTTCACAACCCTCTCCGCCGGTACCTTTCTTCCCCGAGGTGCACGAGGAGCTGACTAGAACCTGGAGGTCGCCGTTTTCTACCCGATTACGGCCGTTTCAGCCCGCCCCCCTCCCCTCCCTCCCCGCTGGCGCCGCTAACGGTCATCCGGGGATCCCTCCCATCGAGCGAGGAGTCCCGCTGCAGCTGTGTCCGGCCACCGCCCCTTCCTGGAACGACCGCCCCACCCTCCCCTCCCGTGCTTGCAGACCGTCTTCCGGTTTAACGGGGGCTGCCTACCAGGCATGCGGAGAGGCGGCTTCAGCCCTGCACGCTATGGCGTTGCTGCAGGTCCATCAGGCTAAGGCCTTGAGAGATCTGCACGAGGGAGGACACGACTCGCCTGTGCTTTCGGAGCTCCGGGCCGCTACGGATCTGGCCCTCCGCACTACGAAGGTCACAGCGCAGGCGATTGGTCGTGCGATGTCCACGATGGTGGTCCAGGAACGCCATCTGTGGCTCTGTCTGGCAGACATGTCGGATGCGGAGAAGAACAAGTTCTTGGATGCTCCCGTGTCCCAGGCGGGCCTTTTCGGTGAGTCGGTGGAGTCGTTTGCCCAGCAGTTCTCCGCGGCCCAGAAGCAGACGATCGCTCAGATCATGCCCCGGCGCAAGCGACCTGCATCTCGCCCTCCAGCGCCGGCGGCCCCGTCTGCTCCTCGCCGAGGGCGCCCTCCGGCGGCTGCCTCCGCCCCCCCCCGCTAGAACGTCTTTTAGACCACGGAGGGGGAACAGCCGTCGGCAGCCCGCCCCGCCCGCCCCACCCGCTTCCCGTGGCAAACGGAAATCGAAGCGGCCCTGAGAGGGGCGACCTGGAGTTGGATGGGATCACTCAGCGGGAGACGGTGATGGCACCGCTCCTTCCACCGGTAGAGGGCCGGGTGGAAAATCTTTGGTTTCGTTTTGTTTCTGTTCCGCCGGCTTCTCAGCCGGCACCCACAAAACCACAAAAAGAGTGCATTCCTATTCCTCCTCCAGGTCTCCAGAGGATCGAGAGAGATGTGAGCGGGCAGTCAGATGCTCTTCCTCCCTCTCCTCTATCGCCAGCGGGTGTTCTGAGGAGTTCGAGTTCTCCGCTACGGAGACCGGACCACCAGCAACCCCTTCGGAGTCCGCGTCCTCCGCTGAGGAGGCCGGACGACCGTCTCCCTCAGCGGGCTCAGGTCAGTGTCACACGCACACATACTGTAGATGCTTATGCTGTCACGGCAGACGCACCGGCAGTCCCACCTGTCTCGCTTCGCTGCCCCGCCGCGGGTACACCAGTTGTGCCGTTAATTCCTCTCGTACGGTCCCTGGGGGCTTGGCTTCAGCTTCCCAGTCCGTCTCGTTGGGTTTTACGCACGATCCGCCTCGGTTACGAAATTCAATTCAATCGGCACACTCCCAAATTCTCGGGCGTACGTTTCACCACGGTGAAAGCGTCCGATGCACATGTACTGCGTGCAGAGGTCGAAGTCCTGCTGGCGAAGGACGCGATCGAGCCGATCCCTCTTACCGAGATGAGATCGGGTTTTTACAGCCCGTATTTCATAGTACCCAAGAAAGGCGGCGGGTTACGACCGATTTTGGATTTGCGTGTCCTGAACAAATCTCTTCAGAAGAGGTCTTTCAGGATGATTACACCGAAGCAAATTTTCAGTGCGATACGCCCCCAAGATTGGTTTGCAGCGATAGACCTGAAAGACGCGTATTTTCATGTGTCCATTCTCCCTCGTCACAGACCGTTTCTCCGGTTTGCGTTTGAGGGTCGGGCATATCAATACAAAGTTTTACCGTTCGGGCTGTCTCTCTCTCCCTGTGTGTTCACGAAAGTAGTGGAGGCGGCGTTAAAGCCCCTCAGAGAGAGCGGTGTTCGCATTTTGGCTTACCTCGACGATTGGCTTATAATAGCGCATTCTCGGCGGACGCTGTGCGAACACAGAGATCTAACACTTCAACATCTCGCCCGTTTGGGTCTTCAGGTCAACTGGGAAAAGAGCAAACTCTGCCCCACGCAGAGGATCTCTTTTCTCGGTATGGAACTGGACTCGATCGATTTATCGGCGCGTTTGACAGAAGAGTGCGTCCAATCAATTCTGACTTGCCTCGGTTCATTCCGAGGGAAGAATGCGGTCCCTCTGAAACAATTTCAGAGACTCCTGGGGCGTATGGCAGCAGCAGCGGCCGTGACACCGCTCGGACTGCTCCATATGAGACCGCTTCAGTGTTGGCTTCACGATCGGGTCCTGAGGAGAGCGTGGCGCGCCGGCATCCATCGTGTAACCATTACACCTGCGTGTCGCCTAACATTCCTCCCGTGGTCAGACCCCGCGTTTCTCAGGGTCGGCGTGTCCATGAGACAGGTCTCCCGGCATGCTGTTGTCCACACAGATGCCTCCGACACGGGCTGGGGAGCCCCGTACGACGAGCTCACGGCTTCGGGGGTGTGGACAGCACCCCAGTTGCATTGGCATATCAATTGCCGCGAGTTATGGGCAGTATATCTGGGACTCGTACGCTTCGCTACGGAGCTGCGAGGGAAGGATGTACTAGTGCGCTCAGACAACACTGCGACTGTAGCGTATATCAACCATCAAGGCGGTTTGTGCTCTCGTCACCTGTCGCATCTTGCTCGTCATCTCCTCCTTTGGAGTCAGAAGCATCTGAGGTCCCTTCGTGCCATTTACGTCCCGGGCTCGCTCAATACAGCGGCAGACGCGCTTTCCCGAGCGGCGCGCCCCGGCGATTGGCGACTCCACCCCCAGACGGTCCAGCTGATTTGGAGGAAGTTCGGTCGTGCGCAGATAGACCTATTTGCGTCACCGGACGATACCCATTGTCGCCTGTTTTATTCACTAACCGAGGGCATCCTCGGCGTGGATGCGTTGGCACACAGCTGGCCGTGGGGCACGCGCAAATACGCGTTCCCCCCAGTGAGTCTAATAGCACAGACTCTGTGCAAAGTCAGGCAGGACGAGGAGAGCCTTTTAATGATCGCCCCATATTGGACGACCAGGAATTGGTTTCCAGAACTAATGCTCCTCGCGACAGCCCCTCCCTGGCGGATTCCCCTGAGGAAGGACCTTCTTTCTCAAGGAGGGGGCACATTATGGCACCCGCGCCCCGACCTGTGGAATCTCCACGTTTGGTTGTTGAGCGCGCGCAAGGTTTAAGTGATTTACCCAGTGGTGTAGTCTACGTGATACGCAGGTATACGCCGTGTACCCACTAGAAATTGTCAAGGATTTCCGTATACCCACTAAAAATAGCTTGAGGATGCGTAACAGCATGGTTTTCTGACATTTCAAACTTTTAGTCATAATTCAGATGTAAAGCACTGACAAGTAGCATGCTACACTTGCTATTTTAGCGGGTTGAACTGCATATATATTAGGCTATATATTTGGTGTGTTTGAATTCCTGCCGAACTGCGCGATCCGATTCGCGTATGAAATCAAATTACCATAGCGGCGCGAAAGTGACTGGGGAGCAGACTGGTGTGTGGCACCAGAAGAACCCACATGCGAGTGACAGCAAAGTACCGCGAGAGCGATTGCAGTTATCACATGGAGAAATCTGCTTTGAATCGCTCTCGCGGTACTTTGACATCACCAAAGGGTCTGCTTAGCGCCAAATGAAGTCGAACCTGCAGTGTAGCTGCTCACGCGACACTGTAAACAAACCATGTGAAGTGAACGAGCTGCTGCAATATAAAATCCGGAGAGTTAACAACGCACATGTGAGTAAACAACATTTAAAACATCAGTCCAGTTTATTAGTTTATCTGGAGGTAAGAATCCAAATGCAATAAAATAAGCCCGTAATTATATCCTGATGGTTTTAGCTTTCAGCATGTTTGCTTGTGGTTCATAGTGTTAAACTTTCCTTCTCTGTGTTAATTTATATATCTACGTTCAAGATGTATATGATCTTAAACTTTTGTGAGGAAAATCATGTCTGCGTTGATGTTCAGTTCAGACTTGCAAATTAAAGATAATTTTCTTCACTTTGGTTTGGGTGTCTAATATTGGCTACATGATGGTCTTGTATAAGTAAAAGCCTATTTTCATTTTTAGACACTGCTTGTATTATATGCATAAAATAAGCTTTTATTTCAATGACTATGCAAATTAGAGTTAATTCATGGTCATCTTAAATGTGTATTAATTAAAAACATTTACACCATTAAATTACACATGGTAATGTTATCAATAGTTGTCATATAATAGCTATTGAAAGAGTGGATATTTTTTTCTCCTTCAATGCATTTGTTAGCCACGGATTGAAGATTGGAAACAGTTTATTTAATTTTAATTAACAGTTGAGTAACTTTTGGCCCTGAGTTAGATGTTGATTAACACTAAACCAGTCTAAAAATCCATCCAGTTTCCCCAGCTGTAAACCCATTGACTGTTAAAGTCTTTTTTTCTTATAATAAACTGACATGTTGATAACACATTCAGTTTATGTGTTTATGAGTACACTTTCAGAATGCTCTCGATTACATGAAGATCCATACTGTATGCATCTGTAAGTGTGGTGGTGCTTATGGGGTGTCACTCTGGGACGAGTGAGCATTAGGGTGAGAGGGAAAAATCACAGTATACTCACTACAAAAATCTAGACTACACCACTGGATTTACCCCAGGCGGTATCTAACACAATCGACGCGGCACGAGCTCCGTCTACGAGACGGGCTTACGCGTTTAAATGGAACCTTTTCGTCACTTGGTGCTCTTCGCAACGCGAGGACCCCAGAGAATGCCCTATTAACATCGTGCTTTCATATCTTCAACATAGGTTAGATGGTAGGCTGTCACCCTCCACTATTTAAGTTGATATCGCCGCTATATCTGCTCATCACTCACTTATTAACGGCAGATCAGTGGGCCAGCATGATTTGGTTATTAGATTTTTAAGAGGCGCTCGCAGGCTAAACCCCTCGCGCCCCCCTTCTATTCCTCCCTGGGACTTGTCCATGGTGCTGAAAGCGCTTCAGAGTCCTCCTTTCGAGCCTTTGCAGTCTGCGAGTCTGAAGCTTTTATCAATGAAAGCTCTGACCCTACTAGCATTGGCCTCAGTGAAAAGAATAGGAGATTTACATGCATTCTCTGTTGACGATTCATGCTTTCAGTTTGGTCCTGCTGTCTCGAGCGTGACTTTAAGACCCAGACCAGGCTACGTGCCCAAAGTTCCCACCACTCCCTTCAGAGATCAGGTGGTGAGCTTGCAAGCATTGCCTTTGGAGCAGGCAAACCCAACCGAGGCTTTGTTGTGCCCCGTACGCGCACTGCGATTCTACGTGGACCGCACGCAAAGCTTCAGGACCTCGGACCAGCTCTTTGTTTGTTATGGTGGTCAGCAGAAAGGGAAAGCTGTCACTAAGCAGAGGATGTCTCATTGGATAGTTGATACTATCGCCCTGGCTTATAATTTGCAGGGCATTCCTTGCCCCTTTAATTTGAGAGCGCACTCCACTCGGAGTGTTGCCTCATCTTGGGCTTTAGCTCGCGGTTCCTCGCTAACAGACATCTGTAGAGCTGCTGGTTGGGCGACACCTAATACGTTCATTAGATTTTACAATGTTCGTATCGAGCCTGTATCCTCTCGTGTTCTTTCCTCTCCAGGGAGGGCACGGAGAGCAGACTCGCAAGTCGGCTTGCAGCCTCCAACTGAGGCTCCAAATTGAGTTTCAGTATGGAAGGCTAACAGAGCAAAAATGCGTAATGGTTTGATTTGCTCTCTCCACTGCCTTGACAGCCTTTGTTGCGGAGCATTGGCTGTCAGCCTTTCACTAGCTGTATTCTTACGAACCTACGTGTTTGGCCAGGGCCCCACATTGTGTCCCAACGGGTTCCTTTGTGAGTATTATTCCGTGGGGTTAATCCTACCAGCCCACGTTTCCCTTAGCAGAGCACTGCTTTGCTTACACAGCCACGGCTGTCATTTTTACCTCAACTACGGTTGACTTTCGCCCACCATTAGCCCTTAACGGGGCGGTGGCTTCCGCAGCGTCCCTATACCGCTCAGATAGGGCGCTTCCCAGTCGCTGGCACTACTGTGGGGTTAAAGGAACATCTAGTGCCCGGCCTTCTGCCTTATCTTTCTCCATTTCCCGAGGGAACTTGGAGGGTTTTTGCAGACACTGGAAGAGGTCAGCCCCTAGTGGCGTTTTGGTAGGGATTCCCAATTCGTCGGTCACGACGTGACGTCGTAGTGACCGACTGAAAAGGAACGTCTCGGTTACGGATGTAACCCTCGTTCCCTGAAGGAGGGAACGGAGACGTCACGTCCCGTCGCCACAGGTGCTGCCACCTGCTGTTTCGCTTTCTCAGCGAACAGAAGCTGATTTCCCTATTTGCACGTGCTCCTTATATACGCACCTGGCGGGGCGGCGCCAGCATTATGCAAATATCTCAATGCCAAGTTCATTGGCATTTTAGTAGTATTCGAAGCAGATTGGTCTCTCTAAGCGAGTTCCCAATTCGTCGGTCACGACGTGACGTCTCCGTTCCCTCCTTCAGGGAACGAGGGTTACATCCGTAACCGAGACGTTTTTAACATATAATTTAACACATGCACGCACCCCAGATAGCACAGGTACGTCTGCAAGATGTCTGGTAAAGATCTGGAGATCTGGAATACATCTGGTGTGTAAAAACATCTTATAAAGGTCTTAGAAAGAGCTGCTTTACATACATTCTAAATCAAAAACGTCTTGCAGACATCTTCAATATGTCTATATGACATATTTTAGGAAACGTCTCAGAGACGTATTGCAGATGAGCAAACAATCTAAATAATACGTCTTGCAGATGTAAACGCAGACATCAAATAGACGTCTTCGAGATGTATGTGTGCTATCAGGGACACACACCTCTTGGTAACTTTCAAGGTAACATGCTGCACATTGCATTCACTTTTTTCCCATCCTGCCATAATCTGCTTTAAAAATAATTATAAATGTGTATAAAATCATGTTTAACTCAATTTGCCATACATGGTGATTAATAACATTATTAATGTTAAATACTGTATTCTCCAAAGCTTAGCATTTCTGCACAAACACTGTTAAAAGTGATATTACTGTTAAATAGTGGGAGATGGTTAACTCACAAATTACATTCTGTTATCATTTACTCAACCTCATATTGTGTCTAACCTTCATGATTTCTTTCTTGAGTGAAACACACACAAAAAAATTGAGAAAACATTTTTTGTTTTTCCCTGACTAGCAAAAAATACAATGGAGTGGGGACCAGTCACTGTGGTTATCAACACTCTTTAAAATAACTTGTGTATCACACAATAAAGAAACTCATAAATGTTTGGATGGTCTGGTATGTAAACTATGACTGAATTACATGTTTTAAGTTAACTACCCCTTTAAGACAGTATTTTAGAGTTAACACTGCTTTAAATTCAACCATAACTGTGACAGTAGTGCTGTTAACTGTATGTCTGTCTGTAATTTATTGTAGCTTTGTTTACAGTACAGTACAGTACGGCATAGGCACCTATCACGTGGGTGCACGAGATATTCTCTATTTATACAAACTATTTGATGTGGTTTGTATATGACGTTTTATTTTATTGACAATTATTAAGAGCGCGTTATTTCAGAACGCATTTAATCCGCTTCACTCGGATGTCAGGTGGATTCCCTTCCAGGCATGAAAATCCCTCACCTTTCGGCGAAATTCGCCGTTTTGAAGCCAAAAAAGGTGACTCACGTGAATCATGTAGATTCGATGAGAAAACATTTTGGGGGGGGGATGCGCGCGTTGTTTGTAGACGCGCCCTTCGCTGTCATCCAACATGTATCCCACACATTAGATTTGTTTGAGTTCATGCTTCGTTGCTAAACCCGACAGGCAGGCAGCTGACATCAAAGTATCACGAGAGTGAATCAAGAAGCCATAAGGAAGTCTGCTTTCGAACGGCTCTCGCGCTACTGTGATGTCATCCTCATTTCTGTGTTCTTCGTCAAACAAGCTTGTTGAAGATGCGTAGAGCGACTGCCTTCGGGACGTAAAGTCAACACAAAGCGCTGTAAAACTATCATTGTGGAATTGTAAGGCATCAACCAATTAAAACAACATATCTACACAGACTGACACTGCAAAGTGACCTAAAATATTTTTGTTGGAATGGATTGGAACGAATCATGGACGTACTCCTCGCTTGTAAGTCATTGGTCTACGGCTGTAAGTACTTAAATGTAAATATGGTGAAACTGCAAAATATTGCATGAAATGCTGTAATAAGAACATACTATTATTAATACTGCTAATTAGAAAGTTTACAGTAACATTTAAGCGATTTTAGACTATTTGAGCGACAAAGATGCTAAAGTGAACTGTTTTCAGTGCGCATACGCGCACAAACTCAAAAGCCCACGCCCAACGCGCGTTTCAAACATCACGCAAAGCAAACGCATATTATTTGGGCTTGACAGGAGATATACACACAAACTATATTGTAATACCACAGTCTCTGCAAGTATTCTCATAAAACAGTCGTTTATTATAAGTGAGTAGTTGATCATGTGTCAGTGATCGCTTCTCCGTTTTTAAAGGGACAGTTCGTCTCATAAGATATGCTTATGTTTGAGTCATTATGTTAATCAAACTACAAAAGACAAAAGGAAAATCACTTTTATAGCTTTAAAAATATCTATTATATTTAATTTATAGAATAAAAACAGTGTTATGTTAATTTGATACTGTTTTTTCTACCTAATCAATACTGTTAGATCTTACTTTATTTGTAACTTTGTTCTTTTCTATTTATATGCTTGTAATGTCTTGATTTGTTCTTATTTTATTTTCCCAATCACTTTTTTGCTTATCTGAAAATTATTCAACCCATGACTCAAAAACCATAATTTAATTCATTTAACCAGTACTATATTGTAAAATTAATTAATTCATTTTAAATTAGATGTAGGCCTTCAGGTACACCCTATTTCAAGGCCAACTTAAAATTGTATGGCCTTGCAACTGATGGTCAGATTATGGCAAAATAAAAAATTATTGCAGATTTAAAATAGTAAGGGAATGCTACTTGTTACAGCTTTCCACATTTATCAACCCATTTAATTAAACATGGTTTCTGTTACTAGTTAAATGTTTACATTTTAAATTTGAAAGAATTATATAATTGAAATAATGGTCATAATGTATTTTTTGCGTATGTTATGGTGTGCATTTTGTTTCTGCGCACATGGAGGGATGTTGCGTTCCTTCCTTCTATTTTGTCCTTGGCCAATCACATGCCTGAAGAATAAATAAGTTAAGTTACAGCATGTTCCCTAATGAGGCCATAATATTTATTCTGGAGGGCTCCTCCCACCTCGCGGCCCCATCAGAGGCCACATTGCCCCTCGAGCGCCCTTCTCACCTTTTTCACCCCTGACCCGTTTTCATGCCTGCCCTTCACTGAGAGTGAACTTTCCGTTTTTATTTGACTAAAACTGGATGATCATGCCCCATGGTAAAATCATTGTACTTTTTCGTAAGCTGTAAGGGATCTCAGGTTTCGGAAGGAGAACAAAACTGCAATCGTTCCCGGGTTTCGGACACAATAGGTCTGAGAGCGTTGCTAGAGTACTAATATATTGTGTAGAAATATGGAGCATTTAAGTATTAACCTTAAATCAAAACTAAACAACAGATTTGTAAATGAAAAGGTTTAATTACAGCACTGACTTAAAGTTACAGTTGAAATGGTTACACTATAAATGCATGAAATGGTAAATAATACAAACAATTGACTGTTTCCAATGTATGTGAGATATTACCTGATAAGATAAAGAACAGAGAAAGAAAGTTTAGAAGAAAGAGATTCACACTTGAGAACTGAAATCTAGGCCTAATGGCCCGAACCCCAGAACTTAGGCTATGTTTACATCAATGCGTTTATGCTTTAAAACGCGTTACTTTTGCTACGTTTACTCCTTTCATCTACACTACATCACCGTTTTCGACCCTCATAAACGGATTCGTTCGCAAACGCTGAAGACCCTGTTTTAGTTTGAGAACTCAGACGTTGCTCTGAGTGTAAATGAACGTAGACGGAGTCTTATGTAAACGAACAGCTGATATTAACGTGACAGCGCATCATTTTCAAAGTAAAAATTATTTTATTGATGTAAATGTTGGTTTGCAACGGAGGTTTTGCCAAAAATAGTAAACATCTACCAACCAGCTATTATAAACGCTATATCGGATTGTTTTAACATGTATCCTTATAGATAATGCCTGTTTTATATTAATGTTTGAGTATTGTTGGGTTTAATGTGTTTATGTTTTGTTTAAATTTAAAGATAGACTGTAATTTTATACGCCATATAGGCGTTGCAAAGGCCAATATGAAGGGAGAATTGTAATGGGTCAGACATTATTTTCCAGTTTAATGTAAGTTTTGTTTGCTACTTTACAAATGAATTTCGTTTCAGATAATTGGTCTCTTAATTTTAATCGATGTTTTGTTGACAAGTTTTGTGAATATAAATTAATAAAAACAATATCTCAACGTCATTAATATAATGCTCGTTTAGGCGCTTGGCTTTTAGCTATTTGTGTGTTGCTAGCGGAGGACGTGCACGGACCTCGCACACTTTTAAAAATTAATGCAATAAGCATTTCTGGTAGGCTAAAGCAATACTTCACTTCTTACTATATGTTTGATTGAAGTTTGCATTTGCTGAAATGTATTTTTGCTTCAAGCTCGCTACTGTTTAGAATGCTTTCTTTTTAAATCATAAAGACCTTTCTGTTTAGTTATAAAATCTAAATTAACCTATTAATCATATTAATATGTTGTAGGGGGAGCTAGAACAGTATAATGTTTATGTTTTGTTTAAATTTAGTTAGCTTACGAAAGATAGACTGTAATTTTAAACACAATATAGGCGTTGTAAAGGCCAATATGAAGGGAGAATTGTAATGGGTCAGACATTATTTTCCAGTTTAATGTAAGTTTTGTTTGCTACTTTAAAATGAATTTTGTTTCAGATAATTTGTCTCTTAATTTTAATCGATGTTTTGTTGATAAGTTTTGTGAATATAAATTAATAAACCTCTTAAACCCTGAGGACCCAGTCCCGGGTACAAAATTTCGTATTTTGACTCAAATAAAATATTCTTTTAATCTTTAATGGTCCATCATGGACCCCAGTAACACATATGATATACTGTTTGAAAGCTTAGACTCTCTACTTTCTCCAGATATGCATCACTTTGAGAAATCTTTTACTGTAAGAAAGTTATTTACACTTAATTTACACTATCACCCCCCCCCCATAATTTTTTATATGATTTAATATTCACATATTTCATATTTTTCAAGTATGACAAACATGGGCAAGTCTTATATCAAATGAAAGCTCTCATTCTCAGGAATAAGGCTACAGCGTTATTTTTGTTCTATTATCAACACATATCCAACAATAGTTGAATGAATAATAAGGTAAAAAATCGTCTTTTGTAAACATATGGGAAAATTGAGTGTGGACTGCCTCAGATAGCACATATAGCCACAAATGATACACCATCTTTTCTCTTAGGTCCTACTCTAAAAAATGAGTCCATTCACAGCATTTTCTTAGGTTGTGTGCATGAATAATCCCTTGTTATTTATTATATGTCCAAAACAAAAAATTAATATTTATATGAAAAATGTATTTTCAGACACTTCAGTAAAATGAAAATAACTTTTGAATGCGACATGCTAAAGAGATCATTCTTTTTTTGGGTGTTTACTGTCTGCTGCTGCTAACAACCAGAACTGTCTGCAGTCTGCTAGAGCACCCAGAACCAGAGTTATCCACTATTAGAGGCAGTATTTACAACATATAAAAAGAAAATTTGGTGTTTCATCATATGAAAAACCACATAAATAACAATATTTGTCACAAACAGCAGCTTTTTATGTAACTTCAAAGGGTTTTCTTTAAAATGATATAAAGCAATTGCATTTATTCCACTGTATGTGGTTATGGGAGCACTTCAAATGTTTTTAGGCAGAAATTGTATACAAAAAGGGTATTATTCCTCCCATCAGTTGGAGTAAAATAACTTTTGCATAGATTATGATAGAGAAAAAAATCTTTTTTCCTCTGTAAGCTGGCAATTGCTGGAATCAAACAAAACTGTCTGCAGGGAGCTGAGGCACTCAGGGCCAGAGTTATACACTTTTAAATAAAAACTTTAGAAAAAAAACATCAAAAAGCGCCTATTTATTTTTGTGTTTATTGGAGGACTGACATCACGTACAACCATGTTTAGCACTTTCAACAGTGTTTTATGTAATTTCAAAGGGTTTCCTGTAAAATGATACCAAACATTTGTATGTAAACCTCTGCATGTGGGTATGGGAAGCTTTTGAAATTGGGTAGGCCAAATCCAGGCGAAAATCCCCAAAATAGCTTCAGGGTGGAAGAAGTTAATAAAAACAATAAACTCAATGTCATTAATATAATGCTTGTTTAGGCGTTTGCGCTTTTAGCTATTTGTGTGTTGCTAGCGGAGGACGTGCACGGACCTCGCACACTTTTAAAAATTAATGCAATAAGCATTTCTGGTAGGCTAAAGCTATACTTCACCTCTTACTATGTTTGATTAAAGTTTGGATTTGCTGAAATTTATTTTTGCTTCAAGTTCGCTACTGTTTAGTACTGTTCACTTGAATGCTTTCTTTTTAAATCATAAAGACCTTTCTGTTTAGTTATAAAATCAAAATTAGCCTATTAATCATATGAATATGTTGTAGGGGGGAAATAGAACAGTATAAGACTTTCCCAAACACATTTTTATAGGTTCAAAAATAGTGTCTGTTATAGTTGCCAGCAAAGGACCCATGTATGACTTTTTGTCAATATCGCACACCCCTAGGCTGTGTAAACGTGCAAAGGTAAGCTATTATTAGAGTAATAAGTTATTTTACACTTATATGCGCATTCCCAGTTACGTGATTGGTCAAGTTTCATGCGTTTATGGTGGTGTATAGTGTGGATGAAGATTCTTTTAAAAATGCCAGTATAAACGAGGATCGTTTTCATTTTAAAATGCCGTTTTAAAACGCAAATGCTCTAATGTAAACATGGCCTTAGGTGAAGAAAGAAAGGAAAGGGGAAAAGACCAATGCAAAGGCAAAAGCTAAAATGCAAAGGCCCAGAGCTCATAAAAACAGTGACCTTTATCCTCTCTCTTGACCATGTGACTAAACCTAACTTGATACATTCAAATTGACCAATCAGAAGATCACCTTTAACCCCCACTGTACTTGACCAAACCCAACATAATACATTCAAACTGACCAATCAGAAGACCATCTTTAACCCCCACTGTATTGGATAAACAGCTGTAACAATAGTCTTTGATCAGCACGGGGGTTGTGACAAGTTGTGACCAAGGAATAAGTTCCTTCAATTTTAATCTTACATAAGCGCTCAATTATAAATGATGCTCATTTACAAATCAGAAGTAATGTTAGCGCATCTTGCGGTCAAGTGCACGTTATGAAACGGAGCCCGCGCAACCGTCGACTTCATAGGATTAAGCTTAATGCATTATTTCATTATTTGCACATCCATCCTGTCCAGTTTACCTTAGGGGGTCAGACGTCTTGACTCTCCGTTGAGAAAGATGGTCAGAAACTGCGGGTGGAGGAAGGAGATCACGCTGGATTTTGTGATTCCGCAAAATGCGTACAGGTTGGCAGGTCTGTTAATGTTATCTTAGTGCAAGAGAAAGAGAGAGAGCGAGTGAGTGAGAGAGAGTGACCCAGCAAACAGGCGACCGTTGCGAACAACGTTGCGAACGTCCTCTTAGGTCCGCAATGGTCCGCATTGTAACGTTCGCTGGCGGACCTTCCGGGGACGTCCGCATATGGTCCACTAAAAAACGTTTGCTGGCGGACCTTGCGGGAACGTCCGCATATGGTCCGCTTAATAACGTTCGCTGGCGGACCTTCCGGGAACGTCCGCATATGGTCCGCTAAATAACGTTCGCTGGCGGACCTTCCGGGGACGTCCGCATTTGGTCCGCTAGACAACGTTCGCTGGCGGACCTTCCGGGGACGTGAAACCACTCAAAGCTTTAAATATAAACCCATTCTACACATTTAACCATAAGGCAGGGAGTTACACTTAAGAGTTACCCTTTCATGCAGACATCAAAGTAAAAATGTTGTTTTTGCTATGGCTTTACTAATGAAAACCGAAGTTTATAGTATCTAATATTAATAATATTTTTCTTTATGTAAACTACTTAGTATGGTAAAAACATGGCCTTTATATAGACCCTTTACTGATTTTATTACATAGATCCCATTAAAGTCGCTTACAATTGTACAATAAATTTACATTTAACGTGAATAAAGATCTGGCACCATGTCTTTTTTAGTAAATGATTTTCCATACTATTCCTAAGACATAACTATCGTCAATAAATCGAAATCACAATGCACATATTCATGCAATAGTTAAAGAATCCACCATTGTGAAGTTACATATCACCCGATTAAATATAAATGAAGTGCAAGTACTTGTTTATTTTGATTAATATGATACGGTGTTGTGTGGTTCTTCAAGGGTTGTCTTTCTCATATATGAAGCACTGCGCTATAAATAATTGTCACACAGCAAAAATCTATACAAATACATTAGGCTATATCAAGGAAAAACAAACTTGAATCTACAACTACAGCTCAAATGTAAAACTTTTATTATTGCAAAGGATTCAAATGCAAGCAAAGCAATCCAAACAGAAATGCCGAATGACAGTCACTCAATCTGTTGCAAGCAATCACTTTCAAACAGCAAGTGCTAAAGAGGCCAAACACGCAGAACACAAGTCCAACGCTGAAACTGCTGGAAAAGAACAATGAAAAAAGATACAGGTAAGACATACATCCTCATGTAAACTTGAACTATATCTCACATTCTACACCCATCATTTAAACTGTCAAAGTGTTGGTTAGACTGCAAAATAAGGTGTACTTTGTAATTTCATAATTTTCCTTTTTTTCTATTATTTTTCTTTTTTCTAAACGGTTTCTTACTAAACTGTCTTCAGTGTTGCCAGCTCTTGGGAGACAAAAAAGTAACCGCAGCTTCAAAAACAAGCCCAATATTATTATTGTTTACTGTTAACAAATGAGCTCAAAACATTTTAACCTTCAACCCCTCTGATATTACACAAGTTTAGTATTAAATTGCAAAGATAACACTTTACAATAAGCTTGTATTTGTTAGCATTTGCCACAATGAACTAACAATAAACAATACTTCTACAATATTTATTAATCTTAGTTCATGTTAATTTCAGCATTTGCTAAACCATATTTCAATTCAAAAGTTATATCTGTTACAGGTGTATTATATTTTGTTGTGGCATCTAGCGGTGAAATTGTGAATAGAAATCAACCTCAATTTCGAAACACAATGAGATTCTATGGTAGCTGCCACAGGACAAAAATGTCATCGTCTGAAGCCCATGTTATAGTCGTGCGTAAGGTCTACACCGTAGGTTATCCATAGCCTGAGCGTAGCCTGATTTTTAACAAGCGCTGGTATTGGTCCACTAGAATCCCTCCCATCAGGTAAAAAAAAAACTGCGTCATAGCCATTTCTATTTGCGATTGTGAGAACAAAAATAGGCCAAGTTGAGCAATGACTTAACTCAAACTGCTGCAACGAGTCGCTGTTTATTTACTTTGAACACTGCTGGTCAGTGGTGCTCGTGACTCCTCATCCGAGGGGCGCTAATTCAAAATAAGTGTTCGGAGTATCATGTGTGTGGTCCCCTCTTCCAAAATATGTGTCCTGTGTGTCGAGAGATCCTGTGTGCATCACGTGTTTTGTCAAGGTGGGTGCCTGCTGCACATGTGTCAAAACCGTTTATGATAAAAGAGACGCTCACGTTCAAGACACTCCCTTAACGGTAAACTCTGATTACGCATGAGATTATGTGAGTGTCTGGCAAACACGAGCGTCTCTTTTATCCTAAACCCTTTAAACGCATCTGCAGCAGGCACTTATTTTGACAAGACATGTGATGCACACAGGATCTCTCAAAGCGCTGAACACATATTTTGAAAAAAGGAACCACACACATGACGGGCTACATACATGTTGTGATGAACTTCACATCGAGCGCCCTCAAAAAAAGAAGTAATCGGCCGCCACTGCTGCTGGTCTTCTCAAAACATACACAACAATCTGCGGTTTCTTCGTTTGTGAGTTAAACTGGCCAAGCTGCTTCTGTGGCTACATGCGTGGATACTGCCTACCAGCGGTCTACATGTATGTTTGCTATAATGAGCCCTTGAGCCAACATATGAACGAAACACGCTCTGTAGAACAGTTTGTCCATTAAGGGCTACTGTAGAAACATGATGGTGACTTCCATGTATGGTGGCCCGCAGTGTATGGACATAAAAACGTCTCACTCAAATGTATGTCTTCATCTGTAAAAGGTAAAAATCTCCATATCTCATTAAATGTGAATAAATGTTAACATCAAAATGCTGTGTTTACACTGCAAGAAAGAAATAAAACTTTTTTTTAAATAAATTTTAGGTTTTGGTGTGTCAGATTAAATTGCTTACCTAAATCCTTCAAGCCAGGAAGTAGGACACTTTTGATGCTTTTCCATTGCATAGTATGACCCAGTTCAGCACAGCAGACTTTTGGGGGAGGGGTAATGGGTTTCGGATGCGAAGCCATGTGCAAAGTTACAAAAAGGCAGAGCACACCACTGCACCCATGTCTGCATGGCATTCTTGTAACTTTGCGCATGGCTCCGCATCCAAAACAAACCAAAAGTATAGGCATAAATGTTCTGTCAGCGGAGTGCAGGTACCGATGACACGGGTGTTTGTACAAAACCTGTCATGTGAGAGAGGTAGTGGAAAATCTACTTGTGGGTGTCAATTTTGATTTTGTGGCTGCATTCCATTAATATGCTCTGTTGCTCCATGTTGTGTGTGTGTGTGTGTGTGTGTGTTATACTTTTTTACTTATGTAATCTTTATAAATAACTACTAGCCTAACTCATATAAATGTATACTTGTACTAGCAAGCTGTCTGAAGCATTGAGATGCGGATCACTGCTAACAACACACATTAATTATCTTACCACTGATGCACGAAGAAATCCCTTATGTTGCAGTAAATTAACAAAATTCCAGCAACGCTGGTACGCTAGAATTGTTTCTATTTGCACATACGCACCAGTTATGTGCACCCCTGCCTATAATCTCACCCACTCTGAAGCGATGCTAAACTGTACTGGAAAAGCAACGAAAGCGAGCTGAGCTGCATCGTACCGAGCCAAGTTGTACCCTACATTGGAAAAGCGCCATATCGTGACATCGGACCCTGGAACACAGAAAAGCATGAGACAGTAAAAAGCATCAGATGTTAGGTTGTGTTTGAATGCTTTCTCTGAACAATTTCCCCATGAACTATGCATGTAAATGAAATTAACCAAAATACCTATTCTTTCTTTCCCCTTCTTAAACATCCTTTAAAACCATAGCCAGAAAACTCACCATCTCAGCTTGTTATTAACAATATCCTTATTTGTTCCAACAAATATAACTTGCTATACATGTTAAATATACAAATATATAACTTATTAATAATCTTATTAATAAATATTACCAAATTCTATTATTTTAACAGGAAAACTTAAATGTCACTACATTGAAATGTCTCATATGGTTATAAAAGTATATATTTTGACTCACATCTCAATATGGTGGCCTGCGACAGCCGGATGACGTCAAAGTAATCAAAGTATTGCGAGAGCGAGACGAAATATGATTTCTTGAATCATTCTCGCGGTACTTTGACGTCATCCGGCTGTTGGTTCTTGCAGCGCCGCATTAAGTCAAACAAGCCTCCTGACTGCGTGTGAGAACATTTGAATTATCTGGCACGAGCCCTCAGACGTCAAACTTCAACTGACACAATGGTCTCGGTGGAGGTAATAAGCAAAAGCGCCTTCAAATTTCGTCATTTTTTATACACATCCCGTTTATTTTGTAGTTAATTGTTAAATAAGTTAGTAATTTTGTCAAGTTTCCGTTACAGGGTAAGATTTCGTTATCATCGTTGCCATATAACTTACAGTATTTATATTGGTTCAAGAGCGCAGTTTGATAACTCATTCGAGGTTTGTAGCCATATTTAAGTTATTCGCTTACTTTGTTTCAGTGTTATAGTGAATGTATAAGGTTTTGAAGTAATATTAATAAGTTGCTGCGCCTCAATCCGAAGGCTAACCACTGGAGGTAGCATTTGTAGGCTGTATAACATTTACGTCATCAAGACTGTCATATTTAAGAATATTAACAATTATAAAGTTAACTATTATTCTCAGTTAATCGTAAATTGTTGTAATATGCTTATGACTTGCGAATGTAACTGAAATAAACCAGGCTTGATGACGTATGCAGCCTGCATATTCGACCTCCGGAGGATGCAGCCTTCCGTTTGAGAAACGGCCTACAAGTGTGAGCGTGCGCGAGATTCTGTCCGAATTGATTCTTCAATAATGGCAAATCAAAAAGTTACTGTCGTGATGATAACCCACATTTTAAGGTTTAAATTAAAACTCCTAACTTACCTTTCCAGTGTCAGGGTGTGGTGGTGGATAGAACCCAATCGCAGACAGCTCATAACTTAAAGACGTTTATTAAAACATAAATACCCTCGAGGGGGCAAATAATGACAATGACTAGAAAAATAATCTTGACAGGACAGACAAAGCACACGCAAGCAGTATCATACGATACACAATGAACCGGCACAGGACAGCAAACACAAGGGCTTTAAATAGGGAAAACTAAACTAGGGAACAATGACAAACAGGTGGAGGGAATTAACTAATCAAGAGTTAACAAGGAAACAGGAGGGTAAGGTTAAGACTAAAGACAGGAGAGCATGCGGTACACCAAACATAAACACAGACCACATGACTCTCCACACAGACACAGAACACGTATACGGGGGTGTCAGGATCCCGGCACCAGAAACAAGACAAAATACACTTAATAACATTTGGGATCCTGACACTACCCCGCCCATAAGGGATGCCACATGGCATCCCAACACAACAATACAAAACATTCAACAATAAACAAAGTCCAACGGCCAGAAGGCAGACAGTGCCCAATGTCCGGACCCCCGAAAACAAGAAGGCGGGACAGACAGTCTCCGCCCAGGAAGTGGGCCCGGAACCCAGCACCGTTCGGCCCGCCGACCCCGAACAGGACACAGAACATGCCGTACAGGAACGCTCGCGGGGCTCACTGACCAGTGAGCATCCCGGAGCTTGCTGGCCGATCCTCTGTCGCGGGGCTCGCTGAACAGAGCTCCGTTGCGGCGACAGTCCAATGTGCAAACACTCCCACGGGATCCGCCGACCAGGAACTTCCCGCGAATCTCACCTTCCCGGCACTTATCCGCGGGGCTCACCGACCAGCACACTCCCGTGGGGCTCGTCGATCCGGATCTGTCCCGCGGAGCTCCCCGAACAGGAACACTCCCGCGAAGCTCGTCGACCAGTAGCCCTACCGAAGACGCCACCGATCAGGAACACACCCGCGGGGCTCACTGCACGGCCACAGGAACACAATGGCACAGACAACGGCAGGACGGGGCAGGACTGGACAGACATCAGGACTGGACGGACAACAGCAGACTCGACGACATCAGGTAAAAAACAAAACAAAAGAGCTGTCTGCTGGGTTCCAGAATGGCCGGTTCATTCTGTCAGGGTGTGGTGGTGGATAGAACCCAATCGCAGACAGCTCATAACTTAAAGACGTTTATTAAAACATAAATACCCTCGAGGGGGCAAATAATGACAATGACTAGAAAAATAATCTTGACAGGACAGACAAAGCACACGCAAGCAGTATCATACGATACACAATGAACCGGCACAGGACAGCAAACACAAGGGCTTTAAATAGGGAAAACTAAACTAGGGAACAATGACAAACAGGTGGAGGGAATTAACTAATCAAGAGTTAACAAGGAAACAGGAGGGTAAGGTTAAGACTAAAGACAGGAGAGCATGCGGTACACCAAACATAAACACAGACCACATGACTCTCCACACAGACACAGAACACGTATACGGGGGTGTCAGGATCCCGGCACTAGAAACAAGACAAAATACACTTAATAACATTTGGGATCCTGACATCCAGGGCTTTGTGTTCCTGCAGTCTTCCAGCGATACTGGCGCGTATGACGATGCGGACACGAACTGCACACTACAGTATACTGCCGCCTACTGTACTGTAGTAAAATAGTGTGTAGGATTGAATACTGTGGCAAACGCAGTAAAAAAGCCATTTAATTAATTGTAAAAACAATGGACATGCCAGTTTACAGGTCCGTAGCCAGCCTATTTAAAGGGGGGGTTCTTTTTTTCAAAAAGTGGACTTTTTTGTAGTTTTTCTCCTCCTTTTGTATTTAATTATGAGCAGGGCCGTTTATGTATTTTTCTAGGGCATGCACCCCAGGAAAAAATCTTATTTCTCTGCTCTACATATATGAGTTTCAAAAAACATCAGAAAACCAAAGAATCAAATAACTAAAGATTTCAAACCATGTCAGTATGCAGAAGATTTGTGTTGGTCATTAGGAATGCATTGTAATAATAATTTTACCATCTTGGGCACACTGGGCTGTGTCAATAAAGTAAACATAGGCTAACTGAATATAGGATAATTTTAGTGAATTAACTAAAGGCTATCAATAATTAGTTTATTAAATTAATTCAAAATATGCACACAGTTATTATAAACGTAATATGCTTAAATACAACATCAGTAATGCAGGGAACTAGGATTTTATAAATGGGTTGGCCATAGGGTTGCCACCTGTCCCGGTTTTACCGGGATTGTCCTTCTTTTTAATAACCTGTCCCGGGAAATTTATCAACTCTCCCGGGACACTGAATGTCCCGGTTTTTGAAAAGCTATGTGAATATGAAATTTAACGCGCGCACGGCAGAGAGGGAGACCTTGCGTCTGTGTGTGTGTTTGCCTCATTTAGCGCATGTAAAACAGAGAGCATCCTGATTGGCCCGTTTCAGGACATCAACCAATCAATTGTCAGTGTGGGCGGGCTTTTATCTCTTCTCCCGAACCAAACTAATCAGTGTATCTAGAAACAGGAGCGCCATGGCAGAGGGAGAGTGCCCCAAAAGCGAAAATATAAGACACATTTTACACCAGACTACACGAAAGTGTATCCCTGTCTTAAAAGAGTTAAAATATTGCATGGTGTAGAGTTTGTAACAGTGACTTCAGCTTTTCCCATGGCAGGTTAAATGATTGTAAAATACATGTTGAGGTGAGTTCAACAAGTTTAATTTCATGTGCATATTTGCTAGTTGCTATTTAGACCTGTTTAAAGTTGCAATGGAATATAAATAAAAACAGTTTACATAAATAGTATAAGCAGCTTTAATAAATTGTAATCCTGATTTACATATTTTAACATAATGAACAAATAATTGGGTAACACTTTACAATAAGGTTCATTAGTTAACACATGAACTAATAATAAACTGCACTTATAGCATAAAGCAATTTTTTATCTCTGTTAATGTTAATAATACATTTATTTAAATCTTGTTAACATTAGTTAATGCACTGTGAACTAACATGAATAAACCATGAACAGCTGTATTTTTATTTACTAACGTTATCAAAGATTAACAAATACAGTAACAAATGCTGCTCACAGTTAGTTCATGTTAGTTAATACATTAACTAATGTTAACAAATAAGAATTGAAAAAAAAAGAGAATTGTAAAGTTTTAGAGAATTGCCAATAATTGCATAGGCCTATAGAAATGTTATGCTATGGGGGGGGGGTTGTGAGCAAACCAATTGGCCGGGTCATCGATAAGTCCAGGTTTTTTATCAGACATGGGTGGCAACCCTAGTTGGCCAAGGCTATTTTAGGGGGTCCATATCCCATGAAAGAAAACTATAATTATTAAAAAAAAAAGCATAAATGAATCTATTATTATTTCACATTACCCCACATTAGATAAATATTCTCCTTGCCCTGCATGCATTATACTAACTGTGTAAGATGTAAACATAATGCAATCCTTAATTTTAAACTTCTCACATCTTATTACTGTCTGTTAATGAAGCAAAAGGCTTCTTGTTAACTGCAGTAACTTTAGTAAAAGTTGTTCAGAAAATCAAAATTCCACGATAAACCTTAAACTCACTTTTAATAGCAGAGCTCAACACTATAGGAAGAAGTTACAGTCAGGACCAGTGAGTGATTTTCTCTTCTTTTGTTATTTAATTAACTTTAATGACTTCAACAGATATGTTTATTGGGCATTAAGTGCGAATGTGATAAAATGTTTAACCAAAAGATGAATTTAAACTCCAACCTGGTCTCATGGGAAATACGTACCTCTGCACACTTTTTTGCAGCGCCACAAATATGTATCAACAGGTACGTATTGCTACAGTTTTGAAAAATAAACGTCCACTGGGAGAAGAAAAAGAGAAAAGAAAAAGAGAAGAACTCCATGTGACATTACATAGGAGTTGCATTACATTACATCGCGAGATTTAACAACGCATGTTGGTAAGTTAAGACTCTTTTTTACTCTATATAAATCAGGTTAAACGTGTTCAATTCAATCGCTGTTTTATATCTGTCAGTTCTGCAGATTCGACCAGTTTATAATAGTCATATTAGGATAAAGGTAACGCGATAAGCGTCGAATTTACCATGCTTTACCACAGTAACGGTATATTTCGGCTACTGCGTGCTTAAACCCGATACGCGTCGAATTTAACATGCTTTACCACGGTAACAGTATATTTCGGCTACTGCGTGATAAAAACCGATACGCGTCGAAGCATGCTTTACCACGGTAACAGTCAGAGGTGTCAAGTAACGAAGTACAAATACTTTGTTACCTTACTTAAGTAGATATTTTGGGTATCTATACTTTACTTGAGTAATTATTTTTCAGACGACTTTTTACTTCTACTCCTTACATTTTCACGCAATTATCTGTAGGCTACTTTCTACTCCTTACATTTTAAAAATCGCCTCGTTAACTTACTTCTTTTAATTTCGGCTTGTTTTCTTTTTTTTACATTCCGGCTTCAGCGTACAAAACCTATCTTGATAAATTGCATCATCCGGATGAATGCGATTGTGGTTGGATGAGAAGTATAAACATTAGGGATGGGCATAATTAATCGACGATCGATAATTGATTGTTAAGAATTTCGTCGATGACGTTAATTTGTTATCAATTAATCGAATGCATTTTTTTATCTATTTCACAAATACTCTGTATGCAGTGCGTTTGCATATATGTGCGGCGAATCCGTCAAGCACCAGTTGCAGTGCGCTGCTGACCGGTTATTCTGCATATAAAACGTTCATGTGTTTTGACACTTTCTGTGAACACTTTTCCGCATAAACAATAGAACAAAGCATAATTTTTTTTCCCAAAACAATATATTTTAGATATTATTTGACAGACTAGTAAGTGTGGAATAAGGATGTTTAAAATCTCTAGCCTGGTGGTCAGGATCTGAATGGATCAAATCAGCAGTTTTGCAATGCTTTATTTATCTCCAAATATATCATAAATATAAATAAGCATAGTAACTGCTACCCTTCCACATTTTATTTTTCCTACTTTGTATTTATATTTTTTCCAAATAATAAACGAGTTTATTCAACGACAAAAAGCGTCTCACATGGAAAAAATCCTCACACAATATTATTATTTCTAAAAACTTTATTACAAAAATAAGCAACTGTATTCCTACAGTTATTCAAAGATGCAGACATTATTCCGCATATAATTTGAATATTATATAAAAGTATTCATTTAACGGCACGTTTCATATGGCAAATAAATATCCTCACATTAACATAACAGCATAATGAAATGAATAAACAGACAATTAAACAGGATTGAAATATAAATTGTATTATTATTACCGTAAAAAAAGCAATATTGCTAAAATAATCTCTGAGGTAAATGCGTCAAAAACGCTGTTACCCGCACAATAAGTCTAAATGAGCAATAACAGCGAAAAAAGCATTATTAGGCCATGTCTCAAAACTTTATTTGACAAAATATATTTAAAAGAAATGTATACTTACAGTTATTCAAAGAGGCACACATTATTCCATATTACTCCCGTTTATGAGCACGTTTGTCTCTGGCCTCGCTCTGTTATGTAATAGATTGACCGGTGCGCATCTCCGTCTTTCAAACATATATAATTTTGTAATTACTACCTTAGGAAAATTAGCCATGATTTTATCATTGTGAACATGTTTTTTTTTTTTTTGCAGATAAAAACGATTTGTATTTCCGCAATTTTACTACAAATAACATGGTTATGGTAGGCTATATAGTGGAGTTGGAGACCATAGTAAATTTGTGTCTACTGTTGTTTTACAACAAATAAAAACTAAAAGACTATGTTAGTATAATTAAAGAATGGTGAATGGGGCTCACAAAACGCACGCTGTTTCACACATACTCTGTATGCGGAATAAGCCAAGTTAGCGCTGAGGTACCTGTGCATCCTAGTCAGTCTCCTCAGAGCGGCTGTTTTCGGCGGCGGCTGGACTGACGGTCACCATGGGTTGCGGTCGCGTCTGACCCCAAAACATGTTTTTATTTCTCAAAAAAAAATCAGTAGACTGGTGCAGAAGTTTTATGCGAGTTACTAAAGTTAGTTATTTTTCAGGAGGCTTTAATATTTAATTTGTTATAGCCTAATGTTAGGAAGGCTAATATCTTGCACTTTCTTCTGGCTTGAATAATTTTGAGTTAGATTTTGACAAAACCTTTCAGATCTAAGTATTATGTTTTTTGTTTAATTTAATGTTAAACATGAATCTGTTTTTTTTTTTTTTTTTGGAACTAATGAGGTCTCTGTTTAAGAACGCTGGCTCGCAGCTGCAGGTTCCGCTGCTTTAGAGCACCCACATGCACGCACATATATGTTTGAAACATAGTTTAACTGTCTGCCACAAGTTGATCTTGTAATAAAGGTCTCATCGAGGAAAAACACGCTGTATATTTGTATTCATTGCATTTTTTAAGTATAAAAGTTAAATAACACATTTTATTATAAAAATATTAATGATTAATCGATAGTCGATCGTTAATTCTCCCGACGATCGACAAAGAAAACTTAATCGAATGCCCATCCCTAATAAACATACACCATTCCGACACCCTATTGGTTTGTACGCAATCCCCACCGTACGCAATCCCCGCCCCCCCCAGCTGACTGCAGATGATCAAAAGTTTGTTTGATATCGCTTCAAAGATAAACATAAAAGAACCGAGAGAGCGATTAGAAAGCATGCGAAGCAGTTTGAGCAGTTTGCTCTCGCGATGCTTTGATATCATCCGCCATCCGTTTGTACAGTAACAGAACGCGGCATTCTGCCTTCAAATGGAAAAGGACGAAATAAAACTCGCGGATCACTTTCAGGTCAGTTCACATTCACAAGCCTGTAAATATATAGCTGGCTGCTGACACCAATCCATCTGTGTGATTTAAATAGTATAACAATGTACCAATTTAAATCATGTAACTTCAGTTATTCAACTTAAATGACATTGTGCTGCGTTGCGTTTTGAAGCATGGCAAAGATATCTATGCTAAAGACATCTGTTGTTTTATAATAACTGCCCTAAATTTTATTTGCATTAACAAAACCTAATTTGCTAAATGCTTGAGTGTTAAATCAATCAAACACATAACATACCAACTTTTGCTTTTGTTAATAGACATCAGCTGTTTCCTTAAACCTGACTTTTAATTTACTTACAAGAAAGACAGTCTTCAAAATTACTTGGATTTACACTGACATGTAAGATCAGCTTTGTCACATTAGATTAAGCTGAAGTCCATTAGCTACACTGGTACAGATGCAGAAATATAGGCTTTAATATATAATTGCATATGTGTGTAATTGTAGATTGTGTTGCTGTCAAAATACAATTATAAATGGTAACAATAGCATATTTCTATCCTCACACATACTATAGTTTGTTGTTTTTTAACTAGAGAGGGCACCACTGTAAAAGTTTGGCCAGCAGCGCCCTGCTCTGAATTTTGACTTTTTGCACCATTATAATATTTGAATATTTATATATAATGCTCAGTAGTACACATATAAGGTTCTTTAATTCACCATTTTTTTTTGTGGCCTCCCTTGTGTACAGTGGATTCCTTCACAGCCCCCCCCAAAAAAAAATGTATGACATAAACATTCTAAAACATAAAATTTGAATTAAACAAAACATATTAAATTATACAAATGTATTGATTTTGTTTAGTAGCCTTATTGTTCTGAGGTTTAATTACACAGAATTTATAATAAAGTGATGTATTTCATGAAATATTATAAAACTGGGGCCCCTGGCACCATCTCGCTGCCCCCAGTTTGAGAACCACTGCTTTAATGTACTTGTTTGCATAGAGACAGAGCGCAGCGCGTCATAACCTGAAAACCACGCCCACCGGGGGGGAATTCAATCCAACCGTCTCCATTGACTTTGTATTGCAAGAGGCCGCCTCCTTGTCATTTCTGGCTTATAACAAAAAACTGAAAAAATGCCTAAAAGCTGCTTTGTGACAATATGTACAGCTAACAAGCCAAAGAACCCAGAAATAAGTTTTTATTAGCTGTCGAGCCGTAAAACCCAGTCTTTAAGGAGAATAAAGTGGATCGACGACTACGTTTCCCCATATTGGACGCAGTTTTACTAATAGGATTACTATGAAAAGTTGCCTGTATCCATTTCTGTGTATTTAAACGCTCGTTTTTTGAAGTCGACAGCCCACAAAAACGTATTTGTTTTTTTTTTTGCCTGTTAAATGTACACCTTGTCACACAGCAGCTTTTAGGTATTATTCTGTTTTTAAGTTTAATTTGTAAATAAGTTTTTATAAGCTGTCGACCCCAAAAAACGAGCGTTTAAATACACAGAAATGGATACAGGCAACTTTTCATAGTACTTCTATTAGTAAAACTGCGTCCACTAGGGGGAAATGTAGTCGTCGATCCACTTTATTCTCCTTAAAGCGTAACTAAACCCCTGGTCAGAGCCTGACTTCGCCCACTGGCAATATTAGAAAAATGCAAGAAAAGTGGGCAGATCCCAACAGAGATAGAGGGGACGAACTGAGCTCGTACCAAGTGTGTGGTGAGATTGTAACAAGGGCGTGGTGAGCTTGAATCTGCTTACATCACGAGTCATTTTTTGGACTCAACATCCAATAGGAAAATTCAACTGCAGTAGCCACCGTTTAACCTGAAGAGGGCAGCACTCAGACGTTTTTACACCATATATTGCAGTATTGAAACACTTTATATCCAAATGTCAAAAAACTTACTAAAATCAACGAACAGCACTAATAAAGCATCATTCTTACAGATCAGTAACTAAAAAAAGTTGGATTAGGGTTTAGTTACTCTTTAAAGACTGGGTTTTACGGCTCGACAGCTTATAAAAACTTATTTCTGGGTTCTTTTGCTTGTTAGCTGTACACATTGTCACATATAGCTTTAAGGCATTATTCAGTTTTTTGTTATAAGCAGTGGTGTAGTCTACGTGATACGCAGGTATACGCCGTGTACCCACTAGAAATTGTCAAGGATTTCCGTATACCCACTAAAAATAGCTTGAGGATGCGTAACAGCATGGTTTTCTGACATTTCAAACTTTTAGTCATAATTCAGATGTAAAGCACTGACCAGTAGCATGCTGCACTTGCTATTTTAGCGGGTTGAACTGCATATATATTAGGCTATTCACCTTATTCCGCCACGCCCCTTTTTAATTCTTCGCTCTTCCGCATTTTGTCAACCGACTTCCGCTGCTAATATGGCACAGTGCATTCGGTGGTTAGTTTGGTGGTTAGAAGATTGTTTGTAGTTCACTATAACTTTAGCGAAATGACAAATATCGCTACAGCTGTAAATGTTTTAAATTAGGAGCACGGTTAAAACTTCATATGACGCTTGGATAGTCTTATATTGTCCCATCAATCGTCTCGTCGTTAGACGATATGAAGCGGCCGCGGCAAGTAACCTGGCATATTTAATTACCTCGTCCTGTCAGGAGTTGATGGAGCAGCAGCAGCATTGAAAATTATTAGAAGTATGTCTACCAATATTTACACAGTGATTTCGTCTTTTTTAAAGCAAATGTGCACCTTAGCCAGTCCAATAACTATTTCGTTTTTATGTGGTACCATGATACAATTCATTTGCAAACTTGCCAACATCCTTCAAATCAGGAGACTTAAATCCTTTTAAGTGGAATCTACAAAGCTCACATATGGTTTAAGAAATTCCTTACAGATAATATCTGATCACACTGTAAGGGTTTATATAACTGCATGGCAGGTTACAGCTGATCACATAGTAAATGTTCAATATAACTGCATGACAGGTAACAGCTGATCACATTGTAAAGGTTTAATATAAATGCACAACATCTGATCACATTGTAAAGGTTTAATATAAATGCACAACATCTGATCACATTGTAAAGGTTTAATATAATTGCACAACATCTGATCACATTGTAAAGGTTTAATATAAATGCACAACATCTGATCACATAGTAAAGGTTTAATATAAATGCACAACATCTGATCACATTGTAAAGGTTTAATATAAATGCACAACATCTGATCACATTGTAAAGGTTTAATATAAATGCACAACATCTGATCACACTGTAAATGTTTAATATCACTGCATGACATCTGATCACATGAAGGTTTAATGTAACTTTACAACAGGTAAAGCAAGACCACCCTGCAATAAATTAAGACACAGCTTTATTAGAGTCATCAGGAGCTGAACCCAAGTGTTTATCTGGAAGCTGTTGGTGTATGTACTGGTAAAGTGCTTGGCGACTGTGTAATGGATGCAATATCAACCCTGTGTAAAGCTGACACAAAGATGGTTGTTTCTCAGCAGAGATACAGTATGTACATTTGTGCCAGCTCAACACATTGAAGCAGTTTCTCGGACAGGGTTTAGGATTTAATTATATTAGGACATTTTAGTTTTTACAAACAAACCCTACAAAAAAACAAGACTGGTGCGCATCTTGTGACAAAACAATGGCACTTATATATGTTGAGGTATGTCAGTACAAGGTGTTTTTAAATTATTGTAGCTCAAATATGCATTTTAGCCTGGGACCAGGATAAGCCCTGTCAGGGAAACCGCACCATTGTTTTCCCATATCATATGTAGGTTGCTTCAGGTTGAGTTGTGATTTTAAAGTGTAGTTGTGGGTCCTCCCATTGTGTTTCTGCATCACAGTTTAGGAACATGTTGATTGTATCATCCTCACAGTTGTCCACTGCATCACTAACGTTACACATCAATGCATCTGTGAAAATAATATAACCATAAACATTTTTATGTTAGTATTTAAAATGAACTTGCATCATGAGAATTAATATATAAATGGCACCCATACTTAAACAGAACAGTGTGTAAGAGAGAGATGCATTAAAAAGAGACAGTAACATTATACACACAACCTTTAACTTCAGTGTTAAATAATACGTTGTTTAATAGGTCATTATCAATATCTGAATGAGAAATGAACTGACATTCTAGCCTCTGAAATCTCAGTAACTTGTAGGAATCACGTGGGCTACTGTAAGAATGTAATGTACTATAAAATCTCGTTGTACTATCGTAAATATAAAAATATAGGTGGACAATCAAAACCATTCAAATAGTTGCATTTTATAAACTAACGTTACTGATCTTAAGTGTATTTGTAGAACGGACTTCACAAATCTAACTTTAGGCGAACGAGCACAAAGTTAGCTAAGATAGCTTAAGTTACCTGAAACTGGCCACCGTTTCAACACCCGGCGTGGTTTAAAGTTACCGGAACATCGTAGTCGAACCATGGGATAAGGGTGTTCCTCAGTTGGCTTAAAATTGGTAAGAAAGAAACATAAAGGCGCTCGAGTGAGCTTTTTAAGCTTAACGTGTCGCCTTCAGTCACTGCCTCAGCTGCTCATCGTCTATGCGGCCGGAAGAACGTTGACAAAATGAGCGCAATGGCGCCGCCCTTGTTGTCGTGAAAAATAAGGTGAATATATTTGGTGTGTTTGAATTCCTGCCGAACTGCGCGATCCGATTCGCGTATGAAATCAAATTACCATAGCGGCGCGACTGGGGAGCAGACTGGTGTGTGGCACCAGAAGAACCCACATGCGAGTGACAGCAAAGTACCGCGAGAGCGATTGCAGTTATCACATGGAGAAATCTGCTTTGAATCGCTCTCGCGGTACTTTGACATCACCAAAGGGCCTGCTTAGCGCCAAATGAAGTCGAACCTGCAGTGTATGCTCACGCGACACTGTAAACAAACCATGTGAAGTGAACGAGCTGCTGCAATATAAAATCCGGAAAGTTAACAACGCACATGTGAGTAAACAACATTTAAAACATCAGTCCAGTTTATTAGTTTATCTGGAGGTAAGGCTCCAAATGCAATAAAATAAGCCCGTAATTATATCCTGATGGTTTTAGCTTTCAGCATCCCTGCAAACACGTGTATGTGGGGCCCATATGGGTTACACATGGGCTAGCTGGGTACAGAGTGGGCATGGGCTCAAAATGGGCATATTATCTGGGGCCCATCTGGGCTGAACCAAGTGGGTCCCACATGGGCAAACCCAGGTGGGCTCCCCATGTGGGACCTACTTGGGCTGGAAATGGGCTACTGATTCAGTTTAACAAGAAGACAAGTGCAAACACTGTAAATCCCAAAGGTTAATTACATGAGTAGATAGTACAAATATGGTCTTAATATATTTCAATATATACATATACTTAATATAAATATAATATAATTATACTTAATGCACAAATATATGTTTTGTTATTTCGCCACTTTAACACAATACTTTGATCTTATCAAAAAGTCAACACTATTTTACCCAAATTTGTGCAATTAAAAAGCATTAAGAGCCTGCAGATACAGAGAAATAAAGGCTAAAAAATACATTTGAGAGTTTACAAAACTGCAGGATGGATCTCGCGAGGTTTTATACAGCAATACCCATCCCCCACCCCTTTTTGAATCTCGGGGGCGCCATGATGACACTCACTGCCATTCTGCTGCAATTTTCCGGAGGAGACTTGCACTGTCAGTGTATTCAAGGTAAGAACCGAATAATTGCATACAATATATAAAAAAAATCGATTTTAATCAAAATACATTGTTTTTAAAGCATAATATTTAACAAAACATGTACTTGTCAAGTTAGAATTTCAGTTAGACATCCAGTTCCCTAGTTCGCGCCATTTTCTGCCATTACAAAACGATCTTTTTTTTAAATAAGTTAATTGTTAATACACAAACTCTGTCCAACTTGACTGAATTTCAGAATCTATCTTTATATTTTACCACAGCTTTACAATATAAATCCCACAATTGCAGTAATTTCTTTATTTGTTCGTTAGGTGTGCACCACAGTTGGTTACGTGGTACATTTACTTCGTTAACGTACAAAGTTACTTAAGTTAAGATTTTGGTAATATAGTACATTTACAAAAAAATAAGTAAGTTTACTTTTACTTTAAGTATATTTTTTAATGTAAAAGTTGTACTTTTACTTGCGTTCCTTCATTACTGGATGTTAATTCATTACTAAATGTATATTTTAAATTGCTGTCGTGTTTTTAGGGTATCCGCGAAATAATGACTCGTTTGAGTCGTTTCCTTACAACGTATTACAAATGAATGAGTCTTTTGAGTCGATTCTTTACAAAACAAACTCAAAAGTTTTGAATTGTTTCGCGAATCAGTTTAAATGAATTGTTCAGATCGCTTCAAAAACTGAATCGTCTGGTGCGGTTTCATCAAGAAACACGCAGAACACAGTGTAGGATGACGTGAATACTTAAAGCAAAACTTCACACGTGTATCCGCCATTATATATGCGCGACCTGTTTGCAGTCAGACATAGTTACACGTGCGCAACCTCCGAAATACTGTACACGTGACTGTACAACAGAATGACGAAAATCTATCGATGCTTGTCTCGCTGTATACTGTACTGTATGTTGTAATTGCTTCTTACAACAACATGAGATACTTAACATAAGAAAACATGAGTTTTGTCTAAAATCGGTTTGTATTTCATGTCACTATTTTAAGAGATTCTCTAAGTTGACTTTAATATAGGGAATGCAAAACACTGTAGGTTTACAGACATTTCAGATAAGCTGTATACATTAACACTGAGACTACAGTTAAAGGCGGAGTCCACGATGTTTGAAAAACGCGTTGGAAAAGGAGACGGGCCGTCTACCAAAACACACTTATAGCCAATCAAATCAAATCAAATGCCGGGTTGCGTATGTGTGGGGCGGGTCTATCAACAGAAGGTCCAGATTCTATTGGGGTAGGGGCGTGTTTTTTAGGTGATTTCAAATATCAACATTGGCTTTCAAACATCATGGACTCCGCCTTTAATTACATAGAAATGCTTGGAAAGATGAATATCAGAATGTCAGAAGTAAGTATTTAAGGTTGTTGTTCTTTGTTAGTAAAGAATGCATGTAAGTGTTAAAACATAATCAAAGGAAATATTTAAAGGTTAATAAAAGTAAACACAATGAACTTTTGACAAATATCTAACTCTATCTATATGTCTGTCTGTCTAGTGTCTATCTATCTGTCTGTCTGTCTAGTGTCTAACTATCTATCTAACCATTTGTATGTATATCTGAATAATATATCTGGTATTGTTATAGTATTTTTGGAAAATGTAGATGACTGCTTCTTTCTTGCAAAGCTCAGATGAAATTTAATCTCACTTTAATGCTCTTTATGGATTTTACAGGAAACTTGAAAAAATGCCCTAACAAACAAAATAACAAGAAGAGAGGCAGAAAAGGCTGTGTCAAAGTGGCTAATTGGTGCCGGGAAAAGGGAGGAAATCGCACTGCAAGGGCACATGTTGGAGAACAAATTGGGTAAGTATTAAGATTTACATTTTAAATTAAAATACAAAGTTTAAAAAGACGGATGATAGTGCACATCAATGGGGAAGATCACGCGATAACGGAGCCACACTCCCACTAGATTTTTTAGTGTCACTCAGCAATACATGTACTTAAATAGTAACACAAAATGATCTGGTGAAATAAAATCTTAATATGATTTTAAAGAAAGAAAGTGCTCTGTAACAGTTACAATTGCTAAGTGGCATTAAAATAATCTAGTGGGAGTGTAACTCCGTTACCCCGTGATCTTACTAAAAACATATTAAAATCAGTTTGTGTGAGTTCAGTGGTTCGGTGTTGATAGTTTGAAGTGACGGGAGTGTTTTCGGTGTGCCTAAAAAACAAAGTAACAACTTATAGTAATGGCTGGTTTCAAAACACTGTTTAAGGAAACATTTTTATGAATCAGTGTGTTGAATCAGGTGTTCGAAGCACCAAAGTCACGTGATTTCAGCAGTGTGGTGGCTTGACACACGATCTGAATCATGATTCCATACGCTGATTCATAACCGCTCCACTGCTTTCTGGGGCACTGTTTTGGAATTAGCAATCACTATATAAGTGGGGTTCTTTTTCTTTTGTTTTCTGCACACAAAAAATATTCTCATCACCCTATAACATTAACACTAAACCACTACACTCACATCAACCGTCTCAAATATCTTCTCAGTACATCAATGGATCCCGACAGAGGAAACGTCACTGCCGGCCATGCAGGCCTAACCGAGCCATCAGATTTCATCAAAAATATCTTAATTTGTGTTCTGAAGATTAACAAAGGTTTTACGAGTGTGGAGCAACATGAGGGAAAGTAATAAATGACATTATTTTCATTTTTGGATGAACTTACCCTTTAAAATAATGTCATGAAAGGTAATTTTATATTTTTTTTCAAAGGGCCGTTGGGACAGCGACAACATAGGAGTGAGGAGCTGCAGTAAAGTTGTCTTGTTTGTGAAAACCTTTATTTTAGATTTTTCTGATATGCATATATAAAAACAAGTTTTTCCAAATAAAGTTTTACAAGAGTGAATTAAAGCGTTAGTCCATTAAAAAATGAAAAATCTGTAATAAATTACTTTTCCTCATGTCTTTCCACACAAGGCAAAACCTTGGAATGACATGAGGGTAACTTATTAATTAGAGAAATTTTAAATTTTGGATGAAAATAACCCTGTAAATGTAACTTTTTTCTTTCTTTAGTTGTGTTTTAAAAAAGTTTTAAATGTACAAGTCCTAATAGTCATGTTCAAATTATTAATAAACTGCATAACGAAGTAAAGCATGAACTGCTGTTTTCTGTTCATTGAATACCTTTAACATTTTATTGAAGTTTAATGCTTGGAAGTTTTGCATTTAGGGGTTTACTGTAAAATAAGGTAACCCAAACCAACAAATATTGTAGCCCATAAATATACCAGTTGTAACCCATAAGTGCCCTAAATAAGTCCTATCTGGGCCCCATCATTAACCCATGTGGGTAGTCTCATGTGGGTCCTATATGGGATCTACCTGGTCTACCTATATGGGCGCAATAAGGGGCCCATCAAGAGCCCATCTTCAACCCATCTGGGCAAACCCATGTGGGGCCACCATGGAACCCCCGGACAAAACTAACTGGGCCCCATCTGGGCAGCCCACATGGGGCCCACTCACCAGCCCATATCCATCCCTTATGGGCCCCACATGGGTGTGTTGACAGGGATGTTTGCTTGTGGTTCATAGTGTTAAACTGTCCTTCTCTCTGTTAATTTATTGATCTAGGTTCATGATGTATCTGATCTGAAACTTTTGTGAGGAAAATCATGTCTGCGTTGATGTTCAGTTCAGACTTGCAAATTAAAGATAATTTTCTTCACTTTGGTTTGGGTGTCTAATATTGGCTACATGATGGTCTTGTATAAGTAAAAGCCTATTTTCATTTTTAGACACTGCTTGTATTATATGCATAAAATAAGCTTTTATTTCAATGACTATGCAAATTAGAGTTAATTCATGGTCATCTTAAATGTGTATTAATTAAAAACATTTACACCATTAAATTACACATGGTAATGTTATCAATAGTTGTCAGATAATAGCTATTGAAAGAGTGGATATTTTTTTCTCCTTCAATGCATTTGTTAGCCACGGATTGAAGATTGGAAACAGTTTATTTAATGTTAATTAACAGTTGAGTAACTTTTGGCCCTGAGTTAGATGTTGATTAACACTAAACCAGTCTAAAAATCCATCCAGTTTCCCCAGCTGTAAACCCATTGACTGTTAAAGTCTTTTTTTCTTATAATAAACTGACATGTTGATAACACATTCAGTTTATGTGTTTATGAGTACACTTTCAGAATGCTCTCGATTACATGAAGATCCATACTGTATGCATCTGTAAGTGTGGTGGTGCTTATGGGGTGTCACTCTGGGACGAGTGAGCATTAGGGTGAGAGGGAAAAATCACAGTATACTCACTACAAAAATCTAGACTACACCACTGGTTATAAGCCAGAAATGACAAGGAGGCGGCCTCTCGCAATACAAAGTCAATGGAGACGATTGGATTGCTTTCCCCCCCAGTGGGCGTGGTTTTCAAATTTGCAGGACATCGGCACTCCAGGACTGACATTGCATACCCCTGGCCCTAGTGCATCCCACGTTTTTTAACATTAACATTTTAATATAACACTATAGTTATTTGGCCTTTAGAAACATTTTTTAGAGGAGATAGGGTAGTGCCTAGGCTTTTTTCCGTAATGACTTTTTTTTCCTTACATTACTTTTACTTTTATACTTTAAGTAGTTTTGAAACCAGTACTTTTTCACTTTTACTTGAGTAAAAAGCTTGAGTTGATACTTCAACTTCTACAAAAGTCTTTTTAAACTCTAGTATCTATACTTCTACTTCAGTAATGAATATGAATACTTTTGACACCACTGGTAACAGTATACTCTCACCTCAGGGCCCCCCTCCCAGAATAAGATGTCTTCATATATAAAACACCTCCCTTACGAAAACTAACCATGGTTTTATTGTGGTAAAAGTGTAGTAACCATGTTTTTTTGTGTATTGATTACTATGAGCAAAACCATGGTTTTACTACAATAAGCATGGTTAAACTATGGTTTTTGAAAACCATGGTAACTACAAAATAACCATGGTTTTGACAAACACCTGATTCCACTCATCAATCTTGTTCCAGAATGTTTAAAACGTTCCTTAATTAACACACTAACAAACTAATGAACTGAATCAGCCCTTACAAAATTTAACCATGGTTTTACTACAGTTAAATCCAAAAAAACATGGTTATTGTAACTACAATAACCATGGTTTAACTATGGTTTTTGAAAACCATGGTAACTACAAAATAACCATGGTTTTCAAAATCCATAGTTAAACCATGGTTATTGTAGTTACTACAGTAACCATGTTTTTTTGGTTTTAACTGTAGTAAAACCATGGTTTTCTGTATCTTTTCAGGAAAAAAATAGAATTTAATTTTACTTTGTTGTTGTATTTGAGTTTCATTTCATTTGCCATAATATGGTTGAGTAAATTATCTACATATTAAACAACAAACAAAATTAATACCTTAAAAAGGAGCATTATTGTTTGGTTATGTTTGGACCCTTAAGAAAATTAACCATGGTTTTATTGTGGTAAAAGTGTAGTAACCATGTTTTTTTGGTGTATTGATTACTATCAGCAACACCATGGTTTTACTACACTTACCATGGTTTAACTATGGTTTTTGAAAAAACATGGTTATCAAAACCATGATTAATTTGTGGTTACCATGGTTTTACTACAGTAACCATGTTTTTGTTTTGTTTTAACTGTAGTAAAACCATGGTTTATTTTTTAAGGGGAGCTTATTGCTTGGTTTAAACAAGACTAATGTTTTAACATAGATTACCTACTCCGACAAAATGATCATATTATAACATGTTTTCTCTACCTAGATTGACTGGAGACGGATTGTGGAACAAGAGATAATGCATGTCACTAATCAAACAACCAATGACAGATGCGGAGACATCAGTCAATGTCCCGCCCTCAAAGTCGCGAGCGAGCGCGTGTGGTGCAGCTGTGAGAGCATAGAGAGAGTCAAGCGAGCACTCATCCAAGCCCTTGCTCGCGTGACTGCATTTGTGCGCGCTGAGCGGAGGTGCACTCTCGCGAGGATGCTTTTCTGCGCCAATTGGGCATCGCTTAAATGCCACGGCCTACTTGAGCATTGTTTCTGACATTGTCCATCCCTTTATGACCACCATGTACCATCCTCTGATGGCTACTTCCAGCAGGATGGACCATGTCACAAAGCTCGAATAATTTCAAATTGGTTTCTTGAACATGACAATGAGTTCACTGTACTAAAATGGCCCCCACAATCACCAGATCTCAACCCAATAGAACATCTTTGGGATGTGGTGGAATGGGAGCTTCGTGCCCTGGATGTGCATCCCACAAATCTCCATCAACTGCAAGATGCTATCTTATCAATATGGGCCAACATTTTTAAAGAATGCTTTCAGCACCTTGTTGAATCAATGCCACATAGAATTAAGGCAGTTCTGAAGGTGAAAGTGGGTCAAACACATTATTAGTATGGTGTTCCTAATCCTTTAGGTGAGTGTATTTACTGCATTGTTTGAAGTTAAAGCCCAATAAGCATTGCATTTACCATGCGTTTACCATGCGTTTACTACAGTAACTGTAGATTTAGTGTGTTATTTGTAGTTAAAGCCTAGTAAACACAACCCGTATCGTCCTGCTACTATAGTAAAGTTATTTCTGTTGTGGTACATGTGCTTAATGCATAGTACCAAACCCTTTTTTTAGTAAACACAACCCTTCCAATGCCTTACAATGGTAGGTCTACTGTGGTATATGGTACAGTAAGCATTGCATATATGCTTTTAGCACAGTAACTGTACTAATTTGCTGTATTCAGTTAAAGCACAGAAACACAAACCCTTGCCATGGTTTAAACACAGTCACTGTAGTTTAGCCTTTTAATTTGTAATAAAAGCTGCGCTATCACAACACCTACCTATCTTTTAATACCTTTCATGTCCAATCATTGTTTTTGTCTTGCAGTTACTCCATATCAGTCATTTGATGGACAGTGGGCAGCCAAATAAAAAAGATGGCAATTTCTGCAAAATTATTAATTCTGTAGACTTGCTTGTAAGTTTAATTTATTTCAATATTAATAAATAAATACTCATATTTGCACTACATACTTATATTTATTCTATACATATATAAATGCAGTACAAATGCCGTAAATAGAAAAGAGAATAGTTGTTTGTTTGACTGGATACTCTGGTACAGTCTATTTTGTTCTCTCTTCTCAGCTCCACAAGTTGGAAATACTTGGTGTCTTACCAATGCTATTTATAACGTTGCAGAGAGGCCTACACCACTCTACCAAAATTTAAGGTAAAAATGTATTCAGAGCCATCTTTTAATACCTGTCATGCAGCGACTATATGAGGCTGTTTTTGGAGGTTGGCCCACGTATTTATACATTTGACCACCTATTAGCTTGTTTACCTACATGTTTACCCTTCACCCTCCAGAAAATGTTGGTTGTATGATGTTTTAGTAATTGTTTATTAATTATATGGTTTAACTCATGGCAATGTGGGCATCATAACTCAATGTAACACTAATTTGACTTTTTCATTATAGACTATTGTTACTAATTGATATGTCTAATGGTTCTCTGCAATTTTCTACAGGTTGCCCCTCTAGAGTCAGTTGCCCCACCACTATGGTCAGAGACCCCACCATTGTAGCCGAAGACCCCGCCTCTCCTGTCAGCGACCCCACAACTGTGGCCAGAGACCCTGCCATTACCATCAGAGGCCCCACCACTACAATCAGTCAGCATTCCCGCCACTGTGGCCAGAGACTCCACCACTACCATCAGAGGCCCTGCGACTACTGTCAGCAACCCCGCCACTGAATATACCACGGCTTTTGTAAATTCCTTTTTTTTTATATTGGTAGTTGCTAAATTAAATCCACTCTAGTTTACTGGTTATTGGTTATTTAATTGTTCATGGACCCCATTCACTTCCATGGTAGGACAAAAGAATACTATGAAAGTAAATGAATGGTTTGGTTACAAACATTTCTCAAAATATCTTCCTTTGTGTTCATCAGAACAAAGAAGTTTATACAGGTTTGTAACATGTGATGGAGGAGAACTAGCCCTCCCCGCTGGGTAATCATTACTGGCAACCACACACACACACATACACACATCGCATTCACTTACCTCTCATAATCCATC
This sequence comes from Misgurnus anguillicaudatus, assembly GCF_027580225.2. Lineage (NCBI taxonomy): Eukaryota > Metazoa > Chordata > Actinopteri > Cypriniformes > Cobitidae > Misgurnus > Misgurnus anguillicaudatus. The sequence continues at coordinate 19,939,544 of NC_073357.2, read as the reverse complement.
CCGTTTCCCCGGCTGTCGAAGCTGTGAGTGCACGCACACTCTGATGGCACATGGACATGTTTACATACCACTCTTCCCCTCTGTTAGCATCCATAACCCGGACCCTTCATACACACACATTGTCTTTGCACACCCCCTGTTTTGTTTGTTTGTTTGTTTTGGTTAGCTGCCTTCGGATTGACACGCTGTGCCGGCAAACCCGAGCGATCGAGCGGCGCGCGCTTATGACGTCATCAAGGTGCGCCGCGCCGGCGCAGTACACCCGAAGGTTGGCGAGTCCATTTATTTTTGTTAAAGGGGTATTGTTATTTTGGGTATGTTAATGTTAAGTGTTTATTGCGTTTGATTTATGTGTTTAATATGTGTATTTATCTTTTAAAAGATAAATGTTATTTATGTGTTTGGTTTAATAAGTGTATTTAAATCCTTAAAGGTGAAGGAGGGTTTTAATTAATTTATACTTACCTGAGGGTTAAGCTCCCGATTTAGGGGAGGAGTCTGGCCTATAAAGAGAGAGGCCAGACTCACAGAAGGTACTTGTTTACCAAGTCGACCAAAGTGAGTGGTAGTGGAGGAAGTTGTCTGATATATTGTTGATATTTGCTTGTGTATACGTTTTCATCATTATTTTGCCTTTTTGTTTATTTATTTGGTACTTTGGGTTTTTTTTGTCTGCACTTGTAAATATAAATATATCACATTTGGTTATCTTCTCATACACTGTAAATAAACTTCACCTTGTACGAAAGTACTCTTACGGTTTGAGCCATCGTTATTGTGGTATTTTGAGACATACACACGTCTCAAAGCGAACTGGTGGTGTTCGCTTTACCACAGTTGGTGGCAGCAGTGGGATGGCTCCCCGTAAGCATAAAGGCCGGGCACGGTCTAAGGTGAAGGCAGTGGAGGAGGATGTGACCTGGAACGCTGCGGAGTCAGTGGAGGACGAGGGATCGCCTACTGAACGTTCCGGTACATCACCAAAGCGCAACTTACCACAACCTAAGCCCGTCTCACCAGGGTCTAAGGCTAACGATGGGATGATGACTCTGATGCGCCAGTTCTTGGAGGCGCAAGAGCGGAGGGAAGAGCGGCACATGCTGGAGCTTCGAGGTCTGCGGGAGACCATAATGCAGTCTGCACTTCCTGCTCAGTCATCGATGGACATGGGAAGTCTGCGGATGGATCTACCAACCCCAGCAGCACGGAGAGTTACGGGTCATTATGATGCAGATCATGACGTAGGCTTTCCGAGATTCCCTGCTCCCAATCAGCCGTTACAACGGGCAGAGCCGAAGATACCTGTCTTTCAACAAGGGGAGGACATCGAGAGTTATCTTCGGCGGTTCGAGCGTCTTGCTAAGACATGGAGGTGGCCTCAGGAGGAGTGGAGTTGTCGTCTGGTACCGCTGCTGACAGGGCAGGCGTTGGAGGCGTATCTGGCCATGGACGAGGACCAGGCGGAGCAGTACTCTGAGCTGAGGGAGGCACTTCTGGCTAAGTTTGACGTCTCGGCTGAGACATATCGTCAACGGTTCCGGGCGGCTACAGTTCCTGCTGGTGAGTCGCCCACAGAGTCATATAACCGGCTGAAGAACCTCTTCAATCGTTGGGTGCGGCCGGAGGATCACACAAAGGAGGAGATCGGCGAGATCGTCATCCTCGAGCAGCTGCTCAGGGTTCTGCCCTATGATGCACGCATGTGGGTGAAGGAGCACGAGCCGAGATCAGGACTGGAGGCGGCGAAGCTGGCACAAAGGTACCTGAATGCTCACCGTGGTGGTCCTCGCACTCAAACCCCCAAAGGTACTGTACGCACTTTCACACAAAGTAATACTGATGCTGTGGCTCAGAGAAGTGGTGTGGAGCATACGAGCACCCAGGGACAACACCCATCATTGGGGAAGGGGTTGATTTGTTTCTATTGCCAGCAGTCGGGTCACAAAGCATCTGTGTGCCCTGCACGAAAGGCAAAATTGACTGGATATTGTTACGTTCCAAGGGAAGGGGACAATGTACGAGACTCTGTTGGGAACCTGAAAAATTGTTGTGATGTGACTATTAATGGACAAACCTTACAGGCACTTGTGGACACTGGGAGTTCTATATCCCTAATTAAACCATGTTATGTTCATAATGTTGATTATCTGATGACAACATCTGTGCAATGTGTTCATGGGGATATTAAGCAGTATCCTCAAGCTGAAGTTACTGTGGGTATTTCTGATCAAATGTTTCTATTGACTGTTGCAATAGTTGAGAATTTACCTGCTGACATGATTCTTGGTAGAGATATACCTGTCATATATGATCTGTTACCAAACAAGAATGTAAATGTTTATGAGGATGCCATTGTTAACCTGTCATGTCCTGTGTTAACCAGAGCCCAAGCTAAGGCAGGTCTCCAACCACTGCCAGACTTTGATGATAGTCTGCTGCAGGGTGGAACCAAGGGCCCCAGAAAGTCACGCCAACAACGGCGGTTTGAAAAGTACCTGGGTACACCAGTCGCTGAATCTTCAGTGGAAGGTCTCAGTGTTGATGGCTGGGAGATCCCAGAGAATATTGTTGCTTTGCAAAGGGGTGATGTAACATTAAAACCATTGTTTGAAAAGGTTGAATGTGGGAAAAATGATAATGTGTGCAATGAGAGATATGTGGTGTTGAATGATGTGTTATATTTACAAACTAATGATGTAACACGTTTGATTGTCCCCACATGTTGTCGCCCTATGGTATTACATCTTGCACACACAGTCCCCTGGTCCGGTCACCTCGGCCAACAGAAAACACATGCACGCATCTGTTCACGTTTTCACTGGCCCACATTATACACTGATGTACAGACATACTGCAATACATGTGCCATCTGTCAGAAGACCAGTATTGTATCCCAGCGGGGTCGAGCACCCCTGCAACCTCTCCCTGTGATCTCTGCTCCTTTCAGGCGAATAGCGATGGACATCGTAGGCCCCCTGGAGAAGAGCAGCAGTGGAAATCAGTACATCTTGGTGGTCAGCGATTACGCTACAAGGTACCCAGAAGCATTCCCTCTTCGGTCTATTACCACACCGAAGGTCATCCAGGCTCTGGTACAGTTGTTTTCTAGGGTTGGTATTCCAGAGGAGATTCTCACAGACCAAGGGACGAACTTCACATCGAAGCTGATGGGTCAACTGAATCGTCAGCTAGGCATCAAAGCAATCAGAACAACCCCATATCATCCACAAACCGACGGACTGGTCGAAAGATTCAACCAGACTCTGAAGAACATGCTGAGGAAGTTTGTTAACGACACAGGTAAAGATTGGGACAAGTGGCTACCGTTTGTTCTGTTCGCTTACAGAGAGGTTCCCCAAGCATCAACAGGATTCTCGCCCTTTGAACTCCTATATGGCTGGCAGGTGCAAGGACCATTAGACCTTCTGAGGAAAGGATGGGAAGGTACTACAAGTGGAGCTGAGGAGAAGGGGATAGTCCAGTACGTACTGGAGATGAGAGATCGGCTTGAGCACTACCGAGAGGAGGCGAAGGAGAACCTACAAGAGGCACAGAAGAAGCAGAAATTATGGTATGACAAATATGCACGAAAACGAGAGTTCCTACCTGGACAGAAGGTACTACTCCTGTTGCCGACATCGGCCAATAAGTTGTTGACCAAGTGGCAAGGACCGTACAGTGTGATCCGAAGAATGGGACCGGTGACCTATGAGATACACCATCCAGACAAGGGGAAGACCAAGCAGACATATCACGTCAACCTGCTAAAAGAGTGGAGAGAGCCAGCCGGTAAGGAAGCACCAGAAACATCATTGATGGTACAAGAGGTGGACTGTGAGGAGGAAGAGCCTGCAGAGTCGATAGCCAAGAGAGGAGCGTCTGTGGTGGATCTGAGTCACCTAGAGGACCTCCAGCGTAAAGACCTGCAGTACCTCCTAGATCAGTTCCCTGCTCTCTTCCGCCAGAGGCCTGGGCGGACTGAGTTGGCTCAACATTACATCCATCTGAGCAACCCGACACCATCAAGACAACGGCCTTACCGGGTACCTGAACGGCTCGTGGACCCACTGAAGAAGGAGGTGGAGCTGATGATGGAGCTTGGTGTGATTGAACCCTCGACCAGTGAATGGTGCAGTCCAGTGGTCATTGTCCCGAAGAAGGATGGAACACTGAGGATCTGTATAGACTTTAGGAGGCTGAATGCACAGTCTCAATTTGATGCTTACCCGATGCCTCGGATTGATGATCTGCTAGAGAGGATCGGGAAGGCGAAATACATTACAACCTTGGATCTCTGCAAGGGATACTGGCAGGTACCCCTAGACCCAGCATCACGACCATACACAGCATTCAGGACACCACTTGGGCTGCACCAATTCACGGTTTTACCATTTGGCCTGCATGGGGCGCCAGCGACCTTTCAGAGGCTGATGGACCAAGTGCTACAAGGCTGTGAAGGTTGGTCTGCTGCTTATTTGGATGATGTGGTCATCTACAGCAACTCCTGGGGTGAGCATCTGCAACACTTAAAGAGCACCTTACAGAAGATCCAGAATGCAGGATTGACCCTAAATGTGGACAAGTGTGAGTGGGCAAGGCAGGAGGCGAGGTACTTGGGATACCACCTGGGAAATGGACAGTTGCGTCCTCAGGTGGACAAGGTGGAAGCCATTCGGAGGAGCCCCAGACCAACGACAAAGAAGGAGGTGAGGTCTTTCTTGGGACTGATTGGCTGGTACCGAAGATTCGTATCAGACTTCGCCACTCTAGCAGTGCCACTCACAAACCTGCTTGCAAAAGGGATCAAGACTCCAATACCTTGGACGGAGGACTGCGAAAGTGCCTTCGTCAAGTTGAAGGAGAGGATATGTGCTGATCCTGTGCTGCAAAGTCCAGAGTTTACCCAGCGGTTCCTCGTACAGGTGGATGCCTCGGCGACAGGCCTGGGAGCAGTTCTGTTACAGGGAGCAACAGGAGAAGAAGGGCCTGTCACCTACCTCAGCCGGAAACTGCTGCCACGAGAGACACGTTACTCTGCAGTGGAGAAGGAATGCCTCGCCATCAAGTGGGCCCTAGAAAGTCTCCGATATTACCTCTTGGGACGGGAGTTTGACTTGGAGACAGACCACAGGGCATTAACATGGATCCACTCCATGAAGGACCGAAACTCCAGGGTCACAAGATGGTACCTCAGCCTACAGCCCTATAATTTCAAGGTGCGGCATCGTCCTGGAAAGCAGAACGTGGTTGCCGACTACCTGTCTCGGTTCCCGGCCAGTGCGCGGCTTAGAGAGGGGGGGGATAATGTGATGGAGGAGAACTAGCCCTCCCCGCTGGGTAATCATTACTGGCAACCACACACACACACTTACACACATCGCATTCACTTACCTCTCATAATCCATCCGGTTTCCCCGGCTGTCGAAGCTGTGAGTGCACGCACACTCTGATGGCACATGGACATGTTTACATACCACTCTTCCCCTCTGTTAGCATCCATAACCCGGACCCTTCATACACACACATTGTCTTTGCACACCCCCTGTTTTGTTTGTTTGTTTGTTTTGGTTAGCTGCCTTCGGATTGACACGCTGTGCCGGCAAACCCGAGCGATCGAGCGGCGCGCGCTTATGACGTCATCAAGGTGCGCCGCGCCGGCGCAGTACATCCGAAGGTTGGCGAGTCCATTTATTTTTGTTAAAGGGGTATTGTTATTTTGGGTATGTTAATGTTAAGTGTTTATTGCGTTTGATTTATGTGTTTAATATGTGTATTTATCTTTTAAAAGATAAATGTTATTTATGTGTTTGGTTTAACAAGTGTATTTAAATCATTAAAGGTGAAGGAGGGTTTTAATTAATTTATACTTACCTGAGGGTTAAGCTCCCGATTTAGGGGAGGAGTCTGGCCTATAAAGAGAGAGGCCAGACTCACAGAAGGTACTTGTTTACCAAGTCGACCAAAGTGAGTGGTAGTGGAGGAAGTTGTCTGATATATTGTTGATATTTGCTTGTGTATACGTTTTCATCATTATTTTGCCTTTTTGTTTATTTATTTGGTACTTTGGTTTTTTTTGTCTGCACTTGTAAATATAAATATATCACATTTGGTTATCTTCTCATACACTGTAAACATAAACTTCACCTTGTACGAAAGTACTCTTACGGTTTGAGCCATCGTTATTGTGGTATTTTGAGACATACACACGTCTCAAAGCGAACTGGTGGTGTTCGCTTTACCACATAACAACATGAGAGCGAGTAAATTAACTATCCTTTTAATAGTATGCTGCAGGTATGGCGTATTTTTGTAGCCTAACCCAGAAATTAGCGGGACACTGGTTCCCTCAATAAAAAGCCTATTCATATATGAATCAAAAATCTATGGGGAAAATGAACAGGCTTTTTAGAGAGGGAAACATTGTACTGCTAACTTACGGGTTAGCCTACAAAAGTAGGTCACCCCTGCGGCACTCTGTTTTTTTAAACAATACTGTGTACATCTAAATTGTTTTTTTCCCTTTATAGTGGCAAGAAGTTCCTGGGTGTCTGAGGATGCTGTGCAATAGTATGTGTCTGTTTAAATACATGCCATTATACATATCAATACAGTATTTGTCATCATAGAAAGTTATTCTATAAATTTAGTTTAACACTTTAGTTTGTCTTATTCTTGAAGGTCTGTTGTTGTCAAAATGTATTGATATTTAGACATAAAAATCAGGAAAAAACACATCTACACATGTTGTTGTTACAGTAAAGTATGGTGAATACTATGTTTTAAAGATGTTTATATACAAATGTATTTATTTTTTATTTCATAATTGAATTGGATAAAAAGGAAATACCAATTTCTTCTAGAAATGAATATTAATTAGATTACTGAGATTTAAGACAATAATGTGCTACCTACATGAACTCTGAACCTTGTTGTTATATTGAGAGGCCTGGTAAACAATTAAGTTTTACATGTCTACTGAATGTTTACATTGTTGTCTTCAGTGGCGGTTCTACACGGAGGCCAAGGGTGGCCCGTGCCTCTGTAGACATGTCCCTGGCCACCCCTGTGGCCACCCCGTGCTGACCAAATAAAAAAGTATAAATTTATTTAAATTTTACACGCGAGCGCCAAAAGCGGAACTAATGCGACGCAACGTTCTACACGGGCAAATTAGAGCGGCTCTCCCAGTCACTGCGGGTGCTGCTCTGCGAATTTGTTCCCAATCTCCCAATGTTGAGAATGTGTATGCAGGTTTGGGCACTGCTAATGACAATAGCTGACTTGACATTGGGACACTGTTCACTTGTTCTCCTGTGACGTGGCTGCTTAAGCGCGGTGATCATTCACAGCTGTTACTCATCAACAACCGGTAAAACCAACATCTCGCTAACTTTTTAAAGTTTACACATTGTAAAAAGTGCTGTAATTATGCTCTTACATATACGTGCATACAATTGGAGGAATTTAATTAAATGTTACATATAAAAATGTTCACAATTTAAAATAAATATTATTTTAAATACTGATTAGATTGTGGTCCCTAACTGTCTAGCAATGTGTGTTTATATGTAAACTAAAACAAACGTTTGTCTTTATAAAAGTTTGGATTTCATAAAGTTTATTGAGTAGGCTCGCATGATTATCGGTTGGGGGGCTTTAGAAAAGAGCCAAGCTCCCCTTTTGCACCTGCACTCACTCTTGTATTAAATACATATTTATATGATTGTAGAGTAAAATAAAGTTTACGGGGCAGTTTCCCGGAAAGGGATTAGACTAGTCCCAGACTAAAATAAATGTAAGAGCTGTCCAAACTGAAAACAACTTGCAATGCCATATCTTAAAATACACCAGTGCCTTTTGTTTTGCTTCAAAATGCACACAAGTAATGTATTTAGTAAGGCATGTTTGTTAAAATTAGTTATATTTCCTAATTAAACTATAAGGCCTAGTCCTGTCTTAAACTAACTCCTGTAACCACCCCTATTATCTTTACATATAATTTCTTGCCATTTTTTATGTGCCCCTCTGGTAAAACACTGGCCCCTCCTTGGCCCCCCTAGTGAAATTTGTCTAGAACCGCCACTGGTTGTCTTTATTTACCGTCATCCCTGTACTCTTCTTGATTTTGTTCTACAGATCATGCTAATAAAATAAATAATAAAACCTATTTTAAATGTGCATTGCTGTTGTTGTTGTTGTTGTTTTTATGGGGGGTTGGGTTTGTCTTGTTAAGACACTTGGTATCAAGTTATTTGCTGGTTTGACAGCACAGACACTGTCGTGTAATAGTAAAGCTGGAACTGAGGTGATAATAATGCCATTGTCTTTTTAGAGTTGCTTTTAGCTGATTAAAATGTTTTATGATTGATAAACCTTACATGGCTATTTAATTGAACTGAGTTAACTTTTAAATTGCTTCAGCTAAATTCACACTATATCTTCTGACTATAGATTTTTTTTGTAATTGATCTTTATCTCATTGATTGCTATTTTGTAACTACTTTAAAACAATATTTAGTATTAAAATAAGGGTGACCTCACTTCTTATCCTGTTATGACAATGAATTGCATGAGTATTTAGTTAAAATCTGTGTGCATTGGTCTTGGAGGGCCACTGTCCTGCAAAGTTTAGCTTCAACCTTAATCTAACACACCTGAATGACATTTCAAATTCTTCCTGCAGTCTTTGATTAGATTTTTCAGGTGTGGTTAATTAGGGTTGGAGCTACACTTTGCAGGACCAGGCAGTCGCGTAGCTATGGGTGGGCCTGGGTCCACCCACCTGTCAGCTAGGCCCACCCACCTGCCTATCCAGTAAAGCCTATTAGTTATCCTAAAGAGTAAATTATGTTGCATTTATCACTATACTTGACCTATAAAATAAATCTTTTTTTAACCTCTTGTTTGCTATTATAATAAGGAATAAGTTAATTTTGTAAATAGTAGTGCAATAAATAGCGCATTTCGAACAGCCTCCTGGCCCCTCCTACACCCCACATCATAGAAATTAACACCCGGTTTAAGGCTGACACGTAAGGAATAATGAAAGCTGCGCTGCTTCATTGTCTTAGAATGAAGGTCACGAAGACTTTATTACAGCTTGATGGTGCAACCTTTAACATTACCATTGAGGTTTCTGAACCTGAGGTGTTTTTTACTTCCATGACTGAAAGAAAACGACTTTTAAAGGTTTAAATGAAGAATTTCGTTGCAAAACGAGAGAACTCCGTTTTTAACATTTTTGTCAAATTATTATTATGTTATCATGTTATTATTTTGTTTTATATTGCTACTTAGATGTATTTTTTAAGTTATGAAGGTTTATATCAAAACAAACCAACCATAGTTGAATTGATATTAATTGGAATGCACAACCAAAAAACGAGATTTCTTTTGCAACGAAACTTTTCAAATACCAACAAATTAAGCTACTATTTAAAGTATTTTTAAAGTAGGCCTAAACTTTTCTTGCATATTTGTAAACTATTCTTTGAGATAACACGGATCATCTGGGCTATCAATACATTTACAGCAATTAAAAGCCTGCTATTTTTACTTGAATGATCATGACTGAAAGAAAACGACTTTTAAAGGTTTTAATACCAAAGAATAACAATTTCATTACAAATAAAAACAACACAATTTTTTAAAATCAACCTTAAACTGGTGGTCTTCTTCCTCTGCTCAGTTTTTTAGTTTACAAATTCTGCCAAAATATGGAATCGGGATGGCGCAAACGCAACTAGCTTGTAAAGGAGATGAGACTCTTATTGGTTTATTGCACATTGCGCTTAGATTGTTAAAATAGGGTCCATACAGGCTTTTGTTCTTATTAAACGGTGATATATTGAAACTGGTTGTGTGTTTGTATATTTTGATAACAGATGCTTTTTTGGTTAAGGCCCACCTGATTTTCTCCGGGCCCACCCACATTGTGAATCCTGGCTACGCTACTGGGACCAGGAATGCTCACCCCTGGGACCTTTTAAAACAGGGGTAGGCAACATCAGTCCGGAGTGCAGACGTCCTGCAGAGTCCAACTCCAGCTCTAAGCACACATGAACAACTAATTAAGGTCTAAAGAGTCACCTTAAAACTACTTGTAGGCAATGTTTTATCAGGATTATGTCAGAATCCTGCCGGATCCTGTTGGTATTTAGATCTAGTTTAGCATGGCAGGGTTCTGACAGTACATATGTTCTATGTGGGAAATGTGTGGTTGTAGTATTGGTTTATTCCGACCACGCATTTCCCGGGTCTCGTCACTTTTTCCCCGATCCCTTACTTGTAATTATTTTCAGGTGTTTGTAATTTACTTTCTCCCTATTTAAGAGTCCTTGTGTTTGTTGTCCAGTGCACGTTTGTCTTGTCTCATGCCCTGTCGGTTCCTGTGAGTTTTTTGATGTTCTTAGTCCTGATCTGTGTAATCTGTTGTAGAGCTTATTGTTAGTTTTTGTCAAGTTTAGTATTAGTTTAGTGTCGTGTTTTCCCAGTCTTGTTTTGCCCCCTCGTGGGTTTTTTTTTGCTTTTTTTTCCCCTGTTTTTATAATAAATCCCTTTGTTGTTACGTCCGAATCTGGGTTAGTGTTTTTTGTTCCCCATTTCCTGACAGAACGAACGTGCCAAAATAGAACCCAGCGGACATGTTCACCGGTTCTCGCCTGGTGAGACGGGGAAAGGGTTGCCGCCCCGCATACGAGTCGGGTTACGAGTCTTATGACCCGCTCGTATGCGGACCCGAAGCCAACATCAGGTGGAATTCGACCCCGACCGCCGAACCCCATCGACTCCCGTCCATCCGAGAGGGAAGGATCGTTGGGATGTGGGGGTTCGGCGACCCTGGACTCTCTCCTCCGGCTCCAGAGAGCCGCTCCCCGCCTCTGTCCCTTCGAGGGAAGCGTGAGAGGAGGATCTCCTGGGAGTCTTCGTCTGGGGGGTCCTCCTCCGACTTAAGAGCACCACCACATCCTCTATCTGCTCCGCGACCCCGAAGGAAGAACAGGAGGAAGGGGAATCTGGTTCAGCCGCCAGAGCATCCAGAGCCGCCGACGCAACGCCCTGAGACGTCGACGCAGCCGCCAGAGCGCCCAGAGCCGTCGACGCAGCCGCCGGAGCGCCCAGAGCCGTCGACGCGGCCGCCGGACCGCCCAGAGCCGTCAACGCGACCGCCAGAGCGCACAGAGGCGTGTACTCAGACGTCGGCGCAACCCCAGCCGTGTGCGCAGCCGGCGCAACCCCAGCCTTGTGCGCAGCCGGCGCAACCCCAGCCGTGTGCGCAGCCGGCGCAACCCCAGCCGTGTGCGCAGCCGGCGCAACCCCAGCCGTGTGCGCAGCCGGCGCAACCCCAGCCGTGTGCGCAGCCGGCGCAACCCCAGCCAGATTTTGCCATTTTTGGCCATGAACCGTCCAGAACTCACCCCAAGTTTACTCAGACTACTTTCCCACCCTCCCACCCTGGACCACCCCCTATGAACTCTGTTGTTCCCCCACCCCCCCCTCCCTTGTTTATTATTTTTGTTATCCCACCTTAACCCGTTTGTAATTCTGTCTCGTTTGCCCTTAGTATTATTTGTTATGTTTTCTTGGATGTTCTCTGTCTGTCAGTCGGTCTTGTCCCATGTTTAGTGTTCCCCCTTCGAAGGCGTCTAGTAGCCGCCTTTTGGAGGGGGGCGTACTGTCAGAATCCTGCCGGATCCTGTTGGTATTTAGATCTAGTTTAGCATGGCAGGGTTCTGACAGTACATATGTTCTATGTGGGAAATGTGTGGTTGTAGTATTGGTTTATTCCGACCACGCATTTCCCGGGTCTCGTCACTTTTTCCCCGATCCCTTACTTGTAATTATTTTCAGGTGTTTGTAATTTACTTTCTCCCTATTTAAGAGTCCTTGTGTTTGTTGTCCAGTGCACGTTCGTCTTGTCTCATGCCCTGTCGGTTCCTGTGAGTTTTTTGATGTTCTTAGTCCTGATCTGTGTAATCTGTTGTAGAGCTTATTGTTAGTTTTTGTCAAGTTTAGTATTAGTTTAGTGTCGTGTTTCCCTAGTCTTGTTTTGCCCCCTCGTGGGTTTTGTTTTCCTGTTTTTCCCCTGTTTTCATAATAAAACCCTTTGTTGTTACGTCCGCATCTGGGTTCGTGTTTTGTGTTCCCCATTTCCTGACAGATTAGAGCTAAAATCTGCAGGACATCGGCAAGACCGACCTTGCCTACACCTGTTTTGAAGGAGTTCTGTCCCAGTGAAAGTTTTGGTACTTTGATGTCATATTGTAATTGGTCTGCGCAGCGAAAGAACACCATGACAACTCAGCTGACCAAAGACCTCCTGTCCATAAGTTTTCGAAAGGATCTTCTAATTTTATTCTACTGAATTGACACGTTTCTATATGTTCTGTTTAATATTGATATTTTCCCATTAAATATAATACTAACATTTTCGATGGTAGATCGATTTGTTTGGTTTGCCCGATTCTGCTTTACAACATTAAAACATTTAATCTATTATTTCCATTGACCTGGCACATACTGTAGACTGCTATCATAACCATTATCCTTTATATCAAACATTTAGTCATAAAGAGTTGATTACATGTCAATCAAAGAAATGAGCCTGTGCAAATACTTTAATTACAGATTTTTATTCTAGAGCAATGAAGTTTGTAACATTAAATATACATATCACAATAGTACAATTTATGATAAAAAAACGTCTCGGTTACGTATGTAACCCTCGTTCCCTGAAGGAAGGGAACGGAGACGTCACGTCGTGACCGACGAATTGGGAACCGCTTCGCGGGTGACCTATCTACTTCGAGAACTATCAAAAACGCCAATGAACTTGGCATGCAGGTATTTGCATAATGCCGGCGCCGCCCCGCCAGGTGCGTTTATAAGGCGCAGGTGCATAATACCAAATCAGCTATATTATTGCTGAGAAGCCGAGCAACAGTGCCCGGCCTGAACAGCAATGGAACAGCAAACTGTGGCGACGGGACGTGACGTCTCCGTTCCCTTCCTTCAGGGAACGAGGGTTACATACGTAACCGAGACGTTCCCTTTCAGTCGGTCACTACGACGTCACGTCGTGACCGACGAATTGGGAATCCCTACCAAAACGCCACTGCAGCTGAACCCTTCCAGTGCCTGCAAAAGCCCTCCGCCCTCCACATAAGGGGCGGAACCTAAGGCGAAATGCAGAAGGCCGGTCACTACCTGTTCCTTAACCCACGATAGTGAAGCAGCGAACTGGGAGAAGCGTCTAAACTGAGCGGAGCTAGAACACTGCGGAAGCCATCCCCTAAAAAGGTTAAATGGATGACATAAAATATATGAAACAACCGACAGGTTGCTCAAAATAAAGTCTCTGAACAATACATGGTATGTTGAGAGGTGCAGAGCAGGCTCTGCTAAGGAAAAACGTGGAGGATTAGAACCCCACGGACTTTACACACAAATGAACCCCACGTAGGGGACAAATGTGGACGCCTAGCCTACACAGGTTTACGGAGAATACATCAGTGATAGGTTGACAGCGGATGCTCCGCAACACCAGCTATCAGGGCGGTGGAGGAGAGGCAAAAACAGTTTTTTAGACGTTTTTGCCCCGATGGCCTTCCATAATGGTGCAAATGTGCAGCACCAAAATAGAGGCTCCAAGCCGACACACGAGCCGACCCTCTGCATTCTTAACTAGTTAGTAGAAAGAACCCGAGTGGAAACCGGTTCGACACGAACACTATAGAATCTTGTGAACGTATTAGGTGTCGCCCAGCCTGCAGCTCTACAAATATCTGTTAGCGAGGAACCGCGAGCCAGTGCCCAAGATGATGCCACACTGCGTGTACAGTGGGCAATTAAATTAAATGGACAAGGCACATTCTGCTTTTGATATGCAAGGGCTATAGTATCCACAATCCAATGGGACATCCTCTGCTTGGTGACAGCTTTTCCTTTCTGCTGACCACCGTAACAAACAAAGAGCTGATCTGAGGTCCTAAAACTTTGCGTCCTGTCTATATACACACGTAGTGCACGAACAGGGCATAACAAAGCCATGGCTGGTTCTGCCTCCTCCAAAGGCAGTGCTTGGAGATTCACCACTTGATCTCTAAAAGGAGTGGTGGGAACTTTGGGCACAAAGCCGGGCCGGGGTCTCAGTGTTACGCTGGATGCAGCCGGCCCGAACTGAAGGCACGATTCATCGACCGAAAATGCATGAATATCCCCTATCCTCTTAACAGAAGCCAAAGCAAGGAGAGTTAAAGTTTTCATTGTAAGAAACTTAACACTCACACTATGCAGAGGCTCGAATGGGGCTTCCTGGAGTGATTTCAGCACCAAGGACAGGTCCCAAGGAGGAATAGAGGGGGGACGCGAAGGATTCAGTCTTCGAGCGCCTCTGAGAAATCTAATGACCAGGTCGTGCTGACCCACTGTTCTACCGTTTACGGGTGAATGGTGAGCTGATATCGCAGCGATATCGACTTTAATAGTGGATGGTGACAGCCTATTCTCCAAACGACGCTGGAGATATAAAAGCACAACACTAATCGGGCATTCTCGGGGGTTTTCACTTCGGGAAGAACACCAGTCGACAAACAGGTTCCATTTAAGCGCGTAAGCCTGTCTCGTAGACGGCGCTCGCGCAGCAGCAATAGTGTTAGATACCTCTTGCGGTAAATCACTCATATCCTCCGTGCCCCGTCCAGAGACCACACATGGAGGTTCCACAGGTCGGGGCGCGGGTGCCATAATGTGCCCTCTTGTTGAGAAAGAAGGTCCTTCCTCAGGGGAATCTTCCACGGAGGGGCTGTCGCGAGGAGAGAGAGTTCTGGAAACCAACTCCTGGTTGTCCAATACGGTGCCACCAACAGCACGCTCTCCTCGTCCTCCCGGATTTTGCATAAGGTTTGCGCAATGAGGCTCACCGGAGGGAACGCGTATTTGCGCATGTTTCGCGGCCAGCTGTGTGCCAATGCATCCACGCCGAGCGAGTCGTCGGCTAGTGAATAGAACAGGCGACAATGGGTCGTCTCTGGGGAAGCAAACAGATCTATCTGCGCTTTGCCGAAACGTCTCCAAATTTGCTGAACCGCAATGGGGTGGAGTCGCCATTCGCCGGGACGCGCAGCCCGAGAGAGCGCATCCGCCTCTACATTGAGCGTGCCCGGGATGTAAATGGCACGAAGAGACCTCAAATTCTTCTGACTCCATGTGAGGAGGTGACGGGCGAGATGCGACAGGTGACGCGAGCGTAAACCGCCTTGACGATTGATGTACGCCACGGTCGCAGTGTTGTCTGTTCGAACTAATACATCTTTGCCCCGTAACTCGTTGCTGAAACGGACGAGCGCAAGATATACAGCCCACATTTCCCGGCAGTTTATGTGCCAATGCAGCTGGGGTGTCGTCCAGACCCCCGAAGTCGCAAGCCCATCGTACGTGGCCCCCCACCTCGTGTCTGACGCATCTGTGCATACTATCGCGTGCCTGGAGACCTGTCTCAGAGGCACACCGGCCCGGAGAAACGCACGGTCTGACCACGGAGTGAAAGTGCGACGACACGCAGGTGTAATGATAACACGGTGAATGCCGCGCAGCCACGCTCTCCTCGGGACTCGATCGTGAAGCCAATGCTGAAGCGGTCGCATATGAAGCAGTCCGAGCGGAGTTACAGCTGCGGCTGCTGCCATATGCCCCAAAAGCTTCTGAAATTGTTTCAGCGGGACCGCGCTCTTGCTCTTGAATGTATTCAGGCAAGTCAGAATCGACTGTACACGTGCTTCTGTTAGACGAGCTGTCAAATCGATCGAGTCCAGTTCCATACCGAGAAAAAAGATTCTCTGCACGGGGCAAAGCTTGCTCTTTTCCCAGTTGACCCGAAGACCCAAACGAGCGAGGTGTTTTAAAGTTAAATCTCTGTGATCGCACAGCGTCTGACGTGTTTGAGCTATTATTAGCCAATCGTCCAGATACGCGAGAATGCGCACACCTCTCTCTCTCAGGGGTTTTAAAGCCCCCTCCACTACCTTGGTGAATACACGGGGCGACAGAGAGAGCCCGAATGGGAGGACTTTGTACTGGTATGCTCGCCCCTCGAACGCAAAGCGGAGAAACGGCCTGTGTCGGGGGAGAATCGATACGTGAAAGTACGCGTCCTTCAGGTCGATAGATGCGAACCAATCGTTTGGACGAATGCATGGAAATATGCGTTTGGGCGTCAGCATTTTGAACGGCATTCTGTGAAGTGCACGGTTCAGCGAACGCAGGTCCAAGATCGGTCGCAAGCCGCCGCTTTTCTTGGGTACAATAAAGTAAGGGCTGTAAAACCCCGACCTCATCTCGGCTGGAGGGACCGGCTGGATCGCGTCTTTCGCCAATAAGACAGCGATCTCCGCACGGAGGACGCGCGCATCGGCAGCTCTCACCGTAGTGAAACGAACGGCGGAGAATTTGGGGGGACGCCGGGCAAATTGGATCGCATAGCCGAGACGAATCGTGCGTAAAAGCCAACGCGACGGGCTGGGAAGCTGTTCCCACGCCCCCAGATACCGTGCGAGAGGGACTAAAGGCACGATCGGTGTACCCGCGGCGGGCGCAACGGAGGTGATCACCGGTGTGTGCGTAACGGTCGCACCAACAGCAGTGTTGTGTGTGATAACACTCACCTGAGTCCGTTGCTGGGTGGTTGAGTAAGGGAGGCTCTGCTGAAGACACCTCACACCACTCGATGCACCCTCTGGCGAAGGAGGAGGGAGACGATGGGTTATGAGCCCGTAGCTGTCTCCTACCGGCTGAGAGCGCGGAGGGGTTATGAGCCGTGCGTCGCTCTCGTTCTCCTCTGATGAGTCTGAGAACGAGGGGGGGTTATGAGCCCTCTCGTATCTCCGGAGCTCATCTGAAGACCTAGAGATGGAAGTGGAATTCGCTCTTTTTGTGGATTTGTGGGTGCCGACTGAAAAGTCGGCGGAACAGAAAAATGAAACAAAAGATTCCCCAACCGGCCCTCCTCCGGTGGGGGGAGTGGTGCCTTCACCATCTCCCGAAGAGCGATCCCCTCCATCTCTAGGTCGCCCGTCTCAGGGCCACTTTGATCTTCTTTTACCACCCTTTGCAGCGGGCTGAGCGGGCGGGGCGGGCTGCTGACGCAGGACGCCCTCGGCGAGGAGCAGGCTGAGGCGCCGACGTGGATGGGGCAGGCGCAGGACGCTTCCGACGTGGCATGATCTGAGCGATGGCCTCAGTCTGCTTCTTGGCCGCGGAGAATTGCTGCGCAAACTCCTCGACCGTCTCGCCGAACAGGCCGGTCTGGGAAACCGGAGCATTCAGGAGCCGGGTTTTATCAGCGTCCTTCATGTCCGCCAGACACAGCCAGAGATGGCGTTCCTGGACTACCAGGGTAGACATCGCACGCCCGACGGCGCGTGCGGTGACCTTGGTCGCACGAAGCGCCAGATCTGTAGCCGCACGTAGTTCAGAGAACTCCGCCGAGTCGTGACCTCCCGCGTGCAGATCCCTCAGAGCCTTAGCCTGATGAACCTGCAGCAATGCCATGGCATGCAGGGCAGAGGCTGCCTCCCCACAAGCCTTGTAAGCAGCACCGGACAGCGCCGAAGACTGCTTACAGGCCCGCGAGGGGAGAGTAGGCTGGTCCCGCCAGGAGGAAGCGACACCGGCCGGACACAACTGCAGCGCGACCGGGCGCTCCACTGACGGGATACCAGTGTACCCCTTGGCATCTCCACCCTCGAGAGAGGTGAGAGGTGAAGGCTGATACGGCCGGTTCCGGGCGGAAAACGGGGTTTTCCACGACCGCGTCAGCTCTTCATGCACCTCGGGGAAGAAAGGCACCGGGGGCGAGGACTGAGAAGCCCTGGCACCCCCGAAGAACCAATCATCGAGGCGGGACGGTTCAGGTGGGGGAGGTTTAGTCCACTCCAAGCCGACCGCCTCCGCCGCCCGAGCGAGCATGGCTGCCATCTCAGGGTCGAACGCAGAAGCCGCAACCTGGCCCGAAGGCGGGAGCGGATCCGGATCGACGTCCGAGGCTGACAACCCCCCCTCCGACGTTACGGTGGACATCGCGTCAGGTGGAGGCTCGACAGAGCGCGAGGACACCGTAGAACACGGGCCGCTCGTCTCCATCGGGACCTCCGCTGGCAACGGATCAGGGCGCTGGGAGCTACTGGACGAACCAGCAGACCGACCCAGCACCGTTATATGGAGGTCATCCTTCGCCAATCTGGTAGCTGCGCCCTTAGCAGCACCAGACTGGGAAGGCGGGGGCCGTTGCCGGAGGAACGACACCCGTCTCCGCAAATCCGCTATAGTCATGCCCTCGCAGACGGGGCATGAACTATCACGCAACGCTGCCTCTGCGTGCTGGAGCCCCAGACACGAGAGACAACGCTTGTGGCCATCCTGGGGGGCGATGAACACACCGCATCCAGAAACGGAGCACGGACGGAAATCCATCTTTAACAAGACGACCCCGACCGTGACACGAATGAGTGGCTGTCTTTAAAAAGACACAAAGCTCAAACGTGCTGCTCTTTTAGGGAAATCACTCTTTTGTGCGAGCTGGTGAAACACACAGGGAGAGGCAAACGCACTCACTCGAACTCAAGTCCTAAATTAAAGAGACAGAGAGAGAGAGAAAGGGTGGAAAAAAACACTGCGAGCCTCCACTGAGGTGTCTTTGCCCAACCAACTTCAGCAAGCTGAGATATTTTCTTCCCACACAGAACAGGATCTACGAAGATCAGTTAACAGCTTCTCGAGAGCAGATGTCTGCCGGCTTCGAAGCAATAAAGCTGATTTGGTATTATGCACCTGCGCCTTATATACGCACCTGGCGGGGCGGCGCCGGCATTATGCAAATACCTGCATGCCAAGTTCATTGGCGTTTTTGATAGTTCTCGAAGTAGATAGGTCACCCGCGAAGCGGTTCCCAATTCGTCGGTCACGACGTGACGTCGTAGTGACCGACTGAAAGGGAACAGAAAGTTGTTTTCACATGAATTTGGTCAATTTTATTTGTCACTTTATGAATAACAATGAAGGCATTTTGGTATAACACTGTCCAAAGAGTCATAAATGTTACATCAGTAATAATAGCACTAATAATATCAGCAACGTATTACAATATGTATTATAAAAATGATTGGACAAACAATATAAAATTACATATTTTCACAACACATTTGTAATGTAAATGTAAACAATGTAAAACATTACTAAGATAAACATCACAGCATATACAGTCTTGTTTAATTAACTAAACAAGACAGTCTATATATATGATGCTTACTATTTCATTGGTTATTGCTAAATATTAAAGACAAAAAGGTCAACTGGCAGTTTCAGTAATATACACAAGATAAAATACAGATAGAATCACATAGATGACATAAGGTAACTTGGGACGTGGGGAAATAAGATGAACTATTTAACTATTAGGAGACAAACAAATGTTTATCATTCTAAACAAGTTTTCATCCACTACACTAGTGAATTGCAACTTCACTCGATCACAAAGTCTAAGCCTAGTCCCAAACTAAAATTTATATTTGAGATGTCTTAACCAAAACAACTTTTACTGGCATATCATAAAATATATCGGCGCCATCATTTTGTCTCAAGATGCACATCAGTAAGTTTATTTGTAAGTCACATTTTTAAAAGTAGTGTAAATGTCCAATTTTAGCTAAGGCATAATTCTGGTTTAACCTTGACCTTGTCTTTAAAATCGGACTTGAGTGTACACTTTATACTGACTGAGGAAACAATGACTTTTCATACTCATCCTCCTCATCATCATCACCACCACCACAATAGTGGATATCCTCCTCATCCATGTGAATTTCACTAGGTAATCATCATCTTTTATGTTCCCAAACAGCTCAGAAAAGTTGTCAAGCACAGTACAGTACAACTGGCGAACAGAGGAGATGATGTAGTATTGTCTTTCTTTAGCAGGAAGTGAAGTCCTAGAACTCCACTGTCAGAGAGCCCACAGTCCTGGTCTGTAATTATCAAACAAGAACAACAAATATTTAGTCATTAATATATAATTGTAATCCATGCTCTGCAGAATTTAGAGAACCATACACTTTACCAGTAGGAAGCAGCAGTCATGACTAATTAGCAGAGGTTTCATTTAAAATCTGCAGAGACACCGGCCCCCATGATCAGGATTGGTGATCACCGTCCTACAGCATGAAAGTAAAAACATAAATACACATTATACTAGATATATTTCAATTGGAATGAGTAACAAGACATACCATGCTCATTCCATACCCATGGCCATGCGTAACTCCCAGATGCCAGAATTGTATCAGCTGACTGCAGTTTTCAGGTGCTGCCCTGTTGTACTCATCTATAGTCACAACGAATTTGGCCTTTTCCTCCAAAATCTTTCGGTGAAGTTTGTCTTCTCTCTTTTCCATCTTAAAAAACAAATGTTATTTGTCATAATCTGTACAGTTTAAGACTTTATCTTAAAATGTTATATAAATGCATTTATGTATGATACATACAAGTGAATGATCAAAGTATATTTTGCACAAATGTATGAACTTTTGAGATTAATGCTATCCAGGGTTGAAATTTGTTAGAAGTCGGAAAATGATTTAATGATGATTTTGAGGTTAACCTGTTTGTTGGTTGCTTCCTCTGCCTGATGCTAATATAATCATTTCACTCGCACTCTGGAGCCGCAGAGTGCAAGAAATTCAATTTTTGATGGCATTAAAGGAGGAGTCCACAATGTTTGAAAAACGCGTTGGAAAAGGAGACGGGCCGACTACCAAAACACACTTATAGCCAATCAAATCAAATCAAATGCCGGTTTGCGTATGTGTGGGGCGGGTCCATCAACAGAAGGTCCAGATTCTATTGGGGTAGGGGCGTGTTTGTTTAGGTGATTTCAAATATCAACATTGGCTTTCAAACATCATGGACTCCGCCTTTAAAACAAAGCAACAATGCAACATACATGCTTTATCTTAAAAAGCATGGTAAATTCAATGCGTATTGTTTTAACTACAAATAACACAGTAGATCTAAAGTTACTGTGGTAAAAGCATGGCAAATGCAACGCTTATCGGGCTTGAGCTACAAACAACGCACTAAATACAATCACCTAAATGATTATTAGGAACACCATACTAATACTGTGTTTGACCCCCTTTCACCTTCAGAACTGCCTTAATACTATGTGGCATTGATTCAACAAGGTGCTCAAAGCATTCTTTAAAAATGTTGCCCCATATTGATAAGATAGTATCTTGCAGTTGATGGAGATTTGTGGGATGCACATCCAGGGCACGAAGCTCCCATTCCACCACATCCCAAAGATGCTCTATTGGGTTGAGATCTGGTGACTGTGGGGGCCATTTTAGTACAGTGAACCAGTGGCGGAGTGGCAATCGGGAGAGTCGGGACTTTTCCCGGTGGGCCGGTAGTGTTTTGAGGCCACCAGAACCGGTCTGATAATAGCCGTGCTTTCAGTCTTCTTTAGTCATGCACTCCCGCCACACTAAAAACAATTTATCATATATTTAATATCCTGCAGCGCTCAAAATGTACCGTATCTGGCCGCACCGTTCTCTCTATCAAGCCTGTCTCCCCTGGAGTTCTAGTCGAACGTGCCACTTATCAGCCAATCAAAAAAAAGAAAGAGGCCACACAACAGCCAATCGGAAAATAGCACTCTTGTATCTGGGTAAGATTTAACGCAGCAACCAATAAAAAAGCATAGCCTCGCACAACCACAGAGGAATGGAGCTCCGAGCATCACTTTAAGCAGCACAGAGTAAATCTGATCTCCTGTTTTAATGTTACAACAAATGCACAACTTTGACACAAACAATGACAACTTAACTGCTGTTAGAGAATGTTTCCCAGATAATCAGCATCAGTTTTTCATGAGTGTATGTAACTTAGCCAATAGTTTAACAGCCTGTTCACTGACAACACCTGCTCAGAACATGCAAGTTAGTCTAAGCCTTGTTATATTTTCGTTATCACACGATGACTGACATATTGTCACATTAAACATCTCTCTCCAAACAGGCTTAATAATTTATAAGCAACTGCTTTGCAACCAAATTAAGCTTTAGCTTACATAAAACGTCTCGGTTACGTATGTAACCCTCGTTCCCTGAAGGAAGGTAACGGAGACGTCACGTTGTGACCGACGAATTGGGAACTCGCTTAGAGAGACCAATCTGCTTCGTACTCTACTAAAATGCCAATGAACTTGGCATTGACATATTTGCATAATGCTGGCACTGCCCCGCCAGGTCCGTATATAAGCCGCAGGTGCAAATATGGAAATTAGCTTTGTTTCGCTGAGAAAGCCGTAAAGTGTGACTTGCCGATAAACAGCAGGGAGCAGCCCTGTGGCGACGAGACGTGACGTGACGTGACGTGACGTCTCCGTTCCCTTCCTTCAGGGAACGAGGGTTACATACGTAACCGAGACGTTCCCTTTCAGTCGGTCACAACGACATCACGTCGTGACCGACGAATTGGGAATCCCTACCAAAACGCCACTGAAGTTTGACCTCTTCCAGTGTCTGCGACAGGGAGAGAGAAACAAAATCTTATTAGCGTAGGGGCCGTTCACATAGAAAACAAGTGTCACACAGTAATGTGGTTTTAGTCAGCTCGGTTCCGAACAGGCTAACTATTGCTGGTTAAGTGTATTACATATAGTTGATGATTTTATAAACGGAAACAGAACTCGTTTGACTAAGGCCAGAGGCCCCACTGCCGTCGTTAATACTAACGTACAGTGGCAAACGGTTCTGTATGACATACTATTTTAAGGTCATGGGAAAAGGCCAAAATTGCAAGCCGGCCATATTTGGCAGTTAAGACTCAATCGAAAACCAATTTAAAGTTTCAGCATATTACTAAAGAGTATTAATGAGATTTACCATGCTTTGAAGTGTTGACGAAAAAAAAGGTTTTAATTTATTCATTAATTTATTTATTTATTAGGTTGTACAAGCTAGCTATTAGGAGATAAGTACCATTGTTAAAACAACTATTTGAAAGCCTTGTTAAAGAGAAAAGTTTTAAGTCTAGATTTAAAGTTATCTACTGTCTCTGATTTTCGGACGTCGGTTGGTAAATCATTCCATAGCTTAGGGGCTAAGTAGGAAAAGGATCTGCCACCTTTAGACACTTTTGATATTTTAGGGATAATTAAGAGGCCAGAATTTTGTGACCGCAATGCACGTGATGGATTGTATTCTGATAATAATTCTCTAAGATATGAGGGTGCTAGGCCATTTAAGGCTTTGTAGGTGATTAGTAATATTTTAAATTGTATACGATATTTAACTGGTAGCCAGTGTAAAGATGCCAGAATTGGGCTTATGCGGTCATACTTCTTAGTTCGAGTAAGAACTCTTGCAGAAGCGTTTTGAACTAGCTGAAGCTTGTTGACCTGTTTTGCATGGCATCCTCCGAGTAACGAGTTACAATAGTCTATTCTAGAGGTCATAAAAGCGTGGATAAGCTTCTCTGCATCTGATGCAGACAACATATGGCGTATTTTTGAGATATTTCTAAGGTGGAAGAATGCTGTGCGGCAGACATTGGAGATATGGCTGTCGAAGGATAAACTGCTGTCGAACATCACACCTAAATTCTTGACCGTGGAGGTTGGCACCACAGTGCAGCCATCTATGGGCAACTTGTAATCTGTCATATTATATTTGTAGCGATTCGGTTCGATAACAAGTATCTCTGTCTTATTGGAGTTTAGCATAAGAAAGTTATGTGACATCCAGTCACTTATATCGCTGATGCAGTCTGATAGCTTAGAAAAATTTTGTGTTTCGCTAGGATGCGAGGAGATGTAAAGCTGTGTGTCATCTGCATAGCAGTGAAACTGTATGTTATGATTTCTGATAATATCTCCCAGAGGTAACATATATAACGAGAACAGGATAGGACCTAAAACTGATCCCTGCGGTACGCCGTATTTAACCAGGGAGTGATGTCACTCCTCCTCATTTACATAAACAAAGTGATAGCGATTGGTTAGATACGATCTGAACCAAGCTAGCGCCTGACCACTGATGCCAACATAGTTTTCTAGCCTATTAAGTAAGATTGTGTGATCTATTGTGTCAAAGGCTGCACTAAGGTCTAATAATATAAGGAGTGATATTTCACCACGGTCGGATGTTAGGAGAAGGTCATTTGTAACTCTAAGCAGCGCTGTCTCTGTGCTATGGTGGGGCCTGAATCCTGATTGGAACTTTTCATACGTACTATTATTTGCTAAGAATGTGCGTAGCTGGCTTGCCACTACCTTTTCTAATATTTTGGAAAGAAAAGGGAGATTTGAGATTGGTCTAAAGTTATTTAGATCTCCCTGGTCAAGGTTTGGTTTTTTAATGAGCGGTTTAATAACTGCTAGTTTGAAAGCTGTTGGAACGTAGCCTAATTCTAATGATGAGTTAAAGACATTTAGTACTGGGTTAGACACTATAGGGAATACCTCTTTGAGTAATTTTGTGGGAACAGGGTCCAATATACAGGACGATGTTTTGGATGATGCTATTAATTTAGATAGCTCATCTATTGTAGTAGGTTTAAATGACTCAAGATGTTCGTATGGTAGGCAAGCGTTAAATGTATTACTGGGTAGAGTGGTGGCTGCTTGGGTACCTACAATGTTTTCCCTAATAATCATAATTTTCTTAGTAAAGAAGTTCATGAAGTCGTTACTATTGTGTGGGAGTTTATTAGTGGGTTCTGTTTGTTCTTTATTTCTAGTCAGTTTCGCAACTGTGCTAAAGAGGAAGCGAGGGTTATTATGATTTTCTTTAATAAGATTGCTGAGATAGGTAGATCTGGCGATTTTTATAGCCTGTCTGTAGTGTTTAACACTCTCTTTCCATGCTGCACACCATACCTCTAACTTTGTGCTTCTATAATTTCTTTCCATTTTTCTAGCAGCCTTTTTAAGGGCAGCGGTATGATGGTCGTACCATGGAGCTGGCGTTTTTTCTTTGATTCTCTTTTTTCGAATTGGAGCTACGACATCCAATGTGTTAGAACAAATACTGTTCAGGTTTTCTATTACAATATCTAGATCTTCAGGGTTATCTGCTACATGTTTCATTTGGGACAGGTCTGGAAGAGTGCTAATAAAGTTATCTTTAGTGGTGGAAATTATTGTTCTGGCTAGTCGGTAGCGTATTGTGGATCGAGTGATCATATCTAGAAGTACCCAGAGGTGGGTAGAGTACCCAAAATCTGTACTCAAGTAAAAGTACAAGTACTTATACAAAAATGTACTCAAGTAAAAGTAAAAGTATCAATCTAATTATTTACTTGAGTAAGAGTAAAAAAGTATTAGATGAAAAAACTACTCAAGTAGTTAGTTACTCGTTACTTCTGATCTGATAGAGAAGTAGCGCAAAAGCACTGAATTTCAGACTTCTTGGAGGGTTTTCACAAACCTCTCCTTAAGAGTCTCATTGTTCTGCTTATATACAAGTAAAGCAGCCTATCTCAGTCCTGCAATGGGTACATTAACATCACATAACGTGTCATTTGAGAAAAAATCTCAAACACACACACACAGATGTTTTTCTGACGGTTAACTCTATATTTATTTTCATGTTCACAACACAAACTTGTCAGCATCTGCCTTTAAACATGCAAACAGTAAACAAATAAGAACGTGTGTGTCTGTTTGTTATCATGTTTTTATATGAATAGGTTATTTTCATTGCCATTAAAGTGCAATTACTGAACATAAACAGGAGCTTAATAAAAATGATCATTTTAGAATTTCATATGGAACTGACAGTATCTGCTTTTGCAAATCATCTCTACATTTATTATAATTTATAATACATGTTTCTTTCAAATCAATCTTTATTCTTTTATTTTTATTCATTCTTTAGGAAGGATTTAAATAAAATACAATCCCGCTTTTTATTTGAATGTATTTTCTACACATCAGTGAGGTGTCCGGATTTGTGTATAAATGCAAGACGTCGTTACATTATGCTGTTCAGTTTGTTTGGTTGTGGGGAAATGATATGGAATTGGCAGATGTGAACGTGCTGTTTGTATGGTTTAACTTACATTAGGATTTGTAATCGCTTGCACAAGAGTGCATATGGCAAAAAAACTCAGACAGTGTGTGAAATGACCATTAATACTGTTCAAATCAGTGCTTTAAGTGGCCCAAAAGAGGTGCCGGTACTCTATTTGTTTTTTTGTTTTTTTTGCTGACTCGACTCCTATATTGAAGGGGTTTTATATTTAGCAGTCAACAGACGACCTTGTAAAAAATAATAAATCCTTTTATAAATTTGAGGATTTGCTTGAGCTAGAAATAGCTACTGAACATAAATAAAATGTGCAAAAGGATTTTGAAAAAATACCATTAGAAAGAACTACTGTAGAAAGAGTTTTTGAACATAAATAAAATGTGCAAAAGGTAGATATGTGAGTAAAATGTTCAGCATGGTTAAATGCTAAAACTAGTGGTTCAGATAGAAAAAGCTTGAAAAAAAAAACTTTTAAATGACACCAAGACCATGTCTATGGGGTCAAGAATAACAAAATACTGGCCATTTGAAACTCTAATTAAAGTCATTTATTTTGTCCCATTGTTTTCCATTTTGCGGGTAGTAAAACTACTGTGCACGTCGTTCAAATTCATTGAAATTTCATTTACTTTTAGTTTAGCAATTAAACTAAATGTATATTACAATTTCAAGAATGTTTTCTGCACATCGCCTGAGGAAATCCCAAATCCGAAGTTGCGTCGAGGGGAACCAAACTGACAGCCGCGACAGCGGAGATTATCACGTACATACAAGGCTTGCGTCTGACCTGCAGCTATCATTCTGACTTGGTGGGATGTCAGCGAGTCTGATTCTGACGGCGTTCTTTTACTACTCAGAGTCTAAAACAAGGAGGGCATATTACGTGTTCATTGTATTTTCATTTTAACCGAACAGCTATGGTTGCGCGTTTCACACACAAACACACACCTCTCCAGAGCACGTTGACACTGACTGAAGGACGCATGCGCTTTTAACTTGTAAACGCAAGGGTGTATGGGTAATGTAGTCTCTGCTCTCGGTGGAACGAATTAGGAAGCGTACATTAGGGGCGCTCTGAAAAGCGGCAGCGCAGCCAAATGATTAAATTAAACCTCTGATTTTTAAACAGATGAGCGTTCCGGTACGCTAAAAGCACGTTCTGGGCGCACGTAGAGGTGGTGGTACGCTCAAGAGCTATTTTTAGAAGTGGCGGTACTGAGTACCGGGGCGTTCCGGCCCACTTAAAGCACTGGTTCAAATAGACAATACTGTGACACTTACTTCAGGCTGGATCTTGAATTCCTGTACGCTGAGATGTCAGCTCGTTTATTGAACAAAGCACGCATCACATTATGAAACTATTCTTTTTGACCTCTTGGAGTGAAAACATAGACCGAACTTGAAGCCACGCATGATCTGCCTCCGATAACTCGCACAACGCACACGCGCCCTCATCTGCTTCTCCTATCCCCTACGCGGCCGCGCGGCCGCGCGCGCTAAAAAGGGTGACCTCGCGGTCGCGCGCTAAAGGGTGACGCAGCCTTTTTCGCGCAACTTTCGAACACGCCCTATAAACTTTAAAAATATATATATATTCATTAATTATTACCATTTGACAGTAGCGCAGTAACGCCGCCGAATGTAGCGAAGTAAAAGTACAGTTTTTTCACTAGAAATGTACTTGAGTAAGAGTAAAAGTACCCATCCTTAAATTTACTCTAAAAGTACTAGTTACCCGAAAAATGTACTCAAGTAAATGTAACGAAGTAAATGTAATTCGTTACTACCCACCTCTGGAAGTACCGTGTATGAGACAAGGCAATGGTCTGAAACTGCATCGCTCTGAGGTGATATCTCGATTTCATTAATATTGAGCCCGAGTGACAGAATTAAGTCTAATGTGTGCCTATGAGTATGCGTGGGCCCTGTCACGTTTTGTCTAATATTGAGAGAATTTAGAATATCCATAAATGCTAATCCTAATGTATCTGTTGGGTTATCAACATGTATATTAAAGTCACCAACGATAAGAGCTTTATCTACAGTGACTACGAGGTCAGACAGGAAATTTCATATTTCTTTAAGAAAATCTACATGATGGCCCGGAGGTCTATAGATTGTAGCAAGGACAAAAGAGAGCTGTTTATGGTTACGATCAGTTATTTCCATATTTAATAGCATTATTTCAAATGAATTAAATTTTAGTTCGGATTTATGGTTTACTTTAAAAAAAAATTGTATATTGTAGCTACACCACCCCCTCTCCCCTTTAAACGCGGTTCATGTTTATAATAGTAGTCTTGTGGGGTGGATTCGTTTAAACTAAGGTAATCGTCTGCTTTAAGCCAGGTTTCTGTTAAAGAGAGTGCATCTAAGTTTTGGTCAGTAATTATTTCATTGACCATGGGTTCTTTATTGGTAAGCGATCTAATGTTAAGAAGGCCGAATTTTAATATTCGAGGTTCATCTGTAAACGTATTGTTTTCTAATTTTATGTTAGTAAGATTTGTACGAGACGAGGTAAACGGTGCTCTGTATTCGTTTGTTCGAGGAACGCACACAGTTGAAATGTGTTGAAACTCTGGTAAGATAGACTCTAAGTTCTGGGATATATGTGATCTTGACATGTCAGAGCTACTAACAGATGGACGGGTAGGCCGATCTATCTGTTTCCTGACCTGGGCCCTGAAGGAAAATGAGAACATTTCCCACATCAGTATATCCTTTCATTATTAATAATTGCATTGCTTCTAATATTATAAAGCAGTTATGAGTATTAATATTTAGCAGTTTATCACATAGTTTTGAAATTAGTTTTGTTTATGATTGGTCTTATTTGTTGTGCATGATCAAAGCTTATATATGAATCCATTGCATTTGACTCTAAAAGGTCATGTCTGCAGATTTTGGAGGCTTGCAGTCTTGTGTGGTATGTATGTATGTGTGTTTTTTAACTTTTGCTTTGCAGAGACACCTGGGGAGAAAAACAGGATGTCGGGGCGACAGGGTGAACTAAAGGTCAATGTTGTTTATAGCAGCATGAACTTCTAAGACAGAAGTAAAACTTTCCATCGAACGGGTCTGGTGAACTTTTAAGAAAGAAGTAAAACTTTCCATCGAACAGGCCCCCACCCAACTACACATATATATTTTTGGGGTCAGAGGGAAAGGCAGATCAGATCAACCGCTCCTCGGGGGACCTGTTTCTGCATTGGTGTTGTGTAAGGACAGGGACAGTTTTGACCCAGAGCTCTGTAATACTTCATTTGAGATACTTATTAAAATAATTTGATTTGAGTTACGTGTCTGATCTCCTCATTCAAAGAACATGCAGGACATTTAAAGTCCAACAATTGGTGACCCCGTCGACGTGATGAGGAGAATCCGACATCATTGATTTTTCTTCTCGACATTCCACTTGCGCAAAATAGGAAAGGTAAGCAGATACCTGTTATATCAAAATTCTGCTTTATTTAAATGTCGTGAAGAATAATTAATGTTATAATGATTATTGTCATTTTTATCTAAATTGCATATCTCAAATGAACTATTAAATGTGTCAATAAAATAAAAAGGGAATTAACAGTAATAAAATTAAAATAAAACAAAATAAAATAAAAATAGTAAAAGAAAAGAAAATATAAAAAGGGGGCTCGACGTTGGCAACGCTAGCCCCGACGGGGGCTTAAATTTCTGGGTTTCCACTCCCGAAGACGTAGCTCATCTTCAAAAGGGCAGGGTGCAGACCCGGAGCGTGGTCAAGGACCACGGGCGGATTAGCCGCGGATGATACAGAGCGGTTGGACCGCGGTAAATAGAGATTGAAGTGGGTTTCATACCCGAGAAAGTGGTCAGGGACCACGGGCAACGCAGCGGTCGGACCGCATAAGAGAAACTGAAAGTAATAAGAAAACCACGAAGTAGTTGAAAATACGAAGAGCATATCGATATATGAAAAAGTTGTGCTAAAGAATAGGAATTTGAAACGTACTGAAGACTATACACCATGGGTCCTTATTTTTAAATGTGCTGTTTGTTTGCTACCGGTATATTATCAGCTTTATTGTGAGTATATTTTAATTAAATTTTTTTCTTTAAAGTAATATTTTTTGATTTTTGCTGCCAGTAAATTGCAATTCAGTGTTATCTTTTTACGAAATATTTTTGCTATTATTTAGTTCCACGATTAGTACATTTTTATTCAATTTTCTATTTTTCCTATTAACAAAGTTTTTACTTAATCTTATATCTTAGGTTTTAATTACATTTTTTATTTTTCTTATTCAATTTTATTATCAGTAATTTTTTACTTAATTGTATATCTTAAATTTTAATTCATTTTTCTATTTCTACGAAGACATTTTATTTTGAGTCAGATTTATGATCAGTAAATTTCAATTCAGTTTTTTTAAAGTTTGAGTATTATCTAGTTTTATTATCAGTAAAATTGTAATTCAGTTTTTATGTGTTCAATTAGTAATCGTTTACTGTAAGTGAATTTGGAATAAAATTTCTAGTTTTAAAAGCCGTCGGATTCTGTCTTTAGAAAATGTATTGTGGTTGCAATTTACTGTCAGCAAAATTTAACTCAATTTGTAGAAAAGCATATTTTAATCCTGTGTATATTGTATTTTACTATGGTGTATATTTGGGGAATTTTGTTTAGTATCATTTCATTTACACAAGTGTAGACGGATCCAGTTTTTATTTTTGTTTTATTAGTGTGAATGTGTGATTCTCCGGAGTTGTCTAGTGTTATTTCATGTTTAAAGGAGTAGACGTTTCTGCAGTATATTTTATGTTTATTGTATTTTAGTGTGGATGTCCATTTTCTTATTTCATTCCGGGGTGTGACTCGGGAAGAAAGAGTGGTTTATTTGTAGTTGATTTTAAAATAAATTGAAATTGAGAATTGATTTCTGTGAGTTTATTAACAGAAGAGATTGTTTCATATTTAACAGATTATAAAATAAGGAAGAGGAAACTGTGAACTTCTCAGCTCGTAGCGTAATTTAGTTTCACTTTAGAAGTTGTGCTCTTATTCTGTTGTTTGTCCGCTACGGGGCTGTAGTTTTACTTTCATTTTGGAAAAATAAAATTGAAGTAGTTATATATTATAGAGTATCTGTGGTAAAAAGGCGTGCGGAAGAGAGATAAACCCAGTCCGAGATAGACAAGAGACATAAAGTGTTGAAGTGTAAGAGATTCAAACGGTTACTTATATCTAATAGTTTTGATTGCGGTAATGGGACAGGGTTTAATAAAAATCAACCGACTCTGTTTGAAACTCAGCCATGGTTATCATAAAAGTATACAGTGCCTGTGAATTGATTGAGACGCGTATTGTATAAATTGTTTTGACTTCTAATAAGAATATTGTAACTTTTAGGAAAAACGTTAGAATATTAGTGAGATCAGTAAAGAGATTAGAGAAGTGCTCATTGTTTTATGGAAATTGGTATTTCAACGAGTGATAAGAATGAAATGTTATTGATTGAATTGAATTTTTTTTATTTAACAAGTGTTAAATATCATTACATTTTTGGGGCTTTGACAGATTTTAAATTTCAAATTTGACCAGTATTATATAATGAATTTAGTTTGAATTTTGACAAGAATTACATATTGCTGGATTGAATTAGCTTTACGTTTTGACAACGCCTTGAATCCTCTTTAACCGTCATCGACTGATGTGTTGAATATTATTATATTTTAATTTCAATAAGAAGTTAACATTACTGAATTTTATCGTCTGGCAAGTATTAAATATTATTAAAGTGAACTTTAATTTTGATAAAGAGGTGATTATTATTCATTTGACTAAGAAAACACAGAAAATAATTTTGTGAGAGTCTTTTGTGTATTTACAGAAGGACTGGCATCGAATAACATTGAAAGGAAGAATAAACGAGATATTCAGGGTAAGAAAAATTGTAGTGGAAGATAAAATGAAGACTCTTAAAGAACAATGGGAGGCAGCAGTAGAACAGTTAGTGAGCGGTTTACCAGAAAAAGCAAGGCTCAAGAAAATTAAGAAATTGCAGGAAATGTATGAAGAGTGGAAACAACTTAAAGGATACGAGGATAGAACAAAAATAAGTTTGAAAGAACATGTAATAGCACAAGAAAGTGACGCACACAGGAAGTTTCAGAGAGAGGATAAAAAGGAAGTGGGGTTTCTCGCTAGAAAGAAGCATGAAAAGGAAGTGAAGAGACTACGTGAGGAGTTTCACTTGTGGCATAGTATGGCAGTAAGTTGTGTGGCTTTGGTACAGCTGGAGAAAGAGACAGAAAAGAAAGTGGAACTAAAAAAGAGTGACGTTAAAGAGAAGGAAACAAACAAAATTCAAGAAGGGAGGGAGATAGCATCCATTTATCCAGTACTGCCACCCACTGCTCCACATCCATATGCCCCACCCCACACACAGTTACCGGTACTTGAAGTACAAAAGGGTGTGTTGGACATGGAGCAGAGGGAGGGAAATCGCTGGAAAATAAAATCAGGTAAATTAGATTTAATAACAGAAAATGAGATGGAGGAGAGAGAGATAGCAAGAGAAACAGCTGAATCAATGAGAACACATAAAGAGCAAGCTGCACAGGCAGAACAGAGGATGGCAGCTCTGGAAAAGGAAATAAGGCAACAATGGAACAGCGTAGCACAGGAAAGGGCATTTCAGCCCAGAGCACAAAGCACCCCAGGAGAAACATTGAGCAGCAGATTTATAACAGTGGATGAGACTGGGAGTCAGATAGAGGTTGAAAATCAGGGAACATATCCAATGGAAATCAGAGGAGAAATGAGGATGGGTAAGAAGATGAGAGAGGAGAGCAAATATAACTCTAGTATAAAGACACCAAAGAAAGAGCAGGAAAGAGAAGAACAGGAATATAGGGAACTAGGTCTCATTCGAGGGATACCAAATATGTGCCCACTAGTGGACACAAATGGAAACTTAGAATATAAACCATGGTCATTCACAGACATGGGAGCTATCCTTGCAAAGTTACCTCATATCACGAGTGGAGGGGGTAAATGGATAGGGAAGGTAATAACTTTGACGCAGGGCCATACGTTGGCGATAGGAGACCTGAGGGCATTATTGGGACAGGTACTGACTGTAGGACAGATCACGGAAATTGAGCAAGAGGCAGGAACGGTTGGGATATATGATGACCACCCATATTGTCAAGTGGCATCAGTTTGGGGAAAGGCCCTGCGAAAGCTGTACCCAGCGCCAGCAGGCACTCTTTATAATATCAAATTTTCTCCAAAAGGGGAAGAAACAGCAGCAGCATACCTGAGTCGATGCAAAGGAGAATGGGAAGAGCACACTGGGGCTCATCCACATGCAGACAAAATACACGAACAAATGTTCAGAGCTGCTGTATTGGAAGGAACTCCTAAATCTGTACAAGATGAAATAAAAGCCAACCCCGATTTACCAGGTGCTGTATGTGAGGTTTGGGAACGACATTTCCTTCATCACATGTCAAGGGCGAACGAAAAAGAAAAAGAAAAAGTAGGGGAAGTAGAGGAATTGAAAAAACAGTTGCTAAAATTACAGTTGCATGAGGCCAGATCTAAAATAAATGAAGAAAAAGGGAAAAAGAAGGATAAACAAATGGTAGTTCAGGAAATGAAAACCCCTCCAAGATTTAACAAAGAACAGGAAGCTGACCCATCAAATGTAAAATGGGAAAGAACCACCCAAAGACCAATACACTACTCCAATAGAGGTAGGGGTGGGGATTACAATAGGGGGAGGGGAAGAGTACAGTATCAAAAAGGGTGTTTCCGTTGTGGTCGTCCGGGACACTTCTTTCGTGAGTGTCGGCAACCTGTTAGCGGACCCCAACAGAGACCATACCGGGGCAGAGGCCATAACACACACATGGCCCCTAACGTGGAAAAAGCACCACGACCACACTCCCAGTACCCTTTGTCCACTGGAGGGGAAGGGGAGTGGTACTGAGACAGCCCACGGAACGACCTCAGCAGGGTTAGGGCG
The DNA here is from genome assembly GCF_027580225.2 of Misgurnus anguillicaudatus. NCBI lineage: Eukaryota > Metazoa > Chordata > Actinopteri > Cypriniformes > Cobitidae > Misgurnus > Misgurnus anguillicaudatus. The sequence goes on along the minus strand of NC_073357.2, from coordinate 19,905,445 downwards.
GAACCCTTGCTGACTTTGGAGGTGAACTCACCTCCTGTTGAATTCCTGGTGGATACTGGGGCAACATACTTCACATTGAACTATGAACTTCCTAAAAATCTTATTTCAGACGAAACCACTGAAGTAAGGGGGTTTTCCGGGGCTATAACTAGACTGCCATTATCCAAAGAACTCACAGTGCAGTGCATGAAAAAACAATCACTGACTCACTCTTTTCTGCTGTCATATTTCTCACCGACAAATTTGTTGGGAAGAGACTTGCTAGTGAAACCTGGAGCTGAAATCCTACGCAGCCCGGAGGGGATTATAGTAACTATGAAAAATGGTATCACCATGAACTGTTCCATCATGACCACAATGAGAACGCATGGACAATGGTTACTTTCTGCAAACACCTCTCCACAGGGAGCTGACATTTACTGGGGGAGGGTGATTCTGGGGGACACAGGGGACACCCTGAATGATCTGTACTGTCAATGGGAACCTTGGATATTATCATTAGCACCATACACTCAGCTAATAGATCCATTGCATGTCACTTTGTTTTATGATAGAACACAAGAGTACTGGTACCAAGAACAATTTGATAACATCGCAGGAGAACAATGGGAAATTTGTGGGGCAGGAATAATGATAGGCAAAGAGGGAGTGGCAGCTATAGTAGAACTTACCCCCGAACAGGAACAATGGTATAGAATGAGGGAAGAGGCATCACCCCATATATCATTATTAGTACATCCCCAACACCAAGCTAAAGATCTAGGACCAATGGTAAAGAAGGGAATAAATTTAACAGATTGGAGGGAAACCCAACTTCCTGGTGTAAAATATTCACCTAGCTCAGGGTATTATTTGATCACACAAGAAACAAAAGACAATGTAGTGTTGGAACACAAATGGCTCACAAGATGGCATGGTAGGGATAAAAGTGATCATGAAAATGATGAAACAATGTTGAGAAGTTTGCCCGATCAGTTATGAACACAGAATCCCACAGATGTAGGGTTTTGTAAAAATTTCCCAGAAATATCGTTCGATCTGACATGTGATGATCCAATTTTGGAGGCCTCAATAAAAGTACAAACCAAAGGCAGAGGAAGGTATCAAATATAACATTGAAGGTTTGTTAACCGCAGGGGTTTTAGAGTATGCTGATTTCAATTGGAACACACCCATTTTGCCTGTGGAAAAACAAAACATAGGAAAATTCAGAATGGCACACGATTTGAGAACAATCAATCAAATCATTAAAACTCCAACTTTACCTGTTCCAAACCCATAAACTTCTCTGAATTAAATCACTCAAAATCAATCATGGTATAATTGCATCGATCTCACTAATGCTTTCTTCTGTTTACCTCTTGCAGAGCACGTGAGGGACATTGTTTGACCGTATTCACCGCGCACTCTGTTGTAACTTATGTTAATTAATCATCATTTATACTTTCCACTCTGAGACAAAGACGGTTGGAAAACAGTCCGCACAACTAAATTTGGTTTTTACACATGAGGGCATAAACATGGCCTCATATTGGACAGAAGGAGAACCCCATGACTGTTGTATGACCGTGGAAAGGGAAGAGAAAATTAGACCAGATTTGTTGACACACATCATTACGGAGGGAGTTATGGTGTTTTCAGATGGATGTTTTTTCAGAGATTCGAGTGGAACACTGAGGTCAGGAATAGGTATTGCAGCACTGGAAGAGGAAGAGATTCAAATATTGAGAGCAGAACCTTTACAGGGACATCAGTCAGCTCAGAGAGCATAAATTGTGGCAATGACAAAGGCTTTGGAGTGGGGAGAGGGAAAATAATTAACATTTTTAGTGCCTATGAAGTGGGTGCAGTAGTAACAGAATTACCTAAGTGAAAAAGATGTGTTTTTATGGCAGCTAACAACATAACTATTAAACATCAGGAAGAAATCATAGCATTAGCAGCAGCTATTTTGAGACCCAAGTAGGTGGCGATCATAAAGTGCAAAGGTAATGATAACAGTAACTCAGATGCGGCACAAGGTAACCGGATAGCGGACATGGCAGTAAAGATAGGTGCAGAGTACGTAACACAGATGGTATTGCAGAATGCCACACAAGAATGTACCACCGACATTTTGCATGATCCAAACATAGCAGTAGAACAAGATAAAGCATGAGGAAAAATCCATGTGGCTCCAAAAAGGAGCTGCATGGACGCAAACTGGCTGGGTAGGGCATGACGGTAGACCCGTAATTACGCCCAGCATGGTAAAACCCCTTCTCGCTCAAGCACACACCCCCTCACATGTTGGAATCAAACAACCCGTGTCCAATCTTAACCAGTGGTGGCACCAATACCTGGCTGCTACAGTTAAAGAATTTATCGCTAACTGCAGGGTATGCTCCATACAAAATGTACGTGCTGGAGTGAAATGTGCCCCAGGTGTCTTCCCGCCACGGGGACCTGGTGAGGAAGTGGTAATCGATTACACAGACATGGGGGAGAGCGTGGAAGCTAAACGGTATCTTTTGGTTTTCGTGGATGTGTTTTCAGGTTGGCCAGAGGCGTGGCCCACGGGGAAGGAAGATTTGATTTCTGTGATTAAGTGTTTGATTAACCAATAAATTCCGCGTCACGGTTTTCCACGAATTATTCGCTCAGACAACGGTACACATTTTAAGAATATAGATTTGCAAAAGGTTGAGAGTGCACTGGGATTGTGCTTCCGTTTCGGTACCGTATAACATCCTCAATCACAGGGAAAAGTTAAACGCATGAATCTTAACCGCATGACCTCATTTACACCATTTGAACTTCTGATGGTAGTTCATTTCCTGGTCCGTTCAACCCAGTGCACCCTGAACAAATAAAAATCTCGATCACAGAACATAATTAACCAAACTGAATGAAATTGTTTCAAGTTTTTCCAAACAGAAAACCATCTCTCGTGCATATCCAGATGCAGAAATCACTTTATTGGAGGATTGGGTGGTCCTAAGGGATATGGTAAGATTGGACCTGCAGGAACTGCAGGACCAAAAGGGGGAATCCAACACAGGGGAACAACAGCAGGTTGACATTTCCCAAAAGAACACAAAACTAACACTTAAAGAACTAAAGGGGGACTTATTCAACAGTCCAGAACATGAAGCATTAGCTCACTGCATTAGCAAAGATTGTGCATTTGGGAAAGGAATAGCATTGGAATTCAGAAAAAGATATGGAGTAGACAAAGTAGTTAGACAACAGAAAGTGGTGGGACAGTGTGCGGTAACACAGGAAGGGCAAAGAACAATCTTTCACCTGATAACAAAAGAGAAAGCCAAAGATTTGCCAAAATACGACACATTGAGACAGGCAATAAAAGAACAAAAAAACACTGTGAAGAACAAAGGGTAAAAAAGTTGGCTATACCCAGGATTGGGTGTGGTCTGGATAGATTAGAGTGGGAAAAAGTAAGGGATTTAATCAAAGAAGAGTTCCAAAACACTGAAATAACCATTACTGTGTATGTAAGGGAATAATAAGTGGAAAAAAGGGGAGATTGTGAAGTATTTTACTATTTTTCAAATATTTTAAATTTTTATTTTGAGATTTTTCAAATATATTTTCAGATTTTAAAAATTTTACATTTGAATATTTTACAACTTCCAAGTATTTTACAGTTTACTATTTTTGGTGATTTTTAAAGGTGTTACATTTTACATTTTACCATTTTCATGAGTTTCAAGTATTTCACATGTTCACATTTGAGAATTTCAAAGATTTTACATTTTTCTACATATTGTGATTTTCAAGGGTTTTCCAGTTTACAATATTTTATGATTTTCAAAGGACTTACATTTTAATATATCCTTTTGTGAGCATTGTGGAAAATATTTGATAAAATTCTACAATTTTCATATATCCTTTCAGGAGTATTTTTTAATACTATTGTTTTACATGTTTATGGATTATTTTACAAAGGCATTTTGAAGACATTTTACAATTATCTTGAATTAAAATATATTGTGGTATAGATTTGTAGGCTTATCAGTTTACTTTTAACGTGTGTGTTTTGAAATTATTATAAATCAAGTTTGACTATATTTTACACCCTTCATCTATATTTTTATAAATGTTTTATAATTCTTTTATTTCTGGGATATATAACATTTTTATTACGTGACAGTTTTTAGAGGAATATTTACTATATTTTGGTTATATTTGACAGTGTGTGGAGGAAATTCTTTTGCTATATTTTACAATACGTTTATAATACATGTTCACCAAATTTAAATTTTTCACACCTCTTTTACGATATTATATATTCTAAGGTTTGTGCCTATCTTCTTAGAATATTTTCAAGCCGAGATAAGATTTACACAAATTAATATACTTGTGGTAGTGCCTGTTGAAATAAATAAATGAACAAAGAAATAAAGTGACAAAAATTCAGGGATTAAGAACCCATGTAATAGCTGGATGACAAAATGGTTTGGGCAATACAGCGCACTGATAACCTCATTGATAATGTCTATTGCGGTGGCGGCAGCAATAATAGTAAACTGTGGATGTTGTTGTATGCCATGTATCAGATCTTTGTGTAACAGGTGTATCGTGAAGACGGTGGAGGGAAAGGATCCTCCACCGTATCAGATGCCACTGCTAGGAGGAGGATGAACCAGTGGTTGATCTCCTGTAAAGGAGATCAAAAGGGGGAATGAAGGAAAATGAGAACATTTCCCACATCAGTATATCCTTTCATTATTAATAATTGCATTGCTTCTAATATTATAAAGCAGTTATGAGTATTAATATTTAGCAGTTTATCACATAGTTTTGAAATTAGTTTTGTTTATGATTGGTCTTATTTGTTGTGCATGATCAAAGCTTATATATGAATCCATTGCATTTGACTCTAAAAGGTCATGTCTGCAGATTTTGGAGGCTTGCAGTCTTGTGTGGTATGTATGTATGTGTGTTTTTTAACTTTTGCTTTGCAGAGACACCTGGGGAGAAAAACAGGATGTCGGGGCGACAGGGTGAACTAAAGGTCAATGTTGTTTATAGCAGCATGAACTTCTAAGACAGAAGTAAAACTTTCCATCGAACGGGTCTGGTGAACTTTTAAGAAAGAAGTAAAACTTTCCATCGAACAGGCCCCCACCCAACTACACATATATATTTTTGGGGTCAGAGGGAAAGGCAGATCAGATCAACCGCTCCTCGGGGGACCTGATTCTGCATTGGTGTTGTGTAAGGACAGGGACAGTTTTGACCCAGAGCTCTGTAATACTTCATTTGAGATACTTATTAAAATAATTTGATTTGAGTTACGTGTCTGATCTCCTCATTCAAAGAACATGCAGGACATTTAAAGTCCGGTAGTCAAACTGTATTAGAATTTAGAGTATTGGTCAGATTTCTAGAGAGTATAGCATTTCCTTCCGATGACGGATGAAGGCCATCTCTCTTTAGCAGGTCAGGTCTCCCCCTGAAGTGTTTCCAATTATCTATAAACCCTACGTTATGCTGAGGGCACCATTTTGACATCCAGTGGTGAAGAGACACTAATCTGCTAAAAGTTTCATCACCCCGGTAGGCGGTGAGGGGACCAGAGCAAATTACATTATCTGACATTGTTTTTGCAATTTCACACACCTCTTTAATAGTATCTTTGGTGATCTCTGACTGGCGGAGTCTGGTGTCATTTGCGCCGGCATGAATAACAATTTTAGAAAACTTACGCTTAGCATTAGCCAGTACTTTAAGTTTGGATCTAATGTCTGACGATCTGGCTCCCGGTATACAGTCAACTATGGTGGCTGGTGCCTCAATGTTCACGTTCTTAAGTATCGAGTCTCCAATAACAAGGGCACCTTTAACAGATGTCTCAGCCGGTGTATTGTTTAGAATGTCGAATCTGTTAGAAATTACTAGGGGGGACTTCGATGGGCATCGAATATGACTACGCCGCCTGACAGTCACCCAGTTAGTCGGCCGTGTTAAATCAGTTGCCGGAACCGAGCTATGTGTACTACGCGTTACCGTAGGCGCACCCGAAACAGTGTTTGAAACATTAATATTAGCATTAGCGGTCTTACTGTCCTCAACAAGCGTTCGGATGTGCGCTTCTAGTTCTGCAACCTTCTCCGTCAGCCTTACTACTTCAATACACTTAACACATGTAAACCCCTCTGTGCTGACGGAAGAAGCTAAACTGTACATGTGGCAAGCAGTGCAGGTTACAATGACAAGCGGAGTCTTACCGTTTTCATTTTGGGCGATGGCGTCTCTGTTCACCTGAACGCGGTCCGTGAAGCTGCATCGAGACCGGTGCTCGCTCGCTGGCTGCCTCGTACGTCTCCGGGTGTCAGGAGCCAGGGTGATGTGAGGCACGCTGTACCGCCTGGTGCTAATGCCGGGACACAACTCCTCCACAGCTTCCCGCTCTGGTGAGGAAAGGTCTGAAAAACATACATCGGATGAGTCCGCCATTAGATCGAAAAGGAAGGCAGATTTACAGTAAACAAACAGTGAGGAAACGGTAAACAAACTTCAGCCGGCACGTTTGTTGAAGCTAGCGGGCTATATGCTAACACTAAGTGTTTACCAGTGATAAATCGATTTAGTTATAAATACTGTTGAATAATCGTCACGCTAAAGTATTCCTAAGATGAACTAGTAAGTTATATTATATAGATAGTAACAAGATAGTAAGAAAATAGGATTTGGATGATGAACTCGACGGAGCTCCGATAACAGTGTTGCCACTCTCTCTTGCGTCTCTCTCTTGCGTCTCTCTCTTGCCTTGCGTCTCTCTCTTGTCACCACCTGATCTCTGAAGGGAGTGGTGGGAACTTTGGGCACGTAGCCTGGTCTGGGTCTCAGTGAGACAGCAGGACCAAACTGAAGGCACGAATCGTCAACAGAGAATGCATAGAAATCCCTTACTCGCCTCACGGAGGCCAATGCTAGCAGGGTCAGAGTTTTCATTGACAAAAACTTCAGACTCGCAGACTGCAAAGGCTCGAACGCGGAACCTGTAGTAGGGCTTCATTACCATGGACAGGTCTCGGAGGAATAGAGGGAGGGCACGAGGGGTTTAGCCTGCGAGCGCCTCTTAAAATCTAATAACCAAATCATGCTGGTCAACTGATCTGCTGTTAATAAGTGAGTGATGAGCAGAAATAGCGGCGATATCAACTTTAATGGTGGAGGGTGACAGCCTACCATCTAACCTATGTTGAAGATATATAAAAGCACAATGTTATGCATTCTCTGGGGTCCTCGCGTTGCGAAGAGCACCAGGTGACGAAAAGGGTTTCATTTAAGCGCGTAAGCCCGTCTTGTGGACGGTGCTCGTACCGCGTCGATGGTGTTAGATACCGCTTGCGATAAATCACCTAAACCTTGCGCGCACTCAACGACCATACATGGAAATCCCACAGGTCGGGGCGCGGGTGCCATAATGTGCCCCTTCCTTGAGAAAGAAAGTCCTTCCTCCGGGGAATTCGCCAGGGAGGGGCTGTCGCGAGGAGCATTAACTCTGAAAACCAATTCCTGGTCGTCCAGTACGGGGCGACTAATAAAAGGCTCTCCTCGTCCTGCCTGACTTTGCACAGTGTCTGTGCGATTAAGCTCACTGGGGTGAATGCGTATTTGCGCGTCCCCCGCGGCCAGCTGTGTGCCAACGCATCCACGCCGAGGCTGCCCTCGGTTAGTGAATAAAACAGGCGACAGTGGGTATCGTCCGGTGACGCAAATAGATATATCTGCGCACGACCAAACTTCTTCCAAATCAGCTGAACCGTCTGGGGGTGGAGTCGCCATTCGCCGGTGCGCGCAGCTCGGGAAAGCGCATCTGCCGCTGTATTGAGCGTACCCGGGATGTAAATGGCACAAAGGGACCTCAGATGCTTCTGACTCCAAAGGAGGAGATAACGAGCGAGATGCGACAGGTGACGAGAGCGCAAAAACCGCCTTAACGGTAAATAACCCAACAGTCGCAATGTTGTCGTGTCGGCTAATACATCCTTCCCTCGCATCTCCATAGCGGAGCGTACAAGTCCCAGATATAAAGCGCACCGCTCGCGGCAGTTGGGGTGCTATGCACACCCCTGAGACTGCAAGCCCGTCATACGTGGCTGCTCATCCCGTGCTGGGGGCATCGTATGTGCTACAGAATGCCAGGAGACCCGACTCAGGGGCATATCTTGCTATCAGAAATGCTGTGTCTGCCACGGGGTAAAATTGAAATGACACGCAGGTGTAATGGTTTCACAGTGTATGCCGTTGCGCCACGCTCTCCTCGAGACTCAATCGTAAAACCAATGCTGAAGCGGTCTCATATGAAGCAGCTCGAGCTGTGTCACAGCCGCAGCATGCTGTCATATGTCCAGGAGCTTCTGAAATTGTTTTAGAGGGACCGCGTACTTCCCTCGAATTAAACCGAGGCAAGTCAGAACTGACTGGTTGCGCGCTCTTGTAAAACACGCCAATAAATCGATCGAGTCTATTTCCATACTGAGAAAAGCATCCTCTGCACGGGGCAAAGTTGCTCTTTTCCCAGCTGACCTGATGACTTAAACGAGCGAGATGCTGAAGCATTAAATCTCTGTGTTCGCGCACGTCTGCCAAGAACAAGCCATTATAGTTGACGTAAATATAAGCAGAATGCAAACAACGCTCTCTCTCTCGGAGATTTTAATGCCATGACTAGCACTTTCATGGAGACACGGGGAGAGAGAGACAGCTCGAATGGTGTACTTAGTATTAATATGCCCACCCCACGAACGCAGAGCGAAAAATGGTCTAATGCGAGGAGAGATGGACACATAAAGTACACGTCTTACAGGTCTAAGGCTGCAAACCGATCTGAATATTGAAATACGAGCCTCGGCGTATCATCCTAAAGGATCACATTTGTAGAGCCGGTGCGTAAATAAATCGATCGTAACCCACCGCGTATTTTGGGTAATATGAGATAAAGGCTGGAAAAACCTTATCGTCATTCTCGATAAGAGGGACCGGCTCGAAATGTCCTTCGCCAGCAGGACATCGACTTTTGCACGCAGTACATGTGCATTGGACGCTTTCACTATAGTGAAACGAATGCCCGAGAATTTGGGGGAGTGCCGGTAATTGTATTTCGTAACCGAGGCGGATAGTGCGTAAAATCCAACAGGACGGGCTGGGAACTGAAGCGAAGCATCCAGGGACCGTACGAGGAGAATTAACGACACTACCGAAGTACCCGCGGTGGGGCAGCGAAGCGAGCCAGGTAGGACTGCCGGTGCGTCTGCTGTGACAGCATAAACATCTACAGTATGTGTGTGTGTGACACTGACCTGAGCCCGCTGAGGGTGACAGTCGTCTGGTCTCCTGCGCGGAGAGCGCAGACTCCGGAAAAACACCCGCTGGCGATAGAGGAGAGGTAGGGTGAGCTGGTGTGCCCGCTCAAGGCTCTCTCGATCCTCCGGAGACCTGGAGAGGGAAGAGGAATGCACTCTTATGTGTGGTTAAGTGGGTACCGGCTGGACAGCTGGTGGAACAAATGCAAACCAAGGATTTTCCACCCGACCCTCTACCGGGGGAAGGAGCGAATCACCGTCTCCTGAAGAGTGATCCTCTGCCACTCCGGGTCGCCCGTCTCTGACCACAAACTCCCGATTTTCACGGGAAGCGGCTAAACGGCCGGGGCGAGCTGCTGACGACCGGTTCCCCTGTGCTGCCGAGATGGGGTCCGAGGAGGGGAACAGAGGTGGCCGCCGCAGGACGCCGACGGCGAGAGGCAGACTGAGGAGCCGGCGTGGTGGACCAAGGGCAGCTGTCTTTCGCCGGGGCATGACCTAGGAGATCGCCTCAGTCTGCGCAGCGGAGCTGTACGACTCCACGGGCTCGCCGAAGAGGCCGGTCTGTGAGACAGGAGCATTCAAGAAGTTGTTCTCGTCTGCGTCCGTCATGTAAGCCAGACATAGCCAAAGGTGGCAATCTTGAACACTGTGGTGGACATCGCACGACTGAAGGTCGCGGCTTCCCTCGTAAACCTCTAAAGCCTTCGCTTGGTGAACCTGCAGTAACGTTATTGCGTGCAGGGCTGAAGCCGCGTCTCCGCATGCCTGATGGGCAGCGCCCATAACCGGACGACTGTCTATACAAACACGGGAGGGAAGGGTTGGGTGGTCCCTCCAGGAACGCAGCTGCATCGCAACCCCCCGCTCCACTGAAGGGATCCCCCCTTAGCGGCTCCGTTGGTGAGGGAGGTGAGGGGTGAAAGCTGAACGGCTGAGATGGCCGCAAATCATGTCAGCTCTTCGTGCCATCGGGAAAGGCAGGCACAGGAGGTGAGGACCGTAGAGGCCCGGGCAGCTCCGAAGTACCAATCATGTGGGCGGGACGGTTCGGGCGGAGAGGGGTTAACCCTTCCGCCGCTCGAGCGGGCACGGCCGCCATCTCCGGGACGACTCCGCCTCGGAGGGAAAAAATGGACACCCCTCTGATGCTGCAGAAGTAACGGGACCAGAAGGAGGTCCAATGGATTCGGCAGAAATCGCAGAACACTACTCTGCAGTCTCCACCGGAGCCTCAACCGGCTGAGGATGAGAAGGCCGGTAAGTGAAGGACGCACCCTCCGTCCTACTCAGCGTAGTGATGCGAAGAGCGTCCTGCGAGCGCTTGAAAGCCGCACCATGACGGCGTTCAGCACTGCAAAGGCGCGGATGTCGTTCCCTTAGAAACGACAGTCGTCTCCGCAATCCAAGAGGGTTATGCTCTCACAGAGAGAACAAAAGCTCTCCACGAACGGAGCCTCGGAGTGCTCGATGCCCAAGCATGAAGACAGCGCTCGTGACCATCACTGGAATCCCTGTACTTCTCGCATCCAAGATCGCACGGAGGAAAAACTATCCTGAAAAGGACGCTGATCTCCGAATATACGAGAGAGTGGCTGTCTTTAAAAAGACACAGAGCTCTCACGTATCACTCTTTAGGGAAATCACTCTTTAGGTGCTCAGCTGATGATGCGCACAGGGAGAGGCAACGCACACACTAAACTCAAAACAAAAAATATGCAGAGCAGTGGAATACTGCGAGCGTCCGCTGTGTCAATACTGCTTGTCAATCAACTTCAGCAACCGTTCCCAGAAGAGCAGAGAGTAGCTTCTCAGTAGCAGATAACGCCGGCTTTCGAAGCGAAAAAGCTAATTTCCATATTTGCACCTGTGGCTTATATGCGCACCTGGCGGGGCGGCGCCAGCATTATGCAAATATCTCAATGCCAAGTTCATTGGCGTTTTAGTAGAGTACGAAGCAGATTGGTCTCTCTAAGCGAGTTCCCAATTCGTCGGTCACGACGTGACGTTGTAGTGACCAACTGAAAGGGAACTAGGGAACTTTTTTTGACTTTAAGATCTTATAAATAATAATTATTACACTTGGTATTTCATGTTGTTGTGCAGTCATTTATTGTAATTTAAGATTTCAGCATTTGCTTATTTACAGGGAACCATTTTCTTTTTTTTCGACCACAGAGGGCTGGTGGTCTATAAAGATTTCCCGGTAGATTTTTGGGTCCCACTCCGCCCCTGCATACGCCGATCAGTCAGCTCCGCACCAGTCGAACACACAAAGCGTCAAGGTCTGGATGAAAAGCAGAGACCTGCCCGGATTCCACGCATGCAGATACCCTCAGAAAACAGCTATTTTAATCAACCATCACTCGCGTGTGCATGTTTGCAAGCAGTACAAGCCTGCGTGATGTTTGTGGTGACAGGTTTTAATAAAAGAGAAAAAAGTCAATTGATATTTAACATCTATAAACAATAATATATACAAAATATAATTATACAGTATCCTGTATGGCCTTGACATACACATTATCTGTTGCTTTAGTTTAATATAAAGTACTCATTTGGATTATTTGATTGTGACAGTCCCTCTATCACCAATCACAAATCATCACTTTACGCTTCTCTTTCTCAGTGGATAAACTGAATCAAAGCTGCTGTTATCTGCAGTTATACATTTTACAGAGACCAGTATTCATTAGATTTTAAGAACTTTTTTGGCACTTTTATCAGAAGGAAAGCATAATAGAAGTGTATAAAATAATAGTAAAGACTCTAATCTCAGGCATTTAAACTCAGTAAAAGCTTTTATTTCAATTGAATTTCTAAAACATGATTCGATTTGTATTGTGAACCATTTTAACGCAGTCTTTTCCAACTATTTAACACAGAAATAGCTAAAATCCACACTATTATCAATTGCCAAATGGTAAGGACTTATATAAAAAATTATTACCACAAACCCCCACCCCCCAAAAAAAGAAGTTGGCAGCTCTGCAGACTTTTAAAAGCCTTAAGATCAGCACCAGTGTATGGGGATATCCCGTTTACCACATAGTGGTACAAATCATGTCGGGCAGACTCGGCGATTTAATGAGGTCCGTGATTGAAGGAGGAAGAAGGTAAGGGTCGGTATCCAGTCCTGCTATCTCTAACTTCTCTAAATAGCGCTTTTTGTGAGGACCTACCAAATGCCCTACCTCGACCGATAACGGCACAACAACTTCCTTAATATAAGAAGCCATGTATTTTAGTGTAATATATATTTAAACTGTTTAAAACTAATCAAAAATCCCGCTCGTCTATTACTAATCAACCTAGTGCGTCAGTGATTTTGCCGTCCAGCATGGCGTCGTCACGTGGTCTAGGTCACGTGTTTGCAAAGGGTCTATAATGTGCACATTTACACATCACCCTTAGCAGGCTGTAACCGTATCAGATGAAGCACGCCACGCCAGGGACAAAGGGAACTTCAGCCCAGCTGGCAAATACCGCAGGCAAGTGTATGAAGATACACACTTCAAATAAACAAAACTACAAACAAAAAGAAATTAAATAAGTTAACTAAATGTATACATTTAAACAACCAAAACAAATTAAAGGAAAGGGAAAAGAAAATAAACCTTAAATTAGAAAATTCAACAACCTTTAACAATTTCCCCACAAAGTGGTTACTGAAAAGTAGACGGACGCCAATCACACATTATTTGGAGGAGAAAGTCTTGAGTCAATACAGATCAATAATAGCAATCAGATTATGTTGAGATTAACACAAACAGTCAGGGAGTGAATCTTACAATTGTCTTGAACCAGCATATGGCGGTGGATATAGCCTACACGGAACAGCAGTCGATCAAATTATTAGAAACATGCACACCCGCTGGCCGTTCATCCAAGAAAGTCAGCGGAGGTGTGGGTATTCCCGTAATTTCGGTGGTTTTAAATATAACATAAATATAAACACATAAAATAGGCTTTGCCTAGTGAATTTGCCTAAATTACTTTTCAAGTACAATGCGCTCAAAATGAACAAAAATGACTCAGATAGAACAAAAAGTTAGTTAAAGCTATGGTCTACGATTTCAAAGATTGTTCATTATTAATAACCTCGTTTTGATGTTGGTTATGGTTCTACAGTAAAATCCTAACAATATGAAGAGAAAAAAGAAATAAAAAAATTTATTCAGTCTATTGGGTGTACGACAGCAGATAAGTTGACCAATGTAAACTGTCCGGCCGGACAGCTTACATTGGTTAACTGCTCTCATCAAATCCCCGCTACACTTGAAAATCCACCTCGCGCTCGCGTCTCCACCCCATCGCACACCACCCCGCCCCTCTCCTGCCTGCAACATGAAATTTGTGTCAGTGTATGTTAGCTAGCGAAGCAGCAACATCTCACTCATGGAAAAAAAACTAACCGACAGCAGCAAGCTTCTTGTCCCTACAGTAAAGGTTGGAAGAAAAAGAAAGTCTGTAGAGGAAAGAGCAGAGGTAAAAAAATTAGAAAAACGCCGGACTCTATAGAATCAATATAGGGTCCGCCATTGACCGTTGGAGGAAGCTTCAGGGAGATTGGGGCTGAAAACCGACGCCAACACAGCTGACTTTTTGTTGAACAGGTACGCATCTATTTATTCTTTTATTGTGTGAGGTGTTACATAAATAACTTTTTATGAGTTTGACAACATGCTGCCGGTCGGCATTGGAATGTTAGCCGTTTAGCATCACGTATCACGGGTCAATGTAATTATATTTACAAAGATTGTGTGAGGTGTTACATAGATATCTTTTTATGAGTCTGACAACATGCTGCCGGTCGGCATTGGAATGTTAGCCGTTTAGCATCGCGTATCACGGGTCAATGTAATTATATTTACAAAGATTGTGTGAGGTGTTACATAGATATCTTTTTGTGATTGCGGTGCGGTGCAGCAGTGCTGCGATCGTTTCGGCAGCGAGTCTATTTTTGCTGTATGGCACGCAAGCTGCACGCGCTGATTTAAAGTGATAGCGCATGTTTTGTGTTCAGAATGAACACGGATTTACACAAATGCAGTAATTTCACCCTAAATGGATGTAAATAAAGTTTTTCAGTAGTTTTTTCTGTAATCTTATTTGTTTATAATCCAAGTATGAAGCAATTAAAGCAAAACACCACGAGTTGAAAAATTATATGTATAACATCTTGTTAAATATTCTACCGTGTTTATATACATGCATATACATAAATATGTTATTAATTTTATTTTTATTGTTTAACATAGTCATTAACATAGTCTTTTAGTTTTTTATTTGTAAAACAACAGTAACCAAATTTACTATTGTCTCACCTAATAACCATGGAATTTTAAGTTAAACTGTAGTAAATGGGAATATCTTTGTTACTGGAAATTGGAGTTGTCTCTAGGGGGCAGTGGTGATTCAGTTGGGAGTATGGGGTGGTCATAGGTCATGTGATACACATATAAGGAAGTGATCTTGCTTATGCATGTTGTTGTCTCAAAGGCTGCGTCCGAAACCGCATACTGTATAGTAGGTACTGAATTAGATGAAGTGCCTACTTACTTGGCGTTGAAACAGTAGGTACTGTATAGTATGAATCCTGGTAGTATGAATGAGATTCGGACGTACTACATCCGCCATGTTGTTACATCACGTGACATACGTCGTCATCACGTCGTGTCATTTCAGCGCGAAAACAGCCGTGTGCCTCTTCTTCTTCGTTGGATAACTCCTCGGCCGGGGCATCATGGGATAGTGAAGCGTCCATCGTATGCACACTGCAAAATCTAACCGGAAGTAGTAGGTCATCCGGGTACTTTTCGCATACTGTTTTTCGAATACTATGTATTCGGACATACTACTCGCCTCGCCTACTGCTTTTCGAGTACTATATAGTATGTAGTAGGCGGTTTCGGACGCAGCGTAAGTGTTGAGTAAAGACTCTAAAAGCTATACCGTGGTCCGCTTTTCCTTTACTAATTGCAAGGATATTATATTTGGCGACGAGGATGTTGTAACGAGATAAACAACGCGGACGCTTGGCTAATGTTGAATGACGACGAGGAAGCTAATGCTGATCAAAGCTTAATGATGGCAAATGCTATGATAGGAACACTTACCGCTTTTGACAGTAAGACTCAAACTTGGGAGGAATATATCGAAGTGTTGGGACACTTTTTCGTGGCAAATGGGATCGTGGAGGAGGAGAAGAAGCGAGCAATACTGTTAAGCTCTGTTTCCAGTCGGACGTACAGTTTAATGAGAAACTTAACAAGCCTGGAGAGAAGTCATATGAGGATTTAACGGCTCTGCTGCAGTCGCATTTTAACCCGAAGCCTAGTGAGATTGTCCAAAGATTTAAGTTTAACTCGAGTAATAGATCACCAAAGGAAACTGTGACAGAGTATGTGGCGGTACTACGAGAACTCGCTCAACATTGTAATTACGGTGATAAACTGAAAGAGATGCTACGCTACAGGCTCGTCTGTGGCATAGCGGATGATCGCATGCAACGGAGATTATTGGGGGAGCCGGGGCTTACGTTTGAAAGCGCTATGAAATTGGCACTGGCTATGGAGACTGCAAACAGAGATGTCCGTGATTTGCAAATGCTGGATGGCACTGTGAGTACAACTGCATCCCAACTAATAGTGCATAATGTGTCGTCACACTTTAAAGGACAAGGTAGAAAAACAACATTGACATGTTACAGGTGTGGAGGTGAACATATGGCTAGAGACTGTCGGTTTCTAAATGAAAAATGTCATGCATGTGGTAAAAAGGGACATGTGAAGAGAGTGTGCAGATCCTCGTTTCCTGTTGACCAACAGTTTAAGGGGGGAGGGAAGCACAAGCAATTTGTGAAAAGTTCCAGATATGATAATAAGCAGTCCACGCATCATATAAGTGAATCGCAGGAAAATGACACTAGTGAGGAGGATGTATTTACTGTGTACACTCTAATAGAGCCAAAAATATTTAAAGTGGATCCCATTACTACTCAGCTAAATATAAATGAAAACATTATTGAGTTTGAAGTGGATACTGGCTGTAGTGTAACAATTTTGTCAAAGATGGACTATAATAAGTTATGGAAAACAGGTAGCACCCCAGAGTTGCAGGACTGTGCAGTAAGCTTGAAAACCTATACGGGAGAAAAAGTATCGACCCTGGGAGTGGCAGAGGTTACTGTGAAGTATAAAGACCATGTTAAGCAGCTACCCATAGTGGTCGTAACCACTGCAGGACCTAACCTGTTAGGCAGGGCATGGATGAAGGAGCTGGGAATAAACTGTGTCCTTATAAATAAGATACAGCAGCCAGAATTGACATTGCAGGCAGTCTTAAGGCAGAAGGAAAAAGTTTTTAAGGAGGAACTGGGAACCTGGAGAGGCCCGCCAGCAAAAATTTATGTGGATGAAAACATGGCTCCAAAGTTTTATAAACCCAGGCCAGTCCCTTATGCCATGAGGAAAAAGCTGGAGATGGAGTTGGAGAGACTCATAAATCAAGGGGTTATTGAGCCTGTGAAGTTTTCAGAGTGGGCTGCACCGATTGTGCCTGTGTTAAAACCTGATGGTTCCGTTCGTATCTGTGGAGACTATAAACTCACCGTTAACCAAGCTTCGAAGCTGGAGCAGTATCCAATACCAAAATTGGAGGATTTGTTTGAGAAGTTGTCAGGTGGTGAAAAGTTCAGTAAACGAGATCTGAGTCATGCGTATCAGCAAGTAGTGCTTGAGGAGTCATCAAAGCCCTATGTCACTATTAACACGCACAAAGGTTTGTTCCAGGTGAATCGTCTTCCATTTGGTGTTTCTTCCAGTCCAGCCATATTTCAACGACTGATGGAGAGTTTGTTAGCCGGCATCCCGAATGTAGCTGTATATCTGGACGACATTCTGCTGACGGGTCAGAATGACCAAGTCCATCTGACAGCATTAAATCAGGTATTAACACGATTGCAGGAAGCAGGTCTACGCTTGAAACGCAACAAATGTGTATTCATGGAACATGAAGCAGAGTTCCTAGGCTATAAAGTGGATGCCTCTGGTCTTCACCCGTTGCCACATAAGGTTCGGGCAATACAAGAAGCCCCCGCTCCGACCAATGTCACAGAAAAAAGAGCTTACTTGGGACTGCTTAATTACTAAAACAGGTTCCTGCCAAACCTGTCAACACTGTTGTCACCGTTACATGGATTGCTTAAAAAGGAAACCCCCTGGAAATGGAAAGCTGAACAGGAAAAAGCTTTTAAGGAATCTAAGCGACTCATGCAGTCATCAGAGGTGTTGGTACATTATGATAGCCAAAAAGATCTGATCCTGTCCTGTGACACTTCCCCTTATGGGGTGGGAGTGGTTTTGTCGCATCGCTTAGCAAGTGGGCAGGAGAAACCAATCAGCTTCATGTCCAGGACTTTAACAGCCGCTGAAGTGAATTACTCTCAACTAGATAAAGAAGGCCTAACCGTAATGTTCGGCATTCAGCGCTTTCATAAGTATTTATATGGAAGAAAGTTTGTCATTTGTACTGACCACAAACCTTTACTGGCCCTCTTCAACGAAATGAAAGCAGTGCCCCAAATGGCTTCTCCTCGTATACAGCGATGGTCCGTTACCTTGAGAGCATATGAATATGAAATGGTTTATAAGCCAGGGAAACACCATAGTAACGCAGATGCGTTGAGTCGGCTTCCTCTACCTCAGCAGTCTTTCGAGGAAGAGCAAGAAGAACGTGTTTTGATGATGGAGAATGTAGCCCTCATCTCGTCAGTGGAAATGAGTCGATGGACAGGTAGAGACCCTGTGATGTCCAGAGTAGCCCAGTTCATTCAGCATGGGTGGCCGCCACAGGTACAGGACTCAGTTTTTCAACCTTATGTTGTGAGGAAAACAGAATTAAGTGTACAAGATGGATGTGTACTGTGGGGCTCCCGTGTAGTGGTGCCGCCACCAGGACGAGACGTTTTGTTACAGCAGCTACATCACAGACACATTGGTATCATTAGAATGAAAGCTTTAGCACGCAGCTATTTTTGGTGGCCGAAGTTGGACGCAGACATTGAAAGTGTTGTTAAAAGATGTGTCACATGTCAAGAACATCGCAATTCGCCAGCTTTAGCACCACTGCATCCCTGGGAGTGGCCCAGCAAACCCTGGCAAAGGTTACACATTGACTATGCAGGACCTTTTATGGGTCACATGTTTTTGATCCTGATGGACGCACACTCAAAATGGATGGATGCTTATCCTGTAACATCTGCTACGTCAACCATGACGATTGAATGTCTAAGGAAGACTTTTAGCAATCATGGTATACCAGAGACAATTGTGTCAGATAATGCATCTTGCTTTGTGAGTACAGAGTTTGAAGAATTCATGAAAAGAAATGGGATTGAACACATCACTTCTACGCCTTATCATGCTTCCTCCAATGGCTGTGCAGAGCGTGCCGTCCAAACTTTTAAAGCAATGATGAAAAAAGCAGCTGGCGGAAGCTTGAACACTAAAGTTGCAAGAGTTCTGTTCAGTTACCGTATAACACCACAGTCCACCACGGGCTTGTCGCCGGCTGAATTATTACAAGGGAGGAAGTTAAGATCAATGTTGGACAGGATACATCCCGACCACAGAATGAAGGTGGAACGGAAAAAAATATTCAAAAGAAACATCATGACAATCAAATGTTAGGAAGAAATTTCCAGGTGGGAGACGCGGTGATCACAAGAAATTTCAGTCACGGTCCTAAGTGGATCCCTGGGTTAATTACAAAGATGACCGGCCCGGTCTCCTACAAAGTCATGTTAGGGGATGGTAGCATTGTGCGCAGACATGTAGATCAGATATTGGCCAGTTCTGAGGACAAGGATTGGGAGGAACCAAAGTTCCTGGAACCTCTAGATCTGCCTGAGGTGACGACAGCAGCTTCTGCAGCGACAGAGAGTCCCAGGCCTAAGGGAAATGACTGTAGGTCAGAGACCAGCGATCAGGATGTGACAGAATCTGAGCCCGAATATGCTATTCCGGCCGTATTGGACATGCCATCTCCTGGTACTCCAAAATCGCCACCCCCTTTGACTGTACCTGTACGTCGGTCTGTTTGACATTGGGTGAAGCCCAGTTATTTGAAGGACTATGTGTGTTTTCACTCTCAGGGTTAATTTGGGTTATTTTATTAATGCATGTTTTTTGCAATATTATACCTTTTTGGTAGGATATTTGGTATTTGCTTAAGGGGGGAGGAATGTAGTAAATGGGAATATCTTTGTTACTGGAAATTGGAGTTGTCTCTAGGGGGCAGTGGTGATTCAGTTGGGAGTATGGGGTGGTCATAGGTCATGTGATATACATATAAGGAAGTGATCTTGCTTATGCATGTTGTTGTCTCTAAGTGTTGAGTAAAGACTCTAAAAGCTATACCGTGGTCCGCTTTTCCTTTACTAATTACAAGGATATTATATAAACTAAGGTAATACAAATCATAATCAATCTGACAAAAACCGTTTTCATTATAATAAAATGATGGTTATTTTTTCTAAGGAAAACTATAGCCTACAAAATGATCTGTTTGAAAGACGGGGAAGCGCACCTGTCAATCAGCGCTATTATAACAGAGCGAGGCGAGAGACGAACCTGCTCAGTAACGGGAGTAATATGGAATAATGTGTGGATCTTGAATGATTGTAAGAATACATTTCCTTTAAATATAATGTTTGTCATATAACATTTTGAGAGATAATGGTTTTTTTTCAATTGTTATTGAGCTTATTTAGACTTGTTGCAGTTATAACAGCATGTTTGGCGTATTTACCTCAGAGTTTATTTCAGTAATATTGCTCTGTTTTTCCGGTAATAATAATACAATTTGCATGTCACTCTTGCTTCATTGTCTGTTGATTCATGTCATTATGCTGTTATTTTATTTATGTGAGAATATTTCTTGCCATATGAGACGTTCATTGCCGTTATATAAATACTCTCGTCTATGCAAATATATAATAGTAGGAAATGTATAATGTAACCTTGCCTGTCACCTATATTTTCTCTTCAAAAGTTATAATGCTAATTTATATTTATGATATATGTGGAGATAAATAGACCATTGATCCATTCATGTGTCCTGACCACTACACTAGAGATTTTAAACATTCTAACTAGTCTATCAAATAATATCTAAAGTATATTGTTTTGTGAAGAAAAAACACAGCAGGCTATTATATAGTTTATTGATGAGGCGCTTTTCAACAGAAAGTGTCAATCACATGATCATTTAATACGCAGAAGCAGCAGTTAGCAACGCACTGCATAGTGTGTTTGAAAGCACAACGGATGCTTGACGGATCCCACCGCATACTGCAATACGCACCACAAACGCACTGCATACGGAGCCGTCAAGCCGGACACCTGCTGCTTGCCGTAGTGACATGTGCGCCGTGTTTCCTTGTTTTTAATCGCAAATGAAGTGAATTAGATGCTGAATTTTACAAAAACAAACCTTTTAATAAAAAGTTGCAACCAGAAACATTTTATATCAAATATTTTAATTGCTGCTTATACTGTATACCCGAAAATAACGGGAAACAAGCCTATATTATTAAAATACCAATAGAGTTTGTTATTTTCATTTTTATTTTATTACACGACACAAGGCTGAACTAAAGACCTTTTTATTCAGAAAGGCTTATTTGTGCTGATTATTTTATTGTTTTTATGGTTTTACTTGCATATTTTTGTGTAATTATTATTGTCGCTGTCCTTGTAGCCCTTTGAGATTCTTCGGAATGAAAAGGGCGTTATAAATAAAATGTATTATTATTATTATTATTATTAATATAACATATTTAAGCATATTAAAGTGTTTTTTCCTGTTTTAAAACATGAATTTATAATGTTTATTATTGGAACTAAAGGTTGGATGTGATCGTTGTCATCAATGAGGCGACCAATCACGTAAAGCTGTTACGTCATCACAACTCCGGGCAGCCGCTCTGGAGAAGCTGCACCGGCTGAGCTAGCCGGCTACTCTCGAAACGCTCTCGCGGTACTTAAAAACCATATGACACAGTCACGTGCCTGCAGCGCCAGCTGAAGTCGGACAAAACTACTTACCGGCATGCACTGCTTCAAGTCAGCCACTGATCGGTCTGCGCAGGCCGCATGAAGTCGAACACACCTAATGACTCAGTATGCTTTTAAATAGATCTTGCGGTAGTGAGATCTATAGAATGACCAGAGGCGGTCTTAACATAGAAGCATAGGTAGGCGGCCGCCTGGGGCCAAGTAGCCAACCTAATAAATAGCCTACATAAATAAATAAAACCCTTATCATCACGAACATTTCAAAAGCATTGTAAATTGTATTAATACTCTTAAGAAATACGTTGAAACTTTGAAATAAATAGTAGTTAAAATATCCAGTTCATGTTCTGTCACTGCAAACTTACACCCCCTTCTTTCACAATTAATGAAATGGACTAGTCCATAATGGTGCGCGCTGTGGCGTGAAAGATAAACACAAACTGGGGGACACGGGGACTGGGAAAGTACACAAACAGAGACGTATCAAGACAAATATAAACGCGAAAATGGGACTTTGATGAGTCAACATTGATAAAAATTATTTTGTGGTGAAGTAAATAATGTTACTACAGAAAAAATCAAATCTAACCATACAGGGCTCCAGACTGTGAGTAAATAGTCTCATTTTGTGAGTATTTTCCCTGCATATGCGACAGTTTTTTATTTAACGTCGCACTGGCGCGACTGTGAAATTTAATTACAATTATATTAAACAGCAACAGTATCTAAGATGTATTTACAAGATGCATTTATGGTGTCACTGCAGCATTAAACAATAACATTCATGTAAAAATAATGTATTTATGCCACTTTTCTGTAATGGTAGGTGCATCATAGCAACACGAAATAACCATTTTATGACCCTAACGAACACAAACACATACTTGTTCGGCTTGCCGTCCGTCTACAACATAGCACTTCCGCCGTCCGTCATGGCGTCCATAATTCGCACGAGTAGTGCGTGACGTCACGTGCAAGGGGTCTATATTTGAGTGTATGCACATCGGAGTATTAATTGTGAACTTGTCCGGCTGGTAAGCGGTAGATTTGTAGTTCCTTTTTGCTTTCAGCCGGGACTGTGTGTTTTACTGCTTTATAGTTTGATAAAGTGTATGAAGGTGTTTTTGATATTGTGTGTTCTATTTCTTTTTATTAGAATTGGGGCGGCAGAAAGCAGAAGAATTAGGAGTTTGTTTCCCCTTACTCTTGGTGGTGGTACCCTTCTTCACCGATTGCCGTGCTCCATTTTGAGGTGCAGTGTGTCTGTGCTTGCGTGTGTGCACGTGTGGTGGATGTGGATTTTGCTGTGGTTTTTCTCTTTATTCCAGATAGGAGAGTTTTGAACTTATTCCTGAGAGGAGCTGGATGCCGATCCCCAATTTTGTTTTGTTTTTTTTTGCATTTTGAATTAAAATCTATTTTGTGAATGTGTTTGTGATGTACTATGAAGTGCATCTGTGTTTTTATTAATGTTAAATAAACTATTTTTGTATATATAAGTTTTGTGTCTCATACCTGATCCCACTGAATTGAACCTGTGAGCTTTATTCTGGTCGAGAGTAAAATCCCCTTTAACCAACTTGGGGTGGCGTAGTCGGTCTTTTATGGGCGTTTGGTTGCCCTTTACCAGTGTTATCTTTCTATCTGCCACATAATGAGACAGAACAAATATTGGTAGGCTATATATTCGTATATGAATTATCTGCAATAATATATAAAGAACCTATTTGAACTAGCCTATATATCAACATGTATTTATTCATTTGCCGGATTGTATCAGCACTAATCAGCATTCAGCAGCGAAAATTGATGGAAAATAAACATTCGGTCCAGCAAAACTAAATATATTCAGTTTACGTGTAGGCCTATGTATGCTAATATTTTGACTATTATGTGCACTTGTAACCCCTTGTCTCAAATTAGTGTAATTAATAACTAATTTAAGTATTAGAAAATGAGATCTGGGCTAGTATCAGAAGCTCTACGGAGCCTGAAATAGTAAAAGGTTAGCAGAAAACAGACAACACAAAACAGGTAAATTTGAAAATTTATTATAAAGTGTATTATAAAAAATAAATTAATTATTTACATTCCCTGCCTACCTAAGTCGGCTTCCTGAGTGCACAGTGCACAATAAACTCAAAATTAATAACTCAAATGAAGAATGAGTCCATGGAAGTTCTCAGTGTTTCTTGTTCTCTTCACTACCCGGGTAGGTTTACGTGTTCTTATCTGTTTTTAAAATGAAGGCAAAGGATGATAGGTCCAAAGATTCCACGGCTGGCCACACCAGGCTCTTGGTCCATTCACTTCTGCGAAAACTTGAAAAACTCCATATCCTGCAGCTTAACTTTCTCTCTCACAGCTTTCAAACAGTTCTTGATACTTTCAAGCAACATCTTCACCGGAGGAAATTGTGTTTGTTTACTAGTAGGTTGCCTGGCAACCTGCAGGCAGAGTGATTTCCCTGCGCCAGCCGCAGGCGATAAAGAGAATTTCACCCCAGTTACCTTGTGTGGGTTACACATTCGTTAAAATGATGCATTTTATCTGACACTCAGCACTTTTGTGATACGCAGAAAACAAGTCTTATAATTTTGTCATGACAAAGTATTGGGACGCTCCTTAATGAACAGGTTTGACTATACTTTAATAATTTCCGTGAGTACAATTCAATTTAATTCAATTTTATTTATATAGCGCTTTTCACAATTGTTAATTGTTGCAAAGCAGCTTTACATGAGAAGATGTAGAGGAGAACACAGAAAATCAATAGGTAATATAAGAAGTAGATATAGTGGCTAAGGTTAAACCGTACAAGCGAGCATATTAATAATATAACGTATACAGTAAAGTGCTATGTTAAGCCAAAGTTGGCTGAATCTCCCTGGGACAAAAAAAACCCCTAGGAAAAAACCCAATGGGAAAAACTCCTAGAAGGACAAAAACCCTTGGGAGGAATTAATATATATTTATTTATACAACAGTTCTTTCTGGTTCTCGAATCTGATTGGCTAAGAGCCATACGATATTGTGCTGATAACAGCACTGTAACCGCTTCACCTTTCGTATTATTCCGCCACCTAGTGAATGGAGGTCCTAAGCAGGCTCATCTCTGAATGGAAAAACACAGACGCGCTGTTTGAATCACTCTCCGTGTGTCTCATTAGTTTACTAGCTCATAAATCAGTCTGAATCCCCAATCCGAAGTTATTAGTCCAAGATCAGCGCTCTTGGATGTTACGTTACAGTTAATGGGAGAAATGTCTTGTCACATCGTGTGGACGATTAACACTTGGAAATAGGAATATAAACACTCGTTTTTTTTCTGGAGCTATATTTCTTATCAGAACGCGAAAACACCGTGAAACTGCAGGTAAGCACCGCAGCTTTTAAATGTGGACATTGATCATTTACTTTATCGTGACCTGACTATTAAAACATGTTATGAGATATCGCCACTGATATATTTATAAGCAGCATGCAAAAACATCTCTCTGACACTTATAAAAACAGTTTTATATAGTACTGACAAGAACAAAGTTTAATAATAATAATCGAGTGCTCGTATCACGTTAAGAATAAATGAGAAAGCAATAGTAACATTATACAAGTAGTTTTATTAACTTTTACCTCGCGCCAAAACAATAACAATACAAAAGACACTAAATATGAATTAAAAAACAAGTAATAGTTTGATCATGACACCAAATACTGCTGATTTGATCTCATTTTGACGATCATAAACAAACAAGGCCAACATGAGAGCCGGGGTATCTCTGTCAGAAATGTAGCCCAGAGAGGGCGGTGGTCAGCGGGGCGAGTGAACACTGATGTCCGCTCATGCTTTGGTTCTCATTCGTACCGAATCTCACGAAGCAAACGTTCAAACAGGCGCTACCTTTACTAATCGACTGTAGATTTAAATATAATACATATATATTCTCGACTGAACTAATCTTAAAACTACACTTTGTGACCAAGAAACGGTAATATATAGTAACGGCTTTTCTGTCCATTGAGTTGTTATGAGCTTCAAAGCAGCCGAAAGTTTTACCTGTCATTCTGGCCGCCCTCAAATCCGTGGCGGAAGAAGTAGTTCTCAAACAAAGAGGCTTTTAAAATAACTCCGTTGTTGTTTTCTAGTTTTCGTTTTTCAAACGTGTGCCGTCAAACTGTTGTATAAAAGCAATATCGCTCTCGGAGTCGTGTGATATAGCTCTATATCATCACGGCTGTGATTGCCTCCGGCACTCGGCCTGCGGCCTCGTGCCTCTGGCCTAATCACAGCCGTGAGGATATAGAGCTATATCACACTCCTACTCGAGCGATATTGCTTAAATATATATATAGATACGGTAGGGATAGGAGGCGGGTAAGCGGATTAAACTGGTTTTGCCGGTGGTCTTTGGTCAGGCATCGGCTGGTCATCACGTTGAAGGACAGCCAGTAGATCAGTGGTCCGATGACCTTCACAGCAACAGGAACTGGGTTTGTTTGTCTCATTGTCCTCGGGGTCAAGGACGAGACAGGGAGACAAAAACAGAGTTCTATTAGCGTAGGGGCCATTCGCATGTAATGCAAGTGTCATACATCATAGTGGTTTAAGTCAGCTCGGTTCCAGACAGGCTAACTATTGCGGCGATAGCATATTACCCATATGAGGTATGTGAGTGCTTTGCTCTAGACAAAAAAACTACTGCGGGAAAAGTACATTTACTGGACATTTTATGTGAATGCTTTGTTAAAGAAAAATGTCTTAAGTTTAGATTTAAATTGATCGACTGTGTCTGATACTCGAACATTATTTGGTAAATCATTCCAGAGCTTAGGGGCTAAGTAGGAAAAGGATCTACCACCTTTAGACACTTTTGATATTCTAGGGATAATTAAGTGACCAGAATTTTGTGAGCGCAGTTTACGTGACGGATTGTATTCTGTTAGTAGTTCTTAAATATACGAGGGCGCTAGGCCATTTAAGGCTTTGTAGGTGATTAGTAATATTTTAAATTGTATGCGATATTTAACTGGTAGCCAGTGTAAAGATGCCAGAATT
This sequence comes from Misgurnus anguillicaudatus, assembly GCF_027580225.2. Taxonomy (NCBI): domain Eukaryota; kingdom Metazoa; phylum Chordata; class Actinopteri; order Cypriniformes; family Cobitidae; genus Misgurnus; species Misgurnus anguillicaudatus. Next base: position 19,878,992 of record NC_073357.2, on the reverse strand, counting down.
GGACTGATGTGGTCATACTTTTTAGATCGAGTAAGCACTCTTGCGGCGGCGTTTTGAACCAACTGTAGCTTGTTTACCTGATTAGCATGGCATCCCCCGAGTAACGAGTTACAATAGTCTATTCTAGAGGTCATAAAAGCATGGATAAGCTTTTCTGCATCTGATGCAGACAGCATATGGCGTATTTTTGAGATATTTCTAAGATGGAAGAATGCTGTGCGGCCAACATTGAAGATATGACTATCGAAAGATAGATTGCTGTCGAACATCACGCCTAAATTCTTAACCGTGGAAGATGGCACCACCGTGCAGCCATCTATGGGCAACTTGTAATCTGACATATTATGTTTGTAGCGATTCGGTTCAATAATAAGTATCTCTGTCTTATTGGAGTTGAGCTTAAGAAAGTTATGTGCCATCCAGTCCCTAATATCACTAATGCAGTCTGTTAGCTTAGAAAACTGGTGGGTTTCGCTAGAATGCGACAAGATGTAGAGCTGGGTATCATCCGCATAGCAGTGAAAACTTATGTTATGTTTCCTGATAATGTCTCCTAGAGGTAACATATATAACGAGAATAGGATAGGGCCTAGAACTGATCCCTGAGGTACGCCGTATTTAACGGGAGAGTGATATGACTCTTCCTCATTTACATAAACAAAGTGATATCGATTGGTTAGATACGATCTAAACCAGGCTAACGCCTGACCACTGATGCCAACATAGTTTTCTAGTCTATTGAGTAAGATTGTGTGATCTATTGTGTCAAAGGCTGCACTAAGGTCTAGTAATATAAGGATTGAGATTTCACCACGATCGGATGTTAATAGGAGGTCATTTGTAACTCTAAGCAACGCTGTCTCTGTGCTATGGTGGGGCCTGAATCCTGATTGGAACTTTTCATATGTATTATTATTTTCTACGAATGTGCGTAGCTGGCTTGCCACTACTTTTTCTAATATTTTAGAAAGAAAATGTAGATTTGAGATTGGTCTAAAGTTATTAAGATCTCCCTGGTCAAGGTTTGGTTTTTTAATGAGCGGTCTAATAACTGCTAGTTTGAAAGCTGTTGGAACGTATCCTAATTCTAGAGATGAGTTAAAGATATTTAGTACCGTGTCTGACACTACATGAAATACCTCTTTTAGTAACTTTGTGGGAACGGGGTCTAGTATACAGGACGATGATTTGGATGACGTTACTAATTTAGAGAGCTCTTCTATTGTAGTAGGTTTAAATGACTCAAGATGTTCGTTTGGTAATCTAGTGTATAATATTTTTGTGTTAATTTGATTAAATTACAACATAACGCATGTTCAAACACAGCCGGACACATTGCGGTAATGAGAATTTCAGCAGAAAATGAGATAAAATTTACAATTATAAATTCTTAAGTTGAAATCACACATTGTGCAAGGTAGAACACAGTATTGTGTTAATTCTGATGCTTTTTAATGTTACTATATTACACATTTTAAAGCTAAAATCATTAGTGCCGTGGTGTTTCAATGGTTTTGTGAGAATCACCCAAATATTGCTGTAAAACCCGTCGCTCTCGGCTACACGTACTTTACAAGATATGTGGACCAAAAGTATTACTTTATTGTACAATAATAATCCATGTATTTTAACAGTATTTAAACAGGTGGACTCCATAAATGATCCATATTGTTAGCAGTCTGCTGTGTTTTTTTTTAAATAGTTCAATGAAGTTTGGATTTTATTTAGGGGAGAGCAGTGGCGAAAGTTCCATTTTTCAGAAAAAACGTGATTTTAAAAGAAAATGTTTTAGACAGAGAATATTTTTGCTGTTGTCAATAACTCACAAGTGTGTAAATCAATATACATGACTATGACATTGTTAATATGTAACTGGAAATATATTTTGTTATATTCTAATGCTCTCAGAGTAATACACGAGTAATATCTGCATTTTCACATTTCCATCCAATTGCTAAATAATACAAAATGCTCTATGCAATGAAATTTAAAACTATTACACAAATGGCTATTCTTTGGAAAATCTCAAAACTGTGTAGTAAAAATCCGTAGCGCTGATCGATTAAACTTCAGCTCAGGGCTGGGTTTCCCGATAATGATTGAACTTAGCACTTAAGACCGCTTTCTATGAGCTACTTAACGAACATTTGTTGTTCATTTACCTGTGTTTCCCAAAAATGCACGTATAACGATCGCTCGCAGCTGGGTTTTATGTGCTATACGAGTCGTTACCCATTTGTCAAGTGCTGAAATTTCACCAATAGAATGACTCAAATTTGTAGCACAAGCTTGTTTAGGCTAATGATCTTAAGCTGATGTGCACTAATATTTTTATAATATTTTTCATTATTGTTCAATGTTTTTTTAAATGTTTTAAAATTGTTCATAATAAAATATTATTTTCCATATTTATTTATAACTCGTCCCACTGCAAAATGCCTTCTGCATTTTATATTACAGTTTAGATTATTATTATTTGTGGTTGTTTATTATCTATGTTTATTTATTATTATATGGATTATTGCATTGTACCGTAAATATTTATTTGGTTTCTTTAATCAGATGCCATACCCTTCAAAAAAAAATTTTTTACTGTAGCCAGATGAATTATAGCAGAAATTGGTTAGAACAATTATCAATTTGCTAGTACCAACTTTTACCAAAATTGTACCAAATACGTTTTCCTCCTTTGTTAATTTATGTTTAGTCATTTAAATTTTATTTTTCATTTGAATTTTAAATATATTATATTAAAGTAATTTAAACAAATAAGCATAGAAAACCCCAATAAATAAATATAGCCTACATTTAAAACATTACATTATCGTCATTGCAGGAGTGTAATTTGCTGGTTGTCCTGCAGGTGACCTTGTAACACTGTTGTCTTACGATGCACTTATGAATTAACGATTACTACAGACCGCTCGTTGATCTACGATGATTTTTAAGTGCTACTTAAGCTACGAAGCTTTTGGGAAACGGCCCGTAATTCTAAGATGATTCGTACGATCGTTTTTACGATCTACTTAGCCATACGATGCTTTTGGGAAACCCGGCCCAGGTTTTTATGAATGTCAGTTCTTCACAGACTCAATCAATCATTTTTTTAAATCTTGGTTGTATAATAGAACCTTCCGTGTTAGAATAGAAAAGGGCCATATATTGTTGTTATAAAATAAGCAGCACATACGGTGTGTGAAATATCATGTTGTAGCAATAATTTGTACTTACGGAAATGATTAAAGTAACCTGTTCAAGATGCGTCCCATCACAAATGCTGATTGTCAGATTATGCATGGATTTAACAAATACACTTAATAATTAAAATATTAGCCTACATGAACTAAAAATATTTAGTTTTTTTGCTGGACCGCATATTTCCATCAAGTTTAACTGACATGATAGAAATACTGCGAGTCCGCCCGTTCCATTTTAATGGCAAACTTTACAATCAATAAAAACATGCAGATTCATTTGATAAAATAAACCGTATCCAAAACAAATATAGACATAAATACAGTGAATTAATAAAAAAATGTAATAGAAAAAGAGACCGAATTAACCACTGATAGCCCACTAGTTCATTTACTTATTGCAGTTCAGTGTTAGTAATTGGCCTAGTTTTCGCTTAGTGCTGATACAATCCAGCAAATGAATAAATACATGTTGATATATTTCAAATGGATTCTTTATTGCCGCAGATAAATATTATAAATATTCTCATTATATTATAATACAAAGTGTAATGACTTACCACTAAAGTCAGAGGCGAATCGTGTCCGGGGAGTGATTAATTGACTCGTGTCAATTGAGAGTGAGGAGTCACGTGCCAATTTGGGCGGGGTTTGAGCCGGTCGGCCATGACGGTAGGAAACGCTATCGGTTGCCAGGGGCAACTTCACAGAGGCGCGACTTCCCGAGCTCTTTAGTTTATTATTTCGGCAGGACAGAGACGATCTACAAATACGATAAAGAAAAGGAATAAAGCAATGCAAAAATATAAGGCGAAAGAAAGGGACCTTACAGGAACAAGCTCACAGACAGCGTTGTACTGGAAAAGGTAACTTAAGTTTCTTTACATGCGTTTAGTGTATTGTAATTACATTGCATTTAGCAGACACTTCTTGACCAAAAGTAATTAACTGCGACGGTTTCTAAACACTAGATTGTAACGAGATGTTCAATGTACACAAACGTTTCCAACATGTTTTGATGTAGAATATTTAGGTATTTATTTGTCATTTGATTTTAGCCAAATGACACATACTGTAACTTTACCAGGTTTTTGTGTTGGGGGCTGCAAAGTGGACAAACCAGTTCTGGGTTGGCTATGGTAGTTATATGTGTGATTGCAAGATGTAAATGATTAAAGATTAAAGCCATTAACAGTGTGGGTAACACTTTACTGAAGGGGTGTGCATAAGACTGACATAAAACCTTCATAATTATTTATGACATGACACATGTCATGAATATAAAGGAGGTTTTATGCATGTTTATGACAATTGTAAGTGTCATTCGTTCAATTATGACATTTTTAATGCAAATATGCCATTGTTTGAGATGCCTTTGTAATGCATAATGGTCTCCATTTCGGTAACCTAAAAAACTGTATTCCATTGCTTGTATATCTTCCATATGTACTGGAGGTACTGGAACAGTTTTTAACGCAGCAGTAACTGCGAGGCATGGTAAAACACTGATGTTACGTTCGTGAACGAATCTTTCTTTTTGAACTAATCTTTTAGGTGAACGAAACGTTCTTGTTCACGCCATCCATTGACTCATATTTCTCGTTCACTAGCCGTTTCTCAATGTCAAGGATACTTCCTTGGCAGGACTAGTCCTTACAAGTCACTTCCTTCAGAGGCTAGGCGAGGCTCCTTTTAAGCATTCGGAGAACACGTTAAATGGAACAGGCTAGCAAGTGCACGTCATTACGTCATAGAGACAGAGCGCAGTTATGCAAATTTGAAAACCACGCCCACCGGGGGGAAAGCAATCCAACCGTCTCCATTGACTTTGTATTGCGAGAAGCCGCCTCCTTGTCATTTCTGGCTTATAACAAAAAACTGAATGGTGCCTAGAAGCTGCTGTGTGGCAATATGTACAGCTAGCAAGCCAAAGAACCCAGAAATAAGTTTTTATAAGCTGTCGACTTTAAAAAACAAGCGTTTAAAGACACAGAAATGGAAACAGGCAACTTTTCATAGTACTACTATTAGTAAAACTGCGTCCACTAGGGGGAAACGTAGTCGGCGATCCACTTTATTCTCCTTAAAGGCTGGGTTTTACAGCTCGACAGCTTATAAAACTGACTGGGTTCTTTGGTTTGTTAGCTGTACATATTGTCACACAGCAGCTTTTAGGCATTATTCAGTTTTTTGTTAAAGTCAATGCAGACGGTTAGATTGCTTTCCCCCCGGTGGGCGTGGTTTTCAGGTTATGACGCGCTGCGCTCTTTGAAAGGTGTGCTTTCGGTGCTGCGCGCATAGGATTGTGGGTGATTTCAGCGCGTGAAGAGCGCGAAGGATACAAATTTGCATCCTTTCCTGTATATGGGATATTTCTCGAACGAAGGACTCAGTCCTTGTCTGAAATTTCAAGGATCCTCGACATTGGAACAGTCCTTCGACGGACGTCGATGACGTAGCATCCTTGAAATTCTAGCTTCCGAGGATCCTTCCTTAACATTGAGAAACGGCTACTGAAATTTCCCTCCCTTCTTGAGGAGCACGGACAAATGAAGCGCGGCTTTCTTTCCGCCTTCAAAGAGTGACAAAACTACGAGCCAATGGCAATCGAGTATAAGCTGTGGCCGAGCATATGCTTGGCTCAACTTACTGAATGAATACGCCCTTCACTGACCGAGCCGCTGCCCGCTGTTTTGAGTCTGAACGAATGAGAGAGAGAGGATCGCGTTCTTAAACAAACTGAATGACTGGTACAAGTTACAACCTAATGAATGAGATGAATGAGAGGGATCGTATAGAAAGCTAGAGCAACGTAAACAATCTTGTGAAAGAATCATGTGGTTTTATTTTAGTAAAGTTATAGAAACCATGTTTAGGCGGACTATTTACCTTAATACAAATGATAATCAAGGTAATTACCGTTGAAAAATGTGGTATTTCTGTTTAATATAGTTTTATATATCTATATAGTTTAATCCACCCTTTCACTGAACTTAAATCAGTCATCTGCGTCTGAACGAAGTCTTGAACGACATGACCGAAATTATATGATTCGTGAACGAGGATCTGATGACTGACTGAACCAGAGAAGGCATGCACGGGAGTCTTTATTTACAACAAATCCAGATTAGATGTACTATAAATGTACGTGTGTCTTAATATATTCTGTAGTTTGATAAAATTATGCTTAGTATTTCACAATTTGAGCTTTATTAAAAACTAATGAGTTTTTGCAAGTCTTTCATTGTCTTATAACACATAATGACACACATCTTCACCACCTATTGGCGTATTTATGTAAAATTAAGAAATGGTCACTGAACGAATCAGTGAACGAGTCTGAACGAATCATTTTGGTGAACGAACTGAAATTGAACGAGTCACCTAAATGAACGAAAATTTCCATCACTGTGACTGTAGAATTGCGAAAAACTACTTTATTACCGAGCTAAGAACACACGTAAACAATCATGTTCTGCCGCCGGAATCCTGCCAACATGGCGGAAAGGGGGAGGAGCTCTGTACCATGACGACAGCTCCTCACTCTCAATAAAGGCAAATGTTCTTTATATGGTGAAATTGCGTGTATTTTATTGGAACAAGCATAGGCTACAGTCACCATATTTCCATTGTTCATTCATTCACAGTTTATAGTCCACGCCAATCCTGGACATAATATACAAGTGTAGCTAAACAAAAATCCAAAACGGTGAAAGTATATGCTCACACAATAAATCTCACATATTTGTGGTAAAGATCAAGTCCTGTTTCACGTTGTTTCACGGTAAAAAAACTGTAAGCTTCCCTCGTACACACAAACACCTGTCCCTCTATCCCAGGTGCATTCATTTATTGATTAAAAGAGATTGCCCTCTACTGGTTCAACGTGGAATTTATATTAGGCTCCTACACAAAGTTTGTAGCCTCTTACAAACACATGTAAACACAGCTTGCTCTTCATCTTTCTTTCTCTCTTTTACACGGCTTACGGCGTTATGTATGGAGATTGAGATCCATAAGAAATAAGCAATACCAACAAAAGTATTTCATTCCAAAAATCTTACAATTGTCTTCAAACAGCATATGTCGGTGGACAGTAGCCTTAACTTTTGCGTATGTTAAATAACATATTTTTGAAATATCACTATATATATATATATAGGAAATGTGCTAAATTGCATGAACATTAAAAATCTATTATTCTATGCGTTCCTTTTTATTGACAGCCATTAAAAAATAAGCGACGTTGATAAACAAAACAAAATTATAAGAATGTAAATCCGCTCCATACTGGACTTGAAACGCAGCAGCTTTGACATTTGAACCGCACGCCCTAACCACCAGGCTAACTGAGACAGTTCATGACAAGTCGACTTATACAGTTGATCTGGCCTCTGTTACACCAGGTGGGATTTCATGTTTACTCAAAGCTGTGAAATATTTCAAGCCCTTACTTATTGTCGAGGTATTTACTTAATAATTGGGACACCTAATATGGGGTTGGTGTGCTATTACCGCTCCTATTTTAACATGATACAGAGATACAGTATTTTCCTTAAGCTACTATAGTAATATATTTAATCTTAGTAACGTTAGAGAAAAACTATAATTTGCTGCCCATTTATGATTTGCTGCACATGCATGTAATCTTTAAACACTTATTTCATCATGAATGATCAGTAATTAGTTGCTCTGGCCTGACTCAGTTCATCATTGATTGGGTGCCCTGCTGAAAAAAAAAACAGCATACCAGCAAGACCAGGGGTGTATTCCAGAAAGCAGGTTATGTGACTTACCTAGGTAAGTTTAGGAGTAAGCGGATAAACTCTGCTTTCGGTTCCAAAAACGGAGGTAACTTTCGGGTTATGTAAGTAACCATAGCAACTGACTCTCTGAAGATAACTCTCTGCTCCGGAGCAAGTTATGTTGCAGGGTAAGTTCATTTTAGTTAATAAAACGAGGCTCCGGAGGATGTCTGCGCATGCGTGTACTTATGATGAGCGTGCAGCGGGCGTGGAAGCATATATTTTGCATAATATTACAATATTTAAGCATTTATTTTATTACATTTACAGTCACGAATATTTATTGCTGTCTTAAAACATTTACGATATTTTCTTTACAGAAACATTTTTTTTAATAACATGGATTGATATTTGTGATTGGACTAATTACTATAAATTTAATTATGTCCATTATTGATAAAAAATTATTCATATTTGTGTTCGGACTAAATACTATACATTTAATTATGTTCATCATTAATATATCTCCAAATATCAGTAGATGTATGAAACACATTTCCATCAGTTAATTAATGTTAACAAGTACATTTCTATTTAAATTTGGTCAATTCATAAATAACCTCATCTTTCACTTACTAGATAATTTGAGATGAATCTAAAGTTATAATAAATGTGTGTGCAAATACATTGTCATTAATGAATCTTAACCTATGTTACTTAAGTGACAATGTGGCAATGTTACAGTAAATGGGTATAACAAATAGAAACACATGATGCCTTTCATAATAATAATTACTGAGGGACAGAAGTTACCCCTGGCTGCAGTCTCTGATAGGCATGTGCATCTGACCTGGCCCACAGAATGACACCCATGAAGCACAGGCATGATTTAACACTGACCCGCATAGTGACACAGGTGAAGCACAGACTTCATTAGGTGAATCACTATTGAATCACAGACATGGCATAGTGGTCAGAGATTTTCTATTATCAGTTAGAATCATGTACACAATGAAATGAAATTATAAATATATATTTCATAGTATAATATTTATTTCTTAAACATGCAGATCCTTAGCCCTCTCTCTACATTTGATCTATAGTTGGTGTTTTTCTAAATCACCTTTATTTCTTTAAAATGGGCCTTTTGTAGCTGCTCTCCAGAGCTATCATTTTTGAGCAAAAGGAAATTGAGATATTTGCATATATTAGATGATAAAGGACATATTACAACATGTTACTATTGACACTAATGTAACATTTCTATTCTCCAATTCTGTCACAGCAGATCCTAATGGTCCAATGCAAATGAAGTGTAATGAAAAGCATTACAGTGTAGTGTAATGAAAAGCATTACACAACATTATTGAAAATCTGTAAGGACTGTATTGACACATACAATATTGGACTTAAATGGGGTAAAATAGTTTCGTATTAATTTAATAATTAATTAATTAATTGTATCTGTTTTGTAATCACGCACTTCTAAGCCGATTATAAAACGTTGATTTTCCCAGAAAATATTGGTTTATAATGTTATTTCTCATTTAAAAACTTTTAAGTTCTCTGACGTTTCCATGGTGACTCGTGAAATCTGCGATCCATTGACAATGCCTTTATGTTGTTACCGTGAGCGCGCTTTAACTCTGGGTTACTTTCAGCGAGTTGATTGAACTAACTCTTAAACTGTGTTTTGGAACCGACATACCCCGAGTAAGCAAGTTTGGGGTTGATCAACCCAAAGTTCGGGGTTAGTCTGATGGTAAGTTAACCCTGCTTTCTGGAATACACCCCAGGATATGTTGTGTTTTGGTGCTGGTTTGCTAGTGAACACCAGCTAAACCAGCATCAAACCAGCATCAGCACCAGCATTAGCCCCAGCTAAACCACCACCAAACCAGCATTAGCACCAGCTAAACCAGCATTAGCACCAGCATCCCATGCTGGTCATACCAGCATATGTTGTGTTTTGGTGCTGGTATGCTGGTGACCACCGAGTAAACAAGCATAGACCAGCATAATTCCCATGCTGGTCCATGCTGGTTTGATGCTGGCTTTTTCAGCAGGGTGAGAACGGTTCAAACCTACTGGCTGTGGAAATCGATGGGAGGGGCTCATTATACCACTAGCAAACGCCGCAAAACAACGCGCGCTCTGTGCAACCAAAACGCCGTTATTTACGGCGTCATATGGCAAGACAAACGGCGTCACAAAACGGCGTCATTGATCGTATTATAAAACGCCGTAAATAACGGCGTTGTTGCCGATTTTCGCGCGCGTTTGGAATCCAGACAGCGTATTTAGCAGTGCAAATTCTGTTTTAAACGCCGTTAAATACGGCGTTTGGATGCAGACGCGATTCATTCATTGCGTAAATGTGAACCTTCTGGCTTGCCATAGGATTCCCGAGTCTGGAGCTGGGATCGAATGGGGGACATCTTATGCTGCGTTCCAGAGCCCATCCAAACCAGTGGGACGTGGGACTTATCCTTCTTGAAGTGTCCCAGCTCCTACTTCAACAAAGCGTTCCAGGCATTTGAAGTGGAACGTAAACAAAAAACATGGACGACCGACCGGTCTTCTTAAGGCTCGTACAGACTACATAACTTTTAAACGTCGGTCCGAACTGTGCAGTTCACACTACAGTAAAACATCAATTTAAACATCTTTACAAAGTGTTCTGGAGCCATTATATAAAAGCGCTGCATGTCGCTAAGTAACTTGGTATATTTTACCGTAGTTTCATGATAACAGATAATAACGACATAATGTCACGCCATAATATAAAAAAACAAGTTGTGTTAAAATTACAGTGTCTAAAACAACCCTACAAGCAGAGAAGTACAATTTATAGTCTATTCCTTGAAGATTTCCTCTCACACGACGACGCGATCTATGGGCGCTGCCATTGTCCTCCGACTTATTTTTCTGAAGTCGGGGTAGGTCGAACTCCCCCGAGTTCGCCGGTAGGAGGCCAATACTAACCAACTGCAGAAGCGCAGACACATACGTCATGACAGTCTGAGACTGACAGTCCCAGACTGACAGTCTGAGGCCGGAAGTGGGCCTTATAAGGCATTCCGCTACTTCTATGTCGTTGTAAGTAATACGGGAATATGATAATGCAGGCATGCGGGTTTTCTGTCTTTTATGCTCTGTACGGACGCTGACTTTGTTAGAAAATCATACCCATTATATCAAAAGCATGGACTATGATGATCAAGACCCACGTCGATAAAAAAATGCAGGGCTTGCACAGAGCGATTCACTCGACATCGTGAGATCAGAGTGCGTGTTTTGCTTGTTTTAAGAAATGTATTAAAAAGATTTAATTTAAAAAGATATATTTACAATATTTTGTTACGAAACACGAGAGGAAGCAAATGCAAGTTAAGAGTTTTATTGTAAACAGAGTAAAATGTCACCCGCTCAGCTGTTTGCATTTACCACAGGCAGTTGAGGTGGCCAGCGTGAAAACAGTAAACTCCAGTCTGTGATAATCCAAATCCAAAATCCAAAACACGATCACGAACACGAGAGCAGGAACACGGCAGACAGGAACACACAGCACGAGACCTCACTGACATCCAGAACATCCAGAACGATCTGACAAAGAACACGAGAACTGAGTGAGTATAAATAGGTGAGTCAATGAGCTGCAGCTGGAGCGAGTGATGATCATCAGGTGCGCTGGAGGTAAGTGCCAAACACACCCACACACCTCTACACAACACAGCCATGTGAATCAGAAGGAAACAATGTATTCATAAACCGTGACAGTACCCCTCCTCCTAGGAACGCCGCCTGGCGTTCCCAGACTCCTTTACCTGTCGATTGAATTCCTCGATAAGAGAGTGATCCAATATGTCCCGAGCAGGAACCCAACTTCTCTCCTCCGGACCGTAACCTTCCCAATCCACCAAGTACTGAAATCCGCGTCCCCTCCGCCTAGAGTCCAGAATACGATTTACCGAATACGTGGTTACCCCATCTACGAGACGAGGGGGGAACCGGGGCAGGCGGATTAAGGCGTGACAAAAACACAGGTTTAATCTTGGAAATATGAAAGGCGGGATGAACTCTCCTGTATGCAGGAGGAAGACTAAGGCGGACAGTCACTGGATTAATGATTTTAGTGACCTTGAACGGGCCAATGAATTTGGGAGCTAACTTATTAGATACGGATCGGAGAGGAATATTCTTGGTAGAAAGCCACACTCTTTGACCAACGACGTATCTTGGAGGCCTAGACCGGTGGCGATCGGCTTTGGCCTTGGTGCGCTCCCGCACCTGGAGTAAAACCTCACGGGTTCTAGTCCAGGTGCGACGACACCTCTGAACAAATGCGTGAGCAGAGGGGACCGTGACTTCGGATTCCAAACTGGGAAAAACAGGTGGTTGGTAACCTACACTACACTGAAACGGCGATAGGCCCGTAGATGATACCGGTAAAGAATTGTGGGCGTACTCCACCATAGAGAGCTGTTGACTTCAGGATGAAGGATTCTCAGGATCGCAACACTCTCTCCAAATCTTGGTTGGCTCTCTCGGTTTGACCATTGGTCTGGGGATGAAACCCTGAGGAAAGACTAACAGTCGCCCCTAGTAATTTACAAAACTCACGCCAAAATTTGGACACGAACTGGGGACCCCTGTCGGAAACCACGTCTGTCGGGAGAAGAGGAAGGGCGGATGAACCCGTTTGCTAGAGAATCAGAAATGTATTTCTCCATAGCCTCCCTTTCGGGAATCGAAAGCGAATATAACTTGCCTTTAGGCGGAGACTTACCTGACATTAATTCTATAGCACAGTCATAGGGACGATGCGGAGGAAGAGAAGCAGCCCGCGACTTACTGAACACTTCCTTCAGGTCATGGTACTCTGCGGGCACGTTAGATAAATCCACTGCCTCCTCCTGAAACACAGACAAAGGCACAGACGAACAAGCAGAAACAAGACAAGACTCATGACACTTTACACTCCAAGCACACACTGAATTAGTTTGCCAGTCCACTTTGGGGTTGTGTAATGTTAGCCAGGGATGTCCAAGTACCACAGGAGCCAGAGGTGTGTCCAGAATGTAAAATGAAATAGTTTCAGTGTGGTTGCCCGAGGTGATGAGTGTGAGATTCTCAGTGACAGAAACAATGGTGGGAAGATCTTGTCCGTTGAGTGCATGAACTGAAATCTGACGTGAAAGAGGTCTGAAGGGAATCTGGTGTTTGACAGCGAATGAATGGTCCATGAAATTACCTTCTGCCCCTGAATCCACCAGTGCTTGACAATCATGATGATGTGCTGACCACCTCAGTCTCACCGGGAGAAGCGTAGATGTAGATGAGGACTTTTCGGCTGAGACCCCGCCCGATAGTAGCCTCGAACTTACTACCGGGCTGGGCCTTTTACTGGACAGTTGTAGGCAAAGTGACCAGTTCCACCGCAATATAAACAAAGGCCCTGGGACCTCCGCCGCTCCTTCTCCTCCCGGGAGAGTCGGGCTCGACCCACCTGCATGGGCTCGGGATCGTTGACAGGGCTGACCGCGTCTCCACCAGTGACTCGAACTCCCTCCGTTCTGCTGATGCCGGAGCTGGGCGTGACTCTACGATTCATACGAGTCAACCGGGAATCGACTCTCAAAGCCAGTTCAATGAGTCCGTTGAGTGTAGTGGGTAACTCCATGGTGTAAATCTCCCGATGGACGCGATCAGCCAACCCATGCAGGAACATGTCCCACTGCGCCTCCTCATTCCATTGACACTCGGCAGCAAGCGTTCTGAACTCAATCGAATAATCAGAAACTGACCTCTCTCCTTGCTTCAACTCCGCCAGTAGACGAGCCGCTTCCCTACCAGCGAGAGCTCGATCGAAGACTCGCTTCATCTCCGCTGAAAGTGTCTGGAATGAGGCGCAGCATGGACCTTGGTTTTCCCACACCGCCTTTCCCCAGAGCGCCGCCTTTCCCGTCAAAAGGGTTAAAACAAACGCCGCCTTGGTTTGTTCATTGTTGAAGGTTCTAGGTTGCAAAGAGAAATGCATTGAGCAACGTGTTAAAAATGCTCTACAAAAATTCGGCTCACCAGCGTAAGATTCAGGAACCGGTAGGCGGGGCTCCGAGGACGTGTTGTTATCCGGTGGTATGGGTTGAACAGGCGGTGTGGGCGGCGCAGTGGGCATCTGAAGTTGTTGAAATTGTTGGGTGAGCTCCGATACCTGTGCCACCAACGCTTGAACAGCGCGACCAGTCTCACAAAGATTGCGTTCCTGAGACTCCATACGTCGGTTGCTACGATTAAAAAACTCCTCCATGGATGTAATATTAGAACTCGCTGCTTCCATGATGTGGTCAGATCGTTCTGTTACGAAACACGAGAGGAAGCAAATGCAAGTTAAGAGTTTTATTGTAAACAGAGTAAAATGGTAAATCCAAACAGCTGAGCGGGTGACACAGGCAGTTGAGGTGGCCAGCGTGAAAACAGTAAACTCCAGTCTGTGATAATCCAAATCCAAAATCCAAAACACGATCACGAACACGAACACGAACACGAGAGCAGGAACACGGCAGACAGGAACACACAGCACGAGACCTCACTGACATCCAGAACATCCAGAACGATCTGACAAAGAACACGAGAACTGAGTGAGTATAAATAGGTGAGTCAATGAGCTGCAGCTGGAGCGAGTGATGATCATCAGGTGCGCTGGAGGTAAGTGCCAAACACACCCACACACACACACACACACCTCTACACAACACAGCCATGTGAATCAGAAGGAAACAATGTATTCATAAACCGTGACATATTTGAGATGCAACTGTATATTATTTATAAATATATAGGGCAATTTCAGAATGAATGAGGCACTTTTTGCCTTATGAGATTAATTATATTTTATATATACACACACCGTGACACACGTATGTATGTAAGTTATGTCTGTTTATGTATTTGTGTAAAATAATGTAAAAAATAAGAATTGTTATTTGCTACAGACAATTGTTAATAGTTTTTTTTGTTGTTAAATGTATAGTTTATTATCCATTTTTTATGTGTCATAAATGAATAAAAATAAATGTAACACAAATCTTAAAAATAAAGCTTGAGCATTTGATTTGAATGAAAAAGCATTTTAATAGATGTTAATGTTTAATAATTCTCCGTCCATCTCCGGTCTGAGATTACAACTCCGCCACTTCCGGCCTCAGACTGTGTGTCATAAATGAATAAAAATAAATGTCACACAAATCTTAAAAAATAAAGCTTGAGCATTTGATTTCAATGAAAAAGCATTTTAATAGATTTTAATATTTAATAATTCTCCGTCCATCTCCGGTCTGAGATTACAACTCCGCCACTTCCGGCCTCACGCCTGTTTCACACATACTCCGTATGCAGTGCGTTTGCGGTACGTAATTTTTTAAGTAGCCATGTTAACAGGTTAGAGCTTTCACACAGCAAACGTATGTGGTCCGTCCTGTCCGTTGCAGATGCGGTGCGGTGCAGCAGTGCGGTGCAGCAGTGCTGCGATCGTTTCGGCAGCGAGCGAGTCTATTTTTGCTGTATGGCACGCAAGCTGCACGCGCTGATTTAAAGTGATAGCGCATGTTTTGAGGTCAGAATGAACACGGATTTACACAAAAATGCAGTAATTTCCCTCTAAATGGATGTAAATAAAGTTTTTCAGTAGTTTTTTTTGTAATCTTATTTGTTTAATCACAGTATGAAGCAATTAAGGCAAAACACTTACCACGAGTTAAAAAATGATATGTATAACATCTTGTTAAATATTCTACCGTGTTTATATACATTGCATATACATAAAGTATGCTATTAATTTTACCATTGTTTAATTATACTAACACAGTCTTTTAGTTTTTATTTGTAAAACAACCCCAGATAGCACGGGCACGTCCGCAAGACGTCCGGCAAAGACCCGGAGATCCGGAACACATCTGGTGTGCAAAAACATCTTAGAGGCTGTTTACACTTGGCATTAACATGTGTTTTTGTCGATCGGATCACAAGTGGACGACGTTAATGCCAGGTGCAAACGGTGTTCAAAACGTTTTGAGCTCGTCCACTTTCGACCACTTTTGACCACATCCAGAGGTGGTCGAAACCACTTTCGATCGGATCGCTTTGGAGTTGCAGAACGCACATGTGGTTGAATGCATTCGAACAGCCACACGCGACCGCCTTCTCTCTGCCCATTTATCTAATCTGAGGTATTAAACACAAGTTTTACGTCTTTTTTGACTTCTGGCGTGAACATTCGGTGAACAGCGCTATTTTTAGCCTTTCATTGATAAAACTAAACGGCTGATCTCCGTAGTTTCGTTTTGAAAGCGTGTGAAAGTTGCTATTTCATCAATTGCGCTGAAAATTCAAAGAAAGCTCTTACATACTCATGTACAAAACACTGTGCAGCATGTTTACTTGCTAAATAAGCACTGCACTCCGACATAATACTAGTTTGCGTCCATATAAACTCATAATTACTCCCGCTCGGGTTTGAATGACAGCAGAGAGACTCGCCCACCGTCTCACAGACCACCCCCTCATAGTATTCAGCACAGAAGCGGTCGAAAGTGGACAAAAGAGACGGATTTAAATACCAGGTGTAAACGTAATGTGTCTCTCTCGTCCACTTGTGATCCGATCGATGAAAACACATCTTAATACCAAGTGTAAACAGCCCTTTTTAAAGGTCTTAGAAAGAGCTGCTTTACATACATTCTAAATCAAAAACGTCTTGCAGACGTCTTTAATATGTCTATATGACATCTTTTAGGAAACGTCTCAGAGACGCACCGCAGATGAGCAAACAATCCAAACAATACGTCCTGCAGATGCAAACGCAGACATCAAATAGACGTCCTCGAGATGTATGTGTGCTATCAGGGACAGTAACCAAATGTATATTGTCTTATAACAATATCCATATAACCATGGAATTTTTAGTTAAACTAAGGTAATACAAATCATAATCAATCTGACAAAAAACGTTTTGTCAACCGTTAAAATTATGGTTAATTTTTCTAAAGAGAACTATACAAAATGATCTGTTTGATAGACGGGGAAGCACCTGTCAATCAGCGCTATTATAACAGAGCGAGGCGAGAGACGAACGTGCTCAGTATGGAATAATGTGTTGATCTTGAATGATTGTAAGAATACATTTGCTTTAAATATAATGTTTGTCATACAACGTTTTGGGAGATAATAATGATTTTTTTTCAATTGTTATTGAGCTTATTTAGACTTGTTGCAGTTATAACAGCGTGTTTTACCTCAGAGTTTGTTTCAGTAATAATGCTGTTTTTCCGGTAATAATAATACAATTTGCATGTCAATCTTGCTTCCTTGTCTGTTTATTCATGTCATTATGCTGTTATTTTAATTATTTGAGAATATTTCTTGCCATATGAGCTTCATTGCCGTTATATAAATACTCTCGTCTATGCAAATATATAAATAATATAGGAAATGTAGCCTATAATGTAACCATGCTTGTCACCTATATTTTCTCTTGAAAAGTTATAATGCTAATTTATATTTATGATATATGTGGAGATAAATAGACCTTTGATCCTTTCATGTGTCCTGACCACCCAGATAGCAAAATCTTCCGGGCCTTTTCTGGATTCTTCTGGCATTTGTTTGGTTTGTGTACGATGTTGGCAAATGGATGGCAACCCTGAAGAGTTCCGGAATCGGTGGTGGCGCAGCTAGGGTGCTGGAGAGAGGGGCATTATGGCTCTCTTCTGGCAAATATGAAACATGCCAGATTCAACGTATTTTTCAGTTGCTGTTGTGGGAGTGACTGAAATGACTTACTCTCCAGTTTTTTCATAAGATATATAAATATATATATACAAAATAAAATATTTTTTTTTTGCATAACATGAGTTTGTGCTGTGTGTAATTATTATGTATATATAAACACACACACACACACACACACACACACACACACACACATTCATGTATGTATTTAAGAATCATTTACACGTGTATATATATTTATTTAAATTTTTATATATTCTAAATTATTTATATAAATAAAAAACTATATTTAAATAAAACATTTATTATTATTATGTTTATGTTTAAATATACATAAAAAACACACATTACAAACTCATATATTATGCAAAAAAATACTTTTATTACATTCTCTATATTGCCTTTGTCATAACTTTATGAAATTAGACGAAGTTACAAATTTAATTTAATAATAAATTAATTTGAATGAAATTGTATTTAAAATGTATGTATGATATTTAAGTATGAAAAAACGAACTTATTAAAACATTTGTAATTACCCTTTGACCTTGCTGCAGCGCCATTTTAAACGGAGTCGGATACTTCTCATCCTCAGTACCTGAACCACGCCCTGAGGTAAAGTGTGTTGCTTACGCTCAACTATGATTTATTTTTAGTTATTCCATTAACCATTGTGCAAAATAGCCAGTTACACTTATGTTTTCTGTTGTATGTATATTGTAGGTGGTAAGTTCCGAGTAAACTGGCATTATATATGATATGAGAAGCATTAAACTGTCCCGTTTTTACATAGTTGTAACGGTCGTTAACGTTAGTCTGACCAAACCAAATTATACATTTTTTCTGACAGAGATTTCACCGGGGACTATCAAGAGCCAAGTAAAAGTAAGGTAAGCTGTGTTCTGTATGTTTTTATCTCCGTTGATTTTTTTTGCGTAGGCTATGAAACACGTCTTTTATCTATAAGTAGATCTTTTCGCACGCTGTACGTTAACGCGCCCTCATGAGCGTCATCACATTGTCATAGCAGTTTTAGATGACCGGAATTTGATGGCAAAATTGCATATGACGTATGGATAGGCAGTTTATTGGTATTCTAATAGCATTTGTGCACATTTTTAAAGTATTCAAAGGTTGTTTGAAGAAATCCGTATAAAAGCCATAGGCTATTTCATGTCTATTCACACTGCATGGCGTGGTCAAGATGGCGCCTGTCGTTCTGTCTGGTATGCAAGAGGCAGACATTTTCCCGCTGCATTTTTACATGAGGGATGCGCCAGCCTTATTCTAAATTTGAGTTTGATATGTTTTCTATTTAATTTTGGGCTTTTAGAAACATTTCATTGAATATCAATCAAATAAGAGTAATATAATTTTACAAAATACGGACAATATTCAAAATTCATTATTACAACAAATTAGAAAAGAAAAGAAAATGCAAAAAATATACATATCTATATATATGTATTTATGTATATAGATAGATAGATAGATAGATAGAATAGATAGATAGATAGATATGTGTATATATATTTTTTTTTCTATTTCTCTATCTGATATAGGCAGTATAAGATGGCTATACCGATGACACTCATAGTGTTATCCAATTGCGTCCGGACGTTTTTTGTCTTTTCCCATTGCATGGTTTCTAGCTTATTCCACAATTGAGCCTGACAGATTTATACATGCAATTATATTATTAATAAACTGCAGGCTTCAACATGAAATATTTAATTTCGCAAAACATTTGAGTATTTGTTGTCCAAATTTCCAGATAGAAATGTGTTTATGTTGCAGCTTAATTTTGATGGATTGCCGCTGTTTAAGAGCTCGTCAACTCAGTTCTGGCCAGTGTTAGGCATGTTGCGTCACAAAGATTATGTTTCCAGCAGGCCACTGTTAATTGCTTTGTTCTGTGGTGAGACTAAACCCACTTCATTGCAAGAGTATCTTGGTGCCCTTGTTCAAGAATTGACAATGCTGAGAGAGGGATTTGTCATAGGCTCAAAAACAATGTTTCTGAAGGTATGTTCGGTCATTTGTGATGCTCCTGCTAGAGCCTTTATCAAACAAGTGAAAGGCCATACAGGTTATGCAGGATGTGATAAGTGTGTACAGCCAGGTGTTTATGCTCATCACCGCATGACATTCCCAGAGGTAAGTGCTGCTGATAGGACTGATGAGTCATTTGCGAGTGGGACAGATGAGGAACATCACACAGCAGTTTCCCCTCTGCTTGAAACAGGTATCGGTATGGTCAGTCAGTTTCCTCACGATTATATGCATTTGGTTTGTTTGGGAGTAATGAGGAGGCTCTTAGATTTGTGGTTTGGCAGTTCTGGCCCTCTTCGGTGTCGTCGTTCGGTCGTGACATGCAGGAGATCTCTGAAAAGCTGGTAAGTTTGAAGGCATTCGTCCCAGTTGAATTTGCTAGGAAGCCAAGGAGTCTGGCAGAAAGACTAAGGTGGAAAGCAACTGAACTCAGGCAGTTCCTTCTGTACACCGGTCCTCTTGTTCTTAGGGGTGTGTTACCTGAGGAAATATATAACAACTTTATGTTGCTGTCAGTTGCCATCTCGATTTTAGCCAATCCCCGCCTTTGTTCAGCTCTGAATGGTTTTGCGAAAATGTTACTTGTGTCATTTGTGGAGCATTTCAGTAAATTGTATGGTCCTGAGTTTGTTGTCTACAATATACATGGGTTGATTCATCTTAGTGATGATGTAAATATTCATGGTCATTTAGATGTGATCTCTGGGTTTCCATTTGAAAATTACCTGTGTATGTTAAAAAACATGATCAGGAAACCACACAGCCCTCTAACTCAGGTGATCCGTAGAGTGTCTGAAGTTCACAACCAAAAACCTAGCGTTGAAGTTAAGTGGCCAAAAATGCAAGTAAAAATGGAGCATAGAAATGGGCCTGTACCAGATTTGTTTGAAGGGGATGTTCTACAATTCAGAGAACTGGTAGTGAATGATGTGCATGTCAGAATTACAGAAGGAGACAATTGTGTTCGAATCAATCAGATTGTTGCTTTGGTGGAAAATATTATTGTCTATGAAGACCAGGAGTACATCATCTACCGTGAATTTGCAAAGATGGAGACATTCTTTAATTATCCAATTGATTCTCAAGACGTAGGAGTTTTTGTAGTGTCAAATTTGTCTTCAGATTTAAAATGTACAAGGCTGAATGACGTATTAAAATATTTCCGGATGCCATTTGGGGAACAGGGCAGTTTTGTTGTCTTTCCCCTTTTACATCTAAAATAACTTAACACTTCCCCCCAACCCTCAGTGTATTTCATAGTGAGCTTCATTAAGACAAATGAAGTGGAGGTGGTGCCAGGTGTGTGGGTAGAAGGAGAGGTTTGTAAATGGCCGAACTACAAACTCGATGCCATGCAGAAGGCCATCAAGAACTGTGAGATGCCTAAGGAGACCTGGACAAGTTATGACATCAGGGTTCTTTACAAAGCAAGTGAGTATTCACTTTAATCTATTGTTCATGGTTTAAGACTAAATCAAGCCACTTTTTTAATGTATTTCTTAAAAATTTTAATGTAATGTTAACACTTTACTTGAATGTGTCTACATGAGTGAGCCTTATTAGCATGACGCACATCATGAACATTATTGAGACTGTCACATGTTAATGACTGGTGTCATTAAGTGTATTTTATTTTTGTAATGTAAAGTTGACACTGGGATGCAAACATTACAAGAACCGAATTATTTATATATAACAATCATCAGGGCTCAACGCAAATATTTTTTGATACTGGCCCGGTCGGGCCAGTGGTTCAGGTTTTCACTTGCCCTGCCAACATTTTCACTGGCCCCAATAGAAAAAGTCAGTGTCACATATTTAAAAATAATAATTCAAAAGTCAAGTATAACTGTATGTTCCAATGAAAAAGGCTTCCAACTTTTCTGCTTTACCTGTAAACTGACAGCAAATTGTGCAAAATATTGCATAGTTTCTTTCGTCGTGTTTTGCCCAAGTAAATGTCTACTTCCAAGATGTTAAATAATATATGTTGATGAAAATATATTTTAGTGACTGAGGGTGAAGCACTGGCCCGATCGGGCAAGTGAAAATACTTTTTACTGGCCAGAACGGCTCTCACGCTTGCCCCGGGCCACCGGGCAGTCCTTTATGTTGAGCCCTGATCATGATCTAATCTCACAACACTAATACCGGTATGGGTAAAGCTTTGTTTTTTTTTACTTGGTTCCTATTCTTGACAGATAGCTTTAGTGAGGCAAGGTTGAAACTTCGCCGGGCAGAAGATGACACAGACCTCCAGTCAGAAGCAGAGGAGGGGAGGCCAGAAAAAAGAAAAAACAGGTATGTTGCAAATCTGCTGAATCCAGGATATGTGTTGCACTCAGTTTTTTGCTCAGTTTGTCTACATAATGTTTGTTTCTTAAAAGAATTGTAAAAAGATTTAAGCATTTAAGTTGCCAAATTTCTGTAAGTAGCAGCACTGAAAAAAATAGTATGTGGGGTAGTTGGTGAGAAGCTGTAAATGGGGGATTAAATTTACTTTAAAACCTCATTTTTATAGTTTCATTCATAGATGTGTCTCTTCATAGTAGGCAGTGTAAACGGGCCTTACATGGCTGTAAGGTGGTGAATAATTTTAGCTATTTTTCTCTCTTCAAAGACCAAACCAGCGCTTCCTCTCGAGTCAAGAGAAGTCTGATGAGGAGCCTGTGAAGCGCAAACCAGTCCTCCCTAAGGTGCCCTCCATTCCAC